>NW_025999424.1:5282500-6526330 GCF_019419815.1 Pyrus x bretschneideri | reverse complement strand
AACCCCGCCAAGAACAAGGTTCTTCAAGGTTTCGGAGCCGGTGGGGCCGCAATTCAGTAGGCATATGCTGGCCTTCTCTAGGGCTGCCTGCCCCTGCTCGCCCCAGATTCTGCAATTTCAAATGGGTGTAAACAAACAGAGGATTAGATTTTAAGCGAAAAGGATTGAACGAGCTAAACCATTTCGAAAAGGATTGAACGAGTTGAGAGTGGCGTCTGGAGAATTTGGGCGATGGTGGAGGACAAACGGGGAATAGGAGAGACGAGAGAGAGAGAGAGAGAGAGAGTACCTGAGCTGGCGATCGTATTTGGCTTTGGGTTCGGCCATTGATGTTTTTTTTTTTTTTTTTTTTTTTTTTTTGCTTTGTGAGTCTGCGATTCCAGAAAGAACTCTTAAATCGCTTGGTAGTTACGCAGAGCTTCACACAGTGGTGCCGGAAGGGATATTAACATAGTACATTGTCTTTTCGCTTTTCAATTATCTTCTTATTTTTCCTTTTTTACAAAAATGAAATTTGTTATAGAAGTCTCACGAACTCCATTAAAATCCATGTTCTCTCAAAATTCATAAAATTATTCTTTGAAATCTTATTTGAATACACCCTTTAGTGTTGGGAGTGAAACGAAATTATCAAGTTGTAAAATTTATGGAAGAATGATGCGTTTCGTTAATGGAAATGGTTTCTATACACTTCTTTCATTTGCATTCTAGCATTTGAATATGATAAATAAAAACAAAATTAAACATGAGTGCGTAGAGTGTGAAATGAGTGTGGAAACCGTTTTACTTTATTAAAACTCATCCGATAGGGTTTACGGGGAGGCCTCCATCTCCTCACTCAATGCCTTGGTTCAAGTCACTTCCAATGCGTTTAATGGTGCTAAACCTATTATCGTCTGAACAAAGGTTGTTTACCTGTTTGGCCCAGCTCATGAAGCATGCTCCTTCAATGATTCAATATTGGGAAATAGTTGACTCATGCAGGGGCATATTGGGAAATAATTCACTCGTGCAGGGGCACAATTGCCCCCGCACAAGTGAGCGTGTTATGCATCCATTGATGGGGAGCCCTTGCTCCGGCAGTTTAACCAGCCTATTTTCTCAGCCTATGTATGATCTGCTCTTCAATAGTAAAAATAGTTCAGTTATCCCGGACAACTCCTTGAAAGGATACAAACTTACGTGCGCATGTTCCAAACCAATGATACTGAGATAGAACATGGAATCAAAACTGATCACTGTCACAAGGATAAGCAAGAATAGCAGCAGTTACTTGCAGTTGCATGAACAAGAACACTCTGGTAAAACGGAGCTACTACCGAAGACTCATACATCCGATACCAAGCAAGAAATTCTATCATGTCAGAAGTTAAAAAACGGAACTAATTTAAATGAGCAGTTAAAAAGTCACCGATGTATAAGAGTTAACGACAAAGCCCTCTTTCTTTCTCAGCAGATTCAGCACTACCTATTGGGAATGCTACAATAACTCGACTTAAGGCGTGAACAAGATGCACAACAAGTCAACAATTACAATGTAGAACTAAGCCATAAACGCATAATGAGTTCCGAACATCAAACAGTTAAAGCATTTCCGTTGTGGCACCAAAATCAGAAACCAAATAACTACATTCTTGCATCTTTGAGTTGAATGACCGCTATTAAAAAGTTCGTAGATTTAATGAGTCAATACAAGTATTGTTTTATCTAAAGAAGACAAACTATCTAAGTTAATGATACATTCAGAAATTAACTACAACTGCAAGCCTGCAACACTTAATAAGCAAAGCAGAACATAGCCTATTCACTACAAGACTTGTATCAATTGCACAGACAACAAAACATGAGCCACTACCAAAGATGCAAACCACAACGCCAAGTAGAAACATGGATTCTTGTAAGTAACCGTCCATCATAGCAAAGAAGCCGTCTTTCCTTATCAGCACTACCGGGTCAGATTTGTCTTGAGACCATACCCCATCCAAGGAAAACAAGTCCCATAATTCACACGCAATAACTCTATTTACGGCGCAAATAAGATGTCCAATTACGCGGCCAAATACCACAATTCAGGTAATTTCAGCACAACATTACAATATGAACCCATCACAATTTAATGGAAACCCTGAATGAGTGCAAAAACATCAAACAGTTCAAGCGCGTCTCATGGAATACAACCATACCAAAGAAGCCGTCTTTCTTTATCACTACTACCGATTTAGATTTGTCCCAAAATGAAAACCCATCTACGGAAAACAGGACACATAATTCACACACAATAACTCAATTTGCAGCGCATATAAGATGAGCAATGAAGCACCCAAACACCGCAATTCGGGTAACTTCAGCAACATTATGAACCCATCACAATTGAATGACAACCCCCAATGAATGCAAAACATCAAACAGTTAAAGCGCATCCCAATTCAATACCCAAATCATAAATCAACCCAAAAATTGCTCTGTTACGAAACTTTTCAGTAAATTTTATTAATAATCTCAGCTGTATCTTAAGCAATTCTCCACCAAGGTACTACCACAAACTACAAATTAAAAAACCTAATCTACAACAAGGGTTCAACAGAACATTCTACAATTTCCAATTCAATGTGCAGCAAGAATGTCCGTACTAAACAGATCGATTATCGGATCTGGCGAGTCGTGAACCGGGCTCGAGGGGCTGAGGAACATAACGGACTTGGTGGCCGCGAGCTTCTTCCTCTGGGGGCATCTGGGGCCGAAGATCCGACCCGAGAAGCAAGGAAATCCCTCCATCGCGTTGACCATGGGAAGACCTGCGTCGGACACCGGAGACAACGGCGGCGATACACGGACCTGAGAGAGCCAATTGAGCTGGTGCGATCTGGCCCTGCTGATTCGGGAGTCTCGGATTTGAGCGAGCGCGCCGGGCTTTAGGTATTTGAGAAATGGCTCGGGCGACCGGTTGGGGGAGGACCGGCGGTGAAGGGATCTAGATCGGCGGTTCATGGCTGGGAGAGGGAGAGGGGGAGAGAGAGAGAGAGAGGAAGGGAGGGAGAAATTGGGGGGGGGGGGGAATTGGTGGTGGTTTGTAGAGAGAGAGAGAGAGAGAGAGAGAGAGAGAGAGAGGGAGAGATGGAGAGGGTTAGGCTTTGTGGGGGTTTTAAGGTTTGGGGGAGGGAGGAGAGAGAGGCGGGAAGAAGTGGAGGGAGAGGTGGCTGCCAGCGTTTCAAAACCAAGGAGTTGAGGCGCGGAAACCTCCAATACTGAATAGAAATAGTAGGGTTTTTTTTTTTTTTTTTTTTTTTTTTTGGAGCGTCGTGGTGGTGTGGTCCGGTTATGGGCAATATGGCTGAGCCTGCGTTGGCTGGTGGGTGCTCGTTGTCGACATGTTGTGAAAGACTGCGAAAGAAACCAAATGGTTGGAATTGGTTTCTTTTTTAATTTGATAAATGAAAACGTACCGTGCGATACAAGTAATAGAATTGACTATTACGTTGTTGAATAAGTCAAGGAAAGAGTCTGGAACGAAAATGGTAAATTAGCGCAAAGACGTTTGTATTTTAAGCTTGATATGTTGCTTTGGTCAATATGGAAATGATCTTACCCTTCTTCGTCTCATTTGGTTTGCAAAAGAATGGGCTCATTGATTTCATTTCATACAAATGATTCAGAAGAAAAGGATAAGAAAGATGGAAAGATGAGAGTGAAGGTTAGGGCATGCAGAAAATGGATGAGAACAACAACACAAAATAACCTAATGCAAACGAAGATAAAAACCCAAATCATAGGTTGCAAAAGCACAACCTAGAAGGGCAAAAATGTCTGTTTCCTATAGCACAGATGGAAAAAAAGGGCAACAACAAGTGGATGGGAGGGCATTTTAGGGAGTTCACTGCTGGTGAACAGGAAATTTTGTTTGGGTTTTAGTATAGATGAGTTCATCGTTGGTGAACAGGAAACTTTTGTTTGGGTTTTAGTAAAGAGATATATATATATATTCACACATACATACACACACATATATATATAATATAATGTGTGTTGTTCGGAAATAAGAAGTCTAAATTAAACTTTTATTATGTTGTAAACTTGCAATACGCAATAGTATTGATTTTATTTATGAAACGAGTAGAATGTACCTTTTATATCATTAACAAATGACAAATATCAATATTTGTTAGAGATGTGCTATAGTTTAAATTGTTACCGTTATGTCATGGGTCAATTGCTATATACCTTAATTTTATAAACGACCGTTCCTTTGTGGATGTGATGACATACTAAAATTGTCATGGTATTCCCTTTTTTTATTTCTTTTGGACAATTTGAGGGGACAATACGTGAAGAGTCATAAGAGCTCTTGTATAAAAGCATTGTATTTGCCAATATGGGGCAATATACTTGTTGACCTTAAAAACTACCAAGCCTACATGGTGCGCAGGTCAAGTAATTAATAAGATAACTACATCCTTCGATTCTATGCAGGGCATGCCAACTCATCGGCCGAGTTCAACCGAGGAGTAAAATATGTTGATGTGGCGTTGGACGCGTTGCTGACTTCTTGATCTTGCGACTGCAGCCGAGGAAGGAACACGTCTCGGCCTTCGGGTTCTAGAGCCTGAAGACAAGGTTGCTAGTTCTGCGAAGTTTAATATCAAATTCGGCTTTCAATGTGCCAAATGTAGTAACCTAGTAACACCTCACTTCGCCGATAAGGCTGATGAGATGACCTTTAACAACAAGGACTCGAAAATCCTTGTTAACCGAGACTTGGATAGGTAATCAGTCGACCGAGAAGCAATGTTCTTTATCCAAACTGAATGTGCTCCTTGATCGGCTAATTCTATGGCTCTAGTGCTGTTTATCCAAACTGAAGATATGTCGACGAGAAAAAAAAAAATCTCAAGGTTGTTGAGAGGTTTCGCGTATAGCGAAAGTTTGAGCAGGGACAGTTTGTGTGTTGAATTGGAGAGAGACTTCAATGTTACATACAACTCTGTATTTATAGTGGTTGTCTCTTGCTTGACACGGCCTGATAACTTTGTAGAGTCCAATTGCAACTTTAACTCGTGGAACTGAAATTGATCTGTGTCAAATGCCAAGGCATATCTTTCAGATTTCATGACTTTTCAAACAAAATAAAGCCTATCTAGGCTTTATCACATCACATCAGAAACGTAGCCCACCTAGGCTTCTTATCTCATCAAAAACCTTCATCAAAAGCCTTTAAACTCATATGATAACTTCCATCACCATGCAAAAAGGCACAATCTACCTAGGTTTCTTATCTCATCATTATCCAAGACCATCAAATCCTATGCTTATCACATCATCATAATTCCATCACCTTTAAACCCATTTATGCATGCATCCTGTAACATCCCACATCGCCCAGGGGAATGGATCCTTTAAGCCTTATATGTATATTCACATCTCTATCTACCACGAGGCCTTTTGGGAGTTCATTGGCTTCGGGTTCCATCGGAACTCCGAAGTTAAGTGAGTTTGGGCGAGAGCATTTCCATGATGGGTGACCCACTAAGAAGTTCTCGTATGAGTTCCCAGAAGCAAAACCGTGAGGGCGGGTCGGGGCCTAAAGCGAACAATATCGTGCTACGGTGGAGTCGAGCTTAGGATGTGGTGGGGGCCCGAGTCGAGATGTGACAATTTGGTATCAGAGCCAGTCCCTGGACGAAAGTGTGCCGACGAAGACGTCGGGCCCCTGAGGGGATGGATTGTAACATCCCACAGGGGAGTGGATCTTCTAAACCTTATATGTATATTCTTATCTTTACCTAGCATGAGGCCTTTTGGGAGTTCACTGGCTTCGAATTCCATCGGAACTTCGAAGTTAAGTGAGTTTGGACGAGAGCATTCCCATGATGGGTGACCCTACTAGGAAGTTCTCGTGTGAATTCCCATAAACAAAATCGTGATGGCGTGGTCGAGGCCCAAAACGGACAATATTGTGTTACGGTGGAGTCGAGCTCGATATATGGTGGGGGCCCAGGCGGGATGTGACACATCCTGATCAAATGAATTTCAAATTCATTTTTAGCTTCCAAGTGCCGTCAGACATCCCAAATCAATTCAAACTGTATTGCTTGCTTGGGATATAATTCGCATCCTATTTATCTAGGTTTAAGAAGATGCAAATAATTCATATTAAAAGATAATTATTATGATAAAAACCATAATATTATCCTTTAACAATAACAAAATTATCTTCATTCTTCTATCTGACGGTTAGGAGCTATGTTTACTCAACGATCTTGATTGCACGGGCTGAGGGTTTAAATTTGGGTCTAAACATTGCCCCTTAGTTTCCTTGAACTTCTACTCGTAAGCCGAATGGTTAAGGAAATTAATTATTCGTAGCCAATAAAAATCTGTCCCAGCTCTTGACTACTGAGGTCGAGAAAAATTTGGAGAGTCAAGAAAAATTAGGGGTGGAGACAAACCACTCCTGGCAGCTCGGCCTGTTATCCATCAAAGTCAGCAACGCAGCAATCATGGTAGCACACATTACACAAACACTTTTTCATGTAAGCATATATATCTATTGCAGGTCGAATGACTCAGGTAGAGACTTTTCCGCCAGAAACCTAACAAGTGCTTCGACCGTTTACTTATTGGGCCGAAAGGAACTTGCCATTATGCCCTTGATTCTTAGTAACTTGCTGAGGGAACACGGTCATATCTCATTTTGACCAAAGAACAACCCATGGTCCAATGTTTTATAGGCCGAATGACCCCATGGTCAATGCTACAATTCTTGTGACTAAAAGGTCAAAAGTCTTAATGTTAGCATTCTTTTTTATTTCCATCATTGTCTCTAGCATGCATGGTTTGACAAATTGGGTCTACAATTTGAATGACCTTACTTTACTATAGGCCGAATGACCTTATGGCAACCTGTGCCGAACACCAGCTCATGCTAGCCAAGCTCGACAAAAAGGATCATAACTGCACGTTTTGATGAGTTGAGGGACCAATGATAATGCATTTTTAGTTGAGGGAACATTGCTTCATTTAAGTTAAAATTGAGAGACAATTGCTACAATTTACTCTTGAGAAATTTTATTTGGACCGAGCTATCCTATCTCTACACCCAACTAAAAATTTTCTCTACTAAACTTTCAAGTTTGCCCTTAAATAAATAAAAATAAGAAAATAAAAGAAAACAAACATTGGTGTTTTTATCTCTACACCCAATAACTAAAAAAGATGGCACACATATGCACTCCTCCATTATTTCCCGTAAAACACACCCAAATGACAACAAAATATGCTCCTGAGTTCATCAACAAGTAAGCTTGCTAGAAACCCGTGTTGCATGAAACCCTTAGCGGCCCTTATTTATAATTTCAACGGAGAAAACTTCTTACCAATTCGTTAGATATGAAACAAATTCCTGCAATATGAGAAAAAAGCTTCCATGTCAGTGTCTATTTAGAAGAGATAGCAACAAGGGTTTCTAGCAAGCTGACTTGTTAGTTTTAATAATTTATGCAAGTAGCCAACTCCCAGATAATGGTTCAAACAAGCAAACATATTAGCCAAAAACCTACGCTGAAATTATAAATGAAGGCTGATAAGGGTTTCTAGCAAGCTGATTCATTGATGAACTTGAGAGAATATTTTGCTGTTATTTGGGTGAGTTTTGTTGGAAATAATGGAGGAGTGCACTGGTGTGCCAGTTTTGGAGTTATGGGGTGTAGAGATAAAAATACCGATGTTTATTTTCTTATTCTTATTTATTTAAGGGTAAATTTGAAGTTTGGTAGATAAAACTTGTTAGTTGGGTGTAGAGATAAGATAACTGGATCAAAATAAAATTTCCCTTTACTCTTTTATTAAGGAAGACATAATAAGTAAGCTAAAATAAAATATATAAGGCTAACATATACTCTAAATACTTGTATCCTAGCTCATTTAATCGCATTTCCACCCTTTTAATAGATTTGGGTTCAAGAATGAAGTTTGGACAGTTACTACTCACGTGAATAATAAACTGCATTGCACCTTGTCCAGACAAGGAATTATAAGAGCTAAGTTTGAACTTTTCTTAAATTAACTAACAGTGTAATGCATTAAGTCTCCTCACATATAAAAGTTGATTTTAATTGTAGACAAATTGCAGTTTATAATAATTTTAGTTATATATAAAGAGGAACAAATTTTTAACGTTCATCGTGTGGGAATTGCTCTTCTTTTCAACTTATTGTTTTGGTGTGCAAATAGTACACTCGTTACAAAAATGCTCCACTTGGCCAAAATTTCAAATGGCGACCGTAACCGTTCCTTTTGAATAATTGAAATTGACCCAAAAATCTAGTTTTTTTTTTTTGTCACAAACTGCATAAATATTAACATACATCACTGGTCCACACTTGTGATGATCATGCACCGCCCATCTTGCCGTTGGAAGCAGCTCTTATGACGTGTACCCCATCCTTTTTTTGTTTTTTTTTTTCCAGAAAAATAAAAAATAAAAAATAAAAATTTGCAGGCTCTTTCTTCGGGGTCGGAAATATGAATTATCGGGTCAAATGGTGGTAGCCCACCGAAGTGGCAAAAAGCGGATTTGGATCCTCTCTTGAACCCAAGGAGAAGATCCTTCTGACTAAAGAACTTGGGCCGTTAGGTGAAAATTCAATGGCTATAATTATTATAACTTTAAAAAGACTTCCCTGTTTGTAGCTGTTGGATTTTCATCCAACGGTCCAAATCATTTGATTAGAATGATCCTTTCCTTGGATCAGGAGAGGATCCAAGTCTGCAAAAAGCAAATTGCGATTTGACAACCTACTCACCCGGATTCGAGTTCCCTTCTGAGAAAGGAAGGGATATGGTACCACTTGTCGAAGCTACCCCAACTTCACGTAAATGGTGTCGTTTTTGGGAAAATGACCATAAAATCCGAATCTGTACACTTCTTGTTTTTCTTGAAAAAAAAAAAAACCCATTTGAATAGATTCGCGACAACGATCTACTTTTTCAAGAACGAAAAAACTTAGGAGGTGTTTACTAATCAGGAATTGGAATGAAAATAAGGAGTTCGATTTCGATTACAGATTATACATGTGTTTACTAAAAGAGAAATTTTATTTGAATCCATTTAACCACTTTCTATACCCAAATTACTCTTTTCACCCATATTGTTTTTTATTAAAGAATTAATATCTTTTTAAACCCAAATTTATTACCTAAACTATCATCTCAAACCCAATTCAAAATGTAAAATTATCTTTACACCCATTCTCTTTATAAAAAAGTTGTAGGCATGGACAACAAAATATTTGACATGGTTGAATTTGCAATTCCTGGTGATTATGTCAAACTCTTCACTTGAAATGCAATTGGAAAAAGGTCAAGACAATCAAATGACAATCGGTAAAGGGTTAGAGCATCAAACAACAATGCATACAACCAATTATAACATGTCTAGTTTTAATGGGGTCAAACTCACGTCTGGAGAATAATTTATTGCAATGGTTAGATATGCAAAATCCACACACTAGCTTAGTAAACCACATACGAATGAAGAAACAAAAACCAGCAATCCAAGAATTAAATTTGTATGACTACCTAACATAAAATGGATGTATGTCTGATGAGTGTGTGCATGCGCAAAACATCACATGCAAGCATTTTTTTTCAAAGAGGCGTCTTTTGTCCCCCTATAATTGCATCTGCCGTATAGGACTAGCATTTCCATGACTGCTTTTTTTCTTTCTACTAACACAACCCATCCATGGACTTGGGATCCAAGAGATCATTCCATAGACTTGAATTTGCCAAGAGAATGTTATGCAAGCTCCAGTTCTGTCCTTTTTAAATCAAGCATTTTCATGAACTTTTTAAGAAACTTTGAAGTGACATAGGGCTAAGTGTTTTGTTGCTATGTTAATAAACAAATAAACAAATTGTAGCTATTTCGAATAAAAAAGGTGCAAGACATGCCACCTGCTAGTTCGTGGTTAAGGTTGAGCAATATTTATTTGCACCAAGAATCAAGTTTTATGTTTTTGCAGTACTAATCAAAAGTCTTTGCAATAGTGTTTTGGGGCGCATACAAATGACATAGAGAAATAAATACAATATAATATAAAAAGTATGAAATTTAATCCAAAGAAGAAGCAAACAAAAAAAATATCTATAAATCAAGTCATACCTTAGTTGGAGAATTAAAAACTTCAAAATCACCATCCATCAATAGAAAAAAACTTGTTTTTCTCTATCAGAGCTATTATGGTTTTAGTCGGAATGAATGTAGGATAAACAAAGAGTGATGTTAGTATGTGGGTCTATTGATAAATTTGATTATTATTATTAATTTTATTTTGTACTTAATAGTAATTATGCAATAGGGTAAAATAGATAATTAATATTTAAAAATTAAGTTGGGTGAAGAAAGAGGTTAGATGGATTTAAATAAAATTTCCCTTACTAAAATTGTGAGGAATCAACAGTGCGTAAGACCCACACAAAAAGTGGAATTCAATTCCTAGAATGGGAGGAATTGGACTCCCTACATCGATGTGGTAATTGAATTCCAGGAGGATGAGGGAATTGGGAATCCATTTGCTCTTCCTATGATGCCCTCCTATCAATTTGCTGTTTAACCCAACAAATTAATATCCAAGCTTGAAATCTGGTAGGGTGAGGGAACCAGAAATCTGATAGGTTCAAGAGATCTGCAAGTCGCATACGAGATCTTGTCCCTGAACACTGAATCGTCGTCATTCAGGAGGCGATGGTCCAGCCGCTTCGACATCGCCAACACGCACGCTTGGACGTAGCTCCGAATGATGACGCCAATGTTAGTATCTCACGGATGTGCTTCTCGCTCGCTGGCTCATCCTCCTGCAACATCACTTTGATGATTGCAACCTCGAGGTCTAGGGCCAAATTCCTCATGTTTCTGGGTTTTTTTCTTTTGCGGGGAGGGAAGATGAATGTGATTGGGTTCTTTATTTGGTTTTTACACAATTGTGGATATTTGATTCTTTAATTTAACTAAATAAGTAAAAATAAATAGTTAAAACGTTTTTAAAAATAAATACATAGAATAAAATAAAACAAAAAAGGGTATTTCACATTAAGTCTTATTCCGATTCAGATGAATTAGTAAACAACTTCTATGAACTCAGTTTCATTTCTATTCCGATTCTTGAACATTTAAGTAAACAGTTTCAACAGGAATCTGATTATGATTCCTCTCTATTTTAATTCCTCATCAATTCAATTTCTTCGTAATCCAATTCCTCCTATTTTGATTACGGTTACGTAAACGAGCCCTTAATGAGGTATTTCAATCTCATTCTAATCATTATCATGTCACTAGCTTCGTGAATTGAACTCAAGACGTACCGTACAGAATACAAATCTGTAATTCATTTCGAACCACTAAATCACCCCGTGATAATTGAATCTTATGCACATGTTCAAGAACATAATTAAAATATAGTGATGAGTAGCGTAATTGATTGACAGATTGTGTACATTTAGCCAAAAATTATGGAAAGTATGTGTGATTGACTAATTTAATGCACAATGTCATATTGTATTATTTTATCTTAGTGACATTAAATTTTATGTAAGTAGAAAAAAATTATGAATTGCTTGTGTGCGTTGTACTTATGCAAGGCTAGATGGTATCTAAATGCAATGAAATTCATACTTTTTTTTAATCATTACAGAGTGGTTTAGTAGTTAAAGATAAATTTTAGACCTGTATTTCACATAACATATTTTGGGTTTGATTTTTAGCGCTGATGAATCATACGATGGTGGTTAAGAAAAGCTGAAATACCAACTTATCTTTTTTCTTTTTATTTTTCAGCCTCTAAAATGGTAAACTGTCATAACAAAACTACCAACTTATCTTTTTTCTTTTTATTTTTTTTATTTTTTATTTTAAATTCATAATTTTTAAGAGTGCTTAACTAGTAACCATCCAATTTCTGGAAAATGAACATTACTTTTCGGGTCAAACAATTAGAAAATGGGATGTGCTATCTACACATTTTTTTTTTTTTTACTTTTCACACACCTCTTGTTAATTTTTGTTCGTTGATTTTCTTCAATTCATCTGATCCAACGGTCGAAAATAAAAAAGGTATAGGAAAAGTAAAAAAAAGTGTGTGGATATCACATCTATTAGAAAATAGACAAAGAAATGATGTGGAAATACTTGATTGGACAGTGTCAATCAGAAATGCTCCTCCACCTCTCCACACCGGATAGAACCCCCTCTCCCTCTCTTCTCTCAGAGGCTCAGCCCAAGCCAGTCTACTTCTAGAAGCGCGGCACGCAGCCATAGGCCTCGGTCGCTCTCCACACGCCTCTTCCTCCTCACCCTCCCTAAGCAGTCATACGACTGTTCCTCCATTCCCCTCCATAACTCCTCTGTCTTCATCTCTCTCTCTCTCTCTCTCTCTCTCTCTCTCTCCCCTCAATTATCACTCTCCTCTCTCTAACCGAATCCTTATCTCTGCACTCAGCGTTTTGTCTATGAATGCGTGATCGTCGTCATGTATATAAACACTGCCTCCTCCGCTGCCTCCTCCCTCCTCAGAGCTTCTAGGGCTCGATTTTCCTCCTCCTCCGCCGTCTCCAGAACCTTCGTTTCTTCGCCCCTCAGGCCTTCGCACCACCACTTCGCCTCCCACCGCTTCCTCAGCTCCTCCTCCGCCGCTCGCTCCTTCCCTCGCTGGAGCCACGGCGGTGTCCATTGGCGCTCCTCCTACACCCTCCGCTCCCAGATCAGAGCCGTCGCTCCCGTCATCGAACAGTTTCAGCGCAAGATCGCTTCCATGGGTACGCTCTCCTCTCATTCCGTAGTTCTCGGAGCTTCTGATTGGTCGTCGCTTTTCTATTTTTGATCTGAATCGTTTCTGTTTCATGCTTGTTTTTGAAAATCTGGATTCTTTTTGGTGGTTTTGAAGCTTCTGCAGCTGAGCTGCTATTGCTTGGTAGTTGTGAAATGAATACTGTTTGGCTGCTGATAAAATTGAAAAATGACTCGGAAACTCTATTGAATCCGGTCTAATTTCGTATTTCGATTCGTCAAAAACTTTTCTTATTGAATGAATGTGACACTGGTGTCGTATGATCTGAATTTTGACATAGAAAAATGGAAATTATGGGCATTTATCTTAATTTTATAAATTTATTTTCAGAAACTGGTCTTAATTTGGGTTCTGATTGTTCATCTGTGTGGTTCCAGCTTCCGAAAATCCCTTCAAGCCAAATTTGACAAGTCTTCCCAAGCCCGGAGGTGGCGAGTTTGGCAAATTCTACAGCCTTCCTTCTCTGAACGACCCAAGGATTGGTACTATTCTAGCACTCAGTTATCCGAATACTATTTTGCTGGTTTCATGTAATTGTACGATTATTAATATCCTCTCGTGTATATATGTAACAGATAGGTTACCGTATTCCATCAGAATCCTTCTGGAATCTGCTATTCGTAATTGCGATAACTTCCAAGTCAAGAAGGAGGATGTTGAGAAAATTCTTGATTGGGAAAAGACTGCCCCAAAGCAAGTCGAAATTCCTTTCAAGCCTGCTCGTGTGCTCTTGCAGGTAATTCAGGGACTATCATTTACCCTTAGTAGGAATTTAGAAGACAGAGTATGTTGTATTCGTTTTCCAATGCTTATACGACTTTGTTGCCAGGACTTCACCGGAGTTCCAGCTGTGGTCGACCTTGCTTGTATGCGTGATGCTATGAACAAACTTGGGAGTGATTCTAAGAAGATCAATCCTTTGGTATGTGGAGTTCTTACTATGTGCGTTCAGTCTTGTTATTTCGGTCACTGTCCCAGGGGTTTGGTATCAGTACTTTAGATTATAACTCAATTGTCAACTTGTAATTGCAAATTTAATGTTATTTTTAGTGCCCTTTTCGGACGTTGTACTCACTTGATTTGGTCCTACGCTTGTTTTAGTATGTACAATTAAACGAAATTCTGCATTCATGCAGGTTCCTGTAGATCTTGTTATTGATCATTCCGTTCAAGTTGACGTTGCAAGATCAGCAAATGCAGTGCAGGCCAATATGGATCTTGAATTCCAGAGAAATAAGGAGAGATTCGCTTTTCTTAAATGGGGTTCTACTGCGTTCCATAATATGCTTGTTGTTCCACCTGGATCTGGCATTGTTCATCAGGTAAAGATGAAAGTAGTATGATTTTTGTCATTTAATAACAAGATTTACTTATGTAACCTTTGTGTCTATGCATTTCAATTCTCATGGATTTGGTTTAAAATTAGTGGATACGTTGTAATTTCAGGTTAATCTTGAATATCTTGGACGGGTTGTTTTCAACAATGATGGCTTACTCTACCCTGATAGTGTGGTTGGAACTGATTCCCATACAACCATGATTGACGGGTTAGGAGTTGCTGGATGGGGAGTTGGAGGTATCGAAGCCGAAGCTACTATGCTTGGCCAGGTAATGTGAAGTCTGGAAAATTACCTAAGTAGCTGAGAAGGCATTTTTAATGTGGTTGTTTAATACACCTTGATGCATACTTTCCTCGTTGCATGCTAATACTCTACATGGTTTAAACTCATTTCAAATTTTCCTCTAATGCAATATGCTTTGAAATTGACAGCCAATGAGCATGGTGTTGCCTGGTGTTGTCGGGTTCAAGTTATCTGGAAAGTTAAACAATGGTGTTACTGCTACTGACTTGGTTTTGACTGTCACACAAATACTGAGGAAGCATGGAGTTGTTGGAAAATTTGTTGAATTCTATGGTAAGTTGATCCTGATTACGCGTAATTTTAAGTAATAATTGCATTTGCTATGCCCTGACTATATATAATGGTTCGTGTTTGTATGTGTCTGCAGGGGATGGTATGGGTGAACTATCGTTAGCTGACAGGGCCACTATTGCCAATATGTCCCCTGAGTATGGTGCAACCATGGGTTTCTTCCCTGTTGATCATGTTACTTTACAGTATCTCAAATTGACTGGTAGAAGTGATGAGACTGTGAGTACTTTACTAAGTACTAATAATTAGTTTCATAAGTATTATTCAAGAGATATCTGACCTCTTCATTAAATTATAGGTGTCAATGATTGAAAGTTATCTGCGGGCAAATAAATTGTTTGTTGACTATAATGAGGTAAGAGCTCTTTGGTATTTTTGTTCTTATCAGTTTTGAATTATCTGAATCAACCTTTCAAACTTTGTTTGAGATGCATCTATTGACTAATAGTTATTTGTTTCAGCCTCAAATAGAACGAGCATACTCATCTTACCTAGAATTGAACCTTTCAGAAGTCGAGCCCTGTGTCTCAGGACCTAAGAGGTTATTTTTATTCAATGTGTAGTTACATTCGTTGCTTACTATTATTTTTTTGTATATCATATATAACTTGTATTCTTGGTGCAGACCTCATGACCGTGTGACTTTGAAAGACATGAAATCTGATTGGCATGCTTGTCTTGATAACAAGGTTGGGTTCAAGGTAAGTCGTTATCCTTAGTGTTTCCTTAAAATTTTCGAATGTTGCTTCTTTCTCATTTGAAAACAAACTTCCCATTTTTTCTGATCCTAGCATAATTTTTAGGATTGTACTCAGTGGACATTAGTAAAGACTCTGTAGCTGTAAGATACTGTGTATATTTAATTTTATGAGATAATGCTGCAGTTGCAATTCTCGTTGTCGTACCATCCTTCCTAAAACTCTTGCTGAATATAGGGATTTGCCATACCAAAAGAGGTGCAAAACAAAGTGGCAAAGTTTCAATTCGATGGACAGCCAGCAGAGCTTAACCATGGTAGTGTTGTGATTGCTGCAATCACAAGTTGCACCAATACATCAAACCCAAGTGTCATGCTTGGGGCTGCTCTCGTTGCAAAGAAGGCTAGTGAACTTGGTCTACAGGTGAGGCAATCTTATAGTTCTCATCAACAATCGACCATTTTTTTCCCTTTTCTTTCTTTTGTCTGCAATATGGATTGTGCAAGAAAACTTTTTTTGTTTTTGTATAATTGAATGTTGATTTGCTGGCAACTCAGGTCAAGCCATGGGTTAAAACAAGTCTTGCCCCAGGTTCTGGAGTTGTTACAAAATATTTGCTACAGAGGTAGGTTTCTGTTTTTGGAGAATTAGACTTTTTAAAACTAGATACAAATTGTTTATTGAAAGTTAATATGTTTGATGTAGCGGATTGCAAAAGTATTTTGATCAACAAGGTTTCAATATTGTTGGATATGGGTGCACAACATGCATTGGGAATTCAGGGGATCTGCACGAAAGTGTTGCTTCTGCTATATCGGAAAATGGTAATGTTGAAGTAGTATTGTTTATTTTTGCATAAAAAGGTTATATAATTTGTAAAACTCAAGCATATTTACATGTTACATGAATTCTCATTTCCTTCACAAGAACTCAAGTCCTATATTATTAGTTTCTACTCTAGCTCTAGCATGTGGATCTAAAATTCGATCGTTCTGTTGCAGACATTGTAGCAGCTGCTGTGCTCTCTGGAAACAGGAATTTTGAGGGCCGTGTTCATCCGTTGACAAGAGCTAATTACCTTGCCTCTCCTCCTTTAGTGGTTGCTTATGCCCTTGCTGGAACGGTATGTCATACTTGCATAGGGTGCAAAGTATTTGTTTTTTCATTTTTGTGGCTTTATTTTTTTGGTTATGTGATTCAGCTTCATCTATGGACAATAGTTAACTACCCAATTTTTTTTTCTTTCTTCATCTCCTTTATTTGTTGCACCTGTATATTCGTTGTATTTACTTGGTTTTAAAGATGAGTTATTCTCACTGGTTGTGCCTTTCATGTTCCTCTTATGTGTGTATCGTGCTCTAATGATTATGGGATTTTGCCATCAGGAGGAAAAATACATTTTTCAGAAGGAATAATACACCTTTTTGTTAATTTATAAATTTCATTTTCCCGTGTAAAACTTCTTTTCGTACTTATTGATTCTGAAATAGGCCAGAATGATTTTATTTACATTTCTAGTGATATGTTAACATCCATTCATCCTGGTCTTGACGCAAATAGTCTCTAAAATCCTGTCATTTGGAGCTCAATATCAGATTATAGTGTCTAAAAATATTAACAATATTTAATTAATTTACCCTTGTTCCGTACTCCTTGAATCACTTGGTTGCTGGCATGTTTACTGTTTTCTTAACAAGAAAATTGATTAATAAGACATTGTTGGATGTTGAAGCATCATGAAGTAGTATTTGCTGCATGTTCTCTTTAATCTTTATCCCACTGTCATTTACTACTATTATGAATGCCTTTTATGCCGTGTGAGTTTTAATAATTCATTTTGTTATTCTGCCAGCAGTGATCTCTTTTCGTCCATCATATGAAACAATCATCGACACGAGTTAACCTTAAAATTTCATTTTCCAGGTTGACATTGACTTTGATAAGGAGCCAATTGGAACAGGGAAGGATGGTAAGAGCGTCTATTTCAGGGATATCTGGCCGTCCACAGAGGAGATTGCTGAGGTAAATTAGAATTTTGGATTTGTTGTGAAACTTCAGCAGTATACAAAATTAACTCATGACTGTATGTTTTGTAGGTAGTGCAATCCAGCGTGTTGCCAGATATGTTCAAGAGCACTTACGAGTCAATTACTAAGGGCAACCCCATTTGGAATCAGCTATCAGTTCCCGAATCCAAACTGTACTCATGGGACCCTAATTCAACCTACATTCATGAGCCCCCATACTTCAAGGATATGACCATGGATCCTCCTGGTGCTCATGGAGTGAAGCATGCGTACTGCTTGTTGAATTTTGGTGACAGTATTACAACTGATCACATCTCCCCAGCGGGAAGCATCAACAAGGACAGTCCTGCAGCCAAGTACCTTCTTGAGCGTGGGGTGGACCGCAAAGACTTCAATTCTTACGGAAGTCGTCGTGGCAATGATGAAGTTATGGCCAGGGGAACCTTTGCCAATATCCGCCTCGTTAACAAGCTTTTGAATGGGGAAGTAGGGCCTAAAACAGTTCACATTCCCACCGGGGAGAAACTCTTTGTCTTTGATGCAGCAACTGTGAGTTGCCAATGAATATTTCACAAATTTCTGTCTTTTGTTAACTACAGAAAACTATTCACTAAATCTTTGCAATCGATCTTCTGTTTCTATTTCAGAGATACAAGGCTGATGGGCACGACACTATTGTAATAGCCGGAGCCGAGTATGGAAGTGGAAGCTCCAGGGATTGGGCCGCCAAGGGCCCAATGCTATTGGTGAGTTATTTTACACCGCCATTTGAATGAGTTTGTAAGTTTTCATTACAGTATCTTTCTTGTTTGGTTGACTTAACTTTTGCCACACAACAGGGCGTTAAAGCAGTGATTGCTAAAAGTTTCGAAAGAATCCATCGCAGTAATTTGGTGGGGATGGGTATCATTCCTCTTTGTTTCAAGGCCGGTGAGGATGCAGACACGCTAGGATTGACTGGTCACGAACGGTATACCATTGACCTCCCAAGCAACATTAGTGAGATTAAACCTGGCCAAGATGTGACCGTCACAACGGACAATAGAAAATCTTTCACCTGCACTGTTCGCTTTGACACTGAGGTACTTGCTACTTTCATCATCCGTGTATTATATTTGCTTTTGTATTTCTAAACCCAAGTGAAGTAACGTTCTGTGATAATACTGTTTGGTTGCTCATGTTGTGATTTGGTTGCACTTGCAGGTGGAACTGGAATACTTCAACCACGGAGGCATTCTTCAATACGTTATCAGGAACCTAAGCAAGCAGTAACTGGATCACGCCGTTCCGAGGACTTGCTATCCGCATCACTGCAAGCGTTTTCAATTGTAAAATGTGAGGAAGAATAAGGACCCCAAAATAACACGAAAGGTCCCTTTTTGCGGGACGGAGGCAAATTTTTTTGTTATTCATTTTAACACTATCCAGGTTGTGCAGGCTTGTTGATTTGTTGGTCTTTCGACGGGTTAAAAATATAGTTTCCGAGCAGTAGAATCTTTTTCCGTTTCGATTGTTTGCTTGTTCTAAAGCATTTACGCATGTACCTTGGGTTTTCAAGTGCACCAAGATTATAGGCAGTGTTATGCCTTTGAACAGTGATACGATCAATGTGATATTTTGTTTCATGGCATATGATGAATCTAACGCCCCACCCCCGATTTGATATTAAATTGAATTATTGTCATGCGACGATTAATTTTTTTATTTATTTCCACAACTCTGCATAAATTCATGGTCCCTTGCTTTTAGATATTTCTATGCGCTTCTTATAGAAGCACTTTTATTGAAAGTGCTTATGAGAAGTGGTGGTTTTTAAAGAAACAGTTCCAAACGAGCTTTTAATTTCATTTCTTGATACCAAATTTCAAGGATCAGTGATTAAACACATGTTATAGCACGAGGAGATCGTTATACAACACGGTGATGTTGCAGTATCAAACAAGAGTTTCTCAGTTTGATATTTTGTAATGCTTTTGATCCACTAGCTCGACTTTTTAGGTACTTTAAGGCACCAAATATCACTGTACAATTGGATCAAATTTAAACGGTTTAAAATTGGTGATTGTTGATCATTGAATTTGATTTAACAGCTTAAAAAGACGTCGGCACAAATTTGATGTAGGTATCCATGACAAATCGGGTTTCACTGGACATGACAGAAGGTTCATTCAATTATATAGGGTTAGTATGACTTATGTGTGTGAACGATGAACAACTCTTGTAGTCTTCAAGGATTCCAAAAGCATGACGAGCAAAATCTTGCCCAGATCCATACAAGAAAACACGTCATAATATATCTGTGCCTGACAAATTTGTCAATTAGCCAAGGCACCCCCATCTGTGTGTCGATTTGTCAATTAGCCAAAGCACCCCCATTGTGTGTCGATTTGTCAATTAGCGACCCAATAGAAATTCAAATACTTGAATATTAGCTTAAAAGATTTGATTGGTATTGCTAAACTTCCTAACTTAATCATCTATTGTTAGGTGTTGCGTTTCATTACAAAAGACCTCAGTGATATTAAGGGTAAAACTTCTATATATTAGTTGTATATTATTTTGTCATACGACTGATGTGGGATCCTATCTCCAACATGTCTCCTCAATGGTCTCATATGGGGTCACAAGAGAAACCAATTTCCACATCGAGAATTGGTCAAATTATTATATTGGAGCTAACACAACTTTTTAAGTGCCTGACCACATTCAAGGACTAGAACCAACGCAACTTTTCGAGGACCCAGTATTTAATATACTTAAGCTGGAGCTAGGCACATTCAAGTCTAGTAAATCGGATCCAGAACGTGTCGAAAGAATAGTCTGCTCTGATACTATGGTAACTTTATAGGCAACCAATGTCACTGATATTGTTCCAACTTAACCACCTATTGCTAGGTGTTGGTCTTTATCACAAAAAGTCTTGATGATATTAGGAGTGGAAACTACTATATATTAGTTGTATATTATTTTGTTATATGACCAATGCAAGATTCTATTCTCCAACAATTATTTCTGTGTTACTTCTATTTCTTTTTTGATACAAGGATTTTAGGGGAGGGAAATTTAGATCAAACAACTTAAAGGGTTGACTATAATTAGGTATCAAACTCATTATTCATGAGAATCGAACTTGAAACCTCGACAATCCATTTATTACTGTTTATGGTTGCTCCTCACGAACTCTGTAGGTAGGATCAATCACAACCTTGTTATCGCAGGCAATGCATGCGTTCTTCTAATTCTAAAGCTTAGACACTACACTCTAATTTTTTCTATTAGTGGGGGCATTGAACTTGGAGTAGAGCCAGGTTGATTAAATTCAAGTCTGTAACTTCAGTATCACCGATTATAATTATTTAACAGTTCAAGTACAATTGATATTGTTGAGGTGTAATCAAAATATAGTTTTTGGGAATAGAATTTGTGGCAACAGCAATTGTTATTTTTATTATTTCTTCCCTAGCAGAATGTGAGAGATTACTTTCAAAAGTTTCAAAAATTAATAGCCTAACTGTCTTCAACAATAATTTGGCCGCAGTTGCAATTTAGCAAGGACAAAGATTGTCTGCCCTTCCACTTTCGGTGCTCTTCCGTACCTTCCTGTTTTGTGTGGTCACGGTTAAGCTACGTCAACATTTTATATTGTTTTTTTATAGAGATAATAAGACAAAAATAAATAGTAATATAAAATATTGACGTGGCTTAACCGTGACCACACAAACAGGAAAGTACGGAAGGACACCGAAAATGGGAGTCCTTGTCCATTTAGTAAAGCAGAAATGAGTTAGTATGATATTCGACGGTTGAAACGATCACCTACTTTTCTAATTGTCTTCAATTTATGCAACACAAAAGTGAAAGTACACTGATGATATGGTGATTAAATAATACATACTAATTAGGCCACACATCAAACATAATCAAACCAGTTTTCTAATTCTACAATTAGTGTGTGTATGTACATACATACATACATCAATATTGATCCTCTGGAATGCTCTCTAAAGTTGGCCTCCAGCAACTACCACTGCTTATGCTTTTATCATCCCCACTCGTTCCATTAATTTCGGAAACCCTAGTTCCTCTGGACTTCAGAGCACTCATCAATTCCTCCAAAGAAGAGTGGTTTGAATCTTTCTTATAATTCAGCAGCTGTTTCAACTCCTCCCGAGTCACCACCAGACTAATCCTCACAGCCCCACCACTATTCGAATCATCAGGAATATTTCCTCTACGTCTGCCGATTTCTTGATCTTCTTGTAAATTAAACCTCACAGACTTCTTCTCCTGCTTCAACTTGGATGGCAATGCAATTGCTGTTTTTGTTGCTTCTAGGGTTTCGAATTCCTTTGCTGTCTCATGCTTCTCATAATCTTGTGACGGAATCTTGTTATTACTTCTCAAATAATTTCCCATAGCTGAGTTTTGAAGAAAAATGGAGTACTTGGCAGAGAGAATATCAAAGAGAGAGAGAGAGAGAGAGGTGGGAGGGGTTATATAAAAGTGTTGTATAAAGATATAGAGAGGAGGGTGGAGAAAGCACATGAGGTTTGCGTTTGTTGCGCCGAATATTTGAAAGAAAAAGTGGGATTAACTTTTAATTACTGTTCGAGACCAACACTACACTTCCTCACATAAAATTATTAAGCAATTCTCAATTCTCATATAGAATTGTATGTAGTGTTTGTTTTATGTTAAGGTAACCTTTTGTTGAGTTTTTTTTTACCTTTAGTATTGGTCAACCAACCTCCGGCCAAAAGTATCTGCATTGATGTAATGATTCAGATTTCTTCAAATCAGTCCAATACGTATGTATTATATGTTGAGCTTAAACTTAGATTAATACTAATTCTAGTTTAATCAAGTCCGTCCCCCTACTAGTACTGCTAAACTTATACAAGGTATAGCCACTGTAGATGACGCCAGGTGATGCTTATTTAAATTTGTTGCTGATGGTATGTTTTGTTTCCACACATATTTGCTGGATTCTATGCAATATACATATTTCCAAAAGAGGTATCGATCAGAATTAAGTATGCAAGAAAGTTGGTATAATCCAGCTTGGATCATTGCTATTCTATAGTCCTAATCCTATTATCTAGCTAGCTACTTAATTTGAAGACGATGAGATGATCCGATAAATAATCAATCGTACAAATCAATGGTACTCAGTTTGTGCACGTAAGACATACATATTTCGTCATGATCCAATTCAGCAAGTGATCTACCCCATTATACGAGAAGGATTTACCATGGTAGTGCCACATAGTACACTTATACGGTGGCGTCTCATGTCAATAATTTAACGACACGTATATATACTTTTAATATGACGTTGTGTTATTGAAATGAGAATCATGATAACCATATATTTGTGTCATGTAAGTTGTTCCTTAATTATACATGCAAGTTTGATAAGCATTAATAACATGTTACATCCTGATCACCTGCAAATTTTGCTACGCAGATGGGCTTCACCAACTTTTAACTGCCTTTTATATTACAATATTAAGCATATAAAAAAGTAGGAACCGTCCATGGATAACAAGTTCATCATCTAACGAATTAAAGTATCATATGAGCTCATATCATAAGCTAGAACAGTGCTTTTATATTTTTGCGTGTTATGATGAACTGGTTTTTGTTTATAGGCTATTGAAACGATGACGTGCAGAAAGCAGACTTGATGGATTTTGCTTGGACAGATCATACTCTTAAAACAACTAGTAAAACATAAAGTCAAAGCCAACAAATGAATTCACAACATATACTGAGTAAACAACGAAAACATTTGTCTAACAATATAAGTTTGGTAAAAGAATATTATTTAGCTTGTGTTGTGTGGTATTTAAACTAGTATATATGTTGAGTTTTCATGCATAGAATTTATAGATATAATCAACGGTTGGTATGAATTTTCAATGTATCAACATAAATATTTATGTAGCTAGTGTCTAGTACTAGTAGTGATAAGAAAACATTTTCCAATTATCAGCAAGTAAATTACAAGTCAAGGCTAGCAATTAGTAACATATATGTATGTCTGCAAACTAATCTGTCTGACAATGGACACCTATATCACGAAATAGGTAGTTAGGGGTGGTCCGGTCGGGTGGGGTTCACTGCTTGTGATGGAGATGCTCTGCGGTGAGGTGGGTTCACTGCATATCATGTGAAACCAATATTTTCAACTCAACGTAAACCACGATTTCAGGGTTGTTGAAATTATAATTATATATATTTATACATATGAGACACACACACACACACACACACACAGACTGCAGGGAGATACATATGAGATAACATACATACATATATATATATATATATATGAGAGGGTTTTACGCGTTAAAAGTAGAGTGGCTCTAAGCATCTCTCACATGGGATCAGGGATTTATGTTCATGGTTTTATTGATTTCTATACCAAATATTGGAGCTTGTTCCATGTATCATGTGTGGATGGATTATATATGGCCAATATTATTGTCCTTTTGGTTTTTGTGAGGTGCGTGGTAGCAAAGGTACTTGAACTTTACTTTATGTTTAGTTTTTGTCTCTGAACTCTCATATTAGTTTTTTTCATCCTTCAACTTAACTTTATGTTGTACGAGTGGTCCTTCAATCAAATATATCTTCTTTTCCGTCAAATTTAACGTATAGTGGTATTTCCAGGTCTGAGTTGTAGGCCTTGCTTTCCTCCTTGGTGGTTCTGAAGATTCTTACATAAAGTTTGACTGCAAATACCAGAGATTCTCTGCTTCTTTTACAATTATATAACAGTAGCTTTTACCCACCTCCATTGCGCATGTGATCTGATGTGAACTTGACATCCACGAGTTAAAGACATGGACAATTCCTCATATAAGAAAGAAACTTACATGAAATAGAATCACCGTTACTCTACAATATTGCATTTTATAAATCATTTCCAATGATCTAGGCACGTTTTGTTTTGGTCAGCAAGTATTTTACTTTCCACATCCCCAAATTATTGGTGATTAGGAAGAGACTTGCCAAAAAAGGAAGAAGAAAGGAACATTTCCTCTTTGGCTTTTTGTGTGTAGTTATTCATTATGGAAGACCCTAGGTAGATGGAAATGCAAAAGAGCAACTTTGTTCATTGCTTTCACACTTTAGAAAGTCCAAATTGAGAGACATTAAAATACAAATAAAGAAAACACAATATGAAGTATGAACACCTACTATACCATGTTGAACTTGGTTTCCAACACATGGGCATATGAATTGAATGTTGTTAACAAGATACAATTTTATATTAACAGTCGAATTTTTAGCCCATACTCATTAAGGAGAGAATTCGACTCTGACTCATTGATCTAACTCATATTTGCTTAACCGCTGAATATTAAAAAAATACAAATTTGTACTAAGCTTTTAAATAATAAAGGTCGAACGTTTATCCCATAGTGATTAAAGAGAGACGGTTCAAATCTGGTCAACTAGTCGAACTCATATTTGTTTGAACGTTGGATAGTAAGCTCTCAAACTTTAGAAATAGAAGTAAAGTTTATCAAGTATATAAACAATCCAATATGTGCACATTCGGAATATAACTTTCACACATTTTTTCTTTTTCATGTCACTCATGTTTAATTTTGGTATTTAAATCGAATAAAAAAAGAAGAAGAATTAAGTAACAAAATCTAGGAAGTGATTTTGATAAATCTGAATAGAATCAAGGAACCATAAATAGTGATGTGTAGAGAAAGAAAAGGAAAACAAATACATATCACTTTCGATAAATAAACCGATAAGTGTGCCATGGTAGAACAAGAGTGCCGAAAAATCATTTAACTTTTGTTTTATTACATTATTACCACGTTTAACTTTTTTGTTCGATCCCACGCCATGTGTTCCACGCCTCACATATGATTTGAATGTCTTTGGCTCACAAATCAAAACCTGCAACTTCCACCACGTTGGCTCCCTTGTCCAGATCTCACCCATCTCATTTGTCACGTACCCCATAACCCTCATTTATATCTCTTCCTTCCTACTTGTATTTGCTTCACCACTCTTCCCACACACCCAGAAGACTCCACAAAAAACTCCATAAATGGCAAATAATGAGCTCCAGCATCCTCTGCATGAATCCTACCTTCCCCTTCCGCCCACCTCCACCCAATCCTCAAAACATTCTCACGATGAGCACGCGAGCGGTGAGCTCGAACAAGTACTATCCGACACTGACAAGCCGTTTTCTCAGCGGCTCAAACCCGCCCTATGGATCGAGTCCAAGCTCCTTGTCATCCTCGCCGCCCCCGCCATCATCGTGTACATGATCAACTATGTCATGTCCATGTCCACCCAAATTTTTTCTGGCCACCTTGGTAATCTCGAGCTCGCCGCCTCCTCCCTCGGGAACAATGGCATCCAAATGTTCGCCTATGGTCTTTTGGTATGTAACGGAATTATTAACAGAATGTCACATCATTTGGCAATCAAAATTTGATAAATAAGTTTATTGATCATAGCGTATTTGCATCTCATTTTTCAGAAAACAAAATTAGTGAATAAATTGAATAAATCACTACGTTAAATATACGTAGCAGGAAGAAACAAATGTTAACATGTCTCTTTTGGTATCTTGGATCAAATAATTCACTAGATCCGAAGAAACAAATGTCAACTTTCAAGTATTATCTATAAGTTGAACTGGGAAATGCTCAGGAAGAAAACTTAATTTCTGAATCTGACCATTTCTGGGGAGATTCGAAGGGATAAGTTTCCTTTCGACTAATCTATCTTCTACGTTTAATTTGAAAAGTTTAAAAAAGTTCGCATCAATTTCTTCATCAACATACATGTAAATCTAATGAGGTGGCCTTAATTCCGACATCTGTCTGACTTTTTTTTCTTTTACTGAACAGTTAGGTATGGGAAGCGCAGTGGAAACACTATGTGGACAAGCATATGGTGCCCAAAAGTACGAAATGCTGGGCATATACCTGCAAAGGTCATCAGTCCTCCTATTTTTCCCTGGGGTACTTCTCACCATTATTTACATCTTCTGCGAACCCATCTTACTTTTACTCGGTGAATCTCCAAGCATTGCTTCTTCAGCTGCAGTTTACGTGTACGGACTGATCCCTCAGATCTTTGCCTACGTTGTCAACTTCCCGATCCAAAAGTTCATGCAAGCGCAAAGCATAGTAGCCCCAAGTGCTTACATATCGACTGGAACCCTAGTAATTCACATTGTACTCAGCTGGGTTGCTGTGTACAAACTAGGACTGGGTTTGCTGGGTGCTTCGCTGGTGCTGAGTTTATCGTGGTGGATCACTGTGGTGGCACAGTTCGTGTACGTTGTGAAGAGTGACAGGTGTAAGCACACGTGGACAGGGTTTTCGTGGCAAGCTTTTAGCGGATTGTATAGTTTTTTCAAGTTGTCTGTGGCATCTGCTGTCATGCTTTGCCTTGAGACGTGGTACTTTCAGATTCTTGTTTTGCTTGCTGGGTTGCTGGAAAACCCTGAGCTGGCCCTCGACTCTCTCTCGATCTGGTAAGCCATTGTTAAAAGTGCTTTTACTTTTTGTCGAAAAAGTGATTTTATTGTGGCCTGGGATTCACTTCAGATCTTTATATCTGTCAACCCGTGAATCAAAAAATTTGGATCACTTCATTTTGATTTTATACCCACCTCAAAAGGCACTTTACGAAAATTTATAAGCTTTAAATGATTCAGATCTCGATTTATAATCTCTCCATTTACAATCTCCGGACACTAGAGTTCCAAAATTGACCTCATTCCTGTATTATTACCTGACCCCTAGGAAAGTGCTTATACTTTTTCACAGGACAATAATTGGTCTTCACGAGTATGCCTTATTATTGTGGAAAGAGATTTTTTTCAGATTTTTTTTTTCTTTCTAAAATCTACTGATTAAATGATCTGGATTTTTAAAATTTGATCAAACTGTTAAAAACATATTAGTTAGTAAAATCTTTTAAAAGTTATAATAATTTTTAACTGTTATATCAAATTTCAAAAATTCAAATCATTTAATTCGTGAGTTTTTTAGAAAAAGATCCGAAAATAATCTATTTCGTATTATTATAAGCCACTACTGACGACTGGTCGGACCTTGATATAGCTAATTATTTACACTGACCACAAGAAAAAACTAGGGACAAAGTATATTGTTTTGTTTTTTTGTTGATAATTAAACACGGCAACCAGATGGCCCAACCAAATGTCTGGATACCAATTAATATACATGCATAGATATTTTCATATAGATAATAGAAAAACAGAAGATGAGGAATGCGCACTACACATTTATTTTATTTCCTACATTTTTGTTTATTTGTGTCTATAAATTATTTTATATTTAATTTAAAAATAAAAGTAAACGAGAGATTGTAAAAAGTGTGCAGAATTTTTTATTTTTATTTATTATTATTCTTATTTTTTAACTAGACAATCTGCCAATTATGGTGAGTGTGATTCATGAGGTCAAGACTTTAGGTCAAATGTTCTCGATGATTGTTTTGATTTAGTGTCAATCACGTGATCACACAAAAAGAAAATAATTAATTCATGTTGGTCGTGTACTGACACCGCTTTAATGCACATGAATAAAATAAATATGAATATTAGATCTTACTAATTTTTCTTTATTTTATATCAATAATTGTCATTCACTAATTTTAATTCAAAATAAATAAAGACTAAATGATAGTAAATCAAAATAATCATCGAGAACATGTGACCTAAAGTCTTGACCTCATGAATCACACTCACCATAATTGGTAGATTGTTTAAAATAAAGAAAAATTAGTAAGATCTAATATTCATATTTATTTCATCATGTGCATTAAAGCGGTGTCAGAACACGACCAACATGAATTAATTATTTTCTTTTTGTGTGATCACTTGATTGATTGATGATTGTAAATTCATTACGAGACTTATTTAGATTGATATGTCTGTGACTGGTTACACATCTATATATGAGTGGCCTAGTAGTATCGTATCGTTTTGTCTATCTATA
The DNA here is from genome assembly GCF_019419815.1 of Pyrus x bretschneideri. Classification (NCBI taxonomy): domain Eukaryota; kingdom Viridiplantae; phylum Streptophyta; class Magnoliopsida; order Rosales; family Rosaceae; genus Pyrus; species Pyrus x bretschneideri. Next base: position 6,497,814 of record NW_025999424.1, on the reverse strand, counting down.
TTGGAATTAGGATTAGATGGGGGTGCTTATGCTTAAGTTTTGACATCTAGCCTTACATTTTGGATTGAATTTGCACATATGTCGGTAGAAAGACCTAGCTTACATTTTGGATTGAATTTGCATATGTGGGTAGCCACCTTTTGGACAATAGTAATCGCTGGCTAGATAGAAGATGTGAACGAATTGGCTAGGAACTTATTTTGGGGTCTCAAAGTCTAATTTCGTACCCACACGTGGCACTTGTTATTATATGATAAATATTCTTGTCCCTTATGCATATCACCCAAATTGTGTTTTGTCTCTTTCCTAATAAGTTCTTTTTGGCAAAATTCACGGTGCACAAAAATGGGAAGTTGTCAGCCAAGCATATATATATGTAGGGTCTAAATCATACTTGCTATACGGAATGGATATAGTACGTGATATGTGTCTAACCATCAATCTCGCCATCACATAAGGGCGGTGTATACAACCCGATTTTATGTCTTTATTCATTGTTTTCTCATGTCTTTTACTTTTAGCCAATCCTTTGGACCATTAGCTCAAAAATGTGTCTAACCATCAATCTCGCCATCACATAAAGGATACAGTCCGATTTCATGAGTCAAGAAATAATTGAGACTAGGTTGAATTCGTTTCATTTGTATACATGGCTTTGTTTGATGGGTGAACTATGACATGTTTATTTACATGTAAATATAGTAGAGTAAGAAATTAGAAGACTTGGGAATGGCGTGCATGGCCATGACGTATGAGACTGGGTTGAATCCAATCACCTAGAGTGATTTGTATACCTGGTCCGATTAATTTGGCGGTGGCTCATGACACGACTGAGATTGTTAAATCCAGTTCCATAGAGGCTAGAGTCATATACCTTGGAGAGGGGATTTATTTTCTCTAATACGTGGGACATTTTATTTAATGTTCCACTCCCTCTTCTATTAAGAGCATCAAGCGTGGGACAACAAAACAATAATTCCTTACAATTGCAGTCGTCATGTCACGCTCTCTCCGAGCTACCGCATCGAAGGTGGTTAATAATTGATGCGCTAGTTTATCAGAACCAACCACCAACTCTCAGTAGATACCTAATTTTGTGTGCCTTTAATTAAGTTTGACATCAGGGTTTTTTTATCAATTGCAGCATGACAATCAATGGATGGGTCTTCATGATCTCAGTTGGGTTAAATGCAGCGGCAAGGTCAGGATCATTCCCATGGATATTACATACATGTCCCTTCTGAAAGGGATCCCGTTTCACAGTAGCTGGAGCAGAATTCGTATTGATAACCAAATTGAACTTATATCGACAACTGTACTATCAATTATCAGAAGTACCAGTACTGTGAACGATATTGATAACCAATACAGTTAGGATATGATTGTCGATATAAATTCCAGTCCAGCTGTGGTGGATTTGAACTCCCCTTACGAAGGGTCCTGTACATATATGGATAGGTCACATAACTTTTTTACGTAGAGAACATAGAATTATTAAAACTTACTTTTTGCTTTTCATGATTTACTGCAAGCAGTGTGAGAGTGAGTAATGAGCTTGGAGCTGGACATCCAAAGTCTACAGCATTTTCAGTTGTGGTGGTGACTACAGTCTCTTTCATTATCTCAGTCTTCGCAGCCATAGTTGTTCTTTTACTGCGTCATAAGTTGAGCTACGCCTTCACCGAAGGTGAAGCCGTGGCTGCTGCTGTATCTGATCTCTGCCCGCTTCTCGCCCTCACCCTCCTCCTTAATGGAGTCCAGCCAGTCTTGTCCGGTAAATATAACTTGGAGCATCAATCTATGAACTTTACGCTTACTAAATGAAATATATGCTAATGAATGTCACTGCTTGAATTCAGGTGTTGCTGTTGGGTGTGGATGGCAGGCTTTTGTTGCGTATGTGAATGTAGGATGTTATTACGTGGTTGGAGTACCTTTTGGTGCGCTTCTAGGGTTTTACTTCAAGCTCGGCGCTAAGGTAAAAAAAAAAAAAAAAAAAAAAAAAAAAAAACACTAACATCAAACTGAAAAATCTCGGACGGGATTGTATATTGTCATGTTCTTGTCACTAAGCTAATCTAATCGCATGATGCAGGTGTTTATTTACATTAATTGTCGTACTATGTTATACCTTGTAATGTGATCGTAAACGTATGATACAAATGATGATGACGGTAACAATTACGTGTGATAATTTTTAGGGAATATGGTTAGGAATGGTGGGGGGCACATTGATGCAAACACTCATCCTAATGTGGGTCACCATTCGGACTGATTGGAACAAAGAGGTATCAAATTTGAATACAAGTCTTCTTCTTTCTTTTTTTGTTTTTTCCCTTTTTTTTATTATTTTTTTATTTATAATTTTTGGGGGCTTATCTTGTATGAGTTATTAATATTACAAGTGATTTTTTTTTTAAATTTGATATAATCGTCTTACTGATTCGACGATGTCGTGTAAAAGGGGCGTCACTTAATAGATAAAAGTTATAAATTTGATTTTTTTTTTAATTGAATTGCAGGTGGAAGAGGCAAAGAAAAGGTTGAATACGTGGGATGTAGACGAGCCTCTGAAGTAGTGAGAAACCATTTATGAATGAAGGAACATTCATCTTGGGGTCGATTATGATTTGATTAATGATACATAAAAACATGTATTGCATAACAATTTAATCATTATTATTAAGGAAAACTAATGAAAAGGACTTGAAAACTTTGAGTTTTAATGATAAGGACAAAATAAAGGGTAAACTGAATAGTATCATGATTGACTTTTTAGTGTAAAAATGTGGTTTTTCATTAAAGTGAACAATATCATAGGCTTTTCGTTAAAACTCTCTTATTATTGTCTTCCATAATTTTACCATTCACGACTACTTAATTTAAGAAAATGCTAGAGAGACCAAATTTTTAAACCAAAAGTTACAAACTAAATGATGTGTCACCAATAAGAAACAAACATGTTAATTAATGCTTAATTGTTGAGATTTGGATAGTATTCCATTGATGAATACTTGGGTTTCGAAGGGAGCAAGGAGAACAGAGAAGAAATAGCTAGAGAGAGAGAGAGAGAGAATAATCACAACTGTAACGTTGCACAATGATGCATTTCATTCATATACATGCGTCTCTTACATCAGTCATCATAACCATTCAAATACATAAGCCCCGGTGATTATGACACATGGCAGTTACAAGGCATGTGAGCCATTGAAATGAATAACTGATCTAAGACCCTACACGTGGCATATAAGCTCAAGCTATCACAACATAAAACAGTTATACAAAAGGACAAAAGAGAAATCTAATAAGTAAATCATTTACTAACAAGAAATTAGTAAGCAATTTACTTTTCAACACCCCCTTCTAAATTGCTAACTGAGTTCACACCAAGTAGACTTCTCAGGTAGTTGAACCTATCTTTGGGAAGAGCCTTTGTGAAAATATCAACAATCTGTTCTTCACTCTTGCAAAACCAAATCGATCACACTTTCTTGAATTGCAGCTCTAATGAAGTGAAACTTTATGCAGTTGTATTTGGTTCTTTGGTGAAACACAGGGTTCTCAAATATAGTTATAACAGATGTGTTATCGTAGTTTGCTCTTCTCCAAAGTCTTCAAGCACAAATCTAAGCCAAATGGTCTGTGTGTTTGCTTCAGTTGCACTGACATACTCAGCTTCTACAGTTGAAAGTGCCACACTATGCTGTTTAACTGAGGCCCGTGAGAATGCCCCACTTCCAAATAAAATGCATACCCTGAGGTACTTCTCATATCCTCCTTAGATTCACTCTAGTCAATATCACATTAACCAATCAATAGAGCAACCTTTCCAATCACATACTTAATTCCAAAGTCAATTGTCCTTTGAATATACCTTAAGACTCTTTTAGCAACTCCATAATGCTTCAAGTCAAATATAGCAAACTCCCAACAATTTTCCTGTATAGATTCTCATCTGCAAATTCACTGTCATCCCAAATCTGACATCTCATATATGCTCATCATCTCAGACTTGAATTCATTCATCGTGTCATCACTGCTCCTTGTGTATACTATGTCATCTACATAGATTGACACAATTAGAGTACCAACAACTTCTTTGGTTCTCACATATAGAGTTGCTTCACTTGAGCTTCTATGAAAGCCACAATGAATTAAATATGTGTCAATTTCACCATACCATGCCCTTGGTGCCTGTTTTAGGCCATAAAGAGCATTTCTTAGCCCATACACTTTGTCTTCAGCCTTCTTAATCACAAAACCATCAGGTTGGTCCACATATACCTCCTCCTCAAGAACACCATTTAGAAAAGCTTATTTAACATCCAATTGCCACAGTCTCCAACCTTTCTGTCCTAATGGTATCTAACCTTGCCACTGGGCAAAGGTTTCATTGAAATCAACCTCTGGTTTCTGTGTGTACCACTTTGCTACAAGTCTTGCTCTGTGTTCCAGATTCATCTTTGTTTTGTAGACCCACTTTACTCCTACAATAGGTCTGTTACTTGGCCTGTTAACTAACTCCCAAGTAGAGGTTTTTTTTTTTTTTTTTTTTTTTTTTTTCATATCATCAAGATTTCTTCAGTCATAGCCTTTTTCCAAGCTTCATCTTTGACTGCTTCACTAAAATCTTCAGGTTCAATGATACTCATCTTCCATTGAGCATACACATCACTCAAGCTTTTCCATCTCAATGGAGTATGATCATAAGGTTTTGAAGTTGAAACTGGAGAACCAACAGAACTAGCTTTCTGGGCTGTATGCAGATCACTAGATGTATGAGATCTTAGAGGAGATTACATCAACTGAGTTGAATTATTTGCCTTAGAATCAAGCTCAATTATGCTTATGCTTTCTTTAGCAAGGAATAGAGAACTGCACTGCCTCATTAGTTTCCCAGTCCCACATTGCTTTCTGATAGCTCAACCTTATGAGTTCTCAAGTTGAAAATCCTATATCCCTTTTCACAACTGCCATATCCAACAAATACTCCATTCTCACCTGTTTCCTCCGATGCCTTTTCTGTGAAGGAATGTGAATGTAACACAAAGAACCAAGTATCCTCAAGTGTTTGACACCTTGCTTTCTTCCACTAAAAGCTTCAAATGGAATTATGTTGTTCAAAGCACTTGTTAGACATCGATTTTGCAAGTACACAATTGTGTTCACAGCTTCAGACTTTAAGGGATTTTTTTTTTATACATCATAGTCCTAGCCATTTCAATCACAGTCTTGTTTTTTCTCTCTGCAATGCCGTTTTGTTGTGGAGAGTAGGCAACCGTTAACTACCTTTCTAGTCCCAGTTTCACAATTTAAACCTTTTGAAAATGCAGAAAACTTATGACTTGTGTTGCAAGAAAAACACCCAACACATTCTAATGTGATCATGGACAAATGTAAGGAAGATTCAGTTGCCCCTAAGAATGGTGATCTACATTGGACCACAAATATCAGAATGGATAAGTTCTAGAGGTTGTGATGCTTTCCAAGTCATTCCCTTGTCAAATGGTTCCATGTGACCGTTCCCTGTATCACATCCAGAGTAAATATGCTCAGAGACTTGTAGTCTAGGTAAACCCTACACCATTTCTTTATCTTGCAGGAGCATTAAACTAATGTAGTTTAGATGTCCAAATCTTCCATGCCACATCCAAGATGACTCTTCAATAGTTGCTTTATTAGCCATGTTGGGATTGACCTATTCAAGACTTAAGGGAAAAATCTGTTTCCTTCCATCGGAACACTTGCAATCAAATCTTCCATCTGTCTATCTCCATAAATATTAACCATGAAATCACCAAACACAAGCCAATATCCATGTTCTACCATATGCCCTACACTCAATAAATTTGCATCTAATCCAAGTACAATCATAACCTCTTTGATATACCTAGTCACACCCTTCATTTCTATAACCAGAGTACCATTGCATGTTAACTGTACTAAATCTCTAATACCCATTTTAAGTATACACTTCACAGTCTTATCAACATAAATAAGCAATGACTCATGAGATATCATGTGATTACTACATGCACTGTCTACATACCATATGTTCATATTTCTCCCAATAGTAGCAGAATGGCGAGCATAAAACATGGTTGCAGATTCTGATACCTGATTTGCGAAGTTTGCAAGCTTTTCGACCTTGTTTGGTTGATCATAGTCATTTGATAAGATGACCAAATCGATTGCATCCATGGCACCTTGGCTTCCATTTAAACCAGCACTCACCATAGTATAGCTTGTCACGGTGTTTGCATTTCCTTTTAGACATATCAAATTTTCCTCATTGATCATATTTGACACCTTGATTTGCAGCATTTTGGGGTTTTGAATCTCATTTCTTGCCCTTTGATTTCCAATTCTTCTTTGGTTTAAAGTTACCAAAAGAAGAACTAGATTGAGCTTCCTTTGGATTCACACTCATACTAACGAATGTTGTCACATCCCGGCCTGGGCCCATACCACATCCCTGGCTCGACTCCACCGTGGCACGATATTGTCCGCTTTGGGCCCCGACCACGCCCTCACAGTTTTATTTCTGAGAACTCACACGAGAACTTCTCAGTGGGTCACCCATCATGGGATTGCTTTTGCGCGTTACTCGCTTAATTTCAGAGTTCCGATGGAAACCGAAGCCAGTGAGCTCCCAAAAGGCCTCGTGTTAGGTAGAGATGTGAATATACATATAAGACTTACAGGATCCATTCCCCTAGGCAATGTGGGATTAACAAATGCTCTATCAGTAGAACCCTCAATACTCAAAGCGGTAATAACTTTTTGCACCTCAATGGTTTCAATATCCTTAGTTTGTTCAATCACATAACAAACAAGATCAAATTCTTTAGTCAGGCTTATGAGCAATTTCTGAACCAATCGCTCATTGGGTAGATCTTCACCGAAGCCTTTCATTTGATTCACCAACTAGAGAAGACAAGTGAGATACACAGACAAGGTTTCATTATCCTTCATCCTTGTGTACTCGAAATCACTGCGTAGACCCTGTAATTTGATGAATCTCACTTGTTTATTGCTATGAAATTCTTGGTGCAGAATATCCCAAGCACCATTTGAGGTTTTATCATTTGAGATTCTAGGATAAATATCATCTGAAACAGCTCCTTGAATGATACCTAGTGCTTTAGTATCTTTCATTAGCTCATCACTCAGAGAAGTTTTCTCTGAATCCGATGAGCCTTCATCTTCAACCTTCTTACCGTTCGATTTTGAGATTTCAAGTCCATTTTCAACTAAATCCCAGATTCCATGAGATTTGAAAATGGTACTCATTCGGATCCTCCAAAATTCATAAATGTCACCATTGAATATTGGAGCCCGGAAGATGGTGACCTCTCGACCTAGCAAATTGAGAACTGAATCGATGAACCGAGCTAAAAATTTCACGTTGGATTTTTAAGCACAGCACTCACAGACTCAACGCCCCGATTCCAAATAGAACCTAGGCTCGCGATACCATGTTGAGATTTGGATAGTATTCCATTGATGAATACTTGGATTTCGAATGAAGCAATAAGAACAGAGAAGAAATAGCTAGAGAGAGAAAAAGAATATCACAACTGAAACATTCTAACTCTTGCAGAATGATGCATTTCATTCATATACATGCTTCTCTTAAATCAGTCATCAAAACAATTCAAATACATAAGCCGCTGTGATTATGACACATGGCAGTTGCAAGGCATGTGAGCCATTGAAATGAATAATTGATCTAAGACCCTACACTTGGCATATGAGCTCAAGCTATCACAATAGAAAACAGTTATACAAAAGGACAAAAGAGAAATCTAATAAGTAAATCATTCACTAACAAGAAATTAGTAAGCAATTTACTTTTTAACAAATTAATAATTCAATCATCTACAACCACATCATTTGTTTTGTAAATTTGGTTCAAAAATTGACCTCTCTAACACTACCCCTTAATTTATAGTAGCTCATGCACAACCTCATGCAACGACATGAACGCACAACATAGATTCAATGTTTGGGTTGAGCATTAACAGGTAGACCAGTTAAAAAGGGCTTTGTTTAGGATAAGAAACAATATCATTGTATTTTGTTTTATTTTCTAAGCTATCAACTATATAATTTGGTAAGTTTCTTCTAAAATTTTATCATGTAATATGGTCACGTAATTAACTTATTTGGTACAATGCATTTTATCTAGATTTTTAATTAAAATAAATAAATTATTATTATATTTATAATTCTTAACGGGTGAAAAGGTTTGTGTCGATCTGTTAAGAAATCGGGTAATGTCCAACATGACCTGTTTGCGAGGTCCAACTTTCCAGCATCCACCTTAATTTGAAATTACAGAAACTACTATACTGGCATAGATCAAGCTTACAGGTACTGGGGAAAAAAATGAAACAACATCAACTAGCGATGAATTGCTCACGGTAATGTCAGTTCCTTCGATAATTCTGACACATATTTGACAAGCACGAATGTGAAGATACAAAAAACAAATGAAACAATCTAAAGGCTATTACTTCTTCTTCCCTGCTTTTCCCTCCTTCCTTCTTATGATTTCATCAGCATATTTCACACCCTTACCTTTGTATGGTTCCGGAGGTCTCCATTTCCTGATCGAAGCAGCAAACTGACCGATAGCACTCTTGTCATACCCGCTAACAACGATTCTGGTGTTTTCTTCAACCTTCACTTGTATGCCATCAGGAATATCCATCCTAACTGGATGGGAGAACCCAAGACTTAGTACCAAGATATTTCCTTCTAAAGTAGCTCGATAACCGACACCTACCAGTTGCAGCCTCTTCTCAAATCCTTTTGACACTCCTACCACCATGTTGTCCGTAAGTGTCCTAAGCAAATTATTCAAACAAGCACATAAGGGATAGTAGAAGGAGACTAAAAAACTTTTTGTAAATCTCATTTAAGTAAATTATTTGAAGAGGCATGTAAAGGGTCAGGAGGACGAGAGTCCCTAATTTTTCGTAAATCTAAAGCCCGACTTGCATGTGCCCTGCTTACTTGGCCAAGCACCAAAATTTAGATTGTACATATAAGCTTTTGAAACATCAAATAACTGGTATCAAATTGAATGCAACAACCATACTTATAAGAAACTGTTACACAAAGTGAACTAGTGCATGTGCATATGTATCTACGTGATTTATTGACCTAACCACACTCTTAACAACCCATATCAGTACTAATTTGTTCCAAAACTTACATTGTCTGAGTATCTGGTCCTGTCTTTCCTAATAGAAGTTGAAATCTCTAGTTCATATATGCATATAAGACACATGTCGATCCACAGAGAGAGAGAGAGAGAGAGAGAGAGAGAGAGAGAGAGAGTAACAAACAGGTTTATTGATCAAACTAATGCCTGCTTTAGATGTAAACTCAACCATCAATGTCACTACCGAGTATAAAAAAGTGAAAATTTCATGATCAAACAAGCTATGGTATGGAAAAGCAGACATTCAATCACAACAGAGTATAATAACGATCACAAACACTTTAAATACCAATGTTGTTACAGCTTTTCCTTCATAAGAAACAACATGATACTTGGACTCCAAGAGATCACCAGAAAACCATAATTGAAGGAACAAACCATGAGGATGAGAAGACTGATTTTTTACTCAAAATAGATGGCTGAAGGATGAAAGAAATGTACCTGAAAAGCCCGTGCATCTGATTTGCCCTTCTAGTCTCTACTGCCTTTCTGACCCTTAGAGTCCCAGAATCCTCCTTCTGAACCAGCACTTCTCGCGGGTAAGTTAGTGAAAGCTGCCCCAATGGTCCCTTTACTGCCAAAGCCTGACCTTCCAATGTGATTGTCACATTGGATGGCACTTCAATTGGCTGCTTTCCAATTCGTGATTCCTTGCACTCTATCGTCTTCTTCAAAAACCCAACATGAGGTACACTAAAAACAGAGAATCCCTTTCTCTCGCCCAAGAAAGCCGACCACAAATTGCTGAAAAATGGCAGAAAACGCAGTTCACCAAATCAGAAATAAACCACCCTAATTCATGAATTTACCATTACGAACTCATGTAAAAAAAGTCCAGTACTAGCTAGTCAATGTAATGGAAACTGCAAAAAGTAATTTCTTATGTTCCATTGGGTTTCTGAAATTCATGAAAGTTTCGACCTTTTCCAAACACTGGGGAACAAAGGAACGGAAACTTCAAAACATAAGAACACAAACTAATCATTAGTTTCTTAAGTTCCACTGTGTTTCAGAAAAATTCACGAATACAGTTCAAGTTTGGACATTTTCCAAAATTTGAAACCTGAGAACAATGTAAAGGAAACTTCAAAAACATAACAACGCAGTCTAACATTAATTTCTTATGTTCAATTGGGTGTCTGAAAAACTCATGAATCCTGTTCAAGTTCAGACGTTTCCCCAAATTTGAGACCTGAGATACCACCATTGGCCTCAGCTGAGGCAAATGCACTAAAATATGGAGCCTTGAGCATTAAAACTGCATAAAAATTCTATTCACTCCCCACAATGGTATTCTCTGCTTCTCTTGCTCCATGTTTGCATTGGATTTGTTAATTGCATTTAATTTTCCTACCTTTCGACGTGTGGGTATGGTGGGGGAGTGGCTTGCCATGAAATCGAAACGGCAGCGTTTGAAATGTGAAATTTAGGTAAGGTTACAGGCTATCGTCTTCTACCTCCAGATTAAATTCTACATGCTTAAAACAGTTTTCTATTTAATAGAATAAGTTAACTGGAACTAATCAAATCCTGAAATGCCCACAACCCATAATTTAATCTTCTTGAAAAATGCTTCAAATTGTCAGAAAGATTCAAACTTTACAAATCATTACCTGTAATTTTGACCCCATAAGGAAGGAACAGAAAGCAAATGCTTGAATTAGTGAGCAGACCAGTAAAAAGTAAAACTAAATTGTGAAGTTACCTGGTTTGGAAAGGTGAGGAAGTGAATGAGGAAGCCATTTTTTTCAAGAGCTTGAGAGCATCAGCTGCTAAGCTTTTTGTCTACTGCTTCTCTGGACGATGAAGAGAAACGGATGGATTTTTGTTATCCAGTTCCCACCCGCTTGCTACAATGACAAAACTACCCTTTCAACTTGGGTTCTCCCAAGCCCAACTCTTAAGGTCCATGTAAGAGCCCAAAAGATTAAAACTTTTTCAAATACACGGGCTTTCAAGCAAAGGAATTCTCATTTTGTTTTAAAAAATAGATTAGTTGTGGAATCCACTGCATATCAAATTTAAAGATCTAAACCATCTATTTTGTATATCTCGATTCATTAGATCATCTTACAAAACTTTAACGGTGAAATTTCGATGTTTTCTTATAACAAAGTCTTCATCAATTTCTTTGAATACAATTAGATACCTCTAATATTTTTTATTTGACAAATATTTTATAAGGATGATCTATAAGGTCCAATTTGAAAAATAAACAATTTAGGTCGTTAAAGTTCGATGATGCGTGAATCCTCCAACTGCTAAATTCTATTTAAAAAGAAAAAAAGAAAAAAAAAAGAAAAGTGGGAAATCCATTTCTCTGAAGGCCTCTTTCAAATACAATTCCCTTTAGAGGTCGAAATATTTTCTAGACAATTTTATACATTCGCAAAATGACTGAAAAGTCCCAACCTTTATATACTTTCTTAGAAAATAAAGGAAAAGACGTTGCAAGTGGACCTTAAACTTTTTTTTGATTGTGCGATTCTCGTTTTTCATACGGTAGAAAATTATGCTCGCTGTCTGACGCACATCCAAACTCAATTATTCAGCTACCCCAAACTCCTCCTTCCTTCAGCAGTGGACGTCTAAATTTTCACTTCTGTGAAGTTGAACTGAAATTTCTCTGGGAATCAATAGTTTTTAGGTGAAATTTACCAACTTTCTATGTTTTTCAGTTCATCAATGAGTTCTCTCAACTGGGTAGTCCACTGATCAAGCGATAAAGCTTTCCTTTTTAATCTTTATCCGAAGTTTGCTGAATATGCCATGCGTTTTCATGCTTTTAATGCCATTTTTATTGACTATATGGAGCTTTCGGGACATGGGTTTTAGGAAAGTTTGAGATTTTACCGTGAGGAGTTACTGCGGTGGAGGAAAAAATGAGGGGTGCTGTAGTTTTGCCACTGCAATTTCTGGTATGGGTTTTCCTTACTGGCTGTTTTTACTGCCAGAGGCCTTCTGTTGTGAATGTTGGAGCAATTTTTACTTTCAACTCGGTTATTGGTAGAGTTGCAAAGACAGCCATGGAAGCTGCTCTATCTGATGTTAATGCAGATTCAAGAATACTCAGTGGGACGGAGCTGAAGTTGCATATGGAGGATGCAAATTCTAGTGTGTTCTTGGGATCGGTTGAAGGTACTCAATTGATCAGTATTCTTATTTTTGTAGATGACTATCATTACTTGTTACAGTTTAGAGCTGTTGTGGTTGTTCTTTTCTTGGGTCAACTTTGAGTTTTAGCAACTTTTATGGTGCTTTCGGACGAGGGACTTTCAAATTTGTTAGGAATGTACAACAAAAATTAGATAGAGGTATTCCAAAACAACTAGATGCAATGCATTTGAGAGAACTTTCAAATGATTCCTTGAAAGGTGTCATTCGAAAATCGTTTGTTTAGCGTCTTTGAAGTGTTTTAGTAGTAGTTTTGTGGTGCTTGAGTGTTTCATTGCTAGTGTTCTTGTAGTACCACTTAACTGAGTCTGGGGTTCCTGTGTCCAAACCATGTCCGAGGCGTGTCAGCCTGTCAGGGTGTCCGACTCACACTTTGGGGGGTGTCCGACTCACACTTTGGGGTTTCGGAGTGTCCGAGCAACATAGCTAGTGAGTCGTAAGACGATTTATAGGATATTCTCAGGTTGCTAGGACTCCATATTATATGGAAACCTCTCTTATTTGTTGCAGATTTGAAGTTCCAACTTCCAAAACACATGTGGAATCAATCGCTGATTTTCGCACCTCTGCTCTGACTAGTTTTAGATTTCTTTCACCATTATTAGCCCTTCATTAGCTCTTTCCATGTCTTTCATATTCATTTTCAATGGCACTATGTCTCGTTGTAAAGTTAATTCACTTTTAATATCTCCACATGCTGCGCTTCTTATCCTCGCTTGGGACGTTGGATGTTGAACTTTACTCAGAGTTGCAAACTATCTAACCCACATTTCTTAATGGCTCACTTTTTGGGAGCAGCTTTTCAGGTGCTTGACAAAAGTATAGTAGCCATAATTGGACCACAGTCCTCTTCAATAGCTCATATGATCTCTGAAATTGCTAATGGTCTCCAAGTACCTCTTATCTCATATGCTGCCACTGATCCTACTCTCTCTGCTCTCCAATTCCCATTCTTTCTCCGAACTACACAAAGCGATGCTCACCAAATGGCTGCTATGGCTAGTATAATTGATTTTTATGGGTGGAAGGAGGTTATTGCTGTCTTCGTGGATGACGATTATGGGAGGAATGCAATATCTTCTTTACATGATGAACTTGACAAAATAATGTCAAGGATTTCTTATAAGTTGGCATTGCCTGTTGATTTTAATCTAAGTGACATTGCTGATTTGCTCAATAAATCCAAATTGCTAGGCCCTCGTGTCTATATTGTTCACGTGGATCCTGATCCCAGGTTGAGAATCTTTACTGTCGCCAAAGAACTTCATATGATGACAAGCAATTATGTGTGGTTTGCAACAGATTGGCTTTCTACTACAATAGATTCATTCTCTTCAATGAATCATACTTCACTCGCTGTCCTTCAAGGTGTAGTTACTCTTCGTAAGCATATCCCAGAGTCGAGGCAAAAGCGTGCATTTATGACTAGGTGGAAAAAAATGCGGCAAGACGGTTTAGCAAGTTCCGAGTTAAATGTATATGGACTTTATGCTTATGACACAGTTTGGGCTGTTGCACAATCGATTGAAAATTTTATAAATGAATACAGAAATATCTCATTCTCTGTCATTGATAAATTACATGTCACGAAACCATCTCAAATTCAGCTAGGCAAGCTTAAAGTCTTTGATGGTGGATCTCTTCTTCGTGAGAAGCTATTGGAGACAAATATGAGTGGTTTAACTGGTCACGTTGAATTTGATCATGAAAGAAGCCGTGCTATTGGGAGTTATGCTATCATTAATATTGATCAGATGACAATTCGTACAGTTGGTTTTTGGACTAATTATTCAGGTTTATCAGTTTCTCCCCCAGAAACTCCTAAAAGGAGAAGAAGTAGCTATTCTCCACTGAATCAGAAGCTTGGCAATATCACGTGGCCAGGTGGAAATACAGAAAGACCACGCGGTTGGGAGATTGCAGATAATGAAAAACCGTTGAGAATTGGAGTTCCAAAAAGAGTGAGCTTTGTTGAATTTGTTACAGAACTGAACAACAGCCATAAAATCGAAGGATACTGTATTGACGTGTTCAATGAAGCACAGAAGTTAGTCCCGTATGATGTTCCTCACAGATTTGAACCTTTTGGTGATGGTCGGTCCAATCCCAGTTATGATGAGCTTGTGAAGATGGTTGCAGAAAAGGTAAGTAAACTTTACACAGTTTTGATTTGGAATCCAAAAAACACTTAAAATGTGACTGGTTTTTGGGGTGATATTACCTGCCAATGCATGGAAACATGATGTGACTATGAGTCAAAACATGCAGATAGCTCGGAAGAATCTAATGTCAAGTACCGAAAACTTTAAATAGATGATGGCATGACGGCAGTATCCATCTCTTCTTCTAATTGAAATTTTGCACCAGGTGTTTGATGCAGCTGTTGGGGACATTGCAATTGTGAAAAACCGGACAGTGATGGCAGATTTTTCTCAGCCCTATGCTACCACCGGGCTAGTGATAGTGGCTCCTATTGACAATTCGAAGTCAAATGCTTGGGTTTTTCTCAAACCATTTTCATTGGAGATGTGGTGTGTCACTGCATCTTTCTTTGTGATAATTGCTGTGGTAATGTGGATTCTTGAGCATCGAGTCAACAAAGATTTTCGGGGTCCCCCTAAGAGGCAGATCGTTACAATGTTTCTGTAAGTTTTCTGTATTTGTAAATGGAGTCCTTTACAATTCTTTTTGAAAATTAATATCTTGAGTACTTTATCATTACTGCAAATATTATTATTATGTACTTTTAACTTAACCAATCATGTTGCATTTAAAGATCCACTTACATTCACAGGGGACTAGGTTCTGACATCAATCAACCCTTTCATATTGCAGGTTCAGCTTCTCAACGCTTTTTAAGAAAAACCGTAAGCAAACTTTTCGAATCTGCAATCTAGTTTTTCTTTGTAAAATGAATCCCAAAAGTTAGCATGTTCTTCCTAAAGTTCACATCTCTTAGATTACTACGTACTTTTCCAGTTGCATATTGTTTATAAGTAGTTTAACAGTATGTAATCATTTCCTCATGAGTTTATGTATTCTTATTGAAAGAACAAAGAAAATTAGCCTGTACTACTCCTGTTCTACCATCCCTTCAAATAGTAAAGTATTTACTTTCTCATCAATCACAGAAGAAGATACCGTGAGCGCACTTGGGCGGATGGTGATGGTGGTATGGCTTTTCCTATTGATGGTGATCACATCAAGCTATACTGCAAGCTTGACTTCAATCCTTACAGTTCAGCAGCTTTCGTCACCCATCACTGGAATTGATAGTTTGATTGCAAGCAATTGGCCTATAGGGTACCAAGTGGGGTCATTTGCTTATGGCTATCTGACTGATAGCCTCTACATTCCTAGGTCAAGACTTGTTGCACTAGGCTCCCCGGAAGAGTATGAAAATGCACTGCGGAAAGGGCCGGATGATGGAGGGGTGGCAGCTATTATAGATGAGCTTACTTATGTTGAATTATTTCTTTCAAGTCGAACTGATTTTGGAATTATTGGGCAAACATTTACAAGGAGCGGATGGGGGTTTGTAAGTACCTTTGTCTTTCACATAAGATATTACGTTTCTGATCTTGTTGCACACTTAAACGAACATCTGAATTCTGAAATGATTATTGTCTGTAAGTTTTGTTCACTGAATATTGTGTTATGGCCTTTTTCTTATCTTTGTTCACTATGTGAATTAGGCTTTTCCAAGAGATTCTCCCCTTGCTATTGACATGTCCACTGCAATCTTGAAACTTTCGGAGAATGGAGCACTTCAGAAGATTCACGAGAAATGGTTCTGCAAGACGGGTTGTCTTAATAAGAATCTGGAATCTGACGAGTCTAACCAACTCCTCTTGATCAGCTTCTGGGGTCTATACCTATTATGTGGCGGCTTCACTCTCGCTGCGCTTATAATCTTTCTGCTAAGAGCAGTTCACCAATTTGTGCGCTACAAGAAACAGCACGCAAACCCGCTGTCATCTTCTTTATCCTCAAGCTCATGGAGTTCCCAATGGTCTCAGGTCCTGGTCAACTTTGTTGACTTCATTGACGAGAAGGAAGAAGCTATCAAAAAAATGTTTGCACAGGGTGACAGTACTCAAGGTCAGGTTAGCTGATAAATATCTAGATCATGGGAGAACAAGCTTGCTTATGTTAATTTAAGTTTGAGAATTCTGATAGTTAACAGAGACTACAGAGTAATTTTATTTGATTTTATCAGTTTTTTAGCATTTACTGTATATATCACTTTCTTTCCCTAATGCTTCATTCAGAAATGCTTCTCTTAACATTTGAGTTAATTACAAAATATACCGTGCGGCTTGACGTCGCTTTCAAAATGGGACACAATGCTTTTATTTTTGGGAGTTTTAACGAAAAGCTCGCGGTACTGTTCACTTTAACGAAAAACCATATTTTTACACTAAAAAGTCAATGCTGGTACTATTCACTTTACCTTTTATTTTGTCCTTATCGTTAAAACTCAAAGTTTTCAAGCTCTTTTCATTAGTTTACCTTTTATTTTTTCACTTTACCCACTGAAGTAGTAAGGCGTTAATAATTCAAGGCATTTTTGTTCACAACCGCAAAACCTCAGGAGCAATTTTGAGTTTTTCCATTAGGTTTTGTCAGAAAAATTGTTAAGAGAGATGGGTTTCCATTGTAACAAGATTCATTGTTCAAGGAGGAATAATGGAAACATGCATTATCCTGAATTCTGATATCTCCTTTGTTGATGATGCTGTGGTGTGATGCTTTTATTGCATCTGTTATTGGCAGTGATTTCTGCCTTGCACATGCCTACATATTCCCAGCCAATAAAAAGTGAAAGTATAAAGCCTTCCCCTTTCATGGGATCTGGCTACAATACATTCACCGATAACGGTTAGATATGTTGCAATGACGTTCAACGACCAAATCTGACCGTTAAAGGGTGATTGTATTAAGAATTCACCATCATATTTTTTTAATAGGTGGCGATAGGTTTTGTTCGGATTATTTATATGTGTATTGTGTTTCTGTTGACCCACAAATTGATTAATGCACATGATATAAAAATAACTAGCATTCATGCACGCATTTAATTTTTTGAATCGCGGCGTATTATGCGCGATTTACATATTTTAAATGTATTTATATGTGTGAATTGCTTCAATATTTTTTTTTATGACAAAAAGAAAGTCAAATATTTAGACTAAATGAATAATATTAGATCATGCTAGAAGAAACCCCTTATAAACTAATCAAAGCAACTGACACATTATAAAATCGATCTTTCAATTTTCATCTACATTCTATTGAATTTACATTAAAAACTGAGAAAATAATATTTAATAAACAACTAATTGAATCGTGTTTTTACACATCAGGTCATGTGTTCGTACGAATTCAAATAGTGTAATATGTCGCGTTTGAAATTGACAATTCGGTATTCTAGCTATGCCCCTAGAACTCCATTTTGATCTCACTTTGCCCCTTGTAACTCAAAAGTTACCACTTTATTCCTTGAAACTCAAAATTCGTTTCTCTTCTACCTAAAACTTATAGGTCGCTTTGGAAACATATGTGGGATCCAACACCCAATAAGACTATGCCACATGTGCAGTAAATTTGATTATAAATCTTCATTATGCGTTAATATTCAACAATCAGTGAATATTAAGTTGACAAGAAATTGAAGAGATGAAAAATATAAAAATTGATTAGCCTAGCTTAAATCAAACCAACAAGGAAATTAACAGATTTAAACTAATGTAGTGAGAATTTTGAGTTTTATAGACATGGCTTTCAAGTTTTAGGGGGTAAAATGAAATCAAAATCGAGTTCCAGAGGGCAAAGTGTAACGAACTTTGAGTTTTAGGAAATAAATTAATGATTTTTGAGTTACATAAAGCAAAATGAGATTAAAATCAAGTAGTAGGGGAACATAGCTAAAAATAAGCCGTCCTATAGTTAAATATCAACCTAAGAATAGCTTTGGTTGGTGCAGATAAGGCAAATATGCTTTGCATATATACACACATTGTATCACTTTGCATGGTTGAGAAGTTACCAATCACCTTTCCATTTTACCGGAGTTGGATGCTTTTGTCGGGTTTCAGGTGTCCTAGTACAAATATATTGTTCATTTCTTTCGGTATCCAGCCATAAAAGAACACTAAAGTAGCCTTGAACTGGTAAAGACTAAAGAGTAAAGAGTAAAGAGGCCTACACATGTAGAGAAGTGTTAACATATTTTTTACATGAAAAATATAAAATAAAAAGGTTAACACAATTTCTCAACCTATTGGCAGATTTTTTTATTTTTTTATTATTTTTTATTTTTAATGATTTTGGCAAGTTACTCAGCAATAATTTAGGTATGCAGAAGTGGTTTCCTGAATAAAAAATGAGGTAAGCAATCATTGTTTGGTGTGTCTACAATGAAGAAACATGAGTGGCAATGCATAATTTATATGAATTTGTACACTAATAAGAGGGTCCTTCTCGTCTCTCCATTTGTGACATAATTCGTACTTCTTGCGTCCCATGGTAGGGTGCCTCTATTAGTATAGTAAAATGTCGTGACTTAATCGTGACCGTGCAAAATAGAAGAGAATGAGAATGTATTGGAACTGAAAGGGTAGAGAAACCGGATCCTCAGAAAATATTTATAAACGGACAGCAACTTACTTACACCTTTAAAAAGTTATTCGACATTCTGAAGTGATAAAACACGCGTGAATTATTAAAGCAATGAAAGACGTGGGTAATTTGAGGTGATGTTATTCTCCCTTGTGGAGAAAAGAACAGGAATTGCTTGGATCAGTGTGAGATATTTTGTATTTTTGTTCCAGTTGAGATGACAAATGTGCATTCAAATCCACAGAAAATAACCAAAGCGTTGTGTGAACAAAAACCCAAAAATTAAGATAAGTATTTTGTAAAAGGAACTCGTGCTACACGTCGGCTTCTTTTTGTTGGAAGATTGTCTGGAAACGAGACTGATTATTATTAAGGTTTTGTCATAATTCATTTTTGACCAGGCTCTTAAAAATTGACAACTCTCTGTGTGTATACATAGTTCTCCTCAAGCTCATGGTTCAAAAAAATTGTAATAATTTATCGTTCGATTTTAATCTAGTTACATATTATGAGATTCTTTTGTTCACTCTGTGTGTATATATATATTATATTATATAAACTCATGGTACAAATATTTTTTTTTATAATTTTATTAAGGTGTAACTGAGATGTTTTTGGTTTCTATTCAATATTCTATTTGCTGTCATCATATAAAAGATTCTAATTTACTATTTAGCGGAGGTGACAGCATCAAATCGTAAATTTTCAAGTCTAACATATGGACATATAGAAAAAAAAAGGTGTAAAACACGTGTGGTTGTTAGGTTTCACGCGCGGGACAACCTGTTTAGATATCATGAAGAAGTTTAAAGTTTTATCATAAAACCAATTAGTCATATAGAGAGTAGCTCAATTTATTTATAAGCCTCCCACTAACATGCGATTCATTCTCAATACAAAACTAGACCAATGACATATAGTGCGTCCACCCTCTTGCATCAAGTTTTAAATCCTAATCCCATGTAACTACGTCATTTAGATAAAGTAATGTGCCCACTCCCTTACACCAAATTCTGAATCCCCTCCATTGTTAATACCTTCATCTAGCAGCCCTTTAATATGTTTTATATGAATAATGCTAGGTAAATTAAATTTGTAAACAAAATTTACAAACTAAATGATATATCATTAATTAAAAATAAGTATGTTAATATTCATGTCATGCCAAATTAGAGGTCCCTACTTCCCATGCGAATGAAGGACAATAATTAGGTTTACCAAATTCCATGGAAACGACAAGATTCTTATTTTAATGACAATTGGTATGGACAAGGGCCTCCCCCAAGAATTGAAAGCACAAAATGGCATGCCTTGAATTGCTATTTCTATTTTCCTCCTTCCCAACAACCAACAATTTGAGTATTCATCAATGCAGAGCCAACCACATGTTAAAAATTGAGGATGAGAGGCATTACATTTTGGGACAATACACTTCTTTAATTTGAAGCATAAATTATGGGACATGGCTGAGGTTGTGATCAAATAGCCTATAAGAGTACATGGTTTAAATTTTAGACATCCGGTATACAAATTTTGATCGTTTGATTTGATTTAATGGTCATTAATCACTCAGTTTAAGCAGTTAAATTAAATTTAACAGTCAAATGTGTTAGAACTGAACGCTTATACCCAAAAAAACTGCACATGATCCTCCACAATTTTGAAAGAGGTACTTAACCATCATGAAAATTAAGTACGAAACTTAACCATCATGAAAAATGAGTATGAAGATGGCTGTGTGAACTGTGGTAACGGAATTTGACAAGCTTCATTCCTATCTCTTTTCATTTTCCATCCAAGAATCTGACCTTTTGCTGGGCGGCCATACAACATTAAATTGGCAGTATTAAATTATTAATGGCCCCCCATCACATAGATATTTATGGTATTAATTATCACCAAGAAAGCTAAAATAAAAACGCTTATTATGTTAACATCTTATTGAATAAACCTTATATATTTAATACATCACATATTTATTTTTTCACTTAAAAATTATCTTAATACATTTCGCATATTCTTTTCTCGTCAATAATTAAAGTTCGACTCTAGCTTTTCTTTTCCCATGCTTTTTTTAGTCAACATCAGGACTTGGAACTGGTCTTGAAATGTTACCATTAGCACCTATTCTTCTTTCTCATCATCCTATTGAAAATTTGAAATTCAATGCAAAATCTCATTGATTAGGATCAAGTTGTGGCAAAATAGTGAAATGCCATATTCCATGGTAGGCTCTAATCTCTTCTCTAAGATTCCATCCAAATGTGAAACTGAAATAAATATATTAGACTTATAGTGGGTTTTGAAAGTGATAAGACATACTTGTCTACCACAAATCCAATTTTTTTAATTTGTTCAAATATTATTTATGCTTAAACGCTCAAACTTACACAAGCACACATAATTCACGCATGTATCACATATGTATGGCACATTTTATACAATGTAATATGTTTTTATATGTATTGGATTATAACTAATTGAGTCGAATATTTAAATCTCTCTCTTTCTGCCATTCGGTGTAAAAAAATGTATTACTAACACTTGGATTATAAAAACATGTTTTCTTTATTTATTTTCTTCTTTTCTTCTAATTTTTATTATAAATACAGAAGCATTATGAGTATTGAAAACACAATTTACATTGTGTATCATCTTAATGAATGATAGAGCTTTTTGGTAACTTAATTATGTTCCACTCTGATTATGAAACAACAAAATCCACCTGTTATAATTAAAAATAATAATAATATTGATGTAAAAGAAAGCAAATATCCCAAAAATGAAAAGCAGAAGCTGATTCTTTACTTGTGCTTGGAAGACTGTTGCTGGAAGACAGAAGTTTGGGACTTGAGAGAAACAGCATATGCAGCTGCATATCTACGCTATATATAAACTGTTGAAAGCTAAAAGCTTTTTCCAACTTTGGCTCTTCACTCAGGTAACTAAAAATGCTATCTTCTTCCACTCAACTTCTTCTGGAAAATCTTATTGTTTAATGCTCCTTTTGTTTTATTTTATGTTTATTTGTACTTTTATGTGCTGCATGTGGTTTGCTTCACCAACTTGTTCATATAAAATATTTGGTGGAATTGAGATTCCTGGCTTGATTTGGTCATGATGGTAGTTTAGTACACTGATTAGCCGTACAAAACTGGAGTTTTTGGGTAAAACCCATGTTAAAAATTGTTCTTCTGGTTCCCATTTGGGTATTAATTTTCAAAATCCAGGTGGTCTAAGCCATTATTCAAAAGGATTTTAAGGGGTTTTTTATTACTATTTTTTTTAGTAGAAGTTTTTGAGTAAAGCCCATGTTCAGGCTTGTTCATCTGGTACCCATTTGGGTATCAATTTCAAGAATCCAAGGTGTTCTAAGACCATTGAAGTGGAATTTTAATTGGGTTTTTGCTGCAGAATCTTGATGTTCAAGGTAAATTTTTTTAATCTGGATTATCTTCTGAGAATTTTGGAACCCATGATGTTAATCTGCAATCTGCCATTCTTTACAGGTCTTTGTTATGTTTGATTAAATGCCTAGTCCAACCTGAAGACTTGACAAGTTTTCGACCGGCTTGTTGCAGAGATTTCGGTAGGCATGGAGATCTTGCTGATGAACTGGAGGCCTAGCCATGTATGCAAGACAAGAACACTGCTGGCATTGGTCTTTTGCATGTGGGTCTCCATGGAAGTGATGGCTGGGACTGAAAATGCCACCCACTCGTCTGCAAGGCCGAGTACTCTGAATATTGGGGCGCTGTTTACTTTCCATTCGGTTATTGGAAGGGCGGCCAAGCCAGCGATTTTAGCTGCAATTGAGGATGTCAATTCTGATCAGAGCGTTCTTCGCGGGACTAAATTGAACGTTATTTTCCATGATACGAATTGCAGCGGATTTCTTGGAACTGTTGAAGGTATTTCCTGAAACTGAATTCTAGAGCATGTATGGAACTACAACCTGCTTCTTTTATAGTCTACTAAGTTGCAGTTTCCTTCAATATTGGGGAGACAAGCTGCTACTAAATAACAAACCAGCTTTCAGAGCAAGCTGCTACTGATTTCATTTATCAAAATGGTTGCTATCATAATGTTGAGTTTTTCTGTTTTGTTGCCTTTTGAAAGTGCAGAATTCTGGTATTGGTGTCTTTTAAAAATCGAAAAGCCTACTTCCATAAGTTTCATCCTAGCTGCTGTAGCTTGTAATGTTGATAGGATATCTCGAGCCTCTTAGTTCTTGTTTTGCACATTTTGTTCCTTAGTGGTGTTCTGATTTTTTTTCCCGCTCAAAGCTCTTGTTCTATTGCTTAGAATGCTAGATGATCAGGATCTTGAAATACTAGTCCTTGGTTTTATGCATTTGCTTAGAATGCTTGATGATCACGGTCTTGAAATACTAGTCTTTGGTTTTATGCATTTGCATTATGATCTGTAAATGGTTTGTTTTGTATGATTCTTCCTGCTTGAGCGCTATAGTTTGAATTGTATTGGCATTACTATGTCCTTGTGTCAGACTGAAACTAAATATATCGAGTACGACTTTGATAATCAGTGGGTTCATGGTGTGGAATCGAGTCTTGGATGAGACAATGGAGAACTAAAATTTATAAGGATAATTATTATCCATGCCTTGCTCTCTGTCTTAAAACTAAAAACTAGAGTGACGTCTTTTTTGCAGCTCTGCAGCTGATTGAAAACGATGTGGTTGCTGCAATTGGCCCGCAATCCTCCGGAATAGCTCATGTCATATCCCATGTTGTTAATGAGCTCCATGTACCACTTCTATCATTTGGAGCAACAGACCCCTCCCTTGCTGCTCTCCAGTACCCATATTTTGTCCGAACCACACAGAGTGACCATTTCCAAGTGTATGCAGTTGCTGATTTAGTTGAGTATTTTGGATGGAGAGAAGTAATTGCAATCTTCGTAGACGATGATTATGGCAGGAATGGGATTGCTATACTAGGTGATGCCTTGGCAAAGAAGCGTTCCAAGATCTCATACAAGGCTGCCTTTTCTCCTGGAGCCTCCAAAAGTGATATCAGTGAATTGTTGGTGGGAGTGAACCTCATGGAATCTCGCGTTTATATTGTTCATGTTAATCCTGACTCCGGTTTAACAATTTTTTCCATTGCCAAGGCACTTGGAATGATGACCAGTGGCTATGTTTGGATTGCAACGGATTGGCTTCCTTCTCATTTAGATTCTCTAAATCCCCCTGGCCCCGACACAATGAATCTCTTGCAAGGGGTTGTTGCTCTTCGTCATCATACCCCAGATACCGATCTCAAAAAGCGCTTTATGTCTAGATGGAGCAAACTGAAACATGAAGGTAGTCCAAGCTTCAATTCTTATGCGCTCTATGCGTATGACTCTGTTTGGTTAGCTGCCCGTGCGCTTGATGATTTTTTCAATGAAGGTGGGAAAGTATCTTTCTCTGATGACCCAAGGTTGAAAGACACAAATAGAAGCACACTGCACTTAACATCACTCCGTATTTTTGATGGGGGCCAAAAATATCTACAGACGATTCTTAAGACGAACTTCACAGGTGTAAGTGGTCAGATTGAGTTTGATCAGGATAAATATCTAGTTCGTCCAGCATATGACATTCTGAATATTGGAGGAACTGGTTCCCGTAGAATTGGCTATTGGTCAAATTCTACTGGTCCTCTCAGTCATTGCTCCTGAGATATTATATAAGAAGCCATTCAATAAGAATACCACTGCTCAACTTTATAGCGTTATATGGCCTGGTGAAGTTACAGCTACACCTCGTGGATGGGTATTTCCCAACAATGGCAGGCCACTTCGAATTGGAGTACCTTATCGGGTAAGTTACCAAGATTTTGTGGCTAAAGACAAGAGCCCTCCAGGTGTCAGAGGATACTGTATTGATGTCTTTGAAGCTGCTGTAAACTTGTTGCCATATGCTGTGCCAAGGACGTATGTGTTGTATGGAAATGGTAAGAGGAATCCTGAGTACAGCGATCTTGTATTCCAGGTTGCGCAAAATGTGAGTATCTAGGTTTAAATTTTAGCATTTTGATCAGAGGTGAACATAATCACCTTTATATATGGTTGTCTAATCAGAACTTTGATTTGCTCCTTTTTTTTTTTTTTTTTTCTTCAGAACTTTGATGCAGCTGTTGGAGATGTTACAATTACTACTAATAGGACAAGAATAGTTGATTTTACACAGCCTTACATGGAATCGGGACTTGTCGTAGTTGTTCCTGTCAAACAGGCAAAATCAAAACCTTGGGCTTTCCTCAAGCCATTTACATATCAAATGTGGTTGGTCACCGGCGCCTTCTTCCTTTTTGTGGGAGTTGTTGTTTGGATTCTTGAGCACCGGATGAATCACGAGTTCCGTGGTCCACCGAGGCAACAGCTCATAACCATTTGTTGGTATGTCTTACATCATTATGGCCGTTGGTGAGTGCCTATACAAGTACTTTTACTGATACCACTTTTGCTTTGCAGGTTTAGTTTCTCCACAATGTTTTTCTCACACAGTATGTACTTCATGCTTAATCTTCCTTTTATCTCGTGAATTCAACTTGTAAGATTAACTTCTAACATCCTTTGTGACTTGCACTTGGTGCAGGAGAGAACACCTGTGAGCACCCTGGGACGGCTGGTGCTGGTTATATGGTTGTTTGTAGTGTTAATTATCAATTCCAGCTACACCGCTAGTTTGACTTCAATTCTCACGGTGCAGCAGCTGACATCACGGATTGAAGGGATTAATAGCTTGGTATCAAGTAATGATCCAATCGGAGTTCAAGACGGGTCCTTCATTTGGAAGTATTTGGTTGATGAGCTAAACATAGCAGAATCTAGACTCGTTAAGTTGAAAGACATGGAAGCCTATATTAAAGCCCTTACGGATGGACCAAGACGTGGTGGGGTAGCTGCCATCGTTGATGAGCTTCCTTACATTGAGTTGTTTATGTCCACCACCAAATGCGCATTCAGGACTGTAGGGCAGGAGTTTACCAAAAGCGGATGGGGATTCGTAAGTATTAAATATTAATACATTTAACTTGAGAAATATAAATCCTGACCATGAAATGCTGATCTTAAACTACACTGCCTTGATTATCTTTCTTATGGATGCCTTGAACAAATAACGTTATCGTTACAAATTCAGTTAGGAATTCACAAGACAGCCACTATATTGTTTTATTCTCATATTTAGATTCCTTGTCTCAGGCCTTCCAAAGGGATTCTCCTCTTGCTGTCGACTTGTCGACAGCGATTCTTCAACTATCAGAGAATGGTGATCTCCAAAAGATACATAATAAGTGGCTTACGCATAACGAGTGCTCTATTCAACTCAATGACGATGAAGACGACCGGCTATCTCTAACAAGCTTTTGGGGCCTGTTTCTTATCTGCGGCATTGCATGCTTCCTTGCTCTTACGGTTTTCTTCTGCAGAATCCTTTTTCAATACCGCAGATTTACCCCAGAGCCTGTGGAAGTGGACGTTGAGGAGATTGGACCTCCAAACCCAAGATCTAGACGCTCACTCCGGTCAACTAGTTTCAAGGATCTTATTGATTTTGTAGATAAGAAAGAAACTGAGATCAAGCACATGCTTAAGCGAAAGAGTAATGATGGGAAGGACGAAGCTAGCCCCAGCACTGATCGGCAGCCCCGTTCGCGCTCGTGAGGAAGATTGTTTGCGGCTGATGGTAAACAAAATTTATACTAATTATATTCAATGCTTGTGCCACAAGCTAGGTATATAGAATAACTTTACACGGTATGTAGAAAGAAAAGAAAAATTGTGAGAAAATGTTTGCTAGCTTTAGACCATTTTGCATCGTAAAACAATAATGCTCGTACTCCTTATTTTATCTGAAGGACAGAGTTCCAGAAATTGTAGACTAATATTTTTCCATTTTTCCAAGTGAAATGAATTTTCCCTTGAATATCTGAATAGAATGTTTGGCTTGAAACCTTTTGCTGATTCTAGTGTACGGGGAGGGGATTCAAACTCGAATGCAAGAGGGAATGCTAAGTTGACTAATTGGTCTAACTCGCGTTTCGCATCTCCCTCAAACTTGAATGAACAATTGTGTTATTTAATAGTTCTTCAATCTTGCCGCAATCAGTTCCATATAACATCCAAGTTTACTTTCGTTTTCAATCAATTGTATTTTGTTTTATTGTCTCCCATCAGTCATGATAGTGACACTTGAATTGAATATGGAACATGCGAACATGCAGTTAATTATACTATTAATTCCAAATGAAAACGAGTTGGAAAGTCTACCTCAATCATCTGAGATTGATTGCTACAACCTACAAGATTATATTAGTTTGGAATCTACAAGATCATATTAGTTTGGAGTGTACTAATCTAAGATGTATAGAATAATAATATCTGAAGTGATAGATGTGGTAGCAAAAATTTGAGTGACTACAAAACAATTAAACTTTTGATCAAAGACCAAAGTTACGCCCTCATGGAGTAAGAATTTTTTGACCAATGGATTTCTGATACCTAATAGAGAGTTTAGGACTTAATTGCGTAACAAAAGTTTACCAGAATTTGGTGAAGAATGAGATATATATATAGCCAACCACATGTGTAGGGATTGACATGCCATGTCTCGACATCTAGTTGGCCAAAGTGTGTCATCCGTTAGATGCAGTAGGAAAGTATCCTTAAGATGTTGGGATATCTTAAAGATACTTGAGAAATAATCACAACAATATTAATTAAATTACTAATAACTTGGAATTATCTCGTTGAATTCTTGATTGAATTTGACTGTGATTCATTGCTTGATTGAGTTGGCCTTTCAATAAGAAAAGCATTAAAGATAGGGTTTGAGTAAATTCTATATTTATTACCTTTAACTTTTCTCCTTGCCATGAGCATGAGAGCTTGGAGATGTCGCAGTCAGTAGCTCGAGTCTTAAGGGTTGAATTGCGCGTGAAATGGATGTGGGCCTCGTTAATTTAATGAGGGTATTCTCGTCACTTGTGGGTAGAAATCCGCATGTCAGTTCCAAGATTTTCTGTATTATTTTTTGCTCCACATTAGGCTGCCAATAACCTACCTGCGTTTCAAAATTTGAAAAACCAAAAAGCAGATTTAGGGTTGGTTTGATATTGTTGTTTTTAAGTGTTTACCAAACACCTTTTTGAACTCATCTTTTTTTTTTTTTTTTTTTTTTTTTTAATACCTACCAAACCAGTACTAATTAGTCCCGATTTAAAGTCCCCTTCATTAAAAATAACCTCCCCCCTCCCCTACCCCCCTGCCTAATGAGAGAAGGGCAATTTAAGTATTATAAAAGCTTCTCTTTTTTTATCTTCTCTCTTTATATATAGTAGCCACTAAGGGGAGAGGAAGTTCGGCTAAGCTACACAATATGCAATCTAATTTGGTATCAAATTCGTCATCCACAAGATTCAAACTTAAGACCTCTCACTCACAAGTAAAGAGGAATACCACTAGACTGTAGTGCTGAGTGTCAGTAATTGAGCTTTTTAAATAATTTAATTTGACTTATATTTTGTTATTAAAAAATATTTTCAAAAATTGAAGTCCACCATATTACTATTTTGTCCCGTATTAATTGAGTTGTTTTCTTCAAAGGCTCTAATAAGAAAATGGCATTTTGTGGCATTTTAAATGCTTCATTTTTTTATTCCTCTCACTTTATATATAGACTAGCCTCTTACCACATGTATACACGTATGCCAATTGACCTTTTTATGTTAAATTATTTTTTAGATTTTAGTTTAATAATTGAATGACGTTTTGTTATTAAAAAATATTTAAAAAATTGAAGTCCACCATAAACCATCCACTACATGGACTTTATTTTTATTTTTTAATATATAATTTTCATTCAAAATTTAAATTACTGTCTTGTATTACTATTTTGTCCCCTATTAGTTGATTTTTTTTAAGCATTTTGAATTGTTTTCTTCAAGGGCTTTGATAAGAAAAGCTCATTTTATAGCATTTTGAATGTTTCATCTTTTTATCCCTACATATAGATAAAAACCAGTAAATATGTCATTATAATAAGGAAGATGATTTGCACAAACCTTTTGTAGCCTCTCACACATTTCTCTTTATTTCTGTCCATCATATTATATAAATCTAATGAAGGCTACGAACATGATTAAACATGAGTGTGTGAGAAAAAGTGTTTATCATTTTTCTATAATTATTTGACGTGCATAATTCCAAATACTATAGTGAAAGTTTTCTTCAAATAGTACGCAATATATTGATGAGATATTTCAAAATTAAAGCAAAACCAACCATTAGCCTTTTTTTTTTTTTTTTTTTTTTTTCAAATTTTGTTTTGGTACTTCAATCATTTTCCATATCGTTAGGAGGTGTTTATACTCTTTAGGACAATACTTGCGTTCACTCAAATAGGACACCTCAATGTTTTCTTAGTTGCAATTAACAAGTTTTCACTGTTCACATATCATAGCGGGAATGATTAATTTTTTTGATCATCATATAAAGATATTTTCTACAAAAATTAAGTCATTACGATTGTTAGGTTCAGTTTAAAGTACTTAATCAAAAGCGGTAGGTACTTGATTTCAACAAAATGACTTTAAAATGAGATACGTTAGGTATGCCAAATATTGTGTAATCCAAATATAAGCCGTGTGAAGACATCAAACGTGATGAATAACCAAGAACATACATCGCTCGATCGAATGGACGTGGGATGCTGCAAAATGCATATATGTATACGACGGTCAACGTGTATGTGTCGGCCCCACGTCAAGACTTGGGAGGAGAGTCACTAGAAGTTGGGGGAGGGAACCCGTTTTATTACTTAATTAGCCACGTATGCATGGATCATACTAATTTAAATTTGAACTTGTGTTCACTGTCGTGGTGACTTTGAGAATGCTTAGTAATTAATTAATTAATTAGAGTCTTACACAAGAATCTGATAAGTGACATTTTGGGTAAGTATTTACATAATCTTCTTCTATCTAAAAAAATGATTCATCAAAATAATGAGATCGTCAAATGTTCGGGAGTTTCTCTATTCAATCGTTTTCCTTTTCCTTCTTCTTGTTACTGGATATCTAGTCGTACACATTTTCTCTTTGTTTCTCAAGCCTATAGTAATGTTTGGGAGTTCTTCTATTCAATCCTTTTCCTTTTCCTTCTTCCTGTTGCTGGATGTCTTGTTGCCGCATATCTTGTCATACACATTTTCTCCTTGTTTCTCAAGCCTATAGTAATGTTCGGGAGTTCCTCTATTCAATCATTTTCCTTTCCCTTCTTCTTGTTGCTAGATGTCTTGTTGTACACATTTTCTCTTTATCTCTCGAGCCTATAGTAAGTTACAGATAGAGCTCGAAAGGGTAAAATTAAGAACATTAACTAGACGCCTGCGTCTCTAAGGTTTAGTGAAAACAAGATATTTATATAAGTTAGGTTAAAGGCGTTTCCCGACATTCTTTTAGCTTAATTAATAAAGTATAGAATCATAAGATTAGTGGGATTGTGATGAGTGTTCTCATTAATTAGGTTATAACATCTACATAAGGGTTGTTATTGGTACTCTGCTCGTTACACCTATGTGATACTATCTATTTAGTATTATAGCCTAGGGAGTAGAAATCAATAGAAGATTGAAAGAGTTTATACTAAGCGCGCTTGAAGAACCTAAGAAGCGTTAAGAAGATATCAAACAATCATCAAAATCCAGGTTAGTATAATGGTTCGTTATAATTATATGAACACTATAGATTTACACGTCAAATGTGTATGTGGTATAAGACATCTTTTAACCAAATAGAGGCAACTACCAGTAAATTAAAAGCTTGTTAAGAGTTATATTTGGCCCATACATTATATTCCGTAACCAAATACTTAAACAAGCCAAGAATTAAGCTGATAACTCCAATTCATGATTTCCTCATCCGACGAACCACTTAATTATTGATCACTAAATTCTAGCCGTTGCTAGTATATATAATTAAGTATACAGACCCTTTGGTACGGCTTTTTTAACAACACACCTTTGTTAGGTTAAAAAATTGAAGACCTCACTTTAACTTGAATTCAAATTGGCCATTTTATTTTATATGATTAAAACTATGCTTAAAGTTGTTGATGTACTCTGTATGGTATTGCCTTATTCTGGAAAAGTTCGATTACTATTTTCTACATAATAATTATTGAAGTCGATTAGGTGCGTCATATTGATGCTCTTTAATTTACAAGAAACCAAACTTAATTCAAGTGACTATATATTTTTGTTCTTTTAACAAAACGACCGGCTTGCGGCTTCACTACGGCAGTCTACCATTCTGAAGGCTGGAAAGACTCACAGATTGTTTGGTGTCAATCAGACATCACTTGAGAAACCAAATGGAAACATGAAGAAATTGATGGCTTTTGTTATGCATACCTCCTATTCTAAATCTTGTTTCTTATTGGATTGGAAAAAAATGGAACACAGGACCTATTATAAGCTCAACTTATCTCATCCTTCTTTGCCGCTTGAGCTAATCCAGAAAGTGTAGATCCTTGTGTTTTAAGTAACCAGAAAAAAAGTCCTACAACTCATTACTGATTCAGATACAATAAAGTTTTAAGATAAACTTGGAATGCATACAACTCCTCATAAACCTCATAAAACCCATTACAAAAATTCTGCAACCGTAAACTTACAAGAAACATTTTTTGTGTAATGGTATAATACAAGAAATTTTTCAGAGTGTCCGATACTCAAGCGGTGATATAAAATAAGTGGATGGATAAGAAAAAAATTATTATTTCTCTCACTTGTATTTGACATGTAGAGCACCTTTTGAATACCTTGATACTTAAAAAATCTCTCGTAATAATATGTTTATGAATATATTATGGTGGTGTCACTGTCACACACATGTAGATAGGACCAAAATCCGTGTAGCATTGGAAGAAGGCAATTAGGACTTATTTCGATTGGGATTATGTCCATGTTATTACCGGTCAACTGTCCCGTTAAAGTAGTCACATTGATAGCAAAAGATCGTTGTAACCGCAAAAAAAGAAGCCAAAAAGCAAAAGAAAATTGGAAAAAATAAAACAAGGATATTTAGAAAATATTACATTAATACAAAGCAAATATTCTAAAAATACCACAAGTCATGAAAATATGAGAGCAATGGAAGCTAGCTTTTCAGTTTCCATGGCCTAAACAGAACAAGAGTCGCTCAGTTGCTGTTGAGGCCATCCCCACCACACCACCACCACCACCACCACCTTTGATCGCCACAATCACAACCGTCCATTTTTTTTCTAAGTTTGAAGATTGATCGACTAGCTAATTACTTTTTGTTGAAGAAATGATACGCCACTTCAGCCTCAGGAGAAGAGTTAAACGCCGCGTCTTGGTCCTCCGCCGCGTCATGGACCGGCTGCTCATGTGTTGTTTAGGAAAGCCGGTCCAGTACAGTATGCTGCCCATTTCGGCCGCCATGTCGTCGGCGCACGACACCCCTTCCACTTTTGGGTCATCGTCGCCGTCCTCGAAATCAAGGGACCTCACGTGTCATCACCTTCATCGGAACAAGAGTAGCCACCGTGTTAGCAGCTCCGATTTAGTGCCGTTGAAGATCAGCCTCCTGGGAGATAGCCAGATTGGAAAAACTAGCTTTGTGGTAATTAATCTCTTCATTAATTCTCGACGTTAGTTAAATGACATATTTTTTTCTTTCTGATTTTCACGTTTAGGTTATGGAATATAGACAGAAATTTCACACAATCATACGTATCATCTTACGGTAATTTTGTGGTTTAACGTCTTTTCCAACAACAATAAAGTCGTCTAAAATATACAAATTTGTATGACATACGAACATATGCAGAAAAATGAATTCGTCATGTTTTAAGGATTAAAAATTTGTTCATATATTATATGATTTGTACCATGAATTATGTTTTAATCATCACTTCACACTCTCATTCTTCTTCTTCTTCTTATTCATTTATTTATTTTTATATTTATTTATTGAATTTATTTGGTTGGCTTAGGTAAAGTATGTAGGAGATTATGAGAAGGAAGAGGGAGGAGAGACAGACACCACCGGATTAAATTCGATGGATAAGACACTGTTGGTCAGTGGTGCACGGATTTCCTATAGTATTTGGGAAGTTGGAGGTATTAATATAATCCAATGAATTAATCTTCGATTTACAATCTAATATTTCATTAAGTTTG
Source organism: Pyrus x bretschneideri (assembly GCF_019419815.1). Taxonomy (NCBI): domain Eukaryota; kingdom Viridiplantae; phylum Streptophyta; class Magnoliopsida; order Rosales; family Rosaceae; genus Pyrus; species Pyrus x bretschneideri. The sequence goes on along the minus strand of NW_025999424.1, from coordinate 6,464,566 downwards.
TAATAATTTTATTTTAATTTTGGTGCAGGTGATGTAAAATCCCAGGATAATATTCCTGTTGCTTGCAAGGATTCCGTAGCTATTTTGTTCATGTTTGATTTAACAAGTCGTTGTACGTTAAATAGGTGAATTTCTAAGTTCAATCTCTAGCTTTTGGTATTTTAATCCTGTTTAAATTTTTAATTAGCATGCTAAACCATGAATTTAATTTATGTGACTGCAGTGTCATAACATGGTATCACCGAGCAAGGAAATGGAATCAGGTAACTGCAAATCCATTCCATTCTCTTAATTCACAAAAGAATCATGCTTCGCAGTTGAAAGAATAGCAGTAAGCACTGTTGAAAAACCAATCACAAATGATTACGTGTCTGAATAATTAAAAATTAGAAACTATAATTAGACATTTGTCAATTTGTGATTAAATTTCAACAACACTTATTATAATTTCAGCAGCGAAGCATGATTCTTCACAAAATTAATCAAGTTTTTTTCCGCAATTGTAAAATGCTTTTTTCATGTTGGTTTGCAGACGGCAATCCCAATATTAATTGGAACAAAGTTCGATGAGTTCATCCAACTCCCCATAGATTTGCAATGGACAATTGCAAGTCAGGTAAAGATGCTTACTAACTAGCATAAATTCTTAATTTCGAAAGCGATATTCTTAACTATCTTAATTAATATTTAATTTTATGCCGCAAAAATATAATTCATGATTTACATACGACACATCTGACACCATAAATATTATAAAAAAGAGTTTGGTCAAAAAAATCAATGATTAGGGGCCTAGTCACCTCTAATTGCCTAGGATGAGCTAAAGATGACGAGAAGTTGGAGACATCCAAGTCAATGCTCAATAGAAAAACTGAAAACGGAAGCTAATACAAATTCAATTTGGCTACAAACACCACCCAACCACTATGAAATAGTAATGTGTCCAACTACTTGTCATGGCCTTTGAAAATCCACATTGGTTACCGGTAGGGTTTGTTTGGACTTTCAAAAGTACTAAGCAATTATGTCAAAAGTACTATAAGCTTTTATTAAAAATCTAAATCCTTCTTGAAAAAACACTAGAAATCGATTCATCAAGAAGCAATTGGTACGCGCTTCTTTATAAAGCACTAAAAAGATGCATCTATAACCCAAAAGGCTTCTCTGTAAAACACTAACAAGTTGCATCTATAACCCAAAGGGAATTCCTACTACTTTTCTTAATCTACTAAACGCTACCAAAAACACTTTTGGTTATCAGAAGACGCTTTTAGATGACCCTATAACCAAAAGAATTCCTACTTCTTTTCTTAATTTGCTAAATGCTACCATAAACACTTTTGAGTATCAAAAAACGCTTTTCGATGGCCAAAATAAACTAAGTTCATAACTCCCTTTGAGCAATTTGTGCTCCCGTTTGAGGATGTTCATTGGTTGACTTTTCATGTCAAATGTGAATGCAGGCAAGAGCATATGCAAAGGCACTAAACGCAACGTTGTTCTTTTCGAGTGCAACATACAACATAAACGTGAACAAGATCTTCAAATTCATAACGGCCAAGCTCTTCGACTTACCTTGGACAGTGGAGCGCAATCTGACCATCGGAGAGCCCATCATTGACTTCTAGTGTTGGATTTTTGTAAATATAGCAGAATATAGCAGGATCTCTCTCATCTCTTTGCTCCCCAGAGATATATGGAGTCAACTGGTCGGTCCCTGGAGGCTGGAGTTGCCGTAGTCATCAGTCTGATAACGATTCCTTTTTTTCCCCCATTTCATGACCTTGTTTTTTGTCTTCCATTTCATGACTTGGAGAAAGGCAGAGGCGGACAGCCCACATCTCCACATATGAATAAAGTTTTGTTCAGCAATTTTTGATACGATTGCAGTCTATACATATTTGATCATGCAAATAACTCAAAATCTGATATCTCATAGCAAGAACAGCAGTAATGCACCTAGTTTTCTTTAGCCTTGGAGATAAAGAAAAGCCGGCACTTGACAAAGTGTGGCAGACAAAACTAGTAAATTGCAGTTACACTTGCATTGCAGAAACGAACAACCACAAATGCTTATATTTTAAGAAAAGATGACACAAAGTTGATGGTTCAAATAAAACTCAAATAAGCTGCTGAACTCAACTGCATTGGGAGCCGTAATCTTAGTTGCGGTCCAACATTATATTATTAAGAGAAAAGATAACAAAAACTGGAAATTTTGAGACAATGCGCCAACCTAAGAGCGATATTGATTCCAATATCAAAGGTGGCTTCACTCAAGTTTCACCTCTCTTGTTGGGGGATCCAGCTGCAAATATGTAAATGGCTCTGTTGGTTCCTCCCTGCAGAACAACACAAATGCTTCAGAAATCACAGAAGGCAGTGTAACACGTATTGAATTATGTAACTGACGCAGCATTACATGTATAATTACAAATATATATACATACACACACACACACATTATGGCGTCATTAGGGTAGGAATATGATACATAATTATACACTGGGACAACATTTTAAAGGTCAATCATACCCGGGTTTAGATCGCATGCACTGCCAGAAGAGCTTAAATGGCCCTGGAACTGTCTTAAATGGGTTTCCCTCAAAACAAGCCTACACAAGAAACAGGCAAAGATCAACTGACAAAATTGGAATGAAACACTGCTAATGTTGATTTCTAAAATTTTTTCACACCAGTCCTCTCTCGTAGAGAACAAAAGTAAGAAAGTAATTAGGCCGTTTTAACATGATCTTTCTGGAAGCAGCTACAAAAAGCAAGGGAAGTTGAAAACTTTCAAAGTTACTAGTAGAAAGAAATCAGCACACACTCTCCAAGTCCTTTCCCAACACAATTATCACTCGGTATCACCAAAATCTAGCTCATATATCAAGACTGATGATGACACCTTCACATTGAAGATGAATCCTCTTACTCGTGAGCTTCTTCTTTCCTCACTTCCACAAACAGACATCTGCAAACGCCCTCCTCCTTATCCTCGATGAGCTACGCTAGTATTGATTTACTTAACTTGTTCTTGCTCTACATTCAGCATCTTTACACTAATCCCAAACAACAAACATTGTGATTAACCGGGGAAAAAGGCAAACATTGTGCTCGGTTTTACTAGTTACGATAACTGATAAAAACAAATGTGATTCAGTGCAAACATATAGGGAGATCCTAAACTATAGGAGGTTCAAATGCAATTTTGATGCATGACTAAATTCTTTCAAAAGCGAAATTCCCATTATTTCAATTGAAAATTCAACTTATACCAAGCACAAACACCCAATTAAACTAAAAACCATACAATTAGATCCATCAACCGACAATTAAACTAAAAACCATACAATTATATCCATCAACCGCGAGCAGTCAAAAAATTACTTAGCTGGAAATCACTTGCATTCACTTCTTCGTACCCAAAAGCCCATCAAAACATTTCAAACAAGCTCACCCATAAACACAGAGCAACCAGAACAACAATTAAATTCCAACTCAATGTTGAATCAATTTCCTCTGATAAGAAAGTTCAATAACTTAATTAGAAAACTGATATTCTTGCATAAATTTAGCTGCATATCTCAATTCTCACATAAGCCTAAGAGATCATAAAATTAAAAGGAAAAAAGGGGAGGGTTTTGGGTTACCTGGATGACGTCCTCCGCCCGGTCATTGCATCGGTGGGCCTTCGGTTCGCGATGATCACCCTCCGGCCTCCCCCATGGGCTCTCTCTCCTTGGCACCGGTCGAGTCTCGCTCATCGTTCAGGTAAAAGTACGCAGCTCAAGCTTCAGTCTTCAGCTCTTTCGGTCCCAATTCTATAAGAATACTGTAATACATTGGGCCGACGATGTAACAGGAGAGTGCCTCCTTTCTTTTCTTTTTTTATTTGTATTTTTTTTTAACAAACGATATTTTACATATTAAAAGATTAAAGAGTCGGCTAAGTCTCATAATAGATTAGCAATAATATGATTAAACTTCACTTTTGGCTAGAATCGAACCTAAAACTTCACATTTACAAGTAGAGAGGAATAATACTAGATCGTACTAAGTGGCAGGAAAGTGCTTTTCATGAGATGATTTTATTTTAAAATTTTACTACCATTTTAATGAGTAAACTGCTGTTTGATCCTCTAAACTGTCACTTAGTTGATATTGACTTTCTAAATTATTTTTTTGATAAATTAATCACCTAAATTATTTTAAATTTTCCATTAACCTCTCATAGACAATCGATGAAATTTCACCCACTTTGCTGTCAAATACTAGCATGTGATTCACTTTTGAGGATAAAGTTGTACTAGTATTTGACAACAAAGTAGATGAAATTTTATCAAATCTAACAGTGAGGGGTTAATTGATTGATTTCAAATAATTAAGGGAGTTAATTTACCAAAAAAATAATACAATGATGAATTTCAACTAAGATAATAATTCAAAGAGTAAAACAGCAGTTTACTCTTTTTAGAACAAAAATCGACAATTTGACCATGAACAAAGTCTTGGAGATCATGTTGTAGTCGGATTAGTTAGAGTAAATGTGCACCCAATTGCAATTGAGTTGAGCCCCTCATTCTAATTTATATTATTGTTTAAAGTAGAATAGTGTCCTTAATTTTAAAGAAAAAAACTCGCAAACAAAGTTTATGAAAGAAGGGCAATATTGGTGATACATAACTCGTGACATTGGCGTGTACGCCTCGTTGCGGCTCGGCTCGGTTTGTGTGTGGACACCGGTGTCCCACTGTCCGGAATTTGTAGGTGACCTAGGCCTGAGTGCCTCGTTCCCCTATTATGAGTTGTACATCGTATGCCTTATCGGTGTAGTTTAGTTCCTCTCGCCCTTATGCACCGCGGTGGCGTTGATGTTTTGGCTAATTTGGTCTTCGTCTTTGTGCGTTGTGAATTGTGAGTCTTGTCTGCTAATGATGACTTTGATGTGTTCTCGCACTTTCGCGATGACTTTGATGTGTTCTCGCACTTTCGCGATGACTTTTTGTGGCCTCGCTACTCAACAATGACCCTTGTGTCTGCCGGTATCTCTCTGTTGCGGCTATCGTTTATTGTGACAGATCTGTACTAGTAGTTCTTGCGCTTGGCAAGCAATGACCCTTGTGTCTGCCGATATCTCTCTGCTGCAGCTATCGTTTATTGTGACAGATCTGTATTGGTAGTTCTTGCGCTTGGCGATTGTGTGGTTGTGCTTATGGGTGTCTACTAGGGGTTTACTATTATTTGTTTGCTTTGTGCAAATTCATTCCATATGTATCCCATGACACTTTGTAATTGTTTGGTGTTTATTAATGAAAGACTATGCTATCGTTTCTTGTCCAAAAAAAAAAAAAAAAAAACTTGTGACATTTCAAATCACCGATATACAATAAAATTTTTATAAAGTAAAAAGTTGGGACCAAATCAATTTTTTAATTTTAAAGAGGTTATTATTTAATAGAGGTGTAGTTAAAATGTGACATCCCACATCGCCCAGAGGAGTGATCCTTATATGTATATTTCCATCTCTACCTAGCACGAGGCCTTTTGGGAGCTCACTGGCTTCGGATTCCATAGGAACTCCGAAGTTAAGCGAGAAGGGGGCTAGAGCAATCCCATGATGGGTGACCCATCGGGAAGTTCTTGTGTGAGTTCCCAAAAACAAAACCGTGAGGGCGTAGTCAGGGCCCAAAGCGAACAATATCGTGCTACGGGGGTGGAGCGGGCCCAGGAAGTGGTCCCCCCCGGGCCGGGATGTGACAATTTGGTTGCTCGTGAGTTCCCAAAAACAAAACCGTGAGGGAATAGTAAGCCCAAAGCGGACAATATTGTGCTACGGTGGTGGAGCGGGCCCGGGAAGTGACCCGCCCGGGGCGGGATGTGACAATTGGTATCAGAGCCTAACCCTGGTCGCGTGTGTGCCGATGAGGACGTTGAGCCCCTAAGAGGGGTGGATTGTGACATCCCACATCGCCCAGGGGAGTGATCCTTATATGTATATTCCCATCTCTACCTAGCACGAGGCCTTTTGGGAGCTCACTGGCTTTGGATTCCGTAGGAACTCCAAAGTTAAGCGAGAAGGGGGCTAGAGCAATCCCATGATGGGTGACCCACTGGGAAGTTGCTCGTGAGTTCCCAAAAACAAAACCGTGAGGGAATGGTAAGCCCAAAGCGGACAATATCGTGCTACGGTGGTGGAGCGGGCCCGGGAAGTGACCCGCCCGGGCCGGGATGTGACATAAAAAGTATTATTTTTTAACTTATTTATCCTTAATAAATGTTGTTTTTCCTACATAAGATTCTTGAGGATGGCAATATGGAATTACCTAAAGTTTCAGGCCAATAAGTTGTAAACATATTTGAGAAGTTAAAAACATTTTGGCTTCAACATTGAAGGTGTCTATGTTGATAAAGTATACATAACTATAACTTAAAGACGTGATATCAACTCTAAAAAGTAAAAACTAAAGTATCGTCCCAAACAATTTTAGAGAAATATTTTTGTTTATCTTAAACAAAACACTTTCTCTAAAACTTTTTGAGAGATATACATAAATAAAACTTGTTGTAATTAATCGTCAATAAAAGAATGAAAAATGGCACTATCTACACACTATTTTTTATTCCTCACACATCCTTATTAATTTCTATTATTTTATCTTCTTCAATTTATTCGATCAATGACCGAAAATTAAGAATAATGTTTGAAAAGTAAAAAGAGATGTATGAATAGCACCGCCTAATCTTTTTCACTAAAAGTGTTATTGAATTTACCCCATGAAGCCATCATCTTTATTTTCACCCTTTGATTTCGTTACTTTTGAAAAATGAAAATGTTATTTTCATTAAGATGGAAAATGAGGATATGTTCATTTGCCAAGCCCAATCGATAACCAAGCAATTTTAAATGCCCCAAACATATGAGGGGCCGGTGTGAGTGAGTCAAAACGGAAGGATATCCTCTTTGGGGAACCATGGATCAATTAATATCAATCGTTCATCGAAGATCGTGCGATCATGATTGAATACTTTTTATGTTTTCAAAAGTAAAGCAACCTTATTTTATGTGGAAAAAAAAAAAAAACTATAACCACACGATCTTTCATGAACGGTTGTTATTAATTGATTCTCGGAATCCTTAACGAGGGGATCCGGAAAGCATCTAATTCCAATCAAAACACCCAATATAAATTGCACCCCATGTTGAGTTTTCAAAGTTCCAAGATCCTCTTTTTGCTACCATTCTCATTTCTTCCTGGCTAGCTATTCTCCTTTCCTCGCAAACATAGCTAGGCCAAACCTCCAAAACTAAGCAAGAAAAAAGAAAATGGGTGTTCTTGTCAAGCTCATTGATGCGTTACTCTTCCTCTTGCTCCTGGTGATCGCTTTCAAAACACCGTTGATTGAAGCGCAAGCATGCCTCCCTCGCAACCTCTACCCAGACATTCTCGTGGACCTCAGGAACTGGTACACTCGCGAGTCTGGCGACTATCTCATGACCGAAATGCCTGATTTCTACATCGGGATCATGTGGATTGAGCTTGTTTTTCAATGGCCTCTTGTGTTTGTTAACCTTTATGGCATCTTGGCTAGCATGCCTTGGTTCAACATTACGTGCCTAAGCTACGGAATATCTCTTTTCACTTCCATGGTAATTATTCATATTGCTAGCGTTCCATAACTGTTCAAATAAAATTATTTGTAGCATCTCAATTGACGGTTTGCCTAATATATAATTTTTTTTAATAAAAAAAACAAGACCCATGTCACCCATTCGTGTGGGATTAGCGTATGCGAGTCACATTCATTAGAGAAATCTGCATAAAATGATCAGTTGAGAGGATACAACTTATAACAGTTCATTTTTCATGTAATAGATATAAATCGCAATCACGTCCATTAATTTTTCATTAATCATTATCGTTTATCGTTTATCTTCTTCTAAAATGTTTTTACGCCCTTAATTTTTCATGCAGGTGCCAATATTTGCAGAATTGACATGGTCAGGAAGGGCACCTGATAAGCTACTGACGGTGTACTACTGTTTCTTGAGTTTGGGTGTTTTAGCCATACTGCGTGGGCTGCTACCCAACTCATCAACCAATCATACTGCAACCATTGGCAAAAGACCTGCTTCAGGTAGGAAGAAGAAAGTTTAATCGAGAAAAAGACTCGCGCTTCAACTTCAACCCAAATTTTGTAAACGCAAATCGATCTCATCCTCAGAGTAATTTGTATTAATTCATCATTGTGATTGCCATTTGCGTTGTGCCTAGTTAAGACTTTATATTGTATGGAGGAAATTAATATATTTCAAGAACAAAATGTACTGGTTTTTTGTAGAATGGTAATTTGCCCAATTATTCTTGGTACGACTCTGTGAAGTAATGTTCTTTTGTCAAACAGTTTGGTACATTATTGTATCAATCATGGTGGTTCTTTGCCTATCAAATTGTTTAATAAGAATTCATTTCTGATTCTGAAGCATGGACGTTGGTTAGTGGATATTAAACAATGACCAAATGAAGATTAATATTTAATTAGTGGCAGTAGACTTTGCCTAATTAGCTTCAAGGTTCAAAGATAGTGCCTTGTGCCTTAGTGCCTATGAAAGTATATTTTTGAATCTAGTTAGCAATATCAAAACTGAGAAAGAGATCGAGAAAAACAAAGGGTACTTTTCTGAAAATCGCGGCCGTGTTAGCTGCGTTGATAGATACACAGTTGTGTCTGCCTCAGAGCCTCTACTCAAATTCGCTGGTGGAGCTCAAGAGCTGGTATATCCGCGAGTTTGATGATAATCTCGTCGCGGAGAAGTCTCATTTCTTGATTGGCATCATCTGGGTTGAGCTTACATTCCAGTGGCCTCTTATGGTTGCCAACTCGTATGGGATTTGCTTTGCTAAGCCTTGGTACAAAACCTCCTGCTTGGCGCCTCTTTCCTCACAACTATGGTAACATTCCTCTCTCATTTCTTGGTTGGTTGAGATTTTGTTTTCTTAGCAAGGCAGTCTAAACTAAATTAATCTAAATTATACGGAAGGAAATTCGAGTGAGAGTACATTATTCTAGCTAGTTTAGCTACCTGCTTCTCTACTTTCTTTGTTGAGAGTTAGATTGGTTTTGATCGTTAAGGGTGCTGAGTGTGAGGAAAAATTATGGGTTTGGTATCTGGACACGTGTTTGTGCGGCCGAGACACAATAAAATTCACATACCTGAGGCCCACCACTACTCCATGTAATAACCCTACACTCTCTCACATCACCATCCATGGTCCACCCCCTCCAAATTCTGGATGAAAAATGTTTGTCAAGCGTGTATTGACATTTTTTGTTCGTAAGTTATGAAACAAGCCACAAAGAATACACACATGGTAAAAAGAGTTTTTTTATTTTTTATTTTTTTACATTTGAATAATGCTATTTGTAGTTCTATGACCACATTTACGAACCCTAAAACACACTTGTATTAGAGAAATAATTAATAATGTGCTCAGTAAATGTGGTTGAAATAGATGAAAAAGATGGAGAGAGCAAATGGGGCTTATCTGGCCTTTTTTTTTTCTTGAACTCCTAGAATTGGAGCTGACTAATAAAGGAACTTTAAAAGTTAATTTTTTTAACTTGTATGAGCTGATAATTGCAAAATATTCCTTAGTTTCTTCAACTTGTTAAATATTTTCTGGCATGCTGAAAATCGCAGGGCAATTTATTACCGGAATTGTTACTTATTATGGTCCGGCAAGGCATCTAATAAAATGTTGATTTTGTACTACCCTGCTATGGGGTTTGCTGTGCTCACCATACTGCGCGGGCTGCTCCCACCGCCCGCCACCACTACTTCCACCAACGGCGAAGGAACAACCAAAAGAACCACCCCAGCAAAGAAAATAATTTAGAACTCAAATCTTTTATCCTTTCTTCTTCTTCTTTTTTTTCCTGTAAACTTTATAATTTTTTTGCAATTCTGCTATGTTGATGTTATAGGCTGTTATAATTGGGACCTGGAACTGTTCTGTCTTCCAATGAAGAATCTTGTCTAACTATATAATATCTGCCTTATGAATCATAACACAAATTTATTTGTTATCCAGTCTAAGGGTAAAATCAAAGGAAAATATTCTGGTATGATTTATTTTTCTACTTAAATATTATTTTTCCACACAATGGAAATATATAAGTTATGCAATCATTAGTGACAACCAGGTATATATGTATAAGGCTCATCGCAAATATATAATGTCCTAATATACATAAATCACATATGTTAGCAATAAGTCAACTAAAGTTAAATTGAGACTTCCTCCAAATGAAGATAACAATCGCTAAACCAAAAGCTAATTGGTTCTTGAGGTTGTCTTACTATATGTACTAATCAAGATATTACCTTTGAATATTATTTCCTTATAATCAAATTTTTGTTACATTTGCTAGACTAAGGTTTAAATTCGTGTCCCGCTGTTGACAATCTCTCTTGATGCGGGCGATATGTAAAAACAAAAAAAGTGACTAAAACCCTGTCTATAAATCTTCAAAAATACTTATATAGTAAGCCTTAATCCTAAAATGGAGTAGCCTTCCTCTCCCTAACTTTTTTTACCAAATAAAGAAAAATTCTGGATACTATGTATCAAATTGTCTAACAATAAGAAATTGCTGAAGTAGTTAACATGCATGTTACTGATGGATTATTTAAAAAAAATGGCAATCTCTAAAATTATATAATATTAATGAGAGTAGACTTCAAAGATGGTGTGCCAGTAGGCCCCTACAAATATCTTCAAGATTCATTTTTGCCTGCTAAGCATTGGTTCAATACCACCACACTAAACAAGCTGAGAAAGAGAGCAAATCGAGCAAATCAAAACCTAAAATGGGTGTTTTTGTGAAGATAATCGACGCCATACTCTTCGTAATGTTCGCCATAGTGGCGGTGAACGCGGTGCTAATAGACGTGCAGTTGTGTCTACCTCAAAGCCTCTTCCCAAGCTCGCTGGTGGAGCTCAAGAACTGGTATGTCAGGGAGTTCGACGATTATCTTGGTGAAGAGAAGCCTCATTTCTTCGTTGGTCTCGTTTGGGTTGAGCTCCTACTGCAGTGGCCCCTTCTCGTTGCCAACTTGTATGGGATTTTGGCAGCTAAGCCTTGGTACAGAACCACTTGCTTGCTCTATGGCGCCTCTTTCTTCACCACCATGGTATAATCCTTCTCTGTCATTTCTAACAAGCTCCAATGTTAGATTAAAATTTAATTTTTGAGAATTCAGTTAGCTACTTTATTATGATTATACACGCAGTTACGTATTCTGTACATAGAATGATGTACCTGGCTACTGATCAAAATTAAAATCTATTCTAACATCAATTAAAGTTCGATAAAAATAAAATCACCTTCTTCAAAAACAATCTTATTTTTTTCCTTATTTAATTTAAATTTTGTAAACATACTGATTCTTCACCTGGGTGCTGATTATTTGCTTCTTCAAACTAGTCCAAATAATACATATAAACAAACCATGTTGAAACCTCCAAGATTTTGATAATTTAAGTCGATTAAGTATATCATATTTACACGGCAACCTCACAATTTAAATGGATTTGTCACTATGATTAATGTGTTTTAATTGCCTGTTTCTACACTGTTCAATTTCTTGTTAAGATTTAGTTAGACTGGTTTTGATGGAGGTGTTAAGTACAAAGTGATTTTTCAGTGTAGTTCTCACACTCAAAAAGTTTCTCATGAGTATGAGGCGTTAGTTAATTAAGTGTGACCGTGTGAGAGTCACAAAGACACTGTTTTTGGAACTTCTCCTAGAATTAGAACTAAGGCAATTCTGAAAATTAGTTTTTTTTTTATTTTTTTTATTTTTTTATTTCACATGTATGGAGCGATGTTTATAAAAGATTCCTTCGTTTCTTTCAACTTGTTGCATATTCTCTGCCTTGGTGAAAATTGCAGGGCGCTATTTTACCAGAGCTGTTATGGTCCGGCAAGGCATCTAATACAATGTTGATGTTGTACTACCCTGCTGTGGGCTTTGCCGTCCTGGCCATACTGCGCGGGTTGCTCCCTCCGTCTAACGCCAGTACTTCGACCAGTGACAAAAGAACAACAAAAAGCACCGGCCAACCAAAGTATCGGAAAGTAACTTAGAACTCAGATTCTTTATCAAAATTTACGTCTTTTAGTCGTACTTAGACTCAGATTCTGTTACATCTATGTACCTTAAATTCTAATGTATTTATGAGAAAGAATTGTTATGAACTAATAGCATGTCAATCATGCTGTTGGTGTTTATTTGGGAATTTTTTGGTGGCCGTAAGTTAAAATGCATACCCCTCAGGGAAGAAGAAACAAACGAAGTCACGAAAAGCATGCAAATGGGGGCTTCTTAGGAAATAATCCCCGTCCTAGGACTAGTCTTGCCAAAACTCATTTAACTTTAGAGTTTGATTTGATCGATTTGATGCATATGAGGGATAAACTTTATAGGCCCAGCATAGTCAACCATTAATATCACCGATATTGTCTCAACTTAACTACTTATTGCTAAGTGTTGAATTTTATCACAAAAGATTTCAATGATGTTAGAAGTGAAAACTCCATATAGTAATCGTATATTATTTTTTCATATGACCATTGTGAGATTCTCTACTCCAACAATGAGTTGGTATGATCAACGATGCAGAATTTTAACCTCATGCACTCACATGCTCATCACAAGTTGCCTAGAATACCCTAATTAGTCAGCTAAATTGTGATAATTGTTTTAAGTGTCCTCACCATTCTGCGTGGGCTGCTGCCACCCTCCGCCACCACTATTTCAGCCATAGTAAACAAAGGATATGAAAATTAACTAGAACTCAAATCTTTTATTTCATCATTTCTTTTTGCTGTTCTTTTACACGAAGTGAGAACCTGATTTTATTAATTTTTTATATGAACTCCTTTATGTGAAAGAGTTGATAAAAGAAGACAATGTTATGGGCTGCAGTGTTTTGGACTCCTCACTGCACTATTGGAAGGTCCACTTGGATAAGAAATTGAGATTCCAGTTTCGGTACGAGAATTTCTATTTCGAATTTGAAATCCCAAAATTTTAATATTCTGAAAAGCTTGGATGTAAATTGGAATGTAATTAGGAATTTAGAAATTCTGAATTTTTTATCTGATTTTCTCCAATAAAGTACCGTATTTCGAATACATTTTTTTACAAAGAGTATACCTAAGTTCTAATAAAAAAAAGTACATGTCAAATAGGCATAATCTGAAAATTCCAAAACAAGCCATTAACGCATCTTTCTGTACTTTTTTTATTTTAAAACACAAAACAAAAAAAAGATTATCATGTTTGACATGTACTAAAAAATGAGCAAGAATTTGTATAACTCAAGCAGGTTAAAAATATTTATGCATGCATGCACTCGATTACTTAAGGTTCGATTTTCCTTTTTTTCATCATCACTTGTATAAAAAAAGAAAGGGAATTATAAAGTTAGAAGGGTTATGAATAATTATTACACATAGGTTAGTCAGTCATGAAATCTTTTATTTAGAGGAAGAAAAAAAAATGAAAATATGCAGATACGGGGCATCGATCGGCTTGCTCTACCGTCTGAGCTATATCCCCCTCAGTCTTTAGATTTTCCTCACAATAAAACAAATCACTACGAAAAATACGATTGAGCGCGTGTCAGTGCAACAAACATATCTATTAAGAAATTACACGTCGTTAGGATCAGGAAGAAACGAATGAATCTGTAATTCTGTTACTCCAAAAGTAAAATGGGTGCTTTGGCAAAGCTTGTGGACGTCACTCTGTTCGTCTTCTTCGTCGTGATCGCGGTGGCAGCACCGTTAATCGACGCGCAGATATGTCTGCCCAAGAGCCTCTTCCCGGACGCATTGATTGATCTCAAGAACTGGTACGCGCGCAGCTATGGCGATTATCTGATGACCCAGAAGCCTTATTTCGTCGTTGGGATCATTTGGTTCGAGCTGCTTTTTCAATGGCCTCTCGCGCTTGCCAACTTGTACGGAATATTGGCCGCCAAGTCTTGGTTCCACACCACCTGCTTGATCTATGGCGTTTCGGTCTTCACTTCCATGGTAAAGTTTTCGTTTTATTGTTCTTTAATAACATCATAACTTGATAGCCAATTTGTTGTTGTTATTGATTCTAGCTAGAACTATGGTTTTTTTTTACACAATTTGGGTTTTTTAGATTCCCTTCTCTTGTTTTCCATTGGTAATGTTATAGTAGTTTCGGTTTTTATACAAGCGATATGAGTGAAGAATCGAGGACATGGTCTGCTCTTAACCCGTTGCTCTACAAGTCCCTAACTTTATAGTTTGTTTTTTAAATGTTCTTTTAGAAAAGAAAAAAGGGTTCCACATGAGTAACCTTTAGTTATAGTTAAGGATTTAAGACAGAATGATTGTGATATCAAATAAGGTTGGATGTACGAGTCATGTTGATTTTCTTTGGGAAGTTTAAAGTGGTCGATCAAATTTCATGGCGGGCCCACTAAAATGAAGAAAGGAGAAAGTAATCAAGTGAAAGATGTTGAGGAAGTGGGTGCTTAAAAAAAATTAGCTAGCTAGCTAAATAGACTTCTGAAAACTATTTTACTTATGTTATCTATTCTTAGCATCGGTTAAACCTATAACTCTAAACCAAAGTGGTATAAAATCCTGACATCGCACTCTGTTGATTCAACTAGTAGATTATCGAATTTGGTTGTAAAGTTGGGAATTCCTCATAAATCTGCAGCATACATGCATATTACCACATTTTATTTTGTAACCCTCGTTTTAGGCATGCATTGAATTAGAAACGATACACACCATTGAAGGTGAAAGTAGTGTCTTAGGCTCACATGTTGAATTTTAGTCATTCCAGTTAACTCGGTAAAAACTCACCTAATTATATCTAATGGTGATGGGTGAGGAGAATTATAACTGGATGATGGGGAGGGTGTTTCTTCTTCCTGTTTCTGCACCATTTAATTACAATTTACAAAGTCTAGTGATCACATTGAATTCTATTTCATGTTGGATTGTATATCCTTCGTTTTCTTCAACTTTTTTTTTTCTTAAGATGTCTTCCTTTTCTGAAAACTTCAGGTTACTATATTATCGGAACTGCTTCAGTCCGGCAAGGCTTCAGATGACCTCCTATATATGTATTTCCCTTTTCTAGGCTTAGGCATTTTGGCCACAGTACGAGGGCTGCTGCTGCCATCCAACACAACTACTTCGAGGATTGGCAAGAGACCTACATTGGGTAGGAAAAAGAAGGCTTGACGTACAACTGAACTTGCAGACACATTTTGCAATTTATCATTATTTTGATAGTTCATATATGTCAATTATGTGTCCATGTTCTCAATTTATCAATAAACTCTTGTTATGAATGATTGAAAGTTGTTGCTAATTGGATTTATCAATAAACTCTTAGTAACATATCAGAATTTGAAGGAAAGGAAAGATAAACATAAGTTACTACAGTATTTATTTTCCACGGATGTCGATTTACGTATCTCTCATCTCATGCTAAGTTCCTAAGCACATCCAGATTGAATTGATCCTCCGTATACCAATTGTCACGGAGGATTTTCTTTCGAAAAGGCCACAATCTGAAAATCAACAGAAGAATACTTTTATCTAAAAGAGTACGTTATGCAATTATTCATTTATGTAAATATTTTAAAGGAACCTTACAAGAGGATAGAAGTGTGGGCCTCAAAAAAAACCTTGTCGGGAATTTCATCCAATCGAAGGAAAATATGTACCACACACTAAAATATGAAACATTATCATCTATCGTCCTAACAAAATATTGAAAATTGCGTCAGCAGGTTCTTCCAAGCAAACCAAATCATGAGACGTAGACAGAGAAAACCGAACCAATATTCTATGAGTAACCCCATTGCCAATCTATGGGCCAACTCAATTATCAGCAGTAAACACAAGAGATCCACCGTCAAGAACACTATCTGCAGTTCCATGTCCAGTGCTAGATAGCAAGAGATCCGTTGAGTATTTTCCATCAGATGAAGCGTCAACAATTTTATCACGATTATTGGCAGACCTAAGTTGCTCCGGCTGAATATGCTGTTTTGATGTTACGGTAGAGTCTGCATGAGCCGGAATCCACTTCAACCAATTGTCCCGTGGCCGTATCTTGTAACCCTGCACTTCCACACTGGTCGAGCCCAACAACAACGAATCAAGGATAAACGGTATGTCGGTGCACATATTCTTGAGTCTCTTAAATTCAGCGATAGTGGATATCGAAACCCATCCCTGGTCATCCATAATCGAAATCAGGTAATGATCCTTCTTTAGATTTTTATCACTGAAGTAATACTCTATTTGCCTAACGATATTACTTCTCAAAACCAGTAAATCTTGTGGCGGTAATGGAGCCCATGGATTAACCGTAAGGCCTTGGTCAATCATGATCTCGGGATTAGGAGGAACATAGTAAAACGGAGGAAACTGAACACACTGCAGTTGCGGATTGACCGGTGTAGGACATGATGTACGGTGATAAAACATAGGAGGAGGAATATAGTGTTGTTGGTGGTAGGGCAAGGGTGGAGGAAAAAGAGCTGAACGATTAGGGTTTTGTTTATCACGGCTGCTTGTTTTTCCTGGAAAGAATGCTTTCGCATCGGCAGAGAGCTTCGTGGCGGAGTGGGATTTCATAGGGTTGAGGGTCTTGACGTCGCGTATCGGCATCACCAGTTCTGTTGTGGGATTTGACAGGAAGTTTCAACTTCTACTTCGCGGACATAAACAAGGTTGAGAAGCGGGTGGTTTTATAAGCCCTCTCTTTTTCCTTTTTGTATTATGAAAATCAAAAGCGGAGTTCTTATTAAATAAGGATTCCCAATTGCTTTATATTTCTTTTAATTAGTTTTATTCTTTTTTTTTTTTTTCATTTTAAATTTTGAGTTCGTTTTAATTTGCTCACTCCCTAACTCAAGATAATCATTATTTTCGATCCAGATTTGCGTCACATGTTAAAAAATGTAAGTATAGTTAGTCTAAACTATTTAATTATTTATTGTGTAAAAGAAAAACAATCAAACTAATTAAGCAAAAAACCTTACCACCATTTATTCTCTCTAATCCTCATCAAACAATTGATTGGCATTAATACACCCTTTCCCGTCCTACCAATTCGGCCACGACATATCAAAATAAAAAGTAAAAACTGTAGTACAGGAAAATCGAAAGAAGAATTAACCAAAGAAATGTTAGTTTGGTTGATATACAGTCTTTCTTGTAGGCAACTTCCGGATCGAATGAGTAATATGGGGAACCTCATTCACTTAAAAGAATCATATACACCCTTTCTTGGAGGCGTATGATAATTAAAGGCTTTTCTTTTAGGAGTTGTTGCTACTTCTACGCCTGAAAAGTGGGAGGTGAAAGGGGGTATTAGTGTCGATCAACAATTTATGACGAGATATTATAGAGAGAATAGATGGTAAATTTTTTTCTTCATTAATTTAGTTTTTTCTTTTCCATAAAAAATATTAAGAATATAGACTAATCATAGTTAGTTCTTTATACATGTGGCACAAATATGGAAGAAAGTATTAGTTATCTTGATTTAGAGGGTAAACCTAAGAGTTAGGGTGCTAAACCTATAGGGGGGGTGAGAAAAGAAGAACTCTTTATTTGTTTTTTTTTTCCCTCGTAATTTGTAGTTTAACAAGTTTCCCCAGATAATTTGGAATGTAATTTACTCCTAGGTATAAAAAGAAATCATATTCCTGCTATTCAGGACTACGGTTTGGTGGTATTTCTCTTCATTTGAAAGTGAGAGGTTTTAGATTCAAATCTCTTGGATGGCAAATTCGATACCAAATTAGGCTTTTCATTGTGTGACTTGGCCGAACTCCCCATCCCCTTAGTGTAAAATATTGATGTACTCAAAAAAAAAAAAAAAAAAGAAAAAAAAGAGAGAAATCCTATTCCTGCCTAACTTTGGGTGCTTTCGGAATGTAATTTATTCCTAGGTATAAAAAGAAATTCTATTCCTGCTTAACTTTGGGTGCTTTCTTTGAAATAGCTAAGAAAACGAACTTTTTATTTACAATAACTTTTAATTTTTCTTTAAAATAAGAAAATTTGACGTGAGTGTTTACTTTTATGAGTTCGAAATCACCCTCCTTTAGTACAATTGTGTCGAAGGACAATCAATCCATCAATCTTACATTTCTTGCAAGCCAAGGTAACTGAAATCTACATCCAAGTTGGGGATGCAAAGAATAGGAATATAGTCTTGTTGCCTTGTTGATAAGGAAAAAAAACAATAAAACGACTTGGCGTCTGAATATGTTCCAAAAATATTAGGAAACGACACGTCGTTCAGATCAGGAAATTTGACTACACAAACAAAACCAAAGTTTCACGGAGCAAACCAGAGAGATCCATTGAAGGAAAGCAAAGCTATCCACCCTGAAAATTCCAAATGGGTGCTCTGTTGAAACTCGTAGACGCCACTCTCTTCGTATTCTTCGTCGTGATTGCGGTGGCTGCGCCGTTTATCGACGGGCAGACATGTCTGCCGCAGAGCTTCTTCCCGGAGGTGTTGGTGGAGCTCAAGAGCTGGTACGCGCGCACCTATGGAGATTATCTGGTGAGCCAGAAGCCTCATTTCTTTGTTGGGATCGTTTGGGTTGAGCTGCTCTTCCAATGGCCTCTGGCGGTTGCCAACTTGTACGGAATTCTGGCCGCCAAGTCTTGGTTGAACACCACCTGTTTGATCTATGGCGCTTCGGTATTTACCTCCATGGTAACGTTTTCTTCTTTCTTTTCTTTTAATAACGTTATAAATTATAGCAAATTGGTGATTTGTTTGGTATTAGATCTTGGGTTTTACTGGATCCCTTATTTTTTTGTAGTTTTCAATTGGTTAATTATATATTTTCTTGTTAATTATCTTCCAAGTTTGTAACTTTTATAGGATTTAACATGGATTAATTATAGTATCCAATCCGAGGGTGGTTTAATAAGTCAAAGATGTTAAAATGTACAAGATAGAAAATGAAGCGAAACTTGTTTGAATGATGTTATGTAACTTAAAGATTACAAATTGCATGAAGAATTAGCCAGATAAGAGAGTTCCGAAAACTATTAGCATCGATCAAATTCTAACATATTTACTCTACTGATGGATTTCGCTTCCTCATTTTAAGCATAAATTGGATTGGAAACGAAACACCATTATAGGCGAAGCAATGTCTTAAGGTCACATGGTTAGTGTTAAACTGTTTATCATTACCCATAAACACTCTCATAATTATTACGTAATGGTGGTGAGAATTCTAATTGGGTTATTGGAGGTGGAGTTTTTCTGGATTCGGCAGCACATACATAGTCTGTCATGTTGAACTATTCCATATTGCATTGTCAACCACCCGTCTTCAACTTTTTTCTTTCTTAACAGATTTTGGTTTTGTCAAAATTTCAGGTTACAATACTATCAGAGCTTGTTCAGTCCGGCAAGGCTTCTGATAAGCTGTTATATGTGTACTCCCCTTTTTTGGGATTAGGTGTTTTGGCCATGTTGCGGGGGCTGCTGCCGCAATCCAGCACGACTACTTCAAGGATTGGCAAGAGACCTACATTGGGTAGGAAAAAGAAGGCCTGAAAGACAACTGCCTGACTTAGATTTTGCGAGTTATTGTTATTGTGAGAGTTTCATGTTTGTCCCCTTTCAGTTGCTGGTTATGCAACAAATTGGAAGATTTTAGCAATGTAACAAATGAAATCCTTCTTATGCAAGATTGGAAGATTTTAGCAATTGGATTCACTATTACTTGGTTCGGTTAATTGCATATCGTCTTTTAACGTTGTAGCTATTCTCCAGTTTTGTATACTTTGTATTTCAATATTTTGCTGAATTTCTCCTTTCTTCTCTTGTTAATTACTTAGAAAAAAAAGATGGAAGTTCCTCACAAATTGCTGTGTTTTAGCTTTTTCTTTGGGTCCTGAATCTCTTCTCTTCCTATATTTTCGAAAAGAGAGATTATAATTTCTGACCAATCTAACCGTTAGATGGTGAATGCATTAAGTAAATGCATGTACCGTAGCCAAGTCCTTATAGCTTCTCTACCCCACGCACATTTATTTCTACGAGTTGTAAGTTGCTGTGTACTTTGGGAGAAATCTGGTTTCTGTAGCAGATGTACAGTGCCATTAAAAAATTAGTTGATTGTTGTTGTAACTTGTACCCTATCTATATACAGATCATATAAATCTTATCTCTGATTTCTTTCGAATAAGATAAAGTTGACATTGATTGCTTCTCATCTCTTTGCTTATTTCCTTCTAAACCACACCAACCAAAGGTTGAAGGGTTCACCATAAGAAAGGTTGAAGAGTTTCAAAGAAAAAGCTATCTACCCTCAAAAACCAAAATGGGTGCTTTGTTGAAGCTTGTAGATGCCACACTCATCGTCTTCTTCATCGTAATTGCGGTGGCAGCGCCCTTGCTCGACTCGCAGATAATTCTGCCTCGGTGCCTCTTCCCAGACTGGCTGGTTGAACTCCAGAGCTGGTTATACGTGCGCATCTTAGGCCATTATCTTGTGACCGAGAAACCTCATTTCTTTGTTGGCCTCGTTTGGCTGCAGCTACTCCTTCAGTGGCCTCTTGCGCTGGCCAACTTGTACGGAATTTTGGCCGCCAAGTCTTGGTTCAACACCACCTGCTTGATCTATGGAGTTTCTTTCTTCGGCTCCATTGTAAAGTTTTCTTCCTTGTGTCTTTATTCACGTTATAATTTATAGCCAATTTGATTGTTTTGTTTGATTTTACAACTTGTGTTTGCTACATCTCTTTTCTTTTTCACGTTTTCATTTGGTTTGCTTAGATCTTGTTATTAGACTATACAATTACAAAGTTCGTGACAGAAATCAATCCGCTTACAGAATTCTCAAAGTATGATATTTGAACATGTGTTTGTTATCTTTCGATCAAATTCTACCAAGCTCGAATATAACGTGTTACTGTGATGATGCATTTGGCATCCTGATCTATGCATGCATTGGATGTGAAACGAAACGCCACTGCAGTCACCAGATAAGCAATTGAATCGTAATTGGGTTATATGAGATTGAGAGGTGGAGTTCTTCTGGATTTGCACCAATGAAAGTCCGTAATATTGAACTTCTATTTCATATCGGATTGTCAAGTGTCAATGTCAACCCCTTTCTTCAACCTTACTTTCTTATAACAGATTCTGGTTTTGTGAAAATTTCAGATTACTGAATTATCGGAGCTGGTTCAGTCCGGCAAGGCGTCTGATATGCTGATATATTTTTACTTCCCTTTTCTTGGGTTAGCTGTTTTGGCCGTACTGCGGGGGCTTCTGCCAGCATCCCGCAAGACTACTTCAACCATTGGCAAGAGACCGACATTGGGAAGGAAAAAGAAGGCTTGAGATACAAAACTGATCCAGATTTTGTAGTCATTGTGAGAGTGATCAATATCATTCAAACTCTTATGATGATTGATCGGAAGATTTTGGCAATTGATGTCATCTACAGTATATGAAACCAGAGAGTTACATGGAAATCTTTCGTTCATGTTATGAACTTAGGATTGTGATTATCTTAATCACAAATTAAGAGTCAAGTTAGTTGTAATTGAGGGTTTTACATGTTATTTGTTAGAAGTGCCAACTGGCAGTAGTCACTCTTCGTGTATAAGAGCACTTGCTCTTTGGTTTGTAATGAGATCAGAATTTGTTTTCAGGAGCTCTGCTCTCTCTCTCTCTCTTCCTCTCTAGCCTCTGTGTTACTTGCAGGTTGATTAAGGGCTTAGAGATTTGGATCTTATCAGTTCAAGATGATTTGGTTTCGGTTTGTATTTGACTACTCTGCTAAATTTCTCCTTTCATTTCTTACCTAAACAAAAGAGGAAGTTCACTATATGTTCAATTTCTCCTTCCATTTCTTTACCTAAATTGACCTACTATTTGTTGGAATGATGTCATAATCTCACATCCGGCACTACTAAAATTAAACTGGTCATCCATGCCGGCGCCCGATCGAAGACATCAGTGACGCCTTTCCGGCCAAAAACGTCAATTCCATCATTTTGAGATGTTTGTTCAAAGGCGGAACAATTAAACGTTTCCCAAAGAAAGAAAGCGACAAACTAATGAAGGCATCACGATACTTCATTCTCTCCTCTCTCTCGCTTCGTCTCCCAACCCCCATCCCTCTCCTCTCTCTCTCTCGCTCCTCCCCCTCTCATCATCTCATGTCAAAATTTTCTCATAATAAATAGCTCAAATCAAAAGCCATGCAATACCAACACAGTGGCAAACTATCCACATTCCATTATTTTGCAAAAGAAATCTTTTGCAAAATAGAAACCAAGAGTGATTGACAATAAAGAAAAGCAATATCCATTAAAAAACAAGAACACTTAATCTCTTTATAAATGAGAAATGAGAAAGTTCAATCCAAATACTAGCAATATCAATTACTGTGTACAAGGTGAATAATGAGAAAGTTATTCAATCCAAAAAAATAAAAATAAAGGAAAGGTCTTAAGCGCTTTTCACTTCTCCCCTCAGGGGTATAAGCTGCCGAAATCCCTTAACACCATCTATGTTTCTCTCCTTTCACCTTCCTTCCTCGTCCTCAAAATACTGCAACAAAGTAAAGGCAAACGATCATCAAATATGTGACACGTAATTAATTTGTAATATGTGACATGTATAATTAGCTTACCTAGAAAGTAACTAACTGAGTTATGCAGTTCATGCACTGTCGCATGAGAACGCAGCTTTTATCTTCTCAACAGTGCAATCAATAAGATCGTTAGCCGCTGTGACCGACGACCCAAGAGACAGCTTAGCAGTTGGGTCTGAATCAATCAAGAGCTGAAAAGCAACAGTGAGAAGTGAACTACCACCAGAGGAAGAGTCTCCTATGCCGGCTCCGTCGGGGAGTATCGCAAACCCAGAAGGAAGAAGGGGAACATGGTCAGGGTCACTCCCATTCAGCACGGCTTTCATGTGAACAATGTCAACTGGTGCATAAATTACAAAGGAAGCTGTTGGGTCAGTGCAGCTCTCTTGCAGTATCAGCATGTTGCTCTTGCTTGAATTGGCACTCTACAAATAAATTTTATGTTACCTTGTAATTAGTGATGTGAAGAGAGATACATGTAGTTGATTAGAGAAAAAAAAACATAATATAAAAGATAAAACTACATTTACTAGTAGTAGAGACACGCAATTTCCAGTGTCACGACCATTAGCAATGTGCCCAATCTCTTGAAAAATTCCCGCATAAGAAAGAATATCCCACTGCAAGCACAAGTAGTGATCATAACAATTACAACTGGAACAATTTAAGGAGAATAACTGTGTTTCCAGTTTAGCAGATGCTGATCAGCTTTCTATATCTAGCTTCTGATTATTTGTAAAATACATAACCTTCTATCTTGATGATCTTTTTTTTTTTCTGTGGTTGACACAAAAGAAACCTAGATTTTCTCTAGTATTTGTTTCTGTATTAGGTAGGATGTGAAAGTATGTACTTTTCCTTTTCCATCCAAGTTACTTAATGTGGAAATTGTTTCTATCCATGCATCTGTTGTCCGTTTATGGTATGTTTTAGTAATGGTTCAGTGTACTTGTTTGTTACATTTTTCTGAGATACACGCATTAAAATACTTGCTTATAAATAGAAATATGATCTCACGCTTCTGCAAAATATATGTGCATTAATTTGGTTCATGTAATAGATTTGGTAAATTTATTCTAAGAATCAGATGACTATTAATTCAGCTTTAAGATTAGTTCAAGTGTATGTACCTCGCTGCGAGACTTCTCATTGCGGAGAAACTCAAAGACTCTTTTGGGAGGTACTGGAAGACAGAAAGATGCCGCGGCTCTGAGCACAATACCTGCAGGCCTTCCGAGATCATCCACACATTTTCGGGTCATCAGCCGGACGTCATCAACCCCTATTCCGGACATTGTGGTCCATGTGTGTGTGGTCGATGCACTCAATCCAGCACAGAAGCTAATCACCATTCTTTCAGCCCATTTCAGGACGCTTTTTCTCCTTTCTTGATTTGTGATCACTTATTAACCAGGAATTTAACAAATATAACCAATAACAGTTATATAATTTTTATCGAAAAGAATTAGGCTTAATTAACTAACGGACATGCATTAACGGTATATGACCAATCTTTTAATGGGCTATCCTGTTAGTCAATAGGATGACGCAACATAATAGTCTCATGTAAAATTTCGCGCCATATAAATATTAAAGAAATGAATAATGAAATAGCAAGCCAAATTATTATTACCTCCAACATCACCAGTAGGGATGTCAGAAGCCATTGCACTAGCAAGACGTTCGCATTGACGGTCCAAGGTAGCAACCCATCGTTTTGCACCAAATGCATGGCCGGAGCTAACCAGCTGCTTGTAGAGGTGGTGAATACCTCTTTCATCCACTTCATCAGCATGCTCAACCCATGTAACCTAAGGCAGCAAAATTTATCATTAGATGAAATTAATGTATCCTGTAAAAATTGGGCCTTAAAATATCCCATTAAAGTGAAACATGTATGATATGTATATATAGTGTGTTGTAAACCTTTGAATTCCCATTTGGCATTTCTTGAATTAGGCATCCTGAGGGCCTTCTTTGACAAGATTTGAGTGCAGGATTAGGGCGCAAGTTGTCCAAGGAAACATCAACCACAGCCCAGGTGCCATCGGCATGCTGTTTGCAGTACCTCAGATAATAACTCTCACGAGTTGGAACAAGTGGTGAAGGAACTTGAAATTCTGCCGTCATCTACCAAACCACAAACAGTATTTTAATACAAAAGTATGTATCACAAAAAACTAAACAATTAACGACAAAATAAGAAGAGCTGAAGTTGAACTTTGAGGGGAAAATATATATACCACTTGCAACGCTCCATTGTAATTTCCAGCCACACCAGTTGATAGGACTTCAAGGGTCAGAGCTCTTGAGACAATCCCAGAAAATACAGTCGACCACTGATTCTACACGTTACAAAATCCACACAAATAATACTGTGGGTTCATGCGATTCTTTCCTTCAAAAGTGTTATCAATACAACGATATAAATACACTAATGAAGGCGTATGTAAATGTCTAATAGAGTTGGCAGGCTTACCACATCCATGAGAATCTCAACAAGTTTCATGTGGTTCATAATAACAACTGCACTCTCACGCGAAGCTTCAGTTTTGAAGCCGCTTTGTTTTGGCCTGACTTCACGAGGGAATGTTCTGATGTACTCATCTTCATTGAGTACGGTGGTGCTGCCATCAAGGCTAGTCATCCACAATGGTTCACCCATTTGGGCCATTCTGATGAGTTCATCCATAGCTGCAACGGCAAGCTCAATCATCATTGGCTTGTCTGCTTCACTTGATGCACTGATTGACGTGAGAGGGTCTCCAGCACCATACATCTCACCGGCCATGCTTGACCTGAACCCCAAAGCTCCCACCACAAGATCAAGTGGACTGCGAAAAGGAGAAGAATTAGCTTCCCAATGGTTTGCCTACATACTTCGCAGCTATCGCTGATATACGATCGATCTGAACAATAAAGGAGAAAGTTATCAATTTGGTGACTTGTCACGTGCCACGAATCTAGAACATATATGTAACATTCGACGTATCTGACAATAAAACGTTATCTGAATTTGTTATAACAAAATAAGTAAAATATCCACCAAATAATAAATGTGTTTGAGATTATCTTGATCTTTAAATTTTCTTTACCGCTTCTCATAATCGAATATTTTGTCTCAAATGGTAGTTCGTCGAATGACATCTCTCAAATGACTTTAATGGAAATCATGCATTAAAGTCTCGCATTAAGTGGTTAATATTTTTTTCATTTATTGTCAATTAATTTGAGATAGATGCTCATTCTAAGTAATGTGACAAGCTTAAAATCTGAGTTTCATAAAATTCTCCATAATTCCCTTCTTTTTGATAATTTATTTTGTTCTTCAAAGTCATTATCTAAGCCTATGAGACGAAATGAAGAACGCAAGTCATGATTCTAGGGTTTTCTAGTCTTTTCATGTCTAGGGTTTTGAAAAAGAATGGGCCTTACAGCAGGTCCAATCCTATTTCTATACGAATAAGAAGTAATTTTCTATTACTTCCCCAATCTTAGGATACATAATATTGTTTTTTTAAAAAAAAAAAAAAATTACTTTCCTACTTTTCTAAAAAAATATTACTTCATATTTCTATTAAGTTAAAGACTTTGTAAGTTACATCTTTGTCAGTCCTTAGATGACACGCCCCGATCCCGATATCCTCAAATATCATAATAGGCATGTGCTGGCTGACACTCGAGGGTGACGAAACCATTTTAGACATGTATACGAATGAAAATATGTGATTAGAAAGAAATATACGAATGCAGAACCATGTTTAGAGCATACAACTACTAAAAGATAATGTGGAAGAATTATTATAAAAAGGTATGAATAAAAGAATGGGTCTTAGCCTAAGAAGACTCGAAGATCCTTACGTTGAATTGCCCTGACGCCGAGACTGTATGCCTCAATTCTAATTCCTAAGGGGGGCGCAAAAACAAAAAAGGTGAGTGGACCAAAGTTTATAATAATAATACTAATAATAATAAGAAAACCATTTTCTTTTTTAACATACTAACCCCCTATTTTGAAAACACATATATATAATACTACATAGTACTTTTCTGAAAACTCTACATGCCATGAAAACGTTCATCAAATCGGTACGTATGAAACCATGGTCAGAAATGAATATAGCCGCCCGAAGGCAAATCCGGAAAACCTTCTTGAATCCCATCAATGTTGTACTCTCTATGGGTATCATAGTCGTCCGAAGGCAGTACCTGTCCATCACCCGAAGATGAAGCTTTACGACACTGGGTTACGCTAGTGAAGAAACATGGTAGACCCCATCACCCAAAGGTGAAGCTATATAACTCTGGATTACGCTAGAGAAGAAACATATAACATCATAACACTGACACTAGCTGTGGCTAGTGAAGCTGGGGGGTATGACATAATTATCCTCAACTGTGTCCTATAGCCATAGACATCTACATACCTGTGTTGTGTGGATGTGTTGTATGATAACCTACTAGATACGTACCAAAAATATACCTCGCAATCTCATATCCAATCACCGGAGCTAAAAAGCTCAAAGCCTCATCTCATAAATCCATAATAGTTCATATTCATAAATCCGTAAAATAGATCACATTTGAAAACCATAGAATTTCATATACGAACATCCAAATATTCATAACCTTTCGTAAAACATAAATTCGAGAAATAATAAATATTTCGTAAAAGCAATTTAAATAAATCGTAAATAATGCATAAATGTAAAATCAAGAAATCATGCTTTTCGTGAATGCAACCTAATGTTTTATAAAAACCATGCAAGTTAAGAAGGGGTCCACTCACAAGTATTCCATTGCCTAGAAGTTGCTCGAACTAGCCAGGATGGTGCCACTTCCCACCAACGCACCTAAACACAAATAGGGACGATTTAGTAAAACTTTACTAAAATAGTCAAATTTGGGAAAATAGATAGTGAATTCGGATTTGGCACATTGAAAAACCTAAAGAAGGACTTTGGGTTCACCCCACGCGCTGCCGCATGAGCCGCCATGAGGCGGTGACCTAGAAGGCCACGGTCGGAAATCCAATTTTTTGACCAACTCCAAAAATTATCAAATTTTACAGGAATGTATAGCTCATTAAGGGGAAGAACTTTCATACCTAGACGAAGTCCAATTCGACTGGGAAACGCTTGAAAAACCACCTCGATTAGCTGGAAAACCCTAAAATGGTTGTTCTTCGATTCGTCGAATTTGCACGTTCCGCCGCCCCCAAACGTGTTTGGGCTTTGATCCATGCCTTAAGGGGAGTTGAACAAGGGTGGTGGTCGACGATGGTGCTTGCAAGAACGGCGAATTGCCGCCGTGCACCTATAAACCCAACGGGTTTCGTTCTTTATGAATATGGGGTTAAACAAAGTGGGATTTAGGTGGAAATGGAAGAGGAGTTGATGTAGAGTTGTTTCCAGGTTGGGGGGGGGGGAGGGGTGGCTACGAATTGCCAAAAAAACCAACGAAATCTTGTCTGAAAATGGCACCAAGAACTGATTCAGGGAACCGAGTCGCAATGGGCAAACGGGTCGAATAGGGGTCTTAAAGGTTGGGCTCTCTTTTCTCTCCTTTCCCTTCTTTCTTTCTTTTCTGATTGGGCAACATCCCACCTTTCTTTCTCCTGATTGGTCTTCTCTCCCTCTTTTCCCCTTATTTCTCTTCTTTTCTTTTCATCACAACCACATACGTGGCTTCCAAATTGTTGCTCTAGCAAATCTGGAGCCTTCTAGATTATGGTCAAATGACCATTTCATCCCTATCTTTGCTCGTTCATAACTCTTTTGTTATAACTCTAAATTTCATTATGCTTAATCCCATTCGTTTGTAATGATGATTACTACTAGAATACGCCAAGGAAACGAATCTTACGTGACATGACAAGGCGGTCAACAAAAGTCAACGTTTTTCACCTCAAAGGGCATTTTTGTAAATTCACGCTTTAAAATTATAAAAATCATAATATTTGGACACACGAGTCGTTGTATTAGAGCACATTTGGATGAAGATAGATTTAACAGAACTTTTCAAGAAGCTTCATTTCTCCAGGTTCGTGTAATGCAATCTAACCCTAAGCGTGATGCCTAGAAAACTATTGGTGTGATGTCAGTTAAACATGCCAGTTCATTGTGGGTTCCTCCATTCATTTTAGATATTTCCGTTGTTTTTCTTTCTACAAATCATACGGTCATCAAGACTTAGTCTAATAGACATCCATTTTTTCTATTGAAAAGTGCATCACAATTTGTGGGTATGGATAATTTTTGTCGTATGTATGTGTGCGTGTGCCCGCGCATTGTCTCAAATGGTTCATGGCAAACAATATCGTGAAAACTTTTCAACTTGACTTCTTGTTTTTACATTTTCTTTCTAGATATAGTGCAGAAAGGTCATCATTTTTATGAGATGATACAGAGTTTGAAGATACATTAATTGTAACATTACTTCCAAGAATTCACACCATGAAATGAATACAAAGCACTGCTGACAATATTACATATGCATGTTGAACCAGAACCCAGCAACAAGCCTTCCTGTTTAATTATAAAAGCCGCATTTATTCCAATTAGTAATTTTGTACTACAACTGCAATTTCTCTTGCACCATGGAGGACTAAGAGTCAATGAGGGTTTAGAGAGGTTCATATTTCTAGTTATTAAGTGTCAATCAGTGAGTTTTCTTGCTGTACAAAAGTATGTACAATTTAAATATTACGTTGCAGATGTTCAAAATGTGTAACTAATTAATGGAATAATCTTTATATCTGATGATGTGATGCCTACATTAAAATGGACTGGAAAAAGCAAAAAGAATTATGGTTAAGTGATCAAATGTTGTCGGACAATTATTAAACTCAACTAGAATCATACATTTAGACATGATCTGTACTCATTTGATAAATAGTTCTTAATTGATTGTTTGATAATAAATAGCAAGTTACATAGAGTATATATCTTCGCAATCTAAAGAACCGGTGGCACATATGAAATTATTGGATTACCTAATTTATCCACATATAATTTACATTTAAGCGTTTTTCAACTTAAAATTTGTCACCTTTGAGATAATTTCCTCCCTAACTAAGATTAAGCTTCTTCGCTCATCTTGGAGACTTGCTTTAATTGCTTGTTTTTTTCCTAGTAAAAATGGGAAGAAGCAAACCCCTTGGCCCATCCTCATCCTAACTCCCCCTACCTGTTCATGTAGAGAGGGAGAGATCGAGAGAGAAGATTAGATTTTTAAGAACTAGAGAGAGAGAGAGAGAGAAAGGTTTTAGAGAGAGAAACTGTAGAACTGTTATATTGGTTTTCTTAACCTTCAAGCTATTACAATGATGTATTTATATAGAGAACACACTTTCTAACAAACTAACTAACTAAGGCTTACAATCTTGTGACAAGTGGCACAATCCTAGGCACTGTTTATATCCTTACATGCCCCTTTAAACTCATGATTCGATGATCCAAGCATGAGATTGACACAATGAGACTGAAAAAGAGGAGCACTGAAACCCTTAGTTAAGATATTTGCAAATTGTTCTCGAAATGAGACAAACTGAACAAAAAGTTTCTTCTTAGTAACCCTTTCACGCACAAAGTGCACATTAATCTCAATATGCTTCGTGCATTAGTGTTGAACAGGATTAAAGGACAATGCTATGGAAGAAAGATTGTCACAAAAGAGAACAGGAGTGGACTGCAGACTTGACATGCATAAATTCCAGCAATTGTAGAATCCAATCAATCTCAGCAGATGTAGTAGACATAACTTTATATTATAGTTTTGTTGATGAATGAGAAACAGTGTTTTGTTTCTTGGAAGACCAAGAAATATGATTGTTTCCTAAAAATACAACCAAACTAGTAGTTGATCGCCTATCATTGGGATCACCAGCCCAATCTGCATCACTAAATGCCTTCAATGTTAAATCTCTTTGAGTATAAGAAATGCCAACAGATAATGTCCCCTTTAGATACCTTAAAATCCTCTTAACTACTTGAAAATGTGACACCATTGGAGAATGCATAAATTGGTAGACTTGATGAACTGAGAATGCAATATCCGGTCGAGTGGAGGTGAGATATTGTAATGCTCCAACTATACTTCTATATACTATTGGATTGTTGTAGGAGTACCATCATCTTTAATTAACCGATTGTAAGGTAAACAAGGAGTGTCACAAGCCTTACAATCCACCATCTTAACTTTCTGCAACAAATCCTAAATGTATTTGGATCGAGACAAAAATAACCCCTTGGCAGTTTTGGTAACTTGAATTCCCAGAAAATAATGGAGCTCTCCCTAGTCGTTGATGTCAAATTCAGAGGTTAAAAAGTGAATCACCTGTTGAATAACTAAAGTAGAATTGCCAGTGATGATAATATCATCGATATAGAGTAAAACACCCCAATATCCTTGCCAATAGCCCTAACAAATAGAGAAGAATCAAAATATGTGGATTGAAACCCAAGAGAGGGAAAAAAGCTTGTAAATCTGTCATTATAGGCTCGAAGAGCCTATTTCAACCTATACAGTGACTTGTGAAGTTCGCAAACTAATTCATGATGTGCAACATCTCCAAAACCAGGAGGTTGAGCCATATACACTTCTTCATTTAACAATCCATGAAAAAAAAAACATTCTTGACATCCAATTGTTTGAGAGTCTAATTGAAGTGAGCTGCCAAAGTTAGAACTAATCTCATAGTGGTTGGTTTAACCACAGGACTAAAGGTTTCACCATAATCCAAGCCAGGCTCTTGACTAAACCACTTTGCAACAAGTCTAGCTTTATGCCTAGCCACTGTCCCATCTGAGTTCTTTTTTAGTTTGAAAACCCATTTGCAGCCAACAAGATTCTTGGGAAGAGGCAAATGTACAAGACTCCAAGTGTGTTGATTATTCAATGCATCAATCTCTTCTTGTATAGCTTTAAACCAAACTGGTACCTTCATTGCAGATTTATAGGTTGCAGGTTCCACCAAAGTTGAATCAACAGCACTAGATTCAGCTACTTGGCTCAAAAACACCTTATTCTTGATGATGCCATTCTTACTTCTAGTTTGCATATGATGCAGATTGAGTGGAGCATTTGGTAAAACCACTTGAAGTAGACCAAGACTAAAGTCAGAGTCCATAAGGAGTTGAGGAGTAAGACTTGTAGTAACAATAAAGGACAGAGAAGAGATACTATCTGGTGTGATGGTGAAATGTGAGGTAATGCAGAAGAAATTGATAGCGAGGATATTATCTCAGTGGATAAATAGTCTGTTGGTGGAGGTAAGACTATTGGTGAGAATGCTCCTTGGTGTGGTGGTGATAGTGGTGTTATCTGAGATTGAACTAAGACATTGTCCATATTTGGAATTGGAAGTGGTGGCAATAACTGAGAGAAAAAAGATGTCATAGGTTTGTGCTTAGGTAATAAAGACAAACGAGTGTAGGAAATCTAGACTCATCAAACACTACATGCCTAGAAATTGAGAACCTATCCTTTAACACATCAAAACAAATAAATCCTTTGTATTTGGATGCATACCTAAGAAAAACACACTCTATGGTTTTAGCTTGTAACTTTGTCTGAATGTAAGGTCTCAATAGAGGAAAACAACACCTTAAGATGTGTCAAAACAAGAGGAGTCCCAAAAAGTATTTCAAATGGTGAGCAATTTTTCAAAACTGGTGTAGGCATTTTATTTATAAGATAGACAGCAACTTGGCAAGCAAAGGTCCATAAAGAAGAAGGTAATTTTGCAGATTGTAACAGTGTGACAGTGGTTTCAACAATGTGTCTATATTTTCTCTCAGCCAAGCCATTTTGTTCTGGGGTATGTGAACAAGACTTATGGTGAATAATCCTTTTACTGTGAAGAAAGGTTTGAAGTTTATTGTTAATATATTCCCCATCACCATCAATTTGCAAAGTTGTAATACAAGCAGAGAATTGAGTTTGCACAAACGAATGGAAGGCAACAAAAGTTTCAAAGAAATCTAATTTATTAACAAGAGAAAACAACCAACAATATCTAGTACACTCATCAATAAGAGTCACATAGTACTTGTAACCATCAATGAAATTATATGGAGGACCCCAAAGGTCACCATGTACAATTTCAAATGGAATTACAGATTTGTGTTCACTAGACTGAAAGGGCAATTTAGTGAACTTGCCCTCTAAAAAACTATGACAAAGCATATGAACAATATCCAAAGGGCAATTTAGTGAACTTGCCCTCTAAAAAACTATGACAAAGCATATGAACAATATCCTTTGTACAAGATATATGAGACTTATTTAGCATTACAGAGGCAATATTATTTGAGGGGTGCCCTAACCTACTGTGCCAGAGATTAGAGGTAACAAGTTGTCCAAGCAATGCAGAAGTTGTAGAATTACCTTGAGAATAAAGTGAATAATGATTGACAAGTGATGGAATAGGGTAAAGTCCATTACTACATTGTCCTTTGTACAATATCCTCCATGTGGCTTTGTCCTGAATCCAAAAATAATAAGCTTTAAACACTAACCAACAATTGTTATCAAGGCAAATGTGATGAACTGATAACAAGTTGTGAGATAGTCTAGGCACATAGAGAATTGAATTCAATTTTAATGGTTGCACAGGTGTTTGAATAATGGAGCTACCAATATGTGATATTTTCAAACCTTTACCATTGCCAGTTTGCATTCTCTCATTAGAAAGATAAAGAGATGCCAAAGACAAGTTACTGAGAACTGTAGTCATATGATTTGTAGCCCCCGAGTTAGTGAGCGAAATTTGTGGTTGGCGATGAGGTGTGGTGGCTAAAGATGACTGAGAAGATACTGTATGCATAGCTTGGATATTGGATTGAGGAGAAAAAGTTGGTGCGGAATGAGCATAAGCATTGCTGGACATTTGAGGATAATGTGGACAACCACAGTTGGGACATTTATCATTGAAAAAACAATACCAGGTAGTATGATTTGTCTTACCACAAATTTGGCATCCCTATATTTCCAACTATTTTGAATGACAAAATGGAGCAGTGTGGCCAAGCTGATTACATAATTGATAAGGAACTTATTGTGATGGAGAAGGTCCAAAAACCCCTGAATGTGAACCATGATTGGGAAACTGTTGTCTAGGATTAGGATTAGGATACATATATCCCTGATTATATTTTCCTTTACCCTTATTGTTATTGTTGAAAGATCGATACCCACCCCATAATTATGACCTGAAAAACCAGGATTAGCACCACCAAATTGATGTTGAGAATTTAGAACCACCAGAGTTATTAGCCATCATGGCAGACATAAATTGAGAATTCACATTGCTGTCAACAATCAATTCTTCAGCAAGAAGTTGCACCCTGAATTCTTGGAGAGAAATAACACTCTCACAACCCCTTATAGCACTGCGAAAAGTATTGAACTTAGGAGGTTGAACATTTAGTGCTAAGATAACAATATCCTTATCTGCAAAAGTAACTCCAGCAGCAAAGAGGTAATCGCGAGCTTCCTTAATTCTTTGTAGATATTGAGACACAAAATTAGCCCCTTTCTTAATAGTTTGAAGATTCGACTTGAGCTGAAAAATACTAGTCCAAGAGACAATAGAAAATTGTTCCTTTAACCAAGTCCAAAGATCACAGACACTTGTGCTTCTAATAGCACATGAAATTGCAACAGGTGACAAAGTTGCAGTAATCAACTGCATAAAGGCACGATCGTGCATCTTCCAAACAATGTAATCTTCATTCTTAGATTGAGTAGAAGAATAATCAGCATCAGCACCAGAAGCATTGGAAGTAGCAGAACAAGTAATATAGCAAGATGGACAAGGAGTGGAGCCATCAACAAATCCCATGATACCTTGTTCCTCAAGTAACAATTGCATTTGGAATTGCCAATTCAAGTAATTAGAATCATCAAGCTTAACATTCATAGACGTGGAAATTGTAGATATAAGACCAGTAATAGGCGATTGTAGAATTTGCAATTGAGATGAAATAACCATATTTGCATAATTGAGATGGAAAATTGATAGAAGAGATTTCACAAACACCTAGTGTGCACAATCTTGTAATTGCAGAAAGAAGGAGATCAAGAAATTCGGAAACCTTAGAAATCACAGAGGAAGAAAATACCAGAATTCGTCCAAGAACGCAACAATGTACTGTTGTCAAGAAACAGAAAGAATCAAAGATCGAGAAGTTGAGCGGAAGCAGCCGAAGGATCGGAAAAAGCAGCATGAGCAACAATGGCGATTGATACCATGTTAATGTAGAAAGGAGAGATCGAGTGAAAAGATAAGAATTTCAAGAACTAGAGAGAGAAAGGTTTTAGAAAGAGAAACTGCAGAACTGTTATATTGGTTTTCTTAACTTCAAGCTATTACAATGATGTATTTATATAGAGAACACACTCTCTAACAAACTAACTAAGGCTTACAATCTTGTGACAAATGGCACAATCCTAGCCACTGTCTATATCCTTACACTACCTCCCCTAACCAATTGAGCTAATGAAGGGCTACGTTTTTATCAACAACTTGTATTTAAGGTATCACATAACTCTATACATTTGGGATTATAAAACTGCTTTTTTTTTCTACATTGGTGCATTGCATTGAAATGCACCAGCATATAAGATGTATTAGCGTTTGAGCAGTCGGATTGTAACTATCAAAATCCAATTTTTGAATGCAATGTTACATCTCAAACACTGATGCATTGTATAACTTTTTCCGTAATAAACAGCCTAAATCAAAAGTCGCGAATACCAACAAAGGCAAACAATCCACAATCATTCAACACAAATTACTTAAAAAAAAAAAGAAAATTCTTAAAATAAAACCATACTTTTAAAAACCTTTTTCAAAAAAGAAACCCTGAACGTTTGACCATAAAGAAAAGCAATATATGGCCAAAACCCTAATCTTGTGTACAGGGTTAGAGGTGGAAAAGGAGAAAGTTCAATACAAGCAAAAACAAAAAATTAATAAGGTCTCAAGCGCTTAATTTGCCTTTAACATAGTTCAACGAAGTCAATACCCGAACCCCTAATCTCTATAGATTATACAAAAAGATCATGTAGGGTGCGCTCTTGACTTCTCCCCTCCCGGGTATAAGCTGCCGAAATTCCTTACCACCAGCTGTATCTCTCATTTCACCTCCCTTCCTCGTCCTCAAAATATTGCAACAAAATAAGGGCAAACGATTATTTGACTAATATTACACACCAAATATGTGACATGCAATTAACTTGTAACATGTGCCATGTATAATTAGATTACCTATTTAAATTAACTAATTGAGTCATGAAGTTCACGCATTGTCGCATGACAATGCAGCTTTGATCCTCTCAACAGTGCAAGCAATAAGATTGTTAACTGTTGCAACCGACCCGAGAGACAGCTTAGCAGTTGGGACTGAATCAACCAAGATCTGAAAAGCAACAGTGAGAAGGGAACCACCACCAGAGCCAGAGTCTCCAATGCCGGCTCCATCCGGGAGTATAGCAAACCCAGAAGGAAGAAGGGCAACATAGTCAGGGTCACTCCCATTCAGCACCACATTCATGGCAACAATGTCAACTGGTGCATAAATCACAAAGGAAGCTGTTGGGTCAGTGCAGCTCTCTTGCAGTATCAGCATGTTGCTCTGGCTTGAATTGGCACTCTACAAATTAATTTTATGTTACTATGTCAATTGTTATGTGAAGAGCAAGAAATATACTTAATTAGGGAAAACAAAATTATTATAAAACATAAAGCTACATTTACTCGTAGTAGAGACACGCAATTCCCAGTGTCGCGACCATTCGCAATGTGTGCCATCTCTTGAACAATTCCCCCATTGGAAAGAATATCCCACTGCAAGCATAAGTGACCATCACAATTACTCAATTAGAACAATTTAGGGCGGATAAATGTGTGCTTTCAGTTTAATTAGCTGATTGTTTGTAAAAACCAAACTTCCATCTTGGTTTTTTTTTTTTCCTTTCCTTTTTTTTTCGGCTGACGTTGACACAAAATAAGCCTAGGTTTTCTGTGGTATTTGTTTCTATATTATGTGGGATGTGACAAATATGCTTTTGATCTTCCATTGAAATTACTTACTGTGCAAATGGTGTCTGTGTATGCTAGTCCGTATATGGTATGTTTTAGTAATGGTTCATGTACTAGTTCTGTTACATTTTTCTGAGACACATGCATGGTAATATTTATTTATAATTTGGAATATAATTCTCAGGCTTCTGCAAAATGTAGGTACGCATTAATTTGGGTCCTGTATTAGATTTGGTAAATTTATTCCAAGAATCAGAGCACAACTAATTAAGTTTGAAGACTAGTTGAAGTGTCTGTACCTCGCTGCGAGAGTTCTCATCGCGGAGAAACTCAAAGACTCTTTTGGGAGGAACTGGAAGCCAAAAAGATGTGGCGGCACTGAGCACAATACCTGGAGGCCTTCCGGGATCATCCACACTTTTTCGGGTCATCACCCGGACATCATCGGCACCGGTTCCAGACAGTGTGGTCCATGTGTGAGTGGTTGATGCACTCACTCCAGAACAGAAGCTAATCACCATTCTTTCAGCCAATTTTAGCATGCTTTTTCTCCCTTCTTGATTTGTAATCACTAATTAACCATGAACGTAACAAATAGAAACAATTAGGGTTAATGAATTTATATCGAAAATAATTAGGCTTAAATTAACATGTGGGCATTAACAGATTATGTCATTTTCGAGACGCGTAATCTTTTAACGGACTATTTTGTTAGTGAATACTAAAACGTAGCAGAATAGCCCCATGCAAAATTAGTGCCTTATACCATTCCCCGAAAATATTACAAAAGAAAAATGAAATAGCAAACTAAATTGTTATTACCTCCAATATCACCAGTAGTGATGTTTGATGCCATTGCACTAGCTAGACGTTCGCATTGGCGGTTCAATGTGGCAACCCATCGTTTCGCGCCAAATGCATGGCCGGAGCTAACCAGCTGCTTATAGAGGTTGTGAACACCTCTTTCATCCACTTCAGCATGCTCAACCCATGTAACCTAATGCACCAAAACTTTATCAATTGATGAAATATATTTACTTTAAAAATTCGGCCATAATTAAATGTCACATGAAAGTGAAACACGCATTATATAGTGTTTAATTGTATACCTTTGAATATCCATTTGGCATTTCTTGAATTAGGCATCCCGAGGGCCTTCTTTGACAAGATCTAGGCGCAGGATTGGGGCGCAAGTCGTCCAATGAAACATCAACCACAGCCCAGGTGCCATCGGCATGCTGTTTGCAGTACCTCACATAATAACTCTCACGAGTTGGAACAAGTGGTGAAGGAACTTGGAATTCTGCCGTCATCTACCAATTAATCACAAACAGTATTTTAATGCAAGAATATATGTGGCACGAAATCTAAACAATTCATGATAAAACAAGGAGAGCTAAAATTGAATTTTGAGGGGAAAATTTACATACCACTTGCAAGGCTCCATTGTAATTTCCAGCCACGCCAGATGATAGGACTTCAAGGGTCAGAGCTCTTGACACAATCCCAGAAAACACAGTCGACCATTGATTCTACGCGTTATAAATCACAAGTAATAGTTAGGGTTCATGTGATTCCTTAATTCAAAGACGTTATTATTAATTTTTTTTAATAGAACAATATGATGATGACATTAATGAAGACACGTATGTAAATGTGTAATGGAGTTGTTAAGCTTACCACATCCATAAGAATCTCAACAAGGTTAATGTGGTTCATGATAACAACTGCACTCTCACGTGAAGCTTCAGTTTTGAAGCCATTTTGTTTTGGCCCGATTCCACGAGGGAATGTTCTGATGTACTCATCTTCATTGAGTACGGTGGTGGTGCCATCAAAGCTTGTCATCCATAAGGGTTCACCCATTTGGGCCATTCTGAAGAGTTCCTCCATAGCTGCAACAGCAAGCTCAATTATCATTGGCTTGTCTGCCTCACTTGGTGCACTGATTGACCTGAGAAGGTCTCCAGCACCATACATCTCACCGCCCATGCCTGGCTGACCACCAAAGCTCCCAACCCCAAGATCAAGTTGACCACGGGAAGGAACAGGAGAAGACATGAGAGGGTAGGTTCCTAATGGTTTGCCAACGTACTTCGCAGCTATCGCTGATATACTATCAATCTGAACAATAAAGGAAATAAGTTATCAATCAGACGACATATCATTTGCCACGAATCTGAAACATATATGTAACATTCTGCGCATCTGCCAATAGAATGTCATCCTAATTTGTTATACTAAAATAGGTAAAATATCCACCAAGTAATAAATGTGTTTGATATTTTCTTGATCTTTAATTTTCTCTACCTCTTCTCGTAATCGAGCATTTTCGAGTCTCAGATGGTGTTCGTCGAAAGACATCTCCCCTAGAGCTGTTGGGCCGCCACAATTGGGGCATGAGGCATTACCTAGCGCTTCTCTGTACCTCATGTTATCAGCACGGAGCTTTTCGTTTTCGTTCCGAAGTTGTGTGTTCTCATGCCGCTCATGCTGAGTCTGTAATGTAGCATTAGCAGCAAACAAAAACAGTCAATTAGTAGCTTCAACAAAGGAAAAATTAAAAAAGACAAAGTTTAAGTATTCCAAAGCCCTTATTAAAGATATTTCATGAACAAATATATACCTTCATTTGGGTGCGCTTGTTTTGAAACCAAAATTTGACTTGTAATGGTTCCAAACCTAATTCCCGGCTCAGTTCCTTCCTCTGCTTGTCATCTGGGTGGGGACATTCCTTGAAAAAACTAAATAAAACAACCAAAACAAGACTAATTCAAAGGTGAACTAAAAGATTTCGAACAACTGCTTAACATAAGCTTGTTTAGGAGGTTTGAGACTACTTAATAAATATTACTTACGCTTCCATTTCTTGGATCTGATGCTGAGTGTGGCGGTGATAACGCTTCTTTTTGGGTCGGGGGTTTTCTTGGTCATCACCGGAACCGCCCTCAGGGTTGTCGCTGCCGGATTTGTTAGCACTGTCGAAGTCATCATCTCGGAACCGAGGAATGTCGCTTTCAGAGGTGTTTGGAGCCATGTCTAGCGGGTGCAGATTACCGGCGTCCATCATATTTGGCTGCAACATATCCAGAGATCTTTAAGATATTGATTTTTGTCCCAAGGGCTTAGCAAGCTTATGGTTTTTCAATCTAATAACAACAAAATGGAAAAATGTATCCACTCAACAGGAAATAAAAAAAAACCAATACGCATCTCCTATATAGTAGTTTCTTAGCGCACGCTGACCTGTGTATTAGGTCAATACTAAAATATTCTTTGAAATAATGAACAAGAAAACGCGTTGAACTTAGATCTCTGTGCCCGTGTTTGTAGTGGAAACCATTCCAACTTTTTTCTAATACCGAGACGGATTTTGCCACAAAAGTATTTTTTGAACTACCTGAGTAGTCAAACCCATCTTACGTTATAAAATTAATTAATTAAAATGTTAAAATACCGAAACGAAGATGGATAAGGATAAAAACTAGGAAATTGGATCTTGACGTACTGATTTATAAAATCCACTTGTTAATTTTTCTCTTGGTTCAAAAATAACTTATTTTAGATAAATAGCCGAATCATTGGAAAAAATTAGATCTAATTTGCCTGAAAAGCAAAGGCGTAGATTTGTAAATCAGTATACCAATTACACAAAAAACTCAAATTTAAGCACACTGACCTGACCAAGTGTGAGTCCTGAAGTTGATGCAAACCCAGTAATGTTCCCATTGCTTCCCATCATGGAAGGCATGTTTCTCGTAGGAATCATAAGCCCGGCTGGCATACTTCAAGGCCAAAAATACTCAAAAACAACCTGAATTTTAATTTGTGGGGATTAGTTTCTTAGTTTAGTGGGTTTGAGGTTGATTTGGACTTTTGAGTTTGCTCTAGACAGAGGGATAAATGTGAAAATGTTCAGGTGAAAAAACAAAGAGACAGAGAGAAGACAAAATGAGGTTTTGTCACACGGTTCAATTTTGCACTTGGTGATGAACTGGAGAGTGTGAGTATATGAAGAGATTAAAGGGGTTGACGATTTCAATACGGCTTGAGTCTTCAAAAAAATAAAAAAAAAAAATCGATCGATCGATCTAAACCAAACATATAACGCACACGAATATCTCGGGAGTAATCCAAACTGTAACAACCCAAGTTTCTCCTTATATTTTCTGGTCTTGCCCTAGCTGCACAAAAAGCCAAATTAATGTTAGAAAAACTCAAAAAACAAAAATTGTAAAAAGCGTTACAAATACTGAGAAGACAGAAGCCTTCGGACAAAAATAGAAAAAGAAAATGAGAAGTTTAGGGCATGCGAAAATCTAGGTTGGAAGAATATGTACCTATAGATGTATGATGTTGTGTATCTGCACCTGATCAAAACCCCTAGAGAGCGAGGCGCTGTAGATCTGGTTTTGGGCTT
Source organism: Pyrus x bretschneideri (assembly GCF_019419815.1). Classification (NCBI taxonomy): domain Eukaryota; kingdom Viridiplantae; phylum Streptophyta; class Magnoliopsida; order Rosales; family Rosaceae; genus Pyrus; species Pyrus x bretschneideri. The sequence goes on along the minus strand of NW_025999424.1, from coordinate 6,423,372 downwards.
AACCTGGTGCCGGGAAATTAACCACTTCTGGGTGCCCCAAAAGTGGTTTTCCGGCGTCCGAATTTTGGTGTGTAAGATTTTTATATATATATATATATATATTGTCAACTCTGGAGTAGTAAAAGGTTTTGGAAGTTGGAGAAGGTAAAGAAAAAGAAGGAGAAGATGAGGAAGAAGAAAGGGAAGTGGCTTTAGGAAATAGAGAAAGGCAAGGAAGGAGATAGGGGGGCAGAGGGAGTAATTGCAGAGCGTATTGAGAGGGTGCAATTGCATTTAATGGTGGGAGAGAAAGGTGTAATTGCCATGCGTGAGAGAATGAGAGAGAGAGAGAGAGGGAGACATATATAGGGAGAGAGCTTAATTTTCTGCTAGGAAGTGTATGTATGCAATGGATGACGGCTACCAAACTCTATTTTTTTTTTCTCTCCCAATCTATTTGCTACTGCCTAGTATTTGAATTTTTACCACGCAATAATCCTATACAAATTTATATCCGAATCTTTTCCAACAGTGCTTACTTTCCCTATGAAGAGAATCATAATCCCTATGAACAAGAGAAGACGCTTTCTAACTGGATTATCGACAAATTGTTGGTGATCTTGGTTATTGGTGTATGGTGTTTGCATGTTGGGAATAATTCCATAGTTCTTGATTTCTCGTGTACTGATACATAAAAAGTAAAGATGTATGAGCACATTTGATTATGAAATAGTACTGAGTATATATGCAATTGTTAACATCAGTGTGGGCGTTCAGAAGTTCGGATAGGCAACTGTCAGTAACATAATTTTCAGTCACACATATACGCTTGAGTGACCGACCTATATAGAAAAAATCCATTGAGCTATTATACTTGGATTGGAGTGATGTAGTCATGAAAACAAAATTTACTACTAAAATAATCATTAGTTAAGAGGTTTACCCGCGTGATTGAATGATCATCCTTAAGATGCGCAATACAAGGAAGTTGTGAAGTATGTGGTGTTTTGATGTGGAGATATAACCTTAAAGACTACAACCACAATAGACTAGAAGCCAAATCGCTAAAAAGTAAGACCACGTTATTTGCAAAGTGGGACAACATTATAAACAAGTTATCTAAACTAATCCTAGAAGGAAACTCAAATGCATAGGATTATGACACACTGGCAAGACCACCAGCAACTTCATCGCATCTAGAGAGATCTATAGTGACCACGAGCTAAGCAAGGCGGAGCCGCCATACATATGGCTATGTAAGGAAGCTCACCCATCGAAACCAATTGTATGTGATAGATCTGACCCACCAATAACCACAAATCCGGCCCAAAAACCCACCTAATATTCAACATTCAGATAAAACCTAAATTTCAAACAGATTGTCATGTAGACAAATATGTAACATATTCACTATTTATTGCTACAAAACCCAATTATGTCAATATGTTATTACTCATCCTAATTATGATGACAATTAAACCTATATGAAAATTTTACCTTCTTATATCATAAATGTTAGTAACATATATGAATTAATTTACCCACATTCAAAAAATAATAGGCATCTATCGTATGAAAAAGAATTCTTTCGTACAATCAAGTATTTTGAATCAAATAATATTGTTTGAAAAAAACAAATAATTAATCTTTTATGTGAGTAAATTATGTTGCATGGATTATTCACTTTTTATATTATTATATATGCGTGCAAAAAACATTTTACCTATATTTATATGTAAAATTAATTTTGAATCAAATAACATTTCTTATTTTATAGATATATAATTTTGTATGTATTATTACATATATTAGGTATATTTTATTGTTATTATATATGTGTGTCTAAGATAATTTACCTATATTTATATGTAAAATATAGGTAAATTAGTTTTGAATCAAATATCATTCTTTTATTTTGTAGGTAAATTAATTTGCATGTATTATTACATATATTCAGGATATTTTATTGTTATTATATGTGGTGTGTAAAATGATTTAACTATACTAATACGTAAAATATAGGTAAATTAATTTTTAATCAAATACATTTTTTGCATGTATGATTACATAGACTATTCGCATTGTATTGTTATTGTGTGTGTGTGTGTGTCTGTGTGTGTGTATCATATGGAGTGGTACTAAGTCCACCCCATTGTCTTATCTTCCACCCACTATAAAAAGGTAAATAATAACACCATTCTTTCCCCCACCATTATTCCAAGGGTGATGTTAGAGAGACTAAATTTGTAGACAAAATTTACAAACTAAATGATGTGCCACCAATAGGAATGAGCACATTTATCAACGTGCAAGTAATAATCCAATCACCAACTTATATGTCATTTAGTTTACACAATTTTGTCTACAAATTTAGTTTTCCTACCATTACTCTTATTCCACTTATAACCTTTTAAATATCTTTTAGTTCTTTAAATTTTATTTTCTGTAATAGGTATATATCAACATATATGTAATATATTTATCTAAAGAAAAAAACTTTAGCTACACCAACACCCATGCCCTACCCCATGCCACCCTTCACAACACTGTTGTAGCCTCACAACCATCCACATCCACGATTTTACCCATATTTTCCCCTTCACCGTACACAATCTCCATTTCGCTGGAATTAGATTAAGGCTGCAACCTGTCATGAGAGAGAAAGGGAATTTGAAGAGGGAAGAGCTGCTGGCTTCGACACCGCCGTGAGGGAGGCGTGCAGATGTGGACTGGTTGGGTTTGTATAGTAGCGTGGGTTTTTAAATTATTTTTTTCCTTTTTTCTTTTGTGCTATTTCAACTAATGTTGATGTGGCAAAATGTTAGTGGTTATTGTTTAAGTCCATAAATGTCATTTTATAAGAAGAGATATTTGTCATTGGCATTTATATTTTAGAGTGGGTGGAGTGATAAAACAACATTGTGGGCTTAACACCACTCATTATATGTGTGTTAAAATTAATTTACTAAAAATGGAAATTGATTTACCTATATTTTTATGTAAATTATTTTACAGTGTCCCTTCAGATTTTCTGTGACAGCCCGTCCCGAAAATATCGAAAACGTACGTGTGAAAAGACAGTTTTGCCCCTAGTTCGATTTCGTTACGTTTATGGGGTGTTTTTGTGTTGTGTTGGCATGTCTTTGGGCCACACACACACTCCCACACCTGCACCACCCTCTGTCCCTTTTCCCTGTAAGTTCCCCGAGCCCCATTCCCTTCCTCCTTCTTTGAAAACGTACGGACACACACCAAAACCCATCAAACACTCACAGATCGAAGGAACCAAGCACACATTCGAGCTCGTGAGGCTCGTGGGAACCCAACCACACCATTTTCAGGTAAGAATATCAACGTTTTCACGTCGATTCGAAGTTGTCCGATTTGAGTACTATTCATGCAAACGTAAATTCACACGGTTTAGGGGAAATGAAGCTCATAGGTAGCTTGGTGAGGTCCCAAGGAGTCTCGAAGTAGTTCGTTTGAAGGATTTGGACGTCGGGATCACCGTATTCGAAGTTGGCCGGATTTGGTTTGTGTGGACAGGTGAGATCTCGTAGTTTTTAACCCTTAAAAGTGGTATATCGTTGTTCTCCTAGTTCTAGGCGTCATTTTGGTACAAAAATCGTGAAAATTGGATGAAAAATGAAGGAGTTAGAACGTTTTAAAGATTTTCCAGTTTTCCGGCGCAGGCGACGGCACCGGAGATTAGCCGGGGAAGAAGACAGAATATTCCGTCAATTCTGACGGAATATTCCTGACGCCGTTAATGGAATCTGTCAAAACTGACGGAATATTCCTAACGGCGTCAGTTGACGCCGTCAGCGTGCCAGGCACGTGCCTGCGCGTGGCCGGCGCGTGCAGCGGTGGAAAATTTTTCTAAAAATTTGGGTGTGATCCTGAGGTTGTGTAGAGCACGTTGGTATATTCAATTGTCCATTTTGAGCAATGTATGAGAAGTTATTACGAAGGGAAGGTTATGTGCTTTAAAATTAACGTTTTTATAGTATTTTCGCATATAGGTGAGACGTATCCCGAGGACGAGCGTGGTCACTCGAGGCAGGGGGGCTACGACCCTTCCACATACCAGTGAGTGGGCTTTTGGTTTTCCGTATATACCTATATACTATTATTTTCCCATAAATTGATTTAAATGTTATTAGTTACACGCCATGTGTTATATTATCGTTCCTTATGCATCATTAGTGGCTTTATTAATCGTATATATATATACGTATGCATAATTGGTGCTGTGGATGCACAGGTAAGTGCCAGGTAAGCGTTATTTCATATTTGCATTTAATAGTGGTTAGAGATGCTTAGAGAGCTCATAACTTGCACCCCCGGTGTTAGTGCTCCCGCCCAGAGTAGGGCACAGTCCTTCACGTGTTGTTCACCTCCCGCACCACACGCTCAGCTTGGATCCAAGTTAGGTGCACAGTCTTGTCGTACAGACCACTTTAGGTGGTTCCGACTCGTAGGTGACCCGCGATTATTCGCACAGCCTTCACGTGATCGTAGCACTAGAGCTTTTATATGTATTACACCCAGGCCTGTCGTACAGACCACTTTAGGTGGTTCCGACTCGTGGGCAGGTTTAGTTATTGCTATTGAGATTTGAGCTCTAGATACAGCCGTATAGGTCACGTTAGGTGACTCCGGCTGCCAAACTATATATACTTTGATGTGATTTATACCTGAGCACTTGCATTTCACCGTGAGATTTGGTATGGCATACTATTGAGCATGATTTGGCATATCTATATATACGTACATATGTTTATTTTCTGGGAAGTATACAGGTTTTACGGCGAGGGGTTAGAACTTATTTATTGAATTGGTTTTCGAAAAGCTTTGTTTTTGCCCGCTCACGCTTTTGTTTTGCGCCCCTCCAGGTTCTAGCTTTTCAGTTGGTTTGGTGGTTTCCCAGAGGGCTTTTCCGGCATTTCTGACAGACGATCACCAGCATATGTCCACCTTCGGGTGCACTGTTGTAACGTTATTTTAGTTTGGACTGCTTTAGGCTTTCTGCTTTGAATTTGTGTCTCACTTACGCTAGCACTTATTACTTTGACCTTATGTATGCTAGTTTTTATTTATTCGTACTTTTACATTACTACTTTATTAGCTTCCGCACTGTGCACATGGCTACGTCACTTCTACGTGACGGCCAGCATGCCCTGATCTTGGTCGGGGTGTGTCAGTTTGGTATCAGAGCCTAGGTTTGGCAGTCTTGTGTCTTTGTGAGTATTCTAATGGTTTTGGTGCCGTCTGTCAGAACTATGCCGCCTCGTCGGGAACCACGTCGCTCTGCTGAGCCTAGTTTCCCCGATATCGCTCAGCTGGGGGAAGCTATTGCTACAGCCATTCAGTCGGCGATTCGCCCTCCCCAGAGGACTCCTCTGGAGACTATGTATAATTTGAAGTTGGATAAGTTTGAGGGTAATGAAGGTCATGAGGGTGCAGAGCGATGGTTAGAGCATATTAAGAAGACTTTCCGTGTTTTGCACAGTCAGGGGAATCTTCTTGTCGAGAAGTGGGTAGAGACGACCTCGTGGTTTCTGGGTTCGGAGTCTGCAGCCTGGTGGGAGCAGGAGCTTCATCGTTTGACTCCAGCTGAGAAGACGGATTGGAATGTTTTCATTAAATTATTCAAGAGAAGGTTTGTGCCCCCTGAGTACATCGATCGTAAGAAGCAGGAATTTACTGAGTTGAAATAGAGGAAGCTGACAGTGAATGAGTACTATCGGAAGTTCACTGATTTGTCTCGCTATCATCCTGAGATTGCTGGTAATCCGGCGGAGATGCTTCGTCGTTTTCGCTTAGGCACCAAGAAGAAATGGCGTTCGATGGCGACTATTACCTACTGTGATACTTACCAGGATTTTTATGAGGTTCTTCTGAGAGTTGAGGACTCTGAAAACATGTCGAGCAAGAGTGATGAGGAAGAGAAGAATGGTAATCAGAAGAAAGATGTTAAGGGTAAAGGTCAAGCGTCGCTCGGGCCTCGTCAAACTCAGAATTTCAAGAAGGGTGGTACTAGTTCTAGCTCTTCTAGCGGTGGTTTCAGCGCCACTGGTCAGGGACGTGGAGGTAGGTTTGCTGGTGGTGTTAGAAGCCAGAGACAGGGTGATGGTGGCCGAGGTAGGGCCCCACTTTGCCGCAGGTGTAATAATCGGCACTTTGGTGAGTGCAGGCGTGGCAGCAATGGTTGTTTTACTTGTGGGCAGATGGGACATCGAGCTGTGAATTGTCCCCAGAGTCAGCAGCAGAAGTCGCAGCAGACTTTCTTGCCGCCACCTGCGCCGATTCAGCAGATTCAGGGTCCGAGTAGTTACGGGCAGGCAGGTCGAGGTGGGGCCTATCACTATCAGGGTGATGTTGTTCCTTATGCCCCGGGACAGTATCAGTATCCCCAGGACCCATATTCTCAGGGTGGTTATCCTCCGTACTCTAGCGGCTATATGTCGTATCCTCCAGCTCCAGCAGGCGGTTCTCAGTGGTTTCAGGGAGGACAGTTTCAGCAGGGTGAGATTGCTTCGAGTAGTGCGGGGTCTTCGAGGCAGTCTGGTCAGCCCAGTCAGGGGCGTGGTACTCAGAGTCGCAGTGGTCAGACGAGCAGAGGTCGCTGTGGACGACAGCAGACCCAGGGGCGTATTCATAATATTTCGCTGCAGGACGCTCAGAACAATCCGAATCTGATCATGGGTACGTTAAATATACTTGGTTATTTTGCTAGAGTATTAGTTGATTGTGGTGCTACACATTCTGTGATATCTCATACATTTGCTCAAGTGACGCAACCTCGCCCCACACCTCTAGGGTATGATTTAGAGTTCGCTATGCCTAGAGGAGAAAGATGTATTGTAGATCGGGTGTACCCAGGGTGTCCAGTGATAGTTAAGGGTATTGTTATGCCAGCTGATCTTATCCCGTTAGATATTGTCGACTTTGATGTGATTCTGGGCACATATTGGTTGCATTTCTATCGTGCCAATATTGATTGTTACGGGAAAATAGTTATGTTTCATCGTCCTGGACTACCTGTGGTTACTTTTGTGGGTGAGCAGAGTGGGGTAAGATATGGCGTTATTTCTGCTGTGAGAGCGAAAAGGTTGTTGTCTAAAGGTTGCCAGGGGTACTTAGCTCATGTGGTGTTGGATGAGGCCGTTCCTAGTAGAGTTGAGGATGTGAGAGTAGTCAGACACTTTCCCGACGTTTTTCCCGAGGATTTGCCTGGTTTACCACCAGATCGAGACATGGAATTTACCATTGAGTTGCTTCCAGGTACTAATCCTATTTCTTTGACCCCTTATCGTATGGCTCCCGCTGAGTTAAGGGAATTGAAAGTTCAGTTGCAGGAATTAGTGGATAAAGGTTTCATTCAGCCTAGTACTTCACCGTAGGGAGCTCCAGTACTGTTTGTGAGGAAGAAAGACAGAACTTTGAGACTATGCATTCATTATCGATTATTGAATCGGGTGACGATTAAAAACCGTTATCCGTTACCACGTATCGATGATTTGTTTGATCAACTTCGAGGTGCTTGTGTATTCTCCAAGATTGACTTGAGATCTGGATATTATCAGTTGAAGATTAATAGGGATGATGTTCCTAAGACGGCATTCAGGACTCGTTATGGTCATTACGAGTTTCTGGTTATGCCATTTGGGTTGACGAATGCACCAGCTGCTTTCATGGATTTGATGAACCGAGTATTCCAGCCATATTTGGATAGGTTTGTTATTGTTTTCATTGACGACATTCTGGTGTATTCGAAGTCTAAGGCGGAGCATGTTCGACATCTTACTTTGGTGTTGAAGAGGTTGAGGGAACACCAATTGTATGCTAAGTTTAGCAAGTGCCAGTTTTGGTTAGACCAAGTTGTGTTTTTGGGGCACGTCATTTCTGCTCAGGGTATTTTGGTGGACCCTCAGAAGGTAGCATCTGTGGAGAATTGGGAGCAACCGCGAATCGTCACTGAGGTGAGAAGTTTCCTTGGGTTGGCGGGGTATTATCGGAGATTTGTTAAGGATTTCTCCGTGATTGCTTTACCACTGACGAGATTGACGAGGAAAGATGTTAAATTTGAGTGGAATGATAAGTGTGAGCAGAGTTTCCAGCAGTTGAAGCATTGTCTCACTCATGCACCTGTTTTGGCACTCCCGGACGATAGTGGTGATTTCGAGGTTTATAGTGATGCTTCTTTAAGTGGTCTGGGATGTGTGTTGATGCAGCATGGTAGGGTGATTACTTATGCCTCGCGACAGTTGAAACCTCATGAGTTGAATTACCCTACACATGATTTGGAGTTGGCCGCTATTATCTTTGCGTTGAAGTTGTGGAGACACTACCTTTATGGAGAGAAATGTAAGATCTTTAAAGATCACAAGAGTCTTCAGTATCTTTTTACTCAGAAGGAACTTAATCTTCGTCAACGGAGGTGGTTGGAGTTGCTCAGCGATTATGACTGTACGATTGATTATCACCCTGGTCGTGCAAATGTAGTTGCTAATGCACTCAGCCGGAAGTCTCAGGGCCGCATTAATGCGTTGTATGCAAGTCGTATTCCTCTTTTGGCAGACTTGCGTTTTACGGGAGTGAGGTTAGAAGCAGAAGATCGAGATGTGGCTTTACTTGCTAATTTTCAAGTTAGGCCAATTTTAGTTGATCGGGTACGTGAAGCCCATGTGGCTGATAGGGAGATTCAGGAATTAATCCAAGCTCGAGATCAAGGAAGGAGGAGAGACCTCAGAGTTCGTGATTCGGATGGCATGTTGATGCAAGAGGGGAGAATGTTTGTGCCGAATAATTTGGATTTAAGAAAGAAATTCTCGATGAAGCACATATCTCGGCTTATGCCATGCATCCAGGAGCTACTAAAATGTATCATACCATTCGACCATTTTATTATTGGCCGGGTATGAAGAGAGAGATAGCTGAGTATGTGAGTAGGCGTGCTGTTTGTCAGCAAGTTAAAGCAGAAAGAAAGAAGCCGTTTGGGTTGTTGCAGCCGCTTCCCATTCCAGAGTGGAAATGGGAAAATATTACCATGGATTTCGTGTACAAGCTCCCGTGTACACATAATGGTTTTGATGGCATTTGGGTGATCGTTGATCGGCTTACTAAGTCGGCACATTTTATTCCAGTGAAGGAGAAGTATTCCTTGAGCCGATTAGCGGAGTTGTTCATCTCGAAAATTGTGAAGTACCATGGTGTCCCTGTGAGTATTGTCTCGGATCGTGATCCACGATTTACATCCAAGTTTTGGGTGGCTTTTCAAGAAGCTTTGGGTACGAGACTACTTTACAGTACGGCGTATCATCTTCAGACGGACGGACAATCAGAGAGAATTATTCAGACTTTGGAAGATATGTTACGAGCTTCGGTGTTGCAGTTTGGTGATGCTTGGCACCAACGGTTGGATTTGATGGAATTTGCCTATAATAACAGCTTTCATTCGAGTATTGGCATGGCGCCGTTTGAGGCATTATATGGTAGAGCTTGTCGCACACCGTTGTGTTGGTCAGAGGTTGGAGAAAGAGTCTTAGTGGGTCCAGAGATTGTTGAGGAGACTACTCAAAATGTTCAGGTAATTAAGTCTAACTTGAAAGCAGCCCAGGACAGGCAGAAGAGCTTAGCAGATCGGCATGCTACGGACAGAGCGTATGAGGTCGGAGATTGGGTATTTCTGAAGCTTTCACCATGGAGAGGTGTTGTGAGGTTTGGAAAGAAAGGGAAGTTGAGTCCCAGGTACATCGGACCATACATGGTCACCGAGCGAGTTGGTGAGGTAGCTTACAGGTTGGAGTTGCCTCCGGAGTTGGCTAGAGTGCATAATGTGTTTCACGTATCCATACTTTGACATTATGTTGCTGATCCGTCTCACGTGATACCTCCGCAACCCTTGGAGATTAATCCAGATTTGACTTATGACGAGGAACCAGTGACGATACTAGATTGGAAGGAAAAGGTTCTGAGGAACAAGACGGTGAACTTAGTGAAGGTTTTGTGGAGGAATCATTCGGTCGAGGAAGCTACGTGGGAGACGGAGGATAGGATGAGGGATTTGTATCCTAGGTTGTTCTTTGGTCACTAGGGGTTACATTTGGTTGTTTTGAATTTTGGGACGAAATTCTATTAAGGTGGGTAGGTTGTGACAGCCCGTCCCGAAAATATCAAAAATGTACGTTTGAATTTCGTTACGTTTATGGGGTGTTTTTGTGTTGTGTTGGCATGTCTTTGGGCCACACACACACTCTCACACCTGCACCACCCTCTGTCCCCTTTCCCTGTAAGTTCCCCGAGCCCCATTCCCTTCCTCCTTCTTTGAAAACGTACGGACACACACCAAAACCCATTAAACACTCACAGATCGAAGGAACCAAGCACACATTCGAGCTCGTGAGGCTCGTGGGAACCCAACCACACCATTTTCAGGTAAGAATATCAACGTTTTCACGTCGATTCGAAGTTGTCCGATTTGAGTACTATTCATGCAAACGTAAATTCTCACGTTTTAGGGGAAATGAAGCTCGTAGGTAGCTTGGTGAGGTCCCAAGGAGTCTTGGAGTAGTTCGCTTGAAGGATTTGGGCGTCGGGATCACCGTATTCGAAGTTGGCCGGATTTGGTTTGTGTGGACAGGTGAGATCTCGTAGTTTTTAACCCTTAAAAGTGGTATATCGTTGTTCTCCTAGTTCTAGGCGTCATTTTGGTACAAAAATCGTGAAAATTGGATGAAAAATGAAGGAGTTAGAATGTTTTAAAGATTTTCCAGTTTTCCGGCGCCGGCGACGGCACCGGAGATTAGCCAGGGAAGAAGACGGAATATTCCGTCAATTCTGACGGAATATTCCTGACGCCGTTAACGGAATCTGTCAAAACTGACGGAATATTCCTAACGGCGTCAGTTGACGCTGTCAGCGTGCCAGGCACGTGCCTGCGCGTGGGCGGCGCGTGCAGTGGTGGAAAATTTTTCTAAAAATTTGGGTGTGATCCTGAGGTTGTGTAGAGCACGTTGGTATATTCAATTGTCCATTTTGAGCAATGTATGAGAAGTTATTACGAAGGGAAGGTTATGTGCTTTAAAATTAACGTTTTTATAGTATTTTCGCATATAGGTGAGACGTATCCCGAGGACGAGCATGGTCACTCGAGGCAGGGGGGCTACGACCCTTCCACATACCAGTGAGTGGGCTTTTGGTTTTCCGTATATACCTATATACTATTATTTTCCCAGAAATTGATTTAAATGTTATTAGTTACATGCCATGTGTTATATTATCATTCCTTATGCATCATTAGTGGCTTTATTAATCGTATATATATACGTATGCATAATTGGTGTTGTGGATGCACAGGTAAGTGCCAGGTAAGCGTTATTTCATATTTGCATTCAATAGTGGTTAGAGATGCTTAGAGAGCTCATAACCTGCACCCCCGGTGTTAGTGCTCCCGCCCAGAGTAGGGCACAGTCCTTCACGTGTTGTTCACCTCCCGCACCACACGCTCAGCTTGGATCCAAGTTAGGTGCACAGTCTTGTCGTACAGACCACTTTAGGTGGTTCCGACTCGTAGGTGACCCGCGATTATTCGCACAGCCTTCACGTGATCGTAGCACTAGAGCGTTTATATGTGTTACACCCAGGCCTGTCGTACAGACCACTTTAGGTGGTTCCGACTCGTGGGCAGGTTTAGTTATTGCTATTGAGATTTGAGCTCTAGATACAGCCGTACATGTCACGTTAGGTGACTCCAGCTGCCAAACTATATATACTTTGATGTGATTTATACCTGAGCACTTGCATTTCACCGTGAGATTTGGTATGGCATACTATTGAGCATGATTTGGCATATCTATATATGCGTACATATGTTTATTTTCTGGGAAGTATACAGGTTTTACGGCGAGGGGTTAGAACTTATTTATTGAATTGGTTTTCGAAAAGCTTTGTTTTTGCCCACTCACGCTTTTGTTTTGCGCCCCTCCAGGTTCTAGCTTTTCAGTTGGTTTGGTGGTTTCCTAGAGGGCTTTTCCGGCATTTCTGACAGACGATCACCAGCGTATGTCCACCTTCGGGTGCACTGTTGTAACTCTATTTTAGTTTGGACTGCTTTAGGCTTTCTGCTCTGAATTTGTGTCTCACTTACGCTAGCACTTATTACTTTGACCTTATGTATGCTAGTTTTTATTTATTCGTACTTTTACGTTACTACTTTATTAGCTTCCGCACTGTGCACATGGCTACATCACTTCAACGTGACGGCCAGCATGCCCTGATCTCGGTCGGGGTGTGTCATTTTCATTTGGTAAGAAAAGGGAAAAATTAAATTAAAATTGCCTATTATTATGTAAATTTGGGAAACAATTACGAAGTGTTAAGAATAGTAAAATAGAATTAATGCTTTTTTTTTCTTTTCCAGAAGGATTAATCTCCAATTGGTGATAATATGCAATTAATATTTAAACATTAATGCATTTTTTTAAAATCATTAATCCCTCCCTTCAAATCTTCATACAATTAACTGTATAGGTTAAAAATTGTAATGGGGTATTTTAGGCATCTGGAAAAATGTAAAATGTGTAAAGTAAAAAAGAATTAATGACTTTGCTTATATGGAGACCATTCACTGCGTTTTATTTGAGTAAAAAACTATGTCAGGTTTTATATGAATGAAATTGAGTTTTAAGGGCTAAAGAAATTTTATTCCTTTTCTTATTGGCGGTAATTATATCAAAGCTATATATTAATGAAACATTCTTTGTCAATCAAAAGAGAATGAAAGTACATTTTGGTCTTCTATCACAATTAAAAAAATTAAAGACAATAAAGTAATTTCACAAAATAAAATTGTGCTTTTTTGTTTTTTTTTGTTAAAGCCTGATCTGCATGTAATTTTATCATCTCTAATTTAAAAAATAAAAAAAATAAAAAGTACACAATAAGCCTCTCTCCCTCTCTCTTCCTTGCTCCTTTAATTTTAAAATAAAAATAAAAAAAATTCCACACACTCTTTGTGTGTGGGCGGTTTCTTTTATTCAAGCAATTTTTGTTTGCAGGATTCATTGAACTAGATACGATGATAAACAAAAAGTAGAAACTAAATACTAAAAGTCCAAATGGTGATAGGTTAAGAAAAGAGATGAACAAATTGTCTTTGAAAACAACTTTGCAGGTAAAAAACACTGTCAAATTGCCGTGGAAAAAATGGTCATAGAATTGAAATCATTGAGATGAATCATTTTTTTCATAAGAAAAAAAACATGAGCGTAGTTGACGGGATGTATATTTATATTTTATTTTATCAAATACTAGAGTTTTTTTATTTTATTTTACTGAACACAATACTAGAGTATGAATATCTGTATTTTTGTTGTCTACAGCACTATTATAATTAGGATGGTGCTATTTACGCACTCATTTTTACTTTTAACACACTCCTTTTAATTTTCGGTCATCGGATCGAATGAATTGAGGAAGATTAATGAACAAAACCTAACAAGACTGCGTAGAAGATAAAACAATGTATGAATAGCATTATCCTATATCTAATCAACAATTTAATGTGATGTAAAAAGCTTAGCCTTCCAAAAGAAGATAACGTACAAATAAGAATATTTCATGAATTAAATGAACCAAACAATATTCATCTTCACTACTGATTTTGATATGAAGTTTGGTTTGCGCATATAATATTATGGTTAATTAATATTGGTAGCTACCGAAGTAACACTATACTAACAAAGGATAACCTACTAGCATAAGTGTTCCAATATAGAATGCATATTTAATTTGGAGAAAGTAAATGCTACAAAATTAACACAACGACTGTGATGTGAAGCAATGACAAAATAGTGATATTCGTCAAGATTAACCAATTTGTACATGCAAATTATAAGCTCTTAGTAACGAGGACGATCATATCATATACAGTTGAGTTAAACCTGTGCTATTATTTAGAGAAGACTCATACTCAATCATTTTTGATAGAGTGTTGGTTACTAAAACCTCTCACTTACAAGTGAATAAGAATATCACTAGACCGTAGTACTAAGTGGCAGTATAAAAAAGTTAATATAATAACATAAAATTATAATAATTAAAAATTATTTAAAAAATCGAAGAAAAAATCCACCCATATTTTCTTCCACTACTCTTCTCTTCCTACTTCTTTTCAACTTCTCAACAATTACTATCTCATAGTACATGCATAGAATGTGTCAAGTTACTCGATGATATGAACATTTCGTTTATATTTACTCTGTGTGATGCTATTCCATACGTAGTTTAATACAAGTGTTTTGTAAAGTAATCATATTCCATCTAATCATTTGCAACCAAACAAAAGCCTACAAATTTGAACTTTTCCACCCTTATTATTATTAATTTTCAGCAGAATGATCTATCATAAGTGAAGGGTGAAGTGCTGGTTTAGTCCCTGAATTATCACCTCAGTGAAAATTAAGTCTCTAAATTATTTTTTGGGTAAAATAAGTCCCTAAATTCATTAAAAATTGCTAATTTCATCCCTACTATTATATTCAAAGCTATTTTCCAATTTTCCGTTAACTTAAGTCACTTGACACACTTTAGAGTATAATACCATTATTTTCTCGCCTATAAACCCTTAAGATTTTATATAGGTTGTGAATCTAACATTTAATTTGCCCCTCCAAAGTTAATTTCATACACTATTTCTTTATGTAAAATTACTCATCTACCCTCCAATGTATATAGTAGCTTTGAATATAATATTAGGGATGTAATTAGCAAATTTTTATAATTAAAGGACTGATTTTTTTGAAAAAATAGTTTAAGAATCTAATTTTTCACTCAGGTGATAACTTAGGGACTAAAAATTAACCCTAAGTTAAAATAGAAAAAATAGGCAAACGAGGATTCTTCAAAGCGTGAAAACACAACGTCATATTGTGTCCCAAGTTTGCCAAGTGACAACTCTATTCTACTATTGATATAATTCTATACAACAGTCATATATGTTTCTAGATTGTCAATTTTTATCGAAAATATCTTTGCAACTATTGATATAATTTTTTATAAAACTTTAACCCCTAATTGTGGTCTGGTTAAACTCTTAACTCCTACCACTATTGTTCCTAAATGTATTAGATTATATTTCTTATCTATTTTATTATGAGATTCTCTTGTGATTAAATTAATTCTGCTTACGTCTTGTTTGTCTACCACTAGTATAATTTGTTCTTGATAATGACTATAAAGTTTACTTTCACTAAACCGTCACATCCCGGCCTGGGACGGATCACTTCCTGGGCCCTCTCCATCATCGTAGCACGATATTGTCCGCTTTGGGCTTACCATTCCCTCACGGTTTTGTTTTTGGGAACTCACGAGCAACTTCCCAGTGGGTCACCCATCATGGGATTACTCTAACCCCCTTCTCGCTTAACTTCAGAGTTCCTATGGAACCCGAAGCCAGTGAGCTCCCAAAAGACCTCGCGCTAGGTAGGAATGAGAATATACATTTAAACTCCCCTGGACGATGTGGGATGTTACAATTCTCTGTTTAATTTTATGTAGTTTTTTTGGATTTAACAAATGCAGAGTATTCTAAAAGCTTCTGCTTCTCTTTCAGTATCTACTTCTTCTATTCTTATTAATCACTTTCTGATGTATTTGATTCTCACTTTCCTTTGGTACTTCCTTATTCTCAATATTCTTGATTTCTTTGTATTTTGAAATATGTGAAGGATTGTCAGAATTTTTAAGGGTATTTCAAAATACAAATGTTTAATATGATATAATTGATATACATATTTTCCTCTTCTTAATTGCTATTCCAAATGATATTTATATTGGCTTTTATTATCAAATTTAAGGTCTTTGATTCAAGGTAATTATATTGACCCTTCATGGTTTGACCATATCATAATAAATCGACTTTTTTTTTTTTAAAAAAAAGATAGTAATTGAGATTAACATAATTTCTCACTTTGATCTATGAGATTTAAAACCGATAGAAGTATTCTTAGAGATTGTCCACCATCGTCAATAAATTTGGTTCTTTTATGAAAAATCTCCATTAAATTGCAAAAAGCACCATTTTAAGGGGAGAGATTGATTTGACAAAAATACACTTGGTTTAACGAAAATTTGTCATAAAATGACTAAAATAATTGACAGTTGACAATCTCAAAAACCACTTCTCGATTTTAAATTTCAAGGACTAAGTTGTGCGAATCTCATGACAGACCATTTTAGATGATTGGTGCATGGCAGTGTAAAACTCATGTATGTGCGGTGGGGTAAAAGGGGTTCCACTAGCTGTGATATCCATTGGATTTATATACGTAGTAGAGTACCCCCTTCCTCATACAATCGGTTTCTCTGCCTGTGCAAAATCATCTCTCGCAATAAATTAGAAACTGATCCCACGCAGGGTCTGCATGACAAATGGCATTTACTACATTCATGACTCTCTTGCATACCCCCTTCGATTTCACATAATTTACCAACCATTTATCTGTCTACCTTATCCATGTGTTGTATACCATCCCAATCCCTTGCATAGAATTTGTTTTTGTTTTTTTGTTTAACAAAATACCGTATTAATTTCTTTGTTTCATACACACTTTCTATAATTTATGTCTTTTAATATTTTTTAATTTACTCGATCAATAATCAGGAATTAAAAAGGGTATGCGAAAGGTAAAAAGAGGTGTGTGGATATCACTGTCTTTTTTCTTTTTTTGGTCTAGTATGCATAACTATATTGTATTACATGCTCATTACAGTTTAGTTCTCGAATTGATATGACATCGCCAAAATTTACATAGTTTAGATTGATAATTATTATGTCATGCAAGTAGCTCGCTTAATATAGTTAATTGTCACGTTGATCGGTAGTAGTAACTAGTACGAGCACTGATTAGTAATAGCACTTTTTTGAGTTTTTAATGTGACAACTTTAGATGTAAATATTTATAATAAAGTTTCTATTATTTGAAAAAAGAATTCATAATTAACAATAACACTCAACTTGCTCGTACTCACTCGAAAAAAAAAAAAAAAAAAAAAGAAGAAGAGAACACTCAACTTGCTATCGTTGTGAATGTAGTACCGGTAATTTATCCAAAATTTTCAACTTTCCATAGTTGTGTAGATTTGTGAAATATTGATGGCAACGTTTCCTACCCAACATCATTAGGGTTTACCTGTAACCTGTGTGTTCCATCTAAGTTTGAACCAAAGTCAAACGCTGCGTTCCATTCCATACAAAATTAGGAACACATTGTCATTAGCCAGTCGCAACAACCACCAGAATGGGACTGGTGGGAGGTTAGTAGGTCCCATGGTTCATATTTCACGCAACTGCATGTCAAATGCCAGTGGTTGGAATCCGAGCAACTCGACTCTTTCTCTTATAGATCATATCTCATGTGGATTGAACCAGGCGTAGCATTATTATCTTTTTCCCTTTAATTTTTGGTATCCATGAATTGATTTACAATAAACTTTAGTTTTCTTGTGGTATGAAATTTGCTGAATAGCGGTTGTTCCAATATTAGTTTTTAGGGAAAACAAAAATAATGTGCTTGAAAATGATTTATCATATAATGTTGCTATATTCACAAAATTACTTCATGGTTCCTTGCATATAATATTTAAGCTGTCGGGTAACCAGGGGCCGATTTGAATGGGTTCAAATCTTCTTTACCTAAATTTGCATGTAACCTCTCTGTGGCTTTTCTTAACTTTTAACGTGCGTCCACACTAACTACAGTCATAAACACTGTTAAAACATTGAAAAATTAATAATAATAATAAAAACAAAAAGGTCAATCTTTCTTCTAAACACTGTTAAACACTTCAATTCCTTGTGGACTGTCTTTCTCGGCAAATCCAAACGACCCGCCCAAGAAGACGACGCCGACGACAAAACAAAAAAAGGAAACCGATACTCAAATGGAGAAGGTCGAGACTCAGGCACAGAAGAGAAGAATGAGACCCAGACTGAATTATCCCAATTCGATTAAACCCAAAACCACGTCGGTTTCACACTCAAAATGTGCCCAAACAAATTACTATATAGATTATAACTATTTGGTTGACAAATGATTATGTGTGTTAAGCCAATTAATCAAAACGGTAGTTCAAAATATGTATGTTTTTGCCACTTAATATTACAGTCTAGTGGAATTCCTCTTCATTTGTAAGTACTTAGGTTCGATTTTAGTCAAAGACGAATTTGAACCATATTATTATGACTCTTCCATTATGAAACTTAACCTACTTTCTCATCCCTTTAATGTAGATAATATCGTTTGTTAAAAAAAAATATGAAGAAGATGATATAAAACCAAAGTAGACAACTATTGGGCGGTTTGGTCTAGTCGATTAGGGCCTAAACCCAATCCTTATGTTATTTTACAATTTTTCTACTTATCCGAATTCTATAGCTTGACAAAACATCATTTTATAATTTATACATCTATAACATCCTAAAAATCATTCCTACATCAAAAGAAAAAAAAAAAAAAAAAGGAATTTTATAACCATAAAGAAAATTGGGATTTCACTATAAAACTAAGGGTCCGTTAGATATAGGCTCATACTGTCACATTCCAGTCTTGGCTCCACCGTAGCACAATATTGTCTGCTTTTATCTTACCATTCTCTCACGGTTTTGTTTTTGAGAACTCACGAGCAACTTCCCAGTGGGTCACCCATCCTAGGATTGCTCTCGCCCAAACTCGCTTAATATCGGAGTTCTGATGGAATCTGAAGCCAATGAGTTCCCAAAAGGCCTCGTGCTATATGGAGGTGGGCATGTACATATAAGGCACATCACCCCATCTCCGTTTGTCGATGTGGGATGTTACACATACAACTCATAATTTTTAGATTAAAACCCACCTATCTTTAAACATCCAATATAAACCCAAAATTCAAATATGTTACCACATAAGACATTAAATGACCTATTACTTCAGATAATTTACAACATATACCACAACCATTCTAACGTTTTCTCACACACAACCTTCCGATTTTGGCTTCAATCATGCCTACATAATATGAGCACAAAATTCTAATTACTCCTCTTGACGTTTTTTTAAGCCATTTGTAATTGTAATTTATATGTATTTGAAATAATGTAATATTTTTATATTTTGTGGGTAAACCATTACATATATATATATATATATTTGTCACATTATTATAATGGTGTGGAACATAATTTACCTATATTTATATGTAATATATAGGTAAATTAATTTTGTAGGTAAATTAATTTGCGTGTATTAGGCACATATGTTAGGCACATTTTATTGTGACCATATATATGTCTGTGTAAAGTAATTTACCTATATATATGTAAAATATAGGTAATGAACTTTGAATAAAATAACATTTCTATATGTTGAACATAAATTATTTTACATGTATTAATATATATATATATATATATATATATATATAAAACACACATTTTATTATTATTATTATTATATATGTGCGTGTAAAATAATTTGCCTATATTTATATGTAAAATATTATTATTATATATGACACATCCCGATCGAAATCAGGGCGTGTTGGCTGTCACGTGAGGGTGATGTAGCCATATGCACAGTGTGCGGAAGCAAAATATAATAATAAAAATACAAATAAATAAAAACCAAACTATACACAGAGTAGTTAACATACAAGTGCAAGCATAAGTGTGCAAAATAATATTCAGAGCACTGAGAGCCTAGTGCAGTCCAGAGGAACCAACACTAACTAAACACACCCAAAGGTGGTCCTACACTGATGATAATCTGTCAGATATGCCGTGGATTCCTCGTAAGCCACCAAAAGAGCAAACCAACTAGAACCTGGAGGGGCGCAAAACAGAAAGTATGAGTGGGCAAAAACAAAGTTTTTCAAAATCATTTCAATATCAAAAGTTCTAATCCCTTGCCGTAAAACCTTTATAGTTTCCTAGAAAATAGAATATACACATATATCGAAAACATGCTTAGAAATATGCCATGGCGAATGCCTCCACATAAAATGTAAGTAACCCAGGTAATATCAATCAATGCAAATAACATGTCAGCCGAAGTCACCTAACGTGACCTATACGGCTGAAGTTAGAGCTCAAATCCCCAACTCACTAACTATGCCTGCACACGAGTCGAAACCACCTAAAGTGGTTTGTACGATAGGACTGGGTGTAAATAAATACGCTCAAGTGCTACGATCACGTGAAAACTGGCTGAATAATCGCGAGTCACCTACGAGTCGGAACCACCTATAATGGTCTATACAACAGGACTGTGCACCTAACTTGGATCCAAGATGAGCGTGTGGTACGGGATGTGAACATCACGTAAAGGACTATGCCTTACTCTAGGCGGGAGCACTAACACCGGGGGTACAAGTTATGAGCTCTCTATGTATCTCATATAACCACTACGTCACAACTATAAACTATAACTTACTTGGCACTTACCTGTGCGTCCGCAGCACCAAACATACATATATGCTACTACTAATGCATAGATAAATAGGCAAATGCAATGGATGGCATTTAAAACATATAAACATTCTATATCATTTTCTGGGAAAAACTACAAGTAAATAGGTATATACGGAAAACCAAAAGCCCACTTACTGGTATGTGGAAGGGTCGTAACCCCCTTATCTCGAGTGACTGCACTCGTCCTCGGGATAGGTCTTACCTATATGCGAAATAACTATAAAAACGTCAATTTAAAGCTCATAACCAAAACTATGTAATAACTTCTCATACAATGCTCAAATGGGGTGTGTGAATACACCAACGTGATCTACTCAACCTCACGAACATCCCCATATTTTTAAAATAATTTTCTGATGCCCAACGCGCCACCACGCGCCGGAGAGGGCACGGCCCTACGTGCCCCCCATGTACGGCCATGTGCCAGGCACACTAACGGCGTTAGTTAACACCGTCAGAAATATTCCGTTAAAACTAACAGATTTCGTTAAAGTTAACCTGACGCCGTTAAGAATATTCCATCCAAACTAACGAAATATTCCGTCTTCTTCTCCGGCACACCTCCGGTGCCGTCGCCGTCGCCGAAAAACAGGACAATTTTCAAACCTTCATTTCTCACTCGTTTTTCAACCAAATTCCATGAAATTGGTACCAAAATGAAGCTTACAACAAGTAGAACAAAACCTTACCACTTTCAAGCTCTGAAATTCATGAAATCTCACCAGAGAAACTTCACAAAATTCGGCCAAACCTGTAACTCAAGATCCAGACGTCCAAATCCTTCCAACGACTAAGGACCTCACTAAGCTTCCGATAAGCTTCAAATTCCCTGAAACACAACATTTCACGTGTGCATGAACAGTGACCAAAATCGGGGTTCCTTGGTTCAACGTGAAATCGAATGATTCCTTACGTGAAATGGGTATGGTTGAACTCGTATCGTCCTCACGAACACAAAGGTATAGTTTTCCACCTCGATCTGCAACGTTTTCAAGGGTTTTGGTACTTGTCCGTACGAAAAAAAAAAGAAAGAAGAGGGGGAGAGTATTCAGAACAGAGAAGGTAATTGGGAGAAGGTGATGGAGATAAGGATGAATTGTGTGGCCCAGATGCAACCAGCCAAAACCCCAAAACAATCACACAAATGACAAATATCCACAAGGGGCAAAAACGTCATTTCACATCTACAGTACAAATAATTCGGGACGGGCTATCACAATATATGTGTGTAAAATAATTTACCTATATTTATATGTAAAATAAATTTGAGTCAAATAGCATTTCTTTATGTTGTAGGTAAATTATTCTCCATATATTAGCACAACCATTAGGCACATTTATTGATTCCCCACATATTTGTTAAATTACATCATATATATTGTGATCGAATCATAATATGAATATTAATGGTTATTTCTCTTTTCAAAAATCATTAATCCACCTTTTAATCCGCATACAATTAATTGTATAGGTCAAAAATGTAGCTAAGGGTATATTAGGCATTCAAAAAATGTACAATGGTGAAGTCAAACGTAGTTAATGAATTTGCTTGTGTGGAGCCTAGTCAATGGGTTTTAATCAAGTAAAAAAAATTATGTCGGGTTTTATGTAACAAAAATTGAGTTTCAGGGGCTAAAGTCATGTTTTCAATAAAACTAATGGCCAAAATAAAAAGTAGTTCAACATCTTATAAGCCATTGCAATGTTTTTTTCACCGATGTGAAATTCGTTTACCTTTACATACTCACAATTTGTATATAAATACAAATGTATTTCTACAAAGAAATAATCTAAAATTAATTTAATTTTAAGAGAATAAGATTTAAATTTGGATACAAAAGAACAGACATTGTCATAAGTCCTAACATACTAACACATTAATACAAATAAAGTTCAAGACCATATACTCTAAACTACCTATTAATAGAACCCTGTTTATTAACTAAAAGAGAGTGAAAAGACTATTTAGTCTTCTATCACATAATAAAAAGGGTAAAATGTAATTTTACATATCCAAATTTTACTTTACCTAGAGGTGATGTTAAAATATATCTAATATTAAAAAAACAATTTTTACTTTACCTAGAGATGATGTTAAAATATATCTAATATTTAAAAAAGAAAAACCTCCCACAGTCCCACTCACATTCTGTCTCTCCCTCCCTCATTCTCATTTTAAAAACAAAAATAAAAAGTATTCAGAGACACAACGTGTATAGGCTAGTTTAGTTATTACAACTGAAAGTTTGCAAAGAAACAATAAAATAAGAAATGGACGATAATTTCAATAGGGGGTGAGATTTATAGAGGATCAAAACCGCAACCGAGTTGAACTAATACGATTCAAGTGGTTTTGATGGTAAAAAATCGAATCAAACTACTCATTAGAAAATCACCAATCAATCTCTTAGGGCTTGTTTGGTATAGAAGATTGACTTGGAAATGATAACCATTCTAAATTAATTCAAAATATTTTCAAGGTAGTCATCTTTTTCATACAAAATTTCTCGCTTCTAATCCTCAATTTGTGGAAGGATTGAATTGGATAATTTTTTTTAGTGGTTCATCTCCAACTTTAAGTTGCCACAAAATTTTTACCTCTTCTTTCAATATACGTTGAAAGTAGTGGTTTATCCCTTTTAATTTAGTTTTCTATATATATACAGATCGAGGCCTTAGTGTAATATTCAAGTGGATTAAAAATTTAAAATAGATATCACAATCAAAGAGTGATTTGCCCCAAATTGTGTGGAGTAAAGTGTATTTGACTCTTTACAATTACGAACATTTCCTTCGTGTCATTTTCTCGTTGAAAAGTTGGCTTTAACTTTCAGTTTTTTACAATTCTAAATTTTGTAATTTCGTACCATTTCTTCTTCTATTACTAATGCCACGATCACTATTCCGCCGTGACAGTATTATACTACCGTATAGACTAGAGATTAAGGATATAACTAATTAAATTCCCATTTGGTTTTTGACCAAGAGGTGGATTGTCTTTCCTCCTATTTCCATACTCTTCTTATGTCTTCCTGTGATGTGTGGTCACGGTTAAATCACGTCAACATTTTATATTAATTTTTTTATAGAAATAATAAAACAAAATGTAATAAGAATATAAAATGTTAACATGGCTTAACCATGATCATACAAACAGAAAGATATGTGAAGAGTATGAAAATAAAAGGGTAGACAATCCACCTCATTTGACCAATTAAACCAATCTACATCAAAGCAACCTTATCATGGGAATGGGATGTAGCATCTTGTTATTCACAAGGAAATTGGGCCCCTAATTCTATGGTCCACGTCGTTGTTCTATCCTCATCAGACGGTCTAGGTGCTACCAAGTCTATTCCCCTCAGATCAATCATCAATTTTCTTTTGTTCTAGGAAAATTCCTTTTTAAAGCTTTCTTTAAAAAGAACTTTAACGAAAAAATTCTGATACTATTTACTTTAATGAAAAATCACATTGATACACTAAAAAGTCAATCCTAATACTAATCACTTTATTCTTTATTTTATCCTTATTGTTAAAACTCAAAGTTTTCAAGTCATTTTCATTAGCCATAGAGGAAATAATAGCTCAAGCATCTCTTTCACCCCTCCTTTTCTTAACTCTTAGGAATCAACAACATTCCGAGAATGCAAAGAAACTCAAGAGTTTAGGGTACATGGCACGATTGGTAATGAACTATTGCATTTATTATAAGCTTATTTAACTTGTTCCATCATTTTTTTTCACGCGCAATCGCGTTTTAGATTTCATATAATTGACCCTACTTACTGAGATTTATTGTATAATTTATTTTTTCATTAATTAGGCTTATATTCACACAAAATCAGTATATTATGGAAACAAACAATATTGTATAATTGGATATATAAAAAAAAGAAGAATAATTTGGTTGCATTGAAACTATGAGTAGGCTGTTTAGGTTTTGACATTATCCAATTCCAATATAACAAACAAATTAAAAACAGTGGAGAGTATAATACGCGACACGGTTTTTTGGATCTAAAAATTTATTTATTTGTTTGTTTTGAAAGGATTTAGGAAAATCATGCTTAAGTGTACATCATTGTCATATGTGCATACAAAGATTAGTATCCAAATATTATCATTTCAATAATTTGATCATATTTCAATCGTTCAAAATTTCTTCATGTAAAAAATTTCGTTTTTAAAATTTAACCAAGACGTGGCCAGGGTAGATTCACAATTATACATATTATATATATATATATATGTGTGTGTGTGTATACATTCATCTACTACAAACGTTATTTTCAACTTTCTCGAACCTTAGCACCAAGGCCCGAAAAAATTTCAAACCGATAATATCAAATCATTCGGTAATCGATACCAAAAAAATCCCAACAATAAATATATATTTTAGTAATTTTTATTAGAATTAAGTATCTAAAACCCCTCAACCTTTCAGTATCATTCCAAATTGATCTCAACTTTTTTAAACATTCCAAACAAGTACCCTACTTATTGAAAATGTTATATCCGTTAAGCCCCAATTAAAATTTGTTAATTAACTGGGGCTTACTTTATCTCCAAAATTAATAGAACTTCATGGAAGCATAACCTCCACCAACTAATGGTCACTACCACCCCATCATGCCATCACCTCCAAACCCAACACAAAACCACCAACTCCACCCTACAACTCAAGCCACCAACATTGAGAAGAAGGTCATGGAGGTTGCTGAAATGGTATAGACCATCATGACGCGGCCACCACCATCTTTACCGCCCACAAAGAAGAACTAGAAGCTTTACGAGCCAAGAATCAGCAAATGAGAAAATTACATGAGCATAAACAAGCTCCTTGAAACCCTAATTGTTCTTAACGCTCTTTGTTGTTAGGAGATTGCCCTCCTAATGTAATTTCAAGTTTGGTTCATTTTCGATTCAATCAATACTTGTTTGATCATAGGGTTCCATATTATCTAATATATGTTTGAAATTTGAATTTTGAGCCAACTAATACTAATAATGACCATGATGTACTTAATTGGTGGGTTTTGAATATAATCTATATATGGGATATTAACTAGAGCCTAACGGAAATGACATTTTCAATAGGTTAGGTACTTATTTGTTAAAAAGGTTGAGATCGATTTGGAATAGCACTAAAAAGTTGGGGGGTTTAGGTACTTAATCCTTTTTATTATATAATATGTATTTGAAATATCAGTGGTCGTTGGATTTGCATGAGATTGAATTTGAACCCTTTGTAAAAACTAAAACTCCCTCTCTCACTCAGAAGTCCCTCCCAGTTCCATCATCTCTCTCGACTCCGACTCCCCCTCTCTGTTTCTTCTCTGGCCACACCACAGCCCACACCACACCACAACACACCTCAAAGTTCATCTTCTCCAACAACTCCGACACCCTCTCTCTGTTTCTTCTCGACTCTGACTCCTTCGCTCTATTTCGATTTGAGGATTGAATCGGGTTTTCGATTTGGGGTTTTAAAAATCGAATTATCGCTTTCGATTTAGGGATTTTAAAATCGAGGTTTTCAATTGGGGATTTAATTAAAAAAAACCCCAATTAGGGTTTTTAAATTTCAGTTTGGGTTTAATGTGGTTTGTTTTTTATTATTTATGGCTATCGGTTGTCGATGGTCGAGGTTTGAATCCCCTACAGTTTGAAGCTGCAAGGGATTCCGATTTCCCGCATAAAAAAAAAACCGAAATAATTTTAAGATTACTGATTTTCGGTAACAGAATTTCAATTCAGGATTGGTTCCTTATTCCAATATTTACGATTCGAGCTGAACTGAAACCAGCCCTAATATACTACCATATATTATGGCGATCAGAAAACGAGATTGTGTTCAATGCTGTTTAGCATTGATTGAATTGATTAAAAAAACCAAAATTGAGATGAAAAGAATTGAACATGTTTAGTAGTCTACATCTGTAAGGTTGGCCTTAATTCTATAAAATTGTTAATATTTTGATACTTTTGCATAATCCACAAGGACCACAACCCTACCGATGGGATTTTAGATAACTAATGTATCACATAATTGTGCTCATTTACGGCGATAAGCAGAAACAAATTAAAAATTGTGATGCAATTATACCCAGTCCCGCCCATGCAAGATGTTACGTGGTGCCATTTGCAACCATAGTGTCCTTGTCTACGCAAAAATATTATATGAACTTTCCTATTTTTGAACTTCTTTTAACTCTCCTCTTTAGCAAGCACATCTTGTAATCAATAATTTCATGTGGGACCTCTCTTTATTTAATTAGGTAACGTCTTTTTAATCTATTAAGCTTATTTGTTTTTATTGCTCATGAATAAGAATTGAATATACGATCTCGATCTCGTGATGCTTTGGTGACCCAATTGAAATCTCAAACATCTGTTTATCTAAGATCACAACAAATTCCGATGTATTTATTCCCGGCAAAAAGACATTCTATACTGCGTAATTATATACCTTGGTCTAATGGATTTTGTGATAAATTAAAGAATAATTAATAATCAAAGCTTAATTGTAGCATTAATTCTTGAACTTTAACCCTAGTTTAGTTTTAGTTCCTAAACTCTCATGTTAGTTTATTTAGTCCTTGAATCTAACAATGTGTTGTACCATTCATCATTTTCATTAATGATGTCTGTTTTAAATTTGAGGCTAGATTAGGCAACGTGATTTTAAAGTTGGTAGGAGATCGTACTATGATTGAACTTAAACAACTAACAAATCACATATTGAACTACGAAAAAAAATTCCTATGTATCAGTTAATTTTCTTACAAACAAAACCTGATTTTTTTAGGTTTTTTTTCTTTCTTATTTTTAAATTCACTTTTAGTGATGTGGGATGAAATTTCTAATATACTCCTAGATTTAACGGAAAAAGGACGGGGTAGTGAAAAAGACCAATGGTAAAACACATTGTTAAGTTTGAGTAAGAAAACTAATGTGAAAGTTCAAGGACTATACTTAAACTAGGCGTAAAGTTTAATGACTATTGTTACAATTAAATCAATAATAATCAATAATGCTAGAGTTGTCAAATTTGTTTATCAAATATTTTGTCAACATTAGTACAATGAAAACGAATAGGAAAGAAGATTAATTTCAACTTAGGTATTGAATAAAGAGGTAATTACGCTCTATCACTAAAACAAGCCCATATATATTTGAGTAATGTGCGATTCAGTCATTGAATTATTACCTAACTGAAAACTAAGTTATTAGATTTTATAATTTTTTTTGAAAAAATGTCAATATTTTTTTTTAACTGTCAGTTTCCCCTACTATAAGATTTGAAGTTGTTAGAGTATTTCCGATAGAAGATGCAAAATGCATGTAATTACGACTTTACATTTTTTGTTGGCCAAAAAACTCTCAAGTGGGAGAGATGTAAACATGACATGAAGATGTAAATAAAAATGCAAATTTACGTTTTTTTTAATTATATTTATGAGGTGGACCCTGCCTGTCACATCTCGGGCCCGACTCCACCGTATCACGTTATTGTCCACTTTAGGGGCACACCCTCATGGTTTTATTTCTAGGAACTCACACGAGAACGTCCCAGTGGGTCACCCATCATGGGAGTACTCTTGTGCGCTACTCCCTTAACTTCGGAGTTTCGATAAACTCTGAAGCCAGTGAGCTTCCAAAAGACCTCGTGCTAGGTAGAGATAAGAATAAACATATAAGGATCACTCCCCTAGGCCATGTGGGATCTAACAATGCCATCGAGAACCTAGAGGGGAGAGGTGTATTGTTGATCGCGTGTACCCAGGATGTCCAGTGATGGTGGAGGATGTTGTTATGCCAGCTGACCTTATCCCGTTAGATATTGTTGACTTTGATGTGATTTTGGGCACGGATTGGTTGCATTTCAATCGTGCCAATATTGATTGTTATGGGAAAATAGTTACCTTCCATCGTCCTGGATTACCTGTGGTTACTTTTGTGGGTGAGCAGAGTGGGGTGAGACATGGCGTTATTTCTGCCGTGCAAGCAAAAAGGTTGTTATCAAAGGGTTGCCAGGGATACTTAGCTCATGTGGTGTTGAACGATGTTGCTCCTAGTAGTGTGGAAGATGTAAGGGTAGTCAGACATTTTCCTGATGTTTTCCCTGATGATTTACCTGGTTTGCCGCCAAACCGAGACGTGGAGTTCACCATTGATTTGCTTCCGCACTGTGCATATGGTTACGTCACCCTCACATGACGGCCAGCATGCCCTGATTTCTGTTGGGGTGTGTCACTACCAGTTTAAGAGAGAAAAATAAATAGGACCCTAAATTTGCACCTCTTCCATCGAAGTAGAACTAAAATATACATCTCTTGAAAATATAAAATTAATGTAAATCTAGCTTTTACAACTCAAATTTGCATATTTTTAATGGAGATGCTCTTATATTTAATTTGTCCTTAAATTAAGTCAAGTGATTTGCATGTAATACACTTTGGAGGGTACAGGCGAGAAAATTATGATTTTTACCTTCAAATGTGTGTCATGTGCAAGTCACATATCTTAGATCAACGGAAAAATAGATAGAATAGTTTGAATCTAATAGTATGGATGAGCCACTTAGCACTAGTTTAGTAATATTCATCTTTACTTGTAAGTGAGAGGTTTTAGGTTCGATTCTTGCTAAAAACGAGTTTGAACCACGTTATTGCTAGCCCATTGTGAGGTTTGGCCCACTCTCATACCCCTTTAGTGTAGATAATATCGTTTGTTAAGAAAAAAAAAGTATGGATGAAATGACAATTTCTAACGAGTTTAAGGACTTCTTTTTGTTGAAAAAATAATAATTTAAGAACTTAACTTTCACTCGAATAATAATTCAAGGACAAAATCCACAATTTACTCTATATATTTGGATGCTCAGGGGTTGTAGTTCTAGTGACATATATTTGTTTTCATCCAATTTGATAATTTACAAATCAACTTGTGTACAGTAATAACAAAGTCACTATGTGTCTTTAATATAGTCAAGTTAGTATTATGTAACATTGGATTGTAAAATTTGACAATTATATTGTAATTTTACATCCTTGTGATTCAAACATTGAATCTTTACATTATGTTGAAATTAACACCATTAAACTGTGAAGTTATGAAGCCTATTTTAGTCAACTGGTTTATGAGATTTGCATAACTCCTCATTTTGGTCACTGAAATTATCCACCATTAATCATTTTAGTCATTGTGTAAAAACTTATGTTAAATAAGGATTAAAATAACAAAATTACCCTCAATTTAATAAACAACTAGGCCAAAGTGATTTGACAAAAATCAAGGATATTTTTACCATTTTGCCCTTATTTGATGGAGATTTTTCATGGAATAACCAAAATAATTTATTGTGGACAAACTTAGGACCAATTTTATCGATTTCAAATCTCAGGGACCAAAGTGAGAAGTTATGCAAATCTCAAGGACCATTTTGGCTAAAAAGCCTATTTGTTTTTCGATAAATATTTTTTTCAAATTTCTGAATATATGAATATGATATATACGTTATTTTGTTTAATTCAAAATGTAATATGATCTAGTGACATTTCTCATCGGTTATAAGTAGAAGGTATTAAGTTCTACCGTGAATGATGAATTTGATACTAATTTATTATAGTCAACTCATTGTGCAGTTTAGCCTAAATTTCAAACCCTTTAATATAAATATATCGATGTACAGTGAAATAACTAAATATTATTCCTCATCTTATCAAAAAGGAAAACAAGTTGCATGCCATGAAGTAAATAGGAATGCTTGATTCATAAATTTGTGTTGTGCCTGTCATGATATATATGCCACAATATTCAACCCAGTCATGCACACATTGCAAGTCCTGCCAAGAAACCATGTCCTTGTCGGCCATCCTGATTTCAGGGCAATTCCCCATGCATATCCGTCTTGGGCGCGCTTTAATGGGTTCTTCTGTAGCTGTCATGTACCCGGGGGCAAAGGCAAGTAATTGGGTTTTCTCTCTTTAGTCATTATTCAACTGCAAAAAATGATCATCATTATATTGGAGTAAAAACCAAACATAAACACAGCTTTTCATGCAAACACAAGTGAGAAAATTTATATAGAATGAGTTTTAAAAACCAGTAACGCTTAAATTATATCGAACCAAGACTGATCAATATTCTACGCTGGACCCAGTGTTTATTGAATTTATTGATCAACTGAAACGAGTTATTGCTCGCATCACTTAGCTCATGGGGATATAGCTCAGTTGGTAGAGCTGCACTCCCTAATTGCTGAGTCAAGTCAAATACAGGAAAGTCCCACAAAGAAGTCTTGGGCAATTTCTTCTCATATGTATACTACAATGATATGCATAAAATTTTCTTCACATAACATTGTATTAATGTCAGAGAATGTTACGGATTTTCAAGTTTCTGATTGAATGAGGTCAAACTGCAGTCAAGGTAAAAAAGCCTCATAACACAGTACACTCCCTTTCTTCTGCCAATGCCCAAGGGTAATTGGCCCCTTTAATATTAGGGTCTATAGCAATCCACTAGCGCAGTTGAAGGTTTCAATTCTCTTTTTTTTTTTTTTTCTTGCGCATACAATAATATCTTCTAGGATCCTCACACAGCCAACCATCAAATAAGCCGTCTGATTAATTAGTTGATCAAGTCAAACCTAGATACTTTTCATAACTTGCAGAAGCTGCAGATCGATCACCATTAATAAGTAAAAACAAACTTAGTTTTTAGGCCATTTTGTGCAATATTTCAGATTCTCACGGTTACTGACATTGATCTCAAGGTCTTGTTACATATTATATAATTTGCTTCATTAATTTAGTGTTAGGTACTATAAGGTCGACCAAGAGATAATAACTATATATTTAGTGAAGAAGAATATTTGGATTCTCTGCTTTGCGTATGTATATTGTGTAATTTTTCATGGAACTTTTACATTTCTGTGCCCATGGAGCCATATCGACCACATTGAGCTAGCAAGCCAAGAAAATAAGATCGTACGTACGTAGATGTACGTAGAGCTTTCTTTTGTTCCGATTGATTTCCCATACCTCTTCATTTTGACCTCATTTTCTCATACCTTAGGCATGCCGTGTACCTATAATCATGTTATTGGTGAGTATTAAAATAGATAATACTAGGTAGACCAAATTTTTAAACAAAATGATGTGTTACCAATAAGAAATAAGCACGATCAATCAACACCTGAGTAATAATTTAATCATCAATGTCCACATCATATGGGTTACAAAATTAGCTTAAAATTTTGATCTCTATACCATTACCCGTATTAAAATACAATACCAAGATTATCTTCGACGTTCCTGATATCATTAGCAGTGCACGTGCATGGCATGCACCTCTGTACTTCAAAAGAAATAGAATATGCTGAAGTTGCAAAGGTTACTCACTAGGGCATGAGAAATATTGTCTTATCAACATTATATTATAAAACTATCACATTTAAATTATATTTTATAGATCACATAATGTGACGATTAAATATTAGATATCTTTTTTAAATATTTTTTTTCATTGAAATATGGCATTCTTCGTTGACAAGAATTACTTTGACATCTCACTTTTTATTTCCTCAGGTTGTAGGTCGAGAGAAGGACATTTCAATCCCTCTGGACTTAACAACAATTCAACTTTTCCAACCAGAAGAAAAAGAACACTTCAACACTAGCCGAGAAAGGTATTCGTGCACCTTTTTTTTCTTAATTTTTTATTATTTCATGATATAGATCTTTGCACAATTGGTAAAAGCAAATGCAGGCCTAGAACATATTTGCACAATGATAACCACACATCATTAATTTTTCTCTCCTACACACCTCTTTTTATTTAAGTCACCGAAACTGACTTGATTAAACGAAAATTATGATTAAAATTAATGATGAGTGTACATGAGAAGAAAATTTGGGTATGGTTATTATTTTGCTCTATAAGATGGGCAAATATTAATTATTCCTAACCCTACTTGAGCAGTTTCCTTAACCTGAAATAAAACCTTAAAAGGCATCTTGGGCATGGGCCTGTCTTTGGGCCCTGGGTGTCGGCATAAGAGGACAATCTAATTGGGTGCACCTGTTATCTGAGGTTGGTCACCAAATATGTACACTATGCGCAAAGCCTAAATATGATGTATAGTCGTTGTTTGCGCGGATGACTTGTATGGATATTAGTCTTTAAGTCTCTAATGACACAACTCATTCCATTTTTTGTTTGTCACTAAATAATCACGCATTCATGCGTAACCTAACTAAATGGGAAAATGTTGTAGATGTTGCTTTTGCTAAATTGGGCCTAAAGAGACATTTTCGTAGCTTTTGGAGGAGCCTTCGAGTGTTTATGTCCGATTATTCATGACCACGGGATAGGCTTTGCACTCGATCCCAGTTGTTACTTAGTTGTTTTAGGCTTTTTCCACTTGTCCCAAAAATAAAAAAATCCCTGATTGTATATAAACATCAACACATGTTTGTCATGAAGAATTTGATTTTTGTACTTAAACATATACCAGCTGAACCAAAATTTTGTTGTCCTACTCAAAATGGCATTTCATTTGTGTGGTTAATAATGTTTGATATTTTTTCTTTTTGTTTTTGGGGAGGGATGGGGTGGGGTTTTAATTGATAATCAAGTTTAACGATGATCACAACTTTGACAGAGTGATAAATCATTATTGTTCTGTCATGTTAGATGGAATTCAAGTCGTTTATTCAATAATCGCTTGCCAGGAAAAATCTGGCCAAAGTAATGAAATATTTGAAAATTTCTTGACACCTTTGCACGAACTGCATTGGTCCGGAACAACCTGCCTAACCTATAACCAATTGGTTATGGCAGGGACGGGTGTGTTCAACACAACTTGTGTTTTCCAATCACAGATCGGCTCAGAATTTGATGAGTTCGTGCGAAATGAGTCAAATGACCAATCACTGTTGTTTGTCTAGGATAACTTAATTTGGATTGTAAATTTGACTCAAAATTCCAACTTGGGCTTTGAGCTTTGAAATAGGGTTTTGAAGCTCAATCTCTCATGGCCTCAGTTAAGGGACAACACTTCTCCTTCCCAGTAAGAGAAAATTCCTCCTTGCCCCACTAATATCGCCTCATTTAGTGGTACAAATGTTATAATTGAAATGAGATAATTTATCTTTATATCATTACCTAAATATTACTTTTAGAAAAATCTTTCGATTTGAAAACCGTTTCGTCATTCATGCAGGTCAAACAAATTGACAATTATTCATCACAAGAATGCTATTGTGAGTGTTTGACAAATATAAATGACTAAACACACTCAAAATTGAATGAATTTTCTTGAGAAATTATCTTTAGATAATGATAAAGAAAATTAACAATTTTAATTTTAAAATTTGTGCGATCAAAGTAATGTCACATGAAACGGCAAGGAGGACTTTCACATTACCGAGACTTACGGAAGGGACAAGTGGTACAGGCTAGGCAGTACTCAATTTACCCACCTTATTAAGTAGCCCAATAAAAATGCAACACCTGTCTCCAAAAAAACATCCTTTCACATTAAACCATAAACGAAAGACTCATCTTCTTCTTCCTGGACGCAGACATTCCACTTTCCACACACTTTCAAGTAGCCTCACCAGTCACCACCCACTACCCACTCCCCACTCCCATCTCTCCTCCAACCTCTGTGCTCCATCGATCACACCCCACACTCCACTCCACTCCATCCTCCAATGGTCAAGCCACCCCAGACCTCCGATATCTCTCATCCATCGTCACCCTTCAACTGCAACACTGATAAAAACCAATAAATTCGAAATAGGTGTGGTAGAAATCCATTTTGATGTGATTTTTCAAACTCTAATCTCTTAGTTGCGGTAAAAATTTAACCTTTTTTTTCCCGTAACATGTCAAAATTTAACTTTAAAAGCATAAAAAATCATTAATTCTGCGTAAAGATTCAAATGATCTTGATTATGAAGCATGTGTTGATGACGAGGAGCGAGATGCGTAGAGGAGGGGATGGGGCTGACGGCAACCATGACAGATTTGCCACGGTAACCTAGAAAGGGAAGGAAGATGATGGCGTTTGGTTATAGGTTTAGAGAGAAGAAGATCCTGTTTGGTTGTAGGTTTGTATTAATTTGTTTTTTTTTTTTACAGGTGTTGTGATTTTAGTGGGCCAACTAAGAGGGTGATTAAATTGGATACTGACAAGGCAGTACCCAATGATTGTTCTGGTCACTCATTGATCGGATTTAGTTGAAAGGGTTGTGATTTTCACACACCCTTAACTACTTTTCTCACATCCCTCTCTATTTTTTAGGGGCTTTTGGATCTAGGTCTAAAAACTTAGTTAGTTTTTGGACCAAGTCCAGTTATTCAATACATATTTTGATATCATTTGTCCCTTCAGATAAAATATTTAATTTTTTAATTTTTTTAATCATTTATCAGGTTTTAATTTTGAATCTTTAATACTCAACCTAAATATACCTAGTAACTATCTAATATTTATGAAGAAAACAAGACCGATATAATCTAGTAACTACCTACCTATTGTATAGGAAGAAAATGGTTTATACCTACAAAGCAGATATAATCTACCCGTAAAACAAAAATAAACTACCTATTGTATTGGAAGAAAAATGCTGAGAACCTACATGGCGGAACATAAAAATATAAATATGATATAATATACCTCCATTAAAAGAACGAATTTGGAGGGAAGAACACAAAATATCACCCATGAAAAGAAGAGACAAAAAAGAGGAGGATCGATAGAGGGAATTGTTTGGAAGAAGGAAAAAAGGAGGGATGAAACGGACTGGGGGTTGAGGTGATTATATGGCTATAACTAATCCTACAATTAAGGGATTAGTTAAACCACAAATTATCTCATAATTAAGAAATTTTGTGTATTTACTACAATTCGAAAGTCTAAGGGGTAAATATGGTATAAACCACAAATAAACATATTGGATCTATATCACAAAGTTGGACTAATGCTACTAATGGCTATTTCAATGAAGTGGACTAATTCTACTAATGGCTCGCAAAATTGGATCTATATCAAGTTATCCCTATTTTTTAATACTTAATTGATATCCTACTATTTAATTTTCCATATATACCCTTCCTACTTTTTTATGGTAATTAATGAAAGATTAAATAGGGAGGGGCATATATGGAAGATTAAATAGTAAGATACAAATTAAGTATTAAAAAATATAAAAGAGCATGGGAAAAGTAGTTAAGGGTGTGTGAAAATCACAACCCTAGTCGAAACCCATGATGCCACAGGCCCACAAGTCGTACAAAGAAAAGTTGGTTACTATGTGAATTGTGAAAATCCCATTTGATCATTACCACATAGAGATTTTTCAGTGTAAACAGCATATGAGGTGGTACATTATATGTTATTATATAAATGATGAGATATGTATGTTAAAAAACTAATAACTTAAAAAATAAAAAATCTCACTATTTGTATAAAAATAATTAATATACCACTCATATTTCCGTCATAATTAAAAATTTCTACAAAGGTCAACTCCTCCCTCCTCCGTAACTTTTATTTTTCCTTGCAAGTTCTCTGTTATATCTCTCTCCATCTCCTTATTTCTTTCCCCATTTCTGGAGAAAAACTTGTGTGGGACTTGACGTGCCATTGGATTTTATTGAGTGGCATTACAATCCAATCAAAATTCACCACATGGTAAGTCTAAATATAATCTTTTATTTTTAAATTTAAAGCTCTTATAAATTTTTTTTTTTTTAATGGTTTTGTTTTCCTCTTCTCCTCTCTCTCTTTTTTCTTCCCAAATTTTCTCTACTGTCTTCTTCCCCATTCTGTCTTTCCTTTCTTCATATGAATATGGGAAAAAAAACAATTAAGTCATCTTCTCCCACTATCATGAAATGGAAAAAAAAAAAATCCAACACATATTTCATATTTTACAAAAGCTGTATTTTTACAAGAGTTGTTCGTTCATTTAAAATTCAATTATATATTTTTAACAATATTATAAATAATAATGAACGTTTTGATATTTTAAACACAAAACTTACTACAGTAATTAAGATTGCAAATGTTGGAAACCCAGTGACCAAAACCGGCTGTTGATACAAGGTGAGTTCACATACCTGAAGAAAACTATATTTTTATATATACATTGAGGAAGGTGAAAAGTTAAAAAGGAAAAATAGATTTTGAAAAATATTACTCAACAAAGGAAAAAGGAACAAACTTCCATCTCCATTTTCCTTTTTCCCAGCAATAGAAAGGACTTGGGAAGAAAATTTGGATGGCTTAATTTTTTTTTTATCATATTCTTATAAAGAAAGGAAAGGAAGACACGAGTAGGAAAAAAAAAACATTAGATTAATCTCATAGAAAAAATAATTATGAGAGCTTTAAATATAAAAAAGTAATAAAAGTTTTATATTATAGAATTGTCATACGGTGAGTTTTGATTGGATTGTAGTGCCATTCAGCAAAATTCAGTGGCAAGACAAGCCCCACACAAGTTTTTCTCCATGCGGTGAGTTTTGATTGGATTGTAGTGCCGCTCAGCAAAATCTAGTGGCAAGACAAGCCCCGCACAAATTTTTCTCCCATTTCTGACCCCTTGGTGTTATGTCGAGATTCTGGTTTTTTTTTTTTTTTTTTTTTTTTTTAGTAACTTCCTTCAGTCTCTCTCTCTGCCCCACGCTAAGATACCGCACCATGGGTTCACCTTTTTCCTCATTATTTTAATCATTTCTTTCAGTTATATAAAAATCTCTCTTTTTAGAATCAAAAGGCCAGGCAGCAAATATATTGCAGCTGCCCTCTCTGTCATGGAGAAGTCTTGCGATTCATCTCTGCTCAAAGCTGTTCCTTCAAAAGAAACCACATACTCATGCACTGAGGAGGAGAGTGGTTGGACTGCTTACTTTGAAGACTTCTCAAACAACAATAATAACAGAAGAGAAGAAGGAGGAGGAGGAGCTCAAAGTTTTGGCTGCACCTCTTCTTTGGTTTCTGATGCTGCTTCTGGTGTTGCATGGAAATTAGTTTCCCACAACAATCAGAACCATGCAGGCTCTATTGGGGTCCCACCCAATAACATTTCCAAGAAATTAAGCTTCAAGAATACAAGAACCAAAAAGATTTCTGGTGATGATTTGGAGGACACTGCTAGTTCTCCGGTTAATAGTCCCAAGGTCCTTCTTTATTTAGATCCACACATACAAATTAATTGTTCCCTTTTTCTTTTCTTTTTGCAATTTCTGTTAGTTTGTGGGAATTGACTTTTCTTCTGCGGTCGTTATTATTTTAATAGATTGCTGATTCGAGGCCAGTTGGTATAAACCCAGATAGAGATAGATGATCTTCTTATGAGTATGAATTATTTGGTACTATTCTTTTCTTTTCCTTATTATTTCTTCTATTAATACTCTCTTGAAAAGAGATTAATTATTTGATTAATTATAATCATTTTGTTTTGTCCTGATGGTTTTGTAGGGTAAGGAGGAGACTACTATAGGACATTTTGCAGAGATGGAACAGGCAGATGATGAAAAACCTAGTGACTGTACGGACTTAAAGAAAAAAGGGTTGTGCTTGGTTCCCATGTCCTTATTGGTGAACTATCTTGGTTAATTTCACATTTTTCAAAGAAGAATCACTATCTCAACCTCTCTGCTAGTTGCAGATGCTTTCTTCCTCTTCCATAACTTACTGTGTAAAGGAAATATCTGTCCATATAGTGTATATATAGTTCTTGTAAAATATGTGGTCATTCCCTCTCTCTCTCTCTCTCTCTCTCTCTCTCTCTCTCTCTCTCTCTCTATATATGTGTGTGTGTACCTTTCATTTCTTCTATAGTCCAGATTTTTGCCAGATCAATCTTCCATCATGTATAATAACATGAACTATATTATATGGGTTTGTTATTTCACAATATATAGTACTAAACTAGCTAATTTATGTATAGATAAATCTTACCATAGTAAATAACTGGAAAATATTCTTTTGCTAGTATTATGTTGCTTGAATAAACCTAACGACTGTTGTGTACTTTCCTGAATGCGTGTTCTATAAATATTTAAGTCTGATAATTAACATAAGTGTTTGTCTAGCAATATAAATAGTTACTAATGGATTTGAAGTTACATGAAGTAGCTAAGACTAGTAAACAATTTTATCAATTAACTTGGATGCAATGTCTTAGACTGGAGATCTTCATTTGATGCCACAACGTGTCTTAATATCAACCAAGCCAAATTATATAACGTAAATCGTGTTATTTTTTGGAAGCTTCCCTCAAAAGTAACCCTAAAATTCAACAGTTTAATAAGGAAATTGTTATTAGTACTAAAAAAAATATCTTATTTTACACTCCAAATTCACTATAATTAGAAAGAAAAATACACTTGTGAGGAGTGTACAATAAGATTTTTGGAATGCTAATAACAGTTCATTTTAATTAAAACAAAAAAAAAAAAGTAATGAAAGTAGCACATGAAAGTGATTGTGGTTAATTAACAGTCATCAAACAAGGCCGCCCTTTTGCGCCGCCCTTGCTACATTTCTTCTCATCGACTCATCCACTGATCCCATGTATAAATATAGATAGTACCAAATAAGATATATATATATTTTTTTCATTGTTACAAACAACATTATTATTCTAAGTTATATTGAGAAAAAAAATGTTAAAACTCAGGACGTAGTAAATTAAAACAAAATGTCCTATTAACCAACCAAAACGATACATGACTTGCAAATAAAATATGATAAAATTTAAGTAATTCTTATTCTAGAGATTCTAATGGGGTATTATATTTGGTGACTACTAATAATTGATACATGATATATGAATATATATGCAAAAGGCATGAGAATATCGCAACAACTAAATCCTGAAGGATGCAAGTTCCTCGTACGTCCGAAATAACATTAAAAATGTCTAGAAATAGTTCAAAAAGGGGGGGGGGGGAAGTAGATTGATAGGTTTATTTATTAATTCAGCTCCAACCTCCTGCAGGCCATTCATGTATTAAGAAAAAGCAGAAACGGCCGCAATACAAGACCCCTCCATGTGCAAGGAGCACTAAAAGCAGGTGAGACGGCATTCATAAGAGCTAGCTTGCTTAGTTTAGTTTAGAAACAATATTGATCAGCAGTACAGCTATATATTTCCACCATCAATTTAGTCTGCTGCTGCCCTTTGACTCTTTCATATTCTATTATATTCCTCTTCTAAACCTTTCGATCCGATTCTTCTCTGCATAATTAAAGATTAAGATGCTACCTATATATGTGCTTCCTGTGTTTTTGGATAAAGGGTATCTGAATGAAACCTCATTGATATATGCATTGTCGATTTATTCTTTGAATATCTAAGGTTTTAAGAATTCGCTAGTGATTGTCCTTTTTATTTATTTATTTATTATTATTTTTTTTAATTGTCTAATATGGCGTTAGGAATTTTTTGCGAGGAATTCTAATTTTAGTGTGGATGAAACTTAAATCATGTGTATTATGATCATCTCATTCTCTGACTACTTAAAATGCGGGACCGTTAACGAATTATGTGTTATACGGTGGATATGACCGAAAGTATATTTTCTTTTTAGTTTTCTCATCAACCAAACAAGGCATTATTAATCCACAAGAATGTCAAAAGTGGGTATTAATGGACACTTTTGTTGAGTGTTGATGGTGTGTGGAGAGTTTGTTCCACGTTGGTGAGGGACAAGTCTAACTAGGGGCTTAATGATGTTCTCTTAGGCTACTCTTTATATTGCCAATTGGTTTTATGGTGAAATCACAATTTTATCATGGTATCAGAGTAGGTTTTCTCTCGTGTGAAAGTCCAAAGGGCCACACGTGCTCACGTGCGACTCACTTGTTGTCTAAGTATAGGCTTCAAAATCGGCCACACGTGCAGTGACGTGTTGAGAGTTGATGGTGCATGGAGAGTATGTCCCACATTGGTAAGGGACAATTTTAGCTAAGGACTTACATGATCTTGAGTTACTCTTCATATTATCAATTGACTTTATAGTGAAATACCAATTTCATCAACTTTTAGCTATAGCTATATGGATGTTTGTCACTCTAGTCTAGAAAAAGGTTCGTGGTACATATACAACTACTTTTTATAAGTGCTATAACGTAAGATAACAATGTTCTTGATGCGTTTGTCAACTTGATCGTAATGGATAATACTTTCTCTACTGACTACGTAGTACGTACGCACTTGGATCAGTGTTATTTAATTAAACTAGTTTAATTTTCTTTCCCATAATAACAAAATAACTACTATTTCATGCACATAAATTTGATATCGATGTTTTAGATAATTGTAAGACTATCACTGCACGAAAAATGACTAATAAGGCTACATAAAGACAATAAATATATAATGTATTTAAAAAGACTAGGGATAGCCCACTTAGTACTACGGCCTAGTAGTATTCTTTTTCACTTGTAAGTGAGAGGTCTTAGGTTCGATTCTCACCAAAAGGAGAATTTGAACCACATTATTGCTAGCCTATTGTGAGGCTAAGTTCACCCTCTCAATCTTGAAGAAAGTTGGGATTCCACCATAAAACCAATTGGCAAGGGGAGTATCCCAACCTCTTATAAGCCTATGCAAGATCCCTCCTCAATCAATGTGAGACTCATTTTCAACAAGTCATCTCACGTGTGGTGAATTTTGAAGCTTAACACGTGGATAACACAACAGGGTGACGTAGAGCACATGTGGCCACTTGACTTCACACGTAGGACAACCTGCTTTGATACCATGAAAACAGTTGAGGTTCTACTATAAAACCAATTGGCAATATTGGGAGTAGCCCAACCTCTTATAAGCTCATGCAAGGTCCCTCCTTCCATCAATGTGAGACTCATTCTCAACAAATCTTAGTGTAGATAATATCGTTTGTTCCAAAAAAAAAAGACTAGGGATATATATAATGTAATATTTTGAATGACTAGCTAGGTGCGTTGTAACTACACGATACTATTTAAACAATATTATGACTTGCGAATCCAGAAAATCGAGGTTAGGACGGGCCTTTAGAAGAAACCATAATTGAACAAAATAAATGAGGAAATTTAGAGGTTTTTGTTTTTGGTAGCATGAATGTATTTTGATACAACGTTGTCTCTACTATTATAAAGTCAAGCTCTCTGTTTGTTTCATAAACAGTTCAAATCTCATAAACCAATGACTAACTCAATGGCGAAACCAGAATTGAAATCTTCATCTATGAAAGGCCAATTTAAGACCTCATAATTTAAAAAAAATACGCATGATGCTAGTTAATTAGATTAGCATAAGTAATTATATACTAAAGAGAAGAAAGAACCTTTAAATGTTTAATGAAACCTTAGTATTGGGAACATTATATCATAAGCATGAAATTAATGGCTAAGACATGGTGGCAACACACTATACAAGGACCTTATTTAATAACTGTATCAGTTTTCTTTCAACTCAATATGTGTGGGAGTTTTAACAGTTTTGTAAAACATGCTCTAAGTCACGGTGGAGCCGCAGAAGGGGGCTAGCTAGGTCTATATCCTGGTTTCCATGTACCTCCACCACTGAATTTGATAGTTTTATTAGAGATGAGAAAAATTATAGTTTTTATTTGCTTTGTTGTAAAATCGGGTAAGCTAGGTATTATTTTCTTAATTAGAAATTTTTTTTTTAAACTAACGATAGTATCTACCTTAAAGGGGAAGGGGGGTTGACTTAATCTCACAATAAACTAGCAATAATGTGATTCAAATTCACCTTATCTAAGATCCTCCTCAATAAATTCTTAACTAGAATTTGAATTAATAACTTCTCTCTCAATTTTATTTTCAATAGTTTGGTAGGGTTATGAGGGAGGGGAAAAGGGGTGGGAGAGTCAACAAAGAGGGCCACAAGGGTGCTTGATTTCCACCGGTAACACTAGCCCTCCTCAATAAATCCTCTCTTGATAGTCTACCATATGGAGGTAATTTATGCAATACCATATATACTACATAAATATTAAAACGCCAAAAGAGGATATTAAGGGTTTATTTGGAAAATGACTTTTAAATGGCTGAAAAGGTTTTTAATGAATTTTTTTTTTGGAATCAATCTTTGGTATAACTGCAAGTGAATCCTCAAAAAGCACTTGGAGTGCTTCATGCAAGAAGAATAGCAAGAAGCATTTCAAGTGCTTTTGGAACTCAAAATAATTTTCTCTAAAAACACTTTCAATCATTTTAAAAACTTTCTAAATGTGTCCTAAAAAAGGAAGTGACAACAAAAGACCCTAATTAAGCAAATATTCTTTGAATCGTCATCAATAGTTGAGGAAGTTCTTGAAAAATTTAGGCTATAAGTGGATTGTGGATAGTGTACAGTTGGCCTACCATGGTCTAAATTATATGTAAATTAATTAAGAAATTGTTATTGACACTTTAAATATGAAACATCTAATTGTTTATTTTAAACTTTTTATATTTAGTAAGAAAAATACTCTTATAAATAGTGCACAATTAAATTTTTAGAATACTAATGATTCTTTTTAATTATATACAGTTATCCAAGATAAGTCGCCTTTGTGTGACCAACTATCCTTCGCATATTCTCCTCTAATTATTCAAATCCATCGTATAAGTAATTGTGAACTACATCTCGTGTGTGTGTGTGTGTGTGTGTGGTTTTTTTTTGTTTTTTGTTTTTTGTTTTTTTGACGAATAGTTTAAACGATTTCATCTAAAATTATAGAAAGGTGGATTCAAAGGTGAAAGCAAAGGGTTTTGTACACCGTTTGTAGCAAACTTTTCTGAACTGAAGTATGTAACCGCCTGTAATTAATTAATGAGAGTTTTAACGAAAAATCTATTATACTGTTCACTTTAACGAAAAATCACATTTTAACACTAAAAAACAATTCTGGTACTATTCATTTTACCCTTTGTTTTGTCCTTAACACTAAAACTCAAAGTTTTCAAATCATTTTCATTAGTTTTCGTTTAATTAATTTAGATGTATATGTAATAGCATACCAAGTCATAATTATGAATATGATGTGATAAGTTTACCAAGTCATAATTATGAATATGATGTGATACAGAGTGCTTAGGTGCTACTTTAAGTTCTTCTCCATACTCCCTCAAAGACACGTAACATCAAAGCAAAATTAATTCTCTGTTATTGGTGGATGGTTGGATTAGACAACTAATTATTGATTCTGGAAACCTTCTAATACTTTCATTTATTTTTACGTTAAATTTGCAGTCATATATCATCACAATAGGGAATTGGATAAGCATTAGTGTCCAATCGATGGGCAATTATCTTGATATTGTGTGTCAACAATTTTTGGCGAGCCATTCTGAGTTAAATTGATTAGCATGCAAATCAAAGTTAGGTGGTCGATCAC
Organism: Pyrus x bretschneideri; assembly: GCF_019419815.1. Classification (NCBI taxonomy): domain Eukaryota; kingdom Viridiplantae; phylum Streptophyta; class Magnoliopsida; order Rosales; family Rosaceae; genus Pyrus; species Pyrus x bretschneideri. The sequence goes on along the minus strand of NW_025999424.1, from coordinate 6,379,460 downwards.
ATAGTACTTAACTACCACGAATAATGTGATTTCAACTTGTGGAGTGGTAGATTAAAGGTCTAACTCAGTTTATAAATCACTATCAGCTTAATTTTAGCATGCAAAACGTCACAAGGAATATAAACATGGCATGCATGCATATATGTGCTCAAGACTTTCTTTCACCACTTTGGATTGCCATTTTCACTCTTTTATAAGGGTGGTTTTCAGAGTTTGCCTGCGAGTAGACGTGGTTATCCATTAATTGCAAAGTGTTGTTCAAGTAGGTTTCTTTTTCAACTCATACATATGGTAAACACTTAGCAAGTAGGGTCGCAGCGCACATATGACAAGGGAAATCGAACAAAATTTCTATGCTAAAATCTACTAGCAAGCCCTAGCTTGAGAGTCTATTAGGAAAATAAAGAGAAAATTCGTGTTTATTGAATAATAATTGAAATATTACAAATCCAAGACTAAAATGATCTATTTAACCCTGAAAACCCTAGAAATCCAAATAGAAAAGAAATGAAATAAATAACAAAATAAAAAAAAATCCTAAAATATTAAAATTTGAATTAAACATGGTAAACGATATAGTTTGCTCATTCCAACTGGAGTCGTTGTTTGTAGATCTCATCATTCTCTTCCAATCCATATATTACGGGCCCATAACTGACTTGCCAAATGAAAGTTATATTACTTTGAACAGTCGAACATATCTTCTTTCATCGATCGAAGCTCTTTGGATTGATCACTTGTCAAGGACAACCTGGAATTCCCGCTATTCCCAGGATATGGTAGTAGCAAATAATCTACTAACCATTGAATTTCCGGTTCCCCAATCATTTTTCTTGATTGATATTGCTGCTTTCTACATTTAATTTTATTGCATGTATAACCCAGTATCTATCCTACATTAGTCTGTCCCACTTGTAAAGAACTCGACCCCGAGTTTACCTTGAATAGAAGTTGTTATTGAGCCAAAACTGAAAATAAAATAACTTTACCAAGCAGCTATGAGACCAAGCTTCATCATATCTTGACGGAACTATCATGAACCCTACTCCATAAACAAGATTGGAATATGCAACTTGATAATTAGTTTCATTCTTGATTGTTAAGTCTTGTACCCCAAAGTTTTTTGTTTCTTAACATTTAGTTCGATATTAACTTTATCACCTACAAATATGTCAATCACAATATCTTCAGATTTGACACTACCTTAACTTTTATAGATGCACTCCAGCAGGATTTTAACTTGCAGAATCTCTTCTTCCTCTCGTAAATTTTCGTTTTCATGGCTATTGAAGTTTTAATTTGAATTTATGTACTTAAAGCTTTTAGCCTTAAATCTTTTGGATAAATAATTATTATTTTTGCTCTTTGAGCTTCAAGGTTCCTTATCTTTTTCTTATGTTCGTTAATTGTGAGGTTTTTATTCATATCACTACTATGTTTAACCTTTACTGTGACGAACACAAATTGGTCGCGCAATGTTTATCCCCGTTGCACAAACGTCAAAGCGACGAAAACTTCGTCGCACCAAATTTTTAGGAACGAAGATCTTCGTCGCACAAAATGCTAGGATACGAGTAGCAGTCGTCAGGATACGTACATGGGACGACTAATCTTCGTCTCTAAGAACTTTGCATGACGACATGTTATTCTTGAGCGATGAAAACAGATTAATCGCTAAAAATTATGCAAGGCGAAGGTATTTGTAGTGCAAAAAATTTAATTTTTTTTTTTTTTTTTGGTTTTAATTTTGTAATAAAATAATGAAATTAAATTGCAATAAAAATAATGTAAGGGAGTAAAAAACTTAGAAAAGAAGGTGGAATAATCTACGGGGTCGTCGTTTGGAGACAGCTGTATATCTTGGGGCAAGAAGGCCTCGAGGATGAGGACAAGCTTAGAGGTCAAAGGGGCTGAGTTCTGGGCATGCTTGAGTTGGAAGGGCTCGAACATTGACGGGGTACGAATATCCAGAGACGAATGCCGGACTCACTAGGCAGGCTCCTGAAAATGACTATAGAGCCACACCCAATATTCTTCCCGGTCCTCAAACTCTTTCGGGCAACCTTCCTCAAGAGCGACTTGCGGATCATCAAACATTTCAAAATATTGGTGCAAGTCGCTCTTCCACTGCTTGTATCGTTTAGCGAAAAGCATGTTGACGTACACCAACATATTGTCGTTGATGTTGTCGAAATTGTAGTTCGTCTGCAATGTAACAAATTAATTACATACATTAATTAATATAAATATATAAACTTTAAGGGAAAAGCAATAAAAAGTCAAGGTACTGACAAATAAATAATCGTGCACGTTCGTGCTCACCTCATCCAGCATTGCCTTCCAAGACTTCCATCGCAAAGGGCAATAGGTCTGAACGATGTGACCAATGTCGTGGGCCAATGCGCTATGCTGATCCGCAGTTGGTGTAGCCTGATGCCGATCGTCATATCCAATTATGATACGTTCGTTGGTCACCTGGGTGTCCTTCGCTGTCTTTAACTAGCGACAAGGTCCCAGAGCATTTTTCTTTGCTGAAAAAAAAAAAAAAAAAAAGTCAAACAAACACTACAAATTATACTGAAATTTCGGTAGAACCTCCCCTAAGATTATAACATTTCCCAAACCCCAGACATTGTAATGAATAATCTATGATATCCAACAACAATCACAATAGTTGAATAAGCCAAATTTGGACAATTGTAGTATGTAACAATTTTGATTGAACTTAATATATGAATAATTAAATTCACAAGGAAATAAAGGGAGTTATTTAACTGTACATGGCTGTGGCCTTGAGGCATTAGTAGTGGATACCGATGTCGTGCGGGGGCGATGATGAGCACGCTTGACACTAATAGGTAGCGCCACTAAAGAGGTCGATGACGCTGGCACTTGGGAGACCCAAGGACCAACCAGATTAACCGATCATTTCTGTCGGAGCAGTGGCGGTTGAAGTAGGAGGCGGGGGAACCGAACGGGGTGCATTTGTCACCGCCTTACAACTTCTAATAAGATGCGACATCTGCACAATTAAAAAAAATTCAATGCATATATATGTTGTGATATGGCAGCAACACGAAACCTCCTTTTTTTTTTTTTTTTTGTAATCATAAAACTACAGCAGCCTTTAGAAAATCCTATCTAATGCCTATATATATAGGCTTCCAAAAAATCAATAGAAACATGCTGACTTAGGAAAACTGTTTTCAACCAAATCATATATACATGCCAATCAGGTATGCACGACATTAACGAGGTCGTCAATTAACTTTTTTTCGAACTTTGCAAGATACTAATGTGATCATGCAGAATGAATGAATGGTGTGATTTTTGAAAAACAATCAATTACGAAAATCACAAGGTACATTTTCATAATTGATTTCTAATTAAAGCTTATAAAAAACAGTGATTAAAATAATTTAAAACACTTGAGTTCAAACACCGAATTTTCTGAAATACAAGACATTGGTTTTGGGGCTGCTCAAAATACCAATGCACAAAAGATTTTTTCTTTCAAAAATATGATGTTGATTAGCTTGAAGGAAAAACTATCTGCTGCAATATAAATGCCCTCGGTGTCTTAATGTTGCCACAAATGCAAACTACTATATTTTATATATAACTTCAAAACATACTCGCTCTCGAACTAAAATATATAAAAGACATGCAATGCTGCTAACCAATTTCTTTCTCAATGCTATGTGCTTGCGATGCTTTTTTCTTTTTCTTTAACTTTAGACTCTCAATGCATAATTCCTATATCAACAGCCAAAATCAAAACTCCTAATCTAATGCGATACATGAGAGAAAAACAAAGGTAAGAGTTATGATGCTGATATGTGAAAATGCATGCAGTAATGTCTTTCAAGAATTAATAGTTGCTCTCATATGTGTGTGAATGTGATACGGCAGCCGCAACAATGAAAACCTAATCTAATGCCCATATATATGGGTGTGTGTGTGTGTGTAGGGAACCAATGTAAGCAATAAAAATGTGGATCAGATATGCAATCAAGATAGATATGAATGCAAAGCAGATATGCATGTTATTAGGAAATAATCCTAAAATTACAAAAATTACAAATTCCTAAAATTTTCTAGAATTCTAATTCCTAAAATTTTCTAAAATCCTAATTCCTAACTTTACTAAATCCTAAAATTACAAATTCCTATCATTAATTTGAAATTAAGAAATAATCCTACAATTACTACTTCCTAGAACCCTAATTACTAGTATAGCACTAGAGTTAAGCAAATTGAAAAATTACCTCAGAGAGAGAGAGTGTGTGACAAAGATTGAGTGAGAGAGAGGACTATCGGAGGAGGAAGAGAGTGCAACGGGGTCTAATGGCTAGATGGTGAGATGTTGAGAGGGTGAAAGAGATTGAGTGAGAGTGAGGGCTGTCAGAGGGAGAGAGGAGAGAAAGGTTTAGTAAGAGAGAGTTTACAGCGTCGAGAAAAACAAAGAGGAAAAACTGAGGGGAAAAGGTGTTTGGCATTTTAATTAAATCCCGAGATTCTTGCGGGACGAAGAGAAATGTATTCGTCGCACAAAAAATTCAAATTTTTACAAAATTATTTTGGTGCCCGCCCAGAAAGTCAAATTTTCTACTCCTTGCTCGACAAAAAGGAACGTAGTCGTCGCGCAAAGAACATTTGCGCAACGAATACCTTCATGTTCGTCGCGTAATAAACTGAAAATTTAATTTACCCAGGTCAAAATTTTTTTAATTTAAATTTATTCAAATAAAAACAATTTATTTATAACATAAGATAAATAAATTACAAAAATATCATTTAATATGTTTTACAAAGCAAGTCACAAATAAATTGCATTATTCATCATCATCTGAATTATAATAACTTTCACTATCGTCGTTATTATCATTTTCAGTCTCCCATTCCTCCTCATCGATAGGTATGTCATAGTCGTCGTTCGAGCCCACTACAGTATTGTATCGCGGAAGATTACCGAGGTCAATTGTAATTGACTGAATCAGTATTTCAATTAAAGCCACTCCTTGTATTTGAAACAATTCTTGGATAAGATTTGTATCTCAGTGTGTTTTCGTATCATTTTCCATTGAAAATTCTAAACATTGGTTAGTGACGTCGTCGTTAGTAGGATCTTGTTCTGGTATAGCATACGCATTTCTCTGATCCATCTTCTGAACAAATTTTCAACCTCTCCCGACTTTAGGGTCATCTAGATACAAAATCTGTTTTGCCATGTTTGCCAAAATGTAAGGGTCACCATCGTACTAAGTTTTGCTAGTGTTCACAGATAGTAAGCCATGGTCGATTTTAACACTTCCATGCCTATTTGGGTATGTATCAAACCGTCGACACTTAAAAATGATCACTAGGCATTGGTCTTTGTAAAGCAATTGCACGCAACACGCCATATTAGAAGCATACCCATCGAGAAACTTTACAGACGATAAAAACTTTAAAAACTCTTTTTTGTCATTTGGTTTCATGGAAAAAAACGCAAGATCCCTTATGGCTTTATCATTGTCCCCATTCATCCATAAACCCCTCCGTATTCCCATTCGTTCCAAATGAAGACAAGCTTTAATCGTGTCCTTTGTCTTGCCCTCGATATCTAGTATGGTGCCCACTAATGTGTCAAATACATTTTTCTCAACATGCACAACGTCTAGGTTGTGTCTTAATTTTAGATTCGACCAATACGCACTAAATGAGAGTGGTTAAGGGCATCTGACCATTTTCAGTGAAACTTTCCACGATGAATATGTGGAAATATTCGTCGCGCAAACATTTGGCTACAAACAAATTTTTCCTGCTTTTTCTTGCGCCACGAATATTTTCGTCACATATATATATATATATATATTTGTTTGTATCTTGCCATATTTGCGCGACCAATCTTTTTTTTCGTCACGCAAGAGCCACTTAAGCGATGAAATTTTTTTGTCGAGCAAACTATTTTTTCTACTAGTGTATAAGTGTTTCTAATTTTAAGGTAGAAATTTTATTCAATAATAGAACAAGATACATCATCTTCAAGTATAAAATCCCAGATTACAAACACAACAAAAAGATGAAACAAAACCTAACCCACATAACCACATCAAACCAGGTGGAAGACGCTCACGAGAGCAAAACCTTTACAACACTTTCTGATGAACTTGCACAGGACAATGCACCTAAGCAAAGAAGCCCTGCTATAAGACAACATGGAGAAGGTGACATAGTCCTTTGCCAGGTACAAACAACAAAATCACAAACTAAACAATAAATAAAAACACTAAACCACAACCACAATCACAACAACAACCACAACCACAAAGGCTCTCTACAATAAAGCGAGAGCGCAACCCAACCAAAACGGCTTTCCTCGAGAACGACACAAACGCAAAATCTCTCTTCGAAAAAGCGAGAAAGCGATCCAAACCCAAACGTAGCCAGAACACCTCAACCATCACTGGCCACTGATCGGGATAAGGTAGGCGGAGCTGCCACGAATTCGTCAAGAGGAGTCATGAAGCTCTGAAAAACAAACCAAAAAAGGGGGATCCGACTCACCAACAACCACAATTCACCCAAACCCGCAAATCTTGCCAATAAAGTAGAAGATCACGGAAATTGGGGACGGGAGGCTGCAACAATGCAGAGAAAATTGGTTGCCCACAGAGTGGAAGGGAAGAAGAGATGCTTCACAACACCAAGAACTGGAAAGAAAAAGGAAAAGAGATGGGGAGTAAAAAGGAAGGGAAGAGGGGCTAGAAGGAAGGGGGAGAGAGGTTGCCGCCGGCCCAAGCCAAAGCAAGGGACCGGCAACTAAAGCTTTTGCAGAGTTACGGTTTTTTCTGAGAGAGAGTTAGGGTTTCTTCAGAGAAAGGGTACAACTAAAGCTATGATTTTCATATAGGTGCTTTTGGATGCACATTATTTGAGAAGATTTCAAATGCAAGCTCTCCAATATATATGAAAAAAATTATTTAAACCCAGATTATATATTTTTACACCTAATTACAAAATCATCCTTAACGAAATAAGAATAAAAAAAAAAATTTCGTCTTTACGAACTGTCTTTACACCCAACAATAGAGAATAGTGGTGTTTTTTTTTCCACACCCACGTCTCACAACCCAAAGTCTCCCGATGAGCAACGGTACCCCATTATTTCATATGAACCCTAAACCCAAAACAGTTTCGTGCTTCCTTATTGGGATTGGTCAAATCGTCCAATGATTCTTCCTCTTCGAATTTTGAAGCAAAGTCTGAATTTGGAGAGGACGCGTCAGTTGATAAACCCGTGATTAATTCCTGAAGCGTACTGGTTTCTCTTCGTCTGCAACACATTCCAAGTTCAATAATTAAGGACTCTTCTTTAGTCGTGTAGTTCAAGTTGTAATTTGATTTCTCATATTCATTGAGTTCATAAATTCATCAGATTCATCTATTACCTTTCATCGTCTACTAGGCCTCGCTTCTCCAACTTAATGTTGCGGAGCCTCCCTCTTTTTGGTATGCTCGTACCTGCGAGCGAAATCTTTATTGATACTGATCTCTAAACATCGTCACTTTTAAGTCGATGTCGCTGTCTAATATTTGAAGTCCATCCATTGTTTCCGCAAATTTTAGGGTTTAGATTTGAAAGGCATCTTCTTCTCCTCCTCACGCGATTACTTGTGCATTTGAGTTGCGTGTACTGGAAATAATGGAGGTACAAGAGCCATAAGTTTATTTTTTGTATTGGAAAAGATTAATTAGGATCCATTTGGTAACTTTTTTAGTTTTTGAACAAACAATATCATTTATATTAAGAGGGAGGGGTGGACTTAGCCTCACAATGAACTAGCAATAATGTGGTTTAATTTCGTCTTTGGCGAGAATCTGACCTAAGACCTCTCACTTACAAATGAAGATGAATACCGTTAGACCATATGATCCATTTGGTAACTTTTGAAAAAAGAGAAGAGAGAAGGAAAAAAAAAAAGGAAGAGACAGATGAGGGGTAAAGCATAAGGAGCGCACACTTCCTCAATCTTCTCGTTCTTTTTCTTTCTGTCACCTTTTTCATTCTTTTTTTTTTTTTTTTGTTAGTTTTGTATTTGGAGGAGATTCCATTTTTAACAACTTCTAATATAGAAATTTAGATATAAAAATAAAAATACTGGGGCTTAATAATTGTACTATATTAACAACATCAAAGTTAAAAACCCTAAATGTCTAAAGAAAAATCAAAGGAAAAATTCTCTGATGCCGGCTCCTGCCTTTGGCTTTGGGGTCGGCGGTAATCTTCTTGAAAATCATTCTTCATCTCTTCCCTCTCACTTTCCATTTACTTTACTTGGTGTTGAATTATCACCATGAAACGTTGTAGTCACTATGATAGTTGTCGTTATTTTGGCTCACGCACGAAGTTAACATAAGGTTTTTGAATCTTGTTATCACCTTTGGCATAGCGTTAAAGCGAGAAAGCCATGGAAGATGTCAAATTGTGTTGGATACGAGTTTAATTAGTATAATATTTTGGGTTTAGCTAGTGCAGTGGTATGACATGCAGATGTCCGGAGAATGTGGAGCAACAACATGATTTTATCCTTTTACATTATTTCTATTTAATAATTTCCAGGAATTTTCGTGGAATTTGGTTTGATTTATTTCTGTAGGAGAGTTTGCTAGTTTGATTGCTCTCTATAGAGTGTGCATGATTTTAATTTTCATTTTGGTGTGCTACCTCTTTTGGATCTATGTGTGAAGGGTGGAGCTGTTTGATTTGCTGGATCTACTTCATTTGGTGTTTTGGGATCGTGGTAGTGATTAGGTGATGCAATCGACCCATGGACATCGTACTCCTTGTCCCAATTTATGGTATGAGATTTTGTTCTTACATGATCTCCCTGTAACTCGAAGTTTAACAGTTTTATTGATATATGTAATTGTGCGATTCTCGATAAGCTCAGACGAGTGCTTGATGTTTATTTATTGTTTTGCAATTAGTGATACTTTATTGTGATATTTTTAGAGAGTAAGGACCCTTTTGGGACTGAGTTCTTCATGATAAGTATTTATAATGCCCTTTTTTAAAGGAAAGAAATATTGTAGTCTTCTTAAAAAAAATAAAAAATTGTACTATATTGTTATACCTTCCTAGTATTAGAATGACTCAGGGCGGCTCCCCCTATATTTTGATAGTGACAAAGGCTTCATATTCAAATCTCATCATCCTTATTGATTAAAAAAATGTATGATTTACTAGGAAAATTGTCAAAAATGTTTATTTTTATTTATTTATTTTTTATTACAAGAGGTATTCTTATCTAAACTACATTAAGGAAGAGGGTATGAATCAAAAACTCAGTGGGTTGAAAAAAGAAGATCTTAACTATCAAGATAATTCACTACTTGCTAAATTGCTGAAATGTTATGTATTAACATGGGTACGTTTAACTCTTTCTTCCTTTCTTCCCTTCTTTCTGTTGGGTCAGTAACGTAATCTGATTACCGTATATCAGAGCAGTGTGTCTGTATGACCAAAAAGAAATGCAAATACTAGAAGAAAAACATTATTTTATAACTAACGGCCACTTTACAAAAGCAACAATATATATTCTATCGAAGACCTAGATTTTGTGTGACAAAGACCAACATATAACATGAAGATGATTACTCCTTTTTCTGTACTGCGTGATTTTAGGGCATGTCCATTGTCTGTTTGATGTGTGTGTGTGTGTATATATATATATATAAATATATAGGTCAAAGACTATTAACAGAAGAAGAACATTTCTATATCAAAAACATGCAGGGCCCACCTCGTGCTGAAGTTATTGAGCATTGATTGAATTAAAGTGGCAATTAGCCGGAAAGGGATCCGAAGATTTCCACCTAATCTATCTAGTTCGAGATTCGGATCGTTAAAATTTGATTTAACGGCTACAAACAGGGAATCCTTTTAAAAGTAATAATAACTATAACCATTAGATCAAATTTCAATGGTCCGAATCTCATATTAGATAGATTAGGTGAAAAGGGATCCGAAAAGGTCCCTTTCCCAATTAGCCATTTGCCACCATGCCTCGTCAAAGTTTCGTCCATATATTCAATTAATCATTTCACCAAAGTGTTGCTTGTAATTTTGTCCAAAAACAAAAAAAGTGTTGCTTGTAATTTGGTTTTGCATTAGAAAACATATGTATGATTCCAAAATCTCATATGGTAATACATTACCCGTGATGAGAAAATAATGACGGCCATTTAGGTCCCGTGACAAAATATAAAAGGAAATAAAAGTATGCCGAAGAAAGAAATGAAAAAAAATTGTGTCCAACTTGAAGATAAAATAACTCATTAATGAAACTTATCATATTGAGTCCCTTTCAAATGAGGAGATTAGAAGGAAGAAATTTTCTTTATGTATAAATCCATCAAAATAAATCATTTGTTACATACCTATTAGATTAGGAATGTAATTATGTAAATCCTAACATATCTAGGATATCCTTATAAGATTCTACCCTATCTCTTAGACTAGATATTATCCTATTAGAGTTGTAATCTTATTAGGATAAGGAATTTACCTTCCCTACTATTATAAATAAAGGCATAATGGGATGATATAACACACACCTCACAATTATACATCTCTCTCTTCTCTCTCTATGTGTCACACCCCCTCTCTCTAGCCTCCATAATGCTTCGAACCATATCTCTTATACTAGATATTATCCTATTGGAGTTGTAATCTTATTAGGATAAGGAATTTACCTTCCCTACTATTATAAATAAAGGTACAATGGGGTGATATAACACACATCTCATAATTACACATCTCTCTCTTCTCTCTCTATGTGTCGCACCCCCTCTCTTTGGCCTCCATAATGCTTCGATAAATTATGCCTACAACACGTTATCAACAAGCCCTTGACGATGCGCTAAAGAGAGTTTATTCTTCAATCAGGGAATTATTACGTTTTAATCATTCTTTTTATGATTAACTATTATTTTATTGAATTAATCTACATGCTATTGATTTAATTTAATTTTTCTTTGTTGAATGTGATACAATGCATTGGAGATGCACGGCTTTCAGAGAAGGATTCTTCTACAAACAGGGTCGTCTCTGAGATTTTGGGAGCCTTGTGCGAAATTCATAAAAGAGACCCTTCTTATAAGACATCTTAAAAAAATTGAACAATGTATTAATGCTAAAAAGCAATATCGAAATAAACTTTAAAACTCACTAACCATCTATTTCTAAATATTATTAAATGAAAAGAAAGCTACAAAGTAACCATACTACTAATAACTAACGATAACTTTAATCTAAAGAAACCAAATAAACAAAACTTAAAAAAGTCTAGTACTGAAGTTTCACTTATGATCACTAATTAAACCTTCATAGTCAATTTTGTCTAAAAATCACTTTCAATAGATATCAAGGCAAGTCCATTTAACCTTTCTTGCAACATAGTTGACCGCAAATACGATTTTAAAAACTTTAACTTTGAGAAACTCCTTTCCACATATGCAATGGTAATAGGTACAGTCAACAAAATTATGTATGCAATGCTTGCAGTCAAGAAACAACGCATCATCTTCAAGTAGTTCAATATGTCAATGGATTTCTTTATTTCTTTGGCAAATGCTCTCGTAAAAGCTTCAACTCTACTAATAATGCATCCCCATCAACATCAAAGAGCTCATCTTTCTTAAGAAAGTTTTGAAGCCGATCACAACAATCTTTCAATTTATCATTGTCCATCGAATTCAACCATTATGAATGAACAAAAACCCAAATATATCATCATACGCTTGATATTCTTCAAACCTTTCTTCAAGGAACCAATAGTTTGATCTATTATATACAAGAAGTAATGAACCCTAAAAGATTCTTCCATTGATTGTTTAGTTGGTTGGGATGATTCACCTTCATTCTCATCAAAATGTCTTTTTCTACGAACTAGATGTTTTTCTGGAAACACGGGATCAATTTCCATTTCAATAGTAAGTTCTTTAGCATTAATCATAGCCTCCACAAATCCAGTTTCTATGTACTTTTCAAAATAAGCGATCAATCCTTGTACTTGTTCTATAGCAACATCAATAAGCATGTCTTTAGATTGCAAATCTTTGTTAACCTCATTAACAACAGCCAATATTTCATACCAAATATTCATGCCCAATAAAAACTCAAATTTCCCAATGTCGTATGTTGCCAAAGATTTAACTGCACTTCTTGTTACTAAGTCATTGTCACTTTCTGCTAATTGGAGTAGAGCTTTTTCTATTTGTAGAGGTTGGGATTGAATTGCTTTAACACTCGCAACATGGATTTCCCATCGTGTGGCCGACGATATTTGAGAGTCAGTCCTTTTATATTTTCTTTCTGAATCAACCATTGTTTTGTAGAATTTGCGAACAAGCTATAAATACGTTGTACTATTCCAAAGAAGTGTTTCGCTTTGCCACAAGAGTTCGCCATATTACAAAGTGTTAAGTTAAGACTATGAAAACCACATGGAGTGTACATTGCCCTAGGATTTATATCAAAAAGCCTCTTTTGTACACCTTGGTGTCTCCCTCTCATATTTGATCTATTATCATAACCTTACCCTCTCACATCATCAATATCAAGATCAAGAACTTTTAATACATTCTGCAACTCTTCAAACAGACATTCTCTTGATGTGTTATTCACAATTAGATATTGCAAAAAATATTCTTCTACTTTTACTGGAGTACTATTCACATCCACACATCTTATGATCAAGGTCATCTGTTCTTAGTGGCTAAAATCAGGAGTACAATCAAGTATCACGGTAAAATATTTAGCTTCTTTGACCTTTTGAATGATTACAGATTTGATTTCACAAGATATCAACAATATCAACTAATTATGGATGGTATGACTAAGATAATGATATCGAATCTCATTATTTAGGAAGCGTTGAAGATGAATCTTTATCAATGGATTAGATTCAACCATCATTTGAACTAGGCCCATAAAATTTCCATTACTTTCTTGATAAAGCTTATGGTTATTTCCACGAAAAGCCAGTGAGTATTTAGCTAGATATTTCATAATGGAAATCAACCTTTGTAATAATTACCTCCAATGCTCTTTTCTTTCTTCATATGGTCTTGCATAACTTTGTCAATTGTTTCATTTTTCTGCAATCTAAGACGCAAATCAATCTAAGTTGTCATGTTCGAGATGTGATCAAAACTATTTCCATGCTCTTTAAGCCTCACATTGAGATGTGTCCAATCTTTTTAGCCCTCATTTGCTAATTGACCTTTGAAAGGCCTTTTCTTGAACAATTTGCAACAAAAATAGAACACTTTATCAACATCCTTTGAATAGACTAGCCAATCTCTATTATGTTTCTCTCCATTGGATAAGTATCAGGTGTAAAAGGCTGCATTAAAACGCCTATTAAACTGATCTTTAAAACCTTTCTCAATTGATAGATCTCTTGCAAGATCTTTTTCTGCCAACAAATCAATCCATTTGGGATCAAGACTATCCGAAATTTGTGGATCATAAATGTTTGAGGGAATGGACTCACTCGATTGATCACTGACAATAGGAGCATCCTCATGATTATCATTCTCATCAAGGTCGTCATCAATTTCATCATTGTCCAAATCATCAGCTAATTTCTCATCGTCATCCTGTTGTTCCATAATTAAATCATCCACTGAACTTTGTGGTTCTTTTTTTTCTTTTAGAAAGAACCTATCAATAGCTCATTTTTTAGACTGAGTCAATTGTTCATTTTTTTCTTTTTCTTTGACGCTTCAAGTAACCAGATGTATATTTTCTAGCAGGTGCCATCTTTTATATCTCAAACAAGATCACAATAAAATTATAGTAAGTATGAACAATGAAACCTGATAGTCCGCAATACTTGTACGTCTAGTGATTTTTTGTGACTCCTCTTGATTTTGCCCTGAAAAGTACAAAAGAAAAAATTATTATAAATAAGAAATACTCAAATCTTCAAATTCCAAGTCAATATACTTAAATTAGTAAATATCTTACTTTAATCGAAGTCTACATCATTCTGATCTATTGAATTGTCTTCATGATTCGAAAGTTTCTCTTTAATTTCATGAACTTATAAATTAGGGTTTAATAATTTGTGGGAAAAAGAACAATGGGAAGAGAGAAGAAAAGTGGACTAGACACTAGTGGAGGATTCTGATGTCTGGAACTGTGGTGTGAAAGAAGAAAAGTTGGGAGTAGCGATGAGATTTGGTGTGAGAGAAGAAAAGTAGGAAGCAGCAGTAGCAATGATGGGAGTTGGCGGACGTTGATGGCAATCAGCCATCAGATTTATATATATATATATATATATTTTATTAGTATTTTTATATATTATTTTCGTATAATATTATTTTATATATTATTATATTCAGTAAAAAAATTATTTTTGGGGGGCAAGTACCTGATGGCTCTTGGCCCCATCAGATTTATATATATATATATTTTTTGATTTGATTAATATTTTTATATAATATTATTTTATATATTATTATATTCAATAAAAAACTATTTTTGGGGGCCCCCAAAATTTTGGGGCCTTGTGCAATGGAACCGGTCACACCCCTTAAAAGTCGGCACTGTCTACAAATTCAAAGGCTCAGTTGTTTTTTGCCAATCAAGTTTTTTTAAAATAAAGGAAGATATTTGAAACAACGATGAAACATAAAAACATTCCTCATGATGCATGAACCCTTTATATTTACATTTACCTTCCAATATATATATTGCATATGTTTCATATATTTGTCAATACACACACACACACACACACACATACACGGTTCATGCATTACGCAATTTTTGCTATATGGAATTTGTGAGTCAAAGCATCGAAATAAATTAGAAGCAATTAGAGTTTTTCAAACCCTAGCAAAAGTCGAAAAAAAAAATTATAGGATTTTTTAGGCATAAGTCGCGGCTCACCGCTGTTGGCACCACTGAGTCGAGCCTCACCGCTGCCCTGCAGCCTAGCCGTGTGGAGGACCTTGTGACGACGTTTGACGTCTGGACTACACGGCAGCAGCCCTTTGGGCTTTGCTAGGCATGCAAGACACACACCAGGCCCTCGGCCTGGTAGGGGTTCCTCGAGCCTCTAGCCCAACCCAACTCCAAAAAAGGCATGTAACTCTCTTGGATCTGTCATATCGTGTCCTTGGCCCAAAAATCAAAAGCCCTATGTTGCTAGGCCTTTGTCCCCAAGCCTAAGCCTGCCTGTAGCAAGCCAGAAGCTTACTAAGCTTCGCCCAAGCCCTTAGCCTAACTCGCCAATAGCCTATACTGCTAGGCTTGCCTTCCCCTTGGCCCAAAACCCAAAAGCTAACTTCAGCTAGGCTTTCCCGCACATCCAGGCCAGCCCTGTGCTGGGCTTATCCTACCGTGCCTTGTTTTGGCCTAAACCAGCAGCTCATGCTATTGGGCTCACCCCAAACCCATGGCCTAAAGGCTTGCATCCTTCATGTGGCCCTTAAAGGCTTGTAGCCGTGCTGCAGGGCCCTGCCTTTGCATTACAACTAGCCTAATTAAGTTGGGCTGCGTTGTTTTGTCGACCCAATGCCAATTTTTGGCATTCCCGCTTCATAACCATACCCATTTAATGTTTGGGACATTTTGGTTAAAGCTAATTAAGGTATAATTCACTTGCCACTTGGGCCACCGCCAATTGAAGCTAATAAAACCCGCATGTCATTATTTTGCTTCCACAATCGCCCTTGTATGGTCCTGATCTATTAAATTAATTAAAAGTGACCAGTAATCCATTAATCTGACAAGACATCCAAAATTATTATCCCAAAGATCACTTTTAGACATTAACGATTCAATAATTTATTTTTCTTCTTTGAACCATTGACATCCTTTCGTAGTCTCGAAACGCTTACACTTGAGAGTTCCTAAAGCAACTCAAATCCACTGCACTTAAATCAGTACCTTGTATTTTGTGTTCTTACAGGAACCTCTCTTTTATGAACTAAACATTCATAACTAAATTGAACCTGTAGTTTCAAATTTAGTGCCTTTGAAACCCGAAGTTTTCTTAAAACAATACACCATGAAAACCCGATGTTTTTAATGTAAACTAATCTTAGAACCTGAATGTTCTAACTTTGATGCTTATGGATGTTTTATTTTTCATTACACTATTCACAATTTTGTTCCCTCTATTCAGTGGATTGTCGAACCGTCACAAGTTCGATTTTCCTGATATGGACGTTTCTAATATAAACCACTTTATGTGGGGTATAAAACGTGAATCTCCACTTGACTATCAAGAAGCTGAAAAACCATTGAAGTCAACAATGGCATGGAAGAGCTGAATAAGCTTCCGCCATGATCTTCACTCGAAGACCTATGCTCAAAGCACTACAAATGGAAGTACCTCTCGAACGAGGATTTCATGGCTCTTTGGCTCGCTCCTACGGATCGTCTAATCATGAACGATATTGCCTGAAGCACACCATGATTACGTCCATGAATGAGTATGATTCTAAAGTTTATAAATCCGATCGAATTTTGATTGGAGAGTACTTTTCTCGTCCTTCCAAGTTTTTAACTTGCTCTTGAAGCAGCAGTGTAGAAAACAAAAGTTTGTCAAATTTTTGGATCTGACTACTACCACAAATATGAAAGAACAATATAGATTCCACTAGAGTCTATCGAATGGTGGTGTCCTGCTTCGGCAGGGATACACTGAAGGTCATGCTCTGCTTCGGCAGAGGTGCACCGAACGTTTTGCTTTGCTTCAACAGAGGCATACCAAACAGACCCCTCCAGCTTTGGTTAGAGCCTAACGAACCCAAGTCTGGGTCTATCTCTCACAATCCAATTTCAAGTTTGTTTTTACAACATATGGCAGAATCAGGGCATGCCGAGGTATGGCATCACGCCCGAAGTGTGATCCTTGGCACCTAAAACCTAAAACTTCAAGAATAATGGATATTATTCCCGAACCTCAACCCTGCAAAATCTACTTCCATCTCAATGGAATAGATTATTGGTTATGCACCTGTTTGTGCCCTTACCAATGTCGTTGAGGAGTACCATTCTAGTAGTCAATATGTGAGATTAATTTTGCTCCATCGAACATCTTTGGAAGAGCAGAATTTTTACATGCATGGCCTTGTTGGCCGAATTCTCTTAGTAACTTTGGTTTACTTTGTGAACATTTTTCTATGTTCTTAGATTCATGTTTGGTGTTTGTTTTAGTTATGGATTATGTTATCACTATTGTCATCGAAAATGAATTAATTGAATCATGTTTCTTGTATACATGTGACCAAATTTAATTAAACACATGATTAGGTACGAATGTGGGAAAGTTAGTTGTCTGGATGAATGCGAAACTACGCACACTAACTTTACACCTAAATCACATCTCTAGCAATGACGTTAAGTATATCCAACCTAATTAAGAGCATTGGAATGCTTCTCAGTTGTATGAATGGTACTACATTACCATTTAAGAGACCTTCTATTATCCCTGTTCTTGAAGAACATCGTTGTAGTTTTAAGGATATTCAAGAGAATACTGATCATAATTGAAACCTCTAAAGAAAATTGAGTGGAATATCTTTGCACCACCTCCAAAAATGAGCCTGAAGCTTTGCTTTGGGGCTAATAGGCTGCCTCCCGACTAGGAGCACCCCACATGTGGCCAGCCTGGAAACGGGTGATTCGAGTAATTTACTTGCTTTGGCATGACCTTTTAGGACACTTAGGTCAAACAATGATGCCATGACGTATCTCCTTACCCGAAGTAAGGATCTTATGCCTACAAGCACACTTTGTCAAGCCTGGTCGTTGAGGAAATTGATTTTCTAAATCATCCCTCGCAAAGATACAAAATCACCCTTTTTCATAATGGATTCAAGGGAATATATGTGGACTAATCTAACCAAAATACAGACCATATAAATACTTATGGTTTTGGTTGATAAATCGACAAACTGGTCACATGTTTGTCCACACACATTGCTGCTAAACCTTCTAGCCGATTTTAAGGGTTCACTACCTTACTTATCCCATAAAGTCTAGAAGACTAGATAATATCAAAGAGTTTATATTGAATGTCTTCGATAAGTATTGCATTTTTTTTGGGTTTATAATTGGACATCGAATTCCTATGTTCACCCAAAAACAGCCTCACAGAGCAATTATAAAGCACAATTTAATTGATCACCAGAACCTTGGTGAACACACCAAGCTTTCAATTTATATCTAGGGCAATGCAATCTTGTACGTAGCTGTGTTGGTCCACCTTAAGGCCTATTACCACCTAACCATTTTTCGACATTACAGTTAGTTACTGGGTATAAACCTGACGTTTCGTATTTACACATTTGGGTGTGTATTCCATGTGCCAAGTTGCACCGTAGCAACGTACAAATATAGGTCCTCACAGAAGGTTATGAATCTTTGTCGATTATGATTCTCTTTCATAAAAGCTCTCTTAGAGCCTTTGCATGTGATCTCTTTACCGCTCATTTGCAGGTTGTCACTTAAATGAGACAGTTTTCCCGTCGTTAGGGGGAGATAAGAACGTCAATGCTCTGTAAAATGACGTGAATTTGCTTAGACGTTGCCCAATACGTCTCATCTCGATCCCCATACCGCACAAGTGTGATAAGCAAGTGCGATGAATTCTAGCTTTCAGAATGTTACTCCAGACGGATTCCTCTGATCTAGCTAAAGTGACAAGATCATATATCAGCTGTAAACACGCCTGCAAAGATAGACGTACTTAAAGGACGTTGAGTCAACATCCCCGAAGGGTGTGCTACCTCTAAAAAACGGTTTGGTCACCCCTGTTACCAATCAATCTATCTAAGCCTGAAGCATAAGAGATCACTCAGTTTGTATCATTCACTTCCTTAGAAGAGGAAGATCACGACAGAACAATTAATCCGTACTCGATCACTGTTTCAAATCATTTCCATCTCATGAGATTAATCCGGATTACTCCCAAGACTTGAAGTTCTTGGTCCAGTATACTAGTTTGGATGAGAAAATGGAATTGGAATGAGATTATCATCGATGATGTTTTCACTTATATGGTAGCTACCGACATAAATGAAAAACAACGATATCAAACCATAGTCCGTTGATTAGTGACAACGTAGAACTAATTAGACAACCGAAATTACAATCCAAGTTAAATTCCTTACCAAAGTGTGTTTGGACCTATCGTTCTTACACTGCCCAAGGTAACCCGCTGTGTTACTAGTGGGAAAGGAAACGTAATGAGATGAATGAAATAGTATGATATGATGCACAAATTATGGCGCAAGGTTTTTCTTAAACGTCCTATGATTGACAGCAGCATTATGAAATATGGTTAGTATTTCTCTATAGGGATAGTAATACGGAGATTGACATGTAAGTTTCGAAAGAATTACATGGATTGGTTCAAATAATTCTAAACTATGGAACACCTTCTTAACTCGTTTGAGGTGTTCACTTACGGATTGAAGCAATTTGGCAGATGTGCTATATCCAGTCTAAGTGATTATTTGATCAATTAAGGATGAATTATGTCATTGCGTGTTAAACTATAAAGTCTTATTCTGAATTACTAGAGATGTAGTTTATGTCGATGACATGCATCTCACTAAGACTCTAGAAAAGCTTGGGAAAATTGTCTCACATCTAAAGATGAAATTTAAGGTAAATGATCTTAGGAAAATCGTTTATATCTTAACCTAAAGTTCAAGTTTTGTTATGATGAAACTTTGGCCTTCTCGTCAAACTACACCCTGAAGGTGTTACATTTGAGTACACCTATGATCTTCCATACGTTACATGCAAATGATACCCTTGTAGAGGTTACGAAACCTGAAGTTCCATATCTGAGTTTAACTTTACGCTTCGTTGTTCTTAGCTCATTGTGTTAAATAAGACATCTCATTCACTGTTAATCTATTGGTAAAGATACAGCATCGCGCCTACACGCAGCCACTGAATTGGTACTAAAGATGTTTTTCCGCTACCCTGAAAGGTACAAGATTTGGGCTAATCCTAATGCATCCTGAGATGATCCGACCACTTGACCCTCAGATTGATGCTTGCATTGTTTGTTATGTTGACTACTGCTTACTTATCAAACCCCCACAAGGCACATCCACAAATGGTTATGTCTTTACCTTTAGGGATATTGCAATATCTTGAAGGTCCATGATATGACTTTAGTTGCAAAATCTTCAAATTGTTCCAAGACTCACCTTACTTCACTACGCCACACATGAGACATGGTTAAGAGCTCTTGTTGAGCATATTCGAAGTACTTGCTGTTTTCATCCATCGTTGAGTCCCAACGACGATCCATAAAGATTATGCCGCATGTATCAACTCGACAAGACACGACACATCAACACAGTCAATGCCAACACATATTACGTCTACATCTACATCAGCAAAGCATTAGGAGATTGAAGTCATGCAAGCTGATCCTAGACAACTTTGCTAACCTCTATACGATGTCACTGTCAAAGTTAACATTCCATAAGCTTGTCCAAGGAATTGGTATGCCTACGTATTCATAGGTAATGCTTGTAGTTTTCATTTGGAAGTTCTGTCAAACTCAGAGGTAGTATCCAGAAGTATACTCACTTGATCTTAATGTACTATTTTTCCATATGATTAGGAGCATTTTTCCCATTGGGTTATTGCTACCTAACTAGGTTTTGACGAGCCACCCATCCTTGGCTGATCATACCTTTGTAAGCTCTTCTACTTGTGTCCAGAAGATGTATAGTTTTGACTTAATGCAACTTCTCACTTTTCTCCTAGTCTATGGGTTTTTATCCCACATTGGGTTTTACCATAGTAAGGTTTTGTGAGTTTTACCTTTTATGCATTCTTCTGTTGATTTGAGACTCGCATTTGCTCATTGTGTCGACGACTTCATCAATTGAACTTACTTCATCACTGAAGACCTAATGCGCCATTTGTTTAAGTATTTACACACTGAAGGGGGAGTGTTGCATACCTATTAGATTAGGAATGTGATTGTGTAAATCCTAACATATCTAGGATATCCTTATGAGGTTCTACCATATCTCTTAGACTAGATATTATTCTATTAGAGTTGTAATCATATTGGGGTAAGGAATTTACCTTCCCTACTAATATAAATAAAGGCACAATGGGATGATATAACACACACCTCACAATTACACATTTCTCTCTTCTCTCTCTATGTGCCGCACCCCCTCTCTCTCTCTAGCCTCCATAATGCTTCGATAAATTATGCCTACAACATCATTCACTTTTATCTTAAATTTTATGATTTATCTATTTTAATCCGACTCTAGACACCAAACAAAATTTTCACTTTCACTCCATCAAATTGCTGAGCATGAGAGTGAAATATTGCAACCTTAAATTGTCCCGAGAATCTACTTTTCATTTGTGACAAACCAAACATTTAATAGCTAGCAAAATTTCCCTTTGCCGGCCCTAAAATTGTAATATAATATTAACCTAGAATTTGTGAGCATACAATCAGATTACCTAATTTCGTCTTTGCAACCATATAAATAATACACATCTTTATTAGCAAAAAAATAAACATATTTGCGTTAGTGTATAAATAAGTGTAAACTTTTAGTCTGCATTCATTCTTTTCCACTCAATTAAGCCCTAAAGAATATTAATTGTACTTGGACGTGATGATTCGTGAATGAAGACCAATGTAGTCACAGGTGTGATTCCTCCACCTCGTAAACATATTTAAAATATGGAAAATGTTTGTATTATCTATGGGGACTTATTTGTCTCCCTACTTATAATTAACGAATTTTTATATCCAAACTGTTCATTCTCTTTATTATTATCTAAAAATTATTTTTACAAAAAAATCATTCAATTTGGAGAGTGCTATAGTCATCCATACATGTCAAATCAGTCAACGATTTTAGTAACAAGTAACATCTTCATGATGAACCGTCTATGTGTTTTATGTATACGAATGGGATAAAGATTTCCAAATTAAATAATTTTTTGTAAATAAAGATTTAGATGATGACAAAGAAAATGAACAATTCTAATTATGATATTTAAATAATAATGGTTCATCAATTGTAAGTAGGAGATAAATAGTCCTCATTAAGAAAGACAAAAGCATTATCCTTTAAATATTTTGATATATATGTTGTTCGTCAACAACCTTAGATACATAACTTGCAAGTTTTCCGTTATTTCATGATTGAAAAACAAGAAAGCTAGTAATACAACGAATTATAAGGCTTCATATGTTGAATAGAACTCGGTCGTTAATTAGAAAAATGTGTATTGTTTTGGAAGCAATCATAGTGGTTAAATTATGAGAATTGGTTTCTTATTTTAATATCCGATGGGTAGTAATTAGTTATGAACTTCATTAGGAAACGAAACCTTTCTCTGCCTATAATAGCGCACATATCCGTCTAATGTGTACACTAATGAAAAAACATGTATTAGAGTTTTAACGTGCAAGCAAGGCTAGAGAGAGAAATCTAATTTTCTCCACGCTGATGGCTCGTCTACAGATCATTCAAGATAGAGATTGTAGATGACATTTGACGGCTAGTTATCGAGATGTATAATTTATGTATTCCGTAATAATCGATTGTGAAAATCATAGAGTTCAAGTTCTTCGCTCAAGGATTGAGTCTTTTAGATTTACCCAATTTTTAAGTTTACAGATACAACCGGTGCAGGTTTGCCCTTAATTAGTCTTTACACAAGAATTGGATTTGTGAAGTCTTGTCACATTATTCTAGCTCTGGGTCGAATATATTTTGACGAAGATTCTGAATCTTGTCGGCGGCACCTTCTAGCTGCCTCTTGATGTCTTACTGTAGTTTTTCTTAATTTATTGACGTTTATCCTCGCGTTGTTAAACCAGCACCGAAAAAACAAAGAACAACAAAAGAAAAACTCTAAGAAGATACGAATCTCTTGATGTCTTTCTTTAGTTGCCCACGTAGCCAACTAATAAGTTACCTCCCCTCAGTCTTTAGACCTTTTGGTGGTTTTGCTAAATTTCTAAATCTATGATACGAAAACTACTTATCATCCAACAGAATATGAAGTTCCAACAAATCCAATCCTAGGTATTACTTTTTGGGTATATTTTAAGCCTTAAAGTGATGAAAAAGTTGAAGAAGGCAAGGGAGGATTGGGATGGGTTTGTTGGTACCTCAAGGAAGAAGGTGAAATTCATGCATGTTTTATACTATCTAGCTTATATATTCACGTTGATTACGGAACATCAGGCTTTGCTTCTTGCAATTTATCTTTTGTCAGTCAAACATCTTCTTTGTTGAAATTAACTAGCAACTTTTTTAATTTGATTTTGATGAGTGCCATCAAACTTGCGTGTCTTCAGCTAATGCGTCGATTTAATTACATCCGCAAAAGTAAAATAATAAGAGTTTGTAACAACATATATAATAAGCTAATTCCTCCCAAAAAAGGGTAAGTAGTCCATATCATCACCGATAGCGGTCTTAATGAATAATTTATGTACCACTCATTAAGTGACAAAGGAGGCCCTTGGCATATGCCGTACAGGTGATACCCTTTATCTAAATGGTCAAACTTTTGCTACACTAATTATAGATGTGATGTCACTTAGTATTACAATCTAATGATATTCTTAGTTATTTAAAATGAGAATTTTTAGGTTCGAATTTTATAGATGACAAATCACAACTAATTTATTCTCCCACCCTTAATGTATATATAAAATTATATAACACAAATTAAAAAGTATGCAGGTGATACACTAGAAAATGCAATCCAAAACTTATAATTTGAAAAGTATTTATGCAGGAATGCCAACTATTCTAAGTTACCATTTATTGGATATTTTTTTCTTAAACAAAAAAATTTCTTTTATATTTTACCGTCTTAAAGCAATAGCTTAAGTTCAAGATATCAGGGAGGATTAGGATGGGTTTGTTGGATAGCAAGGGATTGCTTTCATTCTCTTTCACTATATCACATGATGAGCAAACACGAAACAACATGTTACTAGCAACTGAGTGCTCATTTGAACGATGAAGTCATTCAATTGATGCATATACTAATACAGTAACATTTAGAACTTCATTTTGGACTTGCATTTAGAATCAATAGTCTTGGTTAGGATGAAACATGAGATGTCACACGTGCTTAAAGCCATCGCGTGGAGCTTCAAGAAATTGAGTATACTCACTCTCCCATGTAAACTAGCAATTGAGGTCATGTTCAAGCTCCCACTGGCCACATCTGACATGAAATTTGGATTCGACAGTATTGTCTCCCCCATAAGATCCACCGAGGTGGTCATGTTAACCTTGCCTCTTGCAGGCACAAAATCTGCCTGGATTGGAACTTCGGCCACAATGCTGTCGCGGTAATGAACATAAGCCGTGGCATTCTTGTACTTGAAGCTCCCAATACGGTTCCTGTTTTCTATTGTAATAAGCATGTTTAATGTGACATTTAGAGTCGCACTTGGGAAGAGTGAAAACTGAATGTTTTGAACGCCAACAGGCTTGGCATCGATTATGGGTTGTTTAAGCTTCAGGATGGTGAGTGAAAGAGTTGTGAGGATGATGATAACAATGACTAGGAAAATGGCTGTTGCTCCACAGCAGATTTTGAGGCCTCTGCGCGACGTTTTGTCGGTTTCCATGTTTGGTTTATGAGAAAATGGAGGCTTACTATAAGCTTAGATTGCCGGCTTAATTTAGACTGCTGTCAGGTAATGGTGATTACAAGCTATGGAAATCATAATAGTGATTAAGATCATATATATAGGAGGTAAAAATACAGAAGGGTTTGTGTTAATGTTCTTGTTTGGACGTTGGATTTTGTTTGCTTTGTAGGAAATGAAAGATGAATGCTTAATCTGGTTCACTGAGACTGACAAGAGAGGAGTTTTTCAAGCCAAAGTTTGAAAGCGGCATAGAAGGCCTATAAATTGAAATCATCGTAGAAGACGTTATAGATTTCGATGTTTGACATACTTACGATAAAAAATAAAAATAAAATTAAAAACATTTGTTTAATTTGGGCCAGGTTTTATATCACTTAAAAACCTAGGAATTTTATTTGAAACCAACCAAGCCCAAACCCACAAAACAATTTAAAATATAGCCTTCCCCGTGGGATTAGGAGTTGGGCCAATCTAATAGCAACTATAATTCATAGAGACGTTTTCAGTTGGTCTTTAACTGCAAATCATTGTCAAAATGTCCGAGATTACGAATAAAACTTCTAAAACGAAATGTTATTGCACAAACATGAGTTCAAATCCTCTGTATGTAAAATTCTTTGTGGCATTTCTGCAACTTATTTTACTCAGTGATACGTGTTTGCTGTCGGAAGAAAGCAACCTTCGAAGATAACTAAAAATAGTTATTTTTAATTTTATGTGATAGTAGAATACACGTAATATGAATAGAAGTAAAAAATAAATAAAAATAAAAAAATAGATGAGAAGATTATTAACTCTTTCCTCTTTATTTTGATTTTCTTAAATTTCTGGAACCTATCTGTTGTCGGAGGAGACCTACCTCCGAAGATCACACAGCTCACCAACATAAACAACGTAATAGTACTCAAAATAATAATAAGAAAAACAAAGTAAAATATTGCTGAAACTGTATTAAAATTTGTATGTAACGCCCCTTTTCGTGTAAGCAACTAAGTGGGTAGGCTATTATTTGTTAGATAATATTAGTAAAATTAAATTTTAAATTAAATTTACAAATTAAATGATATATTATTTATAATAAATAAATACATTAATTAATATTTAATTAATAATCTAATTATCTCGAGATTACCATTATTTTGCCTGTCTGTCACTTTTATTTTGCCTCTTCCATTTCCATTTTTTTTCATCTTTCGCCGGCCAACCAACAAAGCCAACGACTACATCACTCCTCCTACAGCTCTCTCTCTCCCCTCCACCATCTCCAACTTTACTCTCTCTCCTCTCTCTCTCTCTCTCTCTCTCTCTCTCTCTCTCTCTCTCTCTGTGTCCGGCCATCTGATTTTGTACAAGATGAACGACCTGCTTACGGTAATTGCGTTTTCGATAAATTTCGATTAAATTGTTTGGTGGCTGTTTTTGGGGTGACAGTTTAGTTTGCAGTCGATTGGAATTGTAATTCAGTTGCACAAGCTAGTAAATATGATAAATGTTCTGAATTTGGTATGTGAATTTGGGGTTTTTGTGCTTTGCTTTAGAACAAGGTTGATGCTTTTTGGATTGGTACCCTTTTACTTGTGATTGACTACTGACTGCCTCACACTCTTTATCAGAGAATTTCAAGTGAATTTAAGTTTTAGAGAATACCCACTTGTAATCTGAGACGAATTTTCAAATAGATGGATCAGAGATCTCATCAAATTTGAGTTTGACCGACTGAAAGGGGAAGTTCTGTGAAGAAAAACAAAATAGAGTCTTAGAACTTTTCAGCATAGATTTATTCGAATTCTCAATTTGACTGGTCCATATTATCCAATGGTCCCGAAAAATCGGAAGTCTTCGATGTTTGATTGTGTTGTTCTGAAGTTTTCTTAGCTACTAAACCAGAGACTTTGCTGAATTCTATCACAAATACCTTATTTTCGTTGCTCTTTTTGTTTAATTTATTTGACCATAATGATATCAGTGAGATCAGATGTTTTGTCAATAAGTACGAATGACGTAAAACCCTTCTGCACCTGAATTTCTAAGTAGGTTGAATTGAATTTGTGGTCAACTGAGTCGTTAATGTGTAACATTTTTTGCATCTTCCTTTGAATCATTAAAAGAAAATTTATGATTTATTTCATCCCGTTGTAAACAGTGCTTATATTGTGAAATAATGCTGCTTTAGGATTCATTTGTTGCTCAACCAAGGGCTCAAACTTCTGGAACAGATGATATCGAAATGGGAAGGCCAGTGCCACATAGCTATTCCGATGCGGGGATGGATGCTTTCAATAAGCAGGTCTTTTTCTATCCACAAAGTTCCATTTGATTGCAGACTAGTATATTGGAAATGCAACCAATTTAATCTATTTGGGATTTGTGCAAAATTATTTTCTTAAGATAAAAGGAAGAAAGAAATCCCTAATCTAACACAAGCATTATGTTTGTTCTTAATCGTTAGCTATTGGTTTATATGGAGTTTGCTTTTTTGTTTACTTTTCTTTTCATCTTCGTCAACACTTCATCAGTTGCTTTCTCCTGATTTCTTTTGTTTTTTGAATTTAGATACAAGAGGTTGAGAAACAGGTGGATAAGCTCTCCGGGCTTCTTAAAAAACTTAAGGTATGCTATTGCATATGTGCCATACATATGATTGAATTTTGTTTGGACATGCTTCTGCATTTTAATTTTTCTGGAATTGGGGTCAGATTTATCTGAATTTGATTCACTACTGGGTAAATGTTTCTGGTCTAGGATGTATTTAACAGTTAACTAGGAACTTACTTTGGATTTTTTTCTATAGGATGCAAATGAGGAGTCGAAATCTGTTACAAAAGCATCTGCCATGAAAGGTATAAGCTATTTTCTAACTCAGTCATAGTTTCAAAAGCTTGCACCCAAAACCGAAATTTCATCAATATTATTGTTCTACAAAATGTTAACTGTAAATCAGCTTGTAGTCGGCATGGATTCATTTGCTGGGTACAAAAAGTTAACTGTAGAAGTTGCAATTTTTAAGCAGACTTGCCAATTGTTGTGAACTTGGAGAAAATCTATGCTAATTGTTTCATGGTGCATTATGCTTTCTGATTTTGTTATTCTCTGCTCTGGTTGCAATACTAAGACCATTATCTATTTTCAGGAATAAAAAAGCGGATGGAAAAAGATATTGATGAAGTAGGAAAGATTGCACGTGGTGTCAAAGCGAAAATAGAAGCAATAAGCAAAGATGTAATATTTTTAAAATTCTTCTTTGATTAACCAACTTTGTCAAATATCAGTTGGCTGTTTTCGGTTTTGCTAATGACTGCCCTTATCCTTTCCCCAGAACTTAGCCAACCGACAAAAACCTGGATGTGAGAAGGGAACTGGTGTTGATAGATCACGTATGAACATGACAAAGTTAGTAGAGAGTACTTGAATTTAATGTTTTTAGAGTATTTAATTCTGTATGTTGGACTGATGGTGAGCAAGTTGACTTATAATCTACTTTTTCTGTTTGGCAGTTCGTTGACAAAAAAGTTTAGGGAGATAATGGTCGAGTTTCAGGTATATGTATATAAATTCTGCTTGTTACCTTTGGTCTCATTTATCTCCACACTTTTTTCGCTCATCAACGTTTTATATTTCAGACCCTCAGACAACGAATCCAAGATGAATATCGTGAGGTTGTGGAGAGAAGAGTCATTACAGGTTAGCATGCCTTTTCAACACAAACAAGTAGAACTTACAAACTACATATTAAGACAATGTGTCATAGTTCTATCATCATATTTGTTATTGGGTGATCATATGATTCATATCTTTACACATTACACTTGCAGTTACGGGAACCAGACCAGATGAAGAGGTGAGCGGGTTTCTGATTACTATTTGAGCTTCAAATTATATTATTTTGAATGTGTTCCTAATCCGCCTAATATGTGGACTGTATTAGACAATTGACAACCTAATAGAAACTGGAAATAGTGAGCAAATATTCCAAAAGGCAGTTCAAGAACAGGGACGAGGACAGGTATACTTCTTTTGAGTATTGTTCTATCTGATTTTGAGATTTCCCTTCCACTTTGGAAAAATTTGTGAGAATTAAATCAGGTACTCTGATTACAGGTACTAAATACAGTGGAAGAAATTCAAGAGAGGCATGACGCCGTGAAGGAAATTGAGAAAAAGCTTCTTGACTTGCATCAGGTATGTTTGCCGTAGCATGAGGTTTGGTCCATCTACCTGAGAAACTAACCTTTCTAATATGATTTTGTTTTAAATTTTCAGATCTACCTTGATATGGCAGTCTTGGTCGATGCTCAAGGAGAGATTTTAGACAATATCGAAACTCAGGTTTAATTCTACTTTTGCATCCTTGAACATATGTTCGGTCATGCCTATAAGTTAGCTGCATGTGTAATTGCGCAGTCCTTTGTGTTGTGTTGTGTTGTGTTGTGTGTTGATGGGAATCTTATCCAGGTTACAAATGCAGTCGATCATGTTCAATCTGGGAACACTGCGCTTCAAAAAGCAAAGAAACTCCAGAAGAACTCCCGAAAATGGACGTGCATTGCAATCATTATTCTGTTAATAATAGTAGCTATAATAGTCGTTAGCGTCCTCAGACCATGGAAAAGTGGCTAAGGGTGCTTGAGTTTGCCCTTGTCTCTTCACCGTGTAATATAGGCGGGTTGGCTGGGAGGTTAATTTTTTGGTTTCACGTCTGTGAGGACCGGGAGAGTGTCTTTACTTCTTTGGTTGCTTTCTTCTTCTTTCTTGGCTATAAGTGTTTTATCTTGTGTGTATTTTTGTGAAATTTATTGATGGTGGTGTGTCTGCATTTCAGACTACGAATTGAAAACGATTGTAAATTTGTCCTTCGGCAAAGCATTTTAATTTCGTTGCAGTATTTGACGCTCTCTCATTGAAAAGATTCACTCTTTGTTTCTTTACGTTTTCAAATGTTTGGACAAATAGTAGGCATGCTTAATAAAAACATATTATAAATTTAAAAAAGGTTATTTTTCCTCACGTAACATATTAAAAAAATGGATTTTTTTTTTTCAATAATGTTATAATATTTTAGAATTTTAATTTGATCTAATCTATCTTTAAGCAAGTTTTAATATATTAATAATCCTGTCTTTAACTAAGTTTTTATGTTAATAATCTATCTTACAAGCAATTTCTAAACTTGTTTTTATATTTTTTTATGTCATCTTATTAAGAGAGAGATTAAATTGTGCACGTATTTATATTATATGCCAATTTGTCACTTTCCATTTCATCCCCTTCGTGAATCAAAACCAAAAATTGATTAGATATGATTATTCTTCAAGAAGGTTGTAGGTAACCCTTTGTCTCCTAGTCTTTTGCAAAAATGGCCTCCCTTTTCTTTTGGTGGATGATGAAGATAATGGAAATGGGTTCCATGCCTAGTTGTCACCACCTCTAAAATTGCAAGCGAATCCATGCAACCTAGTGCAAGGTGACATCTTGATTTCTTTTGGTGGGGGGTTGGTGTGTGCAAGGTGACATCTTGATTTCTTTTCTTTTTTTTTTGTTGGGGGGGGGGGGGGGGGGTTGCGGGGGGCGGGGATGATATTTTTGTTTTTGTATGAGCCGATTTTCTTATCAGGTGCATTTAGGTTTCATTACGAAACAGTAAGACTTACTATCAATCGTGCATGTTGTGAGAGAAGTTATACATAACTCGTGAATTCAGCTAACTTTTTTTTTTTTTCAAGTTCTAGCCTATGCCTTGTCTATTATACCTTTAACACAATAATTGATATTCTTCATTTTTTTTCTCTCATGCTAAGATTCCAATTCAGGAGAGATTTTCAATGTGTTCGAAATATGGGGAGGTATGCTATGTTATTATACAAGTGGAGGAAAAAAAAATTTCAAGTGCCCCTTCACTTATAAAATGACATATGGTATATGCGTCTATGTTCCGAGTACATTGAAAAATCTCTCCCAATTCAACTAGTAGTGGAATTTGATTATACATATAATGATTAAAGTTTTTTAGGGTGGTTAAGGTTTCAAACTAAAATTACTACTCATAATTTAATTTCTATTTGTGCTTATGTGAGTTGAGCTAACAAAGTGAAGATTTTTGCATATGCATATGGTTGAACACGTACATGCATATATATATATATATATATATATATTATACTAATGTTTTTTATTCAAAAATCTAATATGTTACGTTGCCAATTTATCATGCCCACATCTTTATACATAATTTTACTTTAGGGATTAATTGTTTTTATTGATTGTGTAACAAGATACCTTAAAACCCTCTTACATAATTTTAGTTTACTTAATTAATTGTTGTTATTGATTGTGCAACAAGATACCTTAAACCCTCTTACTTGTTCATTTATGACATTAGTTGAACTTTAGAAATTGGTTATGTGTTGGTAACTTGGGTTGACTTGGCTTGGGCTCATAATTAACCAACACTTCTTATTAGAACTGTGTATCAACATAAAATTTGGTTTGGGCTCTTTTACCAGTTTGTTCATGTCAATGTTTGGTTGCCTTTCATCTAACAAGTCTAACTCACTCAGCATCATTAGGGTTTGGTTGTATAGTACAAACACACGTATTCAATATAAATACTTATAAATACTATTATCATAGCCTATTGAGTGGTGTAGAATCACTCCAAGGACTTACTACATCATCTGGTTGGTTTAATATACTAGATGGTGGCTTGTTTGTAAATATTCGTACTTAATTTGCACTTGTACTCTAAAAGATTATATCAAGTCCGATTAGTACAAACATGTAGTCAATTAGACCTAGAAATATAATTGAACAAAATTCATTTGGCTTAGAGCCTTAGACTATTGGAAAACGCATGCGTTTTGTTTATGGTTGTAATATGGAAACATGCATGCTGAGTAGGTATTATTTGTTTTTGGTACACAGGTGACAAATGCAGTGGATCATGTACAATCAGGGACTGTTGCCCTACAAACTGCAAAGAGCTTGCAAAAGAAGTCAAGAAAATGCATGATGATTTCCATAATCTTGCTCTTGATTATTGCATTGATCGTCGTACTCTCTATTCTCAAGCCATGGAAGAAGTAATTACCACCGCATGCAAGGTTGACAATCTTATCTTCCATTAATCACATACATCTCACTGTATGTTATCATCACTCATAATAATTACAAGTGCAAGGCTGTGAAATGTTTAAGAAAGTTAACTGACTCTCTAAAATATGTGTACGACACACTTTGGGCAATCTCGAAAAGTGCCATGTATGCGTCTGTGTTGGGCACTTCATATCCTAAAAAATTGAAGTGTATATGCAACATAATGCACGACAGACAATTATAAGTAAATTATGAGAAATTAAGAACAAAAGATTCATTAATTTTCTTTTGCTCAGCATGTTTCATAAGCCATCTATTTCAAGGAATTACGGTTTATGCAAAAACTTCAACAAAGAGAATGAGGAACATAGCGTTAAATAGGAAATGGAATGATATATTTCTAACATAGGGAAGAATATCCCATAATACATTACACAAGAACAAGTTTGGTCCTCACATTTGTGACTAATAAAAGTACACTAGAATGCACTAGCCACCAGGTAACAAAAACAAAAAAGTATACCCAGAAAGGCCAATCACCTGCATTATATACTATTGCAGCACATTATTCTACACCAGTTCCCACAATATATGAGCTGGATAATGTCCCAAAGTACTCTAGACCAAACTCCATTCAAGTGCTTCTCTCTCTTTTTTCTCTTACATTCTTGCCTTGGCAATCATAACATTGCCTTCACTTAGATCAGTAGTTCCTGGCCTGGTCCATGATTCTTTGAATTGCTCTTCAGTCACTCCTGAAAAAGTAAAATGAAACGTATAAGTTACCAATAACATTTTCAAATGTACTAAGAGAATTTGAATATAGGATAGATGCAGGTTAGCCAGTTGGTCAGGGCAGTAGGTCTGGCTAGGTTAATATATATGTCCCATTGCAGTGGAATTTGAATTGGCATGTCCGGGTAGGGCAGTGTGCACACCCATGCATTGTAGTTCGAATCCATCTTCTCATGAATTAGGATAGTATATAATTAGAAAACTAGAAACTAGAATGACTTGCCTTTGCCCATAGCAGCAGTGGAGGAAATGCCTCCCTGGACAGTCTTGAGGTACCTATCATAGAAATTAGCACCAGACCATTTCTGATGAGCAAGTGTGTCAACTCCATTGTTCCTCTCCTCCCTCTGGATCCTCTCAACATAAGCCAGCATTCCCCTCCTCGCGTAGTCCCTCGCAAAAGTATCGACCACAAGCGCATCTGCGTGGAAACCAGCCAGTGTGATAAACTGCCAGCAGTAGCCAAGCTTGGCAATCCGAGGAATAAAGTCCATCATTTGCTGATCATTCATCCCAGATGCATCCCAGTTGAAAGATGGTGAAAGATTATAAGCTAACATGATTTCAGGCTGCTTATTCTTCACCGCCTCAGCAAATTGGGTGCACTCAACCATATCAGGGCTCGAAGTCTCCATCCAAATAATGTCAGCGTGGTCAGCAAAAGCCCATCCACGCACGACAGCTGCCATCACAGACCCTTTGAACCTGTAGAACCCTTCTCTTGTTCTAGGCAAGTCCCAGTCCCAGAAAAGGTTCTTAAGCCCCAACTTCTCAGTGATTTCGCACGCTTGCTCATTCGACAAACACTTTTCAGGACTAGAATAGCTCATCCATTCACTCAATCTCCTCCTTTTTTCGTGTTTGCCAAGGTTCATGGCCTTGATTGCATCAGTGACACATTCTGAAAATGTCTTCAGCTGTGCCATTGAAGTCCAGTTGTCCTCGACGGCCTGCAGCTCAGCTCCTGTTTTGCCAGCGGCCATTGCTTCAGCCAAAAGGGTAGCCAAGCTCTTCCCTCTAAGATTTGGGTTCGAAGCCCCCAATATAAACTGATGATCCCTAGTGTCCACATTGGTCTGGATCAATGTAGCTGCAACCGCATCGGTTCTAGCCACCAATACAGTCTCAGTTCCCATAACATCAAATTGTAGCCTTGCAGCCACAAGTCTGTTAATATGTTCACTAACAGCAACAAGCACTTTCCCAGCCATGTGACCGCATTTTTTTGTCACTGATGACTGGTCCTCAATGTGAACACCAGCAGCGCCTCGCTCCACGAAAAGCTTGCAAAGCTTAACAGTCGCCGTGGTGCCACCAAAACCGGTGTCACCATCAGCAATGATTGGCTTCAAGTAATCAACATAAGGGGTTCTAGCCCTCTCCTCCCGGCTCATGCTCATCCTTGCCTCCTTTTGCTTGCGGTCATGGTATTGTTGAGCGAAAAACAAATGCTCCACCTTGTTTGGGACCGTGTCATAAGGGTAGTCAGCAAGGTCGGGGCCAGGCTCATTGGTGCTGGTGTGTGTGGACGAACATTGCCAACCAGAGACGTAAATTGTGTCCAAGTGCTTGGCCATCATGGTGACCTGGACGGGGTCTAGGGCACCAAAAGTCCTTGAGGATGTGCCATTGGCTTGGTGAATTTTGAGAGTTCTCCACAGCTTTTTGGCCATTTCATTGGAGCCATAGCTTTGTCTCAGGGTGCCTCTTAGCGCCGCAACGTCTCTAGCTGAGTATGGTCGTTTTGTGAGCTTGAACCTTTCTGAGCCCCACCATGCCTGCACCTCCGCGACTTCTGCCTCAAACCTTCCTTCTTCTTCCATTATCTGTATACACAATTCTCACTAGTTACGAACATGTGGAAAACCAATTTGCGTGCCTAATTTTTTAGCTCATCATTTAAATTGGAAATTCATTCACTTTTGTATTCCAATATCTAGACTTAGTGCTGACCAAAATTTTATCGAGGTACGGTTCTTCAAAACAACAACTGCATACATAACCAATATATAGAGAAATGTAATTTTAGGACATAATATTCCGTAGAAGAATGCTATACTTTTTACTTATTAGCAAATTTATCAACTTTTAAGTGTGCTAAGCTCCTCTTTGACCAAATTTACCCCTGTATCTTTAATTCAACTGGCAACAATTCCTTGTAGACTAACTGTGACTGGGGGATTCAAGTGTTTCAATTTAATTACCTCTCTTTTTTAATCACATTGACTCTGATTAAAGGGTCTAGCTCTCGGCGCAGTAGAAAAGGTGTGAGACCTTCGAACAATAATAGGTCTCACACCTAGATCCTGTTACTATGGGAGTTCATTACACGACCTCAAGATAGAAGTTTGTTTGGTGATGAGGGCTACAAAACCTACATATATAAACCATGAATCAACACAGAAAAACTAGGCAAAACCAAGGACATGAAACCGAATATATAAGCGTTTTAACACCATTATAATGTACTACAGAAATAGCTCAAACTTAGCAAATTCCTAGTAGAGACTCACTAGCAAAGACAACTATTAGAAAATTGGAGGAAACGAAATGGGAGGAAGGCTGTTTATGGCTTACAATTGAAGGCACTGAGTAAGATGCAGCCATGGCTAGAACTTGTTTTGGTATATGAGCTTTGTTAAACAATGACTAGGAGGAGTTGAGGAACCTCCTCCAAAGTCCCCTACATTTATAACACCTAGTGGGGAGGTAAGAATTCTTGTGACATTGATAAAACTCTACCCTTGCGGATAAGAAAGAAACAAAATTCAAGAAATTTCCACTGTGCTTTCTCAAAATTAATTTCAAATTTTTATAAATTGTAATAAATATATTCATTGTTATCTTGCAGAAAAAGAGCGAAACTTGTCCCATGGGAGCAGCATTCGCAGGCACGTAGGGTGATGGCATGCACTTCTCTAACTATCCTGTGTCACCATGCTTAATTGTCTTGTTCTTCCAATTTGGAAATGACATCACTATTTTTAATTATTTCAGATTATGAATAACTGATTCTGTTTTTCTGTTTTATATTATTATTGTTTTGTTATCCAACTGCCTCAGATGTGTCTAGGCGACACTTAATTAATCTCCAGTTTGCTTTCTGGTTTCTACCGATCAACTATGTTAGCTAGCGCACCGATCAACTATGTTAGCTAGCTCTAGCTATATATTCATGCTTGCGTACTATCTCAGTATACTAAGGCATGCACTAGCCACTATATAAAATGGTATTAATGGGCTGAATAGTTCCTCTACTCATGGTAAACAACTTGAGAAGCTAGGACTAGGAATAACTGTAATTTCCAAATAAACAAAATCACAATGATCATGGTATAGGTGTTTATCATTTATCGTGATGTACAATGTTGGTTCGTTTCGGAAAGGGATCCTTTCCAGATCCCTTCCACCAAATCATCAAATCAATTAATTCTAGCCTCTGAAATTTGATCAAACGGCTATAAACAGGGGGCCTTTTTAAAAGTTATAATAATTTTACCCGTTAGATCAAATTTTAAAAGCCCGAATTAAGTGATTGGGTGAATTTGATGAAAGGAATTCGAAGAAGATCCCTTTATATTCGTTTCTTGTAATCTTGTTAAAAAAGAGTAATTGTTTAAAATGAAGTTGATAAGATTCGTGATTTATTTACTTAAAAAAAGCTATTCATAATTAGTTGCATGTGAATGCAATGAGATTGGGTCGAACATTTATCACATTCATCCTCCAGTGAGCGAAGAGTGCTGCTAGGGAGATTAAATTTGGAAATTCAATTTGTAAATTAAATGATATGTCACTAATATGAATAAATATATTTATCAATGTTTAAATAATAAACCAATCATTAATTTTTATGTTTTTTAGTTTTCAAAACTTTATCTCTAAATTTAATCTTTCTAGCATTACGCAAAAGTGAAATCACAAATTCTGTTAGCTACCACAGTTAGTTTGTCGGTTTTGTCCTTCAATCGCCTTGTTCTACGATTTTGCTTTTCTGGGTAATGAGTGTCTCTCCAAGTGTCAACGTAGAACATGTGCCACAGTCACAAAGCCGTGACAGATATAGATAAATACACACGGAGCCTGTAACATTACATGCATGTGTCAGTACATCTGAGACGCATATGGATAACTGAAGAGAAAACTTAATTTGTTTTGCGTCGTATTAGGTCGAACTTTCCCTTGTATGCAACTTCTTCAGTTCTCAAATATGTGTATATTTTACTCCTTACCCTTCGACTGGGTAAAAAGGGTTCTTGGGGATTAAGTAATTACATATATAAAGATTCGTTTTATTGCGTAAAGAGGGCTGCAATAGTGAGTTTTTTTTTTTTTTTTTTTCTCAAAAGATATCTCTACAAGAGTTTGTTAGATTGGTGGTGGTGAGGAAGGGTACTTAAAAGAGCACAGTTGTAAGAATTTCTACCTAGCGCCGCCCTTCGCTGTTAGTAGATGATGATGAGTATCAATGAAGGGTGCTTAAGAGCACTATTCTAAAAATTCTTGTCTAGCACCACTTAGGTCCCACTTAAGCACTAGGCATGTAGTTGTCTATCGTCCTGATTAATTCTTAGGCATTGAAAAATTAAGCACCGCTTAGGTCGCAGCTCTCACATATACAAAAAATAGATAACTTTCATTATGTATTTATTTTTTCAATAAATTGTAGAGACATGTTGAATACTAGATGAACATTTATTATGTGTTTGTTCCTTTCTATTTGTTTTCAATATATTCTAATATCTTATAATGTATATGTCATTCAATTTTGCAATTTATAAATACCAATAATATTATGTGTTTTCTAGTAGAAGTAGACATTTATTATATTTTATATAATAAATTTAAATAAAATTCGACAATATAACACTGGCAGAGGAATATATATTGACATAACTGTACGGTACTTCAGACATGAAAGTTCCTATAGCCTAATCATTAATTGGGTCATCAGATATAAGATGTGTATTGTTCGTCTTTGAAAATTTTAGATTCACTATTTGACAATACAAGTCTGGCAAGAGAATTTTGACGTAACTGTATGGTATTTTAGAGATGGATTTTTTTTTGTCTAATCATTATGTCATCGGATATAGATGTTGATTGAATTATCATCATCGAGAAATTTAAATTTATTCTTTACCTATATATATATATATATGGCATGAGTAACTGTATCTCTAATATAATTATATGATTTGAGATAATGTAAAAGGAAAGGAGAAGGGTTAATAATTATATGATTAGAGCCATGGAAGAAAGAAGTTTGAATTAGAGGTGGCGCATCCACCATGACATATGTAACCAGGATAAGATTGCTATCTAGTTAAGGAGATAGGGTTATCCACTTTCACCTAGCTCCTTGGGATCCGAAACCATAACTTTTAAGCAAGGTTTTAAAAAAGCGTTAAGTTCCAGTTAGGTAGGGGCGCTAAGCATGACTTAATGCCTAGGCATCTAAGCATGATTTAAGGGCAACTTAGGGTTGTTTTTCATCTAAATCTCTTGACCAATACGAAATCATTCAATATTCAATGTTGACTGACTGACATTTCTCTAATATGATTTGCTCAGATTGTAAACATAACCTAATACATAACTTTTCTACTGTGGTATATGGGTTGCCAAGTTGGCAATTATATGCGATGTCTACGGTGGTTAATCTTGGTGATGTATAGAAAAGTAAGAATAGGATGATAACGTATGTGCATGCATACACGTCATGGATATGGAGGGGATATATTTGCACCATCTGAATGACGATGCACCAGATCAGGATACTGGATTGAGATAGACATATATTGTGAGGAACAAAGCCTCCTTTGGGAATTGGGGGATTGGCAAAAGAACATTGATAATCTTCACAATGGGTGACATAATAGAGATCGAGCTGGGACTCAACTCGTCAACTTATTTCCAGTGGTCCTCGATTGCTGCTGCCGCTAATCCTTACAGGGCACGGCATATTTGGATTTTGAGCACTTCGAGGTGAAACAAAGAACCTTCTCATCTCACATGTCATTGGATATCCCTCATTCCCTTTTCCTTTTCCAATAATTATATATATATTTTTTTAATGAAATTATCTTCGACAGGTTACATATGTCTGTCAATATTAAGCAATGCGAATTACAACTTAATTGATTAGTGAAAAAATAGTGCAAATAGTTTTACCTTGCAAATTTATCGATATAGTTACTAAATTCATGTAGCGTCACATATATATAGGTTGTAATCTAAGATTTATAATGTGTCTGAAAAGAAAGAATTTTTTTTGTTATTCAAGCGATATATCATGGTAAATTCTTTTAGAATAATACATGCATTCGCTCATGAAAGGAATACATATGTTTGACCATTTACAAATAACTATCTTCGCCTAATAAATTTTATAATCAGAACCGTTCAATTTCTTAATCTTCATTTGAAGATCTATTCCTATAAAACATTTGAATTAGAGATCATTTATGCATCTAAATGTATAGAAAAAAAAAAAAAAAGATGGTGTAAGCATCAAGTAACATAAAATTCATGATGACTAAACAAATTAATGTTTGTTTTTATTTTTTTTATTTTTTTGTAAGAATATCTTGAGATAAATATTGAAAAATTGAACATAAAATGTATACAATGAAGCTAGGTTACACCTTTAGAATACCCCACGCTAACTGCTTATTTACAAATAATGAAATATGTTTATTCCTCTTATGGGGAATTAAGTATTAATCATTTATTCATGTTTCTAAGAGCTAGTTTAGGATTGCTATGATTTTTTTTCAAACTGCTTCAACTGTGCTTTAAGAATAATCTGTTGTAAAATAAATCAATGTAGCATTTAATAAATTATATTCTTAAAACTGTCGTGAGTATGAAAAGCAATGTAAAAGCATAGCGTTTGACAAATTTTAATGTAAGTAATATAATTGTATATGTTAAGCAAATCATAGTAGAGGGTGGTGGCAGCAGTGGGGTCATGGGCATTGGCAAAAAGGTGGGCGTTGTGGTAGTGGCAATAATAGGGTGTGTTGGTTAGGATCTAGAGGTAGCAGTGGTGGCGATAATGGTGGAGGACGCAGTGGCGCTGCTGGCAACAATGATGGTGGTGGTGACAATGATGATGGTGGTGTTATTTAAGGGATAAAGTGTTTATACAAAGATAATGTCACTCTTAAACTATGAGAATATTACAGGAGTTGAAAATCTGCATTAAAGGCTCATCTTCACTTTTTATGAAAATAGCTTTTAAAAGTTGTTATCTAGAGCCACTTAGTACTACGATCTAATGATATTTTTCTCCACTTGTAAGTGAGAGGTTTTAGGTTCGATTCTCACCAAATGCGAGTTGGAATCACATTATTGCTAGCTCATTGTAAGGCTAAGCTCACATCTCCTCATTAGTGTAGATAATATCGTTTGGGTTGCAATTAGATTAGGAATGTGATTGTGTAAATCCTAACATATTTAGGGATATCTTTTATATTCCCTTTAGTAGTTAATTACCTATTAGAGTTGTAATTCTAAAAGGGTAAGGAATTAACCTTCCCTACTACTATAAATAAAGGCACAATGGGGTGGAATAGAACACACCTCACAATTACACATCTCTCTCTTCTCTCTACTATTGCTGCACCCCTCTCTGTATGGCCTCCATAATTGTTCAATAAATTATGCCTACAGCACATTATTAGCATGTTGTTGATGTTATGCTAAAGAGAGTTTATTCTTCAATCAGTGGAGTATTACGTTTTAATCATTCTCTTTATGATCTACATGCTATTGATTCAATTTAATTTTTCTGTGTTAAACATGATATAATGCATTGCAGATGCAATTCCAACTTTCCAAGATGGATCTTTTACAAAGTCAAAGACTTTTATTGTTTTCTGACAATCAAGTACGCTTAAAATAAAGTAAGATATTTGAAATGACCATGAAGCATGAAAACATTCCCCATGATGCATGAACCCCCTATATTTATATTTACCTTCTGATATACATACATACATACATATATATATATATATATATATATATATATATACACACCTTTCATGCATTACTCAATTTTTGCTATGTGGAATTTGTGAGTCAAAGCATATAAATAAATTAGAAGCAATTTAGGGTTTGTCAAACCCTAACTATATCGAAAAACAAAACAAATTTTGGGCACTATGCGGCACCACCTCCGCACCTCCACCATGGCACCACCATAACAATAACCATCTGGGCCTTGCTGCAACCACATGGACACCCCTCAGGCCTTCGGTCTAGTTAACCTGCATGGGCCTAAAGCCCAGCCTGTTCCCTAAGGAAACCCGTAGACTTCCTAGCTCGTCCTTGTGAACTCGGCCCAATCTGCCAGCAAGCTTTATGCTTACTGGGCTTTGCATCTGCCATGGCCCATGATTCTATATGTCAGCCCACATGGCTAAGCTTGTCCCACGGCCCAATGAACACAACCCCAGCTCCAGCTGGGCCTCGCGTAAGCCCACCCACAAGCCAGCCTCGGCTGTGCTTGCCCTCGCACCATAGTCTCGGCCTACATATGCCAACAGCTTGCTGCTGGGCTTAAAAACCCTCGACCCATGGCATGTTGCCACTTTTGGGCTACTTTTGCAACCAACCAAAGCCTCTAGGGCTTTGCCCTACTCACGGCACCCAAGCCCAAATTCGTTTGGGCTATACATTTTCGATCCAATTCTAATTTTTCACTTTCTAAATAATTTTAACCCAAATGTTATTATTATGTTTGCTTCCATGATCGACCATGTTTGGTCCTGATATATTGAATTAATTAAAAGTGACTTGCAATCCATTAATCTGATAATGAATCCAAAATTATTGACATAAAGATCACTTTTGGACATTAACGATTCAATAATTTATTTCTATTCTTTGAACCGTTGACATATGTTCATAGTCCTGAAGCGCTCACACTTAAGTTCTTGAAGCAACTCAAATCCACTACACTTCAATCAGCATATTGTATTATGTGTTCTTGCAGGAACCTCTCTTTTATGAACTAAATGTTCATAAACTAAATTGAACCTGTAGTTTCAAATGTAGTGCCTTTGAGACCCAAAGTTTTCATAAAAAATACACACATGAAAACCCGACGTTTTTCATGAAAACTATGTCTTAGAACTCGAATGTTCTAACTTTGATGCTTATGGATGATTCATTCCCATAGCACCAATCACAATCTTGTTCCCTCCAATTTAGTGGATTGTCGAACCATCACAATTTCGATTTCCCTTATTTGGATGTTTCTAATAGAAACCACTTTATGTGGGGTACAAAATGTGAATCTCCACTTGACTATTAAGAAGTTGAGAAGCCATTGAAGCCAACAATGGCATGGAAAAGCTGAATAAGCCTCTGTCATGATCTTCATTCAAAGACTTATGCTCAAAGCATTACAAACAGAAGTACCTCCCGAACGAGGATTTCATGGCTCTTTGGCTCGCTCCTATGTAATGTCTAATCATGAAAGATATTGCCTGAAGCACACCATGATTACATCCATGAATGAGTACAATTCTGAAGTTTATAAATCCTATCGAATTTTGACTAGAGAATATTTTTTTCTCATCCTTCCATGTTTCTAACTCACTCCTAATGCAGCAGTGTAAAAAGTGGAAGTTTACCAAATTCTCGAATCTGATTACTACCATAAATGTAAGAGAAAGGTATAGAGCCAGTTTTGACTAGAGTCTACTGAACGGTATAGACCCAGCTCGGCTGAAGTCTACCGAATGGCTTGACCCAATTCGGTCAAAGTCTACCGAATAGTAATGCCCTGCTTCGACAGAAATGCACCGAACGGTATTGCTCTGTTTCTGTAGAGGCCTACCAAATAGACCCATCCAGCTTCGGCTGGAGCCTATTGAACCCAAGTTTGGGCTTGTCTCTCTCACAATCCAATTTTGAGTTTGTTTTTTTACAACATATGGTAGAATTAGGGCCTTCCAAGGTGTGGCATCATGCCCGAAGCATAATCCTTGGTACCTAAGACCCAAAACTTCAAAAATAAGGGATAGTATTCCTGAACCTCAACCTTGCAGAATCTACTTCTGTCTCGATGGAATAGATCATTGATTATGCATATGTTTGTGCCCCTACCAATGTCGTTGAGGAGTACCATTCTCATAGTCAATATGTGAGACTGATTTTGCTTCAACGAACAACATTGGAAGAGCAGAATTTTGACATGGATGGCCTTGTTGGTCGAATCCCCTTAGTAAACCATTTACTTTGTGAACATTTTTCTATGTTCTTGGATTCACATTTGGTGTATGTTTTAATTATGGATAATCTTATTGATATTGTCCTCGAATATGAGTTAATTGAATCATGTTTCTTGTATACATGTAACTGAATTCAATTAAACACACGATTAGGTATGAATGTGGAAAAGTTAGTTGTATGGATGAAAGTGATACTACGCACACTAAGTTTATACCTAAATCACATATCTAGCAATGACTTCAGGTCTATCCAACCTAATTAAAAGCATTCGCATGCTCCTCATTGTATGAATGGTACTGAATAACCATGTCAGAGACTTTATGCTCTATCCATTCCATAAGAACGTCATTGAGTTTTCTTAAAGATATTCGAGATGATAATGATCATGAATGAAACTACTAAACCAAATAGAGTGAAATATATTTGCACCACCTCCAAAAAATGAGCCTAAAGCTTTGATTTGGGGCCAATGGGCTACCTCCTAACTGGGAACACCCACATGTGGTTTGCCTGGAGCCGGGTGATTCGACCAATTTACTTGTTTTGGCATAACCTTTTGGGACATTTAGGTTGAACAATGATGCTACGACGTATCTCCTTACTTGAAGTAAGGATCTTGTGCCTACAAGCACAATTTGCCAAAGCCCGCTCATTTGGGAAGTTTAATTCCTATATCATTCCTCGCAAAGATACGAAACCACCATTTTTCATAGTGGATTCAAGGGAATATATATGGACTAATCCAATCAAAATGCGGACCATATAAATACTTATGGTTCTGGTTGATGAATAGACAAACTAGTCACATGTTTATCCACACACATTACTGCTAAACCTCCTGGCCAATTAAGGGTTCACCACCCTACTTATCCCTTAAAATCTGGAAAACTAGATAATGCCGGAGAGTTTATATCAACAGTTTTGATAAAGTATTGCATGTCTTTTGGGTTCATAATTGAACATTGAATTCCCATGTTCACCCCAAATGGCCTCGCATAGTGATCATAAAGCGCAATTTAAATGATCGCCCAGATTTTCGTGAACTTACCAAGTTTTTGGTTTCTGCCTAGGGTTATGCAATCTTGTACGCATTTATGTTGGTTTGCCTAGAGGTCCATTTTCACCCAACCTATTTGACGTTAAAGTTGGTTACTGGGTACAAACTTGATGTTTTTCGTATTTACGCATTTGGGTGTGCATTCCATGTGCCAAGCTGCGCCGCCGCAACGTACCAATATGGGTCCTTAACGAAGGATGTGAATCTTTGTTGATTATCATTCTCCTTCACGCTAACTCTCTTCGAGCCCTTGCATGCGATCTCTTTACCGTTCATTTGCGAGTTGTCACTTTAATGAGACAATCTTCCTATTTTTAGGGGGAGATAAGAAAGTCAATGTTCTTGTAAAATAGCACGAATTTGCATGGACGTTTCCCATTATGTCTCATCTTGATCCTCATACCACACAAGTGTGATAAGCAAGTGTAATGAATTCTAACTTTCAGAATGTTGTTCCAGACGCATTCATCTGATCTAGCTAAAGTAACGAGATCATATACTAGCTGCAAACATGTCTGCAAGGATAGATGTACTTAATGGACGTCGAGTTAACATCCTTGGAGGGTGTGCCACCCCTGTTGGATGGTTTGAACACCCCTATTGGACGGTCCGGTACACCAGTGGATAGCCAATCAATCTTTCTTGGCTTGGAGCACGACAGATCACTCGATTCATAGAATTCACTTCTTTAGAAGAAGAAGACATGGCACAACAATGAATCTATACTCAATCAATGTCTCAAATCATTTCCATCTCATGAGATTAATCCGGATTACTCCTGAGACTTGAAGTTCTTGGTCCAGTATACTAGTTTGGATGAGAAAATGGAATTGAAATAAGATTACCATCGATGATGTTTTCATTTATATGGTAACTACCGACATAAATGAAAAGCAACAATATCAAACCGTGTTCCGT
This sequence comes from Pyrus x bretschneideri, assembly GCF_019419815.1. NCBI lineage: Eukaryota > Viridiplantae > Streptophyta > Magnoliopsida > Rosales > Rosaceae > Pyrus > Pyrus x bretschneideri. The sequence goes on along the minus strand of NW_025999424.1, from coordinate 6,334,652 downwards.
TGATTAAGTGACAACGTAGAACTTATCGGACAACCGAAATTACAATCAGGTCAAATTCCTTACCAAAATGTGTATTAGACCTATCATTCCTACACTGTCCAAGGTAACCGTATTGTGTTATAAGTGGGAAAGGAAGCGTATTGAGATGAATGAAATAATGCGATATGATGCATGCCTTACAGAGCAAGGTTTCTCTTGAACATCCTGTGATTGACAGCAGCATTATGTAATGTGGTTAGTGTTTCTCCATGGAGATATTGATACGGAGATTTACATGTAAGTTCTCGAAGAATTACATGAACTAGTTCAAATAGTTCTAAACCACAGAACACCTTCTCAACTCGTTTGAGGCGTTCACTTTTGGATTGAAGCAATTCGACGGATGTGGTATACCCGTCTAAGTGATTATTTGATCAGTCAGGAATATGAATGAATGCCCTTGCGTGTTAAACTATGAAGTCTTATTCCGAATTGCTAGAGTTACAGTTTATGTCGTTAACACAAATCTCACTAAGACTCTAGAAGAGCTTGAGAAAACTGCGTCGCACCTGAAGATGGAATTTGAGATGATGGATCTTAGAAAAACTTGTTTATGCCTTGACATGAAGTTCAAGTGTTGTTCTGACAATACCTTAGTCTACTAGTCGAACTACACCCCGAAGGTGTTACTTTTGAGTATAGATATGATCGTCCATACGCTATATGCAAATAAAACCCTTAAAGAGGTTATGGAATCCGAAATTCCATATCTAAGTTCAACTTTGTGCTCGTTGTACTTAGCTCATTGCATTATACAAGACATCTCTTTCGCTGTTGATCCGAGCAGATCCGACTTCCTAATCCTTATAATGATGCTTACCTTGTTTGTTATGCTGACGCAGGTTACTTATCAAACTCACACAAGGTAAATCCCTGAATGGTTATGTCTTTACTGTTAAGGGATATCGTAATATCTTGGAGGTCCACGATATAACTTTAATTGCGAAATCTTCGAATCATTTCAAGACTCACCTCACTTCACTACGCCACAAGTAAAACATGGTTAGAAGTTCTTGTTGAGCATATTCGAAGTACTTGTTGTGTTTTCATCCATCGTTGACTCCCAACAACGATCCATGAAGATTATGCAACATGTATCCACCCGATACATAAACGAAGTCAACACCAAGACATATTGCATCTACATCTACATTAGCAAAGCATTAAGAGATTGAAGTCATGCAAGCCAATCCCTAACAACCTTGCTGATCTCTACATAACATCACTACCAAAGTCAACCTTCTAGAAGCTTGTCCGAGGAATTGGTATGCCTAACTATTCATATACAATGCTTGTAGTTCTCATTTGGAAGTTTGTCAAACTCATGAGGAGTATACAGAAGTATACTCACTTGATCTTAATGTACTTGTTTTTCCCTACGATTAGGAGCATTTTTCCCACTAAATTTTTGCTACCTAACTAGGTTTTGACGAGGCACCCATCCTAGGCTGATCATACCCTTGTGAGCTCTTCTACTTACGTCCAGAATACGTATAGTTTTGACTTAATACAACTTCTCACTTTTCTCCTTAGCTTATGGGTTTTCTCCCACCTTGGGTTTTACCATAGCAAGGTTTTGTGAGTTTTATCTTTTTATGCATTCTTTCATTGATCTGAGATCACATTCGCTCATTGTGCCGACGACTTCATCAATTGTACTTACTTCATCGCTGAAGACTAGATACGCCATTTGTTTGAGTATTTACACACTCAAGGAGAAGTGTTACAGTTCTATTAGATTAGAATGTGATTGTGTAAATCCTAACATATCTGGGATATCTTTTATATTCCCTTTAGTAGTTAATTACCTATTAGAGTTATAATTCTAAAAAGGTAATGAATTAACCTTCCATACTACTATAAATAAAGACACAATAGGGTGGAATAGAACACATCACAATTACACATCTCTCTCTTCTCTCTACTATTGTCACACCCCTCTCTATATGGCCTTCATAATTGTTCAATACATTATGCCTACAACAGTTTGTTAAAAAAAAAAGTATATATTATAAATTATAAATTATAAAAAAATTTAAAAATTTTTTTTTTAAAAAAAAACCCTGTTATCTACAAGTTATTGTTTTAAAATAAGCAAAATATTTCATTTTAAAACTTTTTATTAAACTTTAAAATTAACTTTTGATGAAAAAAATCAATATCACACGTGGCTTGAGTCTTACCGCTTCGAGCCACAAATCCTTGGGTCAATGTATAGTATTGGTTGGTGATATAAGGGCCATGCATGAAGGTGTCACATCAAGGTCAAGCCCATATTATGTCCCCCGGCTTGTAAGCCCGATCAACTTCAGATAGATCTAACCCTTTTATAAGCAGATCATGTGTTTGATGCTCCGAGTTGATGAGTTTATTTGACTGTGACCATAAATAAGGTGAAATTCTCCATACCCTCTACGGGCCCGAAAAAAAATGGATAACTATAACTTGACACTAGTTGTCCCCCTTTTATAAAGAAAAAAAATTATATACAATGTATTAGTCGATATACATGGTCCGTTAATTGGATTAACTCATGATATGTTAAAAGGTATTTCATATTCAATCTAATGCTATTATTTTTCTTTATAAAAAGGGAGACAACTGGTGGTAAACTACGATTATCCACCTTTTCTAGGGTTCGGGAATACTCACAGAGGCATTTCAGTCTCTCCCTGGCCACAAGTCTAGTTTTCACACCAGCAACGGGTTTCGAACCCAGGATCTCTAGTTTTTAGTTTTAAGTTTCTTTGAATAAGTAATTTATAATTTATTTTTAAGTTAGACAACAAAATTTAATTTCTTTGTTCAATATACCTTATTTATATAATGAGTTATCCATCTTAATTCAATCGCAGGTGTCAGAAAAGTTCATAATACATAACTAGCTGTCGCTCCTCAATAGTTATATGTGTTACGATGTTTTACTATTTTAAGGGTGGTGTTATCTAAACACTCATTTTTACTTCTTACACACTCTTTTTAGTTTTCGACCATCAGATCGAATAATTTGAAGAATGTCAATAAATTTAAAAAATTAACAAAAATATGTAGAAGGTATAAAAACGTGTGTGAATAACACTATCTTATGTTAGTTGTGAATTGGGACTATTTGTTTAATAAAATCATGTTTGAAGACAGTCAATACATATTTATTATAATCTGTACGTAGGATCTTATAAATTTTACATAGTCAATCCAATCCGAATTCAAAGTAGGCTGGCCATCTTTATAAAAACATGCATCCATTGGTTTCCACGATTTCCATGTTTTCTGGCATGCTTTTATTTCTTATCGTTTTGCTTCATCTTATTCTAACAAACGGTCTTCGCCCTGGGAAATCATTCATCGTATATAAAATATGATGATATGAGAAAAGCATAAAAGCTGTTTTTCTTCTCTTTAGACCCCTTTCTTTGGCCACAATGGTGCTTTTTATCCTTGTATCATGATTATGCCCAAGCTCACGTTCCACTTCTCCTATAAATTAATAACAAAAAGATGGATTTTTACTAGATTTCTAAACACACTTCGATTTCTGCAAAATTTAGTTGGCTGGTTCAGCTTTTCTAACAGTACTAAACAAAAAAAAAAAAAATGAAAGTTATTATTAGTAATCTAAAAATTTTATTTTGCACTTCTTACAATTGTATTTTTTTTAATTATAAAAAGTTTAGAGTGCAAAATAAGACTTTTGAAGTGTTAATAACAATTCCCAAAGAAATTACACCTAACGAATTATGTCTCTGTGAATACAAATCATAATTTAAAAGGGAACTGTTATTGACACTCTAAAAATCTCATTTTGTATTCCTCACAAATATATTATTTTTTTTCTAAATATAGAAAGCTTGGAATGTAAAATGAGAATTTTAGAGTGCTAATAACAATTTCCTTTTAAAATGTGCGTAAAATATGCTATTTTTGTGACTTTTGATAAATTACTTTTACATATGTATTAGATTATAACTTAGACGTATAGAAGAATAACTTCTTATTGTAAATAGCCACACAGAAGTTGAGGCTCCCATAATCCAACCAAATAGTGCAGATTGCACTTTGAAAGCTACCAATCACCAAATTGTGTCGCTGGAGGAGATCATTGGAGGAGACACCGGATGAACAGAGTAGCAGGAGTAGTTTGTAGAAGATTCGCAGTGAGTCACGATAATTGGAGAGAAAAAGAAAGGCCAGATCTAAGACAAGCTCAGACTAAACTGAGACGCAAAAAGCTCATAAATATGGCTCCAAGAACTAAAGCCATAAAAGTTAAGCGAAAGGGAGGAAACATTGGGGAAGGAAAAGATAGGGCAGAAGTAACTGTTGTCACTGACACTAACCAAAGTGAGGGGTCGGTGGTTGAGATAGAAAAGTTTAGGGCTTTGTGTTTTGGGCGAGAGAGAAGAGAAAGTGAACGGAACTTTTTGCTGATTATTGTTATAAGTCTTTTTAGTCAAAATAGGTCTCTAAGATTTGCATAACTTCTCACCTTAGTCCCTAAGATTTGAAATCAATAGAAATGGTCCCTGAGTTTGTCCACCATCAATCATTTTGGTCCTTCCGTGAAAAATCCCCATTAAATAAGAATAAAATGACCAAAATACCCTTAATTTTGGTCAAATCATTTTGACCCATTGTTTATTAAATTGAGGGTATATTTGTCATTTTGATCCTTATTTAACATAATCTTGCATGAAATGACCAAAATGATTTATGGTGGACAATCTCAAGGACCACTTCTATTGATTTCAAATCTTAGAGACTAAAGTGATGTGTTTTGCAAATCTCAGAGACCATTTTGGCTATAAAAACCTTGTTATAATTAATGTGTTATTTTGAATCTTCAACAAGGAAAATTTAGTTGCTACATTCATTCTCAGCTAAAATATATCGTTCCAATTTTACAGTTGTCTTTGAAGGGACTTCTTGCCCAAAGTATATGGCTGTGGTGGTCCTTGTAGTTTAGGCAAAGTTCCACTTCATCGTAGTGGAATTTCAGCTAAACTATATGGACTAAAATCAAACTTTGTCCTTCATTTTTCTGAGGAAAGAATGAACCAAACTTGAAAATAATTTTCATGATGTAGTTTAATTAAACTTATTCATGCTTGGTAAATGTGGTGACGATGAAATTCTCCTCCACCCAATTTCACAAGCTGGAAATTTGGACCTGCTACCTATCCAAAAGTTGAAGGTGAAAACTTAAAGGTCATTTTCATCTTCTTTCTCTTACTGCCATGACTAGGAGCCTTGACAGATAGCTCCAAATTGAAAAAATCAGGACACAAAAAGCTAATATGGTTTAGCATGGCCTTTTCTGCAAATGAGAATGATTAATTAATTACTTACACCTATGATACCATGCCACTATTCCGAGCCAGTAAGATACTTACATACGAAATGGTATATAACAATTTGTGATTGATTTGGAGTACTGTCACAGTTACATTTAAGATGTAGATACGTTTCTCTCGGGCAAATGCGTGCATTGCTTGTGATTAGTGGTTGATCCAGGATTTGAACTTTGAGGTGTCTCAGTGTTAAATCAAGTTTTTTATATAGGAACAGAACGTGAAGCACGCAAAAAATAAAAAATAAAAAATTCAGCTTATTCACTGAGGCATTTCATCGAATGGTTGGTGAGCTTGTTCTCCCAAATTGTATTGCACACATGTCAACAGATAGCAGCATATGGCAAAGGAATTTAATGATTGATATAGAGAGAACTTGTCAAGTATTGTCGACACAACCTGTTAAGATATGTCTAGCATGTATTACATCAAACATTTAATAGGCATAAAAAAAACTCGCATCAAACATTTGAAGGATTCTCAGAAGACCTTTGCGTGTATATGTTTTAGACTTCTCATGGTGCTGGGACCACCTTGGTCCCTATTTCCATCCGCCTCTGCTTGTAGTCCAATGTTTTGACTGGTCATGAAGAGCGAATATTGTATTGGATTTCTTCAGAATGTGTGCAGGAATCAACAGTTTCCTCCACATGATAATGACAATATTTAATCTTAATCAATTCAACACTCGGTTCTAAAAATAAGAAAAGCCCATAGATTAAGCAGCTTAAACCAAACAACTTTACATAAACAGAAGTAAATTAAAACTGACAACCCAAACATCATTAAACCAATAAGGCAATAACTATTGTACAGAGAGATGGGCACTTGCACAATGCCCCCGTTTGATTGCAAGCAAAAACCTCTTTACTACAGCTTTCTTGTTCAAGCAAAGAAAACTGGAAAAAACAACACATGCTTTAAGTACACCCCAAACGTTGTTAACCACACCCCAAAATTTTCTGCTCTAAACAGAGAGAGACGCCATTGAACCATTCATTGTTTTTGGCACTTCATTCACTTGTTGAGTATCTTGATGTCCAGTACTTTTCAATCTCCTCTGCTGATCTTCCAGGGATTCTCCCAGCAATCAGAGACCACCTAAGAAGAAGAAAAGATAAGGGAAATTAGGTCATTTTATTATACAAGCGATATACTATACTACGTTCATCTAACTACGGAGATGAGGATTTGAACTGAGAGCCGAAGAGAAGCAGACTGCTCTCTAGCCAAGTTGATTAAGGGAAACTATGAAAAAATTAGACATAAAAAGTGGAAGAAGAAAATAATGGCTCACCTCTCACCAACCAGATTAAACATCCTAGTGATTAGAGTTTCCTCATCTTCTGAAAAGTCAAGCTTAGAGTCTTGACTACTTTCCTCTGCAAAAATTTGAGATATATAATTAAGGTGCCTATTTGTGAGTTATTTGTTGAGAAAAAACTAAAAATTCCCAAACCAATAATCAAATATTAAGACAAAGTGGATGCATGTTTAATCACAACAACTAAATGATCATTAATTTCAAAGAGAGTTACCTGGGAAGAGAAAAATAGATCCAAAAACTAAACATACTATGTATTGGTAAACTTTATAGGCCCACCATAGCCTATCACACCATCACCAATATTGTTCTAACATAACCACCTATTATTAGTTGTTAAGTTTAATTACATAAAAGACCTCGATGATATTAGTGGTGAAAACTCTCATATATTAGGTATATACTATTTTGTTATATAACTAATGTAGAATCTTATTCTCCAACATATATAACATATAAAATTCAAAGAGAAAATAAGATGTAAAACCAAAAACACAGATTGCAAAGGATCACCCACCAAAGTATCAATAGCAAGTAGAAAATTGGACCACTAGTTGAAATATATGGTTTGGAAAAAATAAAAAACATGATATTATGAAAAGGTTACCTCTAGAATCCACAGAATTGTCGTCAGATGAGGAGTGGGAGTGATCCAAGTCAGCCATTGGAGTTGAAAATATGAGAAAAATTGGAGCCACAGATTTCAACTAGGGTTTAAATATAAGTGCATATATAGAAAAGAACAAGTAGTGCAGGAAACTGTGTTTGAAACTGAAGGCAGTCGTCGAATAAATAGGAGGAAGAATCCTCGAAAGATAATGTTGTGCATGACGACGACGGATAGGATAGGGGAAGAATGGGCGGTGAGATGAGAGAGAGGAAGACAAAGGAAGAATGGTAGTTGGATAAAGCGGGGGTTTTCTTTAGTCCAACCTTTGATAGGTAGTTGCATACTTACCTGTTGGTTGGCATAGAATTTTTGATGATTTGGAAAGCTTGGAGTAATTGTACTCATACCTCTAAATCAAGTGTTGGGTCCAACTGTACATGTCCAACTTAATTAAAATGATTGAAATTTTTATGATCAAACCATTCAAGGTCACTTGATTTTAAGCATAGGTAGTCTTTAGATGTTGACTCTTCGGGTTTGGGAAATATAAAGGAGGAACTACGTTTGTTGTCACTATGATCATAGAGATGTTATATGTGCTCTTATATGTGGTGGAACTAGTTACGTTTTAACCAAGGTTGTACATGACCCTGACATGACCCAATCACATGAGTACGATGTTTCACCAAAAATTTATTTCATGGTTCGAGAAAATTATTTTATTGAGATTTTAAGCTGTGCATGCATATGAGCCTAATTAACATGCAATTTTGTACAAAGTTTGAGGAAAATCAATCATAATTATGACTAAAATTGTTAACGGACTGTCTTCCAAAAAATTGTTAACAGACTTCATCACACAAATTAAATAATTGTCCAAAAAAAGAAAAAAGAAAATGCCATTTTCTTAAATGATTGTCCAAAAAAATAAAACGAAAATGCCAAATGAGAAAACAAAAAATATGGTACAATACGACATCATGTTCGATGACGGTCAATTAAAAATCGTAATGTCTTAACCATCCCTCTCAGCTTCTTATCTTCTTTTATCCCCAGCCAAATCAATTGTTCAATGATTGTGTATAGGAGAACTCCAACAAATCTCACGCGCCATTTGGAATAGCTGTAAACACACAACAAATTGATTTATCTATTAAAAAATTAAATATAAACCCTAATTATTACAAATAATGCTACAAGTCGCACGTACATCAATTACTAACAATAACTTAAGTGAATCCAATAATATATATCAACCTATCACGTACTCAAAGGTGATTTCAAAAAAATTACGTAGCGAAAAACACTACATTTCTCTTTCTGTCAAACAATTCATACATAAGTCACTTTACTTCTTGCCTTCAATTCTTATAGAGGACATTTGTCGAACATTCTAAATCGCTATGCTCAAAGAATGCCTACATAACAGTTACGTTATCATAACTAACAACATGGTTAGTAAAGGCAATAACTTGCACTCCATGTTATATTATGTAAATCCATCATTACATGCACGTATGGGTGGCTATCGCTATAAAACATTTAACACTGTAGTGATAAGAATCATGTGCTAGCATTGATTCACACTGCATTTCATTGAACGTGGTTAAGGTGGTGGTGTGCGACAGATATCGAACAAAAGTAATAAACTAATTGGACGGCCACAGTAGATCCCAATTTCATCTTTTCCTACAGTGCTCTGAAGTCGGCAGGCAATTATCCCTTGATGTATTTTAATTAATTTTCTGAGAGAAGATTAGCATTATTAAATAAGGGGATTTTCATTATCCAGGAATTAAAAAGTAGCTGTGTTATTTGACTAATTGAGACTCATAGTCAAACTAGCGAAGTGGTTCAGTCTATTTATTATAGTGGGATGAAATATAAAACTCAATTGAAAAAATTGAAAATTAAGATATTGACGTATAATTACAAACTATGAGAGAATGAAAATATAATTAATTAGTATTTGACGGTCGAAATATGAAAATATTAAATACATATAAACAATTGTAGCAAAATTTCCTTTTTATATTGAAATGTAAATTGCTCTTTCCTTGTCGGTGACAATGACATGAGCAAGTCACATTAGTTAGTGTAAACGCTCGTGTGATAATACTTCTAAATGAACGTTTTTAATGAAAATAATTTCAAAACCAATCTTTTTCACTTCAAGTGCTTTTAAAACTAAAAATATTTTTCTTTAAAATAGCTTTCAATTTTATTGATATGTATAATTATGTAGTTTCCAATGAGCTCGGATGAGTGTTAATGACTATTTATTGCTTTTCGATTAGTAATACTTTATTGTAATACTTAGATCTGGTTTACAAGAACCCTTTTGAGACCGAGTTCTTCCTAATAGGTACTTGTAATGTCATTTTATCGATGAATAAAATATTGTAATCTTCTTTAAAAGAAAAAATAATTTTCAGGTATTTTAAGGAAATAATAAAAACACATCTATTTTTAACTTCTCACACACCTTTGTTAAATCTTGTCAGTTGATTGTTTGATTTGTCCAATCCAATGGCCAAATATTAAGAGGTGTGTGCAAAACTAAACAAGGTGTGTTAAAATCACCTCCCTTTATTTCGAAAGCTCTTTCAAACGAACTCAAAATGTGTTTACTCTTTCTTTTTGCAGTCAGAGTTTGAATTCCTTTTTTTTTTTTTTTTTTTTTTTTTAAGCCTAACAAACCAGGTTCCACAATTTGGACTTGGAGGTTTTAGGCTAAGAAACTGGAAAAGATAAAGACACAACCCATTGGGCTAAGTCAGATGAGCCCATGAGAAGTGGAATGACGTCCTCTCAAAATAGAGAAGCCATTTTCCAGAACACATGGAAGAAAGGCGCCCACTGGCCAGAAAGTAAAAATCAAGAGAGTTTGCTTGCAGAAATCAGGAATATATTATTCGAGATAAAGGGATTTGAATTATCCTTTGACATAACACAGACAGCAGCGGAACTATAACGAAAACAAAAGTATTGTATCAGACCTTTATAAGGTGCATGCAAGAGAACAAGTTTCAGCAACACTTAAATCTACATAGGCGATATAATACTCGCTATGCAGGTTGAGATACTGTAATCTACATAGGGTGAACAGCGCTGCTGCTATTCAAAAACCATGAATTTTGATGTGCTCCTTCTTAACAATGCCCGCCTGTTTAAATGAACACGCAAAGTTGGCAAGTTATATACATGAACCAATTGCAAATTCGTGGTTGTGGCGACATAATCGAAAACCAGACACAAAGCGTTACCTGCACAAGGAAGGAGGAAACATTCTTTCTCTGGTCCCCCTGAAGTTGTATGACCTGCAACCATGCAACAGTGACTTAGAAAGCTTTGTTTTTAAGGACAAAGGTCCGAAGCTGTGAATATTCGTCCAAATGTTGGCTGACGTCTAATAAACAAGAAGCTCGTACAACACGGAAAATATGAAATGTGCAAACATAATATTTGCAAGGTGTACAATCACCCTACACATGTAGCAATTCTACTTTCAACCCTTTTCAGCACATCACATTAGCAACAATCATCATGGTACGGAAACAATGCATCTTGATTTACTAAAGGACGGGAACAAACCTGGCCTAACTCAGGATCCTCAACGACAGTACCATTACAACAGAACTCTTTCTTGAGGTCCTTTAGTATCTTATTGTAGCTGTATTCCTTCTTCAATCCTTGTACAGTAGTCAGGCTTTTCCTCCCGTTGCGCTGCTGTACACGGACATGCACATACTCTTTTGTCCCTGCACCTGAGTTCTCAGCATTTGCATCAGCAAAGGGATCTGCCCGTACACACAATCCACAAAGACACAACAAAACATCAATAAGTCACCCTTTTCAAATTCCTTGCAAGTACCATCCTTCCTATAAATCATACCATGCATCTAAATGAAATTAGCTTAGAAGAAAATAACTTTACCAAAAGCAGATGGGACCTGGGTGTCGAATTCAGACATGAAACTTGACTGTTGGAGGTAGAAGAAGATCAAGTAACCAGCAAAAGGGATTTTCTTGAACAGCAATATAAAATCTGCTCCACAAAAGGGTCAAAACCCGATCGGCTTAATATATGTGTATAAAATTAAAAACAAAGCACAACTTGATAATTCCATCATATTATAGGCGAACCTCAACAATTACCAACGTAAATATATACTCTCTTTTTTGTGAAACCAAATTACACAACTTTAATTGATCCAATTGACAAAAAAATATCCAAAATCACCATTTTCATAAGGGAGCGGTTATTGTTACTCTGAAAAAGTTACTCAGTACTCCAAACATATAAAAATATAAGAAGAAACGTACGTTTAGGAGGAGTGCAGAGTGACTTTTTTAGTTTTTTTCTTTTAGTGTCAATGACGCCACCTTTTTTTTATAACACAAAGCTAGAATTTGATATTTTCATGATATTACGGGGACAAGGGGACAAGGGGACAAGAAAGCCTCAACAATTACCAAAGTACACATCTTTAATCAATACAAAAATCATGATGTAATTCCATAAACAACCCAGCTCATGTAAATTACCAATAACCCAGATTTTAATTACAAAAACTAAATTAGAAACTACAATCCATTCCTCAAGCATTTCTCATGCAAATCAAATCAACCCAAAAAACTAGATAGAACTAAGCAATAAATCAAACATAACCTGAAAGATGGTAATTCCAATCAAACAGTAACAAGGTAAAAGAAAAAAAATTACCTGATTTGCAGAGAGGGTGAATCCAAACAAGGGACAGAGGGAAGAGACAGAACAAGGGATGAGGAAAAGGGAGAGCGGGTGGAGGGGTTTATATAGGATAAGAAAGAGTCGTGCAAACCGCACAAAACTCGGGGTTTTACTTTATTCTTTGACGCCAAAACGCACCGCCAAGTTTCGTTTTATCGTTGGTGTACGCTTGTTTTCTTTTTTTGATTTTGTGGGGGAAATTTACCTCCCTTAATAAAGATGGTTTAAGGTTTCGATTTTCTGCCAAAATTACTAATTCTATTTCTCTTCAGAAAAGTTAACAAACTTAGTGTGTGTGTGTGTGTGTGTGTGTGTGTAGCTTCTAACTTTTAGTAACCAACAACAAGGTTGTTATTTTTTGACATCAAATTGAGTTCCTGCATACATTCCAAAAGCCTCTTAGTTAAGGTAAATTACGGAAACTCAATTTGAATTCATATTTCAGCAACTTATCCTTATCCTGAGAAAATTCATCTTTGTTAAGGTAAGTTGTACGGATATTGATGGAGTTTGATTGGTAGGAGAGAATTATGAATTCATATGTTAGCCCATTGATTTTTGGGTGGTTTAAATATAGGCTCTTGTAACTGTTATTGTCAAGACAAAAACTCACCTCATGTTATGTCGCATCCAGATCTGGGCTCCACCACATTTAGGGCTCGACTCCAATATAGCACGATATTGTCCGTTTTGGGCCCCGACCACGCCCTCACGATTTTGTTTCTGGAAACTCACACGAGAACTTCCCAGTGGGTCATCCATCCTGGCCATGGGATTGCTCTCGTACAAACTCACTTAACTTCGGAGCTCCGATGAACTTCGAAGCCAATGAGCTCCCAAAATGCCTCGTGCTAGGTAAAGATGGGAATATACATATAAGGCTTACAGGATCCACTCCCCTAGGTGACACGGGATGTTACAATCCACCCCCCATAGGGCCCCGACGTCCTCGTCGGCACACTTCCGGCCAGGGATTGGCTTTAATACCAAATTGTCACATCACAGCCCGGGCCCCCACCACATCCCAGACTCGACTCCAACGTAGCACAATATTGTCCGCTTTGGGCCCCGACCACGTCCTCACGATTTTGTTTCTGAGAACTCAGATGAGAACTCTCTAGTGGGTCACCCATCCTGGGATTGTTCTCGCACAAACTCGCTTAACTTCAGAGTTCCGATGAACTCCGAAGCCAGTGAGCTCCCAAAAGGCCTTGTGCTAGGTAAAGATGGGAATATACATATAAAGCTTACAGGATTCACTCCCCTGCGCGATGTGGGAGGTTACATGTTAAACATCCAAATAAAACCCAAATTTCAAATAGTCTGCAATGTTGGCAAATAAATGACATATCCTTATAAAATATTTACAATTTATGCAACAATGACCTAAATATGTCAATAAATATTATTAGTACTCACCTTCAATTATGCTAGCAATGAACAATAAGCTCCTGTTTTAAAACCACATATTACAAACTATTTACATTCTTTTGTTACAAGCTAATTAATTTATCTGCATTTTTGTAGTACATAGTAATTCACCAATCTACTTATTAATTTACTTATACAAATAATATATAATTACTTATAATATCCAAAGTATCATATACTTTTTTCTTTACAATATCATTCCTGTGAGGTAGGTAAATTATTTTTACAGTATTTCTAATCTAAGTGGGTACTAACATATAGACAGGTAAATAATTTTCTATGAAAAGAAAAAAATACAACCATAATTTTGTATAATTTTTTTGACACAAATTATTTGTCCATGTTTCAACGTAAAACACCATAATATTTTTATTTATATTATATATTGCATGATAATAAGGTAAGTTAGTTCCACGATAAAATAATTGTTAGTAAAAAAATTTGAGATAAGAAAGCCTAATCAAATAATAGGTTAATTGACATTTAACTGCATTGAAAACAATAAAATGCAAAATTTATTATTAATTATAAGTCAAACCTAACCCATGTTATACTCTATGAGAGTATTTTAGGAACACGAGAATTATAAAAACTGACATACCAAGCTTGTTAAGGAAATTTGCTTTGTTGGACTCTAGTAAATAGGTTTAAGTCTGAAAAAAAATAAAGAAGATGGTTTTTAAGTTAGAGAAAACAAGTTTTAAGGGAGAAACTCTCATTTTCAGTTGATTTTGTAATGACTGGGCAAGTCAAGATGTAACGAATGCACGTGTACACCAATTGCTTAAAAAGTGCGAAATAGAATTGGTAGATGTATTTTAGAAAATTCTATCACACTCCATATCGTTAAATGTTATGAGCATTTTATATTTCTTTTTTACATAAAAGAAGATAATTGGTGGCAAGTCACGGTTATCCATTCCTTCCGTGCCCTGAGAGGTTATAGGAAATTTCACCCTACCTGTGATCATAATCAAACAAACTCACTAACTCAAAGCATTAGATTACTTGAATAGCTTTGGATTATTGTTTTGTATTATGTTCCTGTGAATTCAGATAATCAAATACTCTTAACATTTAATGCTATGCATGGAAATGGAAGAAATTCATGTTTTGTTACGATTTAAGAAGCCGAAGCCTTGGAAGTTTGTTATTATTATCTTGCATTCTATTTACGTGGAGTAAGTTTTAGATGAGTGTATTATAAGATCTAAGGAATTGATGTTAAAATATAAAGAAATGGACCACAAAATGTAGCATAGAGAGGATTAGGAAAAGCCTCTATGAGTATTACTTAAATTAAATATGTGATATGGTTGTTGATGATTAGACTATTATTTAAATATTGATTAACGTGCTTATTTTATATTGATGTCATATCACATAATCAAATGTATTCTAAAAATTTAGCCTATCTAATATTATTCAAATTAAAGTACAGGTACAAGCTCTTCTTATTTTTTTTCGCATCTTATTGTAAGGTGTATTCAATTGAGATTTTGAGAGAGTTTAAGAGCAATCCCAGCGTTGGGTTTTGCTCGGGGGACAGGGGAGAAACCAAGGGCCCGAGGGCCAGGGGATGAGGTCCAGCGTAGCCCAGCCCGATGGAAGGGGGAGGCCCGAGCTCCGGGCCCGTGGGGGATTGCCAGCCCTTGAGCCCGAGGTGGGGGTGACGTCAGGCTGACGCCAGGGTGGCATCAGCGCAATATTTTATTTTTTTTTGTGTCAGGCGTGTGCACCCCACCCCCGCGTGGGGGCGCGTCGCCGACACAAAAATCAGAAAAAACAGAATCCGTCAGTTACCGTTGGGAAGCCACGTGGCTTCCCACGGTGCGTTAGATCTTAACGGTCACTTAATGTGGACCGTTCGATCTCAACGGTAAAAAAAAAAAAATTAAGTCATATTTAATATCCACCATTCGATCTGTGATCAACGGTGGATATTAAAATGCTTTATAAATTAAAAAATAAATGAAAAAATAGTTTTAAATATCTGAAAAGTTACCGTTGTGACACTTGGCACAATCTGGAGTGTTGGAATTCAAATTTTTTTATATCCAACGGCAGAGATTAATTAATTGAATAAAAATTTAAAAAAAATTGTAAAAAATTCAAAAAAATATCTGAAAAATCTGAAAAAAAATTGTAAAAAAAATTGTTTTTCTTTTCTATAAATACCTTCTCATTATCATCTACCTTACGCAACAATTTCATATTTTCTCAACTACTTTCAATCACATTCCTTTCTTTGTCTCAAAGTTTGAATCCATTTTTTTCAACAAAATGACCACTGGTGCAGGTACGAATTGGTCGCTTATTGAAGATGTTGCGTTGTGTGCTAGCTAGGTTGAAGTTACTCATAGTTCCCTTACGGGTAATGAGATGCAATTGCGAGAAATGTGGAGTCTTATTCATACCAATTTTCTTGAGAAAATTGGTGGGAAAAGAACCAAAGAATCGATGTCCAGTCGTTGGAAATTACTTAGCCAATCGTTTAGTACGTGGAGAGACGCCTTGGCACAAGCTAGTAGTAATATTCGAAGTGGGGAAAATTACTCGGATCAGGTAACAATATATTATTTATTTGATACCCAAATTTACATTATAATTATTTGTTTGTATTATTTATTTGTTACGTACATAATTTATTATTTATTGTTTGTATTATTTATTTGTTACGTACAAAATTTATTATTTATTGTTTGTATTATTTATTTGTTAACGTCATAATTTATTATTTATTGTTTGTATTATTTATTTGTTATTTATTATTTATTATTTGTATTATTTATTTGTTACCTACGTAATTTATTATTTATGGTTTGTATTATTTATTTGTTACCGACTTACATTATAATTATGTTGTTTGTATTATTTATTTGTTACTTATTTTCATTATAATTATTTATTTGTATTATTTATTTGTTACTTATTTTTATTGTGTAGGAACTTCAAGCACAAGCTTGGTACGCTGCCAAAACCAAAAGCAAAAATAAATCATTCAATCGGTGGGAATGTTGGAATATTGTCAAAGATTGTCCTAAATTTAGAGTTGTGCCAGTCGGTCCAGAAGTGCACATGAACAGCACCCCTCTACACTTTACACCCGATCATGTTCATGAAGATGATGCAGAAGAAGTGCCCGAAACGCCCCTCCCTGAACAAGCATCGGGTTCGACCCGTTTTCCAATTAAGCCTCAAGGTAAGAAGGCTTCAAAGAGAAAAGGGAGTGCTTCGAAGAACGATTATACAAAGTTCATGGAAGAACTTACTCGCCAAGGTGGATTGACTTTGGCGAGGGAACTGGCGAAAGATGAGGCTGATAAGGCTAGAGAGGCATCAAAAGCAGCAGCTGTTGAGAGAGAATTTTATGCTAATGAGAGAGAAAGAGAGCTACTTAGGCAAGAAAGGGAACATGTTAGAGAAGAAAGACGGGCTCAACAAGATCGTGAGATTATGAACATGTCTTTAGAAGGGAAGTCTCCAAATTCCAAATTTTTTTGGAAGTCAGAGAAAGCGGACGTAGTGCGAAGGAGGCGTGCAAGAGAAACAATAGCAAGCCAAGATGGTTCTAGCACCGCAAGAGAAGATCATCCTAGCACCACAAATTGGTTAAGTGATGATGAATAGAGTACTTTTTGTAATCGGAGCCCATAATTTTCCAATCACTTTGGGTTGTAATTTATTATTTATTGTTTGTATTATTTATGTTGTTTCCAATTTCTTGAATATTTATTCAAATTAATTTGGTAAGTTATTTATACTAAGAATTAATTTGGTAAGTTATTTAATTTGGTAAGTTATTTATGTTGTTAAAAGTCCATGACCATGACCATCGTTCTAATTAAAAGTCCTTGTATAAAATAATTAAAAGTCCATCGTTCTAATTAAAAGTCCTTGTATAAAATAATTAAAAGTCCATGGTTCTAATTAAAAGTCCTTTACATAGATTAAAACCCACACGAAGTGTGACTCTGTTTTCTTCTTATAATACATATACTAAGAATTACATAAACATAAACATAAAAAAATTACATATACTAAGAATTACATAAACATAAACATAAAAAAATTACATAAACATAAACATACTAAGAATTAGATATACTAAGAATTACATAATGGTATGATTTTTGATACATTAATCCAAATCAAAAGATGAACAATATATACATGCAAAAACATAAAGTCTACTTTTTTTTATTTTGAAGAAAAAAACATAAAGTCTACTTGTATGATGGTGCCATTCTCTTTAATGATGATATGCTTTAATGTATTAACCAAAGCAAAATATGTACATATGTGAACATAGCGTCTACTACTTACATCAAAGCCATGATAAAATAAAGAGTGTAACTAATTAAGATGAGAATTATGCACAATCACAATTTTAAGGTTGCAAGCAATTTGAACAAACACTAAAAGCCAAACATAAATACTCATCTGGCTTTCTAATATTAAACATAAACATAAACATACTAAGAATTACATATACTAAGAATTACATAAACATAAACATAAACATACTAAGAATTACATATACTAAGAATTACATAAACATAAACATAAAAAAATTACATAAACATAAATAATAAAACACACCAAATAAAATAACATAAACATACCAAATTCAAAAAAACACACTAAATGAACTTAATTATCTTCAGCTTGTTTCAATGCCCACTGGTGCTCTATCAAGTCAATTTGTCGGGCATTGTGCATGTCTGGCATTTGAAATGCAGTATATCGTTGAATGAGTCTTTCATTGTAACGTCCATCCCTTTGTAATGGCTCATGTTGCACGGGCTCATCGGTGGCGTCATGAGCACAATATATACGTGTTCTTGAATTATTCATCGGGTCTGGCTCATATTCATCAACAGCTTCATAATCGTACTCATCTTCCACAATCATGTTGTGAAGAATGATGCACGTCATCATGATGGATCGAAGCGACTCTACATCAAACAATCTGGCAGCACCCCTGACGATCCCCCAGCGAGCTTGGAGAATACCGAAACAACGCTCCACATCCTTCCTGCACCCATCTTGACAGCTTGCAAAGTGTTTTTCCTTTGCACTCCACGGACGTGGCACTGTTTTGACAAATGTTGACCAGCGCGGGTAGATGCTGTCAGCTAGGTAATATGGCCCGTCGTACATACGTCCGTTGACCTCATACGTAACTTTTGGTGCCTTTCCTTGCAGGACATCGTTGAACACTGGGGATTGGGCAAGGACGTTGATGTCATTTTGAGCTCCCGGGACCCCGAAAAAGGCGTGCCAAATCCATGTATCAAACGATGCCACCGCTTCCAGAATGATACTTTTTGCTCATTTTCTGTCCCCGTAAGCGCCTTGCCATGCACTTGGACAGTTTTTCCACGTCCAGTGCATACAATCAATGCTTCCAATCATCCTAGGAAAGCCACGCATCTCCGCCTTCTTCAACAGCCGCTCCAAGTCCATGTGTGTAGGTTTGCGGAGGTACTCAGCGGTGTAGATAGATTCGATTGCTCCGCAAAACCTCATCAGGGACTCAAGAATGGTTGATTGCCCCATCCTCGTTATCTCATCCACTTGGTCTGCAGATACTCCATATGCAAGCATCCGCAAGGCAGTAGTAATTTTTTGCTCAGGCAGTAGACCCATAACACCAAAAGCATCTTTTTTTTGCACAAAATAAGAATCATGGTTGCAAACAGCAATCATGATTTTGTTGAACAAATGTCGTTCCATTCTAAAACGACGTCTAAAGTACGTATCAGGGAATGCACTATTAGGAACAAAATAATCATCCAAGAGTTCCATACCTCTTCGTTGCCTGCTTCTATCAAGGTTTCCGGAACGGCTGGGCCTGCAGATCTGAGCCGCAGCTTGGATGACTCGACGGAAATGTGAGGCTCTGCCCTTTCTTACTTCGTCATCTCTCATTTGACGCTCCTCATCCTCTTCCCTCTCATTTCTTACCCCCTAGTGATTGAACATTGCTTCTGATTCGTTAAACAATTCTTCCTCTTCCTGATTGAATTCCCACATCATCCTTGAGGAAGAAGAAGAAGACATTGAAATAAAGAAACAGAAACTATGAATAATGATATAGATTTTTGTGAATAAGGAAGCAAAAACTATGATTAATGATAGAGATCTTGAGAATTTTGGTGTGAGATTTGTGAGGATGGATGGTGGATTATATAGAGGATTCAGAAAGGATTAGGTTGTGCATAATGTCACGTGGCATGCCGTCATTCGTTACAAATCTGATGGAAATCTATCCTCAAAGATTGTGAACAGATTATGACACGTGGCATGCCGTCATTCGTTAAAAATCTGATGGAAATCTATCCTCAAAGATTGTGAACAGATTATGACACGTGGCGCGACGTGATTGGTTAATAATCTTATCAGAAATCCATCACCAATAATTGTATTATTTTGTATTATTTAATAATACTTCGCATAATGACACGTGGCGTAACGAGAACGATTAAAAATCTTATCCGATATTACAATTAAAATTATTTTGTATTATTTTATAAATAAATAAAATACTAATATTTTATTGCCTATTGCCAGGGCTATTGAAGTGTAATGGTGGAGATGCAAATTCTATTGCCATGGCTACTTACTGTTCATTAAGGGCAATTACTGTTCATTAGGTGGATTGAATAGTGTACTGCCAGGGGGAGGGCTCCAACGCTGGAGTTGCTCTAATAGATTTATCTATGAATTTTGACCAAGTTTAATTGATTTATATAGATTCTTTCTATATAAAATACTATATGAAATCTCTTTGATTCCATCGTATTCCCCAACTTTTTAAATCCTTTAAAATCAACTTCTAATTAACTACACCTAAATTTTTTTTTTTAATTTATTATTATTATTAAAGAGATGAGGAGGGTTCGCAACTATTACAATAATTAAGGAAAGAGGTAATTTTGAACCCTGAACACATGGTAGAAATCTAACACTATATGCACTAAGATATTAAATCACATGTTATACACCTCGAATGTTATAATTTCCCTTAAAGTTTCAATTGAATACACCTAAGCTTTCAGAGAATTGCTTAGAATCTTAATCAAATATCCTAAATTTATAAAAAGAATTAAAGTTTCTTAAAACTTTCAATTAAATACACCCTTTAATTTTATTGACAATGTATTTTAATAAAAAAAAATTAAAATGACAGAAATAGAAATGATGCAATTTTATATACCCCTCGCCGATGTCTCTCATTTTCTCCATCGCTTGATTCGATTCAGTCTCTGCTTTTCAGGTACTTGTCCTTCTCGTCCTCCTCACTGTTTTCTTGGATATGAATTCTTTATCGTTATGTTTGTTTGAGCGATCGAATAATCAAATATAGTTTCTTTCAGATTTGCATTCGTTCATATGAATTAGTAGCCTCTGTCTACGGAATTGGGTCACCGGTGGATTTATCTTTATGATAATTAATGAAAATTTGAATTCTATATTGTGTACAGACAATATTCTAAACTACTCTAATTTATGGGACGGTGATTCGAACTGTGGTGCAAGGGATGGAACTGTTGGAAGGTGTTTTTTTTTTTGGAAGCAAAGGTTTTGGATCCAATAAAGAGTTCTGCTTTGGTGGTTAATGTAGTTGCTTTCAGTTCCCAAGTGTTGTACTTATTGATATGTTTTCTGATTGACTCATTGGGGTTTTGTTCACACTGTGGAGAAGATGTGATTTTGTGTAAAAATTGGAACCAAAAGGAAATTATGGCGCTGAGGAAGAAACTGTGGGAGAGTTCCGATTTCAATGGAAAATTTGTGTACAGCTTTTCAAGGTATTACAGTTCAAACAAGGTAGACCTAAGGAAGCCAAAAGCCTAGGATTCAGAATAAAATCCAAAACCAGACTAAGGATTACCCAATGCCGGCCATGATACTGGTGGCCCAGGAGGTCATGGAGTGCCAGAGACTCGTTATGCAAGGTGTCTCTACTCTCCTCGAAATGGTGCCCGTTCTGGCCTGCAAGTAAATCCCTTATCTCCCAAGTTACTTTTAGGAGGATTCATATGAACCTTTTCTTATTAGGAATAATCAGACCACTTTTTGCTATTTTTGAGAGCCGCACAATCTATAGTTTTCAAATTAGATTTACTCTAATTTAGCTTCCATTCGATCCCTACTGCTTTTATTGAACAATTTTTGAGGTGGAAAAGAAAGGCCAACTTTTTTATCTATATCTTACTTTTGCAGGTTCTGTCCAGAAGTATATATAGGCGAGAAATGCCACTTAATTCAGACTTGTTGTGGCTTTAAACGTCGTGGCAAGAATAAAGTTTGAATGTGTAGTTGGTGGTTTGAAAGATGTGCTTGTTCCAGTAGAGGCATTTCACCTCAAGCACATGTTCCAGGATGTTATAAAACACCATCAGAGGTTTGACTTTGAACGTGTTCCTGCAGTTGTCGAGCTATGCTGGCAAGCAGGGGAGAATGATATTATGATGGAAATCATTTAAATTGGAACTTTGAAAGTGATTGTGTTGGCGTTAACGGAGCTGAGTCTTTGTTACCCGATGAACTGATTCTGGTTGCCAGTGGAACTTTGAGGGCATGGGAAATTCTTAGAAATGGCATGGAGAAGTTGCTGAAGGTTTATCCAGCGAAAGTCTGTAGACATTATTTAGAAGTTCATTTTGGGCTATCTGGACATAAGGCTAGGCTTCGTGGAGTTTTCAAGTATGAGAGTGAGCAAGGAAGAAGGGAAGGGATTTTATAGGCATGCTCCTGCAATAGTAGAACTATGTGCACAAGCAGGTGTCATTGCATCCCAACCACCACCCACCACCCAACACCCCCACCCCCCACCCCACACCCCCCCCCCCCCCCCCCCCCCCCCAAAAAAAAGTATTACTGCAGGGTGTAAGTACCACACTTGGAGATCAAAGATTGTTCCACTAGAATAGTCAAATGTAAATGTCGATTGATTCCAAGGTAGAAACTTGAACCTAGTAGAAACTCCCCAGGATTGTCAGATCACAGATGTTCGTAGAATTGCTTATAGTTGTAACATTTGATCTGAAATGGGAAAATGAACCTCATAGAAGCTCCCGTAAGACTGTCTGATCTTCATTATTGAGCGTGATTGTAATTTCAGATGAATGACATCGAAGTTCGAGATGGCTGGCAATATCAACTGAGCACGTATTGCCCCCTTCACTTCATGAAAAAGGTGAGCAAATTTGTAGCTTTGCTTTAGCTATGGACATAGAACAAGAATGCATGGTAGAAAGAGTGAAAGCAAGAAAGGAATAACAAATCATTGAAATCTCTAACGGAATTGAATGCTTATTAATTATGCTTCTCAATAGATTATCAGAACTGACTAGTTTACGATTGATTTTCAGCTATGGAATAATTACTATTCTTGTGCATATCGGTATCCACTGCGATAGACCGTCACTTTGAACAAATATCTGGAAACTCCATGATCCGCACCATGCCATTTTTTAGGCTGCAGTTGTCTATCCATCTCTCTTACTTTATTTGATCGACAATGCACGATTGCTACCATATAAATGATTTCAGGTTCGTAGAACCTCACTCCCCTGTATCACCGTACAATGACTGGTAAAGAATGGTTTTTAAGTTCAAAATTTCGGTACTAGTCATGTCCAAACCCAATTATTCCATCGTTCCATCGTTCTACATGTATGTTGAATCATTTAAAAAGAACAAATTTTGATCACGAGCATGATTCAGGAAGGATATGATGCCCCTAGTCCCCCACCACACACGTGCACACACACCACTTACATGCAGTGTTCTAAAAATTTCCGCCTAGACCCTGCCTAGGCACTAGGCGGCTAGTCACTGCCCGACTAATCCATAAGCATTTGAAAATTAAAAAAGGGCACCTAGACCTGCCTAGCCTAGGTCACAACTTTCACTTAGATAAAAAATAGATAACTTTCATTCTGTATTTTATTTTTTCAATAAGTATAAAAGACTTGTTAAATACAAGAATGAACACGCATTATATACTTGCTCCCCATGTATTTAATATGTTATATATCTTTATAATCTATCTGTCATTTTATTTTACAATTTCTGTATTCCAATATTATTATTTATTGTTTTAGTTATAATTAGACATTTGTTTATATGTTATATGATAAATTTAATTAAAAATTTAAAAAACTGCCTACGCCCCCGCCCAGGCATAAGACCCTTGATCTACTCTCAACTAGCGCCTAATGTTTTTTAGAACCTTGCTTACATGGTAGTAAAACTCCGTTTTCAAGTCCTTGGTCCATTTTCCGTTGCAATGGAAGAGAATGGGACATTTGACCTCGGTTATTAGGATATGCTGGTCCTAATCCCTACTCATTTCTCATGTCCAAACTATTTCAAAAAAATATGCAGATTTGGTTTATGTGTCCACCTTCATGCGTTCATGCTCTAATTTCTCTTCCTGTATGTAGATTTGAATATTGCCTTGCTTATTAAAGGGGAAAAAAAATTCAACAAATATCAACAGTTGAAATATAACTTGAAGTGTATAATATGAGTCTGTCACCAACTTAGAAATCTAGGAAAACCTAGGAAGACCCCCATTTCATAGCGCCTGGGGAACGCAAGTTTGATCGAGGATTGGATAGGAGAGGTGGAAGAAAAGGCTCGGGATGGATTTAGGAGTCTTTATGCGAGCCGTATGCAGTAAGAGTCGCACGTACGATAACGAGGGGGGTTCGCGTCTATACGTGTAGTGTGGTGGTTGGGCCTACCCACCCTATTTGTTCCATGATCTATGGGTCTACTGGAGCTACCCACTTCGATCAATTAGCCAAAATTTTGACCGGATATGAAATCACTGGTGCTCGATCTAGTGGTATTTTTATGGGGATTCTATCTATCGCTGTAGGATTCCTATTCAAGATCACTGCAGTTCCTTTTCGGGCGGCTGTAGGACGGACGGCCGCCTATAGGTGGTAGGGTAGGGTGGGTGGTACCGCTCAGATTGCGGCCAATCTTCCTAACCGCGCGCGGGCCGGGCTTAGAGCGCGTGAAACTCATCACTACCTCGTAAGGGCGTTGAGACCATAGCATGTTACACGAAAGCGCCGCTTTCTCTGGAGTGTTGTCACACAGCTGCCCACCTAGAAGAGCCACTCGCTCTGTAGTGTTGTCACACAAGATAAGCACGCCGCCCGCCTGCTGGCCGGGCGAATCGAAGTTATCTTCCGGTCAACTGTCCACCCAGTCAAGTGCAAAAAACACAGTAGAATCACGCAACGCACGCTGCTGGTGTGCTTCCTGCCCGCGAGGAAAGAAAGAAGAGCAACAAGGTTTAGTTCAGATTTGACTGTTTGCAGCATGGGAGCGGATTACCCAAAAAATCCCTGGAACAATGAAAAAAAGATATCTCGGTAACGAAAACTATAGGGGGCTGTATTGGCGAGATCCAACGGTGAACAGCTGCCCAAAAGAAAAACCGCCTGGAAGTCCGAGGACCTTTAGTACCGTACCCTACCCCCGAACCAGCAGCCTTCGCGCCAAGCAAGACCGCCCTTGTCCCTTTCCTTTCTCCATTCCGCCCCCTTCTTTCTTCCAATAGAGTCTAAGGCAAAGCAAAAGGGGTTCGTATGCCTACTTTACCTACTTGAGGGAACGAACTTTGTTTCGTTTCCGGACTTATGGATTGGATTCAGTCAGCGTCACGACATAGTCAAGAAGGAGTGGCGCTTTGGTTACCGGCGAACGCTTCCAAAGGCGACCCTCTCGAGTTTCCGGCTGTTTCCTAGATTGAAGTAGCCTTTCGTCGCCCTACCAACGAAAGAAGTCACTATCAAACAGCCCCCCCAACTAGTCGTATGGGGTGGGGTGCTTGTGGTAAGCTGCCTTGGATATGAGGAATTCCTAAAAAAAGGTATTTGACGAAGATCTTTCTATCAATAGATAGGATTTAGTGTTCGATATAGGGGATAGGATCCATCTGCTCTCTCTCAAAAAAATGGGGAGGGGGCAGATATAACGATATACAAAAAATCGGGAGATGATAAAGGATGCATAGACATCTAAGGGGATGCCTATTCTATTCCTCTTTTTTTTTTTTTTATAAGGCGGAATGCCCGCCAAGTTCAGATAAGGGAATGCTTTCCCCAACCATTAAGGGAAAGGCTCGACGAAGGGAGGGGGAAGGAAAACGCTTTCGGAGATAGAGATTTTATTTGTTTTTCATCGAAAACGAAGAAGGCCGAGGATGGCCTACGGTGCGTATTATCTGAGGGGAACACGCTTTTTCGACCGCGGTAGTATGATTGCCGGGCCCTCTCCTCGTTCCGCCCGCTGGCCTATTGGGATAGCAGCCTTCGGGCTTTGCCTGCCTTTTTTTTTAATTCCGGCTCGGCCCGGGAAAGCGCTGGCAACAACAGAAAGGAAGGGGTCCATGTAGCTGCTGCGCCCGCCCCCTTCTGGGCAGCAGGTTCGGCATCTACTAGAAAAGAGAGAATCCGCTTCAGATAACCACTCCTCTGCTAGGCAGCGTGTGGAATGGCCGAGAGCGGACCTTTTTGGATATATAATCCAAGTCGAGAGTGGAGTTACGGGAACAGCCGTCTGATGGAAAACTACTTTCACGTTCGGTTCAGAGAGCACTTTTTTCGTTGAGAATTCCTCGTTCCCTTTCGTGTAAATTCCCCTGCAACGAATTAAAAACTTGCGGGGCCCTATCTATTTCCCTCTCTCGAGCCCCGAAGAAAACCCCCTCCCCTTCGGACTCCACATCTCTTTTGACTCTATATATGTGGGCACCTGATATCTATGAGGGTTCACCCACCCCGGTTACAGCATTCCTTTCTATTGCGCCTAAAATATCTATTTCTGCAAATATTTCACGTGTTTCTATTTATGGTTCCTATGGAGCTACATTGCAACAAATCTTCTTTTTCTGCAGCATTGCTTCTATGATCTTAGGAGCACTGGCCGCCATGGCCCAAACGAAAGTAAAAAGACCTCTAGCTCATAGTTCAATTGGACATGTAGGTTATATTCGTACAGGTTTATCATGTGGAACCATAGAAGGAATTCAATCACTACTAATTGGTATCTTTATTTATGCATTAATGACGATAGATGCATTCGCCATAGTTTTAGCATTACGGCAAACCCGTGTCAAATATATAGCGGATTTGGGCGCTCTAGCCAAAACGAATCCTATTTCGGCTATTACCTTCTCCATTACTAGTAGGTAGAGGTGGCCAATTAATTTATTGGGTTGTTAATGGGTACCGTTAAGACCTATTTAATTTGATATCACCATAATATAGAGGTGAGATTGATAATGGTCTCCGTCAGAGCCAAGTATAAGGCTTGAGTGAGCTATAGCATAGGGAGAGTTTTAGTTCTTTAAACTTAAAAATATTAGTTATTTGGGTTATTTTATGATTTTTTATTGTCCTAAACCACGTAACAAATGAGAGTCTGAATCTTAGAGTTGCTATAGGGAAAGTAAGAGTTAATAAATATTAAAAAAACTCATCACTTTAGTAAATACTAAAATTTACTAGTAATAAATTGAAACTTTCATGCTACATATGGTTCCTTATTTTAATCCTTTGAAAGTTTTGAGGGCTATAAGCTTAAAAAACAAATTATAAATTTCTTACTTCAAATTATTACTTTCAGGTTTACTATTGTATAACTTTGTGTAGGCAACAAAAAGATTGAGCATTTGATTTTGTAGTAATAATTTTAGCTTAGCCCACCCATCAGATAAGTTATGGCTTCGCCATTGATAATGATGATGATTGTGTAAAGTGAAATCAAACTAAGAGCTAGTTTGGTATTGTTGTGCCTTATAATTAAACAAAAAAATTGATTCTGCTGTTATGTGAGAATAATAGCTGCAAAATAAAGTTGTTAAGTGTTTGATAAACATTTTTTGTAAAAGTGCTTAAAACAAAAAACAAAAAAAAAAAAAAATTAGTGCTTGAGTGTTTAGTAAACATTTATACAAATTGTTATGAGTATGTTAAATGGCTAAAAATGATACTGTATTTGATGTAATATAATACTGAGATATTAACAGAGATTACTCATTTTCTTAATTTTGGGACCAAAATATGATTTGCGGGATATGTACAGAACATGCACGACAATATAATAAAAATAAGATTTTTATAACATTGGAAATGACCTAATTACCTTTGTATATAAATGAGTTATTTCCTCCCACTCAATCTCCATTTGCACCTTTCTCCGAAAACCTCTCTCGTCCAATCCCCTGCTTGAAGAACCCTAACCCTCAAACGTTGTTTCAATCTCCGATTTTGCAACCGGTTCACCTGCAAAAATAGAGTGTGCAAGTGTTTCAAAAGGCTGAGAGTGGTAGGGGTGGGGCCCACGAGGTTGTAGCTGCCCATCTCGAGGATTTGCAGCGAGCTCACCGACCCCAGCTCCGGCGGAATTCCGCCGTCGTAAAGAAGTTCATCCTACGAGGGCCGCGACATCAGCAACAACTCCTCCGGGGAACAAGATGTGCAAGACCTTTACTTTCTCTAGGAAAGGCAGATTCAATGGCGGCCAAGTGTACCGAGCCGAATGATCTGTCCTTGGTGGAGACAATTAGGCCATCCTGGTGGCTTGTGGTGCGGTCCTGCAACCAGCCACCATGGCAGCAACCGAGTCCGATTCCGGCCTTCATCCAAAGCCAGTTACCCGTCAACCTTTCTATCCTCTCTCTTATCGTCAACCTTGGAGGGCTTGTCAGCAAAATCAAGTCCATTGGTCCCATTTTTTTATTAATTTATTAGATTCAAATTTATATAAAGAATCAAAGATTCATTCATTTGAATTTCGTACCAAATTTGATTGGGTTAAAATACTTCAAGGATTTGGAAATTGCAATTTAAATGAACATGAAAGAATCCAACTAAATTAAAGGAAATTGTTTCACGAACTCATTCACTTTCTTTGTATTAAGCTCGCCCACGTTGAGGTAGTACACTGTATGTACAAGACATGCACATGATAGGCTTACAGATCTGAGCTCAACCTAAAAACCCAGAGTTGTACAGCTCTTTCTCGAAATTAGAAAAATGACGCAATGAACTATGAGTTGTTTCAATTTAGATGTGGGTATTTTCGTCATTTTGCTTTTGTGCATGGATAGTTTGTCTATTTTGATCCCAAGAACAAGAAAATGAGTCACTTATGTCAATTTCCCTATCATAATTGTCAAAGAGAATAATGTATGGGTAATAATTGTAATTTCGCAAAATATGTGGAGGTATACTTGTTATTTGAAAATTTCGTTAAATGGACAATGATTATTATGCTTTGAAAAAAAAAAAACACAAAAGCATGGTAGACCATGATTCTGCTTTTCTATGATTTTCTACTGCCACTTTTTTTTTAAATATTTTATTTTTGTTTTACCAAACACATTTGATGTTCCAGATTTCTTAATAAGCTGTTTTTTTTTTTTTAATTTTTTTTTTAAGCACCACAATCTCAAATCAGCCCTAAATGGGTCTTAATTGTACCCATGTACAATTTAATGTGTGGATTTAACAACTCTACTTGTAGGATTGCACCTCTTAGACGTCACTATTCTAAAAATTCCCGCCTAGGCGCTAGGCAGTTGATCACCGTCCCGATTAATCTCTAGATATTTGAAAATTAAGAAAGAGCGCCTAGACCTCTTAGGCACCCGCCCAAACCGCCTAGTCCCATCTAGGCACCTGCCTAACTCGCGACTCGAATGGCCATAAAATAGATAACTTTTCTTTTGCATTTTATTTTTTCGTTAAATTGTAGATGACTTGCTGAATACTTAGATTAACACACATTATATGCTTGTTCCCCATGTTTTCATTATGTTTTAATACTTTATAATCTATGTCATTCCATTTTGCAATTGATGTATCTCCAATGCAATTATGTATGTTTTAAGTATAAACAGACATTTATTTATACGATATATAGGAAATTTACTTAAATCCGTCTAGACCCCCGCCTAACCGTCTAGGTGTTAGGCCCATATCCGCCGCCCGACTAACACTTAACGTCTAATAATTAGAACCTTAAGTCAAATACATAAAAACATTCTCCCGTTTCCAGTTCATTCTAAGAATTTGTACCTTGGCTGGAGGTAGCGGAACTTTGTTTAATTATTTCAGTTTTCCTCAATTAAAATTATGTTTATGTATATGTGTTTTTTGGGCCATGATCACCACTCGTCAGCCTCTGTGAGACCGTGTCCAAACTCCCCTACAACTAGAGACATTAATAAGCTTGAAAACATTGGTAGAATAAGCACGACCACGACACTGTGACCATGAGAATATGTAATATTGCTAGGTCAGATTCATGACTATATCTTTGCATGTAGCATTATCTTATATGGCAATATATCCTACCAGTTTCGACTTTTACTCGCTCATCAAAGTAATTTTCGCACTTTTTTTTTTTTTTCAATTTTTTTCTTATTTAGTCGACCAATTTCATGATTAGAAATAAAGAAGAATTGTAAATGGAAAAAAAATATCAAAATAAGTGACGGCATACAAAACGGAAAACTGAGAGTGTGAAAGCAACTACCCGTAATCTTCTCAATAAAGTACTTGTACTTTAATTATTAACAAAATTGTTACTCCATAGAAGCATAGATTGTGACTGTTGGAGAGTTGGCTTTGACCAAAGTTGGAGTTAAACTTGTCTGCGGTCAGACCAATTGGCAGATAATCATATCCTTGTCAAATTAAACTCGTTTTCAGCTCGATCGAGGGAAGAAGATTCGGTCCGGATCTCTCCCAACAAAAGTTTAGGATCAAGTGATCCGGATCGTTGAAATTTGATTCAACGGTTACAATTATTATAACTTTTAGATGAGCCTTCTATTTATAGTCGTTGTGTTAAATTTCAACGATCTGGATCACTTGATCCTAGACCTTTGATGGGAGAGATCCAAACCGGATCCTCTTCCTTGATCGAGGGGGTAGGTTAAAGACACCGAATATATAGACGATCATATGTTGTCAAAGTCAAAAACCGATCGATGCCAATGATTAGATCATATTCTATTATTATGTAATATTGTAACATATTAGTTAGCCACCCAGAGTATTAATAATTAGTTAGTGATTTGAAGAGTCATGGCCAATCTTTATTTAAAATATACGTGTGCGTAACATTAGTTCAGAGGATGTTTTATACACACACACACACACACACGTATATATAATGATCAAAACCACATCTTTGTTTGTGATTGTCATCAAACTTCATTTGCGTCATGGGAAATTAAATAGTGTCTAATGCAAGTTGTACCATCGAATAACGCGTGGTTCCTTATGTTAATGCCCTAAGATCATATGCATGAAAGAGCTAGCTAGCACAAATATAACCTATATCTATATATTTAGTGTTTAATTTGATTCTAATAGTGCTGTGCAAGCAATCGATTTTTCCAATTAAGATGTGGGAGATTTTTAATGCTTTGAATTGGTCTCTGTTTTTTTCCCTGACCGAAGGTATCAATTCTGGTTGATTATACTTAATTATTCTATAAAGGGAAATGACTTACGCAAACTCATTTTCTCCTTTTACACAATTATGTTCTTTTAGCCTTCAATGCAAAAGTCTGAAATAAATAAGAGTGTCCAAGTGAAAAAAAAAAAAATAAGTGTATGAAAATCATTTCCCGTTTATAAATTTTGAGAGGGAAGGGATGCTGTCAAAATCCTCAACCTCCATTTAAGAAACATAAGCAAAGCTTCATTTGCTAGTATCTCTTAACGAAAACTGCTTAATTGACGTCCTCAACGCTAAGACTTATTGTAATTACAAGCTGACATATACCAAACTGACTTGTTAAAAATATGAAAAATTGTGATTGGTAAAGAGGAATTGCTACTTGCATATAAAGAGCCAAGTGTTTTCTTTCTTTAACAGTAATTTTCTGTTGCCTTCAACTGACTGTGCGAGAGAAGTTGTTCGCATCTATTTGGATGGTGAAGATGAAAACTACAAACATATAGATGGTGCAATTGAGATATTTTAGGGTAGTGATGCTATCCACTCATCCATTTTTACTTCTCACATACATTTCTCAAGTTTTGGTTGTCGGATCAAATGAATTGAAGAAGATTAATGACAAAAAATTAATAGAAGTGTGGGGAATAGCACTATCCTTGGGTATCAGCATATGAATAGCACTATCCTTGGGTATCATGAAGGCTGAAAGTAGGTTTGGAAATAATAAGAATACGGAAAGGCGGCATTTGCAGAGAAATTAGGGTTTCTCTCGAGCTTTATTCTTCTATTTCTTTTATGTATTACTTGTTTAACGTGTTAATTGTTTCTTTCCATCATTTATCAACTCGTTTTTCAATCCTTTTTTGTTTTTTATGAAGACGTTGTCAACTCGATTGTTTGGTGAAGCCTTAAAGGCCTTAATTAACGTTTAAGATAATATAATGTTCATAAAATAACTTTACGATCGTAAGTTCAAAGGCCTAAACATAACTATAAAACCAGGCATGTCTGGTTTCAATTCAATCCATCTCTAAAGACAATGGCTTTTCAAAAGCTCATCTCAATCTTGCTTTTTCAAGTTCTAATTGCCTTGTTGGCTTTAGACTCAAGCAAAGCGCAGAAATTGAAAGTCGGGTTCTACTAAAAAAACATGCCCCGATTTAGAGGCTATTGTGGCAGGGACTACTCATCAATACATGTATAGGCCACCAACTCTTGCTGCTCCTATTCTAAGGATGCATTTTCATGATTGTTTTGTTAGGGTAAGTTATATGTCCTTTGGTTGTGTTACTTGTCTCCTAAGCAATCCATTAAGTCCTGCTAATGACACAACAATTTCTGTTAAAACTGTCCTTTGAATTATTTTTTTGTTGGCACAACAATTGCTAGTTACCGAATTTTGCAAAGTAACTCATTCCTTTAAATTTTAATTTTCAGGGATGTGATGGTTCTGTGCTATTGAATTCCACATCAAACGGTCAAGCTGAGAAAGAAGCAATCCCCAACCAGAGCTTAAGAGGGTTCCATGTCATAGATGCAGTAAAATATATCTGCAGTAAAAGAGAAGTGTCCTGGTGTTGTTTCTTGTGCTGATATCTTGGCCTTGGTAGCTCGTGATGCAGTTAGAATGGTACAAATTAAACTCATTCCACATAAATCAATATTTATTAAATATATTATTAGATTAAGAATAGATGTTTCTTTAAATTAAAAAAGGGACATCGTGTGTAAGGGGATTGCACTTCAACTGGTTAGGGATATTTTCCTGCACTGTGATCTTCGATTCCCCATCCCTCACTATCGTTTGTACAAAAAAACAAACGTCAATTTCATATATCTGACTTAGAATGAATGAATATATTTTTTCCAGGTTCATGGCTTATTTTGGTAGGTTCCGACTGGACGAAGAGATGGAAGAGTGTCATTAGCCTCAGAGGCCAATAGAGGCTTACGTTCTCCTTTTGTTGACATAACTCAACTCAAAGCAGCATTTGCTGCCAAGGGTTTAAGTGCTAAAGACCTAGCGGCTCTGTCAGGTGAATATTATTAAGTTAACATATGCATACAAGTTTTATTTCTCTATTTGTTTTTGCTTCATGAAACCCTAATCAACGTGATCTGATCTCTCTTTTCGTCATTGTTCTTAGGAGGACACACAATCGGCACATCTCACTGCCCACCCTACACAAATCGCTTGTATAATTTCACCAGAAAAGGTGACACAGACCCAAAATTGGACAAAAATTACATAGCTCAGCTGAAGACAAAATGCAAGCCAGGGAACACAACTAGCCTGGTTGAGATGGATCCTGAAGCTTTAAAACCTTTGATGAAGATTACTACAATCTTGTAGCTAAAAGAAGAGGACTATTCCAGTCTGACTCGGCTCTTCTTGATGACAGTGAGACAAAAGCCTATGTGACAAAGCAAGCCACCACTCATGGATCCACCTTTCTAAACGATTTTGGTGTCTCAATGGTGAATATGGGTAATATTGGAGTCCTTACAGGCAACAACGGTGAAATAAGGAAGCATTGTGCTTTAGTCAACTGAAGGCAATCAACTATCTATGCATTGGGAAATGATTTTCATGTACT
This sequence comes from Pyrus x bretschneideri, assembly GCF_019419815.1. NCBI lineage: Eukaryota > Viridiplantae > Streptophyta > Magnoliopsida > Rosales > Rosaceae > Pyrus > Pyrus x bretschneideri. The sequence continues at coordinate 6,301,036 of NW_025999424.1, read as the reverse complement.
TTTATTTTTTTATTTTTTATTTATCTGTATTTTCTTTTGATTTTTGCAATACGAAGGCTAGAATAAGAAAAAATGTATAAGAACTAAGAAGAGACAAATATGGTTTGCGGAAATCACTTCTTGTATACATTTTGATTCAGTTGGTGATTTGAATTTGCAATTGTAAGTATGAATATTGTTTGCATAATTAGTAATGCATGCATGTGTTGCGTGTTCCAAAAGGGTTAGCCAAAATTGGTTACCACGTCGTGATGATTTTGGATTGCCATGGTGTGCGTGCCTTTCAACAGCATATTCTGCAAATGTTTTATTATTTTCCGACAATTAAATTATTTAGGTCATTTCATTTTTATAATATATTTGTGTTTCCAATCAATAAGGCTTGAACAGTATTTGATTGAGACATAATGGTGGTTTGTATGCAACAAAGTGTCGGACACAATTGATGACTAACTTTCATCGACGTGCTCTGGTTGTGTTGATTATTATATCATATGGCCCACCAATTAGACATCGGATAAATATCACAACTCTAACATTTACATATTGATAAAATTATAATAAAATTCACCAACATTTGAGAAGAACATGGATTGCACTTCAAAAATTGAAAAGAGAATGAAACTTGCTGTAATTTGGCTCTGCTATATAAATATGCAGTTCAGTCATGAATCGTGATGAAGGCAGTAGTAAACTCTCATCTCCGTTGCCATCTACAAGAGAAGATTTGCATATGTATTATCACCAGTAATGTATCACCATTTTGTATATATTCATTTATTTGTGTATTTCTATATAAAGCTACCTAGTGACACATGAGAATATCTCCACCTAGATTATAGAAAGAATTAGCAAGTTAGAGCAATTTTTCCTTCAAAGATACATAATAACCAACCTCTTGTATGCTTGAAAGTAATAATTGGAGCAAGTATTCTCCCTTAAAAAATACATAATATTGTTGTGGGCGTATTTTAGTGAGGGAATAAGGATAAGTTGTGGCACATGAGAAAGAGAGAAAAGAGAGTTGGAGAATCTTTATAGGAGTAGTTTCTCACCACTTTGTGCTTTTATTTATAGTAAATATAACGGGATTCTTTGCCCTAAAAGGAATACAAAGTCTAATAGGAAAGATCTAGAACATAATCTGAAATACAATCTGCTAAGATTTACACAATCACAATTCTAGTTAAAAAGAACTGCAACAAATAGATTAACTTATAACCAACCTTATATATGCTTAAAAGTTCCATTACATAGTAGATGACAGGCTAACAAAGATTTATTATCTGGCATCCTCACTTTTAGCACTACTTTTTTTTTTTAACTTTAATTTTCATTATGGAAACCCTAAAGCAGATTCTCTTAAATTGTTTTTCAATGAACGGTCAAAAGCCCTAGAGGTACATCTTTCCATGGTACGAATAAAGAGCTAGAGAAAAACTAGACTTTACTAATTTGCCTTGTTACTCCGATATATTAATTCTTAGTCCCGAAGCTTCATAGAGATATTGACAGGGATTAAAGAAGTGATTTCAGCAATTGCCTGCACCGGCAAACATATATAGCTGAGGAGGCCTTAGGTTCATCAGCTCGACTCGATCGATTGATTTGTTCTTTACCATATTGTCATTCATTGCATAATATATATATATATATATATATATATTTTTTACTTTCTTTAACAAGGGAAGCAACGCAGGTGGCAGCAGATAGACAATTATTGTTAATAAAATTGGATAGGTTAGAAGAATGATAAGAATTAAATTGCCAGTATAGGAGCAGGTGAATATACTGCTTAATTTATATGCAAACGTAAGATCAATATCCACCAAATCCACGTTACATGTTTATACATGTAAAGCCGCCACCATTGACTATTAAAATTGGTGCGTACCAATTTAATTAATCCAGTCTCACATTTATTTGAATATGACGGTAACATTGTTAAATGATGTTACTAATTTCATGTCATATATAACATGAAGTTGAGAAAATTAAAAATGTATGAACTTAGAGTATAAATCTCTAATAATAAATAGATACACGTGTAACAATATAAGTAGAATGGTGACTTCATGTGGTGGTGTGTGATAATTAGACCAAGAAATTGATGCTCATTCGTCAGGCACATGTACGTAATCACCAATTACCATGAAAAGGACATGAAAATTGGTGGCAATGAGACCATAAATATGTGTCATAACAAACGCTAGCTTCAAATATAATCCATCACCAAAGTACAAAACATTCCTGATATGGGATTTAATTCATTTGTCTTATGGGGAACAACCCTAACTGCTCGTCCTAGTTATAATATGAAAGAAATGATATAGCATCGCTTCCAAGCACATGTTAGTTGGATAGCTGGACTATTTTCGTCACCTTGCATTTTCTTATCTTGCAGTTGCAGAGGTCCACAAAGTTGAAGTTGGGGCCTTGGGGGAGGCCTATAAATTTCAAACCACAGTTTTGTAATTGCAAATACTTTCAAATCAAGTTTCTTTCCTCCAAATTAATACAAGTTGAAGCTCAGTTGCAACGAAAAATGGGGTCGACTCGATTTTCTGGGATTTTCATTTCATGTCTTCTGGTGATCATAGGCCTCAGTGAGGCTCAGTTGCAACTGGGTTTCTATGCCAAGAACTGCCCGAAAGCAGAGAAGATTGTGAAAGACTACGTCGAGGAGCACATCCACAACGCACCCTCACTTGCTGCTGCTCTCATAAGGTTGCACTTCCATGATTGCTTTGTCAGGGTATGTATCCATCTTCTTCTCTTTACAGACCAACATTCTCTGCAAGTCATTAGGGTTAGAATTGTAATTTGGAACTAATGAATGATTTTTGCTTATTAGGGTTGTGATGCATCTGTTCTTCTGAACTCGACTTCAAGTAACCAAGCTGAAAAAGATGCTCCCCCAAATCTAACCCTCAGAGGGTTTGACTTCATCGACAGAATAAAAAGCCGACTTGAAGCTCAATGCCCTGGAATAGTTTCATGCGCAGATGTTATTGCTTTGGCAGCAAGAGATTCTATTGTTGCAACAGTAAGATCTCCAACCAACCATCAAAGTTTAAAAACCAAAATAATCAAACGTCCCAATTATTTATTGGATTTCAACTTTGTTTTTTTTTTTTTTTTTTTTTTTTTTTTTTTTTTTTTTTTTTTTCTGGGCATGTTGTGTAGGGAGGTCCAACTTGGAAGGTTCCAACAGGTAGAAGAGATGGGGTGATCGCAAGGAGGGCAGAAGCCTTAGCCAACATTCCACCCCCAACTTCCAACTTCAGCAATCTCCAAAGAATTTTTGCCAATGTGGGTCTTGATTTGAAGGACTTGGTCTTGCTATCTGGTAAAGCTAATTGATCTTAAACATAATAGTAAATATGCAAATAAAGGAAACGAATCTTCTTGCCAAATAATTATCTTACCTGTTACATATGATGATTTAGATTAGAATCTCACAATGTATACGTGGTAATGTTCTCGTATCAGACTTATGTTGATTATGAATCAAAATTACAAATTATAAACGGTTAATTTAATCAAAATGTTAATTTACAATCTGACAACATATACTACAAAAACAACATACAATAACTATTAACATGCACAAATAAAATAGATAAAAACATATGTGATACATTTGGCAAGGAAATAATAAAATAGTGCCAGTAATGCTACCATATTAAAGCTAATATCTAATCACGCCACATGGGTTAATATGCTTTTTTTCTTCTCAGGTGCTCACACAATTGGGGTCTCTCATTGCTCATCATTTTCAAACCGCCTTTACAATTTCACCGGAGTGGGTGACCAGGACCCCGCTTTGAACACCCAATACGCAGCGAATCTCAAGGCCAACAAGTGCAAAACTCCAACTGATAACACCACAATTGTTGAGATGGACCCTGGAAGCGTCAGGACTTTTGACCTAAGCTACTACACACTTTTGCTCAAAAGGCGAGGGCTCTTCCAATCCGATGCTGCTTTGACAACCAGCTCAACAACTTATAATCATATCAACCAACTGCTCAAAGGTTCACTGCAGAACTTCTACGATAAGTTTGGAAAGTCTATGGAGAAAATGGGTCGGGCTAACGTTAAGACTGGATCGGCTGGCGAGATTAGGAAGCAATGTTCAGTTGTGAATAGCTAGAAAATGATAATCTTTGGTTAATTTTCGGTCTCTTTTTTTTTTTTTTTTTTGTTGTGGTAAAATTGATAATGATTGTAAACTGCATGTAATGATAATCTTTGGTTAATTTTCGGTCTCTTTTTCTTTTCTTTTTTTGGTGTGATAAAATTGATAATGATTGTAAACTGCATGTTATGCTTTTTGATATTATATTGTTTAGTATGAATAAAATTGAGGTCCATTTGGAGTGTTGCTTTCTCGTAGTCAACTTTGTCTTCGTGTAATATTAAATCATTAGAGGAGGGATATTCGGGAGAAAAAACTGCTCGGAAAATGTAAAGAAAATAGTTTAGAGATTTGCTTTAATTAATAGGGATTTGATATTATTTGATTTAGAGAGGTGTATTCAATCAAGAATTTGAGAGACTTTAATGGAATTATAAATTCATGATTTTTATGAAGTTTAATTGATTTATAGAGATTAAATATAATATTTTGATTCAATTCCTCCGAAATCTTATGGGAAGAGGTAAGATTTGTGGATGCTTAAAATACACTATGAAATATCTCTCATTCCCTCTAATTCCTCAACTTTTTAAATTTTTTAAAATCAATTTCTAATTGAATATATCTGAAATGTTATAAACTTCTTTAAAATTCTAATTAAATACACCCGGATTTATAAGAATTTTAATAAACTATCTTAAAATCCTGATTGAATACACGTTGAATTTTAAAGAATCACTTAAAATCCTGATTGAATACCCCTAAATTCATTAAAAGAATTAAAATTCCTCAAAATCTCAGTTGAATACATCCCCTTAGGGATTTGATTTGATTTGGTTTGGTTTAGGTTTCTCTATCTTGATCTCTCCGTGAGTGAGAGAGATTCTCTCGAAGAGTGAGAATTTTTTTCTCTCCATGAGTGAGAACAGCAACAAAGCTAGATCTTCTTTAGACGCCGGCATTAATTTCGATTAAGGTCTTTGCCAGCCCTTACTTCATCATCTCTGCTTCCTCTTTCTTTTTCTTTTTCTTTTTTGTTGATTTTCCTTGATTTCCTTCATTTTTTCCTTAGCCTTTCCACTCCAACTATCATTGGTCTTCCTGTCCTAGATCTATTCATCCACCCATCCATCTACATGTTCTTCATCTGGCTTCCACCGACCCCATCTCCGTTTCGATCTGCAATCTCTAATGACTGCGAACTGTTGCGGTCCTTAACTGGGAATGTGCGTAGAGTTTCGGTGTTCACACCGGCTCGGGTGGCCACACCACCTTCTTCTCTTTGTCTGGCTTTTCTGGCAGTGTTGTTTATGGTAATCCCACTGGCTTCTTTAGTTCGATGAAATATTATCTGCCGAAAGACGAAGTCCATTAACTTTCCATATATAAGGTGCTGGTTCTGGTAATAGTTGGTGGTGGAGTTCGTATCGTTTGGGGTGTCGTAGTGGCACTTTCGGCAGTAGCTTGGAAGGAAGCAGATAGGGTTTGCTTGCCTGTTTTCTTTATTTTGGGCTTTTGGTTACTCTAGAGGTCCATTCTTTTGATTGTGTGAATATTGTATTTGGGCCTCTATTTTGTAATTATGTTGTGCTTTGCTAATAAAGTAACCATTGACTAAAAAAAATATATATATATATATATATTTTTTGGTCTTATGGATAAAGGATTATTTTGATTTATCTCCTCGTATTGTTCCTTTGCAATCTTATAATTACCTCATTTGACCAACTCAAATGGTTGGAGTTAATACATAAATTTTTAGCCTAAAAATTTAGGTTATAACTCAGAAATAGCTTTTCTCCGCTAATAGTTTTGGCTTAAAATTTTAGCCCCAAAATTTATTTCTTCATATTGCTCCTTTATATATATATATATATATAATTTCTTGTAGTTTCTATTCTGTAATTTTTTTTCAAGGATCTAAATCATTTAAATTTTAATTCATCATTTATAGTTTATTCTTGAATAACGAATTTTGTACAAATGATTTATGAATAATGTTACTTGAAGCAAATACTTCTCATAATTATCGCCAATCAATTCTAAACCCAAAACAACCTGTCAACGGTCAATCAACCTTACAAATCTAAACCCTATACATACAACATCATGTCATCAACTACAGAATTCAAAATTACCGCCAATCAACTGAGAGAAGCAACCGCTTCTTATAATTAGAGTAGTTCCACTGGAGGTGGAATAAGCCCAGCACCCAATCAAAAAACTAGGCTGACACTTTGTCAATTCACTCCAGCCTGTGTGTTTGCCTAGCACCCAGCCCAAGTTGGTCTCCAGACCATCCCATTTTTGACAAACCTTGGGACCGAGCCATTTGTGTTGTTGTGCCTGGTGCGTGGCACGTGGGCGTGAGTAGCAGACAACAAAATCAAAGGTGGGGCCCAGCGGCGCAGGTGCACTAACATCTCCCCCGGGTGGGCGACGTGGCCCAATTTCTGCCGTTGGATTTCCAACGGCTATAGTTATTCTAGACTGTTGGATTTCCAACAGTAAAAAAAATTTGAATTTCACTTTTAAACTGGACCGTCTGATTACAGATCAACTGTCCACATTTTTTCCCCCAAAAAAATTTTAAGTCAGAAATTAAAAATAAAATATTTTATTTTATTATTTTATAATAAAAAATAAAATATTTTAATAAAATTGACCAGCGTATTTTTTGTTTTAGGGGTGGAGATGCTTTGGCCTATTACTATTCATTGAGGTCTATTACTGTTCACTTGAGTGGATAAATGCGCTGGGTGCTGGCGCAAAGTCTTTAGGGTGGAATTGCTCTTATCTCCACCACTCGGGGACCAACTAGAACACAATTTCAATGCCGGTCAAAGCAAAGCTTGAATCAAAACCAAAATATTGGTTCTGCACACTTTCAATTGAATGGGTGATGATTCAATTTCGGAATGGGTAGCGGATACAGAAGCTAAGTCAGACCCCTCAGCCGAACGTAGGCATTTGGACAACGCATGAGAGTCTTAGGAGCAAGGGCATAGGAGGAAGAAAACAAGAGTGGAGAACCATGCTACCATGAGACTCCTCAATCAAACAAACATAATTCACCCCTTTTTTTCTTTCATCATCCATGCTACCATGTGTATACAGGTAGAAAATGCATATCAATCATGATTTGGTTGCTAAAACATACAAATCAAGAATGTTGTCAAGAACCAACTAGCTATTTAATCTAATAATATTTCCTCTTCTCGATAAATTTTAAAGAAGCCTCAAGTTTAAATTCTCAATCCTCGCTAGTGAAAGAAAATTAATATTATACTCGCATTATTTTACCAAATAAAAAAAATGAAAACCAATGAAAATGATTTGAAAATTTTGAATTTTAACGAAAATGACAAAATAAAGAATAAAGTAAATAGTATTCGGATTAAATTTTTAGTGTAAAAATATGTTTTTCGTTAAAGTTCCAAAAAAATTAATATGAACACTGGACTTTTAGGTTTTATGTTAGCTTACAACGGGCTCCAACTATTTCATTTAGCCCATTTCTGTGTAGCCCTCAAAACCCAAAATGCCAAAACCCTGCCAACACTCTCGACTTCCCCACCCTAAACGCTGCCTATATATACAACCCAACTTCCTCAACCTTCTCATTCCCCTCTTCCCCTCCGCCTCCCCCCACCGTTACCTGCTGAAATTTTCTCAGATCCAAAATCTTGGGTTTCCAATCAAATTCAAATCCAAATTCATGCAGCTCTCTTTTGTTATGTATTGATTCAGAAGTGTGCGGTGATGAGGCTATTTTGTGGACTAGAGTTTATGATCTGGGTTCTTCTCCCAAAAGTTTGATTACAAACCCTTGGCTGTCTGAGCACACCTTCTTCATCTGCTCCATCATCTTCCAACCTTCTGGTTTAAATAATAAATGCTTTTCAAAGATTACCCATCTCATCTTTTTTGTTTTAGCAATAACCCATAAAAATTTTCATCGAAATTTGTTAAATGTATTGATATATTTTTCTGCAAAGTTAGTGTTTTGTGGTGCAATTGGGGCTTATGATGATATCATACAATTATCTTAGCGGATTTCAGTGAGGCTTTATGGTCAATGATCTGATTGTTACACACACTGAGGCTCAAATCTCATATTTTTGTTTATTTATTATTGTTTAGATTAATTTCCTTTTTCTTTCTAAATTATAAATTTTGAATTTGGGTTGTGGTTGCGATGATGAGATGAAACACTTGGACGTGTTTGGGGCAGTGGACGAGGCCTCTTCTGGGGTTCTTGCCGTGAGCTCATCTAACAAAACGACTTCTCCTTCCACTGAGCTTCCACTCCCCACAATATTTGTGAAATTATTTTAAATATTTTTATTAATTTGTGGATGAAATTGTAAGAAAGATTTGAAATTTGCGTCCATTACCAATTCGAGAGGATTATTTGGTTCCTCCTGATGTAATGGCTCGGACGCCAAATTGATTATTGTGGCTATTCTGATCAGTGGCTTCGCAATGCCATTGGATCCGGGAAACTCCTCATACATGAATACACTTCAAATCCTTACCAATTTCTAAAAGTGCTTTTGCTGATGGGTAAAGTGATTCTGCGTTCTAAAATAGTTAAACCTTGGACAATACGAAATAGTGAGATTGGGCTACTTGTACCAAGACGAGGATTGGAAACAAAACTCAGTATCCTTATCTTGATTTTGGCCAAAACGGCTGTAGCTAAATTGAAACAACTGAGAAGTTTACTGGCCGGTCGTCGTTTTCTGTCGACAGATCTGCTTACCGAGCTTCTAACATTTCCTCCAATTTTTCGTTCACAAAAATTAGACCCCCTTACCGGGACGATTGAAAATGTTGGACCAAAAGGTTAATAGCCTTGGTAGTCACCTGAACTTGTATTTACAGAAGAGTTAATTAGATTTAAACGCTGAAAATTTGATTATTTTTTTATTAAACATTCATACTTTTTAGAGTTTTAATCGAGACGCCTTAGAATTTTGATCAAGGCTCTTTGGAACAAAGGGGGTTGCCCGTTGTAGGCAGGCTGGCAACTGCAAAAACCCATACAGATCCTGGGAGGAAGGCAAACCCAGTTGAGAAACATTGAGGGAACAAATGAGAAAAAAATGTAGCAGTGGTTTCTCATTTTTAACCCAATTAGAGAAATAGTTTCAATTTTAATCAAGTTTGAATAATGATCTTTTAGCTTTAATCCAATTATAGCTATAGTCATTCTAACATAACTCATTTTAATAGAATTTTAACAAAGTTGACGAAAAGAACCATCGTTGCACAGTTAAGGGATCAAGTTCAAGGATCTTTGCTACAATTTTCTTGCAGGAAAATGGATTCAAATATTTGGGTGGGAGGAAAAAAATTCCAACTTGTAGCACGTTTTGGTAATAATCTTGATTTTCTTGATTATTGCTCAACAATAAAGAATCAATAAATTTTATTTGAACTCATATAACCTCCAGCTATACCTAACTTAAACTTTATATATGATTTTTTTTATTTTATCCTATTGCATAATTAACATTAAATAAGATAAAATTAACAGTAAAATTATAATTAATCAATAAATCCACCACTAATATTCAAACCATACCATCGCATCAAACCTTATCGTCACGCAATTTCAACATTCATCCTAGCTAAAATCTTAAGACACTCTCATATAGAAAACTAACTCATTTTGACCAATGGATTGTGATATTAAATCCTCCAACTAAGAGATGAATTAATTTATTCAACTTATTTTCATTTGATTTCAATTTTATTTAGAGTTTTCCCATCAATTACCAACATTTTAATGCAAATGCATAACTGCCTTGCAGTACAAGCCTGTCCAACATGCCAACAGCAATCTTCCTATGGATTAACAGTTTAAGTGCTAATATACCGTTTGAGATTGGCCAATTGCAACTTCTTCAAGAACTAGATCTTAGCGTCAACAACTTGTCTGGAGAAATTCTAAATCAAATATCAAACCTCACAAGTTTGGAAAGATTAGACCTCTCGAGATATCATCTGTCCCAAAAACCCATCATCACTGTTAAGCCTCAATTTCTCTTATTCATTGACGGTTGCATACAACAACCTTCAAGGAAAAATACATCCGCACTCAAATCGAAGACTCAGATGCCACTATGCAAGTGACCCCTTACCATAATAGTGAAAATGTGTTGAGCTTATAAGAGCATGAGTTCAAATCCTATGAGTGGCTAATCTAGTCTCTAATCTAACAGCATTTATTGTTTAACAAAAAAAATAGAATGGCACTGCCTTTTGGGGGAGCCAAGGACTATGTGGTCCCCAACTTCCAAAAAAGCCAACAAATGAATATAAGTAATGACAAATATGCAACAAAAGAAGAATTAAGCACGAGACAAATATGTGAGAGATGCTACTCTCTTTTACGTCTTGAATGAGTTGCAGAATACTAATTTTAGGTTATTATTTTTTAAATGAGTGTAAAAGTAAATTTATACACTGAGAGTAGTTTAGGTAGTAAATTTGAGATTAAAGAAACATTGATAGTTTAATTTAAAAAAGCGGTTATATGGGTCAAATAAAATTTCCCTAAAGAATCACATGTATATTGGCTGGCCTTCAACCTCTCATTCAAGTGGTCAGTATTCAGTTTCTGAGCTCTACTTCCTCTTGGATGCAAGATAGATGCCTGATACTATGGCCGCCCCAATCACCGCCACACCCATAGATTTAACGATTCTCCGGGTGGAAAAAACGGACCTTTCTGTTGGAATTACCATAAGATCCTTCACCTGCAATACATGGAAAAACACAGAGCATGGAGGTTTAGAGATAAATAATAAGTACTATCCAAACATAGCCAACAAGACTTTACATCAAATTTAATGAAAAATGACGAAATTATCAACGAGAAATCAGAAAGCCAAGGCGGACCAGGAAACAAATCTAAGGTGCATGATAAGGAAAGGAACTGAATTGCCTGCATAATCACTTTCGACGTGTAGGGATATGATAGAACTAGATAGAATTTAATAAAACGGAAGGATTCACCAACCACAACAGGCTGCTGCCAATGCTTCTTAATTCCTTGGAGGTGCCCCTTTCCCACTACTGCAACTACTGAACGATTCTCGCTCGCAATTCTCAGTAATGTTGATGACATGTACCTAAACACCAACAGTTAAAAATCAGATCTACAAACTTATAAGAACTTATGCAAACGTCGAGGTTGGAATTAGATCATTCAAAATACTTAAAGTTAACATAAGCCAATCACCATCACCACCATCACCATTTCCTACAATACATCTAATTAACTTGCTTTCTGGACACAATAACTTATCACTACTATAAACCATTGTGGTCAAATTGTTAGTACCAACACATCAGGAAAAAGAAATGACGATAAAAGGGCAGACAGGAACAAAATTTGAAGACATGGCATCATCTTTTGATCTTAGCATTAGTTCATAGAATAAATAACTCAGAAGACTTACTGATCTCGTTCATGTACGAGTGTTTCCATTAGAGTTGGGTACTCCTTGCTCATCTCTTGAATCACGAGAGTCAGCATGTCAACATCATCCATTTCCTTTAACTGAAGATACACAAGAACAAGTCATTAATTAACGAAACTAAACATTAGCAGCACAGAAGAAAGGTGGTTTCCTTTTAATAAATCAAGTAGACATTTACCATTTTATTAAGAGCATCAGGGCTTGGTAGAAAGACTGCTTGAAACAGCAAGGAATACAGCAGTTTTATCTTATGCCAAAGTGGCATCTTTGCCCACGTCCTTCGTATCGTAATCTGTTTCAGTCAGTGTAAAGTCATATCAAAGTAGTTCTTCACCAGGAAAATAATACAGAGTCTGAAATACAGGTAGATATGACTACGGAAAGCAACCTTGTACACAATGAGTTATTATAGCAGGGTCAATGTAAAACAGAATAAAGAAACATAAACGTGAGACAATTAACATGCAATCGATGATAGAATTTTGAAATTGCCTCCAAATTTGCATGGAATGGAAATGAACGAGAACTTCGGGCATAGACATTCCGAAAGTCTGGTTTACGGTTTCATCTAAAGAGAATCTTGACAACAAAAAAGACAAAGCTTAGCATTCGATTGGAAGAAATCTCATCCTAATCAGCCTTCAAAATAAAAATGCACTTCCATTACATATCAAAATTACTTGGGAGCTAATAAATGTTTCTTCATCTAAACGGTGAAATGTAGCAGGGGTGGCATAGGGCAGGCTGCAATTGATAGATATAATGTATTATACCTAAGGTATAATGTATTATACCTGCACTGGGCGATCACCAAGTATCACCCTACCGCCATACTTCATTGCTTCTTCATATGCTACACGAAACTCAGCACCAGGAAACACCTCAAGCCTACTTGAAACCTAGGAAAAAAATATACACGAAAATTACACCGCTTGAATATACTGAGCCAATATGGAAATTATGCTTAGTATAGTTGGACAAAGTTGAAAACTTTCGGAATCATGAAAGTAAAATAACTTCGCAAGGAAGGATATGAAAACATGCCTTGGCAAGGAACCAGCTGTAAACAATCCCAAAGGCATTATGCTTTTTCTTCCACATTTCGATCATTTCTCCCATTGTCGGTACCTGAGGAACTAAATGCATTGGTAATCATCCTCGGTTATTCGAAAATTAAGCGCAACCTGAACATAGATATTAGATTCAGACCTTCAAATTCTGAGGGGTGAGTGCAGTCACTCGACTCGAGCATAACTCCAAGAACACAACCTACATTCACCGCACGAAATGCGTACACTTGATTATAATTTAGCATAATTTCATGACATTGTTATTGAAATTAACTCAATATAAGCCTTATTAAGCAAGTTTAAAAATGGATTAAGCACCTCTGGTTTCAAATAGCTGATCACTGCTTCAACTTCTCTGCACGATTCCTACAATTCACACACAGAACCAAAGACCAAAGCTTTCAATTCAAATTTTTTCACCAACCAAACATAAACCAGAAAATTCGAATTTTCTCACCGACCAAACAGGAATTGAATTGTCTTACCACCGAAACATGAGCCGTTCCAACCAGGTGCACGTCGCAAACGCCGCCCTCAGCCGTGGACTCACAAGTGAGCACCACCACGCTCCTCGACAGCTCCTCAGGAAGAAACCTCCTCTGTTCGGAACTCTCAGCCTCGGCGGTCGTCGAAACATTGTCGTCGTACTCGTCCCTCGGCGCATCGACACCGACGATGCTATCGGACAAGTCCTCAATCGTAGGGTTCCCGACGTGGACAAAGTTTTCGGATGCCGCCGGGTTGGGCAAGGGTGATTCCGCATCCATCAGGGGCCGTATCGGGTCGCGCTGACGCGGACCGCCGGCGGTGGCAGAGGCCGCAAATCTGAGATTCCTTACGGTGGAGAATTGCGCGAGGGTGTTCGGAGAGCGGCGGAGAGAGAGGAAGACGCGGCGTGACTCGGGCGAGTAGAGCGAGGCGATCAGGCGAGTCGAGCGAATCATAACATCTCTGCCAAAGGACTGAACCGTACGTCACTGGAGAAATGGCTACATACGTTTTGTTGGGACACGTGTACGGTCAATGATGAAGTATATATGCGTAAAGGGCTTCACTTTCTTGGTCTGCAACTTAGCTCCTACGCTTCCGATATTCTTTCTGATCGGCACGATGGCGGAGAGGAAGCTGTTCAAGATGAAGCTGTGCGTTTTGTATCAGAGTGGGCCGTGCGCGCGGCAAAATTTTTTCATCTAATTAGGGATTCTTCCATCGTATGAGTGGTTGAGACTTGAGAATGTATTTATTCACTTAGTGCTTCTGCATTCGAATAAAAGAACCATCAACAATTCAAAAGTGCTTGTGATTATTTGTCTTCAAAGTTGGAATTTTCTGCTATTCTTCACAAAAGAGTATGGAAGATGCTTTCTTACACATGGACAAAGAAAGGAGATATTTGAATGCTATCATTTGTTCATCTGTCATGTTTTTTACCCTACCTTATAACAAGCGAATATAAGACGGGTGAAAAAATAAGATCGGTGAGTCAGAATGATAGCGCACGCGTATATTTATTCACTTAAGTTGAGAGAGAACAAACTTTTAAGAGTTGTTGAGGTTTAATTTGAGTAAAGGGTTTGGATTTGAGGTCTAAACTCAAATTTATTCTCTCTCAAGTCTCAACCACGAAAAAATTAGCTAGTAATTACATTGACCTTAATCAGTCAGGTTTTTATGATAAAATAGCCAAACCTCGGACAACAAGAAATAGTCGCATTGAGCTACTTGTACCAAGAGAAGGATTGGAAATACAACTGAGAAGTTTACCGGCCGGTCGTCGTTTTCTGTCGACACATCTGCTTACCGAGCTTCTCACATTTCCTCCGATTTTTTTTCACAAAAATTAGACCCCCCACACCACCACCACCGGCGGCGATGAAACTTGCGGTATTAGGGGCGGACAGTGGGGCGATTGGAAATATTGGACCAAATGTTTGAAAGTAGATGTAAAGCAAAACAACCCGTGTAAAACGAAAAATAACAAAGGCAGGTTGCCCCTTGGAGGCAGCCTGGGGACTGCGAAAACACCCATTTGTCAGCCATTAAAACTTCACTCCAAGAGCTCCGGCCCCTTTTCTTCTCTAAGATCATTCACACCCATCATTCGATTCATGAACCCAACACCGCTTACGCTCTCTACCAGCTGGGTTTTAGATATTTGTGCACAAATCTTGGCACATAGAATGGGGATCCCCAACATTTGTGGCGAACTGAGTTTGACTCAGTTTTGCCTTTTGTTCATAATTTCCCAAACCAATTGCACAAAACGCAAGGAAAATAAGGAATTAAAATAGGGATCGAGAAAAATGGGTGAAGGGTTTTTACCTGGAAAACGGAAAGAGATCGAAGAATTCCATGCCTCGCCACGATATCCAGATTTGACATGAGCCGCCCAGCGCTTAGCTACGGCTACTCAATAGGAGTTAGCAAAGCCTTAATCCCCACGACTCACAAACACCCACACGCGCCTCTCTCTCTCTCTCCCCTTTGCGCGCTTTCTCTCCAATAAAGGGTATTCTAGTATTTTCATGTCAAGTTTTGGTTAGAATTATATTTGACATGAGCTGCCAAGCGCTCGGCAACGGCAGCTACTCAATAGGAGTTAGCGAAGCCCTACTGCCCCACGACTTACAAACACCCGATAGGAGTTAGCGAAGCCCTACTACCCCACGACTTACAAACACCCACACGCGCCTCTCTCTCTCTCCAATAAAGGGCATTCTAGTATTTTCAGCAATTATGTGGCCTCACAATGGGCTACCAATTATGTGGTTGAAATTCGCCTTTGACGAGAATTGAACTTAGGACCTCTCACTTACAAATAAAGAGGAATACAACTAGACTGTAGTACTAAGTGACAATGATATTGTTAATTAGTTAAGATATGAGAATTAGTCATATGCCCACTTCAAGCACGACTCAAGTTGATTTCAATCCACTAAGATCATAACTCTAGTCGACAATAAGAGGAGAGAATTTGACTCGAGCAAATCCCTTGACTGTAGGGATTAGTGGAGTCAGTTAGTTTTAATGTGAGATTAAGGGACTAAATCCTTGCATTCAATCTATGAAAGGCACCCGAGTGGCAATAAGTTAGAAGATCACTAAACTAAGAGTTGGAGGAGCTTTCAGTTTTGCTATGCTGCCGGAAACCTTTGTTGGACGATCATGGCTTTTTACATGTGGTCATGCTGAATGGTGATCAGAAATCTTAACAAGCTTTACTTGCTCTTGGATGCAAAATAGATACCTGATACAATGGCTGCCGCAGTCACCACCACACCCATAGATTTAAGGATTCTCCTGGTGGAAGAACCCGGCTTTTTTGATGGAATTACCATGAGATCCTCCAGCTGCAGTACATGGAAAAACACAGAGCATGGAAGTTTAGAGATAAAGTACTATCCAAACATAGCCAACAATATTTCAGGTCCAATTTGATTAAAAAAATGACAAGAAATTATAAATGAGAAATTGGATAACCAAGGCGGACCAGAAAACACATCCGCCTGCATAATCACTTCCGACATGTAGGGATATGATACAACTAAATAGAATGTATAAAACAGAAGGAATCACCAACCACAACAGGCTGCTGCCAATGCTTTTTAATCCCTTGGAGGTGCCCCTTTCCCACTACTGCAACTACTGAACGATGCTTGCTGGCAATTTTCAGTAATTTTGATGACATGTACCTAAACAGTCAACGGTTAAAAATCAGATCTACAAAATTATATGAATTTATACAAACCTTTGTTCATTTACTCTCTCCAACCTTCACAAGCATACGTGGAGGTTGCAATTAGATCATTCAAAACACTTAATATACGCAGATCATTATCACCACCATCACTATTTCTTACTATACATCTAACTAACTTGCAATCTGGAGACAAGAGCTTATTACTATTATAAACCTTTGTGGTCAAATTGATAGTACCAACACATCAGGAAAAAAAAAGGGAGTTTTAACGAAAAGCCCATGGTACTGTTCACTTTAATGAAAAACCACATTTTTACACTAAAAAGTCAAACCTGATACTATTCACTTTATCCTTTATTTTGTCCTTATCGTTAAAACTCAAAGTTTTCAAGCCCTTTTCATTAGTTTTCCTAAAAAAAATTGATGATAAAAGGTCGGAAAGGAACAAAATTTGATAACATGGCATCATCTTTTGATCTTAGCTTTAGTTCATAGAATAAATACTCAGAAGACTTACTGATCTCGCTCATGTACGAATGTTTCAACTAGAGTTGGGTATTTCTTGCCCATCTCTTGAACGAAAATCATTACGTCATCATCATCCATTTTCTCTAACTGAAGATACGCAAGAACAAATCATTAATTAATGAAACTATACATTAGAAGAAAAGTGGTTTCCTTTCAACAAATCAAGTGCATGTTTACCGGAATACTAAGAGCATCATCACTTGAGAAAAGCAAGGAATACAGCAGTTTTATCTTATGCCAAAGTGGCATCATTGCCCGCGTCCTTCCTACCGTAATCTGTTTCAGTCAGTGTAAATTCATATCAAAGTAGTTCTTCACAAGGAACATAATACAAAGTCTGGCATACAGGAAGATATGGTACAAAAAGCCAGCTTGTAAATGATGAGCTATTTAGCAGGGTCGGTGTATAAAAGAATAAGGAAACATGAAAGTGGGACAATTAACATGTGCAATAAATAATAGAATTTTGAAATTGCCCCCAAATTTGCAAGGAATGAACATGATAGAGAAAGAGAACTTCAGGCGTAAACATTCCAAAAGTCTGGTTTACGGTTTCATCTAGAGAGCATCTTGACATAAAAAATGATAAAGCTATAGCACTCGATTGGAAGAAATCTCATCATAATCACCCTTCAAAATAAAAATGCACTTTCAACACACATCAAAATTACTTGTATAGCTAATAAATGTTTCTTCATATAAAGGCGGAATCTAGCAGGGGTGGCATAGGGCAGGCTGCAATTCATAGAGGGCACCAGAACTATAAGGTGTAATGTATTATACCTGCACTGGGCGATCACCAAGTATCACCTTACCGCCATACTTCCTTGCTTCTTCATATGCTACCCCAAACTCAGAACCGGGAAACACCTCAAGCTCACTTAAACCCTAGCAGAAAATTTACACGAAAATTACACCGCTTGAATATATTAGAACATTATGGAAATTATGATTAGCATAGTTGGATCAAAGATGAAAACTTTCCGAACTCACGATAGTAAAATAACTTTGGAGGATATGAAAACATGCCTTGGAAAGGATCCAGCCATAAATTTCAAGGGCATTATGATTTTTCTTCCACATTTCGATCATTTCTTCCATTGTCAGTTCCTGAGGAACTAAATGCGTTGGTAATCATGTTCGGTTATTCGAAAATTAAGGGCAACGTGAACATAGATTCGGACCTTCAAATCCTTCAAATTTGGAGGGGTGAGTGCAGCCACTCGACGCGAGCATAACTCCAAGAACACAACCTACATTCAGCGCACGAAATGCATACACTTTATCATAATTTAACATAATTTCATGACATTGTTATTGGAATTAACTCAATACAAGCCTTATTAAGCAAGTTTAAAAATGGATTAAGCACCTCCTGGTTTCAAATGTCTGATCACTGCTCCAACTTCTCTGCACGACTTCTACAATTCACACACAAAACCAAAGACCAAAGCTTTCAATTTCAAATTTTCTCACCAACCAAACATAAACCAGAAAATTCGAATTTTCTTACTAACCAAACAGGCATTGAGTTGTCTTACCGCCGAAATGTGACACGTTCCCACCAGGTACACGTCGCAAACACCGCCCTTAGCAGTGGACTTACAAGTAAGAGCTACCACGCTCCGTAACAGGTCGCTCTGACACGGACTGCCGGCGATGGCAGAGAACGCACATGTGAATTTCCTTGCGGCGGGGAAGTGCGCGAGCGTGTTCGGAGAACGGCGGAGAGAGGAAGACGCGGCGCGTGATGGAACCCATTTGGTAGGTAGAAAGGAGAGAAAAAGGAAAAATATAAATAAATTAAGAAATAAATGACAAACTATATGTACCGGAAAATGCTTCTACAAGCTCAAATATCAATGCATTATTAAAAAATAAAAAGAAACATAATGAAAAAGTTTGAAAATTTTGAGTTTTAACGATAAGGACAAAATAAAGAATAAAGTGAATAGTATCAGGTGTGACTTTTTAGTGTAAAAATGTGGTTTTTCGTTAAAGTAAACAGTAACGTGGCTTTTTTAAAACTCCCTAAAATAAATGATAAACTGAAAAAAGTTGGCGACCCATCGTAACAGTGTGATGAGGTAGTATTGTACTATTGTATCTACTGTTTCGTTTGACAACTCGACCTGTATTGACTATTTCAATCTCATATGATAATTTGTGCATCGAATAGTACTAATTATTTTTGTATTTCGCTTTGTTTTTGTTTATCATAATAAGCAGGGTAACAAGAACAGTTGAATTCAGTAATATCTTTGGTGTATAAACGATTGATTCGAACAATGCTGAAACAGAAATGGTAAACTGGGGAAGCACCAAGACATGCGGTTTCATCGGTAAACCAGCCACTTAACCACAGAATTATTGGTGTTTTATACTATTACAAAAGGATGAAAAGTACAAAACAATCTTCGTTTGGAATCCTCATGGACCTATCTAGCAATGGTTATGGCTCTTCTTATGAGCATATGGGACACCTGCACTTAAAACCATAATCTGCAAGTAATGCCTGTCTCTCTTCGTAAGGAAGGTCTTCATCTACATAAGAAATCGTAACCTGGAAAAATTCGAAGTGATCATCAAAATTTGAACAAAGTTCGATGAAACCATATCGAGACCTTATAATAGCATACTAGACCGGAGTTGCATGAATGCAGACGTGCAAATGGGCGTTCACTTTAAATAGTGGTTTTGCATGAAGATCTCAGTTACCATATGGAACTGGGAAGTTTACGTACCTCCTCTCTTTTGAATGCTTTCGCGTTAGGACTACACGAATGATTTCATACAACTCTGCAAAGGATAGAACGCTGTGCCTAAAACAAAATTGAAAAGACATGGGAAGTTCAAAATTAATATATAACCGCTGCGCGAAGATGTATGCTCTAGAAACACCAATGATCTCGCACTCCTAGTAAGAGTAATTCCACCTGTGACAAGTTCATGCTTACTGAACACCCTTAACCCCAAAGAGGTAGTCCAGCATCGAGAATAAATGTGTGCACGCAGAAACAAGCATTGAGGTAGTCCAGCACCAAGAAGAATAAAGTACAAAAGAACAGACTGAAAGACTAACACAAAGTAAATTGGCGAACATTCAACGTATAATGGTGAAGAAACTGCAAAAGAGCATCAAACCCTGGCAACAAACCGAATAGTCATCACCAAGAGCATCGAAAAATGGTCGTGTAATGTCCTCAGCTTCTTTCTGTCATGAATAGGAGGGAACGGCATCAGAGCATTCAACTGTCGGAATATGTTAGGTGAAAAATATGACTTCTAACCTTTTCATGATTTGGATGATCATCAATGTACAAAAAATAATCTTCCACTGGAGATGCTACAACCAGATCACTGAAAACAAAGTGAAATGAAAGTAAGAGCCTGAGGACTCAAGCAAATTATATGAGCAATTTGACAAAGCGCGTGAATTGCTTCAACCACCATTGCCGGCACCATTTTGGATGCACGCACGGTTTACATATTCAACGGATGACAAGGAAAAGGAGAGAAATCTGTGACGAAGTGTGACTTAGAGATTATTCAACTCAAACATGCCAATTATATGGCCATAGATATCAAGGGAGAATACTGGGAAGAGTCAAGGAGTTCAAATTTACAAACTGTCAGAAATAGTAAGCATGATTCTAAAACAACCTATCGAGTGGAGAAAGTAGTACCGTGAATGCCAACTCTCTTATCCGCATCCTAAATGCAGCTTCATCAGAAGATTCAACGTCAAATGGCAAACCAATGCAGTCCCACCAACACCTAAGGGCAAATAAAACGTTTATTATGCAACTGATGCCACCTAAAGTGGAAGACTCATTGAAGTGATGTCGTACGAAGTATACACAGTAGAAACTAGAAACACTCGGGTTTCGTACTGCTAATGGCGGCCAAAGCGTCAGAGTGGAGTTGCGCCTCCTTTACCATTTTGTAAGTTTTTTTTTTATTTTTTTTGGAAAAACGATATTATCTACAGGGGGTAGGCTAAGCCTCACCATAAACTAACAATAATGTAGTTCATATTCGACTTTGAAGAAAATTGAACCTTAAACTTTTCACTTACATAAGTTCGTAGTATTAAGTGGCTTTGATTTTGTAAGTTAAACCCAATTTTTATTGACCAAAAACAAAAATTGAAACCCAATTTTGTCTTTTAAATTTGGTCAATGGAGTCATAATTTATCACATGTTTAAGGTTGTCATTTGCAATAACCTTTCAGTATAATCTCACATCCATCTTTATTTCTGTTCATCGAATTGAATAAATCGAAATGAAAAAAAAAAAAATAAAACGAACAAGATCAAACATAGGTGATTTGAATAAAAAAAATCACGTGGAGGAGGATTCAAGAAATTTTGTTTGGAAGGCGATTCAAAGCTCGTTATTAATGCAATCAAAGGGTTTTGTAGGAGACGATCGGATAGTAAATTACAAACATTAGCACACCATTTCATCAAAATTTCAAGTTGGAGTTTGGATTTAATCCAATCTATTACACAAATTTCACACAATGAGATACAGAGCAAGTCTATTATCTGACTAGTAAGTACCAACGACGGAATACAAAAATACACCGAGGCGAAGACGAACATTTAGCATTAATAAACTGGAGCCGGAACTTTAAAGTACGATCGACACAAAACCCAAATGTGGGGAAAAGAAAACCCTAATAGAAACCTAAAGATTGTATCTGTATCTTTCGTTGTCGATGCGTCAAACACATCCAAAGAACTGTTCCAAGGATGCGGCGTTGAACACATTAGAAGCAGGTCGTTCTGTTCTGGTAGGAGAGATGTGAAGCTGATACTTGATAAACCTCTGTAACCATTAAATAAACGAATAATTCAGATGACAGCGATGGAAATGAGTGCATACATAAAAACATAGGAACAAGATCGACGAATGTTGTGTAGAAAAGAAAAACAAGGTAAGTAATGAGAATTTACAGATAATTGAAATATGATGTCAGGATTTGTGTCGATATGCCAATCTGGTTCCAATTGCCGAACAAAAGATGTTCGTCCATTCTCTGTGCTACAGAAGAGAACCTGCAATCAAATCACAAGAATTATGTGTAATGCAAGATAATTGAAATATGATGTCAGAATTTGCACATTAGAGCAACTATTGGGCCTTCCTTCCGGGTTTGACCCCTAATCTTCTCCAAACCACAATCTCTGTACGTTATTACTCTTAACCTCTTTCGACCCACAGGGAATTATTGATATCTAAATACCAAGATCAGGTTTTATACCGCAAGCTCTATTTCTTTGTTCATGATTGACATAAATCAACAAGAAGCAAGTAGAAATAGTGAAATACCAAAACAATAGGTGGGATTCTTAAAAGTTAACTAATAATGCTATCAACCCGTATACCTACCTTGTCTTTGACCAAACCTCCAGATGTAAAAATCCCAGCATCTTCCAAAGCCAGTAGAACCTTTTTCTGAAAGCAATAGGCAATATCGTCTCATAAATGGTAATGAAAATGAGTATAAAGCTATAGGCAAGGATAGACTACAGAAGTTAAATACCATGAGCAAAGAAATTGAGTACAACAACATGCAAGGAAACCTATTAATCTCATACAAAATTACAGAGAACAAGTAAAATGATTGAGACAGGGGCTTGCACACACTTCACTTTCATCATCAAGAACTCTTTCCATGAGATACAAATCACAAAATTTTGTGATCTCCAAGAGTACTTCCAGCACTGAGTGCCTCACAGTCACTTGTTTCTGCCAGGAACAACGTTAAAAGGCAATGTTAATCCTTTTTCAGTTACAATTTCTATCACCAAATTTACAGAAAGATGTTGCTGGAAAGAAAAGTAGACCACCTGAAGTTCCTCTGGGGTACTTTGCTCAAGGACTACTCCGAGTAAACGACAAGTTACCTACAGATAAGCTTAAAAGGGTGAATTTATTGATTCAAATTGTCACCCCTATAAAAATCAAACAAATTCTCTGGACATTAAATTATTTCACAGGGTATCATATACCAATTATTAGCCATTATTGAACATTTGAAGCTTAGCAGTTTTAATCGTGAAGTACAGAAACATCTAAAAGTAAAACCCAGAGGTTCCGTAACTTCACCATGAAATTTTCACAACATGCAGTGAGAAGCTGAAAAACACTATACTGAGATGAAGAAACAAGTTCTCAACTACACTTACCTTTCTTCCTTCACTCAGTTTCTGCCTGACTATTTGCCCCAAAGTAGGCTGGACATAAAAGAAAAGACTTCAGCATAAAACATGTTAATACAAAGTGGTATCAAACCCATACGGAAGACTCAGAACGTGACAGTTACCTTTACAGGCTGAAAAAATTCATCAACAACGTTTTGGGCTCTTGAGTCCTGTGAAGGTGAAACTCCTGTAGCTGTCAATGTTGCATTCGAATTTGAACTGATGCCAGAACTACTCGATGCAGGTGCCTGCCGCTTTGGTTGCCTTCTTTGTGGTCCACTAGGTGATCTAAGCAGCCTCCATGTGAAAACTATTGCAACAGCAAATCCCGCGATGGCCCCAATAGAATGCGAATTCTGACAACATTTAAAATTTCTTAAGAGATCTCAACCTTACCATCTCCATTCGATCACAACTTTGATACTTATATGCCAAAGATGAAGCAACAGACTGGGATAATCCCAAAAGTGATCCACTGCTGCTAATCTCATGAGTATCTATCTCTTCACCTTAGTCAATTCTACTCATAGCATTGTCTATCAGTTCGGGGCCAGCGATTGTTCAAAAAGTACACTAATACCGGAACTACAGGGTTCTTGAGAACTAGCTAACAAGACATGGCCCAGATGCGGCCGGATGCATCAGAATTCACAAATTGCATACAATTTAATGGAAATTAAGCTTCACTAAGCCACATTGAAGATTGAGCTGAAAAATCGAATGGCCCAACTATCAACAACATTAATATCTTTGCAAGTACATGTCTTGTTTCCTATGCTACAAAATATCAAAATGGTCATCCTCAAATTCCTCTAATTTCCAGTTATGGACCAATTACACATCAAATTTTCTCAAGAAAACCTACATCCCAAATCAATTCACATCGAAACAAGTACTGAATTTGACACGAATCAAATTAAAAAAAAATCAAAATTGAAAAATTGAAAAATAAATTGCAAAACCCATGAAGCAATTGAAGATAATTGGCAGAAATGAACAATCTTTGGCGGGTCAGATCCGTGAGAAAATTCGAAAAGATAACGAAAACAGGCACAAAATTGAGGTACGAACCAGATTGTGGAGGGAGATCGGGAAGAGACTGGACATTTTGACAGTGAGATAAGCCCCGAAGCGCTTGATGAGCTGAAGCAGCTCGTCCTTCGAAGACTCGGCCATGGCTTTAACCAACGAGAAATCGTCGTTTTGAGAAGCTTAGGGCGTCGTTTTGAGAAGCAAGTAATGGTAAAGAATCAGCTTGAAGCCCTCAGGCCCTCGTCCTTCTCATCATCGCCTGTAAATCTCTTGAATTTCCAGAGAGCTAAAGCTTGTGCCTTTTTGTCAACGACGAATGAGAGAAAAAGAGGCGTTGATGCGAAACTGCAGATTATTTTATTTGTAAACTATGTGTCAGTGGTAAAAGATAAGTCTAATATTATTCGTATCATATTTTCATAAAGATGTACGATATGAAAATATAATATAAAAATATAGTATGACTAACCGTACTCAAAAGATGAAGGGAAACTTTAACGAAAAACTCCAAGTAGTATTTACTTTAACAAAAAACTGTATTTGTACACTAAAATGTCAATCCCTATACTATTCGTTTTACCTTTTCTTTTGTTCCTATAGTTAAAACTCAAAATTTCTAAATCATTTTCATTAATTTTCCTAAGATAAAGTTCGTTAATTAATACTTAGTTGGTAATTTAATTATTAACGATCACATTATATAGTTTATAAAATATAATTTAAAGAGACAACAATAAAGGTTTACGTTACAGTAGTGCTATGTGTCAATGAAATATAGACATTTGCAAGTTTTTGTCCATATGCCTAGTTTTATTAACAGAAAATATCACGTAGTAGTGTATCCGTGTCATGTAAATTGTTATCCTTTTAAAATTAATGTCACAACAACCATAAAAAGGTGATTCTTGTAAGACATTGGCCACACAACGAATAAGTGTTGCCTTGTACTCAAAGAGAACTGAATCTAGAGCTTCATAGATTTAGCTACATTTTCCAAATTTGGAAGTTTGATCGTTGCTCATAAATCCATCAATGGATGTAAAAATCCTTGGACCTCAAATTTGCAAAATATGAGCCTCAAAGGCTAGCTAGAAAAATTTCAAAAGCAATAGGATTATCACAATTGAGCATAACTTTTGATTTCATTTCTAAGCCATTCATGTAAGATATTACTTTACAACTTGGAAACACAACTAGTAGTATTCTAAGTCAATCACGTATTGCAGTTCGGAAAGAGATATTGTCTATCGTTGCTCGTTGATCTCTACGGTAAAATCAGTTGGGAAGCTGAAAAACGGTATATTACCTTGTAGCGGATGTTAGCAATTTAAGTCTGCTTATTTCCAACTCACGAATTTTCTCGTTAGTTTTGAATATTATCGCAGCGTCATCTACGTTGCTTGAAAGTTCTTCTTAGTCCGAACTTTCCAACCTGTCCCTCAACCAAAGTTAATTCCTTTCGTATAATATTCAACTTTGGAAAAAGGCAGTCGCAAAGCTGAGCTGAAGCTTCCTCTTTTCCATGAACGATGAGTAATTATAACCGAAAAATGGTAAAGAAATGAAAATGGTTAACCATGAGCTATGGAAAACAAATAAAATCATCAGGGTCGGTCCACAGTTCGAGGAAGTGAGGAACTCTGTGTAACTTCTGATATCTGAGGTGGTGAGCAACTACTTTCTGTATTTTCTGATATTTCAGGCACATCCTCCGCACCATTGAGGACCAACAATGGCCTTTCAATCCTTTGACATGCCCCGTTCTGCATATTTTCTTTCTCCAAGTGGAAGCAATAGCTCTCGAAAACCCTAGAGCTCACCATGACTCCGAAATCGAGCAGGAAAAGCAACTCCACTTCTAGTTTGTTCAGTTCGGCGTTGCTCACTCCCCCAACCCGGGCGTAAAATGCATTGTTATAGTGCCATGCACATGCATAATACTGTAAATAGAGGCTTGTAGCTCAACCGGGGAGGAGAGAATCGAACATAACGCTCATAAAACAATTGAGCTACAAGCCTCTCGCTCGCACATCTTCTTTCTTGATATTTTAGGAAAAATATTCTACTACGTCAATTCAATGAAAACAAATGGAGAGGTAGATACAGATACTTACACATCATCTAGCATCTTAGAAGCAACCATAACGCTTGTGACCAGCAACCTATGCACATTCAAAGACAAGACAAGAGAGTCCGGGTGCTTATGGAGCAACCGATCTATATACACATATCCAACAACAAAACATGATGGGCTGCAATCTGTGTACTTGTACAGCCTCTCCAAGTACTTCGGTATGCTTACGCTCGGTGGCCTCACGCCGTGTAACACATCCAAGTTCTTTCCAATCACCGCCGAGCCGCAACTTATCCCACTAAGTTGCTGGTTCAGGTCATCTACAAGCGTGTTGTTTCGAGCCACCAATTTCTCTAGCACGAAAGAGAGTATGGTTAACACTCTGGGGATGCTCGTCTCCGGCCAGCTGTGGCGGTCGGTGAACTCGCCTGCGGCTAACATTTGGACATCAGCTCATGATGGTTGGTGGTCTCAGGTGGGAAGTGTGTAGGGGTGGTTAAGACATGAAGAGGGTTGGCCTTGCATGTGTGCATATTATCTGGGTTCGGGATTTATTTGAAGATGAATTTTGATTGGTCAGTACCAAATGAATGAAATATGCGGTGGAAATTCTTCGACAGCAGCATTTTCGCTGTTTGGCTCGAAATTCAGATGTTCTAATATCAAAGAGAACGAAGAGACGAGAGCATAATCATATTGGTTATAACAAAAACGCCCGTCTTATACGCTTAAATTATAGTTAGTTTAAAGTAAAATATTGCTTATATTCGAAAATGAACCATTATACGAACGTCGTTTCACAAAATAATGAGTTGCCGTATATATTATCTCCTTAATGTTGCAATGTTGAACAGCCTATTCAATTTCTAAACAAGAAACATTTTTCATTTGTTCAAGTAAGTTGCAATTGAAGAACAAATGGCAATCCCTTTAGTGGGAAAAAATTATACAAAAATAGGAACGGTGAAGATCCAGGGAAGGCGATATTTGCTTGACGGTCTACACGCTGTGGCCATTAGAGACGAGTAATCTGTCTTCCTCATTTGGGTTGTCTATCATGGAAAGCTGAATGTTTGACTTCGAGCTCGTCTTGTTCACCTCGTTTTCTACACGGAAGAAAACCCATTGGAAGCGGCGGAAAATCTCCAAGGCAGTGATTGCAAACACGGTAAGGTAATTGTGGCGAAGATGGGAAGAGAGCTTGTATGTCCAGGTACAACGCAGAATCAGGTTGCTACCTATCACCCAGAAGTAAACCTGCAACCCAATTCATATAGAATAAATTTCTAGGCAAATTCAGTGATGACGACTACTCTAGATACGTTATTTCTGAGGACAAGTGAAGCCATTTGGTTGGCAATTGGCATAGGTGAGTCAAAGCCAGTTTAAGTCAAATAAATAGTTCGTACAGAAGGAAAAAAATGATATATACTTACCCATTTCCGTCCATGTATGAGGTTTGACGAGAAATGTTGTTTGCTGAACTTGAAAATCCGAGTGAAACCACTGAGAAAAGGGAATAAGATATTTAGAGGGCATGACAAAATAATATTAAGAATGCAACAAGTTCTAAGCATGAATAACCCGTGTTCTAATATGTCCTGGAACACCTTTTCACTGATTTACAAAGAAGCAAACAATTGCACAGCATGGAAAATTAAGTTCCACATCGTAGGATCACAAGTTCTTTATAAATCTGGTTGCATGAAGAAGTGATTCTGTGGTAATTGTATGAAAAAAAAACATTCAAATACCTTAAGTCCCAATCTCTAGTCACGTCCCAGTAGAACGAGTACAAGGAGTTCAAAACACCTGAGAGAAGCCACAGGGGCCGATAAAAGGTCGTCCACTTTTCAGGGAAGACATGATATTTGAGGGCTGAAAGAAAAATCACAGGTACTGCAGTAGAATACTTCAAAGCTGAAACCAGACGCAGATAAAATTAGTAGTGTAATGAAACAACAAATCCGTCAATACATCAGAACAAACCTGCAGGTAATCAGTAACATAGTAATACTACTAGAGATTATAAAGAGAAGCAACACAGATATTACAGAGACCATTAAAGATACTTGCCAAGTTAACATCACTTAAAGGAACCGGAACAGAATAAGAATTGCAAGATCGCAAACTAAATTCACATGCACCATAAAGTCTAGATATGGGATGTTTTTACATTATTTGATGGTTATCAAAATTTTATAAAAGCCATGCAAAACAAAAATTCTACTAGTGTGTAAAAAACATCCATGAGTGTCAATAAGGCTCTAAGGAAAAGAAATGTGGCCAAACAAACTGAAGAAAAAATCCAAGGCCAAAGAGAACCATTGAAAAAGAAACATTTAAGAAAAAAGGCCAAATGAGCATACCATTTAGAAGGGTTGTTTTCTCCCCAGTATCCTTATATTGTCGAAGACATTGGAACAAACGAAAAAGGTAAGGCAAAACAAGAACAACAGGGATTGCAACAGAATGACTTCCACAAACTGAGTCAGCTTCAAACCATGCAATAGTGGCAACCTGCTTTCAAATAAAACCTCTTAATAAATATATAAGCGAAGTAGTATTTCTTTAACAAACAAAAGTGAAACATAAACCGAAGGGATCATAGCAGAGTGACTGCCACAAGATCTCTTGAACAATACAATACAACAATTTTAAAAGAATATATATAATCATCCGGGAAGAAAAAAAAAAAAAACAAAAGACGGATTAAAAGACATAACAAATTATGTGTATTAGCACATGCATCTCCTCATCACTTTTATAAAAGAATAAGAATCAATTTGTTGGTGATTAGCAAAAAGAGAAAAATGCATGGAAGCAGAATCACAATTAAAAGGGGAAACCCTAACCTGTCGATGGACCATTCGACATACTGATCGCTCCAAATCTGAAAGCACCTGCATTGAAATGACAAACACAATCGGAATCAAAAGGCATGGTGACAAGCAGATATCTTATCATAGATGGCAAACTATTTCTTGATTCTACACTCCTATTAGGTTAACCATAGTAAACTTGCACACACACTATAAAACAATCAACAAGTTCAATATCCTTTTTTATCACAAAAATGGCACTCTAGTAATGCGATATCACTTGGATAATGGTAAAAGTAAACATAAGGATGCATACCTTAGACATGGAGGTCAAAATATCAGCCAGGAAAAAGTCAGAAAATGATATTGCCTGTTTTCACCAAATAAGTAACGTAACTGTAATTAAACATACTACAGACAAACAACAAAAATCAAAGCATTAAATGAGACCAGAATATATATCACTTCTAGGAAGCTGAGCAATAATTTAATGGGGGAACTATACTTTCTAGTGTTATAGTTCTCCCAATACTTTTGAGTAAGTAGAAAACAAAATACAGACGGGAGAAGGTCCAAAGTTAGGTTTTGAAATAAAAACAAACTTGCCTGTAATGGGAGAACTATACGCCAAAGAGTCCTTAACAAGTAAAAGCGAGATGACAAATAGAAAATGTCAAAAGGGAATATCAAAAGCATTGCAACAGCAGCATACAATAGTACCTGCAGAAGAATGAAATTAAAACTTAGCAGAATTACACTAAACCACTACATGGAAGAGAAATAATGGACAATACCACTATCAGTATGATAAATAATAGTATGCAGATCATAATCTGAACAATGGTAAATATGCAACTGCACTGTTTATTTCTATACAATGGAATACTAAATTTAGGCTCGGAAGCTTTGGTCATTAAAACAATTGAAGCGTGGTTTTTTATCACAGATAAATGCTAATTTAAATGTACAAAATCAATATGGATGCATCTATTACACTGGTTGTGATGCAGCAAGTGACACTTCTCCATGCGAATAGAGATAAAGATATGCTGTCATGCTTGTCGGCACAACAATTGTCATCCAGGTCGCACACTGCAAATAGCATACTGAATCGTAAGAGTGAATCAATGAAAGAGGAAATAAAGAGAAGAAGAAAAAAGTTTGAATGTCAGATATGCGAAAAGTAGTTAACCAACAGCATTCCATAAAAAAAAACATGCAATCTCCTGTTAACAGGAACAGCTAAGATGCAATATGCTCCTCACACCATTAGTTTTCTCCATATACATTACATATAAATATATTAATAAGAAAAAAAACATACTTACTGAAAGCTACCAGTCACTATAGAATTTCACAATTATTCAGCAAAAGTCAAAGCAGATGAAAAATATAATTCCATTTATTGTTTCCATGAGAAAACAATATACATTGCAATTTGCAAGGCTTATGTTTGTGTAGCATAACCTTTTAAAGTTCCAGATGACAACAGCAACAGAGAATAACTCATAACAATTAGGCAAATAGTTCAAGATGACTGAGTTGTTGCACTGGTACCTTCCATATTTCTCTGTGGGTCAAATGATTTTGATCAAGATCAAAAATTTTGGCATAGTTTACATTGCCCTGAGCAAAAACCCATAGATTGACTCCCCAAAACCAAACCATCATAGTCTGCACATGTCAAAAACGGACGAATAGGTTTCAATAGAAGGATAAAGAATGCAGAAGTATAATAGGATATTCAATTCTGATAAGAAACTAACCACAAGAAGTAGAGGATTATAATACAAAAATGCCTCGTATAGAAACAAATCTCGCAGATCCACACTCATCCTCATGACAGAATCCCATCCAACCTGTAAATTTGCAGGTAGTTTGGTAACAACATCCTTGCAGCACAAAACTAACGTATCTTGTGGTTCTTGTCAATTTTTTTGGTAATAAAATCAGAACCCTCTCACCAGCAGTAAAAATAGAATTGTGAAGAACTGACCTTGCAACAAATGAAACCCCATACAAAGAACAGTAGGACCTGTACATAAAACCAACTTAGGAAGCCACAAAACTAAAGCCAAGAAATAGAAGATGCGAAGATATATGTTGCATGCTATTGAACTGAAACCCAACACAATTATAAAGCAGAGATGAAATGATCTACTTGTATCCAACTTTGGTGAGCTATGCAATCTATTTCAGAATTCTCCAATACAATAAATAATGAAAAAGAAATTGAAACTCCCTTCTTCTACCAAGTTGAGAATTTAACAATTATTAAGCAAAACTAAGCAGAAAATAACCTGAAAAGTAAATTTGAAAAACAAAGAATGTTATAGTAACGAAACCTTAAATCTCCATAACATAGCTGGAGATGGCATTATTGCAGCAGTACTCATTGGTATGCTTGGCATGTTTCCTCCCTTCCTATCGTTTCCCTCTATCAGACGCAAGAAGCCCTCCTCTGCATCATTTTCGAGCTCACTTGTACCTGAAAGATTTTTTTCTATAACTACAAAACCGTGACAAGAGAACAAAAGCCCCCCATGGTAGATATATCTACACATTATCAATCAGAACTGATAAGTCATAACTCAAACACTTAAATGTACCCAGATCAGAGACAACAAGTCTGCTACCCGACTTTCTTAAGTGAGGACTATTGGAAGGCGCTGTCGCAACACCTCCAAACATAGATAAGACTAGCAATTAGGAATTTTTCCTCCACTTTGCCAGCCAAGAAACTGCAACAAATGAAATCACAGGGGAATGTAAAATATCGTTATAAAGTGATCAAAACAATTTGGAACCTTTGCCTTAAAGTTTGGGAAGGTGGGATATCAAGTGGACAAGTTTTCAAACTAATGATTCATGGATGTAATAACTTCATTCTGTGAGCTATTAAAAGAAAAACACAAATGGGGCTAAACATTCTACTATCCCGGAAGCCATCTAAACGGCATAGCTCTGATGTGATACAGTAACTAATTCAGCTGAAAAAACAAAAACAAAAAATTCTAAGCCATGCATCCGAACAACAGCATTAAGATCTTAACAGAAAGACAAAAATATGGACTTTCCAGTTTCAACAACCAGCATTGACGGGTAATTAAAAATCCCATCTTTATGAATAACAAGCACCAAATCCACCATTTAGTTAGATGCATAAAAAAATTAGACCAATCCCATTTCATCAAACATTTAAGCAATCATAATTACGCAAACCACCTTATAAATAAAAATAAAAAATAAAAAACAAAAATAAAAATAAAAAAAACGCCTGCAAATTCACCGAATCACTTAATGGATACAGCTTCTCACAGCCCAAATTGAAATTCCCACTAAAAATTCAAAAAACCCAAATGAACCAATCGACACCTAATTCCAAAAATTCAACAGAAAGCAATGCAACAAACGCAGAAATCGCCAAAAATCAGCAAATGCATTGAGGTGGAATTGAAAGAGTTGAACAGGGATCAGATCCAAACGGAGTTTAGAGAGAAAGATACAAAATAATGGGTTTGATCAAATGGACGTTACCTTGCAATGCGAACCTTTAACGGGTTCGCTGGATCTCCAACCTGATCTGGTGCAAAAGGTTAATCGGGCTTGAGTAAGGACTTGGCAGGAGAGGGAAGACGTAAAATGGCAATTAGAAATTATAAAAGGACCTAATTTGAAATTTTCAATAACTGAAGGGGGAGTTTTAGGGATTTAAATTGTAGTTTAAGGCTTGTTTGGTTTCGCCTTCGAAAACGTGTTCATTGGTCCATTTTATTTGAGACGATGAAAATGAGAAGCATCAAAATTGGAAAGAGATGCCTTCCCTCGTCTCCTTCTTATAAACATACATTTACCAGGTTTTATTAGCATCTTATATACTGTTGAATACCCTAAATTATTACTAAAAAATTAAGAACTCGTTTAGCAAGTGCTTTCAAATGACTAAAAGCGCTTTCAGATAAAATGTTTTTGGATTCTAAAAGTACTTAAAGTGTTTCCTACTAAAAGCACCTGTTATGGTTTTTGCTGGAAGCACTTCAAGTGCTTTTTTCAAAACTAACTTGCATTTTTACTAACGTTTGTTTCCAAAAACATTTTATCTAAAAACGCTTTTAGTTGTTTGAAAACACTGTTATACGAGCACTAATATACAGTGTTATAAAATAGTCATTATTTCAAATGCGGATTTATCTTCTCAAAGCCACTCCTCTTTCATTGTACAACAAAACTTAACACTAAAACAAAAATGTTGAATCAACGTTTTATAAGCTTCACATGACTGTGTATGAGGTTGCAGGTGTAAGGAGAAGATTTCATTTATCGGACACTAAATTTGTCATTTAGTGTTATTTTATTTTCTTTCTAAGTATAAGATTTCGATATCAACTACAACTAACCTTTTTTTTTTTGGGCTTCCCTCAATTCCCCTTCCTTCCACACTATGTCTTGTAACAGAAAAGAAAATTAAATAGAAAAATCATTTTCTCAAAAAACAGGAGAAATTTTAAAACGAGGAACGTCGTCTCTTTTATGGCATAAAATCCCAAGTAACGAAGTGAATACAACGAATGCAACCAAATTACAAACAATCAACTAAAGAGGTTAGTAAGTGGCTTTTTATCATAGTGATGAAAAAAATTAAGCATTTGCATGATGGTGTGGGTTCGAACCCTGTCCCTTTTGACAAAAAAAAAATCCTACTTTCCTTTAAGGTCCAAAATTCGCATTTAATCTAAAGGAATTTTAATGAAAATGGTTTTATTCTCATCCAGCCCATCCCACCAATATAAATTCCTAAGCCAGTGCCAATCTTCACGATCACAAATTAAATACTCTTTTTCATCTTTTTAATTCTTCAACCTTGGTATTCTTTTTTCAATTTAATTTTTCATTATGTTTCTTTATGAATATAATGAAGCATGTTGTTGTATTCTTAATTAGAATATATACAAAGTTGATAATCTATTCAATTTATGTAAACCCTAGCACATTGACAAAAAACAAATGTAACCCTAGCACAGCTTACAACAACTGCAAGCTGAAGCAACCCAAAACCGGCATGCATTATATGTATTAAGCGTAATTAGTTAGTGTAGCAAATTGCAAAGCACTAGCTACATATTGAATAATAAACAAACTAGTAACCTACATCCGTTTAACTTCATAACGTGAGATAGAATTGAATTATTCAAATTAATTACTTTTAGGAAAAGTGATTACTAGTCGAATTTCAGTGGTACGTAGCTATATATAAGTTGACTCCACATGTCCCCAAGACTCCCACCGCTACTCCAACAAGCAAGCAAAAATGTGGAAGTTGTTGACAATTTTGGTTGTGGTTTTTCTGGCTGCTGTAGCAGTTCGTGCTGAGGAGGCTCACTATGGGCCTTGTGTCATCGGCAGAGACTCTCCATGCAACGGAAAGCAATGGGGGAGGCGGGGAGGAAGGGATTATAACTCCGATGCTCCGGCATGCACGGATAACTCCGATGCTCCGGCACGCACGGATAACTCCGATCATCCAGCAGCCAGCCCCGATCAGCTTGATGATTTTGTTGAAGATACTCGTTATTATATTCCAGAATTACAGCCACCATCCTATCTATGATCAACAACTTTTGAAATTAAAAATAAATCTTCATCGTCTTACTTTTTTTTCCTTGGTCAAGGTCTTGAATAATTTTATTATTATCATTTATTGAGTGTGGTGCATGAATAAAGAGGAAGATGAATTTGTGGAAGTTCCATGTATGGTGGTGCCTACGGTAGGAAGGTTTTATTTGTAAAATTTAAGTAATATCATCATTAATTATAAACTGATATTTACACGAATGTTATGTTATTTACACAAGGAATAACGTGTTTCTAATACATTTGGCGAGCACCTTGCTAGCTAATCACATATGTGTAATTGATGAGAACAACTTATATGACACCAGTACACCATTATGTAACGTCTCATGCCAATAAATAAGAGCATGTGAACAAAAATTTACACACGTATTCATTTCATTGCACGGGACGCTACGATGATGATTTATATACCCGTGTCATGGAAGTCCTTCTCCTAATAGAAGCTATGTATATGTGAGATCCTAATGAATTAGAGTGGTGATAATTGGTGAGTAAGTGCAAGAATATCTAAGTAGCAACACTCTTATATGACCGTAGATCGTTCCATGCAACCTTACACCTATATCCAGAAACACAATTCATCATTACCACTGGATTTGGATGAAAATTAAGTACAAGAATTTAGACTACATTAGTAATATAATGCAGTTCTTAATAATGTAGCCTAAATCCCTTATTATTATTTGAAAATCCCTCATTCAAACACACAAATTAAACTTTAATATTAGTACTACATGAACATTTTATCCTTGAATCACGTAAGGAGAAAGTTAGTGGTTAGTAAGTAAAAAATAGGGGTTAGACAAGATGGTTAAGTATTTTGTTAGAGCATCTCTCTCCTACATATGAGATGCCAAATACACATCAAATTTTCAGTGATTAACAAAACAATAATAAATATAAATAAATGATTTTTTTATTCAAAAATGATCTTTAAAATGCACAAATAACACCTAAAGATATGCCCCAAAATTCTCTACGAGCCGAGACCACAAATAACGTAAGATTTCACCATGAGTTTGAGATTCCAGAAGATTCCAACACATGTCACAGCCATATCCACAACCTTATAGATTAGAATATTCAAAAACTTTTTTTTTTGGAACAAGAATATTCATATAAAGTTAAATGTCACATAATTGTTCATCAATTTTTTTTTTCTTCACATAATTATCAATACTCCATAATTATGTTTGTTTGTGTGAATATAATACAACGAAAACTGCGGGGAGCCTCACAAGTCCCAACCAACCCAGACGCAGAATTTGATTTACTAATTAATTACTCACACACACACACCCAATTAGATCAGTAACCCTAGCCCTCGATCTGAATGCACAAAAATACAACCGGTGTTTCCAAGAGGTAAGATAGGCCTTGCCCTAAGGTCTTTTTGGCTTCGATAATTAATCTCTCACCTGCAAGCAACAGCAAGCAGCAGAGTTATGAATTGTGACATCCAGAGCAGCAGTACTAGTGATCGAAGCTTCAACCAAGCTGTCAACGTTAAGTTTCACAGAGGACTCTCCAAAAGGTTCCCATATAACCCAACGTGGAGCAAGAGCTTGTTGGGTCCTAAGGCCAATCGTTGAGATTAATTGACAGAAATCGAATAACCCTATTAACTGTGTTTCTCACTTCAATTTGCTTCTTTCAAGGATTATGAATTTGTACTTTTGAGTTCTAGTGTATGATTAGCATATTGATCTAAAGAAATGTCAAATTTGAGATCCTCATGCGGCTATTAAATAAAACTTCAAAATCATACATTTGACATTTCACTTAAAAATGCTTCCAAGTCTAATTGAATATGGTTTTAATCTATGTGTAATGATGTAATGATCAGAACCTTCTAGTGGCACGGAGCCAAGGTTGCGGACATGTTTGCCAAGGTTGAAAATTAAGTTGTGGCCTTTAGTGTAGTACCATGATTCTTTCACGTTTTTCAAATTTTTATAAAAATCTTCAAATATGGCCAAAATCACATTTGAATAGACTCTAATACCCTCCAAATTGAAAACAATACAACCCTGAAAACAAACCTCAATCTCAATGACTTCTCAAAACATAAAATCCGAAGGTTTCTCCTAAATCCCCACATCTCGAGAGGTTTTTTAGTGTGATTGGTACATGGAATGGTACACCACGTATCATTATATAAATAGTGAAATATGTGTGCTAAAAAGATAATAACTTAAACAATAAAATTTTTCACAACTTCTATTAAAATACATGGTATATCATTTATGTTTCCGTCACAATTAAAAATTTCTCCAACATCTCAACCGTGATCGTTGAAGTCCGGAGCTAACGCTGACTTGTCGATCAGTTTGTTATTGAGTTTTATCACTGACCCACCTCCTTTTTCGACTTATCTATCCCCCAGGCCCACATCTTGCTACGTGTCAACCACAAGAAACCCTAGGACAAATGTGAATAAATAACAAACCCTAAAGAAACCCTACCTACCTTTTCCTTACTCGGCTGATGAACTGCGTCAAAGTCAAGGTTTTGAGTTCTGATTGCTACTACTACGTACCTTCTGACCGTCGACACTTTTTGTTTTCGATTAAAAAAATTCATTTTTAATAATCAACAAATCTTGAATTTGATGCGCTCACCAATGGAATGCATGTTTGTTGATCCTGGCTGATATTGTTTTGATGGTTTCGGCAGGAATTCGCTCCATTTCCAGCCGGTGAGCGCTTGCAATCACTCTAATAGTTGTTCCAGTTATGTTATATATATGTATAAATATATAAAATATATTTTACGCAATTTTTTCCAAGTAAAATGAAAATAGAATTAAGTTCTTATCACTATCAGTTTGTAACTATACACTACTGTTGTTTTGGAGCATATTACTGAGGTTCCAGCTGGTTAGATATTTATATTTCTTGATCTGCGATTTTTGTAATTAATGTTGTGTTGCTGATATGTTTTTTTTGTTTGTTTGTTTGTTTGAAATGATGAAGGATAAGAGAAAGCTTTTTTGTGGTTGGAGCTTGAAACCATAAAACGCTACGGATTCTCGCAATGAACTATGATTTCCAGTCATAGATTATAGCTAGGAGGAATAAGCAATAACAGTAATAAGAGTAGTAATTAATTAGTAGGTTAATTAGAGAAGAAGAGAGCTATTCATCTTTAAATATATTCAGTTCATATATTTTTATATCCCCTCAAAAAAAAAAAAAAAGGAAACAAAAAAGAAGAAGATGGAGCCTCTATGTGTGTTCTGTGGGGTGGAAAGGGCAGTTGTCTACTGTAGATCGGATATGGCTCGCCTTTGCTTTCACTGTGATGGATGTGTGCACTCAGCGAACGGTTTATCACGCAGGCACCCTCGTTCCCTTCTATGCGACAAGTGCAATGCTCAGCCTGCTATTGTACGATGTACAGATGAGAAGATGTCATTATGTCAAAGCTGTGATCACTGGAATCATAACAATAATAGTATTAATGGAACCACTACTGCTTCAGCAGTAGGTGGGATGGGGGGACATAGGACTCATGCATTGACTTGCTACACGGGTTGCCCTAGTTTGTCTCAGTTTTCGAGAATTTGGTCTTCGTTTCTTGAAGGATCTTCTTCTTCAGGTGGTAATTTTGAAAGTAGTAACTGGGAGTCACTTGGATCAGCTGTAGTGGCAATAAATCAGGATCAGACTTGCATTAGTAATAATGGTTTGGAAGGTAGAGATAGTAATGAAAGACCATTTGGGTTGGTTGTGACTGCTGGCAATTTGAATGGAGGATCATCATTAGATCAGTCTTGTGGCCGCAAGTTTGATCCTTGGTTAGCTAGTAGTTCTACTTTGATTCCATCGAATCCGATTTGCATGCCTTACGGTAAAGATCAAACACCTTTCTTGCCTCAGGAGTCTAGCCTGCCAAAGGTAACATTCTGTACCAACGAGTTATGGTATTTTAATGCAACTATAGATTGACATATTTGCGGTATCCTTCTTAAGATGGTTTGGATGATTGGATCGTATTAAGAATTAGACAGTTTTTCACTTCAATCTTGAATGCGATTCAATGATCCGAGCCATTTATTTCTTAGGTCCTTTTTCATGGATCATCCTTACAAGAATTCAATTAAATTGGAAACTATTTAGTCTTCCAATTATGACCAAATAAATTGACAAACATAGTGTTTCCCATAAACACATAAATGTTCATATTAGTCAAACAATTTTTCGACTTTTGTCGATTCTTTGCAAGGATGATCTCAAATTAAATGGTTCGGATTATTGAAGCACATTGTTGCGCGACCTCAATAGTGCGATGCAAATAATTGTTTTATTTTATTCTTTATAAAAAAATCCTCATAAGAAGGGATTAGATATAGGGAACTTTAACGAAAAGCTCCTAGTACTGTTCATTTTAACGAAAAATCATATTTTTATGTTAAAAAGTCAATCCTGATACTATTCACTTTACCCTTTAATTTGTCCTTATCGTTAAAACTCAAAGTTTTCAAGCTATTTTCATTAGTTTTCCTTTAGATATATATATATATATATATATATATATATATATATATATATATATATCTTTCAGAAAGTAAGGTTTTTGGTGATGATGATGAATAATGCAAGTAAATTTTGTGGCGGCAAGAATCGGACTAATGAACTTTGCTTTAGGAGGCCTCAAAAGGACTTAATTAATAATTAAAGCTGCAAAAATCATATAGAGGCACATTAAACTAGTTTTCTTCATCATTATGTGCTATCTAATATACCCCTTATGAATTAAACTTGATTAATTAATGCATTGCTATACCACTTCATGTGCTTCAGGGATATAACAATTTCAAAGATCTTGCAATTCAGGATAGCAATGTTCTATGTGATGGCCTCAACATTGATGATGTTCCAATGAACTTCGAAAATCCTGATGGGATATTCTGTCCACGAGTTCCTTCCAGATACCAGTTTGAGGATGGAGAAATGGATTGCCTGTTAATGGAGAAAAACATACCAGTCACTGAGTCTAATGGTCCTAACGAGAATGCTGCACAGGTCCTCGCATACTCCAATTTCATTTCATATTTTCTCATGAAAGTATCTTTCTTTTATTCTATGATTACTCTGATTTGAGATTTGAATTAAATAGATAATGATTAATTACAGAAATTGGTCAAAATTGTCGTTTTTCAAACCACAATTGCTGACATGGTCAATTTTTCAATACGTCTTATCTCTACGTCATTAATATATGATCACTAAGTTATCAATATTAATATGTTGTCGATAGTTGATTTTGATTGATTCAACAAAAGAGATTGATACCAAATAGTAATAGTCAATTTTACATCAGTTAATGATATATTAGAAATGGAATGAAATGATTCTGCTGGCACAGGATATATAGTAATTTTCCTTGTCTCTGTGACAATCAAATTGCTGCTATTAGCAATCCATTTCTACACATTACTTGGTGCAGCTAGCCTTTTTATTGGTAGGTTAAAAACATGTAACTATTAGGAGCTGCTAGTTACCATATTAACAATTTTTTTATGATTGACAGCAAGAAATAATTATTTCTATGCTTTGAAGTTCAAGGAATGATTCTGTGAGCTAAAAGTTTGATAAAAATGACTGAACCAGAATTCTTTTCCTTTCGTTGTATATCCGGTTGCATTCCGACTCGACCGGCTTTATTTACAATGCGCATGACTATAGTTTTCCATAGGCATCATCATCAGGCCAACGAGACTGTGTGGCTTTTCGATCCTCTTGTGGATCAGATACTGTGCTGCCAGGCATGAATGGTAGTGCAAACTGCTTACTCATGAATCCTACTTGTAGCAGAAGCATCAACCTTGGATTTCCTACCACGCAACAAGTTCATCCGAGCATGTCACATTCACTGTCCAGCATCAGCAGGGAATGCAATCCTGATTACCAAGATCGTGGATTGTCACCAGTCTTTCTGGCCGGAGAGCCTTGGGAGTCAACTTTGGAGGCTAGCAGTCCACAAGCAAGGGACAAAGCAAAGATGAGATACAAGGAGAAAAAGAAAACTCGCACGTACGTGTCTAACCTATGTATAATCTGTATCTGTGCATATTAGAATGGCAGACATACTAATTAAGGCATACTGGCTTTACATTTACTTACATAGTTTTTCGTGTTTTTGATGTGTAGGTTTGGTAAACAAATAAGATATGCCTCTAGGAAGGCCAGAGCTGATACTAGAAAACGCGTCAAAGGAAGATTTATTAAGGCTGGCGAAGAATATGATTACGATCCACTTGTGACAAGGAGCTTCTGAGGCATATATCAGCAGAAAAACTCTCTCTTCTTCAGCTGCAAGGCAAGGCCTTATTGGCTAAAATAGTCTACCTGCATCCATGCTCGCATCACGTTCCTAGTACTGACATGACTGTGATTCATAGAACAATAAACCCCACTTTTTTTCTATGAATTTTCTTTCATTGCATATATATTCTGAACTCAATCATGTTTTCAATAATGATTCTTTTGAGTCACCATTTAGTTAAATTACACAAATCATTCATTTCTGTTTCTTCATTGGATCAAATTAGTATGGTAACTGACTATATGCTAGATATTCAGCCAAAGAATGTAGCGAAGAACTTCGCAAATCCTAAACCTTAAGAACAACATACGTTTGCTACAAACATCCCTCACAACAACTTACATATTTTGCAGCAATGGTAATTTCCAAACTACTGTGAGACAGTGGCATACTATACCAATTGTGTGACTCGAATATCAGGATGGCAAACTAAAAACTTCTCATCTAAGCCGTTATCTACGCCTAGTTTCTTAAATGTAAGGCATCTTAATTACCAAGTCAACTTTGCACTTTAGAAATAACAGGGCGCAGCCTTGCCAGAACGGGCTACTCATTGTAGAGCATGATCATATATAATGTTCAAGAATGAGAAGGTTGCGAGGACTGCAACAAAAAATACTGCAAAAATATGAACTTGTAAGTAGTAACATTTCAATAGCTCTGAACTTTTTTCAGAACCTCCAAAAACATAAAAGCAAAAGCCGGCAGTGCAAAAAGATCCTGAAAAAGGAAGCACTTATGAGCAAAAAGGTCACATATGATATCCGCAGTCAAGATACAAAAATCAAAAGGCAATTGCAACAGTAAAAAAAAAAAAAAAAAAAAAACGTAAAAAATAAGAGCAGTAAGAAGTAAATGAGTACCTGAGGGTGAGGGTGAGGGTGTCGGGGTAGATAAAGAACCCTGTGCCTAAAAAAGTGAACCTGTTTGTAATGGTAGACAAGGGTTAAGTAGTGTTTCCTCAGCACAAACAAAGCGCTTGTTGTTGTTGGGGAGGACATGAAAGCACCTCCCACTTCCCTCCATTTCTTCTCTGTAACTACCTACACATATTATATATATAATTAAGTACATATGATTTTCTTTTATCTTTTGTTTTAAAATTGAAAAATTAATAATTCATTTTTAATTTAGTGAAATGAAGAACTACAGATAAAATAGATAGCCAAACCTTCTCAAAACCACCCCTCCTTATTCCCTCCACATACAAATGCTCCCCTCTTGAATTCACATATATAAACAGCAATTATATGGAATCAAAGACCCATACTTTTATAATTACACTAAAAGTTTGAAACCACCTTTAAATATTCTATAAAAAAAATATAAAAAAAGTAAATCTCAGAAATGCATATCAGTCCAAGGTCTCAAGTTCTCAGAGTGTGGAATTACTGATTAGAACAGTTAATTCTCTGGTCATTTTGAATGAATCAAGCATGCCATTTGAAAACCAATGTAACTTTTGTCCATATTGCCTAAACCATTGAACCAAAACAGGACAATTTCACTGCAAAAATCCCATTTTTTCCTACTTTTGAATGAATCAAGCATGGCATTTTAAAACTTTGTATAAAAGATTATCTAAACCAACTAAAAATCCCATTTTTTCTTACTTTTGAATGAATCAAGCATGCTATTTCAAAACCAATATAACTTTAGTCCTAAAAACAAATTCACAAAACACACACATAGACACAGACACCAACTAACTTGCAATTTCAAAACAAAAGTAACTTTTGTTCTTAAAACCAAGAACCACATATGCATACCAAAATCACAAACCTTATTTTCCAAACATAGAGGTCAAAATCTAAATGAAGGAAAGTCTACCTTCTCAAGGTGTAATTCTTCACTTGGTATTGCACCCTCCCTAATCCTCTGCACATGGTACACTGCATTGCCTGCCAACCATTGCAAGTTCCACAGTTCCTACACTTCAAGACTGCAACTAAGAAATCATCCAACCTCAATACACTATGAACCTAGTAATGTCATCAAGTTCACCAAGAAAAAAAATTCACAGCTAAGATTTTCTTACACCAAATTTCGCAGCTTATAGAGCAACCATCAATAGTATCATGATTTTAGAAATTTACACATAAAACGTTCTAAATTGTTGTGTGCAAATTACTTCTGAATGATAGAGAATGGTGCCTAGCATAATAAAAGTAG
This sequence comes from Pyrus x bretschneideri, assembly GCF_019419815.1. Lineage (NCBI taxonomy): Eukaryota > Viridiplantae > Streptophyta > Magnoliopsida > Rosales > Rosaceae > Pyrus > Pyrus x bretschneideri. Next base: position 6,257,827 of record NW_025999424.1, on the reverse strand, counting down.
TATACTACAAAAAAAAATAGAAAGGCAGCCCCTTTACACAATAATACATATAATTTTCATTTTCTATAGTTTTAGCATGTTTGTTTGTTAGATGATCAATCTACACACACACGCATGCACATGTACATGGATAAATACAACATAGAGCATAAACATAACTAAAGATAAAGACCACCATCAAAATTGAATGGATAACAAAATTACCTTTGACATATATATCATATTCTTTCCCATCTCTAATGCTGTCATAAGTCCTTAAAGTAGCAATTACGTGAAACATGAAGAGAACCAGAGCAGAATACCCCACTCAGTATTATGCAAGTTCCCAAGAGTAGTCCACCACCTCATAACCTACTTCTAAACTACAAATGCAGTTCAATTTGACCATCAAATTACACATTCACCAGCCAGCAATCAAAGCCTAAATTATGGACATTCATTAAAGGGGTATGTAAATAAGAAATGGAAAAGGAACCTGCATTCGGTTTCTTGAGAAGCAAAGGGCAGAAAGCAACCAACACACAGACAAATGAACGTGGTGCAAATCAATCAAAACCCACTTAATCTTACTCTATCACCCAGAAAAAAGAAATGACAAATATAAATGCGGCAAATCAAAAGGTAGACATACTGGAAGGTGTCGAATGCTTCTTCTCAAATCCCTCAAGCTTTCCACTGATGTCATCGCTGTTCTTCAAAGGAGGAGCTGAGTCGAAAAATGACCACATATAAGTGGATTTTGATTGATTTGTGAAGAAGAATTCCACTAATAGCACCGATATCATTGTTGTTCTCAATTTTCACATAAACATAACTAAACACAATACCGATTTAATCATATACGAAACAAAAATCTAAACACAGAGTCACAAATTAACGAACTGAAAACCCACAAAAAAAAAAACCCAAAAAAAAAAAAGAAGCCAGTGACCTTATAACAAAGAACAAACAGACAGAACAGAGAGATGAATCCCCAAAATGAGAGAAAATGAAACAAATAAGGGAATAAATAGAGAGATGAATCCCCCAAAACCTGACCTAACGTACTAAAAAATTCGAAAATAATTCACAATAAAAAAGCAAAAATGATGACAATCTAAGCTAACAGTAAAGAACTGAATTAAAAAAGAGAATTTTAACGAAAAACTACCACTGTTATTCACTTTAACGAAAAATCACATTTTTACATTAAAAAATCAACTTATTTTTGGAAATCAGGCATGAAGCGCAAGATCCGGCAGACATCACCCTCAATTGCCTCTATTCATGACACCTACCCTTCTCCCAGAAATCCTGACGACCCTTATGGTTTTCTCTGACCATCCCCACCTCTCGCACTTGTGAAATCTATATGTAGCAACAGCGCTGAGACCCTACCCCTCCCCATTGCTCTCTCTCTCTGTCACATCCCGGCCCGGGGCGAATTACTTCCCGGGCCCGCTCCACCACCGTAGCACGATATTGTCCGCTTTGGGCTTACCATTCCCTCACGGTTTTGTTTTTGGGAACTCACGAGCAACTTCCCAGTGGGTCACCCATCATGGGATTGCTCTAGCCCCCTTCTCGCTTAACTTCGAAGTTCATACGGAACCCGAAGCCAGTGAGCTCCCAAAAGGCCTCGCGCTAGGTATGGATGGGAATATACATTTAAGGATCACTCCCCTAGGCGATGTGGGATGTCACACTCTCCCCCTCTCTCTCAGAGCCTCCATCCTCGAAACCCTCATTGAATGACAACAAATGCAAACCTACCCGGCTAGGCTACCCCCTTTTTGCTGCTACTACGTAACTTCTAACCGTCGATACTTCTTATTTTCGATTTTAAAAAATCATTTTTAATAATTAAAAAAATCTTGAATTTGATGCGCTCACCAATGGAATGCATGTTTGTTGATCCTGGCTGATATTGTTTTGATGGTTTCGGCAGGAATTCGCTCCATTTCCGGCCGGTGAGCGCTTGCAATTACTCTAATTAGTTGTTCCGGTTATGTTATGTATACGTATAAATATATAAAAATATATTTTACGCAATTTTTTCCAAGTGAAATGAAAATAGAATAAAGTTCTTCTCACTATCAGTTTGTAACTATACACTACTGTTGTTTTGGAGCATATTACTGAGGTTCTTGGTTAGATATTTGTGTTTCTTGATCTGCGATTTTGTAATTAATGTTGTGTTGCTGATACGTTTTGTTTTTGTTTGTTTGTTTGAAAATGATGAAGGATAAGAGCAAGCTTTTCTGTGGTTGGAGCTTGAAACCATAAAACGCTACGGATTCCCGCAATGAACTATGATTTCCAGTCATAGATTATAGCTAGGAGGAAAGACCCAACAGGGGGGACATAGGACTCATGCATTGACTTGCTACACGGGTTGCCCTAGTTTGTCTCAGTTTTCGAGAATTTGGTCTTCAGTTCTTGAAGGATCTTCTTCTTCAGGTGGTAATTTTGAAAGTAGTAACTGGGATCAGCCACTTGGATCAGCTGTAGTGGCAATAAATCAGGATCAGACTTGCATTAGTAATAAATCAGGATCATATTTTCTCATGAAAGTATCTTTCTTTTATTCTATGTCATTAATAGATAATGACTAATTGCAGGAATTGGTCAAAATTGTTGTTTTTCAAACCACAATTTCTGACGTAGTCAAATTTTCAATACGTCGTAATTATCTTGTCTCTATGTCATTAATATGTGATCACTATGTTATGAATATTAATATGTGGTCGATATTTAATTTTGATTGATTCAACAATTGTGATTGATACCAAATAGTTAGTCAATTTTACACCAATTAATGATATATTAGAAATGGAATGAAATGATTCTGCTGGCACAGGATATATAGTAATTTTCCTTGTCTCTGTGACAATCAAATTGCTGCTATTAGCAATCCATTTCTACACATTACTTGGTAAAAACGTGTAACTATTAGGAGCTGCTAGTTACCATATTAACAAATTTTTTATGATTGACTGCAAGAAATAATTATTTCTATGCTTTGAAGTTCAAGGAATGATTCTATGAGCTTACACTACGTTTGGGTGAAGAAATTTAAGATTACTGAGACATTTAAAAATGACGGAAATTGAAATGACGAGATTTTATTTTCTAGAATTTATAAATTTTCTTGTTTGGTTAACCTAAAAGAAGAATGGAATTGAATACAGAATTTGTTATTTTTAAACTCTCAATCATAGAAATTGAGAAATGACACCTATTTACATGGAATTTGAACTTGGGATTTGGAGGTCCCAAATTCCAAGTTTTTTTTCCATGCGGAAATTCTAAATTTCTATGCTTATGAATCCAAACAATGCGCATGACTATTCTTTTCCATAGGCAGGTCCCAAATTCCAAGTTTTTTTTCCATGCGGAAATTCTAAATTTCTATGCTTATGAATCCAAACAATGCGCATGACTATTCTTTTCCATAGGCATCACCATCAGGATCCTCTTGTGGATCAGATAGATGCCAGGCATGAATGGTAATGCAAACTGCTTATTCATGAATCCTACTTGTAGCAGAAGCGTCAACCTTGGATTTCCTACCACGCAACAAGTTCATCCGAGCATGTCACTTTCACTGTCCAGCATCAGCTGGGAAAGCAATCCTGATTACCAAGGTCGTGGATTGTCCGCAAGCAAGGGACAAAGCAAAGATGAGATACGAGGAGAAAAAGAAAACTCGCACGTACTTGTCTAACCTATGTATAATCTGTATCTGTGAATATTAGAATGGCAGATATACTAATTAAGGCATACTGGCTTTACATTTACTTATATAGTTTTTCGTGTTTTTGATGTGTAGTGATAGGATTTTTGGGTACCTGCGAAAAAAGGTTAAAATCATACAAAATACTTGCAAGAGAACAAGGTTGTTGTAATATAAACAGCTCGGGCAAGATCGTTTTCTGTATGGATTATTTAAAACAATTTATAATTAAAATTAGTTAAGGTTCAAGGTATCGCCCTATCAAAAGAAAATTAGCTACGCATATTCTACATTTACTTATATAGTTTTTCGTGTTTTTGATGTGTAGTGATAGGATTTTTAGGTACCTGCGAACAGATGTTAAAATCATACAAAATACTTGCAAGAGAACAAGGTTGTTATAGTATAAACGGCTCGGGTAAGGTCGTTTTCCGCATGGATTATTTAAAACAATTTATAATTAAAATTAGATAAGGCTCAAGGCATCACCCTATCAAAAGAAAATTAGCTACGCATATTCATAATTAAAATCAACATAATTGTATTAAGAGGTATTCATCAATTTACCCCCTAAACTTGTAAGGATTGGCCAATTCCTTCCACCACCCCCCCCCAACTTCAATTTTGGCCAATGTCCCCCTCAACTCTCATAATCAGTCAATTTGCACCATACTGTTAATTTTTTTAATTTACCATCTATTATTTCATTAAGTAGGTATCCGCATGATTGCCTTTAAAAGGCAAAAAAGTCATTTTCCCTATACCTTCGATCTTCTTCCTTTTCTTTGAACTTTCTCTTCTTCTTCCTTGTCTCCATGTTGAGCCTGTGATTGCAGCCAACACCTCCCTCCTCCGCTGTTTGCAGCCTAATCCATTTGATATGCTGCTTTTGCAGTTTGCAGCTACCCACACCCCGTCGCCTCCTCCCTTGGCCTCGTCTACCTCTGATAAGGTGTAGGGAAACCTACGTAATGGAAAATGACAGTAGGGTGCAAATTGAAAAAATGACAATAGGATGCAAATTGACTTTTTTTGCCCTTCAAAGGATACATACTTAACGGAAGAATAGATGGAAAATAAAAAGAAATTAATAGTAGAGTGCAAATTGACTAATTATGAGAGTTGAGAGGGAAATTGGCCAAAATTAAAGTTAAGGGGGGAAATTGACTAATTATGAGAATTGAGGAGGACAATTGGCCAAAAATAAAGTTGAGGAGGGAAATTGGCCAATGATCACAAGTTCAGGGGGTAAATTGAAGAATACCTCTTGTATTAAATTAGAAAAAGAATGAAAACACCTTGTAGAATAAAGTCTGAAAATCTCAAGGCTTTAGCCAAATTCTTCTCTCCAATCTTGCATAAAGAACAAGAAAGCCACAATAGCTTATTTACACTACTCTAATTAAATCATCCTAGTAAAGGGTCTTAGAATCAAACTAGGAAATCAAACAAATTGAAATAAAATAGGAAACATAATTCTAAATTGACTTGGTAAATTCGCCCAAAATTCTGCACAGCCACATTTTGGACCCATATCAGCTCCAAAACTGGGGCAAAATAGCTGGATTTAAAGCTTGGACTATTCTGAACCAAAAACCAATAAGGTTTCAATCAAAGAACGTTGATAAATAGGGACTGCATTCAAAGTCACCCCTAAAGAAATGATATAGCATCGCTTCCAAGCACATGTTAGTTGGATAGGTGGACTATTTTCGTCACCTTTCATTTTCTTATCTTGCAGAGGTCCACATAGTTGAAGTTGGGGCCTTGGGGGAGGCCCCTATAAATTTCAAACCACAGTTTTGTAATTGCAAATACTTTCAAATCAAGTTTCTTTCCTCCAAATTAATACAAGTTGAAGCTCAGTTGCAACGAAAAATGGGGTCGACTCGATTTTCTGTGATTTTGGTTTCATGTCTTCTGGTGATCATAGGCCTCAGTGAGGCTCAGTTGCAACTGGGTTTCTATGCCAAGAACTGCCCGAAAGCAGAGAAGATTGTGAAAGACTACGTCGAGAAGCACATCCACAACGCACCCTCACTTGCAGCTGCTCTCCTAAGGTTGCACTTCCATGATTGCTTTGTCAGGGTATGTATCCATCTTCTTCTCTTTACAGACCAACATTCTCTGCAAGTCATTAGGGTTAGAATTGTAATTTGGAACTAATGAATGATTTTTGCTTATTAGGGTTGTGATGCATCTGTTCTTCTGAACTCGACTTCAAGTAACCAAGCTGAAAAAGATGCTTCCCCAAATCTAACCCTCAGAGGGTTTGACTTCATCGACAGAATAAAAAGCCGACTTGAAGCTCAATGCCCTGGAATAGTTTCATGCGCAGATGTTGTTGCTTTGGCAGCAAGAGATTCTATTGTTGCAACAGTAAGATCTCCAACCAACCATCATAGTTTGAAAACCAAAATAATCAAACGTCCCAATTATTTATTGGATTTCAACTTTGTTTATTTATTTGTTTTCTGGGCATGGTGTGTAGGGAGGTCCAACTTGGAAGGTTCCAACAGGTAGAAGAGATGGGGTGATCGCAAGGGCGGCGGAAGCCGTAGCCAACCTTCCACAGCCAACTTACAATGTCAGCAATCTCCAAAGATTTTTCGCCAACGTGGGTCTTGATTTGAAGGACTTGGTCTTACTATCTGGTAAAGCTAATTCTTAAACATAATAGTAAATATGCAAATAAAGGAAACGAATCTTCTTACCAAATAATTATCTTACCTGTTACATATGACTCACAATGTATACGTGGTATTGTTCTCTTATCAGACCTATGTTGATTATGAATCAAAATTACAAATTATAAACGATAATTAAGTTAATCAAAATGTTAATTTACAATCAAACAACGTATACTACAAAAACAATATACAATAACTTTTAACATGCACAGATAAAATAGATAAAAACATATGTAATACATTTGGCAACGAAATAATCAAATAGTGCCAGTAATGCTACCATATCTAATCACACCGTATGCGTTAATATGGTTTTTTTCTTCTCAGGTGCTCACACAATTGGGATCTCTCATTGCACATCATTCTCAAACCGCCTTTACAATTTCACCGGAGTGGGTGACCAGGACCCCGCTTTGAACACCCAATACGCGGCGAAGCTCAAGGCCAAGTGCAAAACTCCAACTGATAACACCACAATTGTTGAGATGGATCCTGGAAGCTTCAGGACTTTTGACCGAAGCTACTACACACATATACTCAAAAGGCGAGCGCTCTTCCAATCCGATGCTGCTTTGGCAACCAGCCCAACAACTTATAATTATATCGACCAGCTGCTCGAAGGTTCGCTGCAGAACTTCTACGATGAGTTTGGAAAGTCTATGGAGAAAATGGGTCGGGCTAACGTTAAGACTGGATCGGCTGGCGAGATTAGGAAGCAATGTTCAGTTGTGAATAGCTAGAAAATGATAATCTTTGGTTAATTTTCAGTCTTCTTTTTTTTTTTTTTTTTTTTTTTGTTTGGTGTGATAAAATTGATAATAATGGTAAAACCGCATGTTATGCTTTTTGATATTATATTGTTTTGTGCGAATAAAATTAAGAGTTAATCTCAGTTTACTACTCTAAAATTTATTAATTTTTAATATTTAGTATATGAAATTTTTTTTCATCTTAAAGTGGTACATAAAGTTATAATTTTGAAATATTTTCATACATCAGTTCAGGTTGCTGTTAAATTTACGTTAACTGATAATTAAGTGGACAATGACTAGACTGTTGGACATTAAAAAATAAAATTAAGTGGACAATGACTAGACTGTTGGACATTAAAAAATAAAAAATAAAATAAAATAAAGCTTTTGGTCTTCTCCCTCATCCCTTCCGAAACCCGCCGCCACCCCCCGCCCCCTTACCCACCCTTCTCCCTCCCTCTTCGACTCCACCGGTCCACCCCAAAAAAACCCAATCCCAGATTTCCTTCGACGCCCTACAGTCGCCGATCGCCCTCGTGAAATCGCCGTTCCCATCGGACAGCAGCAGCATTTCGTAGCTGATCACGAAGCAACCCAGCAAATTCCTTCAAGTCCTCGCCTAATAAGAAAAAAATGGATTAACTATTTTATTCCTTCATCTACCCATCCATCTACATGTCCTTCATCTAGCTTCCACCGATCCCATTTCCGTTTCGATCTGCAATCTCTATTGACTGCGAACTGTTGCGGTCTTTAATTGGGAATGTGCGTAGAGTTTCGGTGTTCACACCTGCTCGGGTGGCCACACTACCTCCTTCTCTTTGTCTACCTTTTCTGGCTCCCACAGGCTTCTTTAGCTTCTTTAGTTTCGCTCTATTTATGGCTATGCCATTAATTTAATGAGTGGGCCATGCTGCCTCCGGCTGTCGATGTCGTCAGAGGCATGGTTCACAGAGGGGTTGATGGGTTGCAGGTAGAGAGAGGGTTGACGGGAAGGGGGAAGCCGCTGACAAAGCCTTCACATCCATCATCACCTCCCAAAAAGGGGTCTCGATTTTCTTACGGTCTTGGCCGTAACTCAGGCCGTTTCCTCACTAATTCCACTCCAGCTCCCCAAAACTTCGAAATCCAAGAGAATCCCGTTCTAGGAATTGCTTCAACGTCACTATATATGGAATCTATGTGGGTCCGTAGCGTTTCGAGCTGGGAGACGACGGAATTGCCGTTATTGCTTCTGGAGTCACCTGCAATGTGAGTATGAATTGGCACCATTCTCACATTACTTGGATTGCTGCTGCTGTTGTTTCGGAGGAAGGTCGTGCTTCGGTTCAGGTGTGGATTAATTTTGCTTTGTTACCTTTATTTTCTGGTTTAATTTTCTACAAACTGATAGGTGAAGTTTGTATGGATTTTTATACTTGCAATTGGGTTTTAGCAATAAGGATGATTGAATAGAAATTAAGTTTCTTTATTGTACTTTATGCATGAATGGAGTTGGTTGGACGTAAGAAGTAGGAACACAATTGCCTGGTATGATTATGCTGTTGGGGAAGAAACTGATGGCTATATGTTTGATGTTGGGAAGATTTGGTGGTGAAGCTTTATAAGAAATTAAGAATTGTTTATCAAAAGTTAAGGTTGTTTGCATGTAGGAGTCGTATAGAAAAATGAGGAAATTCTAATTAGATTTTGTCTGGGTTCAAGTGTTTGAAGAAAGTGGGTTTTCTTAAGAGAAGAGTAGACTTGATTTTGGTTTGGATATATTATTGTTGAAGCAAATGTCTATTACGGCATAATCGACCTAATGAAATGACAATGAGAATTGAATGAGAAATTTTGAAAGTCATTGCAAACACAAGATTTCTATTTTGAGTTTAACAAAATGGTGATATATAATTGGTTCGATCTCTTTGGAGGGTACGTAGGCAATCTAACTCGAAAGTTAGATGCAGCCAAAAGGTTAAATAAAATTAAATGGTGTATCATGTCTCTGAGTTTGGGATATGATATTTTTATGATCCGGTCTTAGTACAAACTTTACCAGATGTATAAATTATGATTTATGGCTTATGATTTACTACGATGACGATTTATAAATGTTGGATTCATTACCACTTAACTTTTTCTTCAACATATATGATGAATCCAATCCAGTCCAAGGTGTATACCTTGAATCTTATGAGTAATTCAATCCAATCTAATCTGAAGAACAAAATAAGCCTCATTATGTCACCTCCCACATACATTCTAAAAACAGTTCAGCTTTTTCATGCTAGCCAACTTCCCAGAACTAAGTTTAAAACGCAGCAGTTGCTATGATATGAGCTGAATTAAGCGTGTCCTTGACTTGACTTGCATCTCAGAAGGTTCTTTGAAATAAATGGAAATTATTTCTACTGAATAATACTTCTTTAAAATAAATGCATTGATGACCCAAATGTATAAATTTACTATTTCACAACTACTCCCCGGTCAAATGCTCATATCCATCCATAATCAGCAAATATTAAAAAATAGAACTGGAAATTTCAACATAATGATGGAGGAAAAGCATTGAACAAAGAATGAAAACTACGCATTGACCTGAGAAATCTTAAGAGTTGTTTACAAATTAGTAATTAACTTTGCAGTGTGGATGGCTGGTGTTTTGTTATACTCTATACAAGGGCTCTTGATTGTTCCTAGTGGTTTGCTCTTGCCTAATAATCAGGTGAACAAAAAGGTTTATGTGGATTTACGTGTTGGTGATGTCATCCATTTTGGGTTGTGAGTATCTTCTTATCTTAACTCTCACTCTGCAACGCGATTGACGATCTCTTCAATCTCTGTTTCGTTATCTCTTCAATCCCTGCTTTGTGAACTCTTCAATCCCTGCTTTGCGATCTCCGTTGTTCACCCTGCCTTCTCATCTCCGTTGATATTTCCACCAACCAATGAAGTGCCCGGAGTTTGAACGTGAAATGCCCAGGAGGCCGCCCAGTGCAAGGTAACTTTTCTTTTTTTTTTTCACTTTTCTGTGTGAAATGTCAATGTGGGTTTGACCTAGTTACTGCAATTGATAAATTATTGGTTTTGGTTGATGGCTTACCTTGCGCTGGGTTTTAGTTGATGGGTTTTTCTTATGGGTTTTGCTTGCATTTGGTTTTGGTTGATGGCAGGTATATTTGATCTCCGTTGCACACCTCGCCTTCTCATCGCCAGTTGCACACCTTACCAGAACTTGAATCAATGGTAATGTATAAATTGTATGTGTTGTCTGTTGTATCTCAGGTTGCATTATTTTTGTTATTATGTATATTCTTGATTCGTGATTGTAGATGAAGATGGCTGATATGGATACACACTATCTGTCTGTTTACGGTTTTCCATTTATTTAATTTGGATAGAGTTTGGAAAATTATCTTTGGTTGCTGCATCGGCGGCTTAGTCGGCTGCAAGTGTAGTCCAGGCAGGCACAAATGAGATCACTTCTAAGGTATTTTTCTATCCACCCTGCTAATTTCCACGCACCCTCTCTCTGTCTCTTTGTTGCATGCATTGTTCTTGATCTGATCATATTGTTTTCTTTTGTTGGAATTAATCTTGGATTAATGTTGCTTAATATGGAAGGACCCATCCCATTTGATCACTTCCCCAATTTAATAATTTTTCTTGAAGTAGAAAGCTAACATGTTATGTACATAGTACTTAATTAGGTTTTGTTTTGGGATTGATTTTGTGGGTTTAGGATCTTGATTGGTTAAATGTCCTGCTTGGGCACTGAGAATTTTCAATTTTCAATTTTCCCAAAGCTTTGAATTGGAAGGGAAAATTCTTCTGATGTTTAATTGGAATGGGTATTTCAAAGATTGCATATTTTTTGCCATTTTCAGGCTTCGAAGCTCAAGAGGCTATGCCACTGGTATTTCAAATGGTAATCTTTAATTTTCAGCAAGTGATGGAGTAATTTCTTATGGATTTAACATACTTTTTTGTCTGTGATTAGTCCATGATTTCTACTGCCAGAACGTATCATCTGGCTAAATTATAGGACAGGTGTGTAATTCTTATTTTGATATTTTTTTTCTCCTTTCTCTCTTTGATACTTTGCATGTGTATTGTACAAAGGTTTCTTTCTTCCCTTTTACCCCTTTTTCGGGATATTAGTTGCAAAATCTGTTTGGAGCATAGGTGTGAAATTTACAGGAGGGGTTAGTAAGTTAATTAGTTTGTGAAATCCCGTCCCCGGATTTCACTATTTAAAATTGCGTGTTCCATATTTTGTATTCTTATTTGTAGTTTCGATGCTTTTGTATTTGCGGTGTAGAATTTTTTTTAAAGTAAAAGGACGAAAACACCCTTAATGGACTAAACGGAATTTTTGAGGACATATTTGATGTGTATGTATTTTTTCATTTGTCTTTACGTATTTGGATAGTACTCGTCGATACGATCGTGTGAGCGTAAACGGAATGTAATTTGGAGTTATAATGAAGGAGTTACTAACAAACGAAGTTAGGGGCAAAATGGTAATTTAATTATTAATCTGGAAGGCTCCAGATTTTCTGGAGCAAAGATCTGTGAAGCAACGTGTGTGGTTGTGATGGAAAGGAAATGAGAGAAAAAGGAGGGGTGCGGACCAATGAGGGGGTGGGATCGTATTATACTAGTGGCATCATATTATATTATACTTGTTTATTAAGTATCTTTTGATTTGTGCATTGAAAATGTTTGTGGAATGTGGTTTGATGTGTATGATTGGTATGATGTGATGAAATGTGAGGCTAGTAGTGGACCGTTAACCCACTATTATGGGGATTAGTTGCTTTGATAGCGTTTCATATCTTGCTTCGTGGACCTGTTCTAAATTTAGTACTTGTGTTTTCTTTCATTTCGTTGAGCCTTTGTAAATTGAGCACTTGGTTCATGTTTTGTTTCTTTCGAGCCGTTGATTTGTCCTTGGCCTTCCACTAGGTTTCGTTGAGTGATTCGAAATTGAGTATTCACTGGGGTTCCGTTGAGTGGTCCAGTTTCTTGCTCCGTCTGGATTCCGTTAAGTGGTTCGGAATCCCTTGTGATCTGTGATTCTGTTGAGTGGTCCGGAATCGTATCCAGCTTGGATTTCATTGAGTGATCTGATATCCATTGTACTTCGCGATTCTGTTAAGTGGTTCGAAATCGTATCCACTCAGATTCCATTGAGAGGTCCGGAATCCCTTCTACTCTGCGATTCCATTGAGTGGTCCAGAATCGTATCCTGGTTTGGATTCCGTTGAGTGGTCCGGAATACCCTTTGGTGTCTTGGTTCTGTTGAGTGGTTCAAAACCCGATGTTGATGGATTTTGTTGAGTGGTCCGAAATCGCATCATTTGACTCATTGGTTCCTTGGATTGATTCATTTGAGACAGCTTTAGAGATGTAGGCTTCAGCCTGAACTGTGTCGCTTTAGCCCTGGATTTCGGTGTATGGTATGTGTTATTGATTGATGTGATTGTGGAATGACGTTGGTTGTGATTGTTGTCATTATGATTAGACTCGTTGACCAGCATGGCTAGAGATTATTATTGCGCTTCGTCGATTGCTCTTTGAGATGCGGCATGCGCTGAATTGTGTATTATGTTGAGACATGGTGATATATGTGATGAATGTTCGAGTATAGCAAACGACGAACTACGAATGGCTTGATCCCTGTTTAGGTTACGTAGGCAGTCTAACGAGGATGTTAGATGCAACCATAAAGTATAAGAAAAATTATTACGTAGTTGGATCTCGAGTTGTGCTTTGCCCATATCCCAGAGGCGGGGTATGTTTGAGTTACGGGTATTTGGTGACTTCACGTGTCGTTCTTGAACGTATGTTGGGATCAGGGCGTGACATAGTTAATTTGATTCTCTATGGATATAAGTTAGAGAACTCATTGCGATTTGCAGGGATAGACTAAAGACTTAGAAAATAATGTGTGTTTTGAGTATTTCTCACGCCATTGAGGCACAAAGGTTGTTCTTGCATTAATTATTTTTCTTTATATCGAAATTAAATAAATTTAATTTTCCTTGATATCCAAATATATTAAAGTAATTGTGATTGAAGTTTGTTTATGTCTGCCTTCCAAGATTCATTTTTTTGGTTACCAGATATCTCACTCCGTTTGTGATGTGCGTTTTAGTTAACTGAAAAAAGGCTTTTTATTCTTTGGTTTTCAGAACTTCATTTACCAGTTTACAATTCAACCCCACAATACCAAAGTACAAGAGAAACAAAGATTGGAGGTAATTTTTGCTCTAACTTCTTTGGATTTTAACTGAAAATAGTTTCTAAGACATCTATTGTGCATTTGGCCAGTGTTAACTGCCTGAATCGATTAAAAAACATTGCGTAGGGGCTGCGCCACCATTCAATTACTCTTGGGCACCTGAGGATGGTGTGATCATATGCTTCACTTTCGGGTACAACTGTACAAGCTCTCTCTACTCTGTTTATTTGTTCTAAAAGATTTTGTAATTGATGTTGCAGCAATGTCATTGTAGTATTAATCCCTAAATGTATTTTGTTAATGTAAAGTTTATAGAATACAAATGCAAACTGAAACACTTATTTTTCCATGTGTATTCAGCTGCTTTGATTGGTTCCTCAATTATTTAGAGATCGGTGTGTTCAATTGTGGTTTTGCAGAATTTTTTGTATTAATTGGACGACAGTGATCCTGACACGGCAGATCGTCTTCTTGATGTTGCCTGTTCCTCGGTTTGAATTGATTGAATGGCGAATGACTGAAAAATACCGTTGCATCACCACGGAAAATGAGCTGTCCAGTGTGAGCATAATCCATGGAGGTAATCTCACTGTCGAACATTTTATGAATGACTCTCCCAATGCTGAAATTGAAAACCTCAAATATAGATGTAGAACTTCCACCAATCAAATACAATCAATTAAATTGATAATATCCTTGCAACCCTATAACATTACTGGAATAAAAAGAAAATTAGCTCATGTTTCAGGAAAAAAAATAAACAAAAATCAAAGTAGCAATAAGAACTTTTTGTGTGGGGATGTCTGATGAGATGTTCCATTATGATTGTAAATTTGTAATGCAATGCATGTGATGAATGATGTATTGATTATCTTATCAAGAGCAGTTAGATCTTTAGTTATAAAGTATGAATCTGTATTCATATTAATTTGAGATCAAAGATGTTTTTTAAATTAAAAGAAAGAGTTATAAAGTAAAAATGGCTGCATGACCATTGGACCAGAGGACCACATACTCTAACGATATATGATGAAAAGTACTCATTGTTCTCTTTTTCGTTCCCTAATTGTTCTCTTTAAGGTATAATATGAAAATCTGATTTCAAAATCGTGTTTTTTTTCCTTCAGAGAAAATTTGGGCTATAAGAGCACAACGCAAAGCTTCCTGTAAGCATGGGAAAAAACCAAGGCACAGTTACAAGCGAGGTAGTTCAATCTTTCATTTTCGTCTGCTATTAGTACTTCCTCTATGAGTATTAGATTTCTTGCAATTTTACTTTTACAGTGCTCTTATAGTTGCCATTTAGTTTCGAGATGCTTTTATTTCTTATTACATATGGGAGCAGTAGTTCATGTGTGTGAATTTTTGTTTCGCTGTGTTTGGGGTTCAAAAGTGAATGCATTACTCAGGGATGACTGTCAGCTTATCCCACTTATCTTTTACGTTTTGACTTTATGAAATGGGTACTTTGGTTTCTCATCATTTCTTTGTTTTGTAATTTTCATTTATTCATGTTCTTTTGACAGCGTATTCAATTGTATTTTTGGTTTTCCCTGCTTTGTTTATTTTATGCTTGCGTGTTCTTTTGTATGCCAAGCTATGCATGAAGCTTTGTTGTTGTTCTCAACTAAGAGATATAATTTCATGGATTATGTTTTTAAAGTAATACAAAATATTTCTTGAGGATAAAATGTATTTGGCGGTACCTGTTTTCACTACAAATAGGATGCATTTTTTTCATAAAAGAAAAGAATGGTGAGTTGCCAAAATTTAATTCTTCATCTTGATTTCTTTCATGATGCTTTTTCTTTTATTTTATTTGAAATTGAACATCAAGTACATGCCAAATGGTGTGAGAATGGAAACTGATGAGGGCCTGCAATTGGTGTATTGATAGCAGGGATAACTAAGTATTATCATTGGGATGGCTGCCCAAAAAGGGCGGTCTGCAAACCCCATTGCCCCTGTATCTTAAGGTTTTCCTCTTTGTTCTTTCCTCCTCATTTGGGAGCGTATATTTTTGGCTAATTGCCATTTTTTAATTACTTACCGGTACTTTAGTTTTCAATCTAGGCCATTCAGTCAATTGCTTTCTCAAATTATTGTATTTTAAGTAAAAAATTATTGGGTTGGTTAGAATTTCAATTTGGGTTTGATTTTTATGCTTTCAGACTTCC
Source organism: Pyrus x bretschneideri (assembly GCF_019419815.1). Taxonomy (NCBI): domain Eukaryota; kingdom Viridiplantae; phylum Streptophyta; class Magnoliopsida; order Rosales; family Rosaceae; genus Pyrus; species Pyrus x bretschneideri. The sequence goes on along the minus strand of NW_025999424.1, from coordinate 6,242,261 downwards.
AGTCCACAGTTGAGAGACAAGGAAAAGTTTAGGGTTTTTGTTTGGCCATAATTGACGAAGTAAAGGTAAGTCCTTTCCCATTTGTGGTATGTTGTATTACTCTTTTCTTCTCAATTTTAATTGTTTATAGCAATCAGTTTCCCCAATTTTCCTTTGTTTTTCTCTTATGAATATTTTTTATTAGGCATTTTATGTCCTAATTCCTTGGTCACTTTTCACCAACTAATTGGTTTTGCTATGATAGTCCTTTGTCTATTTATATATCTTAATCGTTTTTCTGTTTGTCCTAATGATTTTTGTGTTCTATCTTTTCTGACTCGGATGATATTAATCAAATGAATTAGTTAGAAACTGTAAGAAAATTACATTAGTTCCATTAATATGTTGATCAAATGAATGAGTTAGAAGCTGAAAATTAATTAGTTTCTTACTGCTTTATTACTGAACTGATTTTGTATATGTGTAGTGCTTTATTTTCAAGGATATTTCTCTCAACATCATGTGAATGTAAAAATAATCGATTTAAGGGAAAATGTAGACATGGCTATTATCATATTTGGATGTTTAATTATGCAGTGGTATTGAAACTAAGCAGCCTAACTCTGCCATTTTAAATTGAGCTTGAGTTTAGCGTATTAAGAACGATGAAAGAGTTTAAGATCGAAGTGGAAGCTATTTGCCATGTTCGCCATAAGCTATATCTTTCATTGCCTTTCGATTAAGCCTACTGATTCACCTGAAATTCCCAAAATCATAGGCAATGCTTCAACTTTCTCAGATTCTCCTCCAGTTCAAGTCAATTTACTATTCCTCAAATTTTTAGGCCAATTTGCAATCTTTCTGTCTTTGGATTATAGGGTTTTTTTACTTCCTTATTTGTGCTAATTTGTAATCTCTTGGTAGATCTTTACCTCTATTTTTACTTCCTTTCTTGGTGTGATTTTTGAGTGAAATTATTGTCTATTTTTGTGAAATGGGTGATTTGTGGATGCAGGTTTTAGTTTAATAATGCTGTTTACGTGTAAAAAATTCCTAATTCGTGTCTTGATGCTGCCATTTTAAAATCAAAACTTACACTAACACATTCATGGAGTTTTTGTGCTAATCATTTATCTTTAATTTGTTTCCAAAAAGTTGACTTATTAATTTTGTGTTTGTAGTATTAGTTTATAGGTAGACACGCCAACATGCTTATCAATGATGAGTAAGCTAATTTTGATATTGTGACAATTAGCAGAATTACGAGTCATGTCATGTGCCACACCCATATTTCTCCCTCTCTCTCTGTTATTACTTTTCCTTTGTCAATGTTAGTTTCTCATTTCAGTTGTTAGTTTGAGACTTACTAACATTAGTTGTAGTTTGCAGTTTGAACATACTGATTTGGCGTTTTATTCTATATTTTGCGTTCTTTCTTCTCTAATTAGTGAGCATTTTGTACGACATAGGGAGCATTAAGGAATTTGGGTCTCCCTAACAGATTATTTGTGTTTGCACAACAGGTTATTTATTCACCTTCAAGCGACACAAGATGTGGTCCTATTCAGTTAACTTGAAAGCAATTTAAATAATACCTTAGGTACGTAGTTGGGACTCGCACAACTCATTGGTGTGTAAACTCAGTTATAGACTTAATAGTATTTGTCCATAACAAAATATTTAAATTTTATTGCATAAATCTGATTTTTGCTTGCGTAAACTTACGATGGATTGCTTCTTGGAGTCATTTCTATACAATACAATGCTCCGAGGGGCAAAAATACAATGCAATCATCATTTAGAGATAATCTCGGCCTACCTTTTTGTAAAAAAAATATATTTTGCAAGTTTAAAATTGCTCATTTTGCACCACACTAGCAGTTGATTGCTATCAAATCGGATGTGTGTTTTCTCTTGATTTCAATTCTTGGTTCTATCCATTTTTCACCCCTATTAATTCCCAAATCATTTGTCATATAGATTGACGTAAAAAAAAAAAAACAGAGACAATTACGGAGTGTATGGCTGATGCTGCACGCACTACCCAGTCTGCCATCAACAATGGTGGAATGCTTCACCAGGTACACAGTACACTCATTCCCCTTATAATTGGGTGTAGTATGAAAATTTTCAAGCTGGTAAATATCATTTGGTTCTGTTTGATTGATTGTTTATTTTGGGTTTTTCTTTATAATGCAGTAAATGATTGCTCCTTCAGCTGTAAAATTTGACCTCTGTAAATTTCCAGGTTATTCTGGGACTTTGTCAACAACGCAGAGTTGTCTTCATGGCGCACCACCATTCCGTTCAGCATAGCTCGACAGCAGTTTTAGGTGAGTCTCAATTGTCTACATATGATTTTTCTTTAATTTGTTCATTTTCTTTCGAATTTATGTGCAAATATTTTTGAAGCCCAAGTGATTCAAATTTCAAATTTATGTGTAAATTGACAAGTGTGGGTGTAGACACCCAATATGACTTTTACATGGTATTGCTATCTGGTTTTTGACAGAATTATATTGGGGACTGTCCAAATTTTGGTTTAGCTACAGATGAAGCAAGATCAAAAGGTTATAAATTAGAGGTATAATTTAATTTTTATATTTGATGCATCGTTAGATTAATGAATACAGTAGGAACATTGACTTGGCATATGTGCTTTCGTTCATTTTTTAGAATGGAAAACTGAATTTTTGTGTTTAGGAGTGTGTATATACTCAGCACTTATTTTAATTACAGTGGAAGTGATTGAAAATTATAGAGAATTAATACAGGTTTACACACCGAAAGAAATAGATCGAAAATAGCATTATTTTGTAGTAAGGAAAATTAGGGTTACAATTAAAGGATGGCAGGAGGAGGAAGACCTTTTGGAGCAAACATCAACTTGGGCAGTTGTCAATGTTTGTTTTGTTTTGGTTTTGGTTTTGATCCACATCGAATATTTCCTTCATTTAATTGGAAAGGTTTCCTTTCACATGTAATTAGGTTAATTTCATCTTATGAAGTCACTTTCGGGTTTATTATGAATGCAAAATGAGGTATTTTAATTAAATTTTAATTGCACTCCTTGCAGTGGTTGACAAAGAGAAACAAAAGAGCTCTCTATGAAGCTCTTGAGAATATAGTATTAGGGTTCCAATCTTTGCTTCTAACAGTGGGACAAGACCGCATTTCAGATATGTGTACATCGAAGGCTGTTGAAACAACTTGGCATCCATGCAATAATAAGCAAGATGTCAAATCAGACAAAGCCAAAGATAAGAGTGGTGCTTCAGATGACAACTCCGGCAGAAGGTTTCTCTCAGCCTTGGATTCCAGTGGGGGGTGGCCGATGCGAGCTGTTGGATATGACAAATGTGCAACCAAGGTGCACTGAATTGTCAGCTCAGTTGAATGTATATAAAAGCCAAGCTGCACATCATATCGACCTCATTCAGGGCCTGTTTGGGATTGAGGTGATTAAAAAAAAAGCTACTATGAAAAAAAGCTATGAAAATTTTTGGTGTTTGGTAAACTTTGAAAAACAGCTTTGTTTCAAAGTTGAGGGTGAAAAAAAGCCCAAAACAAGGAGATGACAAGAAGCTGCAATTTGCAGCTTCCAAAAGCAGCTTATTTTCACCCACACACGGGTGAACAGTGTACAAGTTTAATGAAATATGAATAACCCAAGCGTCGTCGTCGTCCTCTGCGATTGCGCGCCCCGGCGTCATGGCTCCGCGGGGCTCGGTCGCCGCGACGGCTGGAATGCGTCGCCGTTGTGTCGGAGGCTCCACCGGCTCCGGAAGCATCGGCGGAGGAGGAGGCGGATCAGGTGCCGGAAACAACATGCTGAGGTTCTACACGGACGACGCTCCTGGCTTGAAGATCACCCCGACTGTTGTCCTCGTCATGAGCCTCTGCTTCATAGGCTTCGTCACGGCTCTTCATGTGTTTGGCAAGCTGTACCTCCACCGATCTGGTGGCGGAGCTTGAGTTCTGAGTCCTGGTTCGGATCGGGTTCGGATTCGGAGCTTAATCGGTAATTCAATGACACGAATGCTTTGTTTTCGCTTTGCTCTGTAAATTTTCGCAGAGTTGATGTTGTTAGGGTTTCAATTTTGTTTAAAGTTTGGATCTGTTGACTCTTGGATTGTGTTTGGATCAAAATCGAGTAATATTTATCCCTTCGTTATTTTGCTCTCTAATGTGGAAGTGTTACATAATTAAATTGAATGATTGAGAATTTGAGGATCCAATAGTTTTGAATTTGTAGAAATTTAAAAGATTAAAAGGAAAACAGAATTGTGCAAACTTGGGAGATTCATGATGAGAGAAAACAAGTAGACTTTTGCTAATAAGAACTGGTTGGAAAAAAGGGGATCCAAAGAAAAAGGGAATAGAGATTTTAGAGAAAGATGTTTAATCATTTGCATACAAGCCCTCTTTTGCTGAAATGTTCCTTGTTTTGTGCTTTGTTCTTGACGGAGTTGATAATATCATATAAATCGTTGCATCTCCCTTTTGTTTGCATCTCTTTTGTGCATAAATCATGCATTCTTTGCTGGTTGCTGGTTCATTAAATGAAAATTATCCTGAAAGATAGTCAGTAAAGCATGAAAACATTTTATAGTATATGAAATTAATAGCACATTTTATAGTATATAAATATTTTTCTTCTAAAAATAAAATATATTTAGTAATTCCCTTTTATTTGTTAAGAAAATTAAATTAATAGCACATCTAGTAATATACCCTTTTTGGTCATTTCACACAGTCACAGCTGTTTTACAAAAAAGTTTACCAAACACTATGATACTGCTTTTTTTTTTCTTTCCAAAAGCACTTTTACAAAAAAGTTTACCAAACACTTTGCTGGCTTTATTTCACAGCTGTTTATTCTCACAGCACAGCCGCTTATTCTCACAGCAGCTTTTTTTTAAAGCACAGCAATATCAAACCAAGCCTCACTCATGTGTCCCTCTGTTCATTCATGATTGTGTTGAATTTATTCAGGTTAAATGTGTCTTATTCATGCAGTTACGCCTGAAACAGTTGGTTCCTGCCGTAACGTGCGGGCTTATTTTCTAGTTACTCTCTATACGTGAGTTATGAATATGATCATCATCTGAAACTGGTTTTACTTATGACCATTTCTTAGTAAAAATCTGCTCCAACTAATAATTTTAGCATAACTGGATGATTATTAATGTCATTATATTTGAGATTACAATGACATTAATAAGAAGTTAAAGTTAATGACATGACTAAACCTTTGGAAGCATTATCTCAGTATCCTTGTTCTCAAGGCACTTACGAAAAGATGACTTCACATTACCCAAAATTCGGTATTCCCTCTTCAATACCTCAGAGACTGCATTGAATCTCTATCGATTAATGATTCAAAGGGAATAACTCAAAGAGCTAATATACATACCATAAAAAATTAAAAGAAAGGCCTTTTCCGTTTAGCTGAGCACCTTCTTTTGGCATTTGAATCACACCGGTTTCTATCTACCCGACTAAGAATGGTCGGAAGCATCACCTTAACTGCAATCCCGACGACGTATCTTCGCGTAAGATTCTGGCATGTGTTGCACAACAACCACCTGGCATGCCTGAGTGCTAAGAAATTAGCCCCATGAACCCATCGGTCACATTTCCTGCACAAAAATGCATCGTCTGCTAGGCAATACAGTGAAGCCCTTGAGTTGCACAGTTCACAGCAAACCGACCCGCCTGAAGGAATGAGACTTGGTGACCGGCAGAGGCCACTCTCTTGTACTCCTTTGCACATTTTAAAATCTCAAAATTTATATTGTATGACAATGGCCAAGAAGTTGGAACCAAAAAAAGCCATTTATAAGGAACGTTTGGGTTGGGATGTCAACACAGTCAAATTGTTATTCCTTTTCTTAAGTTCCACCCTTCCAATTTTTTAATTTTTTTTTCTAATTTAAACTTGTGATTCAGAAAAAAACTTGGTCTATATATAATTATTTATAAAATAGGTCCTATTAAATTAATCAAGTTTACCACTAGTTTTGACAAAATAGAAACCACTAATTTGAAAAAAAAATAAAATAAAAGAAGATAAACATGATTAAGCTAGAAGCAAGCTTTATGAGATGACTTGGTGCAAGATTTTGAGCCATAATTTTCTTGGTGAGTTGTTAACCGGTCAATTTTGATCACTAGAGAAGAAAGCTTTCGTTTGTAAATGTATGGCCTACAATTAAAGCCTTCTTCAAATTGGGATTCATAGAGCTTGTATGCATGTAGAAGATGTCCTTGTCCACATATTGTTTATTGGGTTGACACATTAAACCATTAGTTACAGACCACTAAATACACTATCTAGAGCATTGGTCACAAAATATTAAGATAAGAGGTTATGGACATTATTATAGTTATCCACATTCCATACATTTACAATCAGATGATATTTTTTTTATATGTAAAGTTACCATTTGACGGTGAAGAATCAAACGAACTCGTTTGAAAGTACTTTTAAAATGGTTGAATGAGATTTTGGTGAAAATATTTTTTGAATCAATCCTTAGCGAAAATGCAAATAAATCTTGGAAAAACACTTAAAGTACTTCTTGCAAAAAACACTTTAAATGCTTTTGAAATCCAAAAATATTTTTCTGTAAAAATGCTTTTAGTTATTTTAAAAGCACTGTCAAATGAACCCTTATAAGTTTATTAAGGTCAATCTTCAATATATAGAAATATTAGAGAAAACTAAGCACTGAAATAGAATGGTAAGCTAATACAACCAGTTCTTGTTCGATTGAAATGCTTATCTTCTTTACTTTCCCAATTGCATTTGTCGCCTCCGTATTCATACTCTCGATGAAAATGTTTTAATAATGGTTGAAACTTAATGGAAACTTATCTAGTGTTCTCACGACCTTTAGTCCATTAGTCAATAAATAATCAAGATTAGAGAATGATGTCAATCACTAAGAATTTTTAACCAAGCATGATAGTCTTGCCTTCCCTTTTATATTTCTATTTATATTTATGAGGGATAGTCATGGCCTAAATAGATGTTGTTCATCAACAACTTCTTAACCAAGTAAAACTTCCTTTCCCATTGTTGAGAGAGTTACCAAATTCAAATCCCCTTAATCCGTTGGAGATCGAAACTTACGTATAATAAGGATGATCATTACGGTGGATCTCTCAAGCCAATCATGTACTATTGTGAATTTTAACTTTTCTATGTAAAAGTATATGACTAACTTGAGATATACCGCTAATAATGGATAAAAGGAGAGTTAATTTAACCATCACGAGATGACCTAGTGGTTAGAAACGAATTTCAAACATATATTTCACATGGCTCATCTTGGATTTGATTCCGTTGATGAATCGCACGATGATGATAAGAAAGAAACTAAAATATCTCTGCGAATCTTTCTGGCTAAAAAAAAAAAATAGACTCACGTCGAAACCACCGACTTCTTTCTTCGAATATCAATACCGCATGTCGTTTAACCAGTGACATACGGCTTGTTCTTCGGGACAAAAGCGAACTGCGGAATCCAACAAACAGTTTATGTCACTGCTGACCTTGATCAGGTGGATCTAACACGTGAATTCATCACCTTCTTCTTCGAATATCAATACCGTCCCCGCGACTGCGACTGCGACTGCGTCTAGTTCATCATCTTCTCCGTAACTTTTTAATGTACCAGAAAATCAAACGAAAAACCAACTCCGCCTGCAAAGCAATCCGATTCCAATACCTCTCTCTCTCCCTCCCCTCCGTGATGCCCAGAACCCTAACCCTCCCCCGCTTCTCGGCCCTCGTCTTAATCCTCTCCGTTTTACTCAACGTCTACTTCCTCTTCTTCTTCCTCCACGCGCCGCCCACCGTTCTCTCCCGCTACACTTCCTCTCCCACCACGCGCCGCCACCTTGTATTCGCCATCGCTTCCTCCTCCGCTCCTGGTCCCGCCGTGAGCCTTACCTCCGCCTCTGGTGCTCCCCCGCCTCCACCCGCGTCTTCGCTTTCCTCGACCGCGCCCCAACAGATCCCTCCGGCGACCGATCCGTCGCGACTGTCGTCGTCTCTGGCGACACCTCCCGCTTTCCGTACACTCTAAAAGGAGGGCTGCGGTCCGCGATCCGTGTGGCGCGCGCGGTCAAGGAAGTCGTCGATCGTGGCGAGCCGGATGTGAGGTGGTTCGTGTTCGGCGACGACGATACGGTGTTCTTCGTCGAGAATCTGGTGAGGACGCTATCGAAGTACGATCACGATCGGTGGTTTTACGTCGGGAGCAACTCGGAGAGCTATCAGCAGAATGCCAAGTACTCGTTCGAAATGGCGTTCGGGGGCGGAGGGTTCGCCATAAGCCATTCGCTGGCTACGGCTCTGGCTAGGGTGTTCGACTCGTGCTTGATGAGGTACGGTCACTTGTACGGAAGCGATGCTCGGGTTTTCGCATGCGTGGCGGAGCTCGGCGTTGGGTTGACCCATGAGCCTGGGTTTCATCAGGTTTGTTGAATTAAATTAATTTTACTGTGAAGAATCAGGAAAAGTAATTAGCTTGATAAGACTTCAACGATTTATGCATGGATTATCGGAAAAAGTAATGAACTTTATAAGATTTTGATGATATGATGCAGAAATTGGTTTTGTTAGGAAGGAAACTTAGGAAAGTAATTGCTTGATAGTGTTTGATGAACTGATTGTGTTTAATGAAAGCTTTGTCAACTGTTAGTAGGTTCAAGGCCAAAGGAATGGCTTTGGCTTTCTTCTATAACTCGCCTTTTAGGTGGGGAGGTCCGTTCGTTAGGTGTTCCTTAATTTTATAGGGAGCTACAAAAATGGGAGGTTACTTTTGATGCAATCTCTGTTTTCTGTGCTATGCTGAATGTGGTAGGGGGGAAAGAGGAACAACTCACAAGGCATTCAGCTCATAGGACTTTGTGAAGAAACAGAATGAATGAACATTAGAAATTTAGAACACTAGTTGTTTGACTTGAAACGGGTTACAAGTCTATACTATATTTTCTGCTACTCTTCTTCGTTATGTTTTTACTTTGGATATGATGCAATCACATTTCTGGCCTGATTTTCTAGTTTATAGCTTATTTTCATGTGCACAAACTAAGGATACGTTTGATAACCATTTCATTTTCAATTTTCCCTTTTCACTAAAAACTGAAATCTTGTTTGGAAACTACTTTCAGTTTTCACAAATTTTGAAAACTCAAGAAAGTCGTTTTCAGTAATAGTTACCAAACAAGATTTCAGCTTTCAGTTAAAAAAAAAAAATGCAAACAAAAATTGAAAACTAAATAGTTATCAAATGGCCCCTAAGTTAACGATTCAGTTGTTGATAGGTTGAATAGCTGATTGAGTTATGTTGGATTACATTAATGATGACCAGAGTTTTCAAATCATGATATGGTTTTGATTTGCATCCTATCCTCTGTTGATTCCAATGTGCTTGTTAGCAAAGATTCTTGTTGTGGACTTGTGTCAAGTTATGTGCTGAATCTAAGGGCACTTATTATCCTCATAATTTGTAATCAGGTCGATATGCGGGGGAATTTGTTTGGAATGCTATCTGCACACCCATTGTCACCTCTGGTGTCCCTTCATCATTTGGAGGCTGCAGATCCAATCTTCCCAAACATGAACAAGACTCAAGCTTTGGAACATCTTTTTGAAGCTGTGAATGTTGATCCTGCCAGGATATTGCAGCAAACTGTTTGCTATGACAGTTCGCATTCGTTGACTGTTTCTGTTGCATGGGGCTATGCTATTCAGGTGTATGCTGGCAATGAACTCCTCTCAGATCTCCTTTCACTGCAGAAAACGTTTATGCCATGGAGGAGGAGTGGTAGTATCGAGGCAAGTCAGTTCATGTTCAATATGAGAGATAATCCTAGAGATAAATGTAAAAGACCAACTGTCTTTTTCCTGGAAAGTGTCGTATCCAATAGTCATGGTAGCTCGAGTAACTACACCAGGCTCAATGTAGAAAATTGCTCCAAAGCAGATGCAATAAAGAATCTGGAACAGATCAGAGTGTTCTCACAGAAGCTAGAGCTTGATGCGGATGAGGTATGTGCTTCACTAATATAGATGTAGCTGATTTGGAACTTATACCTTCTCTCTTATACTAAGTTTTCTTTTGTCTTTCGTTTTAGTCAATGCCATTAATCAACTACTGTCCACTTGTTATAATTCAGCTGAAGGCTCAACGCCGTCAGTGCTGCGAAATTTTGCAGTCGTTTGATGACTCCATGACTATAAACATTAGACGGTGCAGAGACAATGAGTTGATATCCATGAATATCTAGAGTTTTCTGTTGGAATGGTTGCTCTGAGGATACTTAGTTAGATGCAGAATTCAGAGAATCACACGCATTTTGGTGTACTCATCATCTTATCAAGGTAAATTGTGATGTCATTTCTTGTTCTTATATTATGTTTGAAAAGTGCTTGGGGAAAACTGTCCACCCTGCATTGCAATCCGTTCATCAAGGTGATTTATATCTTTAAGTGGTTGAAAATAATGGAAAATCTGAGTTTTCCTCATTTTCCCTCTTCATTTTTCTTCTAGTAAGTTCACTTGTTAGTAAGAATGCTTCAGGTTCCTAAATTTTATTATTGGGAAATGGACCTACAAGTGGTCTGTTCTACGTGATATTCTCAGATGTGATCTGCACTTCATAAAACTCAAGTTCCTTTTCTTCTTGACAGGGGGAGGAAGAAGAGAATATACTTGGAGATGGGCTATTTATCTTCTGATCTAAACATGGAGCAAAAATAATGCTTCTGGAACGATTTCCTTGAAAACAATAAATCACAAGAAAAAGATTGCAGAAAGGGGAAGTTACTGCAAAAATCTGCCGCCAGTTAAGGTTTCGATGTCTGATACTCTTGGTTAAACTCTCCAGTGGCTTATTATTTGAAAATATGATGAACAGACAAAAAGGGAGGACAACACCATTCACACGTCCGCTAGTGGAGATGACCCGAGTAAATTGGATATCCGGAGGAATGAACGGTAACTAGTGATCTGATAGGTATGTAATGTATTCATGCTGTAGAGTAACTTGCGTTTTGAGACATCAAATGATGAGGAAGAGCTTTGATTGGTTGGTAAGCCTGCGAAGGAAATATTTTTGAAATGCTAGCTGCGTTTTCATTCCTGCATTTAGCATGTTTTGCTGATGCCATAGATGATAAATTGTATAGGGTCTGGTTTTGTAGTTTTCGAGCGGGGTGAATGCCGTACTTGGTTTCTTGCCAACCATCCATTGTCTTCCTCCTCCTTGGCCTAAACCATTGAAGTCTAATGCATGTGCATCCCTTGAATCTTCCAGTATTTGAGATTTAAAATTTCATTATGTAGATCCAGCACCGATGGTGTCATGCATCTGATTTTCAGGATCTGGACATGATAGAACAACTCAGATTATCAAATCAAACTGGTACAACGCGCTATTTAGTTGCTTACTTTGTCGTACTTTTCGTAATTAAATTAGCTCAATGTATCGGGTTTATACATTTCGGTTAGCTGTATCTTAATCTCAAAATAAGTAATTATTCAGGAGATTTTTCTTAAAGGATTGTAACTCAAGTGATTAAGAGCAGATACCATGCACATGAAGTCCTTTTGAGTCGTTTTTACGCCCTCAATATTGTTTGTTTAAAGACATTTACCTAGTCCTTTTTTCACGAGCAAATGGATTTTAACGCAAGTGATTTAAGATCAAATCCGATGCACCGGAACATAAGTTACATAGATGCCTCAAGAAACCTCAAATTGTAAGTAATCGTTTCCTTGGATTTTCCAATCAAATGCATACAACGTTGTTGGTTTATTCATCCAAGAAAAAACAAAAACATAAATAGGAACCTCGAACTTTGCTTTACGTAACAGTTCCACACTTTTATTTTTGCTAGGCCCGTTAAAGTATTTTTTTTGAATCTTTTTTTTAACTTGCAGCTGAAGTTTGCTTGCTCTTTCACGTTCTGCATTTTCCTTTAACAAAACCACGCATAATTAATATTAATTAATTAATCTCTTATAATCTCCAAAGGCCACGTCCTAATACATTTCCAACACCATTTTTAACGCCTAACCTCTCTTCCTAATCTCTCACACTTTCAGTCAATGCCATTGCTATCAAGTACCTGACCTTTGACTCTAACCTAACGTACGCACCCGAGCTGCTTGGTTGGCTGCCCGATTTACAATAGGTTGGCAAGAAAATGGAGGACTTTCTGTGTGAACCATGACTTCTTTTGGAATTTTAACCAACTAAATACACTTTTGTGCAGAATTGCAGGTCAAAGTTTACATCTTTCTCTTCCCGCAGATTGCGCTTCTTAATCAACATCTTGGTTTTATGTCCCACACTTGAATTTTCTAGATATATTTTCTGCATTTCTGTTTTCATTGCTTGTTCTTCTTCCTTCCACTTAAAATGCTGCCGTTTCCTCAGTCGCCTTCGAAACCCCAAAGTCCATCTCGGTTGATAAACCTCTTCATAGTCTCATCTTCTGTATGCACGCTCTTCCTTCTTGGGTCGCTCTTCCTTGTGTTTACGAGCTCAAAGCTTGGACGTATAAGTTCTCTGTCTCAAGATGCGTATTCCCCGCCCTCGACCTCCCTCGAGCACATTGTGTTCGGGATTGCTTCGAATCAGAAAGCGTGGTCTGCTAAGAGGAAGGAGTATGTACGGCTCTGGTGGAGGAACCAGTCTATGAGGGGGTGTGTCTTTCTCGATAGCCTTCCGCCTGACCATCAGCGTCACGTCAATGATACTTCTCTTCCTCCTGTGTGCATCTCGGGTGACACTGCAAGATTTCGTTACACTTACAGAGGCGGTCTCAAGTCTGCTATTCGTGTTGCACGCGTTGTTTCTGAGACCGTGGCGCTCAACCATACGAATGTGAGGTGGTATGTTTTCGGAGATGATGACACAGTTTTTTTCCCAGAGAATTTGGTGAAGACACTTTCTAAGTATGATCATGGACTGTGGTACTACATTGGGACAAACTCCGAAGTTTATGAGCAAAATAGGGTGTTCGGATTTGGAATGGCTTATGGTGGTGCAGGTTTCGCTATAAGTGCCCCATTGGCGAAAGTACTGGCGAAGGTGTTTGATTCGTGTATAGAACGATATCCACATCTCTATGGAAGCGACTCTAGGATTTCCTCTTGCTTGGCAGAACTCGGCGTTGGATTAACAAGCGAAGCCGGTTTCCATCAGGTATCCTATTCTTAGCTCATCAAATTGTATGTGACATTCACATTTTAGTAGTTTAAATTGAAATTTCAGCGTGCTTTTTTCTTAGTTTATATATCAAAGAAATAAATTTTTTAGTTCTGGGTTGTTAAAATTGAACCAGAATGACATTCACGGCGATATGTTTGGCTTACTGGCTTCGCATCCGGTGACGCCTTTGGTATCCCTGCATCACTTCGATCATGCAAACCCTGTCTTCCCCAACATGACAACTATCAATGCTCTAAAACATTTGTTTAAAGCTGCGAATGTTGATTCTCAAAGAATGTTACAGAAAACAGTCTGCTACGACAGATGGTTTTCGTGGACTATCACGGTGTCATGGGGTTACGCTGTTCAAGTATACGGAAATCATATTCTTCTGCCGGACGTCCTCCCCGTGCAACAGACATTCAGCCAGTGGAAAAAGGGAAGTGTTTTGTCAGGAGTTTATACTTTTAACACAAGAGAACATCACAAGGATCCGTGTCGAAGGCCGGTTGTTTTCTTTCTGGATAATGTATCTTCTGGTGCGGATGGAATCAAGAGCATATACAAAAAGTCTTACGAAAATTGCTCCTACGACATGGCTTCGCCGAGGAAGCTGGAGGAGGTCAGAGTGTACTCACATAAGCTAGACCTTGATATGAAACAGGTATTGCTTTACAATATTTTGGACATACATTTTTCGATCACTTGAGCATTGTTATACTTCTTCATGAAACTTGTACAATACTAAATCCACTTTTTTGTGAATTAATCAGTTGCTGGCGCCACGAAGGCAATGTTGCGATGTATTACCTTCTAAGGGCAGCAAACTGATGGAAATCGAAATCAGAGAATGCAAAGAAGAAGAACTAATACGAATGCATCCGTAGCAGTGTTTCATATTGCATATAGCCGGATTATACAACATTATATCATACATGTAATTGGTATATCATGCTATCTAGCTAGCTAGAAAGTATTCCACAGAATTATTAGTTTACTGTTACTCATTTTTTGTTATACAAAAATGTAGATCCTAGAAGAAACTTTGGGAAATTATGTATACGTACTTTGATTTGAATTTTATTGATCAATATATGTTGTGAACTTGCTTAAATTGTGAAACCATAAACACCAAAAACATTTTCGATAAACTCCTTATAACCTTTTATAACGTTTTTTTTTCTTTCGTCAATGTGAGATTTTTTTACCTTCACATCATCACAAAAACAACCACTAAATATGGCAAGGAGAACAAATCAACAATATTCATTGCTTGACATGCATGCATGTTGCAGGCCAATGGAAATCACAGTTTGGTTACACCAAACTATTAGCATTCATCACTGAATCCTTTCTTTTGTGGTTTACTGAGATTTTTACATAGTATCTACAAATACAGTTCTTGTGTCCGACTGTCCCCATTGTTTGAAATCTTGTTTACCAAACCAAAATTTGGTAAACCTTTTGTTTTTGGTAAACCAAACCAGAATTTGGTGACGCGGTAACTTTCATGTTCTTCCATTGGCTGTTGAAAATGTGTATTAGAATATGTGGGCATTTTTCGTTTTCAGGAGTAGTAAATTCATACGTTCTGTTTTCTGGAGTATTTTTTTTAATATATTTTAGACATGATCATGTGATATTATTATTGTACATAAATATAACATATAAATTTATTTTCTTAATATTTTTTAAAACAAGACGTATCAACTATATTGTTCATTCTTATTTTAACACGTAAAAATTTGTTACAATCTCTTCGTACTTTGCATGGTGGGTCTCATTGAAGCTCTATCCTCGTAATTCTCATGGATGTGATTTTTTTTCGTGAAAGAGAATATCAGGGTGTTTGGTTTGATTAGTTGTTCAAACATTTGGAAATGAATCACGTCACTTTCTCATTTGACCTATTCAAGGAAAGCTTCATACTTTTTCTTATTTAACATTCTGCTGGGAAAGTGGACCAGCCAAACAAACCAAAAAAAGTCCAACCAAAAGTTTTTGGTTGGTAAAATTCATGACCAAACGCATTGAAGCTGAGACGCCACGCGTCTGAAGGAAGCAAACGGTAAGTATTTCAGCTTATTCGAAAAATATGGTTTTTGGGTAACTGGTTGGAATACTTCCACCTTAAAAAGTTCAGTCATAGACTAAAAAATCTCCATTGCTGAGCTGATTAAACGGATCAGTGATACCATCATCATTATGCTCTGGAATCAGTAGGCGAAGCCTGTCGACTTAGCTAAGATAAACCATTTTTTTTCCGTAAGATTCGAAAACCTAATCCAACAAGGAATAAGAAGGTTTCTTCATGATTCTCTTGGTTTCATACGGACTCTACTTTCCTAAAAGATCCTCTTCTCGATTGGTCTAAATACATCATTCTAGGGTTTATCTCTGATAACGCAATTTATGCATACTTATTCTCTTACCTACCGCTTAAGTCTTAATATTATTTACCAACTTGATTATTAGAAAGTCTTTGAGTGGCACACAATCACCCTCTGGCCTCCTGTCCTTGGCTTGCTTAGGGCTATTTATTCTTTTACAGGTTAGTGAGTTTGGGCAACTACACCACAAGAGGCGGTGGACCAATTTGATTCCAACACCCTTCTCCTCTTTTTCCCTCTCGTGCGATCCAATTCAGTTTAAATTTTAAGAATTAAAATTTTGTAAATCTCATACCAAACAAGTTTTTAAGCCTTAAAGAAAATTGTTTTTAAGACATGTTCTTAAGAAATATTTTGAGAAGTAATGAAAGTTTTTGAATAGAATACCAAACTTGCTCTAAAAGACTCAAAAGTGATTAATATTTCGACCAAAAAACATGTTCAGTACGATTGAACTTAGATTCAATTAATCCTCAAGATGATTGGTATTTTCTTCGATTCACCACAAGCCATATTTGTAACATCCCACATCGTCTAGGGGAGTGGATCCTGTAAGCCTTATATGTATATTCTCATCTCTACCTAGCACAATGCTTTTTGGGAGCTCACTAGCTTCGGGTTCCGTCGGAACTCCAAAGTTAAGCAAGTTCGTGCGAGAGCAATCCTAGGATGGGTGATCCACTGGGAAGTTCTTGTCTGAGTTCCCAAAAACAAAACCGTGAGGGTATGGTCGGGGCCCAAAGCAGACAATATCGTACTACGGTGGAGTCAAGCTCGGGATGTGATGGGGGCCCGAGCCGGGATGTGACAATATTGTATTTTTTTTTTTTTTGGTTATATGCTTTATCTTGTACTTCTTTTCTAATATATTTTGGTAAGTAAGGGTGTTTTTGGCCTTTGACTACGCTAGATTAAAACAAAAAAAATCCTCAAAACAAGAGCGCAATGCATGTGTGCGCGCTTTAATCAGGGGTGGAACAGGGGTGGTTCTGGAACTCACAGAAGATCGGAAACAACGTCTGAAAATGGTTTCGAGGGTCCCTGAATTTTCACTAAGTGTTTGACAAAATGTCGCCGACGAAAACATGCCGGAACTAGTCAATGACTGTACTGTATAAGTTCTACTTAGAATGCTGCAGGGGACACATTCATCACATAATCTTTGGTATTTCATTTCCTGAAATTTTTTCTGCTTCTAATCCTTTTTATCATCTTATAAAATGCAATTCCTTGCATTATACGCTCCTTATTTTCTCTTTATTTCATGCATTCTTCAAATTTACTATCCCGCAAAAGCGCGACCAGTTTTCGAGCTGTAATACCACTGCCAATTACACTTCCGGGAGTGTCTATGAGCTAAACCTAAATATTACCCTCACTTTCCTTGTTGCCAATGCATTTCAAACAGGATTTTGTTGATGTGTAAATGTATTTGCTGTGATGGTTATTTTGTATGCAGGTTGTAGGATTAAATGTAAGCCATTGGATCATATTCCTATGACATCTTAAATTAGATTGTATTGAGTCATAGCTCATGACAAGTGTAAGCATCTTACATGATGACTTAAGAATGGATGGTTGTGATTGTTTTTTTGTAATGATGAGAGAGAGTGAGTTCGTTACTCCTCCTCCAACGGTCATATATTCCCTCCGAGCTTCTTGCTTGTGGGTGTAGAATCCAATGAGATATCTCAGACACTGAAGCTTCCATGACTCTCTAATCTTTCTCTCTGCACATCTTCGATTTCATATACACTGTTCCATTGAATCAATTCAATCCAGAAATCAAACACTATCAGATTTTACGTCACAAGCATGGGTCAGATCAACAATGTGGTTTATGGCCTTGTTCAATGCCGCGGTGATCTCTCTAAAATTGATTGCCAAGCTTGTGCAAATAAAACAGCAACTGAGATCGGGCAATTGTGTTTTAGCCAGAAGGAGGCTTCGGTTGGCTACATAAATTGCTCGTTGCAGTATTCGGACCGGCGTTTCTTCTCTACTTTCGACAGTTTCCCAAGGGTGAACTTACATGACGTCCAGACAGCAACTGACCCCGTTCTTTTCAAACGTCAGGTAGGCAACTTGGTTAAGAACCCTTCATCAAAAGCTGCTTCCGATCCTTCAAAATTCGCAATAGGGGTCACCAGTTACGCGGATTTCAACGATATATATGGCATGACTCAGTGCACCAAGACCTAGCAGAAAATAGCTGCTTAATTTGCCTGCAGGAGATTGCCAGTTATGTGTCGGAGTGCTGTGATGGATTTGTTGGGATTACACTAATTTCTAAGAGCTGTACGTTATCTCCGGTATGAGATATATTCGTTTTTCCAGTCACCATTACAACATCCACCACCTGCAGCGGCTTCTTCTCCATTTCCTTCATTGCTTGAGCCTAACTCAAGTACTACTAGCGGCACTAATAAGACTAGTCCTGGTAAATTTTTAGGTTCTTTTGATACATTCAAAAGCTTCCTGCATGCTCATGTAAAATCTACAAGATGGTATTCCAACGGGAAATAATTTCTTTACATTCTCAAGTACTACTAGCGGCACTAATCAACTGCATGCTCATCATGCTAATTAACTTAGTTAGCATGCAAAACTGTTAGTTTTATGAATTGAGTACTCCTTTAGAGAATTAGATATGAATTAGAGAAGTAATAATTTCATGTTTATGCATGAAAGAAGAAGATTTCAAAAAGCATTATTATCATAGTTATCCCACTTCTTGTGGGGTTTGTGATACCCACAAGCTGCGCTTGTTGTTTGCTGTGGAAAAAGACCAGGAGACATGGAGTTGGTAAGTGGATCATACATACCTCTTATCAATTGAAGCATTAGGTTCTACTTTATTTTTGTTTTTATACATGTTATATTGGAGATTGGAGAATGAGGAATCGAATCTAGGACCTCTCGAATGACCACATAAACGAATTACTTGAGCTACAAGCTTTCTGAAGACATTAACTTATATATGCCCCCAAAGACATTATCTATGCATATTGTCATGCAGATGATGTTTCGGATGTTCGTGAAGATGGTAACAATAGAATGGATGCACTTTTGATTTGACTAAATACACTTAAAGTTGCAACCGGCAATTTCTCATATAAACTCGGTGAAGGTGGATTTGGTCCAGTTTACAAGGTACGTACTTCCAGTTCAATTGCAATTAATGCATTCTCTACAGTTTGATGACTTTTGTACGTAAATGACACTGTCCATACATGATCCCCTACTTCTCCGTTATTCCCCTCCCTCCACTATCGGATCCACCATAGCCTCCCTAAACTCACCGACTTGCTGCTTCCATAACTCAACAGCCCCGTGCGGTAGAATCCGAGTTCTCTTGAATACTGCCTCATTCCTACATTTCCAAATACGCCAGAAGCCAGCTTTAGGATTTTAGTTCTAGAAAAGGTTTTTATCACAAACAGTCCCTAAAATTGATCCACCCCATCAAGATAGTCTTTAAAATTGAAAATCAATATATGTAGTCCTTAAAAATAGGTATCACAAATCAATATGGTCATTATGTCACAGTTTCGTCAAAATTTCTTTTATGTGCTGATGTGGCACATAACTAGGTCCCACAAATCAATTAAATATTCCTATATGAATTTAAAATATTTAAATAATAAAAAACAATTTTTATTTGTATAGTTAAAAACTAAAAAAAAAAATGAACAGTACTGTTCATCTTGATGATGTGAGTTAATTTTAGGGACCATTTGTGATAAAAACCTTTTGAAAATTATAATAGGTCGGAAGAATTCCAGTTTCTGCACTTTCTCAAATCTTCGAAGTTATGTAAGTATGTATATGTTATATTGTTAAAAATCTGACAGCCGCACAAGAACTGATCACTTGATTAACAATTCACATTCATAGTATGTCAATATAACATGTTAAATTGGTTGAACAAGCTTTGTAAATTTAGATTGACTTGAAGTGAACACTTAAAATTGTTACATATGCATGGCAACATTGGGCCAAGGGAACATCATTGGAGTTATTGGATCCAAGTGTGGGAGACCGGTGGCCTAGATATGAAGTTTTGAAGTGCATCCACATTGGGTTGCTACGCGTTCAAGAAGCTTCGGCTGAAAGACCTACCAGGTCGGAGGTTGTTAAGATGCTCAATAGTTACACTACAAACTGAAGAGCATGAAGAGCAAATGAAGGAATACAATGATTCCAAATATGACAATCAGTAATAAGAAGGTCTTGGCGAGCGAAGACATCTACCACAAAGTTAGCCTCTCTATAAATATATTTCCAATCAATGCAATCAAAATTGGTTGCTGTCCACTTGATATCTTCAATAATAGGAACCAGATTTCATGGTGTCGCACCCCAGTCCAACACTGACTGAATGACCAACTTAGAGTCACCTTCAACTATTGTCTTTGTATAGCCCTTCCTCTGAGCAAAGAGCCCTAGCCTCCACTTCTAAAATAGTGGCACCATCCACATTTAAAGCTCCGCCTCCAATAAGCTGCGCATTATGATTTCTTTAGACAAATGCCGATGTCGCCTTGTCCTTAGCCACCGAACCGTCAAAATTTAACTTAACAAAACTATTATTCAGCGGATGCCATTTAACAATTGTGGAAGTATCATCAGTATTTCTTCTCAAACCTTTACCATTGGCTTTAAGATATCGCTTACCCATAGATATAGCTAATAACTTAGAACTTGTTATGGCTTTTTAGCCAAAATAGTCCCTGAGATTTGTATAACTCCTCACTTTGGTCACTGAGATTTGAAATCAATAAAAGTCGTCCCTGAGATTGTCTACCATCAATCATTTTGGTCCTTGGGTGAACAAGTATGTTAAATAAGGATCAAAATGATAAAATTACCCTCAATTGAGGGTTTGACCAAAATGGTTTGACCAAAATTGAGAGTTTTTTTGTCATTTTATTCTTATTTTATGGAGATTTGCTAAATAATTTGTGAACTTGCTTAAATTGTCAAACCAGTAATACCAAAATCATTTTCGATAAAACTCCTTATAATCTCTTGCAATCAATTTTTTTTCCCCCACAATATATGTGGGTACCTTTACATCCTTACAAAAACAATCACTAAATGGCAAGGTGAACAAGTCAACAATTTTCTTTGCTTGACATGCATGTTGCAGGTCAATGGAAGGTACGGTTTGTTTACACCAAGCTATTAGCATTCATAACTGAATCTTTTGTACTGAGATTTTACATAGTATCTACAAATTCAGTTCTCCTGTCCCCATTGCTTGAAATCTTGTTCACCATACCAAAATTTGGTGAACCTTTTATTTTTGGTAAACCAAACCAGAATTTGGTTAAGCTATTACTTTCATGTTCTTCTATACGTGCGAATCTCAGTAGCTGCTCAAAGTTTGTATTAGAATACGTGGACATTCTTCATTTTCAAGAGTAGTACATCCATACATTCGATCTGTTTTCAAAAGGAATTTTTTAATATAGATGAAATATGACTACGGGACGTTATTATTTTACATAAATTATAACACGCAAATTTATTTTGTTAATATATCTTAAAATAAGACGTATTGATTATGTAGTTCATTCTTATTATAACATGTAAAAAGTTGCTACAATCTCTTCGTAATTTTGCACGGGGTCTCATCGGGGCTGCATCCTCGTAATTCTTATGAATCTTTTTCTTGAAAGAGAGCATATGGATGCTTGGTTTGGTTAGTTGTGTTCAGACATTTGGAAATGAAACGTGTCACTATTTCAATGGACCTCGTCATGGAAAGCTTCATAATTTTTCTTATTTAACATTCTGCTGGGTTGGATTAGTAGATTAGGTGAATCGATGTATACCTACTAAACATGCATGAAGATGAAGTTAGCCACCCTGTCCATTAACCCTTCAACGTGGAAGCCATAAACCACTCCATTGCATAAGTTTGGCTTCGCTCTTTTGTTTTTCAGGTCTACTTTTTTGTTTTTGTTAACAAAATTTAACCATCAGATTCTGTTTCGGCGTAGTTGTAAGTTGTAACACCACCACGTAAGGGTGTTATTCAACTCAAATGATAACACGTGTGTTTGTTTTTTATTAATATAAGTAATTTGAACTTAGAACATATGAGATTGGAGTAATTTACATAATAATTGAAAACTAAAAACATTGCACAAACCCAAAAACTCGAGTATGAGGTAAAGAGTAAGCAAGAATTTTTTCAAAATATAAGTTAAAGCCAAAGAAAAGTTGATATAATAAGGAGGAGAAATGAAGACTGCACCGCAATAAGAGAGATTGAAAGAAAAATGAGGCAAGACCTGGAATGGAAAAGTGTGGATTCAGAACACACTGGAATTTTAAGGGTATAGCAAGAAAAAACAAATGGCAAGATCGGCCAAGGATCATTCTGGTCCCATAGTGGCTCTGCCATTGTCTAAAAGTATGATAAATCAACATTTTCATCCACTTAATTATTATAACACATGAAATGATACACCACGATACACATTAAAATTTATCTACACCTTTAATTGTCCATAGATTTCAATTATGTATTCGTTAAAAAGAAGAAAAGAAAAATTTGAACTATTTACTTCAATATGTTATCTACAACCTGTCCTTGCCTAATCATCATGGTACTTGACCAACTAAAACAACTATACCCTAAATTAATATTATCTTCACTTTCAAATGTCTCTCCTTTTTCATTCAGCGTCTATATACATGGAGTGCCTAAATTTATATCTACGTGGTCGACTCTCTCTACTTCTTCATTCTATCCTTCAACTTCTTCGCCCCTTCATAACTAATTAAGCAAAATATGGCAGCTCCAAGAACAACATTGATGAGCTTGGTTGTTGTGACCATGCTCATAGAATTGGCCATGGCAGCCACTTACATGGTCGGAGGTCCAAACGGCGCGTGGGATTCGAGTACTGACCTTCAGACATGGGCATCATCGCAATCATTCTTAGTCGGAGATAATCTCAGTAAGTTATTTTCATACTCGAAGATGCTGAATGCCAATATCTTATAATATAGGAGCTGATATTCGCACATTTCAATAGTCATTCTGCAGTCCTTAGTAATAAAAATACAGTTAAGAAAGAGAAGATTGTGTGATGATGATTTTGAAATACTAATAATATTTCCCAATTTTAACTCTCACATATACTTTCCTCTACTAATTAACACATACCTTTTGTATGAATCCAGATTTTCAGTACTCACCAAACCATGATGTGATTGAAGTGCCAAAGGCAGACTATGATTCTTGCCAAGCAAGTAACTCAATTCAGTCTTACACTGGGGGAAGCACTACAATTCCTCTCTCTTCTCCAGGCAAAAGGTACTTCATCTGTGGAACAATTGGACATTGTAGTCAAGGAATGAAGCTTGAAGTCAACACTCTTGCATTTTCTGCCACACCAACAGCTTCTCCTATAAGCCCTTCCCCACTAGAATCTCCTTCAGCTCCATCATCTTCGTCGGAGACTCCTAGTTTGGCTTTAGAAACTTCTATTGCCTCGCCAGCAAAATCGGTACCACAATATGCTCCCACATTGCCCCCTACTTTGCCATCTGGATTGCACATCAGTCCTGCATCAAACCCTACTGACATTCCTTCAATTGAAGCTCCTACTTCCATTTCTCGAACCGGGTCTTCAGGGAAACCTTCTGCATCATCATCGAACTACAAAGGCGGTCTCCCGATCAGTCTCACTATGGGGTTCAATGTTGTGATCATGTTGTTGCTAGCCCACTAGGGTTTTAAGCAAGGAAGATTTACGTTATTGTTCATGAAAAATGTATTCAATTGTGTTTTCAGTGTGACAAAATTTCCTCAGGATTTTATTCCAATTTTATGATTGCTTCCTTTTGCATTTGGAAAACAAATTCATTGTGCAGTCAATGTGTTTACCATATACAATGTTCAAGCTATAACTAAAAATCCAATTTTACTTGACTACAGTTGGACAAATTGGACAAATTTGCACTCGGTTCATGCCCGTCGCCCGACTTGCAACAACACAACCCCAAAAAAATTACGTTTTTTATAATTTTAAAATGTGAAATTACGAAAATGCCCTTCGAAGCAAATGCGTTGGCTATTGTTGACTGCCATGTCGTGTCATGTAAGATCTATTCCCTTAGCGTATCCTTATAGTACTCAACGTTACGGACATGTAGGCGCAAACGGAATCGAATTTGGAGTTATAACGAAAGAGTTATAAACGATTGAAGTAGAGGGCAAAATGGTCATTTGACCATAAATCTGGAAGGCTCCAGATTTGTTGGAGCATCAATCTAGTGCCACGTGTGTGGCTAGGATGGAAGGATGAAAAGAGAGAGATGGACGGAGAAGAGAGGTTACTCAATCAGGAAAGAGGAAGAGAAGAGGAAAGAAGGGATGATAGAATGAGAGGAACCGACCGGGTTCTCCTTGACCCGCGTGGCTCGACCGGATTCCCTTCAATTTTTTCAGTGGTTTCTCTTTGGTTTTTCCGGCAAATTGCAACCATTCACCACCATAAATCAACTCAGAGACCTCCCATCTTTATTTCCCCATCAAACCCAAGTTGTTTTTGTGGATTTTTATATTTATGATTTACAGAGAAATTATGATTTATTTAAATTGCTTTTACGAGATAATTACGATTTATCGAATTTATGTTTTCGAAAGGTTATAAATTATTGGATTTTCGTAGATGAAATTCTATGGATTTGTGGATACGATTTATTTACGGTTTATGAACATGAGTTATGATGGAGTTATGAGATGAGACTTTGAGCTTTTGAGCTCCGAATTTGAGATGATATTTTGAGATATGTTTTTGGTACTTATCTAGCGGGTTATCATACAAAACATCCACACAACACGGGCATGTAGACGTCTATAGCCATAGGACACAATTGAAGATATCTATGTATATATTTCTTCTCCGGCGTAACCCGAAGTTGTATAGCTTCACTTTCGGGTGATGGACAGGTACTGCCTTCAGGCGAATGAGGTGTGAGATATTTATGCCATATCCCTAGCTTCACTTGGCGAAACTAGTGTCGGACAGTTTCATTAGTCATGGCTAGTGTCAGTGTGTGATGTTATATATTTCTTCTCTGGCGTAATCCAAAGTCGTACATCTTCATCCTTGGGTGATGGGGCCTACCATGTTTCTTCACTGGCGTAACCTAGTGTCGTACAACTTCACTTTCGGGTGATGGACATGTACTGCCTTCGGGCGACTATGATACCCCTAGAGAGTACAACATTGATGTGATTTACAGAGGTTTTACGGATTTGCCTTCGGGCTGTTATATTATCATTTCTGAGCACGGTTTTATACATACTGATTTTATGAACGTTGTCATGGCATGTAGAGTTTTCAGAAACTACTATGTAGTATTATATATATGCGTTTTCAAAACGGAGGGTTAGTATGTTCTTAAAGAAAATGGTTTTCCTATTATTAGTATTAATGTAAACTTTGGTCCACTCACATTTTCTGTTTTTGCGCCCCTTTAGGAGTTAGAATCGAGGCACACTATCTGTCCACAAAGATATATTCGAGTCTTCTCAGTGTATGACTTTTCCCTTCGTTCATACCTTTGATTATAATTCTTTCATATTATTCTTATTTATTTGTATGCTCTGAACATGTTCCTGCATTAGCATTTTCATTTTGATTACATATTTTATTTGTAGGCATTTTAAAAATGACTTCGTTTCCTTCGAGTGTCGGCCAACACGTGCCCATCTTGATATTAGAAGAATATCGGGATCGGAACGTGTCACGACTAGTGCATTTTAGAACCTTGGATGGATGCAAGTATTTTCCTTTACACAAACTATGCATCAATAGTATTGACATATTGCTTGATGGTTGTTTACAAACTATCTATACTTTTTTGTAAATAACAAGTTGAATTATAAGGGCTATTTGGTGAAAATAGATGGTTCATCATGAGTTTGTTATTGAGCTCAACATTGTTTGTTTGTTCAATCATATAGATAACTAAATCATATTT
This sequence comes from Pyrus x bretschneideri, assembly GCF_019419815.1. Taxonomy (NCBI): domain Eukaryota; kingdom Viridiplantae; phylum Streptophyta; class Magnoliopsida; order Rosales; family Rosaceae; genus Pyrus; species Pyrus x bretschneideri. The sequence goes on along the minus strand of NW_025999424.1, from coordinate 6,216,645 downwards.
TCTTTGGTTGATATTCTATAGATATGATCTTTAAAGGAGGATTAAGAATATAAGTGGCTCCGATTACAATATTTATAGCGTCAAAATACGTTAGTCACAAAAAATGAATAATGCGATGCATTATATAAAACGGATGCAAGTATTTTCCTTCACAAAACTCTCCATTAATGGTATTGACATATTTGTTGATGGTTATTTACAAACTATTGATATATCAAGGCAGTATGGTAGGAAGACTAATTATTTAGATTAAATTTTGTAAAACAATAACATGATTATTAATAATTAAATTATTACATTAATATTAATTAACGTGCTTATTTCTCATTAATATCACATTATATAATTTACAAATTTAATCTAAAAATCTGATTTCCCGACGTATATAAAAAACAGAAACTGCAATGTGAAAAAGAAAAAGCAAATATTGTAGCAGTAGGGCAACGCAGTCAACCTGATTGACAAAGGGGCATACGGACACATCGAAATCCACACAAGAAAGAAAAAAAGTAGTCATCTGATTCATAGTACAAGAAAGAAACACTGTTACACTGACCGAGACTGTCTAAATTGACTAAAACTCTCGAATTGCACGACAAATGATGCTATCTTGTGATCGATATGACGTCGATGTTTTATTCTTATCTATCCACTAAACATCTTATATACAAATCCAATCCAACCCAACCCAACCCATTGATCATCAATCCAAGAATATGAATCAAAGAATAAGAACGGCTGCTTTCCAAAATATCTAACAAATTGGGCCAAATTTGAACTTGTACTATCAGATTGCAGCTAAACACGGGCAGGACTTGGAGTCACCTGGGCCTCACTTGGCGGACTGAATGGCGGCGCCGCCGTTGTAGCCGGCGGAGGCGGCGGAAAAGATGGCGGATTGGAAGTTGGGTTAGGCGGAGGTGGACTCAGAATTGATGTCGGCGGAGGTGGGCTTAGAAGTGATGTCTGCGGAGTTGGAGGAGGCGGGGTTGAGATTGATGTCGGCGGAGACGGGGTCAAATCAGGGTTAGGCGGAGGAGGCGGGTTGAAATTGGGGTTAGGTGGGCTGGGCTGGGTCAGAGTTGGATCGGAATATGGTGGGCTGGGCTGGTTCGAACCGGAATTGGGGTTAGGGAATTGAATTGGTGGGGAGGAAAGAGGGCGGCAGGAATCCGAATCGGCGGAGCATTTGTGGGATTTATGGAGGCCGTGGCGGAGAACCCCAAATCCCAAAACCAGCCCAAGTACCACCAGCACTGTCACCACAAAAATGAAGATCTTTGTTGCTTTCCCCACATAGCACATTTTGGTTTGCTGGGTTTCTGCTGGGTTTGAGTTCAGACAGATTGGCGGAGAGAATGGCGGTGGTGTTGGGATTTGCTGGGTGTTTTTCGTCGTCTTCTTTTCATGGCTTAGAAGGCGGAGGGAGAGAGTGAGGGTAGTGAGTGTGTGTGGGTATTTTTGGAGATTTAAGGATTGGGAATTTGGGAGACAGAAGTAATTGTGGGCACGTGAAGACCAATTTAGGGTAAATGGGAAAGTGGAAAGCATATGGGTAAAGGCATGGTTTTATCGTCATTAGCTTGTCGTACTAATAGTATAAAGGTAAGCATTATTAACATATGATGTCACTGTTATTTTATTAATAACCAATAGGGATGCAACTTACATTATTCTCGGAGATTGGAGGGTCAGCTGATCCAATTTAACATTTTTTACCATTCGAGAATTTGAGTTATTAGAAAGCATTTCACATGAAGTTATACCAGTGTAGGATAATATTTTAGGCTTTATACTTTTGCGGCTTATATTTTACTTTAATAAAGCAACTTATATGGTGCGGTTCGGAACGATAATCTACTTGAGTACACCCTTATAGTTGCGACTGGTATCATTTAAGTTTTACTTGAATGACATTGTTGTAGTACCTTGACTCTAATAGGGGTATTTTAGGTGAGGAGCAGAGCAATTAATCTCTGTAATAGTAGGGGCATCAATAAAGTAAAGCCGTTGAAGAGGATATATTGGAAGGGATCTGGATTGTTTGTCCTTCCCATCCCATACTCTTCCTATTTTTTTTTATTTATGTGGTTATAGTTAAACTACATCAATATTTTATATTATTTTTTTTTTATAGAAATAATAAGACAAAAATAATAGGAATATAAAATGTTGATGTGGTTTAAACCACATAAATAGAAGGGGATGGAAATGGTATGGGATGGGAAGGGCAGACAATCCAGGTCCTATTGGAAGTTGAGCCACCAACCATGTCTGCCAGCCAAAGTGCCATGTCATTCCCCTTGGGATGGAGCTGGATGGAAAGGGATCTTGCCAGAACATTTTCTTGGAGATTTCGTGATCATGATTGTTTATAGTATATCGTGCAGTCAGTTTTCGTTAAGTACCATTTATATTTAATTTTAAAATAATTTTTTATCACACGGTGTACGGTGAACGATTATGATCATATGATCTCCTAGATTCCCAAGAAAATGATCCTCGGGATCCTTTTCCGATCGGGATCACTTGATTTTAACAACTAACCCTCGGTTCCCTACTATTTACAATCTTGTCCTATGGGCTCCAATGCTTTTGAAGCCTTATAGTTGCGAGCCTCTAGATTTGGTTTGGCTAACTTGGATCTTGGATTTATGATGGCTAAGTTCAATTTCCAAGCCATTGATTCACATCACAATTAACAAGTGACACATTTGATTTAGTGGTACTTGTCTCCATTTCATTGAGGATGTATCCGGCTCAATTCACTTGAATGTATGGTCGAAGAATATTTATATTGAGTTTGATAACTAGCCATGGCCAAGAGCTGCTCTAGGAATATTTTCTCTCGAAAACAAGATGAAGCTCGCACAACACTTTGGTTAGTTTATCTTGGCCACCTATGTTACCCTTGACCTCATTGAAGCATTTTTTTAAGCATCTTTCCTTCGTAGCAGTCATAACGAAACAACAAAAACGATCGGACAATTTCTTGTGTAGCAATAGTGGGTCGTAGCTAGTTGCTTTGGCTCGAGACGCTTTGTCAAGCATGTTGCCGTATGCATTAACGGCAAGTGAAAGGCAATTCCGTACATTGTCCTATGTGGATCTACCAACAGTCGTGACTAACCTATTGCAGTGACAGAACTTTGTTATGAATAAATATCCTATCATTTGTCCAAAAAAACAAATAGGCATGCCACAATAAATATCCTATCATTCGTCCTAAAAACGAAAAGGCATACCACTTTTCAAAGGAATACAATCTTTTCTTGTTCGGATGCATTTTTTGTTTCTATCTTTGAACATATGCTCTCAAGTCCACAAAAAATGGAGAAGAAAATGACTTGAAAAGAAGACAACAATAAGCATGGCCAGAAAATAATGTGGCCACTGTCTTCTCTTTTCCTCTCCAACCAAAACTCTCTAGAAAATCTTCCATTACCATAACCTATATATCAATGCAGGCAACAAGAAACCAGAGTTTTCATACTACATCACGCTTCATGTCGCACGGCCTCTTTTCTGCTCCATAATATTATAGCGTGGTAGCATCGTCATTACGTATAGTCCCCATGACAATAAGCACAGCTTTCAGTGGTTTGGGAGAGAAAGTAACTGCTTATCACAGTAGGTGCTTCTTCTGCCCGCATGTTCCACCTTCAAACGTGCTCGAGAGTGCAGAGGGAGGCAAGGAACCAGCTCAGCCACAGCTTTCCGCTCCTGCAGTGTAATCCAAAGTCCTCGAGTTGTTGCATCTGAAATTTCCACCACAGAACGAAAGGTAAATGACTTCCTCACAATCTTCTCATCTACAAATTCTTTCATAAAAATCTTAAGGGCTGAAACAAGAGAAGAACTTCCTTATTAAGGGGTTATTGTGGTGGTATCTCAAGTCAAAAACTCGTGTAAGAACGTCAAAACGCATAGTAGTGCGTGGTTGGTTTGAGATACTGCCGCATGGCATAGATAAGTTTCTGTCATGAAAGAGACACAAGAAGCATGTGTTTGAAATATTGACCAAACAAAAAAAAAAATCCATGAGTTTGAATCTTTAAAAAGCCTAGAACATGTGCTGAAGGGAGGGCAAGTTTATGTTTTCACTGTAAGATTAATGATGCTGTAGATAAAGGTCCTCCGTCCCCATGGGTTCAATGACCTTAATGCTCCTTGTATAATGCATCTATGACCTAGTTTTGTAAAGTTGTTTGAGGGCTATATATGGTATCAGACTCTCCGAGGTGGTCCAAATAGCAGATAAGCATGCAAACAAAATAAGCATGTGGATTTTAGATGATAAATGACCCCCCATTGGGGCTGCCAATAATTTGTGCAAAGATAAGGTGCAACAGAAGAAGTGCTTATCTCTTTTTTTGGTCATCAAGATAGTGATATATGTTCTATAAAAGGCAGCAGGCTGGAGTAGTAAAACTGCATCAACTCCATCGTTTTAGAGAAATCAAACCCTAAAAGATCTTCTCTTACACAACAATGCAGGTGGCAACTTCCCTCAGTTATCAAGAAACGATGCTAAAAAATTATGTGCCAATCTTCGTGATGCTCCCTGTAAGTCATAACTCTTCTTTTCACGCGCAACATGTATGCATTATAGTTTGAAATATAATGATCATCACAAAAAGTTCTAATTTTTCTTTTCGGGTTGTCTTCGTACCAGTTGGGAGTTGTTACGGTTGACAATGTTTTGGAAGACAGAGACAAACTCGTAAAGGATCTGAAGGAGCTACGAGCGGCAGGTGTCGATTGGGTTATGATAGATGTGTGGTAGGGGATCATAGAATCCAAAGTGCCTAAGCAGTATGATTGGAGTGCTATAGGAGCGTGTTTCAAGCAGTTCAAGATTGTGGGCTGAAATTACAAACTATACTGTCATTCACCAATGTGGTGGGAATGTAGGAGATGTTGTAACAATTCCCATTCCCAAATGGGTACTTGAGATCGGAGAATCAGACCCCGATATCCTTTATACCAATCTCAAAGGTCTCTAGGTGTGGATAGCCTGCGTCTCTTTGACGGACGAACTGCTGTGGAAGTAAGGTTCACAAGATTTCAACATGTAAAATGTTCATGCCATCAGCTAGCATTCATTTTATCAAGGTTACTTATACGTTAATCCTTCTGTTACAGATATATAGTGATTACATGAAAGCTTCAGAGAGAACTGTCGGATTTTCTAGAAACCGGACTTATTGTAGACATTGAAGTAGGGCTTGGCCCTGCAGGAGAGCTCAGGCATCCCTCTTATCCGGAAAGTCAAGGATGGGCTTTTCCAGGGATTGGAGAATTTCAGGTGGGACTGATATATTAATTTGACAATCCTACGGCTTACTGGAAACATTAAGCAGGTTTGAGTTTTAAGCACATTACCTATTCCATATTGCAGTGCTATGACAAGTATCTCCAAGCAGAGCTTAAAGAGGCTGCAACGGTTGCAGGTCATCCTGAATGGGCATTGCCGGATAACGCCAGAGAATACAATGACACTCCTGAATCCTCAGGGTTCTGCAGATCAAACGGGACATACGTTACTGAGAAAGGGAAGTTCTTCTTGACTTGGTACTCTAACAAATTACTGATCCATGGTGATCAGATCCTGGATGAAGCCAACAAAGTTTTTGAGAGCTGTAAATTAAAGCTAGCTGCCAAAGTAAATATTCTAATGTCGTAACAACCTCATACTAGCATTACTTACCATCTTAACCCCCGTGTTAATCGATGAGTCTGTGCTTGATTATCGAAACAGGTATCTGGAATTCACTGGTGGTATGAAGTTGATAATCACGCCGCGAAGCTTACTGCAGGGTACTACAACTTGAAAGATAGAGATGGGTACAGACCTATAGCAAGGATGTTGTCAAGGCATCATGCAATTTTGAATTTCACATGTTTAGAGATGAGGAACTCAGAACAAAGTGCTGATGCCACAAGTGCGCCTCAGGAACTTGTTCAGCAGGTAAATATCTTGAAATTTATGAATACCAACTTTCCTACTTCAGTTTCGTTTGTCATTGAGAAAATACTGTTTTACTGTTTTCTTCTTGTACAATTACCTCCATATAACATTGTCTCGGAAAACCCTACAAAAATTTATCTTTCTTCAGTTTGACAATTATACAGAATCAGAAAAATGAAATTCGATTCCTGACATCCAGTAACACCCAGGTTCTGAATCAAATATGTTTCTTAACGAATTTATTTCAATGAGAAAAATATGGAAAGTAAAAGCGCATCACTAACGAATTTAAGAAGGAACAAACAAGTTAAACCAAGGATGCATTGAAAATGGACAACTGCATACTATGACAATCATGTTTTGCAAAATGCATGTGCAGGTTTTGAGTGGAGGTTGGAGAGAAAAGCATAGAAGTTGCTGAGAAAATGCACTTTCTAGATACGACAGTGTGGCTTATGACCAAATCCTTCTAAATGCTAGGCCAAATGGCATCAATAAAGACGGCCAACCAAAATTAAGGATGTACGGGGTGACATACCTTCGTTTGTCTGATGAACTACTACAAAAGACGAATCTTGATACGTTCAAGATATTTGTAAAAAAGATGCATGCTGATCAGGTAAGAAAATCTTTATGTATGTGCCTTAAGGACATGCTCTTTCCTGGTGAAATATGTCATCAGATCCCTCATTTATGCAGGATTACCGTCCAGACCCAGAGAAGTACAATCACCACCTAGGTCCTTTGAAGCGGTTGAAACCAGAGACTTCAATTGAAGATCTGCTGGAAGAAACTAAAGCAGTGGAGCCATTCGCATGGGATAAAGAAACAGATATGAGTGTCAGTGGTGGAGCTGGTGGACTTCTTGGCCTAGTTTCTAATTTGATAAGCAAAATCTTTTCTGTATTTAAGTGATACAACAGCCAAGCTGGGAGGGAAGCAACCAATAAATTGGCATAGGATGGCAATATGTCAAATCAATTTGAGATGTCTGCTGTTTAAATAAAAGAATCTGTATTTTCCATGGAATGAATGTACAGATAATCTTATGACAGTATCATTCACCAATAATCCCCACAAGAGCAAACTCCATGTCTAAAGCGGTGAAACCTACGGATATCTCACATTATAATCTCTCAATTCATAAGCATAGAGATCATTATTGTTACTGTGTGGCAATCGCTACGTACACGAAGATTCTTGGTTATCCTGATTGTTGTCCCAGGTTGTGTTAATAAGGGCGAAAGCAATTGCAAGTCTCCGCTATGATCCCAAAGCATCTTCTCCTTTACTTCCTTTTAAACGTCATAGAATACTGAAGCTGGTGTCAGGCTTGTATCCCAGCTTCCTTGAGCTGCAGATTCAAGTCTTTTAACTTGACAAAAATATATCGCGTCAATAGGTGTGACTTATCTCAAACCAAAAACCTATGAACCGTCTTATCTAACTTCACCAAGCAGTAGCCGGGTGTTTCTTCATTCCCTTCCTTCTCACGTTGGCTCTCACTCTTTCCACATCATCCCATCTATTCTCAGAAGCATAAATGTTGGAAAGGCAAAAGTAGCTCCCCACTCGGTTTGGGTTCATTTCGAAACTTTTTGTGCTGCAATGTCCGCCAGCTTAACATAACATTCTTGTGTAGCCTGCAAGCAGAAAGAAGTGAGCCCATATATCACTGCTAGGTTCTACTTCCGTGGTCTTAATGATCGCATATGCTTCATCTACACGCCCTGCCAACCCCATATCCCCGAACTTCGAGTCCATTGCTGGAAGAGCATTAGCCCACATAAATATCCGACTCCAACCCACTAACCACAACCTCCCCATGAACCTTCCTCCCAATTTCCAAAACCAACAGATTGCCGCACGCCTTGAGAACAAAAGGGTACGTAGAATAGTCCGCTTTCTGTCCAAAACTAAGCATTTCACGGTGCAAAACCAGAGACTTGAACGAACAGCAATTGCAGGCATTCTCTGATCATGAAATTCCACAGGAACGCGTTTTTCAGTAGAATCCCATCAAAAATCACCTTCGCTTGGGGCATTTTACCGCAGAAAGCGGCGAGCTTGGTGCTGAGATAGGTGTTGTTGATGAGATTTCCTGTGGTGATGGCGACGGCGTGGAGCTGCTGGCCTTTTGGGAAGGATTTGGTTTTGGCAAGGGATTGAAGGTGGTTCCGCATTGCAGGGAAGTGAATGGTGGGCTGAGAGTTTGTTGTTTGAGATGGAGAGTGAACGTGCAGAGAGATTTTTTGAGTAGTTTGTGTGTGTGGGTGTGTGTATAAATATATTTGTAAAGCTCGTGAAGATGGTGGGCATTTCAGTTTCCTCTCCCTCTTGTGCCTCTCATAAAAAGAAGAGTGAAAAAAAAAACTGAAAAGTTTAAAAAGGATGGAGAAGTGGGGTATCGATCCCCATACCTCTCGCATGCTAAGCGAGCGCTCTACCATCTGAGCTACATCCCCGATTGATAGTTTGACGAACAAATATTTTATAACCTACCATTCCACTTGTTTAAATGCTTGTTTGCGGTTTTGGATTGGTTTGACTTGGATAACTCACTAGATTCAATGAATATTGAATGAAAATATAAATGTCAATTTGCATGTTTTATCTAGGTGAAGATAAAAGATGGAGAAGTTATGAAGAAAACTCGTCCCCCAATCCACTATTTTGTGGAGATTCATTAAGAGAAATAATTTTTCAGCATGATTTTTCTATCTTCTACCTTCACTTAGACAAATATGCAAGTTGCTATCCATATTTCAATTCAACACTCATTTAGTTTAGTGAGTTGTACAACCCTAAACAACAAACGAGACCTATGAGTACAAGTCCAAAGTGAAAATAATTTTAAATAGATTTTAGTTTTATAGACATATGCTAAGTCCAATATTACACTTCTTAAAATGTATCTTTCACATATGCACATGTAAACGATAGATGTTTGATAGTATGCTAAATGCAATATTACACTTCTTGAAAGGGGCAATTAGCATGAATAATCATTTAGTTGCATAATTGATCCACATTTGTGCTGACGTGGCTACCATATTTGTGCAATGTGGCAAGAAAAATAAATTTTATATATTTAAAATATAATATTATTTACCCTATTAAAAAAAAAGGAAAAAGAAAAAAACCCAGAAACCCCCCGATCCACTTCTCCATCTCCTCCCTCTTCACTTTCCATCCCTTCTCTCTCCCCAGACCCACTCCTCCCTCTTCACCCCCCGACCCACCTTTAGCTTGCTTCTCGTTGCTCCCCTCGATGAAATTCTAACCCATCTTCGTCAAGAACATGGAGCTCGGCTTAAACTAGACCAATCTTCAGCCGCCACTGTCTTTGTTGAAATGCGGTTCTTCGATTCCGATTCTGCCGCTGGGCTTCTCCATTGCCGCCGAGCTTTTCAATACGTTCGTGAGCTTAATCAATTTTCTTCCATTTCAACAAGGTTAAGCTTCCTCTTAAGCTTAATAAAAAAAATTAAGCTTGATTCTCTAACTATTATATATCAATTTTCTATCTGCAATCAAATTCAAAATTCAAGAACGAAAAGGACGAACAGGGTGGTGAGGGTGCGAGTTGGGAGGTGGGTTAGGGGTGATCAGGGATGAGATGGATTATGAGGATTAGGGTTTGGGGGTTTATGGTGAGAGTGTTGCAGAGGTGTTTGAGGGAGAGTAGGGAATTGGTTGGGGGGTGAAGAGGGAGGAGTGGGTCTGGGGAGAGAGAAAGAATAGGCGGTGAAAAAGGAGGAGATGGAGAAGTGGGTTGGGGGAGTTTCTGGGTTTCAGAGTTTGATTGGTTTTTTATTTTAAGGGTAAATATTATTATATTTTAAATGTATAAAAAATTATTTTTCTTGCCACGTGGCGCAAATGTGGTAGCTACGTCAGCGCAAATATGGATCCCATATTTGCCATGTCATCACTTAAAGGTTTACTTAACAGATTTTCTAACGGATATATGAAATTGAAATAAAATGATAAGTAAATGTACAACCCGTTCCGATTCTATCGGAACAAATGGAGTATGATGCATGAAATTTCACTTCAGGCTAGATCTATTACTTTTAAAAATTGTTTTTGGATCTTAATTGGTGAGCCCAAGGAGCCCAGCCCCTGATTTTTGTCCCTCGAGCCTCTCGTCTCTCTCCTCTTTCAGTCATTTCTCCCTTTTTCACAACTCTCATTTCCTTCACTCTCTCTTCCGTCACCCCAGGACCTCTCCTCCCCCTGCACCCCTTCTGTGATCTCTCCCTCTCTTCTTGATTTTGTCACTCACACAAGCAACAACAACCCTAAACTAACACCACTAGATGTAGGAACCTCGGGAAAACTCAAGCAAACTTCATGGAACCCGAACAGTGATGGTGTCACTGTTCATCATCTTCTCCGACGTGTTTCATGTTTTTCCGACGTTGGTAAGCTTCTAGAAAACCTTGGGTTGTGTTTTAGGGTTAGATTGAAGGTTATTTTAAGTGGTGTATACGTGTGAATCGCAGAAAATAGCTCGGAGTATCTTTTCCAAATTTTCCCGCCAAACCACGGCGATTTGGCTGACGTGCAAGGTATCAATCTCTTCGTCTTGCTGAGTACTACAACTTTTCTTTTTGAATCACCAAATTTCGTTGAGTATTGAAGAAGTTATATCCATTTGAATCTTACCCAGTTTCCGGTGACCTCCGAGGCTTTTGAGGTGTTTTCCAGCCAAACCACAACTAGTTAACCATCATGCGAAGTACCATTCTTTTCGTCTCTTCGAGAACTATGACTTTCATGTTTAGATCACTTGATTTGGATGAGTAACGAAGAAGTTATGAGCCTTGGAAAATCAACCCAAAAACTGGCCAAAAACTTGGCCTGAAAATGAGTTAACCCAACTAGTTTGCCTTCAAACCCAAACCCATTTGGGCTGAGACCTAGCCCAATTACTCCAAACCCAAATCCTTTTAAGTCTAAGGCTTTCAGGCCATTCCTGCCAAGCCCAACCCAACCTCCTTTTATTTTATTTTGTTTTTAGTTTATTTTTATTAATTGTTTTAAAGGCCTTGGGCCTCATCTGTGAAGACCCTGAATCCAAACCCATTTTCCCATTTCAGTTCTAAGGGCCTTTGGGCCGTGTGTTGTTAGGGGCCTTAAGCCCAAGCCCTAAACCCATTTCCCCTTAAACCCATTTCTTTTTAAAAACCCAAAAGGCCTTTGGGCCATTTCCTTTTAGAGCCTTAGGCCCGTGCATCCGAAACCTTTAACCCTTTAAAACCCAAAACCCTTAACCCTTAACCCTTTAAATCCTTGGGCCCTCAGCCTAACCCAGTTTCGGATCCAATGGAATATTCCTCTATTGACTTTTCTGAAAATTACCCGGGACCCTTTTTAAAGTAATTCGACGTTTTGAATCCATTTGCAATGTCCGTTTTCCCAAATTCAATGGTTATAATAGAGCTTTATTAATTGTACCCTTTATGTGCTTAAGGGCAATTATTTGTGGCAATTCCGTGTTCGCTAGTTTGCGTGGCTCTTCGCAGGCTAAGTATCTGTGAGTGGACCCCTTCTAAAAATGAATGTTTTGATAGTAGAAATGCATACATGGAAAAGCATGATTTAACAATTATGTTCTATGAAACGCTTTGAGATAACATGCTTACTGAGGCTATTTTGAATTATTACTATTTTTCCTACAACCCATGTTCTTATAGAATATTTGATGGATGACTGATATGATATTTAGAACATGTTTAGAACACCTCTTTATAGTAAAGATGATGAATGACTTTATACTATGAAGTTGTTTTTCAAATATATGTATGTTCAATGGTTTTGTACTTACCTAGTGGTCCCAATTCTGCTACGGGATGAGGGATAGATTCCGGTCCGTCTCGGGCGACGATTATGGTGTTGGCATAGGGCTTGAAGTGTTTTTCCTTTGGCTATTAGCACATGGACGAGGAGCTGGCACGGGGCCTGGGGGTAATTTTCCTTTGACTGTTTGCTCAGAGACAAGGAGTTGGCATGAAGCCTGGAGGGATATTGGACATTCACTAATGATTACTATATATATGAGTTATGTTTTGAGACATTGCATGGCATGCTAGGTTTTAGAAAACGTATTTTTTCATGATATATGTGTTTTCATAAAACTTGGGAGATAGTATGTTGATAATTGTTTTATTATATATATCAACTTGGTCCACTCATGTTTGTTTTGCGCCCCCTTTAGGACTTAGAATTGAGGCATACAATCCTGGTGTCCAGGTACTTTCGCATCGGTGTCTTCGAGTCCTACTGCAAGTCTATAACTTAAAAAGCATCGTTTGCTAGCTGATGAGCAACATTGTTACATGTTATATATGTATACAGATGACAATCAAATATTTGTATATAAACCGCCAAAATTTCTACGCACTTTAGAGAAGCAGTAGGGCAAAGAGGAAAGACAACTACGACTACCATCGTAACGTTTTCTTTGTCATTACAATCAACCGAACCAATTCCGAATTGGAAAGAAAAGCAACATCAATACTTAATTAAATGAAGGGTTTCCCTACAGGGGAGGCCGCCGGGGGGGGGGGGGGGAATTCAAACTCAAGTGCTAAGAAAATGAGTTCTTTAAACAACATTGAAATAAAAGAGTTTGTAACTCAGTTGATTAATATTATTTATCACTTAACTTGAGAGCTTAAGTTCAATTTTTCCCTCTACTCTAATAAAAAAAAGGAGTTTTAACGAAAAGCCTGTGGTACTGTTTATTTTAACGAAAAACCACATTTTTACACTAAAAAGTCAAACATGGTACTATTCATTTTACCCTTTATTTTGTCCTTATCGTTAAAACTCAAAGTTTTCAAACCCTTTTCATTAGTTTTCCTAAAAAAAAAAAAAAAAAAAATGAAAGCTAAATTTAGGAAAAAAAAAAAAAAAAAAATGAAAGCTAAATTTAGGATAAAAATATGGAAAGTATTAGATAAGGAAGAAAGAAAAAAAAAAACAAAAAAAACAAAACAAAACAAAAAGTTGATTGAAGGCAAGTATTGTAAAAGCCAGAAAGGAGGTCAAGAGATAAAAGACCAAAATAAGTCTAAAGACAATCATGGGCGTCCCACATTGTTCTCCTCACGTCTTATATTACGCATCATTCTCTTTCTCTCTCCTCCTAAACCCCCGAAAAACAAGAAACATGCTGACGAACAAAAATCTAAACGCAAAAATATTATTAAAAAAATATCCAAATTAGCTAAAATCCTTCTGGGGTTGAATTAGTTTACAGCCCCCCATGACTTTATGTTTTGATTCAGCCTTTTTATTGCATTTATCATTGGCGGTCGTGAACACAACAATGCTCTGACGTATCAAAAAGTATAAATTTATTTTTCAGGCATTGTTGTTTTTGCATGTTCATATCTCCACGTTCAAATCTTCAACGTCTCGGATTTTCCGATCGAGATGGTTTAAAAAATTGCGGGTTCTTCTCGGAGCTAAGAAATCTGACGTGGGTTGTCGTCAAAATTGAAGATTTTTAATCACTTTGGGAGGAGGAGCAGAAGCGCGCGCGGCCGCCATTGTTGCAGGTGGAGCTTGGAGGCTGGTATTTTTTTTTTTAAATTTGGAAACGTTTCGTTTATGTTGGTTAGAGAGAAAATTGGAGGATCGTGCGACAAGTTCGATGAAATGAGAAGGAAAATATATGGACGGGATGGAAATGGGAAGAGACGGTTATGCGGTTGTTTTTGTGATTCTGCTTTGTGCATTGGTGATAGGGGCGTCGGAGGGGGTGAGGAGGACTAAAGAAACGTTTCCAGGCAATGGCGGCGATTGGCTTTCGGAGGAGATAGACGAAGACATGGTATGGAATTACCCTCTAAATTATTTTTTGTGCTGATTATTTCTCCTTTTCATGCATTTAGCCGTGTTATGATTAATTTCAAGGTTGAACATTTTGCCATTTCGTAATGGGGATAGTAATTTGGTAGATACATATATAGTTGTGTGAATTTAATTAGGGATAAATTTGACTACAGGTAGAGCAGGCATGGATTCATTGCAGGAAAGAACTGATAGACGTGAAAGATGCTGTCAAAAATTTTAACTTGTACATTCCACAGGAAGCAGCCGCTGACTCTGAAACAACGCTCTTAACGAAAAGCAACATACACCATGCAGTTTTAGTTCTTCCTCCTCATGTGAAACAAACACTTTTTGATTGCTTAAGAAAGAAAGGGCTTCTGCTTCGTGCTTCTGGAAAAAAGGCTACCTCGAAAAATTGGTTCATCAACTACTTAGAGTGGCTTTTAGGGTGGCCCGATGCTCCTAGAAGACATTTGGCCAGTGATTCGCTTAGGCTAACAACGACAAGCCCTTCTCCATCTCTAGCTCCAGGGCCTACTCCAGTTATAGCTCCCGGCCCTGCAGCTAAGTTGCCTAGACATCAAGCACCTTCACCCTCACCTTCTAAACGAACTCATACTACTTTACGTGCTAGTACAAATCCTGCATCAAAGGATCCCTCATCGAAAAAGAAAAATCCAACATCAAAGGATGTGAATGCCTCACCAAAAAAGAAAAATCCACCAGCAAAGAATCCCTCATCCGGAAAAAAAAAGGCGCCACAAAAGACGCCACAAAAGGATAACAGTGGTGTGATTAAACTAATTGCTATTGTTGGAATTGCAGTAGTAACACTTATCATTGTTGCACTTATCTGTTTCTGCTGTGTTAAGAAAAGGAGAAGCCGAAAAATTGGTCCAAGAAATGGACCAAATGATGACAGGCCTCTTCTCACATTATCCGCTGGTATGTATGCAATTCTCAGATCTCTTCCACTGATTGATGATTTTCTTCGCATTTTAGGCGTGTCACAATCTTTGAATGCCACAGGTTCTTCTCAGAAGTCTGCTAGTTTAGAAAACTCCGGTAACAAAGAGTTTGGCACTAACGCAAAGTTTGTAAACAATATGGCCATGAAAAAAGACAATGAATCTGCACCGGGTGATGCAACTACATCAGAAGCCATGGCAGGAGGGTCAATTCCTCCCCTAAAACCTCCCCCTGGAAGACAAGCTCCTCCGCCGCCTGAACCACCAGGTCCACCACCACCTCCTCCTCCTCGTCCTAAAGCCCCACCACCTCCAAAAGTTTCACCTCCACCGAAACCATTGGCCGGTAAGATCAACCGTCCACCTATAGGACCTAATCGCAAAGCAAAAAGTGGCGATAGTGGTGATATGGATGCTGAGGGATCTCAAAAGACCAAGCTAAAGCCATTTTTCTGGGATAAGGTTAATGCCAATTCTGATCAGTCAATGGTCTGGCATGAGATCAGTGCAGGATCATTCCAGTAAGGCTTTACTTTCTCTTGATGGATCAAATTTTTCATCCACAAAATTACTTAAAGAAACTCCAATTTAACTTCCAACTTATTTACAGATTCAATGAGGAGCAGATAGAGTCGCTATTTGGTTATAACGCAGTGGATAAAGCTAAAAATGATCGGAAGAAGGAATCATCAGCCTCAGAACCTGCAGTCCAGTATATTCAAATTATTGACAGAAAGAAAGCACAAAATCTTGCAATTCTTCTACGAGCATTGAATGTGACAACGGAAGAAGTTGCTGATGCCCTCCGAGAAGGTGACTCTCTCTGTTTCTCTCATCGTGAGAAATGTTTCTAGGATATATTCCATTTTGTATGCTCTTTACATGTGATCAACTCTTCATCCTTTGGCGTTTGCCACTATGAAGTTCCATGTTACGTTTCTCCAATTTTGATTCCTAGTACCAAAATATGAGAAGAAATAGAATGAATAAGTCGGGGCCATGTACAAAATAGAAACTACCATGTTTAATCGAATAAAAACTCGATTATCATGTTACAAAGAATAAAAGCTAAAAGGAAAGAACATAACATGGAACCTCAGAAATTAAGAATTCAAAAATACCATGTTTGAATTGAATAAAAACAGGAACTACCATGTTTACTAAGTTATAAAGAACGATGGGCTAGTCTATGTGATATTTCTTATTAGTAACATAGTTATTTCCTTTATTGATTGAGTCAGGTAATGAGCTTCCTGTGGAGTTCCTCCAAACCTTGCTGAAGATGGCACCGACCGCAGAAGAAGAATTGAAGCTTAGATTATTCACAGGCGATATTGCTCAACTTGGTACTGCAGAGCGGTTCCTCAAAGTCATGGTTGACATACCATTTGCTTTTAAGCGCATGGAGTCACTGTTGTTCATGTGTTCCCTCCAAGAGGACGTTTCTACCACTAAAGAGTCCTTTATTACTTTAGAGGTGAGATACCTAGAGCACTATATCTCTTGAACGATTATAGCCAGTTAAAGAAATCTCAATGTTTCTCTGTTATCTTACTATTCCTCGTCGTAAATGTCAGGTTGCTTGCAACAAACTCAGAAAGAGCAGGCTATTCTTAAAACTTTTAGAAGCGGTTCTTAAAACTGGAAACCGTATGAATGATGGCACCTACCGTGGTGGTGCACAGGCATTTAGGCTTGATACGCTTTTGAAACTTGCTGATGTAAAAGGCACTGATGGCAAAACCACACTCATGCACTTTGTTGTTCAAGAGATCATCCGTTCTGAGGGTCGAAGAGCTATTCGCACAGCCAGAGAAAGCCGGAGCATGTCAAACTTGAGTACAGAGGACATAGCTGAGGATGTCAATGATGAATCAGAGGAGCACTTGTGTAGCCTCGGTCTTCAGGTTGTCTCTGGTTTAAGCAATGAACTTGAAGATGTGAAAAAGGCGGCACTTGTAGATGCTGATAGCCTAGCTGTCGACAGTTGCAAATCTTGGCCAATCACTAACCAAAACTCGAGATTTCATAAATGTTGAGATGAAGAATCTGGATGAAGATAGTGAGTTCCAATGCACACTAGTCAGTTTTGTGGAGCGCGCAGAATCTGATATTACATGGTTGTTGGAAGAAGAAAGGAGGATAACTGCTCTTGTGAAAAGCACAGCGGATTACTTCCACGGGAACGCAGGGAGGGATGAAGGCATTCGCTTATTTGCGATTGTCCGTGATTTCTTGGTAATTCTAAACAAGATATGCACAGAGGTTCGAAATTCAACAATGAGGGCGGCGAAGAGTGCCAAGAAAGAGGCCCAGGCACCAACAACGACAGAAACAACTCCAGAAAATCGTCAAGCACCACCTACTAGAGGCCCAGGCACCAACAGCAACAGAAACAACTCCAGAAAATCGTCAACCACCACCTACAGCTATGCGTCAAGCCCCAACAGCGACAGAAACAACTCCAAAAAATCGTCAACCACCACCTACAGATATGCGTCAATGGCTCTTTCCGGCAATTGCAGAACGGCGGGTGGAGGAGGGTTTCAGTTCAGATGATGAGACCTAGTTTTTTCATATAGAGTAGGTAAAATTTATTTTGGAAAATTTTTTCCCGCGTAATTACTTATGCTTTGGTTGTGTTTGGAAGCAAATTAAAGGTTGCTTAGAGTTCAAGCAATGCAGTAGCGCTAAAACCATGTGTGCAGATGAAATTGGCCTTCAAGTTTTTGTGGCAATTTCTTTGTATCTGTCAAGTACTCACTATTCTTCATTGTGCTACACGAATTTAGGCAGCATTGAAATCACGAAAGCACAACAACCAGACAGTGGTTCGCAGCATTTCTCCGTCTTTGGAGCACCGGAATTTCATGTTCAAAATCTGTTGGTTGCACAAAGATTGTGTCTTTGCAGAAAGAATACTGGATGAAAGGGCACCCCATGGATCTAATGGCAAACGGGGATTTTGTTATGTACAGAAAGACTTTTTAATCCAAAAGATCAAAAACATCATTGCTGTTTTTGCCATCTTTATATATCCAACATATTTCTTCTCAAACTCCTATTTTACTGCAATTAACAAATTAAAATAGGTTCTCTAGAATGGAGGAAAGTTGTGAGATGTGAGCGTCTGGTTGATCACAAAGATGCAATTGATCGACTAGACGTTGACATCTCGCTATCCCAAATTGAAGAATCACAAATAAATAATTAAATAGAGACTTTTTTTCTTTCTCTCTTTGGTCTTGTCCTTAACAGTAAAAAAAAAAAAGGCATTAGTAAATTGAAAAAAAAAAAAAAAAAAGATTTTGTACTACAAAAATACTTTATAATGTTTAATACGAAGAAAAAAAATTATGCATCTATTCATTTGTCATATTCTAATTGATTACTAATAATAAAATTCTTTATTAGTTTCCTTTATTCATGTTAAACTCAATATTTTTTCTTTAAAAGTATTGGCCTTAAAATAGGATACACCTGTCATGTGGCGTTCCGTGATGATAAATTTAATATAAGTTGACAAATATTTACACATTTTTATTTTATTGACTCACAACAACACTTCGGCGCTATCGGCTACCATATAAGTTCTTCCATTCATATAAAAAGAAGTTTTCTTGTTATGGACATTCCCATTAATTAAGGGAGCATTTTTGCTACACGTAGTAAACTATGCTAGCCAGTCATTCATAGAGTATCATGTGTCTTATCACATAACCATAGTTAACTACTAATGTAGAGAACAACGTGATGGGAAATATAAATGAAAATAGAAGGAATATTATAGGTATAAAAATGATAAATAGATGGGATCCACTATTTTTAGTGCGAGTAGAGATTTGAAAACTCAAAGAATTTTGCTTCTAATACCAGTTTACGACATAGACAACTAGAAGAACAAAGTAACAAATTGTTAAACAAGATCAAGGCACTTATAAATGAGTTAACAACTCCAATTTCGACAAAAACCAACTCCACTCTGCCGCCACCAACCACTTATCCTTATTGAGAAAGAGAGAGAGAGGGGCTGGCCGACGCCGAGTTGAGGTGGTTGGGGTGGGGTGGTGGGTTGATATTAGGGGTAGGCAAACGGGTCCTGGACCCACGGATCGGGGCAGGTCTAAGCCGTTCGGGGCGGGTCCAAATCCTGGAAGAAATGGGCCCTCTGCCTGAATCGATTTTCATCCCCAACTTCGTATCCAAAACTTTCCCAGATAAATCTCTGCAATTCAACATTTATATTTCTAAGCAATTCGAAAAGCACAAAAATAAAATCACCTATTTGTCTTTGGATCTCTCTCTCTCTAGGTTCTGCTTCTGGGTCTCTTTGCCTCCAGGTGAGTCCAAATCCTTGTATTCCCAATTTTTGAATTAGGGTTTGTGCAATTTCAGTTTGGTATGAATTTGAACCATTGGACTGGAGTGCAGGAGCTCCATAACCTCCCCGGTCTTCTCAAATCCACGACCACGACGCTGATATTGTCGCTGCTGTGCCTCGCCAAGGAAAATTTCGTCAACAAAATGGATGCGTCAAAGCACGCCTTGTTTGACCTCGCCTTCACGTCACGGTAGGACGATGCTGACTGTGAAGCCGCCGTCCTCCACCGCACGATCCGTGACCGTCACCTCCGGCTCCGATATCATGTATGGCTTCAGGTAGTTGTCGCCGATAGCCCTCAACATGGCGAGAACTCCGAGGACTCTTGCGCCATCCCAATAGATCACACGCCTCGATCCAAACGAACTCATCAAGAGAGCTAAAGAAGAAGAGAAAAAAAAAAAAAAAGACCCATGGACCTGGCCCGATCGGTTTCTTTTCAACCCAGTTCTAGTCCGGTCCCTTCAAAATTGAGCCCGGCCCGGCTCGTGCCCAGCCCTAGTTGGTATTATTTTTTTTAGTTTTACTTTAGTTAGTTTTTAATGATTTTTAAATTAAAATTAAATTTTTTTTAAATATGATATTATCTACATATTTTTTTTGTCATACAATATTATCTACATTGAGGGGAAGAGGTAGGCTTAGCCTTACAATAAACTAATAATAATGTGGTTTAAATTCGCTTTTGACGAAAATCAAACCTAAAATCACATTTATAAGTTCAAAAGGATACCACTAGACCGTAGTATTAAATGACGTATTTAAATTAAAATTAACTAGAGTTAGGATGGGTCACGTGACAGAAAAAGAGAAGCTGTGTAGCAAAAACACTCCCGTAGGACAAACTTGGAAAGTAACCCAAAGTAATTGGGTCCCACCATCCTTAACCAATAGTTTCACGACACGTCATAAAGTCTCCGGTCAAAACCCTGCTGCAGAACACTATATAAACCCTCCCCCTGTCGGGAAGGTGAGACTGTCGCTCTTCTACAAAATCAACGTTTTCCCAATTTAAGACCATCTCTTTCTCTCCGATGGCGCCGAAGAAGCTTGTGGAAGACCCGCCTCCCGCCGTGGTGGAGTACTTCGACGAAGAAACCGTTGACGAAGACGAAGAAGAAGAAGACGACGCCGTTGAAGCCGAAGTTAGCAAGGCAAAATCTGTAGATCTCAACGATGATGAATTAGGAGGAGGAAGAAGAGGAAGGAAGGCCCTTTGCGGCTGTTCCGAAGTCAAATCCTCCATCGAGTTTTGACTCCGACGATAATTCCGGATCCGGATTGGAGACAGAGTCCGATAACAACTAGTCGTTAGCTTCCGACTTCACCGTAAAGCCGGTCATCTCCAAGCCCGCGAATGAAGCCGTTGTTCCCAGCAAGAAGACTGCTTCGGCGAAGCCTGCGGCGACGCCCAATTCTGGGTCGAAGCGGCCAGCCGAGACCGAGCCCAACCCAAAAAACTCCAAGAAGAAAAAGGTCTGCGACGACGATGAGGAATTGAAAAAGGGGTAGCGGATTTGGAGTGAGGACGATGAGATTACGATCCTGAAGGGCATTATAGAGTTCAAAAGCAAGAAAGGGGTGGCAGCGAATTCGAATATGGCCCCATTCCTCGAGTTCATCCAGAATGATTTGCAGGTTGATTTGAGCACGGACCAATTGGTTGAGAAATTGACTGATAAGATCAGGAGGTTGAAGAAGAAGTACCAGGCCGGCGAGGATGGGGAGGACCCGGTGTTTTCCAAGCCCCATGAGCTCAAGTGCCTTGATTTGTGGAAGAAGATTTGGGGTTCTGAGGGTAACGGGATTGATAGCAATGCGAAGGGCGGCAAGAGGAAGCCTCCGAGGAAGAATAATAAGGTGAACAATGATACGGTTCTGGCCTTGCCGATTTCAGAAGTGACTGAAGAAAGAGGTGCAGAAGAATGTGGGTAATGGAGGAGTTAAGGCCGACCCAGATGACTTTTGTTCTAAGTATCGATGCATGAATGGTTCTCTGAGGGCAGGTAATTGTGCACCGAGGTCGGATTTAACGAGACTTGTGATTGAGAAGATGCCTTCTTTGATTGGGAGTTCCAAGGCTAAAGAGTTGGAGGAGAGGTGGAGGGTATTGCAGCTTATTGAAATGGATTTGTCTGTCAGGAAGCTTGATTTGATGCAGGAACAGACTAAACTTGTATTGGATTCGATGAAGTCTTCGAAGGATTAGAGGTTAGCTTGGAGCTAGTTGATGGTTTTTCCTGGATTTTATGTTAATATTGTGAGTCGAAAACTTAGTGGTATAGGTTTTCTTAGATATAACCTGGTTTGCTTGATCCATGGAGGTTCTCAAAATTTTGGTAAAGACTAACGTTTTGCTATATACATGTGTCACATGGAGATCATTTTCGTATAATATTAAGTAATTTTCTTTATGGCATTGTAGCTCTATTTTTTGCAGTTTACCTTCACTGGAATTGAATTCCTTTTGATTTGTTATACTGGATGATGTCTGATGAATAGTCTGGTTGATTGAGAAGAAAAAATATTACAAACTTGCACGTTAAATGATAAGACTGGCCCGGTCTAGGATGATTGTTGTTTAGTTCGTTGGTTTTGCCTCCATGTAACTGGA
Source organism: Pyrus x bretschneideri (assembly GCF_019419815.1). Taxonomy (NCBI): domain Eukaryota; kingdom Viridiplantae; phylum Streptophyta; class Magnoliopsida; order Rosales; family Rosaceae; genus Pyrus; species Pyrus x bretschneideri. The sequence goes on along the minus strand of NW_025999424.1, from coordinate 6,194,863 downwards.
AAAGAAACTTGCAGTGTTCAATTTGTTTCATTAGTGGTGGATATGTAGGGTTCTATACTTCTATGTAAGAATCAGGTTGGCAATTCATCTAGTTGATAAGAACTCAGGGGAAGAATTTGTCCCTGTAAAAAGGGAATGCTTTCAAGTATTTCGCTTATGCATTCGAGTGATCTAGTCCCAATCTTAGATGTAGAATCATAAGAGACGCATAACATTCAATCACCTTACATAATTGCTGTCCCTTGGAGTCTCATCCCTCCAAGTTCGGTGAGTTCGGGGATCCTTATCAGCCCTCCCTAAGGTAACTCTACCATGGAGTTGTAGCCCATACCCTGCGTGTGGGTGCTATGATAACGGATGATATTGAACTTGTCCATGTAAAATTTTCTTGCTAGGGAGTTATCCATCTTGAAGAGATACCAAATTGTCTGAAGAATCTGGTTACTGATAATTTAACCAATCAAATTTCAGTAAGCTTCTTTATGGACACCAGAGACTTGTCTATATCTGTTTTGTTTTAATTTCTTTACATTCTTTAGGGAGATTAGAGTTAATGATTAACACGACAGAATTCATATCTTAGGGGTCTTGAATATGTCAAAGGGTGGAAGCTGGCTATTATGATGTTTTAGTTTATGTTTCAAACATTTTGGCCACTAATCCCTTCTGCATTGAGATGAAAGTTTTGATTGTGTCCAGTTGTGTCACGTCCCGATCTTGAGATAAGTCCAGGATTGACACATGGCAACACCATGTATATGTACATCCATCATGCCTCGCCTCCAAAACAAGGACAAAACACAACTCAAGGTCCAATAGCGTAGTAACATATAGTTTACTTTATGGTTGCATCTACCCTTTGTGTTAGGCTACCTACGTACCCCTAGACGAAATCAAGTCATTCGTGGTTCACCGATTCATGCCTTCCATCATGGCAATGCATGATATGAATTCCAGTGATACAAGTAAGTTCAATAGAATATAAACACCTATAGCAGAATACAATAAGCATGTGCGCACATAGTATCAGCCTTCCAATCCTAAACAAACACAATCTGCAAAGTCTAACCAAAGTATAGTATGAACCTGGAAATGCAGATTAATCCTGGTGAGCAATGCCAGTACAAAACCAAACTAAGACTTCAATAAACATCCATTAAACTAATTCCAAGTCAAAAAGTGTCAACCATTCAAATTTCAAACTATCATTAGAGGGCATAGAGTACAAACTACGAGATTCACTAACTGGCGTGCAACCACAATCTATTCATCAGAATTAAACTAAACTCACCACATCCGCAAATACCCAATTACTCGAAGAAAAGCACCTTGACAAGGAAGAGGATTCCCTGTGCCTTTGAGCTTTCCTACATTTCCTTGCCTTTTTTTTATTTTTTTCGCCAGTTCTTGCCACCTAAGGTTATCTTCAACCGAAAGGGTTAAACATAACCTTGTCCAGAATTATAGTCCTACAAAAAATTATTTTCAGAACAATGTTAGGTCATACTCATATACCATCTCCAACCAAATAGCTAACATAACCCCCTTCAATAATTTATGAGTTTTATGTTTATACTTTAAATTTATTGGTTAATTTAGTTAAATTACCGTTAGATGTTTTCAAATCTAACCGTTTAATTTGAAACAATTATTTCCGTTGAGAAGTTGACCTCCAAAAATGGCTAAGAGGGGCTACATTTGGCTAGCCCGATGCCCCTTTTGGCCAAATAATAATTTAATGGGCTTCACAGAATTATAGTCTAGCCATCAGTTGGAGATGAATTTTTGACCAAATCAAGCTAGTTTTTGACTTTTGGACCTTTAACCCCCTCTATTAGAGGAGAAATTTTTCCAAGTGCCGGGAACACCATGACACATGGTGTTCCCTCACACATTAGGATTTGACATCTTGAATATCTTCAATTTTATATTTCAATAAATAAATAAAACTAAATCCTAATGTGTGAGGGAACACCATGTGTCATGGTGTTCCCGGCACTTGGAAAAATTTCTCCTATTAGAGATGGCCTGATGACATGATTCCCCTCGTTCCCTCTACTGCCTTCCAGAAGCCTCCTCATCTTTCCTTTCTTCTTTTTCCTCTTTTTTTCTTCTTCATATTTTATAATATTAATACTATTCTTATCCCTCTTAAAATTCCTAAGATAGGTATCCAATTAACCAACTAGAATATTATGAAAGGCATATATAATGGTTTATTGAATTAATCACTTTGATCAACACTTCAATTATCACATTTTAGCATTAAAACGTTATATAATGAGTTAAATCATAAAACTTACTTACAGTGTTTTACAATACTTGTCACGTAATCACAGGTCAAGCAAAGCCAGCTCTTCCCTTTCTAGGTTACAAGTAGTGGTAGGGAACTCTTTTCCATGTCTACTGTTGGGGCTCACATGTGAAAGGTATTTTTTGAATTACAGCATGCTACGCACGACTACACATTTTTTGAATCATATTATTGCTAACTCATTGTGAGGCAAAGCCTACTCCCTCTCCCTTATTGTAGATAATATCGTTTGTTCAAAAAAAAAAAATCATTTGACAACTAATTGAATCACATTATTATGCACGTGCGAAAGACCTTTTTTTATAATCGGCATTGCGCCTCTTAAGATATTTTGAACGTGTTGAAAAATGAAGAAAATAATATTTAATAAACAACTGGTTGAATCAAATTATTGCTAGCTCATTGTGAGGTACTAATTAAAAAAAAAAAAAAAAAAGTTGCGCAAAAGAAAATTAATTATAAAAAATGTGACATCCCACATCGCCCAGTGGAGTGATCCTTATATGTATATTCTCATCTCTACCTAGCACGAGGCCTTTTGGGAGCTCACTGGCTTCGGGTTCCATGGGAACTCCGAAGTTAAGCGAGTAGTGCGCGAGAGCATTCCCAGGATGGGTGACCCATCGGGAAGTTCTCGTGTGAGTTCCCAAAAACAAAACCGTGAGGGCGTGGTCGGGACCCAAAGCGGACAATACCGTGCTACGGTGGTGGAGCGGCCCGGGAAGTGGTCCGTCCCGGGCCGGGATGTGACAATTTGGTATCAGAGCCTAACCCTGGTCGCGAGTGTGCCGACGAGGACGTCGGGCCCCTAAGGGGGGTGGATTGTGACATCCCACATCGCCAGGGGAGTGATCCTTATATGTATATTCTCATCTCTACCTAGCACGAGGCCTTTTGGGAGCTCACTGGCTTCGGGTTCCATGGGAACTTCGAAGTTAAGCGAGTAGTGCGCGAGAGCATTCCCAGGATGGGTGACCCATCGGGAAGTTCTCATTTGAGTTCCCAAAAACAAAACCGTGAGGGCGTGGTCGGGGCCCAAAGCGGACAATATCGTGTTACGGTGGTGGAGCGGCTCGGGAAGTGGTCCGTCCCGGGCCGGGATGTGACAAAAAACATTGTTTATATGACAAAAATACCCCTGTATTATTTGATGCATTATTTTGGGCTGCTTTTGAACTTTTTTGTTTGGGGGGCATTTTTCTCCCATTATTTTTTGCGAAGCCTATGACCCCATATAGGGTTGCTGGCTTTATAATCTTAAGATTGGTTCGATATGGGATATCAAACCGAAAACGGCATATCAAGTCCCGAACCGACTATTTTCAGGACGAAAATCTGAAGACCGATCCCAAATCAAAATTTAGGTATTCTCGAAGTTCGGGATTCTCGGAAATGTTTTCGATATTTCGGGATTTCTCGAAACCGAACCTACATCAAAATCCAAAGCATCCTGATTGAAGTTGAAATCATTCGAACTTGCATTAAAACCCCAAATTAAAATCAGAGACAGTGAGTAAATCAGTGAAGATTGAAGGTCGAGAGAGAGACAGAGTGAAAAGATAGTTAGATCCGCATCTTCCTCTTAACCTAAGCCCCCAATTTGAAACCCTAAGCTCTAATTCAAAACCCTAACCTTAATTTAAAACCCCACAAACACAGAGAATCACTAGAAAGAATCAGAGGTTGGGATGAAGTAGTGAGGTGTGATGGTGGCCAGAGTGAAGAGAGTTGGTCGGAGTCATATTGTGAGAGGATGGATGCATGGGTGGGTGTTGTTTCAGATTTAAATATGACAGAGAGACAAATAGAGTCTGAGACTCTTGGCGAAGGCAGAGATGGTAATGAGTGGGTAAGGATGTGTCTTTAGACAACACCCATATGCTTTTCTGCACACTTTACTTATTTTAATAATATATAATAGGCCCATTATAGATATGTTTGCTAGATGGAAATTTAGACATCATACATCATGTGTTTTTTAACACATTTTGTTTATTTTAATAATATATAATAGGCCATATAGATATCAACATATACATATATATACATACATATATATATATAATATTTATTAAAGTTTGGTTCGGGACATGAATACCGAATGATGTTAAGATGTGAGACTGAATCCCATAGCGAATAATTCGGGATTGGTTCGATTTCGGTACTAAAATTTTCAAGATTTTTCGTTTGAGCTTTTTTTGTTTGGTTTCAGTATGATTTTGTATGCTTTGGGATTTTTGGTATTTTTTTACACCCCTACTTTATATAGTAGTATAGATAGATTTTGGTCATTTCATAATAAATGGATTATTTCACATGAAAAAGTAGGGATGGGTTATAACTAAGTTGTGCCTAGTTCCAAAGCGATGCACTTTCTAAGTGGATTTGTAACACTATGAGCTCTAGCATTAGAGCAAGTCCAGTGTTGTGCATTGCCATGGGGACCGGCTGCTTAGAAACCCAAATCGGCAGCCTTCCATGCTCTAGGCTATATGGGCAATTGGGCTAGGGGTGGGCCCGTGGGAGAGGGGAGGCAAGAATCCACCGCCCGAACGCCTGAGGCGTGCTGATGCAAGGCTGACGTCATCATGACGTTAGCCATGTTATAAAAATAATAAAAAAATTGTAAAAAATAAAATAAAAAATGTAAAAAAAAATTATAAAAAAAAATATAAAAAAATGTAAAAAATAAATAAAAAATCCGAAAAAAAATTGATTTAATTTTTCTATAAATATCTTATCATTATCTTCCAACTTACACCACAATTTTATATTTTCTCAAATACTTTGCATTGTAATTTTTTATTTAATGACACATGGTACAACGAGACCGATTAAAAATCGTATCCGAAATTACAAATAAAATTATTTTGTATTATTTTATAAAATAAAAAATACTAATATTTTATTGTCTATTGCTATGGCTATTCAGTTTAGGGGTAGAGATGCAAAAACAATTATTGTTCATTAAAGATAGTTACTATTCACTGGAGGGGATTCAATAGGCAGTTGCCCTGAGGGTCTTCCAACACTGGAAGTGCTCTTATGTATCGAGGCGAGCTCGTCCTGTATGCAGAGTCAAGTTAGTTAACTTTGTTTCTGCTCTCTGACCACTCCTGCAAATAGAAACTGTAGTTTTGTTTCTCAATACACCCAGAAGTAGGGCTAGTTCGGTATGGGATCCCGTCCCGAAAATGGGATCCTGAATCCCAAATGGATCCTTTTTGGGATAGAAATTCGAATCCTGATCCCAAACCGAAATTTCAGTAATACCAAATTTCGGGATTCCCGAAATAAATTCTGGATTTTGGTATGGTTTTGGGATTTCAGTAGGGCAGAAATTTGGCTTCTTGTTAATGGAAGAAGCTGATAAATTCAATTCAAACCTGCAGATCGAGCACGCAAAGTAGAAAAGAATCAAACATGCAAAGTAGAAATCGACCATGGAAATCCAGAAATCCAAATCAACCAAATCCACATAAAATTAATCTAAAAATCCCCAGAAAATTAATCAAGAAATCCAAATCCAAATCGAAACAATCAAAAGCTCTAAATCGTAAATCCCTAATTTGTAAATCCTCATTTGAACCCTAATTCAAAGAAAGCTTCAGAGAGGATATAGAAGGAGATGGATCGATACTAGAGAGTAGAGACGAGAGAGCTTCGAAAATTTTGGCATTTTTCAGGACGGGATTACCGAACTTCGGAATGGTTTTGGTTTGGGATTTTTCAGTTTAGGTTTGGGACTTTTTCGGTTTGATTTGAAATTTTTGGAAATTTTTTCCAGCCCTACCCAGAAAGCAAATCAACAAATAGAGCTGCATGCACAAATCGTGAAAGATGTGCGACCGACCACCTGCAATAATGTGTTTCGGGCACAAATCATGCTCAACGTGTTTCACGACCGTCCTTTTATTGGTCAAGGTCCCCATTGGCTTAAAATATATTAAAAACCACAACTGATAGGGTCTGGCATACTTTCCATACAGTATTACCCAATTTACTTCTTTAACATTTAATTTTCTCTAAATTTATTTTTGAGGTAAACTGTTGATTTAATCGTTAAATTATTACTTAAGTGAAAATTAGGTTCTCAAATTATTTTTTTTTCAGAAAAATCAGTGGTCCATCTAATAATATTTATCAATTACATCCCCAATATTAAATTTGAATTTATTTTATTCAATTTTTCATTGACTTAAGTCATGTGACTTGCATGAAATGCACTTTAGATAGTAGATTGGTAGTTTTTCATAGTTTAAGAACTTACTTTCTTTGAGGAAATAGTGTATGAAATTAACTTTGAAGGGTAACCATGAGCTGCTGGCCCAGTGGTAAATGGCCGATTACGAGGCTTCCTTAAAACTAAAAACTGAAAGTCTCGGGTTTGAAACCCACTGTTGGTGTGGAAGCTAGACCTAGGGGGAGGCTGAAATTCCTTTTTGAGTCTTCCCAGCCCCCGGAAGGGGTGGATAACCGTGGCTTGCCACCAGTTGTCCCTCTTTAAAAAAAAAGTTTAAATTAAATTCGAAGGGTAAGTTAGACTTTAGATTCGCAACCTATATGCAACATTAAGAGCTTATATGCAAAAAAATTAGATAAAATTGCTTTGAATATAATATTAGAGATGTAATTAGCAATTTTTAATAAATTCAAAGACTTATTTTACTGAAAAAATAATTCATGAACCTAATTTTGACTGAGGTGATAATTCAGGGACTAAATCAACCGTTCACCCTTATTTTTATTCCTGATTTCAAGGACTACGTCATGTGAATTCTCCATTTTTTTTCCACCTTTGTCAAATTAAGATTCTTAGCCACTTTTGTTCGCCTCTCATTTTACTACTTGAGAAATGTTAAAGGATTACCTTAAAGTGTGACTTTTTGTAGACTTTCTGTTTTCTCATATTTTTTGTATAATATTTTATAATAATAACATAAAAATTAATATTAAACTGTGAAGTGACTACAAATTCTTAATAAATCTCATTTTTTTTAAAAACACTCTCATCGTTTCTCTTACTATTTTCACTTTATAAGCCGATGGGACCACGATACAGACTTTTCTAAACCGATGTCACTTCTAGCTACAATTGGATTCAATCACCAAATACATGCGACTGATTTGGACCGATTTGAAAGAAACATATTTAACTGATTGGTTAGTAATTTAGTTTAGTTTTTTTTTTTTTTTTTTTCGTTCTTGGTTTGACGTATTATGACACGAAAATAGACAGCCATTGACCAGTGCTTATGTATTATTAGTCTCACGATTGACATAAAGTTAATAATCTTTATCATTTGATTGATAGAAAACAAACCTTAACAGTAAAAGTACACGTATTAATGGATACGTTATTACGAAACTTTGGTTAGTAGTTTTGTAATTGTTATCCGTCAACTTTTTACATTTGTGAAGGTCTTATCCTCACTTGAAATCCTACTAGTAAAAACATTTTATATTATGGATTAAATGTTTAAATTAAAATAACCCAAGATGACTTGTAGTTACCTTTATTTATTTTCTTTTAATTATTTAAAATGACAAACGACAAGTCAAATTTTTAAGGGTGGTGGTATCAAAGGTTCTTGAACTTTACCCCATGTTTAGTTTTCGTCACTGAATTCTCATATTAGTTTCTTCCGTCCTCCAATTTAACTCTGCGTTGCACGAATGGTACTTCCATCAAATCTATCTTCTTTTCCATTAAATTTAAGGCTATAGTGGTCTTTTTATACAAAAAATCTAATTTATTTTAAAAAGGGATGAACTTGGTTCTTAAGGTTAAGGATGAGTTCCTCCTCAAAATACTTCATGACTTATTTACAAAATATCGTGTTTATGATCTGAACCGTTCATGTTAAAAATCTTTATGTAAGATCAACTTTGCAAAAAATCAATCAAAATTAAGATCGTTTAGTCAATCATGAAGGAGTTTATATCATAAGCACAAAGTTCTGTGAATAGGATCATGAAGTATTCTAAGGAGGAGATATCATGAAGTATTTTAAAGAGGAGTTCCTCCTCAATCTTTGAGGATCCAATTCTTTCCTTTAAAAATTTTATTATCATATTTTTTGGACAAAAGGACTAATCAAGCTTGCTTATATATATATGAGCACTAGAGAGTGGCTTGCCAAGAACGTTCAATCCTAAGTTATAACAATGGCACTTATCACATTCTCCTCGCTCTCTCCCTCTTTGGTCTCAACTAGTACTAGGCATCAAGGATTAATCCATCTTCCAAAAGTTCTGCTTCAAAGAACAGTAGGAAAACAACCCTCCTTCGTTTATGTATCAACAAACTCATCACCGTCATCGGAGGTTATCAGTAATCGTCCGGCAGCACAACGGCGATCCGCTCAATACCATCCTACCATTTGGGATTCCAAACTCATCGACTCCTTCACCACTCATTACACAGTACGTATACTACGATCGTTTGCAAGTTGTCATGACTCATGCATACGTAAACACATCTTGATCATTTTTTTTGACTTATTTGTTTTCATTCTTGCAGTATGAATTGCAGGGGACGCGATTGGAGCATCTAAAGCAGAACGTTACTGAAACGTTGCTGGCAGCATCAACTAGGAGTACTAAAGACACTACTAGCACTTTATCGATGTTAAAGCTTATCGACTCAATGCAGCGATTGGGAGTGGCCTATCATTTCGAAAAGGAGATCCAAGCAGTCCTAACTAGCCTTGGTTCTTCCAGTACTGCCAATACACCAAGTGATCTTCACACCGTTGCCTTGCAGTTTCGGATACTACGAGAACATGGTATCCCTAGTAGCCCAGGTAAAGCACATGAATTATTTTGTTGATCACAATTAGTAATACATGTTTTCGAAGCAAGGCTTAATTAATTGTGAGTTACGGTGACAAAATGATCGAGCAGATGTGTTTAACAAGTTTAGAACCAGAGACGGAAGATTCGAGGATAGCTTAAGCAAGGATATAGAGGGACTTTTGAGCTTGTATGAAGCCTCACACCTTGGTACGCTTGGGGAAGATCATGTTTTGGAGGAAGCCAAAAGTTTTAGTGCCAAAAAGTTGAGACAATTAGTGGGAACACTGGAGGGTGAAGATGGTTTATTGAAGCAACTAGTTCAGCAATCCATGGAAATCCCCTTACATTGGAGGATGCCAAGGATAGAAGCTCGAAGCTTCATCGATATCTACAAAAAGGACGATTCTAGGAACATGGAGTTGCTTGAATTAGCCAAATTGGATTATAATATTGTCCAATCAGTATATCAGAGAGAGATAAAGGAGCTATCAAGGCAAGAAATATAAATTTTCTTTTCTATTTTATTTGCAATTTGATTTGATTTTCCAGAGACGCACAAGTGGAGGACAGGGTTTGCCCTACTCACTTTTAGGCTTGAGGCCTGCATGCCAACACTTAAAGCGACTTTAACCCAAACATGTCAAAAAAACGACAGCATAATACTTCGGACACGTACTGAGTTTCTAAATGTGCAGGGTGAAATTTTAAAAAGAAAACTAATGAAAATTTTAATTTTTTTTTTAGTTTTAATGAAAAATGATAAATAAAGGTGTAGTGAATAGTATTAGTGAAAAGTAAAAATATGGTTTTTGTTAAAAGTGAACAGTACCGAAAGTGTTTCGTTAAAACTTCCAATTTTAAATGATGCTATTTGTAGATTGATTAATAGATATTCTTTGTACAAACTAATCAATTTTGTTAACAATTATAAAATATCAGGATTAAAAAAAATAATATATGTGGACTAAAAAAAGATCTTACAAGAAACCTATACGATCTAGAGAGCACAACTAAATACATAAACGATGCCAAGATTAAAAGTAAAAAAAATATAAATTGGAGAGCTATAGATTGAGAGAGAATATCTTCTAACACTCAAAACCCTAGAATTGTACAAAAGATATAAGCATTTTTCCAGATACACTTTGTTTTAAATGTTGAATTTATGGGTTTATTTCTTCTTATGTAATTATTTTTAGGGGAAACTTGATATAAGTCCAATTTTTTGAGCCAATTGTAGGAATAGTCCAGTTTATTAAAATAAGTCCAATTTGTTATATTTAATTATTTAATTATCAATAGTTATCTGTTCAATGATAAGATTTATTATAAAAATCAAATTTCTTCCCAATTATCTCTTTGCTTATTTCTTTTTATTTATCTTTTTGTTATTTCTCGTTCTTCCTCCTACCTTAAACCCCATTTATAGATTTTATTTTTAATTTTTATAATCAACCTATATCACAGGTTAATTATGTTTATCTACCTATATGACAGATTCTTTTTTTATAATCAACCTGTCACAGATTAATGTGTCTTACTTGTAGGTATGTTATGTTTTTTCTACATTTTAATTAGGTTTCATATCTCACATATAGGTATTATATACATTCATATATTTGTTACTTGAGTTAGGGTAGAATGTTTTGTAGATAAATTTATGTTAGTATATTAGTTTTTTTGTTATAAGATATTAAATATATTCTTTTGGAGTTGGAAAATGCATAATATTAGAAGATTTTAATTGATTTTTAATATTTTTAGAAAATATAAAATGAGTATAACAGAAATAAAAATAAATAATTAAATAACTGGACTCACTCCTGAAAACACTCTACATTTTTGGACCTGGATCTAAAAGCCCCTTATTTTTAATGAACAGCTAAGATTAGAACTAGTTCATAGACTATATGAATGATAGCTGTTATAGCAATTGTGTGTCTTAAGTTGTACACATATTGTGCATGTGAGTTCAGTCATATAAAGTACTCTAATGCAAAACATGAACACCTTTTGGCGGCACCGCAGTTGCAAAAATCAAGATGACAAGGCTTTGAATTTGGATGTTAATTTGATGAGTCATGAATTTTTTTTGGGGACTGTTCATTTACCTAGTTGACATTACGAGGGAGTGAACACACAATCTCCTGCGTAATAAATGCATACCACTGCCACTAAGAAACAATTTGATAATTAATCAAATTGTTTACTATTTATTCAAATTTAACATAAACTCATATAATATAAGAAAAACTAATAAAAATAGTTTGAAAACTTTGAGTTTTGACCATAATAGCAAAATAAAGGGTAAAGTGAATAGTATTATGATTGACTTTTTAGTGTAAAAATATGGTTTTTCATTAAAATGAACAGTACCGAAAGTTTTTTGTTAAACTTTCCTATAATATATCCTAATATATATTCTTCGGGCCCTAGATTTTTTGGGGTCCCGAAAGGTCACCTTGTTGGCACTGGGCCAGGGTTGGCCCTGTATCTAGCACACTTAACGTAGCTTCACCCCCATCATTTTAATTATTTCAACGTTTTGCTTAGGTAGAAGCTTGCGTTACAATGCTCAGTGTTTATACCGAAGCAGGTGTTTACTTAAATTTCACTAAGATTATATCCAACAAATGCAGGTGGTGGAGAGATTTGGATTTTGAACATAAGGCAAATTTCTCGAGAGACAGATTGATGGAGAACTATTTGTGGGCAATGGGTATCAATTATGAGCCCCAATTCTCGAATTGCAGGATTGGCCTCACCAAATTCGTTTGCATATTAACAGTAATTGATGACATGTATGATGTTTATGGATTCTTGGATGAACTTGAGCTCTTTGCACAAGCAGTATATAGGTAAGTAATTAATTAAGCACTAAGATGTAATTTTTATTTTTTTTATTTTTTATTTTGTGAACAAAAGTACTAAGATGCAATTTATCTTGGTAAAAAAAGTACTTAATAGATGCAATTATATATGTATAATGTGTGATTTCGTTTTTTGTTCCTTTATGATTTCGTTTTTGCTTGTTTAACACAGTTGGAATATGGAGGCCAAGGAAGAGCTTCCCGAGTACATGCAGCCAATTTATACAGCCATGCTCGACTTTGGGAATGAAGTAAATGATAACGTATTTAAAATCAATGATTTAAGCGTTCTTCCGTATATTAAGAAAGAGGTAACTAACAACAAACACTATAGCTGAATTCGTTAGGAACATCGGAGGTCGTCTCTAACAATGTTAGACTTGTAGCTCTTTGTTGCTAACTAAACCTAAACACTTGACTAGAGCGTGTAGGATAACTAGGGTTTGGCCATAATAAATTAATATGCAAATTACAACATAAATATATTGGCTCTGTTATTCTATTTTCCCCATTTTCTTAATGGGAATTGTTATTGGCACTCCAAAATTTTCATTCTACACTCCAAACTTTCTATATTTAGAAAGAAAAATACATTTGTGAGGACTGTAGAATGAGATTTTTGGAGTCTCAATAATACTTCCCTTCTTAATTTATGATTTATTTATTATTTTGTGTGTGCTTGCGCTTGCAGTGGGTAAATCTTTGTAATTCATATCTGGTGGAGGCACGATGGTTTTACTGTGGATACACACCAACCCTAGACGAGTACATAATGAATGCATGGACTTCAGTGGGTGGTCCTGGGGCAATTCTCCATGCTTATTTGTTGTTGCAAGGACGCAACATAACAAAAAGCTCACTTGACTCCGTTGAGCATGGCTCTCAAATAATATATTGGTCATCTCTAGTGACTCGACTTAGCGATGATTTGGCCACTTCCAAGGTAAATGTAAACGTGTTATATATATATCAGCTATACATGAGTAGTTTGATAACCATTTTGTCTTGAGTTCTATTTTTTTTAATAAAAAAAATACTAAAATGGTTATCAAACAATTTGATAATTAGATTCTAATCCTTTTATCTTGGAATTAACTAAGGCTGAGAGTGAGAGAGGTGATGTGGCAAAATCTGTTGAGTGCTGCATGAAAGAAAGAGGCATATCTGAAGAAGAAGCTCAGGACTGCATAAACGAATTGATCAGCTCTTCGTGGAAGAAGATTAATGAGGAGAGTTCAAAAACTGCCATTCCAAAATCAATTGTAAAAATGTCACTGAATATGGCTCGGACTGCTCACTCTATTTTCCAACATGGAGACGGTATTGGAACTTCAAATGGGGACACCAAAGATCGTTTAATATCTTTGATTGCTAATCCTATCCCTATTATCATTCACAGTTAAGTGATAAATGATAACATATCAATGATACTGCCATTGATGAATACAGAAAAGAAAACTAGTATTGCAGAGAACTAATGATCGAAGAAATAGAGGGAAAGGAAGAGAGAGAAGGAAGAATTATGTGCTTTAAGATCTTTGTATATTTCTGAATGAATTGATACATTGAGAATTACAATCTTATATAGTAGCTAGGTAACCTTAGGCCTTAAGCTATATATATATATATATATATATATATCCAACTGTCTAACAACCTAACTATTTTATTAGCTGAGGTGGCTTAACAAACTAGCGGAGATGGCATATGATATGGCATTCATCTTCAACATCCCCTTCAATCTCAACTGGGGTTCCCAGGTTGAAGATTGTAACAATTACGATTGAATGCTAGACTGTGCAATCCTTTTGTTAATACATCAACTGTTTGATCTTTAGTAGGAATATAGACTACTTCCAAATCTTTCTTTTGTACTCTCTCCATGACAAAATGATAGTCTGTGTCTAAGTACTTGATCCTAAAATGAAATACTGGATTTGCACTCAAAGCTATTGTAGACATATTGTCACAGTGAATAACTAGAGGATCAGACAAGTTGACTCTCAAATCCTTTAAAATGTTCCTCACCAATGCAATATCAGCTGCAATGTGTGCTAGGGCCTTACATTCAGCTTCAGTTGAGCTTCTGGAAACTGAATTATGTTTCTTTGCTTGCCAAGATATTGGATTGTGCCCCAAGAACACAACATAACCAGTCACTGATCTTCTAGTATTAAGATCTGTAACCCAGTCTAAATCTGAAAATGCACTAAGACTAAACATTATATCTGTAGTATAAGTAATTCTAGTCTGAATTGTACCCTTCAAATATATGATGATTCTCTTCACTGATCCAAAATGCAATTCTGTTGGTGTAGTCATGAATTGACAAACTGAATTAACTACAAAAGCAATGTTTGGTCATGTGAAAGTTAGGTACTGTAATGATCGAACCAAGTTTTTGTATAGAAATGGATCTGACATTGGTGTTCCTTCTACATCAAGCAATTGATTGTGAGGTTTGCAGGGTGTATTTGCAGGCTTGCATGAATCCATTCCTACCTTATGAATTAAGTTTTTAATGTACTTCGTTTGATTGACAAATATATCACCATTGCCTTATAATGGATCTGTAAACCTAAGAAATAGGTCAATTTCCCCATATCTTTCAATTTAAATACTTCAGACAATTCTGTAATAACATTCTGAACCTTAGATGAATTCGATCCTATGAGGATAATATCATCCACATATAGCAGCAACACAATTGTATCAGTACCATCATACTTAACAAATAAACTTGTATTAGAAGGAGATGCAGTGAAATCCAATACAACTAAGTAGCTTGTGAACTTGAAATTTCATGCCCTAGGGGCTTGCATTAAACCATATAGTGACTTTATCAATTTGCAAACATGATTTGGTTTAGTAGGATAACCAAAACCTTGAGGTTGTTTCATATAAACTTCTTCCTGTAAATCACCATGTACGAAGGCATTTTTAATGTCTAATTGCCTGAGATCCCAATGATTCACTGCAGCAACTGCTAAAATTATTTTCATTGTTATGTGTCTCACCACGGGACTAAAGGTATCCAACTAATCAATACCATGTTCCTGAGAAAAACATTGCCCCTTTGTATCTTGACACACTTCCATCTGGATTCTTCTTGATTTTGGAAACCCATTTACTTCCAACTATTGATCTGTCATGTGATGGAGGTATCAGCATCCATGTGTCCTGTGCTATGAGATAATCATACTCTTCTTGCACTGCCAATTGCCACTGTGGTATACTAGTGCTTTTCTAAATGTACTTCGTTCTAAAATATCACTAATCTCATAAACAAATGAATAACCTCCAGTAAATAATTCATCTTTAGTTAACTGGAGTGATTGCAGTTCAGGAAATGAAGCAATCATAGCTGCATAGTTCTTTCTTTCAATAGCTCCACTTTTCAGTCTAGTCATGACAGACTGAGAAAATTATTAGTACAAATATTAGATTTTGGTTCTAAGTGTATAGGGAGAATTACCTCAAGCTGCAATGTGGAATGGACAGGCAACATTTGATTTGTACAAGAGTGATGATGACTTTGAGGTACATATTCCATATCAGTTGAAATAACACTACTGTCATTCATATTCATACTGGCATGAAGCTCATTGTTACTTGAATTTGTACTATTATCTGTCATTAACTCAGTATTAACATTTGCCCTTGTTTCTTCATTAACTCAGTATTAACATTTGCCCTTGTTTCTTCATTAACTCAGTAACATCTGCCCTTGTTTCTTCATTAACTACTTGTTTATCAATACACTCATTTCCTTGCCTTTGAACTTGTTCACATATTTCTGGTAACTAGATCACAACATGTGATAAACTTGACTTAGACAATTCTCTTGTATTACATGAAACTGCATTTTTCTCATTCTTGAAAGGATAAATGTCTTCATCATGAATGACATGTCTTGACAGTATAAACTTTTTGGACTTCATCTCAAAACATATAACTCCTTTGTATCCTTGAGTGAATCCAAGAAAGACACATTTAACTGACCTTGGTTGCAACTTATTCCCATTGAAAAGCCTGAGTAAAGGATATACTGCATTGCCAAATATTTTTTAAAATGTGAATTTTAGGATCTTGATTGAACAACACTTGATATGGAGATTTTATCCCAAGTAGTTTACAATGCATTCTGTTTATAAAAAACATGCAGCATGTGAACATGCATGGTACCAAAATGACATAGAAATTTGTGATTCATTCATCATTGTCAAAGTTGTTTCTACCAAGTGTCTATGTTTTCTTTCTGCAATCTCAATCAGCTATGGGGTATGTGGACATGATAATTGATGAACAATGCCCTTATTTTGCAAAAATTCCTTAAACACTTTACTTTCATACTTTCCTCCACCTGTCAGATTGAAGACACTTAATAGCTTAATTAAACTGCGTAGTCACAAATGCATAAAATTTGACAAATATCGGAAATGCATCTAATTTATTTACCATAGGAAAGATCCATACAAACCTAGATTGGTCATCTAACTGATATAACATCTATAGTCTTCAACTGACTTTTGAGGTGATGGACCCCAAACATCAGTGTGAATCTTATCAAACACAACTTTAGATCTTTCTTGTCTTACATGAAATGGTAATTTGCCCATTTTGCCTTGAATACAAGCTATACACAATGAAGAGCATTCATCTACACTAACTAGTAACTGATTATTCTGTAGCATGGACTTCAATATTTCTTCAGATGGATGTCCTAACCGTTTGTGCCATTAGCAACTTTAACCTTCTTTCCCAAAAAAGCAGCATATCTTCCCAATCGTGCAGCAAATGATCTCTGAAAAACACAGACTGGAATCTTAAACAACTGTCAATCATCACTATTTCCTTGGTACAAAATCAAGTCTATTGCCTTGTCTTGTATAAAGAAAACCAAATTATTACAGATAACCCAGCAACCATTGTCTATACATAACTTTTTTACTGATAATAAATTCATAGTTATCTTTGGCACATGTAGTACATTATGTAAAATGAGAGAAATAGAAGATGTTTTTATGACAGATGAACCAATATAAGAACTGGAAAACCTTCACCACTTCCAACAGTGATTTTAGCATCACCATTATATGGAGTAACTTGATTCAATATATCTAGTTTGGCAGTTATGTGGTGAGTGGTACCTGTGTCAACCACCCAAGTGTCTGCAACTAAAAAATCATGAACATTTGGAATTGAACCTACATTATTTAACCCATGTGTTGTCATCCCTGCAAGAGATTGAGGTGAAGTTCTACCTTTATAGGCATAGTTGTTCCTGTGATAACACTTCAAAGATGCGTTTCATTTCTTTCCACATATTTGACAAACCAGAAAGCCATTTGATGAATGACCATTGGAAGTATGCCTTTGATAACAATTTGGAGCTGTATGTCCTCTTTTTGAACATATTTGACATTCAGGTGACACTGAAGACTTATAATTGGTGTTGCCATTCCAGTTACTGCCTTGCTTAAAACTATTTCCAGAAAAATTATTTCCAAAACCTGAGTTATTGCCAGAAAATGAACTAGTTGCTCCATTTGATCCATTTTGAGGAATTTTTCCATTATATATGTATCCATTATAGTTTCCTTTGTCTATTTCCAAAGTTTGAAAATGATCTGGAGTTGTTGTTGCCATAGAATCTTCTGTTATTGTTGTTGAAGATATTCCTTTGCTGTGATTGAAAAGATTTTCCTTCATTGCCCATATAACCAGAACCACAATTAAAATCTTGAGATCCTTGAGAGTTAGAACTCTCTCCTTGTGTATTTGATGACTCTCTTTGTACACATAAAGCAGACATAGAATTGGTTAAACTTGACATCCTGGATTTAATATACCTCTATGCACCGAGAAGCTGAGCTTGAAAATCTTTTAATGAAATACTTGAATCGCTTGCCAAAATTATTGTTTTGATGACCTCAAACTTTGGTGGCAATCCATATATTGCAACAATTATGAAATCATTGTCAGTGATCTTTTCTCCAACAAAAACAAGTTGATCTTTAATCCCTTTTAGCTTCAACAGATACTTATCCACATAATCTATGCCTTTTTGTGTAATGTGAAACTCAGACTTTAATTGATTCACTCTAATGATAGAAACTGATGTAAATCTTTCTTGAAGACATTCCCAAGCCTCATGAGATGTTTTGCAACCAACCATGTGATCCATTGCCTCATCAGAGAGTGGCAATTAACAGACTCAACAATTCTTCACCCATTCTTTGTATTAAACTATTATTTCCTTTGTAACCCCAACATTTGTACTCACATAATAATTTGATGGACATTTAGACTCACCAGTAAATAACTCAAATAGATCATAACCTGGTAACACTGATTGAAATTGATAGCTCCAGTTTGTGAAATTATCATCTTGAAGCTTTACAGTTATCATCCCTAATAGATCTTCAATCTTGACAGAATTTGCTACCATTATACCCAACTTCAAAAAAATTTCACCAAGATTTCTTGTTTCTTCTTCAAATTAACCAACTTTGTAGACAGAATTCACAATCAAATGGTAACTAAGACAACTTTCAACCAATCTTGAACATAACACTTTTCACACTTTGGCATCGCTCTTTAACTAGTGGAAATCAAGAAACACAACTATATCAATTCAATCACACTTTGGCATCGGCCTTTAACAAGTGGATATCAAGAAACTACTTCACAATTCTATCAATCTTGTCAATAACGACTTTGGCCTTGTATTGATCAATCACACAGAAAACTAGCATTTACACAAACATATACAGTGCCGTAACTTCAAATATAACATGAAACCGCCATGAATCTTGAATCACAGGACCCAGATAGCACATTGTATACCCCATTTGCATATCAAAAAAAACCCAGATCACATAAAGCCCAGATTGGAGATTAACAGAACCACCTTCAAAGAACTTCCAAGAATCGCACCTCTAAACTATCTTCAGTACTTGCAAGAAAAGCCAGTGGAAGATACACACACCAAGGATTGTCCTGGGCGATTGATACCATGATAACAGATCAATGATACTGCCATTGATGAATACAGAAAAGAAAACTAGTATTGCAGAGAACTAATGATCGAAGAAATAAAGAGAAAGGAAGAGAGAGAATGAAGAATTATGTGCTCTAATATCTTTATATATTTCTGAATGAATCGATACATTGAGAATTACAATCTTATATAGTATCAAGGTAAGCTTAGGCCTTAAGCTGTATATCTGATTGTCTAACAACCTAACTGTTTTATTAGCTGAGGTGGCATAACAAACTAGCTGAGATGACATATGATGTGGCATTCATCTTCAACAATAAATAGGGTGGTGAGCATCACCATCACTTAAGTGTGGTGAGCAAAACTATTCCCTTGTGTTATCTTGAAGTCTTTGGATTGAAGACCTCTTAAATTTTATCCAAAATGTCCTCTTTGATGTTCGTATCAGTTCTTGTAATAAACATCTATTGTTTCTCCTTTAAAAGACTTAAAGTGGAGCTTTTCCCATGGGTTGGTCTCGTCACGCGATCTCAGGTTTACGATGACGATGAACGGTAACACGAACCCAACTCCAAGAGGAACTTCATAATTCTGGTTAGGTTGGTTCAATTTCTCAAGAAAGCTCAAGTATATATGCCCTCTGATTTTGTCAAGGTGAGACCATAATTGATCGGTTTTTTTAGCTTGTATTTATAGGGAGAGAGATAAGGTTAGGATTCGTGACATTGATGTGCAGTCTCTATTTTCTGAAATCTTAGACCATCTTCAAAGGAGATGTCGAAAATGTCACATAGACGTATAACAGTAACAAATGACATACCATTTACTCCAATCAAGATGTTAAAATAGACATGGAAAAGAAGGCTAAGCTGACATGAACAAAGAGATGTCAAAATTGACACTGCCTTCAAATATGCTTTTTGCTATTTCCAAAGACATTTCACTTGCCTTACCTTAAATGTTAGCATATTTAAGTATTATTTTATTATTTTTAAACCAACATCAACCCAACTTTATTATTTTTGTTAAAAAAAACATAAATGAAGCAATAAATTTTGGTTTTGGTGGAAGGAAAATATTGACAATATGTCAAATTACTAAGTCAGCCATCAACTTTATTCAAAGATCGATTATTTTGTTGGAATCCCATGCATCGATAAGTTTTTTATTGGATTTGAAAATTGGAGCGCTACTTTATTGTCATAGATTTTCCCGAAGAAAAGAAGGTAAAGAATGCTTCATTCAAACTGAAGGGTTGTGCTGCTAACGATAGTGGCAAGAGTGCATTTTTGCTCACCACCTTATTTATCACCGTTAGATGTGTTTAAATTTTGAGATTTGTGCCTATCCACTATACAAATCTAGAAATTCAAACTCATTTAACAGTGATAAAAAGGGTGGTGAGCATACACCATAATTTATGGTGGTGAGCAAAAATGCTCCCAAGTGGCAAGGCAAAGATTGAATTAGATCTTGATCATGGAAGATGAAGAATATTCTCATGACACAATTTTATAGTATCGAAATTTGGACCTATTCGGAATATATGGATTTTGCTAAGGATTCAAGATTCAAAACAAATTTTTATATGTTAAGACAAAACTTTAGAAGAAAAGAAAACTTGTAAATAACTCATAAAAATTTTATTGTAGTGCAAAAAGAGAAAAGGTGTTGACAAACAGAATTGTTCAACTATAAAGAGGTCAAGCTCCAAACACAATTTCAAAAGAATCTGAAGTGCGAGCGGTCATAATACACCCCGAAAATATTGAGGAGAAGAATTGCTATTAAAATCTGATATAGAGGACGAGTTGCAGGTTGATCTTCTTGTTGACGAGAAGGTTGATGACTCACAAGTAGTTCTCTAGGTCAAAATATGTCTCAAACAAAAGAAGCTGAAATCATTGTGGGAGACGAAATAAATTTTGTGGAGCCTGCATCAGATCAACTGGACTAACATCTTGTGGTTGCTCAAGCAAGCAAGTTCCAAATCCATGAAGTTTCAACCAAGTTAGAATACGGGTACCACGAGGCTTATGTCAAACTTATTTATGGAAAAGTGACTATTAGGGGCAGAATATTAGAGGCAGGATATGGGAGCATTTTTGCTCATCACCATACATCTAATCAATTGACACGTGTCATTTTACTTAATCTTGGTTAATTTTTTTTCAAAATTGAAAAACTAATGCAATAGGGACAAATAAGAAACTGCCTCTATTACTTTTATCAGTAATAGGGGCGGAATAAATTTCCCCTAACGATTTTTTTTATTTTTACACTCAAACAAAAAAATATATTCATATAAAAATTATCTCCTGATTGCTGTTTTTCCCTTCTTCCTCCCTCTGCCGTCTCTCCTTCCACCTCTCCTGCACTATGAATCCCTTTCCTCTCTTCTTTTCTTCCTTCCTCTTCATCATCTCATCTTTCTCTTTCTTCCTTGCCATATTACCGTGGAAATGTCCCAGAAAGTGAAGGAAACATCAAAAGAAAGGTTTGCAATGATTCAATGGAGAGAAAAACTAGTTCTTTATAGTTTAATTCAATGTTATTTCTCCATTAAACTTTCTGTTTTGCAAGTTAATTTGAGGGCGGAAGAGGCTGAAGTGCAGTTGGTTAAAGTTTTTGGCAAGAAATTTTATTGTAGAGGTACATACTTTCTTATGGATTTTGCTTGTGGATTTTTTTTTTTTTTAATATATACTTTTAGATTTTTCTTGTAAATTTAACTGTTTGTGGTATTGAAGTTTTACTGTTGTTCTAATTGTTTTATAATTGCGGTTATGATTTAGTCTAATAGTTGCTCTTTGATATATTTACAGTTGCTAACTGAGAAAAAACGTAAGTTGAAATCGTTCGTCATGCAGGGAACTTAAGAGAAGAAACGGCTTCGAGATTTATTCTGGACAACTTCATCAGAGATTAAGAACAAGGGATTGACGAGAAGGTTTATTTTTCTGGAGAAGATGAAGAGTTGTTTGGGTTTTGTAACCGATGAGAACAATGAATTGTTCAAAAGAAATTATTTATCAACCAAATAAATAATATTTTATTGATTGTGTGTGTGTGTGTGTGTGTGTGTGTGTGTGTTTTATTATATTGGAAGTATTTGGGGCGGAAACATTTGCCTTAAATGGTGTTTCCGCCTTAAATGGTTGCAAGTGGCTCCTTACCGTGGTGAAAAGATGTTAAGTTATTGTATGACAGCGTGGGTTCGAACTTCTTCAATGGTTAATCTAACAAAATCCATCGTTTGACAAAAAAAAAAAAAAAAAAAATGGTTGAAAGATATTAGTGGAATATTTTTAAATAAGATTTCCAACGTGACAGATAAGACTACTAGGTGCAAAAATTTGACACTATTTGCCCCTAATAACAACGACAACGCCTTTTTTAGAGGCAAATATATTTTCTGCCATTGCTTTCTATTAGGGGCTGTTTTTCAAGATATTACACTCCATAACCCTGCAGAGATACAAGATTTGGTTTTCATGAGTGATCAATTTTTATTTCAGAAAATTCAACATCAATTTATTTTTTGTCTATCAATGGTCATAACACACAAGATAAAATGTTTGTTCAAGATGAACTTCTTCAAGAGAACTTGAGGTCGAGTTCTTTCTAAGAAGATGTGAATGACGGAAGACGAATTTGTGTTATTTTAGATGTCAAAAAAGTTAAAAGAAGTAAGCGCCATTTAATTATGAAAAGTGATTGGAGAGTTCGTAATTCACGGGTTAAAAGATTATTTGTTGCTGCATTGGAAGAATCAGTTTTGTTATTAATAGACTAGGATACAGAAGGGAATAACTGAAAGAAAAGAAATCAATTAGTTATTCATCAAAGTTAGAGTACGAGTAACACAACACTCATGCCAATCTTATTTATGGAGTTGAGTTCATGATTATACCACCAAAATACGAGGATACTTGACTCCATAACCCAGAGATACAAAATTTGGTTTTCAACAGTAATCAATTTCATCATATTTTTCAATTGAAAATCAAGAATTTCTTTCAAATATCTGGAGTTTAAGAATTCTTTAAGGATAACTGTTAGCGATCCGTTTAAGTATTATTGAGATGACAGCTGCTGCCATTTTAAGTATTATGTACGGTTTTAAACAATTATGGGAAAAAATGTGCAACTTTCTGCAATAAAGTGTTTCCAGCACAAATCATATTCTGAACGTGGACTCTATGCCACTGTTTCACAGGAAAAATTATAAAAGACAATCCTCCTATTAATTAGTTCTATCTCTTTCATTCACAACCCTCATCTTCCTCTTATGTCAACAATACAATAAATTCAAACCTATTCTTTCCTATTTCAGACCAACTTCCAACTTCCAACTTCCAACTTCCAGGTCCATTAATTTACATCCCACCACTAATTCTAATATTTTATTATATCTATACGTCATAAAAACAATAGTGTTCACTTTTAAATTAAAAAAAAAAAAAAAAACTTTGATCTTTCTCTTTCACGGTGGAACTTAGAAGCAAGACTCCAGTCTACAAAGATATTCTTCTTCCCACTTTATGAAATTTCATATATATTGTCATATACAATTCAAATTAATTCAACAACAATGGGATTGGTAAAATCTATTTTGTTCTCTGTAAAATTTTGTTGTTTATCCTCCATCGTACCACTTAGTTAAGTGTTAAGTGTTTAGAAATTTTTATCGGTTAAACTTAATAGTACAGATTACAAGGTTATCATGCAATGGTTTCAAAACATAAAAACTCATATGAGATAAGTATGGGTAATGTGAATAGATAATATTGTGCATGTTTAAAAATATTTTTAAAATGACTGAAATCACTTTTGGTTGTTTTTGGGTTTTAAAAACACTTGAAGTGCATTTTGAAAGATGCTTCTAAGTATGTACTTCTTGCAGAAAGCATTTCAAGTTCTTTTTCATGATTCATTTGCATAATAACCAAAGGTTGCTTCTAAAATTATAACAATGGCACTTAGCTTGCTTATATATAAACAAGCACTATAGCTTGCTAAGAACATTCAACTCTAAGTTATAAC
The DNA here is from genome assembly GCF_019419815.1 of Pyrus x bretschneideri. Classification (NCBI taxonomy): domain Eukaryota; kingdom Viridiplantae; phylum Streptophyta; class Magnoliopsida; order Rosales; family Rosaceae; genus Pyrus; species Pyrus x bretschneideri. The sequence continues at coordinate 6,170,832 of NW_025999424.1, read as the reverse complement.
AATGGCACTTATCACCTTCTCCTCGCTCTCTCCCTCTTTGGTCTCAACTAGTACTAGCTATCAAAGATTAATCCATCTTCCAAAAGTTCTGCTTCAAATGACAGTAAGAAAACAATCCTCCTTCGTTTATGTCTCAATAAACTTATCACCATCATCGGAGGTTATCAGTAATCCTCCGGCAGCTCAACGGCGACTCGCTCGATACCATCCTACCGTTTGGGATTCCAAACTCATCGACGCCTTCACCACTCAATACACCGTACGTATAATTTAATCTTCTGCAAGTTGTCATGACTCATGCATACATGAACACATCTTGATAATTTTTTGGCTTATTTTTTTTTTCATTCTTGCAGTATGAATTACATGGGGCGCGATTGGAGCGTCTAAAGCAAAACGTTGCTATAACGTTACTGGCAGCATCAACTAGTAGTACTAAAGACACTACTAGCACTTTCTCGATGTTAAAGCTTATCGACTCAATGCAGCGATTGGGAGTGGCCTATCATTTTGAAAAAGAGATCCAAGCAGTTCTAACTAGCCTTGGTTCTTCCAGTACTGCCAGTACATCAAGTGATCTTCATGCGGTTGCCATGCAGTTTCAGATACTACGAGAACATGGTATCCCTATTAGCCCAGGTAAAGCACATGAATTATTTTGTTGATCACAATTAGTATTAAATGTTTTCGAAGCAACGCTTAATTAATTGTGAGTTATGGTGACAAAATGATTGAGCAGATGTGTTTAACAAGTTTACAACCAGAGACGGAAGATTCAAGTATAGCTTAAGCAAGGACATGGAGGGACTTTTGAGCTTGTATGAAGCCTCACACCTTGGTATGCTTGAGGAAGATCATGTTTTGGAGGAAGCCAAAAGTTTTAGTGCCAAAAAGTTGAGACAATTAGTGGGAACACTGGAGGGTGAAGACGGTTTGTTAAAGCAACTAGTTCAGCAATCACTGGAAACCCCCTTACATTGGAGGATGCAGAGGATAGAAGCTCGAAGCTTCATCGATATCTACCAAAAGGACGATTCTATGAACATGGATTTGCTTGAATTAGCCCAATTGGATTATAATATTGTCCAATCATTATATCAGAGAGAGATAAAGGAGCTGTCAAGGCAAGAAATATAAATTTTCTTTTGTATTTTATTTGCAATTTGATTTGATTTTCTGCTGACACATACAGTGGAGGATAGGATTTGCCCTACGCACATTATAAAGGCTTGAGGCTTGCATGCTTATATATAATGCGACCTTATCCACATACGTTGGTAAAATAATGACCACATATATAAGGTTTATATATAATGTGTCATCATCTACACACGTTGGTAAAATACAGACCACATATATATTACCCTTAACATAGTATCGCACCCCCCCCCCCCGGGTCATTTTATTTCAATGTTTAGCTTAGTTACAATTTTATGTTACAATGCTCAGTATTCACACTGATGCAGGTCTTTAGTTAAATTTCACTAAGATTATATCCAACAAATGCAGGTGGTGGAGAGATTTGGATTTTGAACATAAAGCAAATTTTTCGAGAGACAGATTGATGGAGAACTATTTGTGGGCAATGGGAGTCAATTATGAGCCCCAATTCTCGAATTGGAGGATTGGCCTCACCAAATTCGTTTGCATACTAACAGTAATTGATGACATGTACGATGTTTATGGATTTTTGGATGAACTCGAGCTCTATACACGTGCAGTATATAGGTAAGTAGTTAATTCAAGTACTAAAATGTAATTTATCTTGGTAACAAAAGTACTTAATAGATGCAATTATATATATATATATATATAAAGAGTGATTTTGTTTTTTTTGTTGCTTTCTGATTTCGTTTTTGCTTGTTTAATGCAGGTGGAATATGGAGGCCATGGAGAAGCTTCCGGAGTACATGAAGCCAATTTACACAGCCATGCTCAACTTTGGGAATGAAGTAACTGATAACGTATTTAAAAACAATGGTTTAAGTGTTCTTCCTTAAATTAAGAAAGAGGTAACTAGTAACAGAGATGACAGCTAAGTTGCTTAAGAACATTCTATTTGTACTCGATCGAGGTCGTCACTAACAATGTTAGACTTGTGGATCTTTGTTGTTAACTAGACAAAAATACATGAGTAGAGCGTGTAGGATAACTAGGGTTATAATGGACCATAATAAATTAGTATTTTTTTTGTTGTCAAAGGCCATAATAAATTAGTATGCGAATTACAAAAATGGTCTGTTATTCTATTTCTCCCTTTTTTATTTTTTATTTTATGATTTATTTACTATTGTGTGTGCGCGCTTGCGCTTGCAGTGGGTAAATCTTTGTAAATCATATCTGGTAGAAGCACGATGATTTTACTATGGATACACACCAACCCTAGAAGAGTACTTAAAGAATGCATGGACTTCGGTGGGTGGTCCTGGAGTAGCCCTCCATGCTTATTTATTGTTGCCAGGATGCAACATCATAACAAAAAGCTCACTTGATGACTCGATTAAGCATGGCTCTCAAATAATATATTGGTCATCTCTAATCACTAGACTTAGCGATGATTTGGCCACTTCCAAGGTAAAATATATATACGTGTTATTTACATCAGCTATACAAGGGTGGTTTGATAATCATTTTATTTTTAATTTTTTTAATAAAAACAAAAAAAAAAAAATGAAATAGTTATCAACTAACAGTAGATTCTAATTTTTTTTTTCCTGGAATTAACTAAGGCTGAGAGTGAGAGAGGTGATGTGGCAAAATCTATCGAGTGCTGCATGGAAGAAAGAGGCATATCTGAAGAAGAAGCTCAGGACTGCATAAACGAATTGATCTGCTATTCGTGGAAGAAGATTAATGAGGAGAGTTCAAAAACTGCCATACCAAAATCAATTGTAAAAATGTCACTGAATATGGCTCGGACTGCTCACTCTATTTTCCAACATGGAGACGGTATTGGAACTTCAATTGGGGTCACCAAAGATTGTTTAATATCTTTGATTGCTAATCCTATCCCAATCATCACTCACAATTAAGTGGCAAAGATTAAAGGGTGCATTGTTGCTCACCACCCCCAAATTGGTGGTAATGCACACCACCCTACTTAAAGGGTGCATTCTTGCTTACATTTTGAGATTTGTATCTATCCACTACACATCGTAAAATTTGAACCCATTCAACAAAAATAAATAGGGTGATGAGTAATGGAGGGTGGTATTCTATGTTATCTTGAAGTGTTTGGAATGAAGACCTCTTTAATATCCAAAATGTCCTCTTTGATGTTCGTATCACTTGTAATAAAATGGCTATCATTTCACCTTTAAAAGCCTCAAAGTGGAGATTGTGTATATGTCACCACACTGAATTAGTGAGAACTTTAAAACCATAAGATTAGCTCAATATCAATATATAAAAACGTGAACTTACCAAATAATTATTTACATTGAAATCATTTAATCTTGGGAATATTTTGCTTATCACCCTCATATATATATATATATATATATATATATATATCATGTACGCAATTCCAAGGATGCAAATTCTGATTCTGAAAAAATTGTATACGATGGTGCAATCATATAATCACAGAGAGCTGAATTGATTGCAATCGTGTGACATATAGAATTTCCCTCACTTGGTATGCATTATATGATGGCGCATGGATATTGCTAAATCTCATAAGAGAAATAATTAGGTTAATATTTATTAGCAAGATCAAAATATAATTCCCCTCACTTGGTATGCATTATATGATGGCATATGGATTGCTAAAAACGTGAACTTACCAAATAATTATTTACATTGAAATCAGTTAATCTTTGGAATATTTTGCTTATCACCCTCAAATGATGGTGATGCCTGACGTTTGATGAATAGTCTGGTTGACTGGGAAATGTAAGATTACAAACTTGCACGGTAACTGATAAGACTGGCAAGTCCCGGTCTAGGTTGATTGTTGTTTAGTTCGTCGGCTTTGCCTCCATGTAACTGAAAAAAAAACTTGCGCGGTATTCAATTTACTATATTGGTAGTGGAGATGTTGATAAGGTTCTACGTATCTGTAGTCTGAAGAATAAGGTTGGCAATTTACAAGTTGATATGAACTCAGGGGAAGAATTTGTCCCTGTAAAAAGGGAATGCTGTCGAGTATTTCGCTTGTGCATTTTAGTGATCTACTCCCAATCTTAGATGTAGATCATAAGAGGCACATAACATTCAATCACGTTCAACATTTGTTGTCCCCGGGAGGCCCATCCTTCCAAGTTGGGTTAGTTCGGGGATCCTTATCAGGCCTCCCTAAGGTAACTCTACCATGGTGTTGTCGCCCATACCCTGCGTGTGGATGCTATGATATATACCCGATGATATGAACTCGTCCCTGGAAAATTTTCTTGCTAGGGAGTTATCCATCTTGAAGAGATACCTTATTGTCTGAAGAATCTGGTAACTGATAATTTAACCAATCAAACTGCAGTAAGTTTCTTTATGGACACCAGAGACTTGTCTAAATCTGATTGTTTTTAATTTCTTTACATTCTTAAGGGAAATTAGAGTTAATGATTAACACGACAGAACTCATATCTTAGGATCTTTTTTAATTGGATAGTGTGCCAAATGGTGGAAGCTGGCTATTGATTATGATGTTTAAGTCGTATGTGTGCGTTACATACGTCAAGTAGAACTTTATGCATCTGGATAAGAATTTGTTTTAGTTATGGTTTCATACATTTTGGCTTCTGCATCTGCATTGATACGAAAGTTTTGATTGGTGTCCACTTGTTCCTAGATCCAAAATGATGTACTTTCTAAGTGGCAGTGCTTGTCCCGCCGGTCTATTTGGAGGATGTTTGTCATGGTATCCAAATTGAGGGGTTTTTGTTATTTTTTTTCTTATTGAATGAAGATTTTTCATGGAAAGACTAAAATGATTGATGATGGACAAACTAAAGGACCAATTCTATTAATTTAAATCTCAAGAACCAAAGTAAAAAATTATGTCAATCTCAAGAATTATTTTTGCTAAAAACTCTTTTTAATAAGTCAGTTTGGTATATTTCAACTTGTAATTACAGGTAACTCCTAGCATGAAAAAGTCAAGTAGCAGTTTTCGTTAAGGCCGGGATACCAGTAAATGAAGCTTTGCTTATGTTTCTTACATGGAGGTTGAGGTGATTTTTTAAAGCATCCCTTCACTCTCAAATTTTATGAACAGGAAATAAGTTTTTTAAACTTTACATTCTTATTTATTTCTGACTTTTCAATTAATTGGCTCAAAGGAAAATCAAAAGCCAAAAATATATAATTGTACAAAAGAGAAAACGAGTTTGTGTAATTTATTTCACGAGAAAAATTCTAGAAGACAATCCTCCTCCTATTATTTACATCTCTTTCATTCACAACCCTCCTCTTCCTCTTATCGGTCTGCAATACAATAAATTCAAACCTATTCTTTTCTATTTCAGACTAACTTCCAACTTTCAGGTCTATTGATTTACATCCCACCAGTAACTCTAACATCATGAGAGATTATATCCACACATCCAAAATTACTTTCCACACACCCTTTTATTTTTTTAATATTCTACACACCACTAACACTTGATAGAAAAATATTAAAAAATTAAAATGGTGTGGGAAGAAGTAATTTAAGGTGTGTGAATATAATCTCTCATTTATATGACATAAAATCAACAGTTTTCCCTTTTTTTTATTTTTTTAATTCTCTCTCTTTCAATGTCCAACTCTTTTTTTTTTTTTTTTTTGTCAAACGATAGATTTTGTTAAATTAGATGCTAGATTAGCCACCGATGAGGTTTGAATCCACGCCGTCATGCAAAGGCTCAACACCTTTCCACCACTGTGATAAATGACCACTTGTTTCTTTCAATGTCCAACTCGGAAGCAAGACTCCAAGTCTACAAAGATATTCTTCTTCCCATTTTTTGAAATTTCATATATATTGTCATATCAAAATTCAAATTAATTTAGCACCAATAGGATTTGTAAACTCTATCTTATTCTATGTAAAATTTTGTTGCTTATCCTCTACCTTACCTCTTATATATTTAAGTATTAGAGTTTAAAATTTTTTTTTGATTCTCTTTGTTAAACTTAATTGTATAGATTACAAGGTTATCATTCAACGGTTTCAAAATATATAAACTCATCAAAGATAATTATGATTATTGACATACCCCGATCCCGATATTCCCCGAATACCAGGATAGGCATGTGATGGCCGACACCCGAGGGTGACGAAAGCCATTTATTGAGTGCAAATGCTGAAAACAAGGGATAGATAAGACTCATAAATATAAAAGAATAATGAATATGCAATTAATGAACGTGTTCAGAGCACACATCTGATCTGGAACACTAAAAGAGATAATATAAAATTGAATGAATAAAAGAATGGATCCTACACCAAGAGGACTCGAAGATGCTGATGCGGAAGTGCCTGGATGCCGGGATTGTATGCTCGATTCTAAATCTTGAAGGGGGCGTCAAACAAACATGAGTGGACCAAGTCGATATATATATAATAAAACAGTAATCAACATACTAACCCCCAAGTTTTATGAAAACACATATATTATAACCTAGCATGCCGTGCAATGTCTCAAATCGTAACTCATATATATCATAATCACTAATGAATGTCCAATATCCATCCAGGCCCCATGCCAACTCCTCGTCTCTGAGCGAACAGTCAGAGGAAAATATCCCTTTAGGCCCTGTGCCAGCTCTCCGTCCATGTGCTAATAACCAGAGAAAAACCACTTCAGGCCTTATGCCAACACCATAACCGTCGCTCAGGACGGACCAGAATATATCCCTTCGTCCGTAGCGAAATTGGGACCACTAGGTAAGTACAAAACCATTGAACATATATATATTGAAAAGCAACTTCATAGTATAAAGTCATCCATCATCTATACTATAAAGAGGTGTTCTAAACATGTTCTAAATATCATATCGTCATCCATTAAATATTCTATAAGAACACGGGTTATAGGAAAAATAGTAATAATTCAAAATAACCTCAATAAGCATGTTATCTCAAAGCGTTTCATAGAACATAATCATTAAATCATGCTTCTCATGTATGCATTTCCACTATCAAAACATGTATATTTAGAAGGGGTTCACTCACAGTGCTTAGCTGCCGAATAGCCACGCAACTAGCGAAGATAGAAACGCCACAAATAATCGCCCCTAAGCACATAAAGGGTACAATTAATAAAGCTTTAATATAACAATTGAATTTGGGAAAAACAGACATCAGAAACGAGTTCAGGATGTCGAAATTAGCCTAAGAGGGGTCTTGGACGAAAACCCGAAAGTCAACGTTGATCGAGCGATCAAAATCAAAGTCAACGCTGACCGTTGATCAGGGTCAACAGTCAGACTAGGTCAAAGTCAACGGATCGGGGTCAAGGGTTTTGGGTTGGACCGGGTTGGGCCTGAAGGGTTTGGGTCCAAGGGTTTAAAAGGTTTGGACTTTAAGCCCGGCCCACTGTAAAAGGGTTAGGGTTTAAATAAAAAGGGATTTGGGTTGGGCTTCCCGAGGCTTGGACTCTTGACATTTGGGCTCCGGGTTTGGTATAGGCTTGGTAACCTGGCCCAAAGGCCTGGGTTGAGGGTGGTTTTCAGGACCACCCTTTGGCCGGTTTCTGGGTTGACTTTCCAAGGCTCATAACTTAATCGTTACTCAACGAAATCGAGTGAAACAAAAATGAAAGTTGTAGTACTCAGTGAGATCAAGATATTGATACCTTGCACGCTGGCAAATCACCGTGGTTTGGCCAAAAATTTACTCGAAAGGTGCGGTGCTCGTTGGAAAATTTGGAAAAGCTACTTCAAGCTATTTTCTACGATTCAAACGTATACACAACTTAAAACAAGCTTCGATATAACCCTAAAACACATCCCAAGGGTTTTTAGAAGCTTACCAATGTTGGGAAATCACGAAACTCATTGGGAAAGACGATGCACAGTACCGGCCGAATGGAAGAGAGGGGTTTGGGGTGTTCTTTCTTCATTTTTTAGAACACAAGGGTGATGGTGATGATGTTTTGTTGTTGTTGTGGTGATTGATGATGAGGGAGATGAGGGTGTGCAGGGAGGGAGAACACGGGTGTGAGGGGAGAGTGAGAGGGAGTTGAGAATTGAAAGTGAGAAAGAGAGAGAGAGGATGAGAGAGAGAGAGAGAAGAGGTTGACTCGGGGGAGAACAGAGAGGAGAGAGACCGGGGACACAAAAGCAAGGTGGGCCCCCTGGGCACACCTATTAAGGCCCTAAAAACAATTTTTAAATAAAAACCCAAAACTACCTTTAAAATTGGGGGTGGGGTGTAACAATCTACCCCCCTTAAAAGAATTTCGTCCACGAAATTTAAAATCACTTACTAAACTGAAATACTCGAATATAAGAAGAATATACGTATAAAGAGAAATCAAGTTAGAGTGGGTGCATCAAAGAGAATATATGTATAAAGAGAGATCAATAGACCGAACCAGTTGGCTCCGACAGTGATTTGCCAGACTCATCATTTCTCAAATTTTGGTCTCAACCCCATCTAATAGAGGCTTGTCCAAGATTCCGAACAGAACCTCTCCCCTAATAGTGCACGTTTCTCTCCCCAAATAGTGCACGTTTACTTTTAAAAAAAATGAAGAAAGGAGGAAATAACATTGCTTTTATCTTCTTATCCTCTCTCTCTCTCTCTCGACTGCCGCACATGTAAATAATGCAAGTAAGAGTACCTTTAAGTATTATTGGGATGTCTCTCGAATGCCGCACATGTAAATAATGCAAGAGTATGTTTAAGCATTATTGTGATTGCTCTGCCACCGTGTTTGTATTATTGCAAGAATTTTAAACAAGTCAAAAACCGTGCAACAAAACCTTCTAGAATAGTGTATATGGTACAAACCATATTCTTCAATAGTGTGCTATTAAGCTAGTTCCTCATTTCACACCTTCAAAGTTAAAGAAAGTTTTTCTATGTACAAGAAATTTGTTCTTTTTAATATACCATTAATACAGTGTTCACGTCGCTAATATTGATAGATAATACATCAATAACAAAATATATCAATGTTTCATCGACATATTATAAACATTATGATTACAAAAATCATCCTTTAACAAAAGAAAAGTCGTCATTCATGTATATAATCTATATTTTAAGGAAGAAGACCAAACTAATGAAACATTTAAGGAAAATTTATATGAACCCATCAATCTTATCTCTAAAACCAACTTAAAAATTTTGTTTACCAAATCACAATTTTATCCTTAAATTAAATAAGAAAAACAAACTAAAATTCAAAATCCAGCTACCGGCATTAACATCACAACCCCTCCGTTTGCTCCGACGAATCCAATCCAAGCTCCGGGGAGACTTATGCAACATCGTTGATTGAAAGTAACAATTCCCTTCCACTTCTTTTTATCGTTCTCCTCCTTCCTCTTCTTTTTACTTTTTATCGTTCTCCCACCATCCCTCTTTTCGATTTCCGACGACCTAACCAGCTGCCAATGGTGGCTCCCATGACGCAGTGACCACTGCTCTTTTCTCTTCATCCCTCTTCAGGTTGGGTTGTTTTTCGGTTTTTATGAAATTCTATATATCTACAGTCTATGGACCATGGTGTAATTGGATACCTTGCCTATGAAGGAATCCCATGACATGTTCGTGCAAGAATTTGTTTGTAGCATTTTGCACATTCATCAAAAGGTCGGATTGGGAGGAGGTGAGTTTGACGCAGGAGAATAAGGGAAGAAGAACGCCGAAACTGTAATATTTCATTTTTCCGATTGGGTTTGGGTTCGGTGGTAGGATAATTTAACAATTTTCTCTCTACATCCAATATTTTTTTAGACAAATTTGTAAATATAAAATACACAAAAAGTACTATTGGGTGTAGAATAAATAATTAGGTTAGATTAGGTTCGAATAAAATTATCCAACATTAATATACCAAAATGTGTTTCACTTGAAAAGTTTTATAAGACAATTTTTCTTTAAAAGACAATTTAATGGTCGAAGCATCTTATATTTTGAATCAAAATGTTTAAATTAAAAACTCTCAAAGTTAAAATAACCCAAGTTGGAGTCACCTTTGTTTACTTTCTTTTAATCGTTTCAAATGACAAACGACAAATCAAATTTTTAAACAAGGACAAAGCATCTTAAATTTGGAATAAAAATGTTAAATTAAAAATTCTCACGTTGAAATGTGCAAGATGACTTGCTGTCACCTTTATTTATTTTCTTTTAATTGTTTAAAATGACAAACGACAAATCAAATTTGTAAATAAGGTTTTTTTATCACAAGTTGTCCTTGAAACTGACCCGCACCATCAATATGGTCTCTAAAATTGAAAATCGATTAAAATAGTGGTTGAAAGTTAATGAGGGTCGCAAATCAATGTGGTCTTTCGTCATAATTCTATCAAAAATTATGTTATATGTTGATGTGTCACATAACTAGTTTCCACAAGTCTAATTAACTATTGTCATAATGAATTAAAAATATTTAAATACTAAAACACAATTTTTGTTTTTATATAATGAAAAACTTAAAACAAATAAAAAAGGAAAAAAGATTCATCTTCTTTTTTCCCAAAGAACGGAACTCGCAAAAAAAAAAAAGTAAAACTTGCTTATATATACAAGCATTGAGCACTAGTGAGTACGAACAATCAATCTTAAATTATAACAAATATGGCACTTACAACATTCTCCTCGCTCTCTCCCTCTTTGGTCTCAACTAACAGTAGGTATCAAGGATTAATCCATCTTCCAAAAGTTCTGCTTCAAAGAACAGTAGGAAAACAACCCTCCTTCCTTTATTTATCAATAAACTCATCACCGTCATCGAAGGTTATCAGTAATCCTCCGGCAGTGCGACGGCGATTCGCTCAATACCATCCTACCGTTTGGGATTCCAAACTCATCGACTCATTCACCACTCATTACACGGTACGTATACTTCGATCGTTTGCAAGTTTCATGACTCATTCATACATGAACACATCTTGATCATTTATTTTGTTGGCTTATTTGTTTTCATCCTTGCGCAGTATGAATTGCATGGGACGCAATTGGAGCGTCTAAAGCAGAACGTTACCGAAACGTTGCTGGCAGCATCAACTAGTAGTACTCAAGGCACTACTAGCACTTTATCAATGTTAAAGCTTATCGACTCAATGCAGCGATTGGGAGTGGCCTATCATTTCGAAAAAGAAATCGAAGCAGTTCTAACTAGCCTTGGTTCTTCCAGTACTGCCAGTACATCAAGTAATCTTCACACCGTTGCCTTGCAGTTTCGGATATTACGGGAACATGGCATCCCTATTAGCCCAGGTAAAAAGCACATAAATTATTTTGTTGCTCACATTTAGTATTAAATGTTTTCGAAGCGGCACTTAATTAATTGTGAGTTATGGTGACAAAATGATTGAGCAGATGTGTTTAACAAGTTTAGAGCTGGAAACGGAAGATTTGAGGATAGCTTAAGCAAGGACATTGAAGGACTTTTGAGCTTGTATGAAGCCTCACACCTTGGTATGCTTGGGGAAGAGCATGTTTTGGAGGAAGCCAAAAGTTTTAGTGCCAAAAGGTTGAGACAATTATTGGGAACATTGGAGGGTAAAGATGGTTTATTGAAGCAACTAGTTCAGCAATCAATGGAAACCCCCTTACATTGGAGGATGCCGAGGATAGAAGCTCGAAGTTTCATTGATATATACCAAAAGGATGATTCTAGGAACATCGATTTGCTTGAATTAGCCAAATTGGATTATAATCTTGTCCAATCAGTATATCAGAGGGAGATAAAGGAGCTATCAAGGCAAGAAATGTGAACTTTGTTTTCTATTTTTTTGCAATTTGATTTTATTTTCACACATGGTGGAGGACAGGGTTTGTCCTACTTACTTTTAGGTTGGGTCCTGCATGCTTATATAATATATATAATGCAACCTCATCCAAACATGTCGGCAAGATAACGACCACATAAATAACGCTTATATATACCGCGACCTCATATCCACACATGTTGGTAAAATAAACGACCACATATATAGCACACTTAACGTAGGTTCGCCCCTGCCATTTTTTTTCAATGTTCTGCTTAATTACAATCTTACGTTACAATGCTCAGTTTTTACATTGATGCAGGTGTTTAGTTAAATTAGACTAATTAAGACTATATATCCAAAAAATGCAGGTGGTGGACGGATTTGGATTTTGAACATAAGGCAAATTTTTCGAGAGACAGATTGATGGAGAACTATTTGTGGGCAATGGGAATCAATTATGAGCCCCAATTCTCGAATTGCAGGATTGGCCTCACCAAATTCGTTTGCATATTAACAGTAATTGATGACATGTACGATGTTTATGGATTTTTGGATGAACTTGAGCTGTTTACAGATGCAGTACATAGGTAAGTCATTAATTAAGCACTAAGATGTAATTTATCTTGGTAAAAAAAAGTACTTAATAGATGCAATTATATATGTATAACGTGTGATTTGGTTTTTTGTTCCTCTGATTTATTTTTTCTTGTTTAATACAGGTGGAATATGGAGGACAAGGAGGAGCTTCCCGAGTACATGAAGCCAATTTATACAGCCTTGCTCAACTTTGGGAATGAAGTAACTGATAACGTATTTAAAAACAATGGTTTAAGCGTCCTCCCCTATATTAAGAAAGAGGTAACTAACAACAGAAATTGTAGCTGAGTTAATTGGTTAAGAACATCCTTTTTGTACTGGAGGTCGTCTCTAACAATGTTAGACTTGAAGGTCTTTGTTGCTAACTAAACAAAAACACTTGACTAGAGCGTGTAGGATAACTAGGGTACGTTTGGCAATAATAAATTAGCAGCTTGCAAATTACAACATAAAGATATTGGCTCTGTTATTCTATATTTCCTATTTTCTTAATTTATGATTTATTTACTATTTTGTGTGTGCGCTTGCAGTGGGTAAATCTTTGTAATTCATATCTGGTGGAGGCACGATGGTTTTACTGTGGATACACACCAACCCTAGAAGAGTACTTAAAGAATGCATGGACTTCAGTGGGTGGTCCTGAAGCAATTCTCCATGCTTATTTGTTGTTGCAAGGACGCAACATAACAAAAACCTCACTTGACTCCTTTAAGCATGGCTCTCAAATAATATATTGGTCATCTCTAATGACTCGGCTTAGCGATGATTTGGGCACTTCCAAGGTAAATATATACGTGTTATATCTACATGAGTTGTTTGATAGTTCTATATTTTTTAGGTTTGTGATTTTCACACACCCTTAACTACTTTTCCCACACCCCTTCATATTTTTTAATACTTAATTGGTATCCTACTATTTAATCTTCCATATATACCCCTCCCTATTTAATCTTTCATTAATTACCATAAAAAAGTATGAAGGGTATATATGAAAGATTAATAGTAGGATACCAATTAAGTATTAAAAAATAGGGAGGAGTGTGGGAAAAGTAGTTAAGGGTGTGTGAAAATCACAACACATTTTTTAATAAAAATTAAAATTAAAATGGTTATCAAATGGAAAATATGATAATTAGATTTTTATTTTTATTTTTTTCTTGGAATTAACTAAGGCTGAGAGTGAGAGAGGTGATGTGGCAAAATCTGTTGAGTGCTGCATGAAAGAAAGAGGCGCATCTGAAGAAGAAGCGCTGGACTACATAAACGAATTGATCTGCTATTCGTGGAAGAAGATTAATGAGGAGAGTTCAAAAACTGCTATACCAAAATCAATTGTAAAACTGTCACTGAATATGGCTCGGACTGCTCACTCTATTTTTCAACATGGAGACGGTATTGGAACTTCAAATGGGGTCACCAAAGATCGTTTAATCTCTTTAATTTCTAATCCTATCCCTATCATCACTCACAATTAAGTGACAAAGATTAAATGATGCAATATAAATAATTATTTGGTAAGTTCACATGTTTTGTGTATTGATGTTGAGCTAATCTTATGGTTCTAAGTTCTCACTACCACTCTGTGTAGTGATATCAGACGTGCAATCTCCACTTTAATTTTTTTAAGAGCAAAACGATAATCGTTTTATTACAAGAACTGATATAACATCAAAGAGAACATTTTGGTAAAAATTAAAAGGTCTTCAATCCAAAGACCAAGTCAACATAAGACACAAAACGATTATTAAATGATTCATTCCTTGTATTCAATTAATCAATAAAAAAGAAAGATTAGCACATTGTATTAAATTAATCAAGGGAGTAAAAGAAAGATTAGCACTACTATTGTCTCGTATCGAAAGAGTAGTAAAGAGTTTCCGAGTCAGGAGATATGACGTAGCATGAAAGGGATGGATTAGTAAATTAATTTAGCAAAGGAACAAGGCAACAATCCTTGTATCATGGCTGAGTGAAACTAATTAAACTATTAGACAGTCGAGGCGGTGGTAGATATGTAATAAGCTACACAAAACAGCCCATGAACAAAACACAAGATGCCTCCAATCGACAGAAAATGGTGGTGTGTGAAGCCACATGAAGCTCTTGACTTGTGGTTTGACCAAGTCCCTATCACCAGCATGGACAATCCAACGGCCAAAATAATCCTGATCATCAATGACGCCCATATATATATTAAGAACACAAAAATTAACAATTAATTTTAATTTTAGTTTTTGGTATCTAAACAAATTGAAATTACTGAAAACGAAATGATTATCAAATAACTCTTAAGCGATTAACCTAATCATTGATTATAGACATGTACCAAGTGAAGACGAGGCATGCCATTGAGAGTTGCTTGTTAGGAGGAGCCTTTTGGAGTTCATCCTGAGTACAAATGCAATTGCATCCACCAAGTAAGTTGGCAACAACATGTGCAAGAACCAAAAGTCCGGCTGCAGCTAACCCTAGCTTGAATGCTTCATGGCTTGGTTCTCTGCACTCAAAAATCCAGAGTCTCAAGTGTTTCACCTGTTGCAAGCAACAATATTATATATGAACAAAATATTTGAAATTAAACATTCCCTAAAATTGTGAGTGTAGTGCTCAAAACGAACTTTAAAAGCGACGCTATATGGCAAGAGGTTTATAGTTCAACTAATTGAAAGCATTCACTCATGCACAACCGCGATCTTGTTTTTGACTACTCTCCTTTCTCATTATTGCTTGTATAAAAAAATTGGAGGCTATGTGTACCTTGTTTTGTTCGAGTTCTGCTTCGATGCCAAGAATCCCGGCTACAATGTCCATCACCACGATCAAGAGGCAGACCAAAAACCCTCCTATCTTAACCATTCTCTCTCTCTCTCTCTCTCTCTCTCTCTCTCTCTCTCTCTCTCTCTCTGCTGTGCTGAGATTTTAGAAGGATGAGATGTGTGGCAGAAATATTAATGGGAAGAAAGAGCAAGGGGAATAAGTATGAAAGGGGATAGACTAGAGAGGAAAGTATGTGTGGAAGCAAGGATTTCAAATGAGGTGGTATAAGTGGCTAAAAAGCTTCCTTTGTTTACACAGTGAGAGCTTTAATTTGCTTTAGGGACTTGCTTCCCTTCTTTTTTCTTGGGTCGTGGATACCTTTGATGGGGGAGCAAGAAAAGTAGGGCATAAACCAGCTCATAGAGGGGCGTGCCTCAGCATCTTTCACCTCCCCCACATATGCCACAAGGTGAATCTCTGTGTAATTTCGGAACCTTTTTGACTTTTAAGTTTTAACAACAAAGGAGATTTTGGAACCATTGAAAATTTGGCTAGTCACCAATAATTAATATGCCCTCCTATATACCAATAATTGCTTGGTCATCCAATATATTATCAGACAGTGATTTTCACTCTTTCATTTTTTCAGTCTACACTTTTCTTTTTATTTTTGTATCTATTAGGGAGCTAATTCTCACACACTTTTTTTAGTAGGGTAATAATGCTAGGGAGATCAAATTTCTAAACCAAATTTTATAAACCAAATGATATGGATGTTGATGATTTTATTGTTATTTAAGCGTTGATTAACGTCCTTATTTTCTATTAGTGACAAATCATTTAGTTTACAAACTTAGTTTAAAATTTTGGTCTCTCTAGCATTACCCTTTTTAGCCTCTCACAAGCCCCCCTATTCAGTGGATTGAATAAAACAAACACAAATAAAAGACAAAATTAAACAAGGGTGTGTGAGAGAGGAAAACTGATGCGTTTATCATTTCTCTTTTCATTAATCTTCATTGAATTGATTCAATCCAATAGCTTAATAAAAATTAGAAATGAAATGAGACGTCTGAGTGCAAAAATTATTTTCCATTAATAATTTTAGGACATTCACCATATTCTTTTTTTTTTCTTTTCTGTCGAATTAGGACATTCAGGGGGCGTTTGTTTGCCCTCACTAAGTTGGACTGGACTGGACTGGACTAGCTATTAGTCCAATACTGTGTTTGTTCCATGCTGGGACTAACATTAATGAGACTAAAGGGGACTAGCATGGACAAAACCCTTCACTAAGAGGTCTTAGCGAGACCCCCCAATAACCATGGGACTAGCTAAGACTATCCTCTCTTTCTCGTCCTCGTCATGCTCAACGACCACTCTCGACAAACTCCTCGTCATCTCCGGTCACCTAGATCAATCATTAACTTTCCGACTCTCTTTCAGATCCATTTCACAACCAACTTTCATACAAAATATACCAAATTGAAGCTGGGAGTGACATGATTACGATTTTCATGAATTGAGGCCAAAATGTGGTCGAATGTGGCTGGCAAATGGCCTGGAAGTCTCGGCCTATTTGGGCTTCTTCAAATCCATGACAGATTCGAGCATTCAAAGCTAAGATTTCGGTCCAGGGATGGTGATGAATTTTTTGGCGGTGCTAACTTCATCCAATTTAACGAGGAAATGGTAGGAAAAAAATGAAGAAAAAGATAAGATCATAATAAAATATTAATAATTTATATATTAAATAATATAATATTATAATTTGTTATTATCCAGCTTCTTAGTCCAATACTGCACCAAACGCTTCACTAAGTTAGTCCAGTTTAGTCTAGTCTAAGCCAGTCCAGCTTAGTCCTTGAAGCTAATCCAGTCCGAGATAGTCCGGCGCAACAAACGCCCCCTCATATTCATATTCTCTATAGAAAGGCAGTAAAAATACTCCAAGTATTTTGACACAAATCCTAAATTTTAGGACATTCATGTTCATATCCTCTATAGTGACTCTTTAACTTTTCTGAAATTGGGGGGTATTCCCCTTCATTTTAGGTCGGTAGGGGATTATTCCATTTTAGGATAGGAAGAAGCAATTGAATTTGAATGAGGAATAGTTGGGATCTGCAGGTGTGTGTATGTGGGTCTTTACGATCCACTCAATTCTGCAAATTCATGACCTACAGGATAGAGACTCTTTGGGTCTTCTTGGGCCTACTTTCATATTCATCTGGACCCAGACCTGATGGACCTTACACTTCAATGGTCTCTCCATTTTTTTGTGGGTATTCATAGGACGTGATTTTTTTTTTTTTTTTTGAACAAATGATATTATTTATAAGGCACTATCAGAGCCAATGCGGGGGCATTGGCATCCCTTGACCCCGGTAGGTTTAAATTTATCCATTTGAAAATTTTTCTGACCCATATAGCTGCAAGCAACATCAGATGAAATATTGGGCATCGAATATTGTATATAAGTAGTAACAGATGAAATATTATAGAATATCCATAATTTTCTATTAGTTAATTCCAAATTCCATTGGACATTGGACGTAATTTTCCATTAGTTTATTAACTTAGTTCCATTAGTCAAGCCTCGAACACCGAACACTAAAAGAGCTGAATTAGGTTTTTATTTATTTTTAAATTTTTGGCTTATAGTTTTGGTTGAGTCAGTGGTTGTTAATCTGATCAAACTTATATTATGTGTTTGAGTTAGTTCGTCTTGCTCAATTTTATCCAGACATCGAGCTCATACTTCTTGAAGATGAACTTAAAAATAATATTTTTGAAATGTGTTTGCACAATGAATTTTCTGTGTTAAAAGGAATTAGTAGTCTTTCACAAAAGTTATTGAAGACAAATAGGGATAGACATAGACCTAGCAATTTCTTACACAACCAGTTAACACGACATGAAAATAACAAGTTTCAGGTCAACATAATAACTAATTGGGTCGTCATCTGGTCACACGAGAAGAACTCATTAATAATGGGTCTTTAACAGGTTTACACGAAGGTGACACACGGGTAACCCGATTCGACTGGTTAAGAAAAAGTTATTTTGATGATTTCATGTTTCTAAACTACAAAAATTACTATAAAATACAATAGCCATAGTGTATATGTATATATTATATATTAAATATGTATTATTATTCTATATAAAATTAAAAATTAAAAAATTTAAGTTTTATTTATTTTTATTTTAAAGAGTGAGATTAAAAAAAAATTATAAAACGCATTAAAAGTAAAAATAGCAAGTAATTAAAAAATACCAAACACATTATAATAATTAATTTACAAGTGCAAAAAATGTGAAAAAATATGCAAAAGCTTGTGATCGTATCCTTTGGCTTTGAGCCTCGGTATATTGTCGTTTGAATTTTTAAAACCATACAAACCCTCATGAATAGTATTTTTAAGGGAGTTCAAAATAAATAAATTCATGATCATTAATGTACAAGTCTGAAAAATATGAAAGCATATATAAACATGTAAGGTTCCTCAACCTTGAAACACAAGTCCCTTTATTTTGCATATCCTTGAACATTTGATATTTTGCAGTAATGTACTAATGTTTGTTTCATTAGGCTCTATTTTTGGAGTATGTAATCCTTGAAAGACAAATGTTTTTTTTTTTTTTTATGTTTTGCAGTAATATATATGTGACAATATAATATGCATATACTAATTTAGTATTATGTTTTCCATTTTTTGTTTGTCAAATTATGTTTTTCATTTTCATTATTTATTGATTTAAAATATTTATTTAACAGGTCAATTTCGGGTGCTTACTTTAACTGATGTCACACGACACGACTCGTTAAAATATCAGCTATGTCACGAAAACGACAAGAACACGAAAAATACGACACGAATGCCAAGTCTAGACAGTAGGTACCCCTTGGTGTACTTGCTAGTGAAATTAGCAATAATTTTATCCGTTGCGACACTTCCGTTGAAAGAGCTTTCTGATGATGAATATTGTGAAGAATCCACAATGCAATAGGATGGGTGATGAATGGTTGAGTGATAGTTTGGTTGTATATATTGAGAATGATATTGATTTTATTGATAATGATGGTGTGATACAACGTTTCCAAAATATGAAACACATCGTGGACAATTATAAATGGAAGTATAATCAGTTTTGAAAGCTATTTTTTTACCTCCATCGTTGTAAATTCTTGGCTCCACCACTGTATTAAGGGGTTAGGGGAGTAAGTTAAATCTCACAATAAACTAGTAATAATGTGGTTCAAATTCACCTTTATAAGTAATCGATTATAATTCCTCTCACTTACAAATAAAAAAGAATACTATTACACCATAATACTAAGTGACTAGAACGTGATTATTAGATAAGAAAATCTTCGCTAACGCGTCACGTGATTTGATTTGTGCGACCACTTAATAGCAAGAAAATAAAGCACCCGGTTCTTCTTCCAAACTGTAAATTTCCCAAATTACAATATTAAAGTACTTTTTTCATTGGTGTTCTCTGTTTCCCGTCTCTAGATATAGGCCATAGCTATGGTTAACTGTCACTTTCTCTCCTAATATTATAATGAACTAGAATTCTCTTTCCTCATTTTTCCATCATTCTTCTCATATTTTTTATTTTATTTTTTTTTTTATAAAAAATTAATATAAAATATTGACATGATTTAATCGTAACCGTTCAAATAAAAAAAAAAAAAAAGAGAAAAAAAAAAAAAACAGAGGAGAGAACCCAATTTGTATTATAATGGCCTTAATTCCAACCAGCAATCTGTTCCAAAAGGAGTGACCCACTGACCGAAACTCTGACTAATTTCATCAAAAAAGGTAAGAGACAAATCAGACTAAATTAAAAAAAAAAACCAACTTTAGAAATCAAGGTGATTAGACGCAGATAACCCAATATTAAGCAGCAGTAACCATGATTAGTGGAGATGGTTTTACTTAGTAGGAGAGAATGATAATCAATGGAACTACGAGGACGGTGGAGATGATTTGGAGGCGGTGGAGGACCCCATTTTGCGGCTGAATCGGCGGCTGATTTGATCCAACTGCTCCACCGAAAACACACAGCAGCCGCGGGAGTACATGACGGTCTGAGCAGAAGGGGAGTTGAGCAGAACCTGCAGAAGCTGGTTGCGGCTCAGCCTCTCCAGCTCGCCGCCGACGCGGCCGCTACTGGTAGCAATGGAAGTGGTGGGCGGAGTGAGGACGGGCATGGTTTGGAGGGCGGAGAGCTGAGCCTGGAGGAACTGGATGTACTTGTAGGCCTCTCCGTAAGTGGTGGCGGAATCCATTTTCTTGTCCCAGGGGAGGAGCTTCTGCAGGCAGCGAGTCTTGTCGCTCAGCCTCTGCCTCCGCTCGCGAGCGAGAGCACTGCCGGGTAGGGACGGGGATGGGGTTGTAATCCTTCTCTTAGTTTTAACGTGCGGAGCCGGAGGAGGAGGGGGATGGGGAGAAGGAGCGTTGGCGTGTGATGAAGATTGAGAAGAAGAGGAGGGTCGGAAGCCATAGTTGTTGTTAAGAGGTGGGAACAGAGTGGTGTTGTTGAAATGGGGTAGAGGAGGATAAGGATGGAAATGCTGGGCGGCGACGGCGGCGGCGAAAGAAGCTGACGGGTAGCAGAAGTGATGAGAGTCGACGAATCGGGGGCGTTTGTAGGATGATGAGGAAGATGAAGAACATGGGAAATAGTTAGATGGGTCGAGAGGAAGGAGATCTGGCAAGTGCTGGAAGATGGAGGAGTAGTCGTTGGATTCACAGTCGTGGTGCTGGAGATGACGCGGCGGAGGAGGAGAGAAATGGGTGTTGGGCAGCAAGTTGAGATCAGGTGGGTAATCGTAAAATGTTGGGGTTGGGAAGTAGTCCTGGTAGCTGGAAATGGGTTCGTGTTTAGCCAACCTCGGGATTTGAGAGTAGTCCGAGGCGGCGGCGGTGGCGGGGCTAACATTGGTGAGGGTGTCTTGAGCGAAATTGGAGTAGGGTAGGGGTTTTAGAGACGGGGATGACGGCAGCATTGGGTTTTGGTGGTGGTGAGCGGCGGACGCGGAGGCGGTGATGGGGAGGAAGGGCTGGAAGGTGATGCCGGAGGACATGATGGCGTTGAAGGTGGCCTCCTCCTCATCCCAACCAGTAGTGACAAAAGCAGTGTCCTTCTCTCCACCTCCGTCAGCTCTGCCCGACAATGACAGAATTGCCCTACGCAGCTGTCTCTCAGTCTCATCCATTTCTCTCTCTCCTCTCAACAGTGTTCCTGTGCGATTGTGAGAATATGAGGGAGAATGTATATATGATCAGAGGGACGTTACGAGGAAGGCGGTGGGGATGGACACGTGGCGCCCGGGGAGTGGCGATCATGCAGTAAGGCGGCTGGTGAGGTCAGGGTCCGTACACAGAGCACACAGAGCATGCTGCGTCTGCTGTCTCTCTCTCATCATTCGCGTTTCGTTTCCATTTCTACGTGGGAGAGTACGGACATTTTGCCAGCGAGGGAAACGAGAGGGCGCGAGGGGCATTTGTTTTGCCTTTGGGAGCGAAAAGGACAGGGGTAGTTTGGGGATTTTATGGAGACAATACCTGATTAGCGTACGGGATGATGTTGGGCGTGGGTTTTATTAATTTTTTTTTTCAAAGACAGTCAACAATTAATATGTCTTGTTTTGAAGTTAAGGGCACTCGAACCCTTCGTTTTCAATTTCTCACATCAAAATCATAATTACGGACGATTCAAAGTTGGATTAATTCACCGTAAAAAATAATTAGCAAAATATAAATTAAACTATCAACTACGGTAAAAAACATCGGTTAATTTTTACAAAAATTTTTGCTCGAAATTCAATCGCGCAGCAGGTTTTGAGCATTTCCCGAGAAGGCTTGAACATTGCCCGTGGCAGTCCCGACAGGTAAATTAAAAGAACTCGTGACGTGGCGAGCAGAAGTTTATTGAGCAGGAATAATTAAAAGACTATAAAAAGTACTAGTAAGCCTACACCTTAGACAACCTAACAAGAATGACGTCATTATCCAACTTACCAATAAAAAAAAGTAAAAAGCAAATAAGGACATCAATTATCGAAGGGTAAGTTATCCACCCTGGTGAAAATCAGGCCGAAGGGGGATCCTTTTTAAGCTTGTAGCATGGCAACAGACTGTTTGGCATCGTTTAAAAATACGGAGTTGTGTAATTATGCGTGAATTAACCAACACTTATCTTCATTGATTTATATTCTTAACAATAACAAATTATCTTGCCTTTCTTAATTTCTTGTAATGGTAGTGTAGGGAACCACATCCTAGTATTTGATGCAGCGTCCTATTCCCTTCTACCCCTTTACACTGCCTTATTTATGCTTCTCGTTTTATCTATTGCTTGCATCTCTATGGACCTTTTTTTGTATGTTTGGCAATTTGCCCTGGTTATGAATAATTCCAGTCCACTAAAAAAATATAAAAAAATAAAAACTCTCTAATCGTGAGTAAATGAACAATAAATTAAGAGACAGAAACCAGCAAACGATTGTAAAAGAGAAATGAATTACAGGAGTGCGAAAATCATTTTTCAGAACGTAAGTGAAAAAAAATCGTTTTATCAAATTTCCTTGATAAAACGCGCGGCGATTGGATTGTGAGCATAGGGCCCGTCGTTAGAGAATAAAATTGCTGCAAGTAACTTGGGACAGAAGAAAAGTGAAAAAAAAAAAAACATGAGCTTATGCATTTGGCTTCTTCTCTACTTTCATTTCTCTCTAAAATTACAAGTGGACGACAACAAATGTTCTACTGCTACATAATGGATTACAAATTACAAAGATGAAAAACCTGTACACAAGAATGGGGGAAGCAGCACGACGAAACGCTGTTTTGGAATGATTACCAACTCCCCACATTGAACGGGGCAGCCGTAAATTTAAAATCGCGAAATCATTCCGAAACAACTGAAAAACAAAAAAAAAGAGAGGGTTAGGTTCAGTAATCCCGCTGCCAGTTCCCGACACTTACAAAACTTCATCGATCCCACATAGCCTGAAACATCGCGGGTCTGTGCTTTAACCAATGCACCATCTCCCTGTCCAAATGAGATTTATTCACAACAGCGTCTAGCATAGGACTGGCGATAACTTTTCGAGAGTTACTGAACGACCATATTCGATCCTTGGGCCAAGGTCTCTGCGGCTGCTTCTCCTGAAAAAGCATTGGAATATATGGGCAACGCCATAAAAAGAACCTAAAGGCATAAATATATGAAAAACCGAAACTCACCATCCTCGCTAGCATAAACTTCACTGTTCTTGGGCCATAAACACGCTGCCGTGAAGGTTTCTGAACCTTGGCATAGAAAGAACTGAAGTCTGGTAACGACAAGCAACCCCTACTTGCTCTTGCCAGGCTACAATCTGGCTCTGCACTAGCCTGGCTATACCAAAAAATCAGCTGCCCTAAACAATAATTCTCCCCATACGTCTTGCAATACTCCTGAAAACCTGATCCCAGCGTCTCGGTGTACTTGGGGCCTAGGTCAAGTGGACTAATGAATACTGGTGGCGAAGTTACAGTTTTGTATTCCTGAAAGAGAGTAAAATGAAGCACGTTTCATATTCAAATAGCAGAATTACAAATCAATTGGAAAATTTTTTAGAGGTTCTCATTACAAAGACATACCCGTATTCTAATAAAACACCGTGTGTAAGCATAAATATGGATCAAGTCAGCAGCAGCATCGTTTCTAGACTTGTATGTACAAGGAAGATTCCGGACTTCATCTCTCAACCTTCGAAAACAAAAAGAATCCCATAAAGTTGGAATCATTTACAGAGTCAAAACCTAGCATAAGAAAATTAACTCAAGTGTATGTTACTCACCATAATAAAGATCTCTTAAGTTCTTTCCATATGTCATCCGAACCTGATGGATCACGCGCAAGGATCTTCGTCCGTAGATCATTTAGCAAGTTTTCCTCCACATGAGGAGCCATGCTCTGAAGAAGCTCATGTACAAGTGATCCTTCTCCCTTCCATAGAAAGGAAACAGCCTCTTCAGGACTTAACCTTTCCAGCGGAGGTGGAGCATCCTTGGGGTTGCCAAAAGCGCATTTCATAACATACCTCACCTGTAGATATCATTGAACATATCTTCATACAGTGCAATAGTATATAACAAAACGACCACTTAGTTATAGCAGAGAAATTCACCTTGTCAAGAGTTACAGCCAAATTCTGAAGCCTTTGGTTGTACACACCCTCAGCCTATCATGCAAAAAGAAATGGTAAGCCAGGATTAGCCACAAAAGACATGAATCACATGATATTAAACACACATATAGATTAGTCAAAAAAAATTACCTGAACCTCAGCATCACTTTTCTCAACCTCAAGGAAAATATCTGAAAAGTACTTCCTCTTTTCTTCCAAATTGTGCTTTAAAATCTCCTCAGGAAGCTTTGTTCTTTCAAAATTTATAAAGCTCACCTTCGACCAAAATGAAAGGGAATGAAAATAAATGATAGTTGATTTCAATAATTACTAAAAAGGAAACACTGATGCAGCAGAAAAACAACATACCAAGCGAGCTGAATATGCAATCACCCAATCTGGCAACCCACCCAGCAAGCAACTGCCTAAACCAGCCCTTCCCAATTCAAGATAGTCCTCCTCAGATACTGAATTTAACTCACAAGCCTCCAGCATTAACTGATGACGATCAAGAGTTCCATGCCACTCTTTCAACACCTGATGAATGGACAATAATCCAGTTAATAAAACAAAAATGACTTTAAAAATAAAGTAGAAGAATACCCATAGGACTTCCTGTCTTTGGGCACCAAGATTGCGACGTTGAAAAATAAATAACTTAGTTCCCCTCGAGGAATCTGAGCCTCTAAGAATTAAGTGCATCCATTAAAAATTAAGTGCATCCATTACTTTTCTCTAACCTTTTGAAAAGCACCTTCGCCCGTCAAATTTAAGTAGCTTCCCCGGCAAACTTGGCTGCCACACAAACAAACTGATGCTTCGTATTCTTCCTTACTCTGTCATAAAACAGATGAGCACAACTGTTTACATGTGTCGTCATGTAAACTGTAATTTAGTATACACAAGGGCAATAGGAAAAAGAGTCGTACCTCTGTAACGGAATTGTAATCAAATGTCACCTCCTCACCATATTGAATTTTTCGTACAGTGTAGATTCCAATTTGGTAACGACCATCTACAGCAGTAACTCTGTATTCAACAAACACTATATGTTATAGAACTAGCAGGAAAAATTCAATTAAATTTTGCAGTTACAAAGCAACACTAGATTACTGCAGGTACTTCTGTCCAATATAAGTCAAAGCCTTCTTGTTGTCAACATATAAGCCTTCAACACACAGAATGAAGCCATACCCATATCCTGATTATAAACATCAAAATTTTATCCCAACTTCTCATATATTGGTCTCCAGAGCTAAGCAAAAAAGAATTATTGTTTATCAAGTGCGGATACAGCAATTCAAATTCCAGCAATAAAGATCTGAAAAGGCATGTTCTGACAACCAAACATTAAATGCTCCTCAAATCATAATTACAAACCAAGACACAAAGGTAATAATAGTACACCATTAGCAACAAAGTAACAGTAGCACACCATTAGCAACAAACCACCGAAAAAAAAAACAAAAAAAAAAAAAAAACAACTATATGAAGCACAATGTTTACAGAGATATAATAGCTTAAATGTAAAATATGTGAATTTATAACTAGCAAGGTGACTCTGTTTTGTACACTGGTAAGTTGAATTGAAAGTACTGCCTAACATAACTAAAACAACTGAACTTACTTTGCTTCGCAATTAGGTCGGCATGAGTGACAAATTCTACTTGCATAGTTTGCCTTATGCATGGCATCCACAACGACTAAATCATACCCATCGGCATCACCCTGCCAAATAACAATGAATGATCAGATGCTAATCCATAAAGCATGCATATAACTATGTCTGAACTTGTGCAAGCGAAAAGCACCTTGGGCCTTTCAAGATAAATGTTGTAAAACTCTGGAGCTGGATCTTTATTATTCTTCTGCAAAGATCGAATCCCGTCTTGCTTCTCGAACCATTTCCAAACAGGATAAACCTATTTTACATTGAGTGTAGAAATTAGCCAATCACAAGATCAAAAAACAGTTACTTTTACATGACGTTTAAGATAAAAAATTGCACGACGGTATAAGATAAGCCAGCATCGTATGAAATATGGGATGATTAAATGACTGAGAAAACAACTCCACAAACAAAATGGAGCCATACCTCCCCCAAAAATTCCACAACAAAATCTTCTTCTCCAAAGCCACCTTCTTTGTTGCAAACGACACCAAGCCCCTGGTCATCATAACAAATTAACAATTACACAAGATTGAATAGTCATCCTCCTAATGGCTTGTCATAAATCCAGGAAGTAACGTGTCAATAGGGCGTGGGGCAAAAAGTTTACCTTTCTATAAGCCACATACTTATCATCACGTCGGCTCTCTATGGCCTTCAAAAGAGCCTGACACATCCTAACAGTTCGCACATCACCATCCTCCTCAGCACCGTTTAGGATTTCTTCAACAACAGGATGCAAGGGAAACATCATGGGAGTATTTCCACTCCCAGTGTACTGCCTGACTTGCTTATTCAATGTGCGAAGGAGCACATCTTCAATAAACATATGCTTCTCCGCAAGAGGCCAGTCGAACTCCTCTGGCATGGAGTCAAGTAAAAGATTGTGGCTATAGGGATCAATTCCATAAACTTCTTGCTCTATAACTTCATCTCCAAGCATTTTCCTTGGCTTGTAATCCTTTACTTCAGGAAGCTCCATATCCGACTCCTCGGTTCCATTCTTCTGAGAATTAAGTTTCTCAACATAATCATCTGGTAAAGATACCTGCATTTTCCGTTTCACATCCTCCTCATTGGATACAATAACATATTCCTCAATAACTTCATATTTCCTCGTAACAGGAGGAACCAAGCTTGATTTTGTCATGCGAGCACCCCACTCCCGATCATCAGTCATAGAATCAAAACCCTCATCAGGTGTATAGCTTCCATCTGCTCTTGACTGCCCAGTTTGACTTTGTGACCTCACTTCGGAGTCACTTTCTGTATCTGAAGAAGTACTATCACTATTGCTCTTGCTATATTCAGAAGACTTGTCCATATCATCAGAGGTTTCACTTTCTGAATCCATAGATTTTTTATTCAATCTGGATAAACGCCTTCTGATTTCTCGATCAGATGCACACTCTCCATAATCCAAACTACCATTCACAGTGCCATTACTCCTATTCGAGTACTTCCTTTCAGGTGCTACTTTATTGAGCTTCTTTCTACACTTCGAGGATGAAGAGAACCCTGCAAATGTATCATCCTCCCATGACTTAATCAGCTCATCTCTTTCATTAGAAGACTTAGTAGCCAATTCTAAACGTGTAGCAAGTTGAATAAACAATGTTATAATGTGATTCATGTCTCCAGCATCCCCCCGATTCTTTGCTCTGCACACAGAAAATAATATGAGGGAGAAACTTTTATGATATGGAAATTCGACTGAACCAGAAAAATAAGGTAGAACTTACTTTATTGCATCCCTGCACATTCGACTGATATCCTCCTTGACAGAACTCAATCCTCGGCGTATGTAATGACCATTTCTCATTTTATCCTGAATTTCAGCAACCTGGATAAGAAAAGGAGGTAACAAAGTTTCAGAACCTATTTGTACAAAATTGAATGTAAACACAAAGGAAAAAAAGGGAATCAAATCTAAATGCAAGACAAAGATTAAACAACAACAACAACAACAAAGCCTTTTCCCACTAAGTGGGGTCAGCTATATGACTCCCAGTACCTTGGGCACAAAGAAATCATAGGGATTCTCTTTCATGATATCCTTCAGACTTGAAGCAACAAATTCCTCAATCTTCTTGTAACCGTGTTCAGATTTCTTAATGGACAACCGCCTCATGCGAGCATCCCTAGATAGAATGGATGAAGACCGTCTAGCATCAAATAGTTTTGAACGTTTGTACAAACTTCCCCGGAATGATAGATTTGCAGTTTCTCTCTTATCCACACTATCAAAGTACACTTTCAGTTCACTAAAATCATCCATATCATTGCCTAGAACCTTACTTCTAGAAACAGATGAAGATTTCTCACTGATCTGTTTTAGACTCCTAATTTTCGAGTAGGATTCCTCAAATATCTTCGTACCAGATGAACTTCGGCTCTTAATCCAGTTCAGATTCTGAAACTTGATGACCAACTCGCCAAACTGGTTGCAGCCTCTGATATCTATGGTAGATAAACAAGGAAGTGAACTAAGGATCTCTTCAAGAGTGTGGGGGGTGATGTTGGTGCAACCAATCAGAACCATAGAGTTAATCTTTTCTTTACCGTAACCACTCTGCAAGTAAAGAATTACATTAGATTTAAGAGGATGTACATAGATTCCTACCGTTCTGTGATGCCAAAAAAGTAGCAAAACCTACCATAATGTTCATAATCACTGAATCAGTGCAGTTAGGACCCAAGGATGAAAAATCAACCTGTCTTGAAATATCCTTGTAAAACCTGACAGCAGCTCCCCAGTGCTTACAGGTCAAAGCAGCAAAGGAAAGGGATTTCATGTCTAATCTCAGAAAATGAAAGACTCGTGCCAGCACTTGCCCGTCTAATAAACCCCAACTTCTCATCTCTGAGCCATAACTCCCACTATTTTCTCTGTAGAAAGAAGCATCACCAGATAGATCCTCAAATGTAGACTCATCCTTTTCAACTGTTAGCAAATCATCTCCCATGTCATAGTCTTCTTCACTTTCATCAATCAGCAACCGGGCTCTTTTGGCAATACGTGCATCACCATCTGCAAACACCAAAGTTCATGACGAACACCAAAGTTCAAGTTGAAGGGAAATCAAACCAAAAAATACAAATAAGAAAGATTGAGGTCAAGGAAAAGAGAAGAAGGAGGGCGAATGGACTTTAAATTAAATAGATCATACCTGTTTTCCAGTACATATGCTTCTCCACCTCTTTCTTTGGCTGCTTTGCATTAATCCATGGATCTAGAACATCATTTATGGCCGCAGCAAACTCCCTGCTTTTGTAAGATTTCATCACCAGTTCATGAAGCTTTCCGCATGTATAACCAATGAATTGAGGATGCAGGTTGTGCAACCAACTCGACTTTGAGCTCGATTCTTCAAATAAAGCATTTTTAGATTGTGAAGGAGGAAGTCCTGAAGTATCACTAGATCTTGCGTTCTTCTCCTGCTGATTCATATTCGTAGCTTCAGAAGTCTCTGCAGCAGATGTCACTGGAACCCAGACTTTATCACATTTCCGGAAAACACTGCTATGTTTTAAGATCACTCCTTGATCAACCAAGACCTGTAGCTCAGAAAATGATGAAGGTCCTTGTTCGTGCCCAGCACCATCCAGGTAGTACCAGTCACCCAAGTGCAATTTCAATTCATCGACTGTGCAAATACGGTCTTTGTTGGTGTTAATAGACGTAATGCTTTTTGAAGAGCCCTGTGAGCGTTGTTCACCAACTGGTTTCAACTGGGTGTCACCTTCTCCCGATGATCTCTTCCCATCACTACCTGAAGAATATGACCGAGAAGACCTTGACGTGTACCTCTCCATACCACGGGCTTTTATGCGAGGCTCAGAAACAAATGAACCATGGTCTTTAACCACACATGCATTTATCCTTACTACCGGAAGCATAGTTCCTTTTATGACAGCAGGCTTAATTTGAGTTGTTCTGCTCACGCCACTACAATCATTTATCTCACCTGGACATGAAAAACCCCAAGTAGGTAGATCAAGTCTTCTGCTTTGCGAAGGATAATACAATTCATCTTTTCTATGCCATCGAGGGTCTTCATAACCAGACTTTGGCATCTGGCATAATGGAAAACCATCATTGACAACAAATTTCTTCCTAGAAGACCTCTCCTGTGAAGCTTCTTCATTCCTCTTCCAATCACCACCCTTGCATGACCACCGATCAGAAAACCAGTCATCAGAATCA
Source organism: Pyrus x bretschneideri (assembly GCF_019419815.1). Classification (NCBI taxonomy): domain Eukaryota; kingdom Viridiplantae; phylum Streptophyta; class Magnoliopsida; order Rosales; family Rosaceae; genus Pyrus; species Pyrus x bretschneideri. The sequence goes on along the minus strand of NW_025999424.1, from coordinate 6,140,538 downwards.
CCACAAGCAAAACCAGCATCCTTGTCAGAAGGTGCAGTCAGCCTGATTTCTGCAGCTTCCTTTATTTTAATGTCAGAATAGCTGGGTTCCTTGGTTTTCTGATCATACTGTTCAGCATCGTGGCCTTGACTGAAACCTGTACATGCCAATAGATGCACAAGTAAAATACTTCTCGTAAATAGAAATACAATTTTTAACATCAATTTCACATACTATTTAAATTTCATATTCTATATTGTCTGAACATCAACTTGGCATCCTATTTAACTCTTCAAAAAACTAAGAAACCAATATGTACCTGCAGTGTTTTCCCATCCATCTCGTTGTGCATTTTCAAATGACATTTGCAGAACTTCTGCATAATGACAAAAATAAAAGAGGACAAAAAGTAAGATATCTCCACACAAAAAAATAAAATGAAGGTGTAATTTCATTTGTTACTGCACAACAGCAAAAAAATCAAATTTCAATAAATAAAAAAAAAAAAAAAAAAAAAGGTCTTTTAGCCAAAATAGTCCATGAGATTAGCATAATTCTTCACTTTAGTCCTGAGATTTGAAATCAATATAAGTGGTCCCTAAAATTAACCATCATCAATCATTTTAGTTTTGGATGAAAAATTATATTAAATAATGATAAAAAAGACATCAATTTAATAAACAAAAGATCAAAATGATTTGACAGAAATTGAGAGTATTTTTGTCATTTTACCCTTATTTTATTGAGATTTTTCACGGAATGACCAAAATGATTGATTGTGGATGAACTCATAGACCAATTCTATCGATTTCAAATCTCATGATGTTAATCTCAGGGACCATTTTGACTAAAAAGCCAAAAAATAATAATACAAATCAGATGAAACATACCTCCCACAGCTTCAAGCTCCCTGCCAGGAATAACCGCAAAACCCTCCATCAGAGCTCCAACCCTTTCTTCAATATGGAGATCTTCTAAAGGCTCAGAAGCAGCTCCACCAACATCTGCGCCAAATCCTGGCGGCAGCAAAGTGATTGCCGCGTCCTTCCCACTCTGAGCATCATATTGCGAAGTATCCCCGGTATCTGCCAATAGATTACCAGGAGCTTCTGGAGGGCTTACTAGCCGAGTTATAGAGTCTGATACAATGGATGGGAAATGTATGGTCACCAGTGGTGAAACTGCATTTTCAACAGTTACCCACCTATCACTATCCGAGTGCTTGACCATGTGGTCAGACACAAGAGCCCCTTCTTCAACAAGTACTTTAAGCTCACACAATTTTGAAGGTCCACGTTCCACACCATAATAATCGAGGTAAAACCATTTTCCGGTGGATGAATCAGCAATTACTGGGACATGTGGTGGTGTATCACATATATCCATATCTTCTTCCATCGAAAGCAGCTCTTCAGGAGGGGCTACACTGATATGAGAATTTTCGGTGCAATTTACACTTGGAATTTGAGACGGTTCTTCTTTGTGAGACTCACAGTTGGAATTTGTCTCCACAGATACATTAATATCAGGCACAGTGCTTCTATCTAGAGATTCTTTAGCAGTCGAATGTGAGTCTTTTCCACAGGGATCCTTCTGCACCGGTTTATCTTCTTGCCCCCTATTACCGTGATGGGAGTTGCGCCTTTCACTTGCTCCACTTTTTCGACTTGTGTCTCGATGATTATTAGGTCTACTCCGATCATGAGGGGACCGTTCCAAATAATTTGGAGTGCGATTCCTGCGGTCATGGTATCGAGGTCGATCATGTGGAGACAGACTCCGGTTCCTGTGATCATATTGATGGCTCCTGTCATATGGAGATCTCTCCTGACCATATGGAGATCTCTCGCGACCATGAGGAGATCTCTCTCGTCCATATGGTGATCTCTCGCGCCTGAATGGTGATTTCTCGCGGCCATATGGTGATCTCTCACGGCCATGTGGTGATTTCTCACGGCCATGTGGTGATTTCTCACGACCATATGGTGATCTCTCACGGCCATGCGGTGATTTCTCACGGCCATGCGGTGATTTCTCACGGCCATGCGGTGATTTCTCACGGCCATACGGTGATTTCTCCCGACCATATGGAAACCTCTCATGGACATATGGAGATCTTTCACGGCGCAATGGGCTTCTGTCCCGGTGATCAAAATAACGGGCCCGATCATGTGGGGATCGCTCAGAATGACCTGGAAGTCCTGGACTTCTCCCATGCCTGTCATAAACTACTCTGGAAGACAAAGTAGATTCATATGGCCTGGAGGAGTACTTGTCTGCTGCAACTCTTGATGATGAAGGATTCCGATAAGACCTCTCCACAGAACTGCGTGAATAATGCTCAGGGTGGGCAGAGCGATTGGTGTCATCAGAAACCCTACGAAATTTTGCACCTGGATAATCCCCATAGTCTCCATAGTTCTTTCGCTCACCGATACTTGTATCAGCACCAAACCTTTTTAACCGATTAATAGAAGGGTACTCTCTGGGGTGGCACTTACCATTGCTGTACTCATTTCTGTACGCACTGTCCTCATCAACAATTTTGGAACTGATCCTCGTATTCCTGTCAGGGCCACTCTCCCACCTGGCAATACTCTTGATCTGCTGGCTTCCACTTCTATTAAAGTCTTTCCTTCTAAAGGGGTCATCATTTGAATACTTCCCCGAAGGTGGCGTACGCTCACGATCAAATTTCCAGCTCCTGTCCTTACCATTATCATACCTGCGGAATTTACTGGGAGTGTAATCATCTTTGGCCCCTTCCCCTTTCTGCCATCTATCTGGAATGAACTCACCTTTCTCAATATCATCCTTGGGAGGTCTCCAGGACCCGAATTCAGCTTCGACTTTTCTGCTCCTCTCTGGAACAACCTCTCCTTTCTCTACGTCCCCTCTCCGCCATTTCCCTGAAAAGGACTCTGCTTTCTCCACCTCACTTCTCCTGTACTTCTCACCAACAATCTCTCCCTTCTCAATCTCACTTCTTCTCGACTTCTCTGGCACAAATTCACCATTCTCTTCTTCAACTTTGGGCCACTTCAAAGTCCCCAATTCACCCTCTTCCACTTCCTCCTTCTCCTCAGCAATTTCACCATTCTCAGCTTCCTTAGTAGCACTGCTAGCACCTTTATCCAATCCCAGTTCATTTTTTTCGGACTCCAGGTTCTTTGAAGACACAGGGTTCTTGACAACTTTCTTCTTGGGCTTCATTACCTTCACTATCTTCTTCTTCTTAACCGTCTTGGAATTGAATCCATTGTTACCGTTCTTGCCTCCGCAAACAGTAGTCTTCTCCTGAATTGGAAACCTGTCCATGATATTATGCTGCAAAGGCATGCATGCGACGCCTCCATCGCCCATGGAAATCCCAACCGTCTGCGCCCAATCCCAAAGCCCTAACTGTCCCCTTCTCCGGGGCTATGGATGCTCATGCTGCAATTCGCTTCAACTGGGTCTTCCTCTCCTCAATCAGCGCTCCAACTGAAAACCCAATTTCCAAAAATTCAACAAACGAATCAATACAAACCCAATGTAGGGTTTCAATATCAAACACAACGCGTACATAACCAAACAAAAAATCGAAGAAAACCCAGAATTCCAACAGCTCCGCAAATCAAAACCCTAACCCAGGAAGTTTACAAAACAAACGAAATCGAAAGGGGGAAATTACCGAGAAAATTGACGAGGTGAATGAATAGATCGGCGAGAAAATCTTAGCTTGACGAAGCGAAGAAGCGTGCGAAATGAAAGAGACTTGACGAAGACAGATCGACAAAGTGCAAGAAATTGAGAGCTCGAAGGCCAATCTCTCTCTGAGAAAATCTCTCTCTCTCCTCTCTCTCTGTATCTCTGAGTCTGTCTCTCTCTGTTCGTTCCTCTCTCTCGTTGTTGCTGTTCTTGGTCTGAAAGACGAAACATTCGTGGTATTATTTATTTATTTTTTTCTTTTCGTTTTATTCATTTTTCCCTTTGGGCTTGTGCTTCGATTGCGAGAGAACTCTTGAAATTACAATAATGGCCTTGGGGCGTTTGGTCCACGTAGAAATGGACTCGAGTTCGTAGTTTCAGTAGCACAAAGAGGTCCGCTTGAATTGTGACTCGTCTTTAGGGCTGGTTCGGATTGGGATTTCGAATTGAAAATAGAATCCTGGATTTCAAACCGATTTCTTTTGTAATAGGATTTCAAAAACAGATCATAAACCGACGATTTGGTATGTTAATAAAACATATATAGAAAATAAGACAAAAAAAAAAAAAATCAAATTAATACGTTCTTGTACCTTTGACACTCAAGCACACAACTGAACAACGTAATAAAAGTAACTCAAGTAAGATCATTATTGTACAATGTTACTATATTTTTATATAAAAATAAGATTATAACTCAAGGAATTAACAATATTTACACGCGCAGAAAATTGGTTTCCAACAAGTCAGTTGCATTAGTTCGTATCTCATAGATTTGTTACGAAACACCCTCCTCCTACACAAGATTAATCAAGACGGTCCAAAATTAAATTACATGATTAAGCATATGCATTAAGAACGACAATGATATGTGAAGGGTGTGGTTGTCATTGTGGGTGAATGGTGGGGTCCAGTTGGGATAGGGACTCGTGGAAAATAGGGCAAGGTTATTTTGGTAAACGTGGTTTTGGCGCTCAACTGAACTTGAGCAAAAAATAATTTTAGGAGGCAGATTGCACAACGTGGTGGGAGATTAGGGCTAATTAAAAGGGCTCGTTTCCAAAATCTATGGAATTTGTAAAGTGTTAAAGTAATTTAAGCCCGAAATGCAGAACAGTATGTTATATGTTTAATATAAGTGGGTAAAAGTTTTATTTTTTAAGTATTTTTATTTGTATAATAATTAATGTATGTGACCGTATTTCAGACACACTAAAAAAATCTTTACAATTGGAGGTTTTGAGTTCGTAACTCGCTACTGGTGTGGAAGTCAGACTTATGGCTAGAGTGAGGTAGAAATGCCTCTGTGAATCTACCGTCCTCCGAAACGAGTGAATAACCGTAACTTGTCACCAGTTATTCTCCTTATAATAAAAAATAAAAATAAAAAAATAAAAATCTGCATTGGATTGATCTCCCTCTAAGACCGTAGATCGGTTACCGGTAAAATAGTTAAAAGACAACAAATCATTGGTTGCTTGAATCTTTACAATTTTGTTGCTTCTTGTGGTGAATATTTGATAGATTCTTTATTAGGTACTCATGAGGCCCACAGACTTGTGCAAGATTCTGCCAGTAAGTATCATGGACCCAAAACTGAACTCTGAAGCCCAAACAATTGGAGCTCAAAGCCCAAAGCCTCTCCAACAATCTGGTCTTCATGGAGAAAACAGAAAAGTGGCTGTTTCAAACTGATTGAGAACACTGCAGTTCAGTTAGATAAACTTGGATATTGCTTCTTGTTAGGGCTAGGGGTGAGTTCGGTTTCTTAGAATCGGTTTTTGTCAAAATGAAAATCAAAGCGAAATTACTATTCAGCTCAATTCAATTCGGTTTACGTAAATTATATTTCGGTTTGGTTTGATTTTCAATTTTTTTTTTTTTCAATTCAGTTCAATTTCGGGTTTTTTTTCGAAACAAAAATAAAAACTCTTTTTAACCTGAAAATTGGAGAGAAAGTAAAGAAAAAACAATCTAGGTAATAAGATATTCACATTTTTGGGCCAAAAGCTAGGTTTTTCTAACCTTGGATTGAAATTAGACTATTCGTTGGCTTAGAATTGGACTTGGAAAATGAATAACCAACATAAATAAAGAAATCCAGTTTGGTTTTTGTACCACAAAAATCGAAATTGACAATTTTTTTTTTTTTGTTTCGGCCGGATTTTCAATCCATTTGGTTTGTTTGTTTTTTTTTTATTTTTTATTTTACTTCAGTTTGATACTTGGACCTTTTTTTCTTTTTTTTTTCAGTTTTCGATTTTTCGAGCCTAGCCCTATTGCATGCCAATGAAAAATAACTTGCGTTTCGATTACTATACATGACATTCTGTTATTGGCAAGAGTGTAGATAAGTCTCTCTTCTACAAGTTGACATATATGAAGATCATGGTCTTTAACATCACAAATAAGAGAACCTTAAAATTTCAAACTTCCAGCAATCAACTAACTAAACTGGAGTTTCGTTTAACACAATGGATTGCTCACGTGAAGAATACATCTATCCCATAATCCAAGCGCGCTCATCAGAACTCAATTCTAGTTGTTAATACATGCATATGCTGCACAATGCATCAACGGTCCAATTATACTACGGAGAAATGGAATAAAAATAAAATATCTGCTCTAAATCTCCACACATAGTAAACTGAATTTCATGTTATTTTCATCAAGAACGAAATTTAACAAAAAAAAAAATAGCACGATAACGAAGCAAAACAAATAACAAAAGCATTAACAGTAGACTTAACATGAATCAAACAACAATTTGCCAATTTTGTTTTTGACAATGGTTGAAGAAAAATTAGAAGGGTGATTCATTCGTCTCAATTCCAACCTGCATTGCTCTTCCCTCAATTGATGAGAGCCATTTGTTTTAGATTTCAATTAATACCACACATTCGTGCTGCACCCAATATACAGAAAAACGATAAAAGAACTAAAAAAAAAAAAAAAAAAAAATCATGTGGCATTCAGTGGCCTCATTTTTCACGTGGGTTGGTATGTAGTAGTCAACCAACTTTTAATGTGGCAATTGATCGAGTGGCGCCATCTTTTCATCTACATACATACATACATACATACATACGTACGTACATACATATATACATATACACATATACATATACATACGTACATACATATATATATATATATAGGGTTTGGCAAGCTGAGATGAGCACCTTGAGCCATGCTAATGATGATGACAATTAATACTTTGTATTCAAAACAACATTACTTAACGCACCATACAGTTACTCCATGATCCATATGCTGTGCATAATTGAGCTGAATTTTACTGCACTATGGTAAAAGTTGGAGAAGAAGGCTTCAAAAGCAAGAGATTCTCTCTTGCAACCATGCATAATCTTAATGATGTTAATTCTTTTATTAAACACTTACTACGTGTTCAAAAAACATACTACAGGTACAATATACTTATCTCGAATTCAAAAAGTGAACCATCGGTATAATATTTCTTAAGTGATCAGTCTCTGATTACAAGGCATCCAATGTACCCAACAAAAACAAAACTAAACATACAAACCACCTCTTCCTCCATCAAAAACAAGGGAAAACCAAACCCTAGATGCCTTATATCTTTGTCGAATCTTATTGCCATGTAATATAAAGTGTAAAAGCTTAAAGCAATCAATTAAAAAAAAATACTGTTTTACATAATTAAGAGAAGAATATACAATCTTTGGATACTGTTTTTAGTCTGTGCAAGCAATGAAAATACAGTGGTTCTAATTCTAAAGAAATTAAATCCATCGATCATCTAGCAATACAGTAAATTTATAATTAACTTCGATAATATATATTTATCAACAAAAAGCATTTAAAAACAGTACTGATCATTACTCATCAGAACATGAACGGCGTTGCTGAAAAATCTGCAGGTATTATCATAGGCGCGATGTTTCTCCTGATGAAAATATTGCGTACAAATGCACAAATTAAACTTCCATAAATTAAAAATGTATATCGATATGTTAAATATATATACATATATATATATATGTGTGTGTGTGTGTGTGTAACCTGAAGAAAAATCAAACATACTGTAATAATATATTTACCTGGAGTAGTACTGAAAATCATCACTAGAAGTATAACTGAAACTCGGAGCTTTGGCCTTTGGACGAGGAGCTTTGGCCGATGCCATCTTCTCAGACTGAAGGTTACCCTCATAACCTGAAACAACACCATCCTCTGAGATTGTAACAAGAGCTGGCTTCCATTGATGACCACTCCCAGATTTAGAGCTTCTCCCATGGGTTGATCTCGTCATCCGATCTCGGGTTCGCGACGACGAAGAGCGGTAACACGATCCCAACTCCAAGAGGAACTTCATTATTCTGGTTAGGTTTTGCTCGGGAGAAAACTCAAGTATATATGCCCTGTGATTTTGTCAAGGTATGACATTTAATCGGTTTTTTTAGCTTGTATTTATAGGGAGAGAGATAAGGTTAGGATTTGTGACGCTGACGTGCAATGTCTATTTTCTGAAATCTTAATGGATTTTATGTTAATGTGTTGAGTTGTCATCTTATCTGCGTAATCTGAAGGGTCCTAATACGTTTGGTTTGCCTAATCCAATTGTTAATTACACCTTCCACAGGTACTGTGCACCTCTTAATTGCTACTTATTACAATGAACAATGAAGCTAATTTGGAAATCCGTTCACGTAATAGTTATTCCTTGATTATCGTTACGTACTATATTAGCCATGGTAATTAATTAGGATGATTACTATGTTAGGTATTGGATGGAGCCCGTCTATATTTGAATTTCAGTTTTGGACAAAATTTATGGGACTTTTATTCTTTTTTGTAATCTTTTCTTTTTTATCTTGTGGTCCTTAAAAAATATCTTAACAAGAAGATTCCACAACATTAAGTTAAAGATTAACCTGATTATTATTTTTATTTTGCTTCTTAATATCTTTAAAATTGTTGTAAAGAAAAATAATTAATTCGAGAGAAAATTAAGGAGTTTTTATCGGAAAATTTCATGATTAAAAATATCCTCCATTACAAGGATTATTGTCCCTTTCTAGATTCCTCCCCATCAAGTATACAAAGAGAACACTCATCTAGTTGATAATTGCTCATTTTAATCACTCGATCACATTATCTTTTATGTCTTTGAGGCACCGTTACATTTTTTTATTATCAATTAATTTTATAATGAAACTCCAAATTCTTTCAACTTTTAATAACTTTTCTGAATTGTTTTAGTCTTGCAATCGGTTAGTCTCTATTTGTTTGGGCTTTAACCCTACTCATTTAAAGGAATTTTCAGTACAAATACCGTATTGTTGGAATATAAAGTATTTAATTTTTAAGATTAAGTACCTAAAACTCCCTAACATTTTGGTGTGATTCCAAACTAGTCCCAACCTTTTCAAACATTTCAAAAGAGTATAGGAAATATCACTTCCCTTAAGTCCCAAGAGAATGTGGTTGTCAATTTTTAATAAATAAAAGACGGTCAATGCGTTTTGTTTCAATCTGTTTGTTGGTGTTAATTATGGAGAGGGAAAGATAAAGGTATGTGAGAAGGAGATAGAGAATTTTAGAATGTTGAGACTAATTTGACCATGAATATCACGTCATTAATTTGAGATTTGTCCAGACCATAAAAAAATATGACCAAGAATGCCACATAAGCACTTAACAGTTCCCTTAACTTGGGACTAAATGAAAGTAATATGTCCTATATGTTAGCTATTTTTTTGAAATGTTTAAAAATGTTGAAACTAATTTAGAATTATATCAAAAATTAACAGAATTTGCACATTGCTACAAAATTTGGTGACCACCCACCCAAATTGTGGTTGGCATGGGCCTTATAGATTTAAGGCCGAACATAGTGGTTGAAGAAGAAAAAATTATCTATGTCGACAAAAAAATAAAAATTAATATCTATCAAAAGTAAATGAATAAAATGCCATTGGAGGGAAGCACCGACACTTCTCCACCACAAAATGTTGCTAGAAAAAGAATTAGAGTGAAGGTCTATCGTGTTGCACTGATCATCGCATCCTACACAACAACAATGGCAGTTTATGCATTTTTTTATCAAAGATTTTATTCCTAACAACAATGAGAGCCTCAAGGAAAAACGAATATGAAAGATTGTCCCTCCCAACCTCCAAGTTTTGTTGGCTTAATTGATCGAGCTTAAATATGAGGACGAATGCATGCATGTTTAAATGTGTCGTCTGTCTGTCGAAGGACTTCATTCATTAACGCAACAAATGTGAGTTAATCAATTGACAAAGGTAGTATGCATGCTCTCTTATTCTTAAATTTGAATCACATATTTGTGCATTAGAATGTCCAATTTATCAGTACTTGACTCATTTTGATAGTTAAACGCTAAACCCGGGTCGGGTTTTGCTCTAATATTATGAAAAAAGTTGAGGCTTCACCATAAAATTAATTAGTAATAATTGTTTTCTTCATAAATTGGCAATATATGAGATAGTCCAAGAAAACCTAATAATTGAGAGACTATATAATTGAGAGATTATTAAGTTTTCTTGTTGTGGATGTGAATCTCACATAAAATAATTAATGTAATTATATATATACATATATACACTACAAAAAAAATGAGCACTGCACACAAAAAATTATATGTGCCTTTTGAGGCCAAAAAGCACCAACATTTGTGCTCATAGACCAATAGCAACAGTGCAGCAACTAAGTTTGTATCTGTGCCCTCTATGGGCGTCACCATTACTTATAGCACACAATATGATGTTTTGTGCCCAAAGCTAAGCACAAATACAACCCTTATTGTGTCTTACCTCTAATAAAGGCTACTGAATGTATGGTGTAAGATGGGCACAATTGCTATTTTAAAGGCTTAGATTGCTGTATAAATGTTAAAGCAAGGGCACAACTTTAAAATTGTGCCACTATTATATTTTAATAAATACAATAAAACTCCAGCACAATTAAAAATTTGTGGCATAATTGGATATTTTTATTTAAACATGGAAATCATCAGGTTGCTCATAGAACCTAATTTCCACCTAAATTTAGAAACTTACAAATCATCCATTACAAACTAAACATAAATCAACATTAGCACTAAAATAGTGAAGTTAATATATTACATAACCCATGTTCTCGGCTAAGACCGATTCATGCAACCTAACAATACAACCCATCCAAATGTTAAACCAAAAAATACATGTTATCCTATGCTGGACATACCCGGGATTCTCTATATACAACAAAATATAACATATCCAAGCTTGTATCCCCAAGTCAAACGTACTAATGGTTAAACTAGCAATATATAAACAAAATACACATCTACAAGGGCTGCTTGATGACAACTAACCAGTATTCTCACTTTGGCAGTCCTCATGCATCATAGCAGTAGAAATTGGAGGTCCACACTGCACATTCTTGTCATTTCCACCTTCGAAACGCGTTGAAATCTGAGCGTGTGAGCTTCCACACCCTTGCTGCTGATATATATATCTTAGAATGACATTCCACCCCCTCCTGCCAATATCCTTTTAGAATGACATTCCTACCCATTTGCAAAACAAATTACAAACAAATCATAAGAGTATCTTCATTCAGAAAACCTGACTTCTAAACATGTCAATGTCCAAAATTCTCCCATTTTCAACATGCATTTTTCAAGAAGAGACATACACTGGCACACATACAATGAAAATCATATGAAAAAAAGAGCCAAGAAATCACATAAAAGTATCAATCTTTGAAATTTTATTTTCCTTTCCCCCATCACAGCCAAAAAATAAAGGGTAAGTCTACAAATATCAATTTTCATGCCACAAATTTGTGATACATTACAATCTAAAATCACACACATACATCATGCATATACATACATCAGAGGAAAGGAAGCAAATATTTTCAACAAACGCGATGTAATTCCTTACCTGAGAAAGGTTTGGCCCGGTGATGTGTACTATCCAAACTTTGCACATCCAGAAAGTGAAAAATATGACCTACCAAGGAAATCAGCCTGGTGACATGCAGGACAGAAACCTAATACTGTTAAAAAGACTGGGAAAAATCCAATAAAAAATTCTTGTTGCAGCCACAAATCAGTTAGAGTTCAAAAAATAAGTGAGCTTGCTTAGATAATTATATTTACACCCAGAGAATAGCATATGCAGCAAGCTAGTACTAACGAAACACTCAAAAAAGGCAAAACTCATTTTCATTTCTTCCTAAAATTAAACATAAAAATGTAAAAATTGATCTGCTTCAAACTCAGAGATTTGGCAGAATGGTCTACGAATAACAGAATCAAATTCTCTAACTTCTCACGCTCTAATAAGTAGCTTTCCTCAAGCTCTTGGAACCACTTTATGCAATGTTTCAGCCTTTTAACATACTCTCAGTCTCACATTTTTCCTAGAAAATCAATTAACATTAAATTTCATAATCTAAAAATATAGCCAAAACCCATCTCAGGTAAACTAATCCCAATAAAATTAAAAAACTAATACATTCAAATTTCAAAGAGCAAACAAAATTAATAATAATAAAGTTAAGAAGTGAAAGCTCACAGATCTTGAGATTGAATACATCCTTCCTTTTGCGTCTCTGGCTCAACAATGCATCAACGCTGCAAATACAATCTTTTCATTTGCAATCTCTGCATATCCTCGATAATTAAAAAGAAGCAGAAGCACAACATACCACTGAGCATTAAACCTAAACCCAACTAAGGAGATCAGGTAATCTACTTGAACATACCAACTTAGGGTCCTTGTGCCACTTCATCGTAATTTTGCAAATAGACAACTTTATGTCCTCGCATTTGGCAACAATTTCCATGTCTCATAATTTCCCCTAAAATTGGCACCAAATAAAGTGATATAAGCAGAGGAGAATCAAGCAATGGAAACTCTACCTATACACATATAACACATGTTTGACTGACCTCAGGTCTATAGAAAGGATGTCATGCTTGACCTCCAGTTTGGGTGTTCCTCCTTTCTATGCATTATATAAAACGAAGCAAAAATTTTGAGAAAAAAAGAAATCGATATACCAGAGCATATGACAAATAAATAACTATATAAAAAAATATCAATTTTATGTAATTAGAAGAAAAGAAAACTCAGAAAGATAATTTAAATTTTAGAGAGCTGCCTTCGAAGCGTTAGACAACTATCACTGGAAGCTTGTAATGACTACCCAGTTCACAATTGTGAAGTTGGAAGAGGAACTTACAGAAATCATTTATACTCCCTCAGGATTTACATATCTCAAGTAGTCCTCCCAGTTGTTGCTAGTCTCATCATAGCCTAAAAGAAATTCACAAAACCATTCATATCACACACATGAATTTTGATATAAAAAATATACATGAATTTAAAGAAGAATCTGACAATCCATAAATAAACCAATCTAAAGCAAAGACTTCACCCATAAGTTTTACCTCCATAGTAATAGGCAGCAGACAGATAATAGTTATGGAGATAGCACATATATGAATCCATGAAATCAGGTAACAAAGGGGTAGCAGACGCTCTGATGTGATTTATCCATTTGTAGCATTACCAGAATGAATAGACCCGTATTGGTTAACAGAAGGCTGCATGGAAAAAAGAACTCAAGCTTGGAACCATATAACATAAATGAATGAATGTTTCAAATGCAGTTTGTTAATAGTTTTTCACGATCAATTGTTGTGATACCTAAATACCTTATCTCACCCTGTTCAATTTATATCACGTCTCATACCATAACTACAAACAAATACACAGTTACTCAGTTTCTCAAACAATCAACTTTCACAACATACAAAATAAAACTATCACAATATTACAAAAACAAAAAACAAAAAAAATTGTTCCACAAAAGCCTCAAAGGAAAAAACCAAAATTATTTACCTTGAGCACAAAGGGCTTCGAAAGCTTCACACAAAAGCCCCAAAAAATGAAGAGTAACGTCGCCTGAAACGAAAAACAGAAGCAAATGATACGCGCAGACAACGAATCTAACAATATAAACAAAACCCAAAATTACAAAAACAAAATTCATAGACAAATCCCATCTAAATATCGAAAAATGTCAGCGAGATTCTCTCACCCATGCAAATATCTAGATCATTGTCAGATTCCAATCAACTTTTGTTAATTGAATTAACGTTAATAAATTGTAATAGGAAGTAATGATTATGTCCAACCTTCGGGTCAACATTTGTAGGCTATATCTACAGAAACTACCAAAAAAATTTAAAGGCCATACTAAGAAAGTAAAAAAAACGCATCAGCAAACGCCAGGGGTTTCATACCTTTTATAAACCTTGAGCACAAAGTGGTTCTAAGGTTGCACATGAAAGCCCCAAAATTACAAACGCAAAATTTAAACACAAAACCCCCAAAATTATAAAATCAAAATTTAATCTGCTACCCCTTCTCTCCCGTTTTTCTCTCACCCTAATCTCCATTTCTTCAAATGACCTAACTCCCTGTCTCCGTGTATACTCCTTATCTTTCTCATTAAATCAAAACTCTCAAACCCAATTCAAAGCCTCATCAGAACCCATAGCATAATCTAATGAAAAATATTACCCAAAAAAAAAAAAGATTCAATTTTTAATATTTTAAAATTGAAGAAAACACAACCCATAGATTTGAAAAAAAAAAAAAAAAAGAACTCCGAGATGTAGGATTCAAAGAACTTACCAGAAAACGTTAACCTTTTTGGCTTAAAATCATCTTCAATCCAAATCAAAAAGCTGAAGAAGCTTAAACTACTTCAGATTTTTCCAGTGAGCCAAGATTTGACAGGGATAGAAACGCAAGTTTGAGAGCGATGGAGACTATGGCGACAAATAGAAGGGGAGAAAAGCTTGAGAGCGATGGAGACCATGGCGACAAAGGCAAAGGGAGAAAAGCTTGCAAAACACTGAGAAGACGGCGAGAGAGAGAAGAGAAATGGAAAGCAAAGAAAGAACACGCAGAGAACTGAAACAGAAACGGCAGCGATGATGGACGCGTGCCAAGCAAGGAACAGAAAATGAAGATCGAACCTAGAGGCACACTGATGAGAGACGCGTGGTCTGGGAGGACAAAACCGCCATTTTACTGTGAAAAAAAACGCTGAAGACCAATTGGGGGTCATTTTCGTCCTTGCACTGTCCGTAAACAGTGCACCAGAGTTTGAGTTTTAGTATAGAAATAATGTCTCATAACCTTTGTGTTGCCACACTGTGAATTCACTGAATTCTGCGGTATGAAGCGGACGAGAAACATAATTATAACCTAAAAAAATATATACTAGGAGTAAATCTACAAGGGCTAATTAGAAAGAAAACATTATTATATTGGAATACGACATAAGTTAATAAAAGGACCCAAGAGGAGTCCAGCATAGCATAAGATAGTTATATTTTCATAGTACACCAGTGAAATATAACATAATACAAAATATATTAATTGTCCTCGTCATCGCTGCTTAAAATCTCAACGGTAACATTCTGCATATTTCGTGAGCTCAACTATGGGACAGACAGACCTCTAGGACGAATTTGTGCTTGATAAGTGCGTGGTTCTTCAATAATAACGACAGAATTGGTAGACTGTTCAGTTGTTGTTTCAGCAGAAACCAAATTGACAGGATATTGTTCTGTCCTACCTGGGTTTGCCCATGCTGGCAATACACGTCCTTGAGGTGCGCGTACGCATCCGTTATTGAAGGGTAATGCGTAGCCAAGGCGACCATCAACAAAAGTAGTAAGAATGTACTGATTATTAAAAGGACGAGGCATGCGCCCGGCATTAACAGGTTGTCGTGGACGTTGAACTGGAGGATTCGTTGTGGAATTTTCTGTTGTAATGTTGGAAGCAATATACGAATGTGATGCTGGAGATTCAGTTCCAATTCTAACTCCACGACGTCGCCTGTCCGCCATTGTCAATGATGTAGAACTTGCTCAAATTCAAAAGAAACATATGTGTATGAAGCAACCTTCTTAATTTCCATATACAAATTAGTAAGGGAGTGTGTGGACGTTTTATAGTAGAATAAAGGCACAAATCCATAATTGTGCCAACATATTCTTTTGCTATAGAGTATTTATTATTTATTAATATTTACTGGACACAATTTCTAACATTTGTGTCAGAAAAGAGGAATTTATAATTATTAAAATATATTCTCTATTTGAAGACCCAATGAGAAGTAGAGTGATTTATTATTTATTAATATTTAGTGGACACAATTTCTATCATTAGTGTCATAAAAAGGAATCTACAATTATTAACTCATTTGTCTATCTGAAGACCAACTAACTTTTGCACAGAGACCAACCCTAAGGGCACAATTGTTGGTTATGTGTCACTGCAGGTAGGACTTTAAAACCAAAAACCATATCACCAAGTATAAAAAACAAACCTGCAAGAAGATAACAATCCAAAAAGCAATTCAAAAAGATACGAATCTAACAAACATTCATTGCACCTGGAAATGATCCTTTGTAAATCTAAAACATGCCACTTAGTACTATGGTGTAGTGGTATTCTTTTTTACTTGTAAGTGAGAGATCTGAGGTTCAGCTTTCGGGAAAAACAAATTTGAACAACATTATTGCTAACTTATTTTGAGGCTAAAATATTGCACGGTAATAAACAGCTTCATACCATTATTTACCACAATTTTATAAATTTTAATTATTGGTGTGCTAGTGGAGGTAAAGACAAACGAGAGAGAACATATAGTGCCTTTGACAAATAATTTTTATAGACACAAAATATTTTTTGTGCCCATTTTCAGTAAAAAAGTTGTCATGTGATCCCACTTGACACGATTTCCGTGCCCATTACTGTTTTGTGTCTGCTTTTTTTAACATTGGGCACAATAGATGGTGCCCTCTATGGAATGGGAATTGTTTAAGCTTTTTGGTGGTCAAATTGACACAAAATTCTCAATTGTGCCCTTTATTTTGTACCCAAAGCTCATTTTTCTTGTAGTGATACATATATATATATATACACATATATACATATATATATATACACATATATACATATATATATATATATATATATATATATATTAGATTGATGGTTAGGGTGAAAATCACTATGCGTAGATGAGTTATATTTCACATAAATTAAGCAAGCAGAATTGCCTAATTGTTTTGACGTGGCATAAATGTCGTCTTACCCTACTGAATTATCTTTTCAAGGCACATACATTACCATCTTCTTGAATCGTTCCACTACAAACAGAATAGAGTTCGAGAGTTCTGGGTATTGTTTCTCTTCATGGTTCTCATCATATGTCTGGATTGGGGTGGGAATAATCTGCACATCGCATATTGTGATCACTAAGCACATGTTCTCCACAGGTAATCTATAACGTACTAATAAAATACACATGTTATAACATAAATGAATCGATAACGTACCACGTGACAATATAACTATCATTAATCTTTTAATTAATTTAAAATTTTAATTAGTTTCTGCATACTATAGACCAAACAAAGTAAAAAAAGTTTTAGAGTCGATGGAGACAAGACGTACGTTACACTTGCACATAATACAATTCCCTTTACCCTAGCCAGGAACCATGTGAAATCTAAATCACAAGATTTTCGTCGGATTGTCAAGGTAAAGTGAGAGTGACATGTCTCTTATATATGTACAGCAGCCGGCAGTCTAGCCAAAGCCCCAGTACAGCTTTTCCAGCAACAAATTATTCCGGAGAAAAATATGAAACTGATTTTCATGAATCATCATCGATGGTTCAAACCAGAATCGAAATAACTCCATTGTTTTCTTTTTGTAGTTTTCTTACCGTCTAAATGCATGAAGAATACATATATAATGGTCTCAGCACTAATACGTACGTCCTCTATCATAATTATTGGTATGTATTTATAATGACTGAATTTCTTTGGTTGTCCTTAGCATGCACGATCAGAAGCATGCAACTGAGTTGTGGATATCAATTAGGATAGTGTTGTTCACACACTTATTTTTATTTCTCCTGCATTCTTATTAATTTTTTGTCATTGATTTTCTCCAATTCATTCGATCCGATGACCGAAAATTGAGAGAGATGTGTGATAAGTAAAAATGGATGTGTGGATAGCACTACCCTCAAATAAATGTGCAAATAAGTCAACTATGTTGTGGCCTAAATTTAATTGAAGAAGAGAGAGAGTGCATCAGCATAGAGAGCAAAAAGAGAGGCGTAGGGAAAATTTTGTATGTGTCTTTTCCTCTTAACTTGCATTT
This sequence comes from Pyrus x bretschneideri, assembly GCF_019419815.1. NCBI lineage: Eukaryota > Viridiplantae > Streptophyta > Magnoliopsida > Rosales > Rosaceae > Pyrus > Pyrus x bretschneideri. The sequence continues at coordinate 6,122,605 of NW_025999424.1, read as the reverse complement.
ATTTTTAGTAATTAAACATAATGGGTTTACTTACAAGTAAGAAAACCTAAGATTTTCCAAACTACATATAGTAATCCTAAATACAATCTACTAGGAATTATTACACAATCACACATGTGCTATGATCCATACCACAACAAGTTAAGTCCTAGCAAAAACATAAAATTAAACAACTATATGTAGAGAGACTTGTACACCACTACCGAATTCAACATTTGATATCAAATTTAATGGCGAGTGACAATGTATTTTCCGGTCACCAAATAACAAATAGAACGAGACAATTAGTTTGACATACGTTGTGTATGTATATATTAAACATAAATGATCTTATGTAATTCATAGTTTGATAACATAATAAAATAAATTATTCTCTGTTTGAAAATTTAATGTATAGTTAAGTATTATACTACACGTAATTAAAGATGAAGAACGACCCGAGTAGGGTATAGTACATAGTTATTCTTCTTGGTTACGGTCAACCCTAGTGAGCCATTATATATATACAATCCATGCATTTTAGTATTTTCTAGGGTTTCCCTCTGTTCAAACACTGCAAAGGACAAACCCATTTCAGCCTAAATAAGCTTGTTTAGTTTTCTGCACCTTCCCCCTCGTGGAATTCAATCCCTTTACTCTCAATCAATCATTTAGCAACAATTCCTTTTTTTTTTCCTTGCCGTTTTTAAATAAAGACTAACATTTTTCAAAGGTTTATGCAAATATTCCATTGTCTTTAACCCTTATATGGGAGTGACATCTATGTGAGATAATCAAATTTTGTCCTTGTGGGAAGAGGTCTAATTTGTTTTTTCCCCTGGCTTCACATGGCGCAAGAAACCAAGTTGAACTCTCATATGCATCGTGTATACAAGTGGAAGGAATGGGTAACCATCACAAAACTCAATGGCAAATCCATACTAATTCAATTTTAATGTTAAATTATTGTTGTGGTTTGTCTTAAATCATACTGCATGAACACTAATTCGACAAAAGACTGGCCGGCGAAGACAGCTTCTTTAACCTACTCTTTACTCTCTTCAACAGAAGTGGCCACAATAACTAGTCTCTTAAGAAAATGAAAGGGTGCGAAGTAATAATTAGCAATATGCCAAATTTGGTTGGAGAGTTAGCCCTAGCAGAGCTCCATCTATGCAAATTCATTAGATTCTTTTGATTATAGTGTGCGTAGTCGTAAATTAGCATTACCAACATAAGATATAATTTGGATTATATGAATTGACTAAGTTCCTAATACTACGTGCTTGACGATATCAATAATTTGCGATGTGTGCGTATCACACTACTTCATCTTGTATGCTCTATCTTGATAAATTTCACTAATTCATTAGACACTACCATGTAATTCTTTTTTTTTTTTTAATCTGAGTATGCCTCGAAATTGAGATCTCATTCATTAAAGGGGAGAGAAAAACTTGTAGCCAGTAGATCAGAGATCGTTACAAACTCATGTAATTCATCTCTCACATAATCTTTCTTGTTCTTATAGACTTTTCCGATCCTTTAGCTAGCTCACTCTATATCATTTAACATACCACTAAATTCACACGTATGCAACTTATTTAATTTGTACGGAGAATTCAAGAGAAATGTCAATCTACAATCATACGTGCAGCTAATTATCAATGTACTCTTGTCATTTTATTATGAATCTGAAAGTCCTTTTGCATATACACTGTATTTATATATGGATAATTAGGGATATATCTTCTTTCTCTAGTCTCTTAGTATATATATGGTTTAAAGTAGCAGATGAGCTATAGCTCTCAACTCTCTGCGCCTGTGCATGTCTCAGAGACAGAAACACACCTAATACACAAAAGCCATGGACAGCTTTCCATTAGCCAAATACCTCCCATATTTCTCTTGAACCTAGAAACTCGCATATACCAACAAGATAAAACCCTAGCTCTTCAATCCCATCCACCAATCTTTGCCGGACGCGTGTCTGACACCCCAAATATCTCGTTCCCGTCTTCCTCCCTCCTGAAATTCCTAATTTGTCACATACCTCCAATAATCAACAGCAATGAAAACTGAAGTTCGAGGAAGCATTACCTCCATTTCTCTCCAAAATCCAAGTACTGCTCTCCTCACCACCTCTCAGGGCACGTCTCTCACCGGTGCGCTTACTGGGTGTCTCGGAAGCCTCGACGGGGCATGTATTGAGAAGCTACTACTTCACTGTGCAAGTGCCCTAGAGAGCAATGATGTGACCTTGGCTCAACAAGTGATGTGGGTGCTCAACAATGTTGCCTCTTCTGTTGGTGACCCTAACCAAAGGCTCACCTCATGGATCTTGAGGGCACTAATTTCAAGAGCCTCAAAGGTTTGCCCTACACCTATGAATTTTAATGGAAGCAGTAGCACTAGTACCATTCCGAGTAGGTTGATGTCGGTGACCGAGCTAGCCGGGTATGTTGATCTAATCCCATGGCACCGATTCGGATATTGTGCATCAAATAGTGCAATTTTTAAGGCAATTCAAGGGTGCCCAAAAGTTCATATCTTAGATTTTAGCATCACTCATTGTATGCAATGGCCTACTTTAATAGATGCATTGGCCAAAAGGCCTGAGGGTCCTCCTTTGCTTAGAGTCACTGTGCCTAATTGGAGGCCACAAGTCCCTCCTTTGCTCAATGTTTCAAGCGAAGAAGTTGGTCTTCGTTTGGCGAATTTCTCTAGGTTTAGAGATGTCCCTTTTGAGTTCAATGTGATTGAAAACTCATCCTCTTTGGAATTGCTAGTTACCACTGAATTAAACCCTTCCTCACTAGACCTCCGGGAAGATGAGGTTTTGGTTGTGAATTGTCAAAATTGGTTACGCTATCTTTCCGATGAGCCACGTGGTGATATCCCTGGCCATCAAGATGGTTCGATGCGCAACACTTTCCTTAACACGATTAGATCCCTTAACCCTAGAATCATAGTTGTGGTAGATGAAGATTCTGATCTTAGTGTACCAAGTCTTAGCTCAAGAATAACAACTTGTTTTAATTATCTTTGGATACCCTTTGATTCCTTGGAAACATTCTTGCCCAAAGATAGTACCCAAAGGATGGATTATGAATCTGATGTTGGTCACAAAATTGAAAACATTATTGGTTTTGAAGGGCACCAAAGAATAGAGAGGTTGGAGTCAGGTGTCACAATGTCACAAAGATTGAGAAACATTGGTTTTTCAAGTACTATATTTTGTGAAGAGACTGCTAGGGAAGTCAAGGCCTTGCTAGATGAACATGCAAGTGGTTGGGGCATGAAACGTGAAGAAGATATGTTGGTGCTCACATGGAAGGGACACAACTCAGTTTTTGCCACAGCTTGGGTCCCAAATCCAAATGGGTTGCTAATTGAGGATTAACTCGGTGTTTGTGTGGCCTGAAGTGATTTCCTTACTCTCGTTTACTCATTCTACTTTCTCTTTGGTTTTGTCCCTTGATTCTCTTATGAGTGCAGAAAAAGAAACGAGGAGTGTGAAAACCATTTCCTCTATAAAACATGTTACCATGCAAGTGAAGTTACTGCAGTGGTCCAGGAGATTAAAGGAGAGGTAATGAAATGACAAAGCTCTGTGTGGTTACTTTTTTCTCTTCGTCAAAAAGCTGCAAATGAGCACAAGACAAAAAGGAAAACGGCAGGCATTTTGTGGAAAAACAAATTTCACGAGCACTTTGTTTTGAAGCTTTAGCTAGCTATGATCTGTCACATGAAAGGCGAAAGAGAGACATGTTCTTGTCTGTTGTATTGTATTAAGACAAAATCTAGCACTTTATGCAGGCTTTTGTTCCATAGGGCTACGTACTGTGAAATTAACTTTTTTAGCCTTTTATTTGATCATTAATAATGTAATTGTCCCCTCAAGAAGTGCTATTTCTGGTACTATTTCACACTAGAAGTGGAAAAGTGAAAGGAATGGCTTGGTGGCTAGTTCTTTTTCTTACTCAAATTAGTAACTAAGTACTTCTTATTACATTTTTTTTTTAATAAATGGTACTTCTTATTAAATTAGGTTTGCATGTTTCAATAAGATCAACTTGTGTTAAATGAAAACATCATGTAACCTAGAAGTAGGGCTGGAAAAAAAAAACCGAATTTCCCGAACCTGATTCGAAATTTCTTGAACCCGACCTGAAAAAAAAAACCGAACCCGAAAATCCCGAACTGAAATAGTCCGAAACTTTTGGTATGGGATTCGGTTTTGATAGACCTTTAGTTCGGTAATCCCTAACCGAACAACTATATTAATATATAATATGTATTTAATTTAAATTAGAAATTATAAACTATCTGGACCGTTGGATTGGTTGAGATTTAATCTCAACCATCCAATCTAAGTTATAGGGTTTCACACTCTCACATTTCTCACCAAAGCCTCAACCCTCAACCCTCTCATCCCTCTCGAGTTCTCACTTCTTTGACTCTGTTCTCTCCTCTGCCTCTACATTTCTGAGGTTAGTGGCTACGACTACTGCCATAACGGTTGCCTTTTCATGTCATGCCGCTGTTGTCCTTTCTTCCCTCTCTTCTTCCTCCTCCTTTGTATCTTTTTGATTCCCAAAACCCCAAAATAGCTCTTCTTTCATCTGCGTCGTCTCTGCTCAACCCAAATCCTCCGTTCTTCGCCACAAGCTTCGCCCACCTGCCATTGCCGCATCGGAGCAAAAACCATCATTTCAGGTCTTCATGATTAAATATGTGGTTTTAGGTCTTCATGATTAAATATGTGGTTTTTTTTGGGTTGTAGTCTTTTTCTCAAAATAATAATAATAATAATAATAATAATAATAATAATAATAATAATAATAATTTTGGGTTGTAGTCTTTTCTCAAAATAATAATAATAATAATAATAATAATAATAATAATAATAATGGGTTGTAATCTGATTCTTTATTTGATTTGAATTTTGTTTTGGGATCTGTTTGTTTGATCATTTTGAGCTTTTTACAGAATTTTTATTTTTAATTTTGTTTTGAATTGCAGAATGATGGTGCAATTTGGCTTCGTATGAATTGGATTTGGGCATGAAGGATCAATCCCAATCTATCCCGATATCCCGAAAAAAATTTTGGACATCCCGAAGTTCGGGAATCTTAGAAATTCGGTTCGGTTTTGAGATTTGAAATCCCATTCCGAAATATTTCGGTTTGGAAATCAGGATGATGGTTTTGGTTTGATATCCCATACCGAACCAGCCATACCTAGAAGTATTGGTCGTGCATCCAATTACTGATTTGCGGCTCAAGTGAGACAATCATTCACGCACGTGCGGGTAACTATCAGTAGTCGATGAGTGTGGACAAACACTTGTAAGCTCTTATGGTTTGAACAATTAATGAGTAATATAAGAATATAGGCATGCGCATATGAACGAAAGTGTACAAGTGTAAAAAGAGAAATCAAACAAGGACCACCACATCTTTTTATTTCATGAGTAAACATCTTTGTTCTTGATCCTAGAATCAAAATGACAGCAATCCAAATACCTCATATTAATTTGTTATCGTTAGTACCTATTTCGTGTCTCAACTAGTTAGACTCATGCTCCTTGAATCCTGATTACATGAACAATTTCAATTCAAACATGGGTTTGATTCACACTTCATGTTCTGAGAAATATTTACCATCCGAAAAGAGGAGTTTTAGTAACTTGTTGAGTTTCAAAATCACTATATTCACTAAAAGGGTCTTGCAACTAAAAATCTAGAATGTATGAGTTAGTGACAATGGGAAACATGATGTTGCGAATCTCATTCCCGCACAACAACATTGTGCGCCCCTTATCGTTCTCGCGTAGTGTTTGCAACTACTTTCTTTTAGTTCAAACTGGGTAGAAGGTCTGCTTTTCATTTCTGATGGAGCTTCAAGTATGGTTTACAAAACTTTTGTGTCAACATCTAAGTATTCTTTTTTTAAATAAATCTTCTAAGACTATTCTATTCTAGGGAAATAGATTTGAAATCAAACGCCACGATCAATTTTTTTTTCTTTTGTAAAATCAGAATTTATTAGGAGAGAAAAAAACAAAAAATAGAAGAAAGGAAAAAAAAGAACTAAAACACTAGCAGTTCAAAAGGAACTGTGGACAGCTACAACACGAGCCGAGTAAAATCCCTCAGAAGAACAGCACGCAAGCTTCAAGGAGAGACATTCACTCCATAAAAATATGCAAGTTATCAAGGCTTTTGGTCCATGCAATTCAATTTACTTCTAATAATTATTAGAAGTAAATTGAATTGCATTATTAGAAGTAAATTGATTTGCAAGGACCAAGGTAGAGGGATAATTTCCACGCTATTAAAAAGAGAACCCATCCAATAAAATCTTACCAAGAAAGCCCAAGACAAATCTTCCCACACTTTGTCATCAAATGTCTGATCAATTCGCCTAACACGCCTAACACACATTTACAACATTGGAATACTGTTCAAACTAAAATATGGGGTTTGAAACTTTGAATTACTAAAAATAAATTGGTTACATGGTCAGGAGTTGGAATTTGATTCTCTCATTGTCATTGACCGAAAAGAATTTGATTCTCCGGGTCCTCTCTTGTATAATATTTGCTGCATTTATTTCTACTCTTTAGTTTGATAGAAAAAATTAACTAAAATTTAAGGAAAATAAATCATAATTAAGAATATAAGAATATAAATAATAATTAAGAAAAAGAAATCCGACCTGCCGGATTCGAACCAGTGCTGCATTTATTTCTACTCTTTAGTTTGATAGAAAAAAATAACTAAAATTCAAGGAAAATAAATAATAATTAAGAATATAAATAATAATTAAGAAAAAGAAATCCGACCTGCCGGATTCGAACCAGCGACCTAAGGATGGCTGAGAGCATATTTACCCACTACAGTCCTCCGCTCTACCAACTGAGCTAAGGTCGGATTGGTGGTAAAAGTAGTACCAGGTGTTTATATCGATATATAAAATAGGTTTTTGGGCCTTTACGAATCCTACAATAGTGGGCCCTATTAAATTGTATGTTGGTGAAAGATTACTGCAAAAAAAGTTGGTAATTTCGTAATGTAATGAGATGAAATTGAAGTTTCCATATTGGTGTGATTTTTCCTTTGTGTTTTTTCCTTGGTGATTTTGATACGGTGACATAGTGTGCATACAAATGTGTCAAATAAAGTGGGAGAACATATTGGAGGAAAAATTTTGAGATGTGGACATTTTGGGTACACAATTTAGCATCTCCCTTATGAGAATTAGGAAACTAAAAGGTTGTATGGCAAAGAGTTTGTGTAGTTTATCTCATTTGACTCATAAAGCTTGTGAGCAACTTATATAATTTTATGAGTCAACTCAGGTTTGGTTCAAGCTTAGTTTGTTCATTAAAGTTTGGTTTATAAAAATTAAACTTTTGGATCTTATATTTAAAAATAAAAGAGTCATAAAACTTATATTAGTGTAGTTAAAATCTAAAAAATGTACGACGATTCAAACTAAAAATCGAATTTGTTTCACAATTAAACTTAACAAAGCCATCCAAGAAGCTTGAGCTTTGTTCACAAACGAATTAGGCCGAGCTTAAAAATTCATTTGAGTCGAGTTTGAGCATTTAGATATACACGTTTTATTCGACAAGACCCACTACATATAAGTGGAGTCCTCCGAACCCACCCCTACTAACAAATGTCCAAATAGCATCCCACCAAAACAAAATAAATAATTAGACATGGTCCCCATGTACAAATAACAAATCCTTGCTAGAAAGGGAAGTTTAACCCAATTAATAAAGTAGTGGATAGGGGAGAGAAGTAATAGGTGCATTGCACTGCACATCTACAGAGAGACTTGCAGCTATCAACGTGGAATAAAAACCAAAGGGAGGGAGGGAAAGCAGCAGCCAGCAACACAAAGGTTCACTTCCAAAACCTAATGGTCTAGTCCTCCCCACAAACCCCAAAAGAATAATCCCAATTCCAGCATTAATAATTATCCACTAATAGCATATACTTTCACCTAATAAATAAATAAATAAATTTCCTAAGCTTATAGATGCACTTTCTCTGGAAATGTCAGAATTAGGCTAGTGGTATACTGATAGTAACACACGCTTCAACCGCTCTCTCTTCTCTAAAAATCCCAGTTGAGAACCACCACATTGCTTCTGCCTGAACCAATAGCATCCAATTTTTTTTTTTTTGCGGTCACTAAAGTCCCAGACTCGTTCCCTTTGTCTTCTTCCCCATTAAGAATATGGATTTGTGTCCCCTTCGTCCTCCTCCTCCTCCCTCCTCCCCATTTGGCCTCCTCACCTCTCTGCCTCTGTCTCTGCTGCACCCTTAAAAAGATTACTTCTTTTGCTCTTCTGATTGCAAGTCCCAAAAAATAACTCTTGATTTGGAGTGGGTTTTTGTTTTTAACCTTTTTATTCAGTTTGTTATGGAAGTTCATTGTGAACTTGAAGTTGAAGTCAATGGGGAAGAGTCTTTCATGGTGGACAAGGTAATAATTCTGTGCTTGGCAAATTGTTTCAACTCCATTTTTTTACAGAAAAGTTCCATATTTTTTTTATCTGGATTACTCTCCATTTTATCCATCATGCCTGCTGAATTGCATGGATATTCCCTTTTTTAATGGGAAAATCCCATCTTTTTCTTTTGTCCAAATGTAATTATTTGATAACATTTTGTCTTGAATTGTGAAGTTTTGCTGATGAACTTTACCTGGGTAACTTTCCATTTATCCACCATGGCTGATGGATTGCAAAGATTCATCCTTTTCCCCCCACCATTTAATTCAAACACCTATATTGCATTGATGTGAGTCATGAACTCATGGCTGCCTTGGCTTTTTCTTCTTCTGGTTCTGTCTTTTTATTAAACAAGTTGCATACCTTTTTCATTTTCTTCATTCTCTCTCATTTATTGCTGCTGTTATGGGGGGCTCAAATGTTCACTTCTTTTGAGATGGGGGGTGATTGGCAGACCTAGCTCTCAACGTCACCACAATTTATTGCATATAACGACCTCTTTGCTTTCTTTGGTACCTTCTGGTGTAGAATGTAGATTCCCACATTTTATTGTATTTTGTTTCTTTTCCAATTCAATGTCTTCATTCTTTTGGTGGGTTTTCTGCGTTCTTGAATTTGTTCTGGGGTTTTGTGTTTATTGAGTTTCTTGTTTACTTGCTTGTTAAGAAGCCGAAGATCTTGCGTAACATTTTTCTCAGTAATTTACTGTTCTTGTTTTTACTTACTTTTTAATGGCTTTCAGCAAATGGTGTTAATTCTGGTTTTTCTGACCATTTTTGCAGAGAATTCTTGCCTCCTACTCTGGCAAATTGAGCAAATTACTTGGAAAATCAAAAGCCTCCTCAAGAAATCTTAAAGTGGTATTCCATGACTTTCCGGGAGGAGCGGAGAGTTTTGAGCTGATTTCAAGGTTCTGTTACAACAATGGCAGCATTTACATAACTCCTTCCAACATTTCCCTCCTTTACTGCGCTGCGCAGTTCATGGAAATGAACAATTCTGTAGCCAGAAAACATAATTTGTTAGAAAAAGCGGAGAAATCATTTCAAGATATCAGGTATTGGTCATGGTCTGAGCTTTTGACGGCTTTGAAGCAGTGCCAGGATTTGCTTCCGGTTGTGAATTCTTTGAGTCTAGTTGAGAAATGCTTGGATACCCTCATTGCGAGATTGCCTTTGACAAGCGAAGCAAGTCCTTGTCCTTCGACTTCATCCCCCGATAGCTCTGGTATTCGGTTTTCATGTGATACTAGAAGCACTGAGAGTTTGAAAGCTAGCTTCTCTTGCGCACCCTGGTGGTTCGAGGATCTTCTAGTTTTAGGTCCAGATTTGCTTGAAATGCTTGTCAAGGCCATGGTTTCGCGAAAACTCGATCATGTTATCATTAGTAGGTTCCTCTTTTATTACCAGAAATCGAAGTTTTACACGGTCAAATCTGATACCAAGCGCACCATTGCTGAAACGGTCATTGAGATGCTGTATATGCTTGATCAGAGCTGTGTTTCTTGCAAGAGCTTATTCGGGATTCTACATGTTTCACTGAATTTTAACTTAAACAGAAGTATCAGGAATAAGTTGGAGAATATGATTGGTTCACAACTCGATAAAGCAACATTGGACAATTTGCTTGTTCCATCCCCACAAGGAATCAATTACTTGTATGATGTCAATCTTGTTCTAAGGTTCTTGAAATCATTTCTGCGTGACGGAGGAACCTGTCAAGCGTCTCCAATGCGATTAAGGAAAGTTTCTGGCTTGGTTGATTTGTATATAGCAGAAGTAGCCCCAGATCCTTGTTTGAAGCCTTCAAAGTTTCTGGCTTTAGCTATCGCCCTGCCGGATTCGGCAAGAGACTCCTATGATGAGCTCTACCATGCCATAGACATGTATATACAGGTATTGGATTCGTCTCAAGGAAATCTTTGTTCTTGTAACTTTTGTTTCGATTACTTATGATCCAATAATTCACATAGCACATTTGGAGAAAACTAACATCATTGAGCATATTTTGAACTTGTTTTTTATCTGCTTTGTCATAGGTGCACGCAGGATTGTCCGAAGACAAAAAGATGAAAATATGTTGTGTGCTGAACTATGAGAAGCTCTCGGCAGAGACTTGTATACACCTTTCAAAGAACACAAAATTTCCATCAAAATCTGCAGTCCAAGCTCTTGTCTCTCAGCAATCCAAGCTCAAAAAGTTACTCCAAACAACCAACAACTTTAATTCCTATGCCACCTCCCCTTATAGCGCCACTACTGAGGCAAAAAATTGGGGACTAAGGAAAGATGATGCCAAAGAACAACATGTGCTTTACGCCGGAAAACTCGATCTCTCAACTGACAACGAGAAGTTCAGAGCACATTTGCAAGGCATGCAATGCAGGGTCATGGAATTGGAGAAAGTTTGCAAGAAAATGCAATCTCAAATGGCAAAGTTTACAAAATCGAAGGCATCAAGCCACAGCCATACAAGATCTTTGCCCAAACTTTGTTCATGAGACCAGTTTTGCATTTCATTCCATTAGTTTTAAGCATTATCCCATATTTGTATATAGCTCAAGGAAATTGTTTTTCTTCTTATTTTTACATGTTTTTAGCAGATTTTTCTTTCTTTGCTGCATAACTAAAGTTGTTTCAGTTAGAGAGATTGTAACATCTTTGGTTGTACAGTTACATAAAGAGAACTTCTGTTGATTCATTTCTTTTTTATTGATGGTCCCTCTGCTACTTTCCTATAGTGCTCTGGGTAGATGGGACTAAATGCAAGGTTAAGTCATTTTCTTCCAGTCACCCTCACGCTTCTGGAATGCAAGCTGGCAACCATATCTTCTGCATGAACATATGAGGGTAAGTGAAAGCTGATCATCATTTATGACATACTTTTCTGTTTTGAGTTACCGGATTTTGCAGATGAACTAGGGCAGTTTGTTCATACCACCTGGGAGAGGAGAGATAATAACACATTATTAGTTACTTTCCAATAGTTTTTTTACAGAAAAATATATAGACATGACATACTATGTAATCGAGATGTCGACGATATGAACATCTCAATAATCGATAACATGTCGATATTAAGTGGTCGGACATGCCACGTGATCAGGCAGCCTGACTTAAATTTTTTTCACCAGAAATATATTATATCATCACGTGAGCGATGAGTTCCCTAGGGCCGTGGACTCAGAGAGATGACGACATCTGAAAGTTTCTGTTAGTGAAATAGCCCCTCTTTGCCTAATTAACGTATCGATGTCACCACCATTATCACTACCGTTGTTCATCATCGTCATCGTTAATGTGTTCTAAAGATTGTAGAAGACTAATTTTCTTTGTCATATGGCTTCAATTATATGTCAACTAATAAAACAAAGAACAAAAGTTAATCAAGAGTAAGATATATCAAAAGTCGAGTGTAGTTGCTATTGACTTGCCCTAAAAACGATAGAAGTATTAAGTATACAAATTTTACCACGTGGTCCACTTATATACCGCAAGTCTTGTATATGCCAAGAAAGACACCTGTTGGCTGTTGACATGAACAGTTATGTTCCCCTTAGATTCCTCAACAGTCTTCACCTAATTAACCAATTGCCAAACCCTCAATTCCATGAGATTTTGATTAAGAAATTATAACTACAATGTAGTTCAGTATTTTACAAAATACAATATATATTTATTAACGTGATCTGTGAGGAAAATGATGCCTTGGTAACAACTTGACCAGCTGCTCACTTCTATAATTCTTTTGGGTTGATGACCCCAGCAGTCAGAAGTATGGTTCAAAACCATGCATTTCTGTGCTTTTTATGAACTAATAAAGGGGCACGTCATATTTGATGAAGGATAGAATGCACATCAAATTTGATAAAGGATAAAATTTTGGTACATCATATTTTATGAAGTTTTGATATCGGACATTTTTTTCTATATAATTGTATCAGGAGAAGAAGGGATTCAATTTGAGACTTAAAGTGGATGAGTAAATGCTTAACGAGTTATAATCTCTTGAATTATAATATTGTTACAATTTAAGATTTAATATAAGCTACTTGACTTAGTTATATCTTGTGGTTTATTGTTTAACGAGAGAGAGGTGATTCGAAATTATGAGAATGCGGAGAGTTGTCCCTCATCGGAAAGTTTAAGTAATATTTATATGGACTTATAAGAGTTAGACTACTTCACCCATTGTCATTTGACTGTCGAGTGGAACCTCAAATTTTCCTTTATGGAAGTAGAGCAAATTAGTCCATGTGTAAAACTTGATGGTTGCATGCACGCCGAGTAATATTGTTCTCTTGTTGGACTTGAATGTGGCCGCATGTGGAGTGTGTATAAAAAAGTAAAACAATTTTGCGCACAAACATATAATGAAATTGATATAGATCGAACTTTAATTTCTTTCATAACATGTAACATTCTTTTGAATACGAGAAAAAAATACCACTAAACTAAAAACTAATAGTTGATCAGATTTACATAACGTAATATGCAGGATTACTATTCACGTTGGACATGAATTGTGTGGTCAATGGTGTTATAGGTAGGTTGTCCGGGTCAAGCTCTCAAATCTTGATGAAACCAAGATGACATATCATGTGAACGAAGAGACAAAATCCCACAAAAGCCTTTTACTTAAACGCCACTTTACTACTACTTCCCAAGCCCTTCAACTTTTCTTGGGTTTAATTATAAATCAACCAGAATTATAATACACGGACATGGGAATTTCAATGAAGAAAACTGACTTTTTGAGTGTTATTATTTCATTGCACGTACATGGATACCTTTCCATGGAAGCAACACATCTTGACTAGATTTCGTGAAGCAATGTTGACAATAAATTTCGCATTAATAATAAGAGAGATTTTTATAGGCTTATAAGAAGTTGGACTATTCTCTTTATTGTCAATTGATCTTATAGTGACACCTCAACTTTCTTCAAGCAGTCTATTTAATAAAATAAAATAAAATTTTCATTATAATCCTTGAACAAAGGTCACTTTCAGATTAAAACCTTGTCAAGTTAACGAAATTAACTTTAGTCTTTGACATTCAATTGAATTTTCAAATATCAATTAGGTTGTACTTATTATTGAGTTTTTTTTTTTGTATGTAGGTTATTTATTGATTCCTATAAACAATTAAAATGTAATATATTACTGATACTTATTATTAAGTTAGCATAATAAGAAAGTCATATGTTTTCATCTATTCTTTCTTGTGCTTAAATTTCACCATACATATGGATATGTATATTACGTACCTATATATATATATTTAAATATTCCATTTACATACTAAGCATTCATACTGAAATTTATGTACAAATTTGTATCGATACGTTGCAATACTATGATACTTATATGCTTATGTATGAATATTTCCGCCCCTTTTTTTTTTTTTTTTTTTTGTATTGATGTTGATTTTGCTCATATAAATTTGTCGGTGCTCATGAATATTGAATTCGTTTTTTTTAATTATAAGAATTTGAATTTTGAAGAAAATTTTATTTATTAATATGATTAGACCTAAAAAAAAATGAAAATACCTTAATTACGAATGGGTGGAGAATTTATGATAAGTTTGTAAATAATACATGTGGTACTTAAATATGGTAAGTTTTTGAAATAGAAACTTAAATTACATTTAGAAAATCATTCAGGTTAAAATCTAAGAAGAATCTTTATTAAGGCTCTATTTAAAAACCCCTTTAATAAATTGTAAGATTGTTTTGACAACAAATTTCTCGTAAGATTATTTGACACAAGCGGTAATGGAGAGAAAATAATCAAACACAAAAAGCTGATGCATGATAATTAAATACAATGCACAAAATATTTATGAATCTGTGAAAGAAGCTGAGGTTCGATTATTCACTCTTAGATCCGGGCCTCCATGCCCATACCAGTTATTCCTTCGTGAATGAAGAAGCAGTGTTAGCTCCACCCCCAGTTTGCATGGCTCACTTCTTGTGCTAATAATCCTTTGGTGGTGCAAATATCTGATCCATTAATCGTGGAATAATTTTTAATGATTATGCTTAAGAACGCAAGGCCTCATCCCATTACCATCCATGAAAACTTTTGAGGACATTGGATTAGTTGCATCTAATTAATGTTACCTCTTTATTAGATTAATGTACGAGTATAATCAAGACACCATCAAGAACGGGCGCGTCAAGAAAATTGAGAATGAACATATAAAAAGAAATTTAAAGAATGGGCAGATCGGCAAAATTAAGAACGAAGGAACCAAAATAAATTTGGTTCATTTCTCCATTTATGCATGTCATCTTTGTGTAGAAACCATGCTAATCTTCTTTGTATTGTTCCAATTTTATCAGACTTCATCTCTAGGACAAGCTTTACTTGTTTGACAATATTGACCACTCAAAAGTGGTGTTATTCTGTCATTTAGTACTACAGTCTAATGATATTCCTCTTCACTTGTAAGTGAGAGGTTTTAGGTTCGGTTTTTGCCAAAGGCAAATTTGAATCACATTGTTATGGCTAGCCTAGTATAAGGCTTAATCCACTCTCCCATCCAATTAGTATTAGACAATATCGTTTGTTAAAAAGAAAAAAAAAAAAAACACATTGTTATTCTTTAGTTTGTCTGACCCCAAGCCCAATCACTAAAAAACGAGTAATTGTGTATACACTCAAGTTTTGGTTCTCAAAACAATTTTTTTTTTTTTTTGGGAACTTAACTGATAAACTTCTAAAGAGAGAGAAAGGAAAAAAAAAAAAAAAAAAAAACACTCGTAACTTCTGTTAACTTCCCACTTAACTTCTTAACTTCTAAACATAACCTTACTAAACTATAAAAAAAACCAGTGTTATTCTTTAGTTTGTCGGGCCCCAAGCCCAATCACTAAAAAACATTTAGTACTTGGGCCTTTGTTTGCAAATAAAAAATGAGTAGTTTTGTATGCACTCAAGTTTTGTTTCTGAACGCATTTATTTTTTTTTGGAACTTAACTTCTAAACTTCTAAAAAGAAAAAAAAAAAAAAAAAAAAAAAAAGAATACTCGTAACTTCTTTTAACTTTTTTGGACACTTAACTTCTTAACTTATAAACCTAACCTTACTTATATACAAGGAGACCTATAACTTAGGTAATGGATATTAATCTAGTGATCTTGCTAATGGTTTGTCAAAATTTTATTGATATGCAGTACCACCCAATCCCACATCTTTTGTATATATTTGTATAACCAGTAAATGGATTTTATGTATTTAACATCGTCCAATCACACTTTTTGGTATATATTAGTAAAACCAGTCAAATGGCTTTTTTAAGAATTTAACACCAAAAAATATTGGAGCATTGAAAGCTTAAATATTAAATATCACATGACTTTTAGATTAAAAACAAAAATTTTATTCTAATACATATTGAAAAATCAAACAAGAAACTATTATAAATTCCACTGTGTTAGTGGCTAATAAACATCCAGCATGTATAGATGTCTGTGTTATGTCTTTAAATGGGATCGATAATCACTGATAGGATTCGATTCTTTGCTCTTGTGTCTGGAGCTCCATGCCCATCACCATATTGGTATATGCATTGGGAAATCCGAGCAAGGTTTCTTGCTGCTTTTACAAATTGCTTAGTAAATGGAGTAGCAGAAGCTCCATCTTTGTTCAGCTTCTTCCAACTATTTTCAACCAAATTACTTATATATTGACGAGTAGATTCCTCAGAAATATGCAGACTGCCACGCATCACGCATGAGATTGAGTTCGCAGTTTCTCCTCTCTCCACTTCTGCCTGCAGTGTGGAAACAAATTAATATATAGAATATTAATGGATTTCAACCCTCCCCTTAATAATAATAAAAAAGTACATATTGCCGAAGTACTCAAATCATTGGAAAGCCGGAAAATAAGAGATGGCCAACGCAAGAGACTGTGGTGATTCTCTAAGCATTCAAGTGCTTGCTTTGTGATTTTTGGGTTGAGGAGAAAATATGTATGAACTAAGAACACCACCCCTGAGACTGATATCCATGCATTGTCAATATATTCTTCAAATGTGGATGTGTGCTTGTTATAGCACCACGTTGTCTCCTTTAGAAATGCTTTGCACAAATCAGCCCACTGAGATATATAGAATTCAAAAGATTGCACTTAATTAATATTGAAAACTGAAGTTATAATTTAATTGGAGAACAAAATGATATTACTAATGTAGAAAGAAAAAAATGGACTACTTTGTACATATTCTCTAGTACAGTAATAGTTAGATTGTGTGTCAATAAGGTGGTTAATTTTATATGTCTAAGTAGCATTATACACACACACACATATATATATATATTGATATATGATATATGAATGTAATGTACATACCACTTTTGTGACATAAGGGAGGACATTTTCTCCTTGCTTCTTTAGAGTGTCATGAACCATCTTATTCACTGTGTTATAAAGGGCTAGAAAACAAAGCTTCATGTAATCTGGAAGATTTTCTACAGCTTTGATATCCCATCTGAGTAGCAGAAGTACGCAATGGAATGCCATAAGTAACTCTGAATTAAATGCATATTCAAAAGTAAATGATTGTATATCGACTGTCTTTTTAATTTCTAACCTTTCAACAGCAGAAGTAAAAAGCTATAGTCCCTCCCCTCCTCTTACACATTGCTTTTTGTCTTATTATCTCTATAAAAAATCAATATAAGATGTTGACATGGCTTAACCGTAATCGTTCAAGTAGGAAGAGAGGGAAAGGGAGAGAGATTAGGAGGGAAGAGAAACCTCCTCCTAACTTTTGTGGAGTCATTTTTAATGGATGGTCCCTCTGTTAATTCCTATAGTGTTCTAGGTAGATGGGAATGAATACAAGGTTAAGTCAGTTTCTTTCAATCACTCTCATAGTTCTAGAATGCAAGCTGGCAACCATACATTATGCGTGAATTGGTGCGCATGAGCATTTCTCAAAAGGAGGTTACCAGATGCCCCGGAATCGGTGATCAGAGTGCCTTAGGCGGGTGAGACCTAACGTTATTGGCGAGTGTCGACTGGAGGTGTGACTAGGTGAGTGGGTCGGTCTGGCCTCAATGTACCTGAGAGATCTAGGAGGGTGCGAAAGATCTTTCCTCTGACCAAGCGCGGCGGTGAGGAGATCTGCGTGGAATCGCAAGGAGTACATTGTGAGAGTACGGTGGGTGATGTGAGGGGAACATACTGGGAAAAAGGAAAATAGATGTTGTCATGGCAACGGAAGACGAACGGCAAGATCTAGAAAAGCTGGTGTCAAGGTTTGGATCCAAACTGAGGCTGTCTGATAAGGAGCGTGAGGGGATCAAAATCGACAGAAAGGCTGGTGAAGGAGTTCTGTTGGGTTTTCAATATACACTGATTGCGGAAGTACTAACATCCAGGGAAGTGTGTGGTGATGCATTTATCGACTTCTTCTCGTCGCTCTGAAGGGGGCAAGAGGGTGTTTCTGTCTGAGATATTGGAGAACGTAGGTTTTTGGTACGTTTTGTTGGGCAGCGAGATCTACAAAGGGTGATGGAGGCAGATCAGCCTTGGATCTTCAAGAACGATATGGTGTTAGTGGCTGATCGAATAGAGAGTGGACAGAATCGATAGGCACCACTCTCTGTGGGTATTCTTTGGGTCCAGACCCACAATGTCAATGTCCCACCGCTGAGCATGACCGCGGCGGTTGCGAAATCCATTGGAGGTCTTATGGGCAATGTCCGAAAGGTGGACACTTCGGGAAGCCGAGATTGTATTAGAAGATTTCTGCGTGTAAAAATTCATTTTAATGTGCGTGAACCCCTAATGCGGGGGACCTTCGTGAATTTTCGTGATGAGGGTACGGTATGGGTGGATTTTAAATATGAATTCTTACCAAAATATTGCATCATTTGTGGGATGTTGGGACATGCAACCCGTGTTTGCAAAGATCTGCAGAATGTTGGAAGAGCAGAAGGAGATGGTTTGGGGGACCTGGATGATAATCTAGCGCTCCGTGGGCTGGAAGCAGAAACCGACCTTCGAGGACAACCTTTGGGATCTAGCTTACGAAGCAAGGTCTCAGTAGGGTCTAATGGAGGAAGAAAAAGTGCAAGGAGATGGAGGGATAAGAGGAATGATGACCGAGACAGGACCCAAAGAAGCACTCGCTCCTCGATGGATTCAGGAACAGGGGATTTGGCACAGCCTGGAAACCGGGGTTTACTTAACGGGGAGGAAAATGTAGCCAGGATGGAGGACAAAGTATTTGATACGACTTCTTCACCAAGTAAACTGTGAAGCTCCTCGAAACCAAGAGGGATTGGGCATAATACCTTTGCAGGAAAAATCCGTTGCAAAATGAAGGAATAAGAGGTAGCAAGAAGGGCTAGAGAGGTTACTTTCGACGCAAGACTAATTGAACCAGGGGGAATGGTTGCTGATGGTGCAAAGCACATTGTCCAGAAAGAAATTACTGAAAATGACGACTGCCCAGATGAGGTTTGTGTGTCGCAGGAAACTGGTACGGGAATTAATTTGAATATTGAACTGTAAATTGAAGATGGCACTGATGGTGGCATAAAGGGCCCGGTGGGGAGTCAGGATTTGCAGGGGGTGGAAGGAGATGTGGTTGAAGGAAAATGGGTTATGGATGATGATCCTTTTGAGCTGGCACCAATCATTGAAGCTATGACGAAAGGAAACAAAGGAAAAAAATGACAGTTTCAAGAAGTGGAGTATGCGACACCAGGGGAATGTGGCGAACCAAAAAGCATTCGACCAAGAATGATTGTTTTTTTTGAGGAGGAGGAGACCAGCCGTGAGGGGTCTCCCAAGTCTCCATGAAGATAATCTGCTAGAACTGTCAGGGTATCGGGGGTGACTTGACGATTGACGATCTAATTAAGCAAAATAAGCTCCATACCCCCGACATAGTGATTCTCCTGGAAACGAAAAATCAAAGTAATCGCTATGTTTTTCTGAAGAAACAGCTTGGGATGGATTTCATGCATGTTGTCGAACCAAGGGGAGTCGCGGGAGGTTTGTGTATCTTCTGGAGATATTATGATCATGTGATGCTTGTTAAATACTCGGATTTTTTCATTGAGGTAGGTATTTGTGATTATAACAAAAATAAGCATTGGATGTTGTTTGCGGTCTATGCGAGTACTGATGACAAGAAGATGAAGGATCAATGGCGTGTTTTATCCCAACAGTTGGATACTGACATTATTCCTTTAAAATGAAAGAGACGATTTATATAAGATCCTCGGTTGAATAGGGAGAAAGATTGCCACGACATTGTGGAGACAAACTGGAGACATGGTTTTGTGGGATCCCGAGCCTTTCGGGTGGTGGAGAAGTTAAAGTGGGTTCGTCGAGGGCTACAAAGCTGGAGAAAATCTAATGGGCGGAATTCAAAGGCTTATATTGAGGCTGAAAAAGGATATAAGAGACACATATAAGTCGGCTAGGTTTGCAAGTGAAGATGTTCGAAGCAAGGAGAGGGAGTTAAAATTTTTGCTTCGGAAGGAAGAAAGGTATTGGAAGCTCAAGTCTAGGAATCAATGGATTCAAGAGAGGGATAAGAACACTAAATTTTTTCATGCACTAGCTGCGAAACAGCGTCGATGCAACAAAATTTTGGGTTTGGAGGATGAGCAGGGGTCTTGGTGTACTGAGCGGAGCAAAGTGGATGGAATTGCTGTGAATTATTTCTAGAACCTTTTTAGTTCCTGCAGACTGAGTAGAATTCAAGATATCACGGATTGTGTGGAGGCAAATTTTACCAGAGAATGCACGAAGACTGATGCAACCGATTACGAATAAAGAGGTGCGACAAACCATGTTCCAAATTTCGGTTGATAAATCACCTGGGCCGGATGGATTTACGGGGAGTTTTTATCATGAATTCTGGGATGTGGTTGGCCGCGATATTGTGGATATGGTAAAGGCGTTTTGGGATTCGGGGAACCTGCTAAGGAAATTAAACCATACAAATCTGGTTCTTATTCCCAAAGTTCCTATCCCTGATTTCTCTGTGCAATGTTGTGTATAAGGTGATAGCTAAGCTACTTACTAATCGCATGAAGATGGTGCTCCCACATTTGGTTAGTACAAACCAATCGGCCTTTATGGCGGGTTGACAAATCCAAGATAACATTCTGGTTGTGCATGAGATTCTCTGTTCTCTGAATCAACAAAATGACGGGGATGAGGATTGTGTTGCATTGAAGCTAGATATGGCAAAAGCCTACGACCGTGTCAAATGGAATTTTTTATTGGAAATGATGAAAATATTGGGATTTCCTCATGAGTTCTGTAGTATAATCGAGGCATTTATCACTATGGTGACCTATAATGTTCTTATTAATGGCTCTTCCACTAGATTTATACAGCCGAAGAGAGGGCTACGACAAGGAGATCCTATGTCGCCATTTATGTTCCTAATTTGTGTCGAGGGCTTCTCGGTGGTGCTTCGAAGTAGGGAGAAGCGAGGGTCTTTACATGGGATGCGGGTGGTTCCTGGTGCGACACAAATTTCCCACTTATTTTTTTGCTGATGATGCTGTCATTTTCTTTAAGGCAACGAACGTTGAGGTTAGGGAGATCTTGGACGTTTTGCAATGTTACACGGAGGCCTCCGGTCAAGTCATTAATAGAGAGAAGAGTTCAATGTATTTTGGTTCTTGCTACTCGTGGCAATGGAGAAGGATGCTTGCCCCCTGCACTAATTTTGTTAGCAAGGATGTCTTTGGCAAGTATTTGGGGCTAGGTGTTGACTTTGGCTCATCAAAGAAGGTGGTGTTTGAAGGGGTTCACGAGGCTCTAGACTGGAGAATTAATGGATGGGCGGAACAATTTCTGTCACCGGCCGGAAAAGAAGTTCTAAGTAAAACTGTTGCCATGGCCTTGTTGGCGGGGAAGTAGGGGAGAAGAACGGAATGCATTGGATTAGCTGGGAGAAATTGAAAAGAAGGAAGACGTTGGGAGGGTTGGGGTTTAGGGATCTTTTATCTTTTAACTTGGCTTTTCTAGCGAAGATTGGATGAAGGCTTCTGCATAACCCCAATTTGTTGCTAGGCCAGATTCTTAAAGAAAAATACTTCCCTGACCGATCGTTTATGAAGGCTAAGGTAGGCAAAAGGTCTTCTTGGGGGTGGAAGGGCATCATTCAAGGAAGAAGGATTTTGGAAAGAGGGAGAAGGTGAAGGGTTGGTGATGGTTGCTGTATTCGCGTTTGCCAAGACCCTTGGCTCCCAAGGCCTCATACCTTTCGAGTCCGATCAAAGCATGCTGAGATGCCAATAAAGGTGAGGGAACTGATTGATACAGAGACGAGTGCCTGGAAGACAGAATTGATTCGAAAATGTTTTTAGGAGGAGGAGAACAATATTATCCTTGGCTTACCAACAAGTTTTGCGGGGTGTAAGGATAGAGTCATTTGGCATCATACCAGTAACGAGGACTACTCTTTTCGGACGGGGTATGGTGTCGCTATGGAAATGCAGGAAAATGGGGAACTTGGGCGGAAATGGACTGGGGGGAGGGAGCAGTCGGTGGGATGAGGTTGACCGTCGATGGCAGGAGGTTTGGAGGTTGCTTGTCCCAAATAAAATGAAGTTCTTCAGTTGGCGGTGCTGCAACACCTCGCTGGCAGTGCGTGTAAATCTTAACCGACAAAGAATGAGAGTGGATACTTCTTGTGCTGTGTGTGGTGATGCCAGGGAGACTGAGCAACATCTTTTCTTTGAATGCGAGTTCAGCAGGGTAATGTGGTTTTACTGCTCTTTGCAGCTAGACATGGAGCCTTCCACATGGAAGGATTTTGGCGAGATTTGGCACAGTTTATGCAATCGATTCCGGAATGAAGAAAGAAAAGAGTTGATCCTGCAGGAATGTATGTTTATTATGTGGAGAATCTGGAAGTATAGAAACGAGACGTTTTTCAAAGGCGCGGCGGCAAATCTCATGGAAAGAGTTACTTTGGTGCGGCAACAGATTATGGAGTTTAGAGTTACTTTGGTGCGGCAACAGATTATGGTGGGGGGGGGGGGGAAGGGTTGTGGTTGGGAAAGGGGTTTGCTATTCAACAATGCGGCAATGGCTAAAGTTGCTGCGGTTTGTGCGGCTTTAAAAGTTTGCAGGGATTTAGGCTTCGATGATGTGGAGATTGAGTCTGACTCCCAAGCCTTAATTCGAATGCTTAATGGGGAATATGTGACCGATGCTACTTTAGAATGCTTTATTCATGATATTGGTTTTCTGGCATCTTAAGTAGGAAGGGTGAGGTTTGTGTTTGTTAAGCGGAAAGGAAATGTCGCGGCTCATGCTGTAGCCTCGTATGTTACCTTGAGGGGAGGTTCTTTCTGCTAGGATGCTGCCCTGAGTTTTTATTTAATATTCTATCTGAAGATGTAGACGTTTCAATTCGCATTTAGTTGAGTAAAAATTACCTTTTGACAAAAAAAAAAAAGGCTGAACATATTTCATTTCATATTATTTTTTAGGTCATATCTTTCATTTCATATGTACTTTGGACATGAACTATCACTAGACCGATAATGTCGTAACATCAATAACTATGTAATTAAAGTATTAATGATATAAACATCATGACAATAATCCGTACTATGGGTAGGCACTTGGAATCATTGAAACTGAAACATGAACCAAACTTGACCATACCAATCGGTTTGGTTTTACGGTTTTGAAGCGCTTTGGGATTGAAACCGAATCGCAGTAAAAGAAAACGGTTTAGTTTCAGTTTTGGCCTTTTGAAACCGAACCGCACCGCAAAGAATAAAATATTTAATTAAATACCCATATTAGATGTTGTGTTATAATTGACTGTTTTGTTAAAGTCCATATATTTAGTATAGACTACGCCAAAAATTCATCTTTCTCTTAGCCTTTGAGTTTTGGTCACTCATCCTTTCATTTTTTCTCGCCCAACTCTCATATATTCTTCACACCTTACACAAACCAATTATGCGAATCAATTTGTCTCACGCACACTGCGCAGCAACTTTGATTCATTGTATCGGTCGAAAAGGTCTATTTTTTGTTCAAATAAATTTTTCCATGCTTTCGGTTTGTAGTGTGAAGCTGAGAGTTATAATATGGTGATGCTGTACTCGGAGGAGAATTCTTTTGCGGCGGTGGTGATGGAGCGTATAAAAATGAGTAGAGCATACTTGGGTTTTTTGTTTTTCTTATTTTTGCTGCATTTATCTGTGCTGATACCAATACCATGATAGCTTAAGTCTTAACTTTTTAAAATTTTTAATACAAGTATAATTTTTTTGAAATTTAAGTAGACACCTATGTGTGACAACCCGTTCCAAATTTTACGTTTTTATTTTATTTTAAAAGCGTGAATTTACAAAATTGCCCTAGAGGCAAGGACTTTGACTTCCGTTGACCATCGACTCGAGAGATGTGGGACTTATTCTTTTAGCATATCCTCGTAGTACTTATTGGTACGAACGTATCGGCGAAAGCTATTTGCGAGTCCGGATTATAACGATATAGTTACGGACGTTCGAAATTGGTTATTCAAGGTTTAACGTTTATTTAAATTAAATTCCCCCTTGTGGGGAAAGGCCCAATCAGAATTGGAAGAAAGAAAAGAACACAAAAAAAAAAAAAAGGAAGTGGGTTTCGTCCACCCGCACCCACTGCGGGTGCCCATTTTCCAAGGCCGATTCCGGCCAACTCCGGTGGAGTTTTTCGATGCCACCACCACCATCTTGAAGCTCTCATTCCCCTCTACAAAACCCACCCAAGAACCACCTTGATTAACGAAGGGATGTGGAGGTTTGAGGCCACGAAAGTTGACGAAAATCAATGGTGCTCCGGCCACCCTTTTTGATTTTTCGGCAAATCGGCAAAGCAATGGCCGATGCCACCACTTGGGCTTTGTAGCCCATCATCCCAGGAGCAAAACCCAACCAACCTTGACCCTGTTGGACCACCGTAGACGACGAATCGACGTCGGGAAGTTTTAGGCACCCGCCGGCTTCGTGGGGAAAATTGACCATCTTCCGTCCACTTTTGGACTTCGTGGCAGGTATGAAAGTTGCTCCTCTCACTGAGATCTTCATTTCTGTGAAGTTTGAGAATTTTTGGAAATAGTTGGATTTTCCGGCGAGTCGGGACGGCCGACCGCCACCCGCAGCGGCGCGTGGCCAGTGGGCCGCCAATGCTATTTTTAGGCTATGTCAAATGTCTTGAATTCAGTTTTGTCATTTGAATGACGTAGGTTGATAGTTGGAACCTAAATTCGTTACGATACGTTACTTGATAAAAATGTGAATCGATGATCCGACCGTTGGATCGTCACCAAAATTGGATACATTACAATAAGTAATATTTAAAGATCATAGGAATTTACGAATCGGGAATCTGACTTACGGATCTTCCTGAATTGGATTTGTAAGTTAGTAAAATAAATGTTCACGGCCACTTGTTTTAGGCAATTGGCGGAGATCTGACCGTTGGATCGTAATGAAATTTTAATATGTTATTCTAGAAACATATTGTGGATCGTTGGGAGTTACGGATTGGAAATCTGATATGCGGATCTTCCGGGTCAAGTTATACAGGGTTGTAAACCCTACCGTCGATCTTTGATCGACGGTTGACTTGTGGTCAATGGGTATCAAACTATTTTAGAATGTCATTGAGGTTGTGTTTTATGGGAATTACGTATTCTACGGATAAGAGTTCTGAGATGTGATTTGATAATTGGCCACAGGGACCGATCATTCAGGACGCCTTGATGCGTGCGCTAGAGAAGTATAGCGTGGACTCCAGGTGAGTGCATCTTTTCCTTTTTATCGTACATATTATTGAGAGTTCTATCGACAACTTTAAATTGATTAGGCATATTACTTTCATATATAATTATTGTGAATGCTTGAAGTACTATGTGAACTACGAATGGCTTGATCCCTGTTTAGGGTACGTAGGCAGTCTAACGAGACGTTAGATGCAGCCATAAAATATTTGAGACAAAAGCCTTGCTTGGGAAATTGAGAAATGCGAAGGAAATTGGTAAAGACAAGTTTTAGTTTTGTGAATTAGTTAGTTAAATTAGAGTTAATTGGGTTGTCATGGATAATTATCCTTGAAAATAAGTAGTTTGGGAATAGGGCGTTATTGATTGTGCACTTCATACCATATTGTTTATAATTGAAAATGCCACGACATGGTTGAGTAGTAGATTGCATCATGATATATCCATATGTATATTACTTGCATATAATTATTGGGAATGCTTTCAAGTGCAAAGGTGAACTCAAGACACCCAGGTAAGTTCAGGTGAGTTTATGGTACTAGTTGAATCGATTGCGTTATAGCATGACTACAGTTATGAGTTAGGCAACTTCGATACTGTTGTACTGGTTGCCATGAGTTGCACATGTTATATTGAGATGCATTGAAAGTTCATAAACCTGCACCCCGGTGTTAATGCTCCCGTCCGTGGCCAGGGCACAGTCCTTCACGTGATGTTCACCTCCCGCACCTTACGCTCACCTTAGATCCAAGGTAGGTGCACAGTTCTGTCGTACAGACCACTTTAGGTGGTTCCGACTCGTAGGTGACCTGCGATTATTCGCCCAGTCTTCACGTGATCGTAGCACTCGAGCGTATTTATTTACACCCAGTCCTGTCGTACAGACCACTTTAGGTGGTTCCGACTCGTGTGCAGGTATACTTATTGAGCTATATGCTAGCCAGGATTAACGAGATATGGATAAGTCGTACAGGTCACTATAAGTGACTCCGACTTATATGCTAGCCAGGATTGACGAGATATGGATAAGTTGTACAGGTCACTATAGGTGACTCCGACTTATATGCTAGCCAGGATTGAGGAGATATGGATAAGTCGTACAGGTCACTATAGGTGACTCCGACTTATATGCTAGCCAGGATTGACGAGATATGGATAAGTCGTACAGGTCACTATAGGTGACTCCGACTTATATGCTAGCCATGATTGATGAGATACGGATAAGTTGTACATGTCATTTTAGCTGACTCTAACTGATATATCACTTTGTATTGATTTAGTTCATTTGGCCTACTTATTAATGTATGGTGGATGTGATGGCAAACCGTGGTTTTGGTCATTTCCGAGTATGGTTTGGATATATGTATATATGTTGTACTGTCTTATGGAAAACGATACGGGTTTTACATTTAGGGGCATTACTTTTAGAGAGGTAATAACTTTGGGAAGCTTGGTTTTATTGCTTACTCACACCTTCTGTTTGGTGCCCTCCAGGTTTTAGCTACTGAGTTTGTATCGACAAGAATCTGTGGCGAATCTTAGTATTGATGGATATTTTTTTAGGGTATGATTCTTACCCACATTACGGTACCTTACTTATGCTCTGACATCGCGTGTGAAATGGGTTCGCTCCCACTCGTAGCGCACTCTGGTATTTAGACACTTTTAGATTCAAATTCATTCACTTTTTTATACACTATCACATTTTATGGCTTCGTCACCTTCCAGGTGTCGGCCATCATAGCTCGATTCAAGGTCCAAGTGGACTTTCTGGGTTGGGTTGTGTCATATGTTTATTTTATACAATAAATTTAATTAAATCCATTTAGTTAGCCCCAAGCCGCAACCGACTCCTAGATTTTAATGGATGGTCCCTCTGCTAGCAGATGGTCCCCCTACATAAAGATAACTTCTGTGGAGTCATTTTCAAATGGATGGTCTCTTTGCTGATTCCTAGTGCTATGGGTGGGTAGGAATAAATGAGTGAGGACTCTTCTCGGAGTCTCTTTGTGTAGATTTTGAGGATCTTTTAATTATATCTGTTCATTGTATATTGAGTGGTCAATTTTTATCAGGTAGTGTTTATATTCAATTTTAAATATAAAAATTTACAATGATATCAGATCGCACAATGTACGAAGAAGAACGGATATGATTGAATGATCTCTGGATCCTCACAAAGAAGATCTAGCAAGGATCCTCTGGTTGGTACCAGGTTAAGTCAGTTTCTTTCAGTCACTCTCACAGTTATAGAGTGCAAGCTGGCAACCATATATTCTGTGTGATATAAAAGCTGAACATATTTCATTTCATATTATTTTTTATGTCAATTCAGTTCATACATTTTATTGTCAAATATTTCATTTCATATTTACTTAGAACATGAAATATCACTAGATCAATAATGTTTGAAGGAAAGTTTTGAGATAGCAGCTGAAGTGGTAAGAGAAGTTTGTTGAAGAGCGATTAGATTTGTGCTGAAAAACAATTAAGTTGATAGAAGAATCATTCAAGATTTTGTTTAATAGTAAATATTGAAGTGAAGGGGCCACTAAAATAAATGGTCAAAGTTCAAAAGGAATCCTCTTTGTTTTTCCTAGTACTTCTGCCTTGCATTTGCCCCGTGATTCAAAAATAATATGTGGTTGTTTGATAACAACCATTTTGACTTTTTAAAATAAAATAAAAATTTGAAAACTAAAAATTTGTTTGATAACAATCTTCAATCATTTTAATAGATGAAAACTAAAAACTGAAAGATAAAAACTAAAAACTAACTCAAAACCTAAAAAAATGATTGCTAAATCAAGTGATTATATATATACATGCCCTTTAAGGGAAGAGATTCTTATTTTAAAAAATAAAATAAGGATACTCCTCTTGACCGTTAGATTTGACTTTAATGAAATTCTGTGTTTAAGATTAAATCACAGACCACAAAATCTCAACCACAGGATTTCATTAAAGTCAAATCTAACAGTCAAGAGGATGTCCCCCTTTTTTTTTTTTTTTTTTTTTTGAAAAATGGGGATCCCTTCCCTTAAAGACTTCCTATATATTAGATAGGCCCTTTATGCAAAGGGATTCTTATTTTTATTTTTTCAAAAAATAGAGATTAAGTGTGGGGTTCACTCCACATCGAACTTTAACGATCCAAACCGTCTATTTTGTAAGTCTCAATTCAGAGATCATCCTTACAAAAATTCAATTCAATCTGAAACCATTTATCAATTTAATTATCAAGATAAAATTTCATTGTTTTTTATATAACAAAGTATTTGTTAATTTCTTTGAACTCAATTAAATGTCTTAAACATTTCGGATTTGGCTAATATTTTGCAAGGATGATCTATGAGGTGCAACTTGAAAAATAGACGGTTCGGATCGTTAAAATTCGATGTTGTGTGGACCCTACAACTAATCCCCATTTAAAAAAAAAAAAAAAGAGGATCCCTTCCATTAAAGGTTTCCCTATATATATGAGCATTTCATATGAGATATTAAAGAAACTTAGTGAATTCTTGTTGATATTTTTAGTTATCATTTTCACTTATTATTGACTTTGGCCTATAACCAGAACCATTCCTCTTCGAAACAAAAATTCATATAAACTTTCTTTTAGAATTTATATAATTATCCATCACCCAAATTATACATTTCCTTATATAAGAAGACGTATAGTTTTGGTAATGGATATTAATCTACAAGACTACAACACTTGGTAATGATTTGTCAAATTTTTGTCAATTTTGTATTGAAATGCAGTATCATCCAATTACACTGCTTTGTACATATTAGTATTAACCAGTCAAATGGCTTCTAATTTTTAAACACCAAAAACTATTTGGAGCTTTGAGAGATTAAATATCAAATATCACATGACATTTAGATTAAATACAAACATTTTAGTGTAATACATATTGAAGATCACTTAGTATTACGGTCTTGTGGTATTTCTCTTTACTTGTCAGTAAGAGGACTTGAGTTTGATTCTCACCAAATGCGAAATTGAATCACATTATTGCTAGCTCATTATGAGGCTAAGCCCACCCTTACCCCTCCCTTTTAAGGTAAATTACATAACACTACCTCAACTATAGGTCGAACCACAATTTCATACCTTATATTTCAAACATTGCAATGTCATACCTCAACTTATGAATTCGTTGCAATGTCAGACCTCCTTTAAATTTTCTGTCAATTTGGCTATCAATAGTGGAGCCAGAAAATTTTTCTTGGGTGGGCTAGCTAAAATTATTAGCATGTAATCATATGATATTTCTTTTACCCACATAAAATTATATAATAATCTACATAAAAGTAAGAACATGAAGTACTAATCCAAATGAGTTTATTAATTACTTTCCAACTAATTTTTACACAAATAAAACATGCATACAAAAAAGCAATAGAAAGAGAACAAATATATCACTTTTGTTGATAACAAGTACCCAAAAGAAAAAACAGGTTAGGGGATACCAATTCAAGTTGTGCCCCTGTAATGGAATTGAAATCTTTTGTTATTATCAGAATTAATATTGTTGTAGAACCCTTTTTATTAGTTACAAATACAAGAACCATGAAACATGGGCTTCCCAAAATCTTTAACCTTAATAGACAAATTCAAGGACTAAAAAAAAAAAAAAAATTAACCTAACAATTGAGTCAGGAAATAAGTTAATGAAGAGATGAAGAAATACTTGGTGTTGAATTTCATTAGAAAATAATTTGATGGTGATTCATAGTTTTTCTTTTCTTGGGAAAGCAACGCAGCTTTGTGGAGTAGGGTAGAGGGTTTTTTTGTTTGAACGAATGGGGTAAAAAGCATGGAGAGTAGGATAAACCTAATTATGTATTAATTTACCATTTTTACTTTTAGCCTCAAAATAATATATAAGGTAATAAAAGTATTATTTGACAAAAAAAAGTATTATTTATAAATTAAGAAACACATTAACTATTAGTTTTGACAGGATTTGGATGGGCTATTATACTTACAATAAACAACAACGACCTCATATATAAACTATTATAGCTGCAATTTGTTAAAATCCTTCCTAGGCTACAACAACACACTGTAGCTGGGTGTAGCTCCGCCAATGTTGGCTATTAACTGCTAAAGTGGCGGACAACAAGGCCACTCACTCACCTGGAACAAAAAATTATTAATTATCAATAAATTATTAATTTTTTATTTAAATTAAAATTAATCTAAAAAAAATAAAATAAAATAAACTTTATCTCCTTCCTGTTCGTCCCCTTCATTTCCTCATCTCCATACTCCTATTTCCTAACCCAAACCCTAGTTGCAGAACCCATTTCTTCTTCCGAGCCCAAGCAACAATAGCAACCCGCATACAATTTCGAAACTTTCCTCCTCGGTGACATCGGGCTAGGAGGCGGTGGATCCTATGTCAACCTTACGCGGTCGTCCATCTCAAGCTCCGATCTTCTCCTCCGCAGAAAACCCTTTAAATTTGTCAACGGGAATCTCAGCAACCCACCATCGTTTTCCACCGAATTCGCGTTCTCGATGACGCCTGGCAGGGGCGACGATTTCTTGGTCGTCTTTGCTCCTGGAGATTTGGCGTCTGGATTATCGGATAAGGGCCCATTGAGGATTAACGGTGAGAATCGGTTTGTGGGTACTGAATTTGATACTGAAATTGAATGGAAATAGGAAGAGGAGATGAGAATGAAGGGACCAACAAGAAGGAGAGAGAGAGTTTTTTTTTTTCTTAATTAATTATTTTTCAGATACAAATTTAATAATTAATCAGTAATTAATAATTTTTATTCCTGTTGACGAAGGAGTGGACCCTGTTCCTGCCACTTCATCATTTAACAGCCAAATTGATAGAAAACTTAACGAAGGTATGCCATTGCAACGCATACATAAGTTAAGGTATGATATTGTAATGTTTAAACATGAGGTTTACGATTGTAATTCGACCTAAAGTTGAGGTAATTTTGTGTAATACTCATAAAAAAAAAACATATTGAAAAATCGAACAGGAAACTAAAATACATGCCATTGTGTTAGTGGCTAATAACCATCCAACATATAAATGTGTCTTATGGTCTTTAAATGGGATCGATAATCACTGATAGGATTCGATTCTTTGCTATTGCATCTGGAGCTCCATGCCCATCACCATATTGGTATACGCATTGGGAAATCCGAGCAAGGTTTATTGCTGCTTTTACAAACTGCTTTGTAAATGGAGAAGCAGAAGCTTCATCCTTGTTCAGCTTCTTCCAACTATTTTCAACCAAATTACTTATATATTCACGAACAGATTCCTCGGAAATATTCAGACTGTCACGCATCATGCATGAGATTGAATTCGCAGTTTCTCCTCTCTCCACTTCTGCCTGCAGTGTGACAACAAATTAGTATAGTGAAGATAAATTAATACATGCATGATGCATTAAAGTACATATTAAAAACAAATTAAGGGATCGTTTGATAATTATTTTGTTTTTGTGAAAACCATAAACTTGTTAAAACTTTTGAGACTTTTCAATAGGAGCTGATTTTCAGCCTCTCGCACAATTATTTTTATTTCAAACATTAGATTGAATAAATCAAATGAAATAGTGATACAGAATTAAACAGGGAAGTGGAGGAGGTAAAAAATAGTGTGTTTTTATTATTGTCCTTTCAAGTTTGATTTTGGTTTTCAGTTTTTATTTTTTATTTAAAAACCTCAGAGCTGTACAAAGTTACTAAACAGATTTTTAATCTTCAGTCTAAAAATGAAAAACTAAAATAGTTATTAAAAGGAATTTGAATTAAATACATACTGCCGAAGTACTCAAATCATTGGAAAGCCGAAAAATAAGAGATGGCCAACGCAAGAGGTTGTGGTGATTCTCTAAGCATTCAAGTGTTTGCTTTGTGATCTTTGGGTTGAGGAGAAAATATGTATGAAGTAAGATCACCACCCCAGAGACTGATATCCACGCATTGTCAATATATTCTTCAAATGTGGGTGTGTGCTTGTTATAGCACCACGTTGTCTCTTTTAGAAATGCTTTGCACAAATCAGCCCACTGAGATATGTATAATTCAAAAGATTGCAGTTAATTAATATTGGAAACATAAATTATAATTTAATTAGAGAATAATATGATATTATTAATGTGATTAATTTTATGTCTAAGTAGCATTTTTGGATATATGATATATGAATGTAGTGTACGTACAGCTTTGGTGACATAAGGGAGGACGTTTTCTCCTTGCTCCTTTAAAGTGTCATAAACCATCTCATTCACTGTATTGTAAAGAGCTAGAAAACAAAGCTTCATGTAATTTGGGAGAATTTGTATAAATTTGATGTCCCATCTGAGCAGCATAAGTACGCAATTAAGGATTAATTATGAGATTGTTAATGAAACGCAGAGAAGAGTTCATCCCGCGCAATCTATATATATATATATATATATATATATATAAACACAATAGAAAATTTCTAACCTTTCAACTGCAGAAGTAAAAAGCTCTAGTTCATCCAAAGTACCATAAACATCATAGACATCATCAATGGTGGTTACTAGAGCAGCCACTTTTGCCAGCCCTTTCCTGGCATGACTGTGTTGAGGTTCAAAGACGATTCCAACCGACCAAAAAAAGCACTCCATCAATCTGTCTCTGGTGAAGCTCAACTTCTTTGCTAAGCCCATATCCGCCCACCACCTAAATGCAATATTAATGAAGCAAATACACTGATTGAGTTAGGATAATGCTTATGGTCGTAAGTATATAATTCCCTTGATGGTTTAAAACATATATACAATTGTACTCCTAATTCTGTGTTTGATTCTCTCTTCCCAAATATAGTTACCTTGATACTTCTTGAAGATCCATTTGGAGTGTGCATTGCACCCGGTTAAAATCTCGCTTGGCAATTTCAAGTAGCACCTGATTTGCATCTGGCCTTTTACTGTATGCCTCAATATACCACCTAGCTTCTAATCTTTGCATTCTATGGTGCAGTGGAAGTTCCAGTGCATGACTAACTTGTTCTGCTAGTCCTTTGGTAACATTAGCTCCACTGAGGTTCTTGAGACAAATGGTTGAGAATACAAGGCCCTCGTCCAACAAGCTCTCTCCTTCGAAAGCAAAATATGAAGCTTCATACAGACTTAGCATTCCTTTTACATCCTTGCAAAGCCATGCCTTGAAACTTCCATTCCCGTCCGTGAATCTACTGAATACATCTGCGTTTCATACAAGTTTATTATGTACATATCTAGTAATTTAGATGGAGAATGCATTTAGAAAGAGAGACTTGAAAATGACTAGAAGTAAATATGAAAGGTCTGTGTTTAATGTCTGAATTTGTAGGGCACTTGTAATTTTGCCGTGTTTCAAAATCACCTTTCAAGTGCTTGAGTAGTTCATTGTTATAGTGTTCTCTTAAAGTGCATTTTTAAGCATTAAGTCTAGTATTATTTGTAACTCACAATCCTCTCATTGAAATATAGTATAAGTGAGTTCATACATGGTATAGTGCTAATAACCAACACTGATTTTAGAGAAGCCCGCACCTCCAAGACTATTTCTAGTTTCTCGAAGCCTTGCACCTTAAGTCTCGCATATGTATCCATACGAGCTAGAATCCTACTAAATATAGTTTTGATGTAATCATACCGAATATACCTAATGAAACTATGTGGTATCAACTGTATATGATAAATGTATTTTTCTATACATCGATATATTTAAACTAAAGGAGTGAGATAATAAATTGGTTGCAAACTCTCCACTTTCGCACTTATTAGTAAATATGAATATTACTAAATTCTAATGTTGAGTTGCAATGATAAAAAGTTAAATTTAGGTGTAATTTGTTTAGATTTAAGGTAGCTAGCTGTTAATCCACAAATTAAGTACTTTCTGGGTTAAAATCCTATTCTATAATTTACATAAATTTAATGTAGATTATCTGTCATTTGTAACAATAAATAACAAAAAGTTCACGTATTACATACTTTGGGAGACCTCAAATCCATGTTGTCTAAGGAGCCTGAAGCTGAGAGCAGTGAAGTGGAGACTCTGGTCAATTCTCTGGTCATCAATGTTGTTCAATATTTTATCAAGGGCTCTCGTTATGTCCTCCTCAAAGTGATATCCCAAACCTAACTGTTGGATGTCATCAATGAACTCAAGCATAGTCAACGTGTTGATTTCATCATCATCGTAATCAATCATATGCTTAACTTTCTCCTCAAGAAACTTCCACCCGTCCTTGTATGCTTTATCCTACAATAGTAATTAAGTGTAAGTAATACGTCTAGATAAAACTTGTATCCTATATATTGTATCTTCAAGTTCGGTTCAGCAGTCTACGACTAATTACTTTGATACTATATTCAATTTAACTACATGCATGTACAATTCAATATGATTTAATTACATGCATGTACAATTAGATATGTATGAGCAAAAGGCCTCAAAACAAAATTTAACGTCACGAGGTTTTTGATGTTTGTTACATTCCAACGGCATGAACTTTTTTGGTCTTTTAAATACTAAACAAAAGCGCAAATGGACACACAAGAGAGAAAGAAAAAAAATATTGTCGTAATTAAAATCGTAATTCCAAATCGATCTATCACCTGTAGGGTATTATGATCAATCTTCAAGGACTGAATAAAATCGTAATTCCATATGCTTGGCTTGTAGGTGCCAGGGCTTCGAAAATGCGTAATATTATTCATCGAGGAGCAATGTGGCTGCAAGAAACAAGCTGAAGCTACTAGAACCATTTTTGTGAATTTGATATCAAAAGATGGACATATATAAGGCAGTGATGCATGGTATGTTAGTTTATCGTGCCCTCTTATTTCAGATTATTTACGATCAAGCTCGTGCTTCTTGTCAGCATGTCCTTGTTGCTTTGCTTTTAGGTTGGTCCAACATGTCCAATTGCTAGGACTTCTGATCTCGTGAAGGCCATGTAGGACCGTTTGTCGTCGAAGAAAGAGGTTGCATGCTTTGAACAATGAAAAGTAAAAATGTGCGACAGCCAAACGAAAGAACCAAAACCGAAACCCAATGGGGTTTGGTCCAGTGGATAGAAGCTGGCTAGGCCATAAGTTGGACGGTTCTTCTGAGTACCATCTCTAGGGAGGTTAGGAGTTCGACCGCTTGTAAAAAAACCTCTTGAGGAGAGCTTTCTGTAAAAACAGCGATCCGGTTCGGAATGGTATCCCACTACTACCGTTATTATTATTATTTTTTTTTACCAAAAGAAAAATGAACGCAACCGAAAATTACATGCATGTACTTGGAATTAGTCACTGTTGATATTGAAGGGACTCTTCAGTGGTCCTCAGCTCATGTTTTTTCAATTTCACGTGTTTTGTGGTT
This sequence comes from Pyrus x bretschneideri, assembly GCF_019419815.1. Lineage (NCBI taxonomy): Eukaryota > Viridiplantae > Streptophyta > Magnoliopsida > Rosales > Rosaceae > Pyrus > Pyrus x bretschneideri. The sequence continues at coordinate 6,086,931 of NW_025999424.1, read as the reverse complement.
TAAGTTTTATTTAGTTTTAGTTATATTACAGTATCATATATTTTGAGAGTGGCTAGACCCACTCATTTGTTTTATTTTCCTATTTACCTTATATCACCAACCACCATATTCTTATTTTTAAAACATAGCAGCCTCTCCACCCGTCCACCTCCAGGGGCGGAGACATGGAGGCTAGTTGAGGCCTATGCCTATTCTGAAATTTTACTAATATACAGTTACTGTCCGCTAAGTTTGGCAATAATTTTTTTAAATGAGGATTAGGACCTCGATCAAAATATTTAAACAAGCATAAAGTTTCAATCTAACAATTAGGTTGATTAGGCATTGGAACCAAAAACTTCAAAACTCTAACTTCAAAGTTTTATTTGAATATATAACATTAAAATTGAAGAACTATCTTTTTTTAGTGTGTTATTATTGACAATCAATATATATCATTGTAATCCAAATTTTTATATACAATAATGTTAGGGAGATTAAATTTGTAGACAAAATTTTTTAAATTAAATGACATGTGAGTTGATGATTGAATTATTACTAAAGCGTTGATAAACGTGTTCATTTCTTATTGGTGACACATCATTTAGTTTACAAATTTAACCTCAATAGCAATACCCAAAGCTACTCTTATAAGAAATACATAATAAAATTTTAAAGTACTAACAAAATAAATTTTCTAAATATAGAACATTATTACATAATACTAGATGGAAATTTTTTTAAAAGCCTCTTCAAATTTGAGGTGTTATGGGACCGCACCTTTCACTCTCCCCTCCACCATCCCCCTCTGATTCACACGTTTTTATTTCATTGGCTTTTTCACCTGCATTGCTTTTTGTAATCCAAAATGTCTGAAAGTAACGAAAATATATCTGCATAAAGTAGCATTGCTTTTTATATCACTCCATCAATCTGTCTCTGATGAAGCAAAGTTACTATTAAGAGAAATGTGATATCATAATAGTTGAATGAGAATCAGAATTGATATATGGTACAAGTAGTACTAGTAGAAATATGTTTTATAAAATTGATGGAAAGGATGAAGCAAAGGGTAGGTACCAAGTTGAATTATAAATACATTCCCGCCCTTTTCAGTTACCACAAACTGATTAAATTTAGATTAATGCTTATGGTCGTATGTATATAATAATGAAAATAATAAACACACCATTTTTTGTCCTCATACATTCTCATTTTAATTGTGTTTATTGTTTTTGTTCAATTTATTTCATTTGATGATAAAAAATAAAGAGAGGTGTTGATGAAGCTAAAAAACGTGTGAAAATTTTCTCCCTATATAACCTTGATGGGTATAACGTATACTTTATACTCTTAATCCTATATTCGATTCTCTTGTCCCAAATATTGCATGTATAAGAGGGAAAAAATATATGATTACCTTGATACTTCTTGAAGATACATTTGGAGTGTACATTGCACCCTGGTAAAATCTTGCTTGGCAATTTCAAGTAGTATCTTTTTTGCATCTGGCCTTTTACTGTATGCCTCAATATTCCATCTAGCTTCTAATCTTTGCATTCTGTGGTGCAGTGGAAGTTCCACTGCATGACTCACTCGTTCTGCTAGTCCTTTCAAACAACTGATTATAAGTTCACAATGAGATTAAGAAATACCTAAACTTACTAATTCAACTTAATGTATTTTAATTAGTAAGTACCTTATCTTAATTGAAGTATGTATCACACTAAATACTTCGATTATTTTAGTGATTTGAGAATTTCTTTTCCATTGGCATGAAATTACAAATTATGAGGTGGCTCTTTACAACAGTAGTGGAAAAAAGTTGAGCCCTTGCATGATGCGTGAATTCGAATATTGTCGGTGACTAATCTAACATCTAATCTAACAAAATCTATCATTTGATAAAAAAAATAAAGTAAATTACACAAAGCTACCTCAACTTTAGGTCAAACAACAATCTCATACCTCATGTTTTAAAAAATACAATGTCATACATCATCTTACAAATTTGTTACAATGTTAGACCTCTGTTAAAAATTCTGTTAATTTGTTTGTTAACTGCTGACGTGGCAGACAGAGGTCCCACTCTGTTAACCAATTGAATTAAAAAATTAATTAAATATTAAAAAATTTAAATATTAATTAAATATTAAAAGTTTAAAAATAAATTAAAAATTAAAAAAACTAAAAAATCATTTCCAATTCTCTCTCGCCCTTTTGACCAAAAAAAAAACGGAATTGTCTCTCTCCCTCCTTCGGGCTCTCGTTTCTGGGCAAGGATTATCTGCCCTTTCATTTTCGGTGTCCTTTTATATTTTTTTTGTTTGTGTGGTCACAGTTAAGTCACGTTAGTATTTTATATTATTTTTTTTATAGAGATAATAAGATAAAAATAAATAGTAATATAAAATATTAACGTGACTTAACCGTGATTACATAAATAGGAGAACACGGAAGACCTGAAGTGCGAGGGCAGACAATCCTCGTCGCTCGTTTCTCCCAATCCGCTATTCCCACGAGCCACTGAGTGAAACCCGACCCCTAGAACCTGCTGACTCGCCACTGCAAATCGTCGCACCTGCTCATTACCGAACCACTTGCATCCCCCCATCACTTGCATGAACGCCGCACTTGATCTGTGATGCCCACAACTTGCACTGTCGCCAGAACGCAGCTAATCCCGAACCACCATGATCCGCACCTGCTGCTGCTCGACCCATCGCAAACCCGCGCCTGCATGACCACCTGTTGTCTGCAATCTGTACCCCCTATTTGAAAGACAAACACGATGTGTCTCCTCCAGCGAATCTAAGGCACTTCGATGATCAATCTCAAGATCCACCGTCGCACATCGATCGATTGATCGTTCCCATTTCTCCGTTGAAATCCCAAATCCATTTTTATTTCCCTGATTTGTTAGATTTAGTTTGCGTTTTATCGACTAGCGTCGATCACATTGAATAACGCCACTGCCAGGCTCAGCATCACGCCATCATCTGCGTTCACAGGCGGGGTGGGAGGTTGGGTTTGCCCTTCGATTCAACTGAAAACCATCGAATAGTTGCCTCCGGTGAGGTTTCGGTTTGTTCTTCGAGTTCGCTATCGATAGGAAGGAAGGAGGGAGACAGATGAGAGAGAATTGAAAGAGATTTTTTAATATTTAATTATTTTTTAAATTCAATTGGGCAAGAGAGTGGGTCTTTTGATTCCCATGTCAGCAATTAACAGACAAATTAAAATATTTTTTTAATGAAGATCTAACATTATAACAAATTTGTAAGAAGAGATTTGACATTGTAATTTTTAAAACATGAGGTATGAGATTGAGGTTCGATCATTGTTGAGATAGTTTTGTGTAATTTACCTTAGAGAGATTATATTCACACACCCAAATTACTTCTCCCACACCCATTTAATTTTTTAATATTTTTCTAGCAAGTGTTAGTGGTGTGTAGAAAATATTAAAAAATTAAAAAGGTGTGAGAAGTAATTTGAGATGTGTGAATATAATCTCTCTTTAGCTTATGGTTAAAAAAATGAGTTTATAGAAAAAGGAATGGTATGGGAGATAAAAGGACAGGCGTCAGTGACAATTGACATACAAGTTTAATTTGTGGGAGGTGGATTGCCTGCCTTCCTATTTTCGTACTCTCCCCATACCCTTCTTTTTGTAATGTCACGGTTAAGTCATATCAACATTTTATATTCCTATTACTTTTTGTTTTATTATTTCTATAAAAAATTAATATAAAATATTGACGTGGCTTAATCGTGACCACATATCACAGGAGAACATGGAGAGAGTATGGAAATGGGAGGGCAAACAATCCACCTCCTAATTTGTGTTGTATTTGCGGGCCCTATTAAATAATTTTTTATACAACAATATTATTTACATTAAGACCATATCCGATCATTTGGTTAAAACTTAAAATTTTTAACCTAGAAAATTTGGGTTTTAACCTATAAACAGTTTTTCTCCTCCAACTCTTCTGGATTAATTTTTTAGCCCGAGATTCTTAAAGAATGAATTTAGGTTAATTTTTCTCTTAAAGTAACTTTTTAAATAAAAAAAAATGTAGACTGTCCTAATTTAGTTTTATTAACATTTTAACCAGTGTTCTAAAAATCGGTCTAGGGGCTCGACGGAGGATCCCTGACCCGATTTAGGCCAAAATGTTCATACAAGGCGGGGAAGATTTAGGCGGCCGCCTAGGCGCTAGCTAGGCACTCTAGGCAGTTTGGGCAGTTCTAAGCGGCTGTCTAGGCGGCTCTGCAACTCTTATGTACGATCTACAACGTCCAATCTTAAAGTGGAGCCTCGGTTGAGATTCTGCAGCTCATCGTTTCTGAGTAGAAGAGGAAAAAGATAAACTCTTAACTTTTAAGGTATCAATCCATGGCACCGCGATCTGAATTTGAGATCCAGTCGACGTTTTGATGATTGAAGGAAGAAGAAGAAACGGAAAAACTTAGATGGGAAGAGTGTTCAGTTTTCCAACGGGTCAAAGTGTGATAATGATATAGGCTTTGGAATTCTTGGGTAGCGTGACAGAGGTGGGGTGGAAGGGTCATAACTGAAGCATATGTGGGATAGTATTTGGTTTTTAATCTTTAATAAACCACCCACTACGTCTTCATGGGGTTTTTATCATTTCAAACAGCTTGGAATATAGGCATACATACATATACATATACATATACATATACATATATATATATGCGCGTGTGCGCTATATACTTATATAAATTATTGGGATAAGGTTTTATTATTTTTTTACTTAATAGAATCACACACACACACACACACACATATATATATATATATAATTTTTAATTAATTGGGTGCTTTTTTATTTTTTTAGTTTTATAGTGGTATACTTATAGAAATTGTGTACCTAATTTGCAAAGGATGGATTAACTACAAGTTCATCCAATTGTAAAATGAATTAGAGAACTTTTGAGGGGATACATGCAAAAAAAGAAATAAATAAACTAGATACAACAACGTTAAATAATTTAATTTATGTCCAATCCAATGCAATGATTATGAACAAGAGGAATTTAGTCTATCATCCAAGAATACTCCTCATTATGATTATATGTTTGCTGTTTTTTAAATATTGAACTTGTTGGATGAATGTAGTTTGTGTATTCTTCTACTTCTATTTTTGCATTTTATCATTATTCTATTATCCATATAAGTATATTTTTTAAGTGTAAATATGCACTTATTTACAAGATATATAATAAATTTACACAAATCCGCCTAGGCGCTAGGCCTCTGCCCGCTGCCTGACTAGCACCTACCATTTTTTAGAACCTTGATTTTAACCTAAAAATATTTAGATTCTAATAAATATTGAAAAACCACTAAACCACCACCATGAAACTCGTAAAATACTATGAAAGAATAAAAAAATGCAAAAAAAAAAAAATTTAATTACTTTAGCTTTTAGATTTAAATTTGGACTGTTAGATCTTTTTTCTTACCATTGGATTTGATCATATTAGATCATAATCATTAGATTCAATGAATTTGTAAATATTAAACTAAAAAAAGTACACATATATCGTGGCCCAGCCCCACTAACCCAAGGGAAACCCTGGCTTAAATTTGTCCCAAAAATGAATTTTTGGTTAAAACTTATATTTACTGCTAGAGTTGGAGCAAATTGAGGTAAGTTTAGAATCTAAAATTTAAGTTTTACTCTAAAAGTTGGAGCTACACAATAAGATTTGCCATAACATTTAGTATCAAACTTGTAATTCATGAGATTAAAACCTAAATTCTTCCACTTAGACCACCTCCAATGGTGGGCTAAATGCAAAATTACCCCCCAAATTTTCCTCCCAAATTTTCCCCCCAAATTTTCTCCCCAAACCATCTCCAACCCATGCTAAAACATTGGGCTAAATGCCAAATGTTAAAGCTGGGCCAAATACCCCTGAGATTCACCTCCCCCCCTCCCCCTCCCCCCCTGCGCGACTGGACTCGCTGGCCATTGGGCCAGTCTCAGCCTGTTCACGCTCCAACGTGCCCCACGCGGAGCACCTGCAATTCGTTCCCGACAGGGGTGGGCCCCACTGACAGGGGTTTGTCGGCCACCCAACGGCTACATTTTCAATCTGATGGTTGATTTTCACGGACCGTTGGTTAACCAACTGTCCATATTCAAATTTGATTTTTTTAAATATGTTATTTTAAAATGCATTGAATTTAACGCTGAGATCGAATATAATCAAATCTAACGAGAAAAAAAAAAAAAAAAGATCTAATGGCCCAAATTTAAATCCAACGGCTAAAATAATTAAAAAAATTATTTAACTCAAAATTCATCCAAAAAATCTATAAATACATATGTATTTGTTTAAACATCCACACAAAACTCAAATTTCTCTTACAATTCTTCCAATTTATCTTTCTATCATTTCTTTCCATTTCCAAATTGTTCAACATGGCAAGAGAGCATATTAGAGTTCGTAATTGGACCTGTGAGGAAGATGTTGCTCTATGCTTGGCATGAGTTTCTGTTAGCAAAGATGGTGTAGTTGGCACCAATCAAAATAAGAAGGTTTTGGGGGATAAAATCATTGCAGAGTTTCAAGAAAACTGTAATGGCGGTAGGCGGGATGGTGGTGGTGTATATGATCGGTGGAAGACTATCAACAAAGCATGCACTTTGTGGAAGGGAAGCTTGGAGAGAGACGTGGTTGGCGTGGCTAGTGGGAGGAGCGCCACAGAAATTGTGAGTTTTGTTCTTGATATTTTATTTGTTATGTACATAATATTATGTTGCAACGAATTGTGAGCTTTGTGGAAAATTTAGTGATCTTTCAATATTTATCGGAATTTAAATTTTTTTAGATTAAAATGTTCATAAAATTAATTTACGATAGTCTACATATTTATTTATTTTTTTAAATTTAATTTAAGAAAAAAAATAGCCTAAGTTCATTCTTTAATAATCTCTGACTAAAATTTCAGGTCAGAACGGTTGGAGTAGAAAAACTATTTCTGGGCTAAAAACTAAATTTCTCGGACTAAAATATTTGACTTTTAGTTTAACCATTGGAAATGGTTTTATTGTAGGATACTGTAGTACTAAATGACCACTAAATTTTGTAGGCCCTTTAAATTTGAGATCATGTAGCAATTACACCTTTCGCTTTCTCCTCCACACCCCCACTGACTGACACATCTTTATTTCAGTGACTTGTCACCTTCATTGCTTTTTGTGATGCAAAATGTCTGCATGCATTGATGATAGGCAACGGATCAGGATCCTCTCCTGATCTTTGTATGGGGATCCTCATGACCAACAAGTGTGGGCTGTTGGATGAAAATCCAACGGCTACAAACAGAGGGGTCCCTTTAAAGTTATAATAATTATAGCCGTTGGATTTTTATCCAACGGCCCATATTTGTTGGTCATGAGGATCCCCATACAAAGATCAGGAGAGGATCCTGATCCATAGGCAACAATATGTATGGATATCCTGGAAAGCAACGAAAAATATCTGCATTGTCGTTAATTTTATGTCAAAGTAGCATTACTTTTTATTTCGCTCCATCAATCTGTCTCTGATGAAGCAAAGTTAGTATTAATAGAAATTTGATATCATAATAGTTGAATGAGAATCATAATTGATATACGGAAAGGGATCATATCCAAATCTCTTGTACCAAGTTTTTCCCATCAACCAATCTGGATCCTTAAAATTTGATCCAACAGTTAAAGTTATTATAACTTTTAAAGTAGACCCCTATTTGTAGTAGTTGGATCAAATTTAAAGGGTCCAAATTAGTTAATGAGGAGGACATGGTGGAAGAGATCCGAAGAAGATCCATTTCCGATATATAGTACAAGTAGTGCTAGTAGAAATATGTTGTATAAAGAAATAATATTTGGTTACTTAAAAATGAGTAGGAACTCTTACTCAAAACTCTTAGTATTTTAATCACAAAGCTTTATATTTATGATCAGAACTGTTCATACTATGAATCAAACTGTAAAGTTCAACTCTACCAAAAATAAATTAAAACTAAGGTCGTTTAATCAATTCACTGTAGCAAATACACAGATGGTTCGTAATGCTTTACCAATACAGTTTATTTGTTTTTAAATAGTTTGATGACTAAACGGCCTTAGTTTTAATTGATTTTTGCAGAGGCGATCTTTATATGGCGATTTATAATATAAACATTTCTGATTATAAATACGAAGTAATAAAAATTGACAACGAACAATTTTGAGTAGGAGTTTCTACTTATATTTGACTAGCCAAGTATTGTTCTTGTATAAAATTGATGGAAAGGATGAGGCACGGGTGGGTACCAAGTTGTATGATAAATACATTCCTGCCCATTCTTAGTTTCCACAAACCGATTAAATTTAGATTAATGCTTATGGTCGTATGTATATAATAATGGAAATTATAAACACACCATTTTCGTCCTCCTATACACTCATTTCAATTGTGTTTGTTGTTTTTATTCAATTTCTTTTATCTGATGACCAGAAATAAAGAGAGGTGTTGAAGAAGCCAAAAAACTCCCTATATTACCTTGATTGGTATCATATATACTTTGTACTCTTAATCCTATGTTTGATTCTCTCATCCCTAATATTGCATGTATAAGAGGAAAAAAAATAGTTACTTTGATACTTCTTGAAGATTCCTTTGGAGTGTACATTGCACCCTGTTAAAATCTTGCTTGGCAATTTGAAGTAGTATCTTTTGTGCATCTTGCCTTTTATTGTATGCCTCAATATACCATCTAGCTTTGCATTCTGTGATGCAGTGGAAGTTCCAATGCATGATTCACTTGCTCTGCTAGTCCTTTGGTAACATTAGGTTATTGAGGTCTGGTTTGGTACCGAGGTGATTCTGAAAAAAGCTGGTATCAAAAAAAGCTGGGAGCTGTTTTTGTGTTTGGTAAACATTCAGCTTCAGCTTTTTTTTTCATAGTTTTGGGTGAAAAAAAGCCAAAAACAAGAAGCTGCAAAACCTAACTTTGAAAAACCGGCTTTTTTTCACATATGTTTTACATAAAAGTTTATCAAACACTATAATACTGCTTTTTTTTTTTTTTTTCAAAAGCACTTTTACAAAAAATTTTACCAAACACTCTGTTGCTTTATTTTACAGCTGCTTATTCTCACAGCACAGCAGAAACAACTTTTTTTTCAAAGCATAGCAATACCAAACCAGCCCTGAGACATATGGTCGAGAAGCAAGGCCCTTATCCAAGAGGCTCTCCCCTTCAAAAGCAAAAATATGAAGTTTTGTACAGACTAAGCCATGCCTTGAAACTTTCATTACCTTTTGTGAATTACTTAGTTCATCTAAAGTTTCATCCAAGTTATTGTATACATATCTAGTAATTAAGATGGAGAAAATTTACACTACTACAATTCTAGCTAGTGAACACCATTCCTATTGGTGTGAATTAGGAAGAATAGGCACTGACTTGGGTTGCAACTATCAATTGCCACCATGCAACTATTGAATGGTGTCGATGCAAATTTCCACCATCTTCAATCTTGACGAAAGTGCACCTGCAAAACAATCAACACTTTTGATCAAAGACCTAAGCCTCACACGCTTGCGAGGTGGGGGCGGGGTTAGGCCAATGGATCTCCGATGCCTAAGTCAGTTTCTGTGAGGACAGTAAAGTGTTTAGGGCTTTTTTTAGGGTAGCCAAAGCTTCTAAAATTTGGTAGAATATGGGGTATATATAGGGGAGAGGGCCGGCCATAGTGTTAGGGTTTTACCCTACACATGGCGGCATCCTATTGGCCTATGTTTATGGAGAAATATTCTCAAGATATTAAATAGGAAATAGTATCTTGCGATAATGGAGTAATTATCCCTAATTGATTTAAATTGTGATTACTTACTTGATTGGAGTCAATATTCAATTGGAAATGTATTAAGGATAGGATTTGGGTAATTAATCCTTATCTTTAATGCTTTGACTTTTCCTTGCCAAGGGCAGGTAAGCTGTGGGTAGTCGTATTTAGCTGTTGGGACCTTCAGGGGGTATGAACTGTGTGTGGGAGTATCAGAGGAGCCTGCCCAATTATTGGGGGCAATCTTGTATTTCTTGAGCAAAAGTCCACGTGTCGCCTCTAGAATTTTTGGGATTATTTTAGGCTCCACAAATGCCCCCACACCTGCTGGGCTACGCATAGAAAAAGGGCAGTAGGTGTAGAAATCCCAAGCTGCATAGGTTTGTAGGGTTGTTTCCCAATTTGAATTTGATCTCCTCTCTTGATATGAAGATAGACTTCTTCTATGAAAAGGAAACCAATTGCCCCCAATACCTATTTAATTTTGCCTTAAGCAGGGGATTAAATAAATTTGGAGAACAATCATCATTCCAACAAGGAAGAGAGAAGCCAGAGGAAAAAATTTCCCCTCCCCTACCTTTCTTCTTCTCTTGCCCTTGCAAAGAGTCGTCTCTCGTTGGTCTTCTTCTTCGTGCCGCACCAAGGTAAGAAAATTTTGAATTTTCTTCTTCTTAATTTTTTGGGAGTCTTAGGACTTGAAAAATTGGCTCGGCGAGGGCCGAGGAGGTGAGACTGACGTGGCAAGGATGCCATGAGGCTGCTGTGCATGGTGGCCTCGTTTTCTATACATTTGGACCTGGCCCTCCCCTAAAATTTCAAAGACTTGCCCTGCCTTGTCCCTTCTCTCTTATGAAAAATTGCAACCGGCCCGTACCCGTCCCGACCCACGGTTCCTATACCCGTTTGCCCACCCCTAAATCAAACCCACAAAAAATTGATTATCAAATCAAGTGATTATCTGGTAAATTTTGTTTTCTTTTTTTAATATGCATTAACTATTTCATGAAAAAGGCTTTGTATTGACTCATACCTTGCATGGAATGGTTGTTCTTCTATCCATTTCATATGTGATATTAAAGAAAGGGGTGTGCTATCCATACACTTCTTTTTACTTCTCAAACACCATTTTGATTTTCGTCCATCGGATCGGATGAATTAAAGAAGATCAAATGACAGAAATTAACAAGGGGTGTGTGAGAAGTAAAAAATTCATATAAACTTTCTGTTGGAATTATATAATTATCTATTATCCAAATTATACATCTCCTTATATAAGAAGATGTATATAATTTTGGTAATAGATATTAATCTACAAGACCACAACACTTGATAATGATTTGTCCATTTTTTGTCAATTTTGTATTGATATGCAGTACCATCCAATCACACTTTTTTACACATATTAGTATTAACCAGTTAAATGGCTTTTAATTTTTAAACACCAAAAACTATTTGGAGATTTGAGAAATTAAATATCAAATATCACATGACATTTAAATTAAATACAAACATTTTATTCTAATACATATTGAAAAATCGAACAAGAAACTAAAATAAATGCCACTATGTTAGTGGCTAATAACCATCCAACATATTATTTTTTTTAAGGGAAAACCATCAAACATATATAAGTGTATGTGTTATGGTCTTTAAATGGGATCGACAATCACTGATATGATTCGATTCTTTGCTCTTGTGTCTGGAGCTCCGTGCCCATCACCATACTGGTATACGCACTGGGAAATCCGAGCAAGGTTTATTGCTGCTTTTACAAATTGTTTTGTAAATGGAGATGCAGAAGCTCCATCTTTGTTCAGCTTCTTCCAACTATTTTCAACCAAATTACTTATATATTGACGAGCAGATTCCTCAGAAACATTTAGACTGCCACGCATCATGCATGAGATTGAGTTCGCAGTTTCTCCTCTCTCCACTTCTGCCTGCAGTGTAACAACAAATTAATATATAGAATATTAATGTGAAGATAAACTGATGCATGCATGATGCATTAAAGTACCGATTAAAAAGAAATAAAAAGGTCGTTTGATAATTATTTTGTTTTTTTTTTTAAATTAAAAACTTGTTGTAAACGTTGTGAGTTTTCAATATAGTTTTCAATATAGGAGTTGATTTTTACACTATTTTTAGCCTCGCACGCCTCTTTTTATTTCAAACATTAGATTGAATAAAATAAATGAAATAGTGAAACAAACGTGTAGGAGGGAAAAATAGTGTGTTTTTATCATTTTCCTTTCAAGATTTAGTTTGATTTTGGTTTTCAGATTTTTTTATTTATTTAAAAACCTAAGAGCTGTACAAAGTTACTAAACAAATTTTTAATCTTCAATCTAAAAAATGGAAAACTAAAATAGTTGTTGAACAGACTTTGAATTAAATACGTACTGTTGAAGTACTCAAATCATTGGAAAGCCGGAAAATAAGAGATGGCCAACGCAAGAGGCTGTGATGATTCTCTAAGCATTCAAGTGCTTGCTTTGTGACCTTTGGGTTGAGAAGAAAATATGTATGAACCAAGAACACCACCCCAGAGACTGATATCCATGCATTGTCAATATATTCTTCAAATGTGGGTGTGTGCTTGTTATAGCACCATGTTGTCTCCTTTAGAAATGCTTTGCACAAATCAGCCCACTGAGATATATATAATTCAAAAAATTGCAGTTAATTACTATTGGAAACTGAAGTTATAATTTAATTGGAGAATAATATGATATTATTAATCTGGTTAATTTTATATGTCTAAGTAGCATTGTTGATATATGATAATATGAATGTAGTGTACGTACAGCTTTTGTGACATAAGGGAGAATGTTTTCTCCTTGCTCCTTTAAAGTGTCATAAACCATCTCATTCACTGTGTTGTAAAGAGCTAGAAAACAAAGCTTCATGTAATTTGGGAGAGTTTGTATAGCTTTGATATCCCATCTGCGTAGCATAAGTACGCAATTAAGGATTAATTAAGAGAGTTGTTAATTAATGAAACGCCGAGAAGAAATCATCCCACGCAATCTAAATTTATATATATAAACACAAAAGAAAATTTCTAACCTTTCAACTGCAGATGTAAAAAGCTCTAGTTCATCCAAAGTACCATAAACATCATAGACATCATCAATTGTGGTTACTAGAGCAGCCACTTTTGCCAGCCCTTTCCTGGCATGACTCTGTTGAGGTTCAAAGACGATTCCAACCGACCAAAAAAAGCACTCCATCAATCTGTCTCTGGTGAAGCTCAACTTTTTTGCCAAGCCTATATCCACCCACCACCTAAATGCAATATCAATGAAGCAAATACATTGATTGAATTAGGTTCATGCTTATGGTCGCAAGTATATAATTCCCTTGATGGTTTAAAACATATATACAGTTGTGCTCCTAATCCTGTGTTTGATTCTTTCTTCCCAAATATAGTTACCTCGATACTTCTTGAAGATCCCTTTGGAGTGTGCATTGCACCCAGTTAAAATCTCGCTTGGCAATTTCAAGTAGCACCTGATTTGCATCGGGCCTTTCACTGTATGCCTCAATATACCGTCTAGCTTCTAATCTTTGCATTCTATGGTGCAGTGGAAGTTCCAGTGCATGACTCACTTGTTCTGCTAGTCCTTTGGTAACATTAGCTCCACTGAGGTTCTTGAGACAAATGGTTGAGAATGCAAGGCCCTCATCCAACAGGCTCTCTCCTTCGAAAGCAAAATATGAAGCTTCGTATAGACTCAACATTCCTTTTACATCCTTGCAAAGCCATGCCTTGAAACTTCCATTACCGTCCGTGAACTTACTGAATACATCTGAGTTTCATACAAGTTTATTATATACGTATCTAGTAATTTAGATGGAAAAACTTTAATGGTGCATTTAGAAAGAGTGACTTGAAAATGACAAGAAGAAAATTTGAAAGTTCTTTGTTCAATGTCTTAATTTGTAGGGCATTTTGTAATTTTGCCGTGTTTCAAAATCACCTTTCAAGTGCTTGAGTAGTTCGTTGTTATAGCGTTTTCTTCAAGTGCATTTTTAAGCATTAAGATTATTTGTAACTCACAATTCTCTAATTGAAACATAGTATAAGTGAGTTCATGCATGGTATAGCGCTAATAACCAAAACTGATAGTAGGGAAGCCCGCATCTCCAAAACTATTTCTATTTTGGTAGAAGCCTTGCACCTTAAGTCTCGCATATGTATCAATACGAGCTAGAATCCTACTAAATATAGTTTTGATGTAATTATACCAAATTAAAGTATGTGGTATATATCAACTGTAAATGATAAATATATTTTTCTATCCATCGATATATTTACACTAAAAGGATAAGAGAATAAATTGGTTGCAAACTCTCTATTTTTGCACTTACAAGTGAAGATGAATATCACTAAATTGTAATGTTGAGTTGCAACCGATTAAATGTTAAATTTAGGTGTACTTTGTTTAGATTTAAGGCACGTACTTTCTGGGTTAAAATCCTATTCTAAAATTTAGATAAATTTAGTGTAGATTATCTATCGTTTATAACAATAAATAACAAAATATTTGCGTATTACATACACTGGGAGACCTCAAATCCATGTTGTCTAAGGAGCCTAAAGCTGAGGGCAGTGAGGTGGAGACTCTGGTCAGTTCCCTGGCCATCAATGTTGTTCAATATTTTATCAAGGGCTCTCGTTATGTCCTCTTCAAAGTGATATCCCAAACCTAACCGTTGGATGTCATCTATGAGCTCAAGCGCAGTCAGCGTGTTGGTATCATCATCATCGTAATCAATCATATGCTTAACTTTCTCTTCAATGAACTTCCACCCATCCTTGTATACTTTATCCTACAATAGTAATTAAGTGTAAGTAATACGTCTAGATAAAACTTGTATCATATATTGCATTTTCAAATTCGGTCCAATGATCTACGACTAATTACGACTAATTACATTGATACTATATCCAATTTAGCTACATGCATGTACAATTCAATATGTATGAGCAAAAGGCTTCAAAACAAAATTTAACATCACCAGGTTTTTGATGTATGTCACGTTCCAATGGCATGAACTTTTTTGGGTCTTTTAAATACTAAACAAAAAGTGCAAATGGACACATAAGAGAGAAATAAAAAAAAATGTCGTAATTAAAATCGATCAATCACCTGTAGGGTATTATGATCAATCTTCAAGGACTGAATAAAATCGTAACTCCATATGCTTGGCTTGTAGGCTCCATGGCTTCGAAGAGGCGTATTATTATGCATCGAGGAGCAATGTGGCTGAATGCAAGAAGCTGAAGCTACTAGGAGTATGTATGTGAATTTGATATCAAAAGATGTACATATATATAGGCAGTGATGCATGGTATGCGTGTTTCTCGTGCTGTCTTGGTTCATATTATTTTCGATCAAGGTCATGCTTCTCGTCAGCATGTCTTTGTTACTGCATGTTTCTCGTGCTCTCTTGTTTCAAATTATTTTCGATCAAGCTCATGCTTCTGGTCAGCATGTCCTTGTTGCTTTGTTTTGTGGTCCAACATGTCCCAGTTTCTAGGACTTCAAACCTGGCTAGGCCCGTATGTCGTCGAAGAAAAAGAGGTTGCATGCTTTTAACGGTGAAAATTAAAAATGTGAGTAGTCCTCAGCTAATGATTTTTCAATTTCACGCGTTTTGTGGTTATGTTTTATTTTTAGTTTTAGTTATGTTACAGTCTTATATACTTTGAGAGTGGCTAGACCCACCCATTTGTTTTATTTTCTTATTCACTTTATATCACCATCCATCGTATTTCTATTTTTAAAACATAACAGCTTCTTCACCCGTCCACCTCCAAGGCCGAACCACATAGAGGCCATGTGAGGCCTAGGCCTATCTTGAAATTTACTAATATATAGTTATTGCCTACTAAGTTTGGCGGATGAGGATCATCTTTTGGATCCTCTTTGTGGAGATTTGAAGGATTAATTCATCGTGTTCATTTACCATACATCGTGCGATTTGTTTTCATTAGATATTGTTTATATTTAATTTTAAATAAAAAATTTAAAATAATTTATTACCGCACGATGTACAATAAACGGACACAATAAATTAATCCTCCAGATCTCTACAAAGAGGATCTGGCTAGGATCCCAATCCAAGTTTGGTAATAAAGAGCTTGTAGTGCATTGGTCTGTGCAGTTTGACAGTTCCACTGTCCCATGGGTTTGAAAGTCGTTGTCAACAACTTTTGTTTTGTTTTGTTTTGTTTTGTTTTGTTTTTTAAAACTAAACTTTATATTTATAATTAACCTTTTGTTTCACCATATAAAATCTAATTCCTTTTTTAGTCACATCATATAAGACAAGTTCTATACAAGTTAAATTAGAATTCAATTAATTATGTTTGAATTATTGCAGTTCTATTGGATTAGAAATGTGATTGTGTAAAACCTAGTGTATCTAGGAGTATCTTTGTATATTCTCTTTAGTAGTTTAATTCATATTATAGTTGTAATCCTATTAGGCTAATGATTTAACCTTCCCTACTACTATAAATAAAGGCACAATGAGATGATACAATACACACCTCGGAATTACATCTCTCTCTTCTCTCTTTGTTGCTGTCGGCCTCTCTCCTTCTCTGTCCTAAATACAGTTAAGTTAAATAGGCCTACAACATGTTATCAGCACACTCTTGCCAGAAGCTAAGAAATTGAAGGATCGTGGAGGAGGCTTTCTTCTACAACATCAAAGGCTTTCAATTATTTTTTGCCAATCAGGTTCTTCTACAATAAATTAAGATATTTGGAAACACCTTGAAGCATGAAAACATTCCCCATCATGCATGAACCTCCTATATTTATATTATCCTTCCAATTATATATATTGTATATATGTTCATATATTTTGTCAATATATATACTTGTTCATGCAATACGCAATTATACTATGTGAAATTTGTGAGTCAAAGCATCGAAATCAATTTAGAAACAATTAGGGTTTTTAACCCCTAGAATTCAAAAAAAAAAAAAAAAGAAAAAAAAGGGATTTATGCGGCACCACATGAAACGTAAGGTGTTTGGGCTTATAGCTCCTGCTCCACCACATGTGAAGCCCATGGACTACAAGTGGATTTTCGTGAGGAAGCGTAATGAGAAGAATGAAATAATGCGATACAAAGCACACCTCGTAGCGCAAGGTTTCTTCAACACCCTGGGATTGATTACGAAGAGATGTATTACCCCGAAATGGACGTCATAACGTTCCGCTACCTTATCAGTTTGGCAATTTCCAAAAAACTGAATATGTAGCTTATGGACATGGTAACTTCGTATCTTTATGGGGATCTAGATACGAAAATGTACATGAAAGTTCCAGAAGGATTTCCATTGACTGGTTCAAATCATTCTAGACCACGAAACACCCTCTCGATTAGATTGAGGAAATCACTCTACAGATTGAAGCAATCCGGCGGATGTGATATAACCATCTGAGTGAATATTTGATAAGTCATAGTTATGTGAATACAAACTATGCCTATACGTGTTCATCAAGAAGTCATATTCCAGATTTATGATCATTGCAGTTTATGTCGACGACATGAACCTCATTGGAACTCCCGCAGAGCTTGAGGAAATTACTGCTTTCTTGAAATCAAAATTTGAGATGAAAGATCTTGGGAAAACTCGATGTTGTCTTGGCCTGGAGATCGAGCATTGTTCGGATGGAATCCTAGTACATCAATCGAACTACACCAGAAGATGTTGCGACGTTTTAATGAGGATAAAGTGAAGCCTTCGAGTTTTCTTATGGTCGTTCGGACTTTAGATGCTAAACGAGATTCTTTTCATCCAAAGAAGGATGAGGGAGAGAATTTGGAGCTTAAAGTTCCATACCTCAGTGCAATTGGTACTTTATTGTACTTGGCTTAATGCACTAGACCTGACATCTTCGTCGCTATTAATCTTTTGGCTAGATACAACAATATGCCTACACGTAGACACTGGAATAGTGTTGAAGACATTTTCCACTATCTCAAGGGTACGACAGATTTAGGCTTGTTCTACACCCATGAATCCTTGAGAGGTGCTGCCACCCCCTCAGTCCTCAATCTAATTTCTGCCTCATTGGTTACACATATGCTGGTTGTCTGTCTGACCTACATAGGGCACGTTCTTAAATGGATTATGTCTTTACTGTTGGAGACACCGTTATATCTTAGAAGTCTACCAAGCAAACGCTAGTTATGACTTATTCGAACCATGCTAAGATTCTCACCTTGCATGAAGCATTGCATAAGTGCTTATGGTTGAGAGTAGTCATGGAACATATTTGAAGCACTAGTGGTCTTTCTTTCGTTGTTGACTTTCCTATGACGATCTTTGAAGACAATGCAACATGTATCGAGAAGTTAAGAAGTGATACATCAAGGGAGACAACACCTCGAATATAGTGCCGAAGTTCTTTTATTCTCACCAGCAACAACATCATCAGAACATTGAAGTCAAGCAAATTTGTTCCCAAGACAACTTGGCCGATCTATTCACCAAGTCTACTTTTCAAAAGCTCGTCTAAGGAATCGGTATGCGTAAATTATCTGAGTTGAATTACTTATAGTTCTCTTATTTGGAAGTTATGTCTAACTCAGGAGGAGTATCTTGAAGCATACTCACTTGATCTTAATGTACTCTACCTTATCTACTGAAGATTTGATGTGATGCTTTGTTTGAGTATTTACACACTCAAAGAGGAGTGTTGCAGTCCTATTGGATTAGGAATATGATGGTGTAAATTCTAGTGTATCTAGGAGTATCTTTGTATATTCCCTTTAGTAGTCTAATTCCTATTAGAGTTGTAATCTTATTAGGGTAAGGATTTAACCTTCCCTACTACTATAAATAAAGGTACAATGGGGTGATACAACACACACCTCAGAATTACATCTCTCTCTTCTCTCTCTGTTGTCGCCGGCCTCTCTCCCTCTTTGTCCTAAATACAGTTCAATCAATAGGCCTACAACATGAATTAATATCTCAGGGTAATAGTTTGACAATTCCACCATCCCATGGGTTCTAAAGTTGTTGTCAACAACTTTTTGTTTTGTTTTTGTTGTAAAATCGATGGTGTGTGCAGTGGAATAAATAAAACAAGACACAAAAATTACGAGGTTCCTTTATAGTCAGTGTGACTGTAGTACGTCCTCGGTGCAGTGGTGGTGTTTTCATTATATAATATGAAATAATAGGAGTACAAAAGTAACTCTTTCTACTATCTCATCTCCTTTTCCTCTCTTTTCTCTCTTCCTCTACCGTGAGCCTTATGGCTTTTATAACCTCATTCGTTTTATAAGCAAAAAGAACATTATTCACTTTACAAATTTTCTACAAATGAATAGTGAAAATACTGTTCATAAATAGTAACAAACTATTCATGTGGGCCATCCACATATTATTCATAACACTTCCCCTTGGATGACCACAAGTATTCGATTGACTCATTAAAATCTTGATCTGTTTTAGATGCTCCCCCTGATGAGTATCTCCCCCTGATTTCAAATCATTTAGGCTGATCGTTAATCATTCTGCTTCAGTCTTTTAGTGAGAAGAGTTTCCGAAAAAAAAAGATGCTTTACTTGTTGTTAACTTTCCACAGGCTTGTTCTTGAACTGGGCTAGGGGGTATTTTGATTTCCTCCAAAAGTCTGAATTTACTTTATTTATTTGGAGCTAAATTTGATTCAAGGGTGGTGGACACTTGATCTTGAATCGAACTTGTGATTTCTTCAAGGACCTTCGAGGCTTGATCTTGAATGAAATTGGATCATGAGGAGCTTCACTTGGCAAGTAATCTTCAGCTTTCTCAGGGATGAATTAGCACGTGTTTATTGCATTTGTCTCCACATGCTTTAATGTATCATTTTCACTTGCCTTATCTGTTTCCCTTGCAGAAATGGTAACTTTCCTAATTTTTCCCTATGCAGGTTTGACATCTTCTCTTGTAGTATTTGCTCACTGATGCAAGAGTGGAATGCAAACCTTGCATTTGAATGGTCCTTAACTTCTTGGTGACTCATCCATGCGTGGCAGCTTCAGTGTAAAAAGCCAACAACATGCCAATTATTCTGCGGTGTTGATGACTTAAGACCCAGCTTCATCAACAGTTGAAGATAAGTACTCGAGAGCCATTCTAGGTAAGCAATCAAGAAAGGTTCCAAGCAGTTGGTTCCTTATCGAAAGTTTGAGTGGAGGTTCCAAGATATTGCTTTCTTTATCCTTGTTTTTGCAGGTAAGAACAAGGACAAAGGAAATGACAGGGAGATTTCATGATATGAGATACTTTTGCTCTCGTCCTTGATGATATGAGATAATCTTGCTCTGGTGTGACTGGTTTTGAAGAGGTATTCTCGGAAAGGAAGAAAACTGAGTATTTCGAGATGCTTTGTTGAAGATGCATTCTCGAAGATGAGGAAGAGTTAGGTATTCTTGCAAGTCTGCCTTGTTATGGAAAACGAAGGTCGACATATATAGAGATTTTTCAATAGCAAGTAGTGGTGATGTGCCTTTACTCTTGTCAGCAACTGTAGTGAGATTGCGTCTGAGAAATGTTGACGAACTTTATCTTGAAAATCTAGCTTTTGAAATTCAAAGAGCGGTGTCTCTTCGATTTTTGAACAAGTGGCTCTATTGCCTCTCCTTTTTATAGAGACATCAATTGTGTTCAAGAGTATGCTTAAAAAGTTGTTGCATGTAGAAATTTTCCCCTTCTTGTACTTCTGAGATTTTATTTGACCTCTTTTTTCCTTCATCATTTCTGAAAAAGGCTTGCCCATCTAACATTTGCTTAGATTTGAGTCTTAGGAGTGATACAGACGAGCAGCGTCAGGATAATATATGGCGCCCGTCCTTCTTTTCTTCTAATAGTCCTCTTACGGTTGGGGACTCTGTGATGAAGAATAACATAACCGCTACTGTGGTAGTTAGGAATCTTCTCACTCCAAAATATAACAGAATCCATTCAAAACGGTCTGATGAGTCGGCCGTTCAAGACTCATTGGCTCTTAGTGTTCAATGTACAGGCTTTGTATCCAATATGGGCCAACGCTTACTTGCTCGAACACACCAAGTTGAATCATTGATGGCTGAGTTGGCAAGTCTTAAACA
The DNA here is from genome assembly GCF_019419815.1 of Pyrus x bretschneideri. Lineage (NCBI taxonomy): Eukaryota > Viridiplantae > Streptophyta > Magnoliopsida > Rosales > Rosaceae > Pyrus > Pyrus x bretschneideri. Next base: position 6,065,958 of record NW_025999424.1, on the reverse strand, counting down.
AGATATCAAAAGGCTCAAGCACGAGAATAGAGTGTTACACATGCTTGCAAATAATTACTCGACGAGCATGAAAAGAAAGCTTGACTAGCTTCAAGAATCCGAAAGTCGGATTCAAAATGATCACTAAAGATTCGTGGCTAGATTCCAAAGGCAATTGATGCCTTCCCTTTCTGGTGTTTTGTCAAGTACTGGGGTGCCACATGATCAATCTCCAGTGCTTCCCCCTTCTGGGGTATTGCCGAGTACTGAGGCTTCACATAAGCAACCTTTGTGAATGTTCCATCCTGTTTGTTTGTTTTAACTCATGTGCATGCACATATCTGTAATTTCTCAGAGATATTAATAGATAAGTTTTATTTCATTCAATGTATTGTGCCAAATACAATAAAGCATATACTTCACTAAGATGTGGTACTTCTAGACCAAATATCAATTTATCTTTACCCTTACGAAGATAAATGATCATTCTTAGTGTCTACATTATTTGAGTATTCAACTCATAATCTTTAATCCATATGATTCTTTAATATCATAAACATCATGGATAAGATTCACGTTGCCATATTGTTTGATCTGCAGTTCGAGTCAATATTTCTCTCAACATTTTATAATCTTTCTAGACTCTTCAGGAGTCCTAATCTAATATCATCGACTCTTGCAAGAGATTTTAGTATGTTGCAACAATATTATAATGAAAGTACTCACTAATGCAATTTATACCATCCATTAGTATTGAGTACATATTTTATGCTTTACCCTTTGGGGGCTTACTTCACGCAATTTGAATCCTTCAAGAATTTTCTACACTTCATGACACATTTTCCTTTGGAATTTATACAGAGTAATTTGCTTCCATGTATATTTGAGGGATTTACTTATGGAGATATAATGTGGGCGACTCACAACCCTTTGCATATAATTCTCCATTTTTGGCCATTAATTTTGTTGATGGAAAAAGAACGAGGCTCAATATCAAGACAGTTCATTGATGAATTTAGTAGCTACTTGTAGAGACCAAAATTACCATTAGTTATCATCAACCTATGATCCCATATTCTCATGTGCATGTGCATGCATAAAAGCTTTTCATTTCTTTTTGGATATTCATTGCCTCTTCAAGGGCATTACACTAACTCTTTCAGGATAGTCATAATTTAGAGAATGCGGATCATAACTTCCTCTTGAGCATTATAGAGCTTGGATTTTAATCTCCACTTCTGGGAGTTGAGTCATTGGAACCTATACATTTATCATGCTTCATGCATGAGACATCAACATTCCCATGTCCGCGGATTATCCTTTCTGGGACGTATATCTATGCAGCGACTGTCATGCTTCTGGCATGCAACAGTTATGCTTCGAGAATGCAATAGTTCAGTAGTGCCATATTCTTCTTCTTTCAAATGACTAAACCTTTTAAGTTTGAAGGTCTGCCACGCTTCAGGCGTGCAACAGATAAATCATTTACTGCCTTATTATATTGTCCAACAGGGACATTAATTCTTGTAGACACATTTGCAGCAAGTATATGTGATTTCATCACTTTCGTTGCATCATTAAATGCATCTGGCATTTGATTTGCATATCGTTGCATTATTCAATTATTCTCACTTCATTTTTATATTGATTGCTTCATGAATCAAAATAAGACAAATTTTCTTCATTCTTCTGGAACGGTCTTTTCTCATCATTTTTCTGGAATGATATTTTCTCATCGTTCTTCTGGAACGAAGTTATTTTCTCCCCCCTAACGGCGGGAAAATTGTCTTATCAAAATGATAGTTTGCAAACCACGCGGTAAACATATCCCCAACAAGGGTTCCAAATGTTGAATGATAGCTGGTGAATCAAATTCAACATAAATTCCCAGTTTGTATGATGCCTTATTTTAGTACGTTGTGGCAGTCCAATAGGCACATGTATAACACAACCAAAAACTCGTAAATGTATAATGTTTGGATGGTTCCCAAACACAAGTTGTATTGAGTTGTACACATGAATGATTGATCACTCACTTTTTTTTTTTTTTTCCTGTGCACAACCAGAACCACACCTCTTTCATTGGCTCCCATTTTTATTCTATTTATTTATTTAATTATGGTAATGGACTTTAAGCCCATTGTTCAGCAAAGGTAATCTCAATTAGAGCTCGCAGCTGGGATATGGGAATTTGCCAGCGGAGCAAAACCAATAAACCTTTGTCGTTGTCGATCTCTTCACCAAACAATGGTGATAACACTTCAGGCATTGGATATTAGACAGGGAGTCACAAAACTGGTGACGAAGAAAATGTTGGCATTTACCAGAGGATTGCAACACCATCAAAAGACAGCAGCCATGGGCACCAGGCTGAGCAACGTAAGACTCAAAACTAGAATTATCTTGAGTCTTCAAGACCCGTCTAGAACGACACGATCTAGGTTTTCAAGTTTGATGAGATTCTTCTGGATTTTTGGAAACCAATTACCATTGTGCTAATAACGTGTTGTAAAATCAATGGTGTGTGCAGTGGGATAAATAAAACAAGACACAAAATTTACGAGATTCCTCTACAGTCAGTGTGACTGGAGTACGTCCTCGGGGCAGCAGTGATGCTTTCATTATATAATATGAAATAATAGGAGTACAAAAGTAACTCTCTCTACTATCTCCTATCTTCTTCCTCTTTTTTCTCTCTTCCTCTACCGTGAGCCTTATGGCTTCTATACCCTCGTTCGTTTTGTAAGCAAAGAGAACATTATTCACTTTACAAATTTTCCACAAATGAATAGTGAAAATACTGTTCATAAATAGTAACAAACTATTCATGTGGGTCATCCACATATTATTCACAACAATTTTTAAATTATTAACCTTATAATTAACCTTTTGTCTCATGGTAATAGTTTTAAGGGTCATTTTAGTTCATGTCCCTAATTAATCTAGTTGTTAGAATGAAATCTTATTTGTTTAAATAGTTTGATCAAGGTCCCTAGCATCATTTAAGAAATTTAACTCATGCATTTATGCATTCAATATCCAACAAATTATAAAATTTAAACAAATCAAAATAATATTGTTACAAATATTACAATCACTTAAAAATCAATAATAGAGTAATTTGTTCTTCACATAGTTCAAAAAAAAAAAAAAGTCTGCCCACGAAATTATTAATATAGTGCAAATAATAACTATTGATATATTTTAAAATATAAAATAAAAACATATAATTAGCATGGGTACGTTCATAAATAATATTGGTACAAATTATATTTAAAATAAGGGTACATATTAAAATTCAAAACTATGGGTACAAATTAAATTGAAAATATGGGTACATATTAAAATTCAAAATTATGGGTACAAGCTAGAAGTAAAAGAATATTGGTATAAATTAAAAAAAAAAAAAGATACAAATTATATATAAATAGAAATATATGAAAAAAAAATACTAAAAATATTATATTTGAAAATGATTAATAATTTTTCAATTTTAAATTGACACATAATGACTTGTAAATGATTTAATATTCAAATAATGACATCAAGAAAAGTCAAGGGATCTTGATAAAAAATGAGAAATGAATAATATTTCAATTAATGAAAAGGAGAAATGAGGGATGACAACCTAGTTTATTCGAGTTTTAAATTATGACATTACATTATTGTTTGAATCTTGCTTCTTTTTTTTTTAAAGCTCAAAAAAAAAAAATTTATGTCCGTATGATATAATCATCAATACTTTTTGTAAAAATTTTGAAGCTCCATCGCTATTGTTTCATAAATTTTCCATGCCAAAAAAAAAAAAAAAACCTTAGAATTTTCTCCAATTAATTCATTTGCTATATTTGGTCTAATTTCTTTTATATGTCTTAAAGGCCCCTCTGAGAAGAGTTTTTGACTCTGCCATTGTCCACCTCCACGGCTCCACCACTCAATTCCTTGATTCACCAATGCCGCCGTGCTGAAATCCTCTTCCCTCAGCCGCCCCCTTTCCCTGATAAGGAGAGATTGTAATCTTATGAAGAGAAGTGAATGAGTTAGCTATCTATCTTTATTTGTAATTTTGTACTAAATGCAAATAGTCTTATTGAATGCTCCATCACAATGCTATGAATCCAACACAAAGTCAAAACATACTTTTGTTATGACTTCAAGAGGAAGATATTCGCCAGATAATCGTCGGTGGTGTGTTTCTTCTCCTCTTGGTCGGTGCTGCCTTCAAAATTTGGGGCTTCTGAACAAAAAATATTTTTTCTTTTATTCTTTTTTGTTTAGGTCTTTATGTCATTTCACAAATAGGGTAAACTTGCTATTAAATTTTTTTATTAAAAAGTGGGAATATTCCCCTAAACAGTAACGGCATACTTTTAAAAACTGATTGAATGAATTAAAAGTTTTCCCTTCCAACTTGTTAACTTAGCTTTAGCTTTATCTTCCAACGCCTAAAAACGATCCTAGACTTGCCACAAAAAGATTAGAACTCCTAAATAGACAATGGTACTTTACCTTCCTTGACTTTGTCTATAACCAGAATCATTCGTCTTAGTGCATGCTTGTTGATATTTTTAATTGTCGTTTTCACTTGTTATTGACTTTGTCTATAACCAAAACCATTCCTCTTCGAAAAAAATTTCAAATAAACTTTCTGTTTGAAATATCCATTACTCAAACTAAACGTCTCCTTAAGGCGCCGTATGATTTGGGTAATCAACATTAATCTATGACACCTGGCAATGATTCGTCAATTTTTTGTCAATTTTGTATTGATATGCAGTATCATCCAATCACAGTTTTTTGTACATATTAGTAAAACCAGCTAATGGCTTTTAAGTTTTTAACACCAAAAAATATTTGGAGCTTTGAGAGATTAAATATCAAATATCACATGACTTTTAGATTAAATACAAGCTTTTTAGTCTAGGTACATACTGAAAAATCGAACAAGAAATTAATTAAATGCCACCATGTTAGTGGCTAACAACCATCCAACATATATATGTGCGTGTTATGGTCCTTTAATGGGATCGATAATAACTGATAGGATTCGATTCTTTGCTCTTGTGTCTGGAGCTCCATGCCCATCGCCATATTGGTATACGCATTGGGAAATTCGAGCAAGGTTTCTTGCTGCTTGTACAAATTGCTCTGTAAATGGAGAACCAGAAGCTCCATCTTTGTTCAGCTTCTTCCAACTGTTTTGAACCAAATTACTTATATATCGCGAGCAAATTCCTCAGGAACATTCATACTGCCACGCGTCATGCATGAGATTGAGTTCGCAGTTTCTCCTCCCTGCACTTCTGCCTGCAATGTGACAACAAATTGATATACATACAGAATATTCAAGTGAAGATAAATTTGTGCATGCATAATGCATTAAAGTAAAAATTAAAAGAACATTAAGGGGTCTTTTGATATTTATTTCCCTTTCAAAATTTGGTTTGATTTTAATTTTCAATTTTTTATTATTTAAAAACCCAAAAGCTCTAAAGAGTAACCAAAGTACAATTTTTTAATCTTTTGCTTGAAAAGAAAAAATTAAAATAGTTATTAAACGGACTTTGAATTAAATGCATACTTCGAAAGTACTCAAATCATTGCAAAGCCGGAAAATAAGAGATGGCCAACGCAAGAGATTGTGGTGATTTTATAAGCATTCAAGTGCTTGCTTTGTGATCTTTGGGGTGAGGAGAAAATATGTATGAACTAAGAACACCACTCCTGAGACTGATATCCATGCAGTGTCGATATATTCTTCAAATGTGGGTATGTGCTTGTTATAGCGCCACGTTGTCTCCTTAAGAAATGCTTTGCACAAATCAGCCCACTGTGATATATAGAATCATAAGATGGCAGTTAATTAATAGTGTAAAGTGAAGTTATAATTAATTGGAGAATAAAATGGTATTATTAATGTAGAAACAAAAAATTGACTACATTGCACACATTCTCTAGTACAATGGTTATGTTGTACGTCACAACGGTGGTTAATTTTTTATGCCTAAGAAACATTATTGATATATGATAATAAGAATGTAGTGTACGTACAGTTTTTGTGACATAAGGGAGGGCGTTTTGTCCTTGCTCCTTTAGAGTGTCGTAAACCATCTCATTCACTGTGTTATAAAGAGCTAGAAAACAAAGCTTCATGTAATCTGGGAGATTTTCTACAGCTTTGATATCCCATCTGATCAGTAGCATAAGAACGTAATGGAATGTCATAAGTAACTCTTAATTAAATGAATATTGAAGAGTGATTTTATATTGACTATGTCTTTTTAATTTCTAACATTTCAACGGCAGAAGTAAAAAGCTCTAGTTCATCCAAAGTACCACAAACATCATAGACATCATCAATGGTGGTTACTAGAGCAGCCACTTTTGTCAACTCTTTCCTGACATGACTGTGTTGAGGTTCAAAGACGATTCCAACCGACCAAAAAAAGCACTCCATCAATCTGTCTCTGATGAAGCTCAACTTTTTTGCTAACCCCATATCCACCCACCACCTAATTGCAAAATTAATGAAGCAAAGTTACTATGTAATTAGTAGAAGTCTGATATCAAAATAGTTGAACGAGAATGAGAATTGATATAGTACAAGTAGTAGTAGAAATTTGTTGTATAAAATTGATGGAAAGGATGAGGCAAGGGTAGGTACGAAGTTGAATGATAAATGCATTTCTGTCTATTTATTTTTAATGCAAAGATATATTTACACTAAAGGGTTGGAGATTAAATTAGTATTGAATTTGTCATTCACAACTGAAAGGGAATATCATTAGACGTAGTACTAAATGACTACATTTTTGCCATTTCTTAGTTACCACAAACTGATTAATTTCATATTAATGCTTACGCTAGTATGTATATAATAATAAAAATTATAAACACACCATTTTTGTCCTCCTACACACTTATTTTAATTGTGTTTGTTGTTTTTGGCCAATTAATTTCATCTGATGACTAAAAATAAAGAGGGGTACCTTGTACTCCTCGTCCTGTGTTTGATTCTCTCTTCCCAAATATTGCATGTATAAAAGGGAAAAAATAGTTACCTTGATACTTCTTTAAGATCCCTTTGGAGTGTAGATTGCACCTTGTTAAAATCTCGCTTCGCAATTTCAAGTAGTACGTGATTTGCATCTGGCCTTTTACTGTATGCCTCAATGTACCATCTAGCTTCTAATCTTTGCATTCTATGGTGCAGTGGAAGTTCCAGTGCATGACTCAATTGTTCTGCTAGTCCTTTTGTAACATTGTATCCACTGAGGTTCTTGAGATAAATGGTTGAGAATGCAAGGCCCTCATCCAAGAGGCTCTCTCCTTCAAAAGAAAAATATGAAGCTTCGTATAGACTAAGCATTCCTTTTACATCCTCGCAAAGCCATGCCTTGAAACTTCCATTACCATCCGTGAATCTACTAAATACATCTGAGTTTCATACAAATTATTATATACATATCTAGTAAATAAAAGGGAGAAACTTTAATTTCCTAATTTGAAAATGCCTAGAAGTACATTTGAAAGTTCTATGTTTAATGTCTTAATTTGTAGGGCATTCGTAATTTTGTGTGTTTATAATCAACTTTCAACTGCTTGAGCAGTTCATTGCTAGTATTATCTTCAAGTGCATTTTAAAGCATTGTAACCTAAAAGTCACTCGTTCAAACATAGCATAAGTGGATTCATACAAGGTATAGTACTAATAACCAAGAGAAGCCTACATCTCCAAAACTATTTATAGATGCCTTGTTCCTAATTCTCGCATATGTATATACTAGCTAGAATCCTACGAAATATAGTTTTGATGGAATTATACCGAATGAAACTATGTGGTATCAACTGTAAACGATAAAATGTAATGTTTTATATAGCAATATATTTACACTAAAGTGGTGAGAGAATAAATTGATTGCAACCCTCAATTTTCGCACTTACAAGTGGAGAGGAATACAACTAGATTGTAGTATTAAGTGGTAACAATAAAAAGTACTTTAGCTGCTTTTTGTTTATATTTATAGAAAACTAGAATTTAATCCTTAAATAAGATGAAATTTAAAAAATGTCTTATACAAGATTAAAAATTGATTTTAGTCCCTAGACCCTATTTAATGTCAACATATTAAATGTCTCTCTTTTTTATTTATAATTTTATAGTGTTCATAAATTAAATTTTATGAAAATATTATAAATTTTAATTCTCATTATGGTAAGTATCTTATATAAGAAAATATTTTCGTAAAAATTCGGTACATATGTTTTTGCATATTTTCTTATGTGCCACTAATTCATTACAATATATTTAGGCACGAACATTTTGGTACAGTAGGTTTGACACACCCCAACCGAGATCAGGGCATGCTGGCCGCCACGTGGAAGTGACGTAGCCATGTGCACAGTGCGGAAGCTAGAAACAGTAATATAAAAGTGCGAATAATTTAAAACTAGCAAATATAGAGTAATAGGATATGTGCTAGTGTAATTAAAACACTGAATTCAGAGCCTAAGGCCTACAGCAGCCCAAAAATAAATGTTACGACAAAAGTGCGCCCGTAGGCGACCCTACATAGGTGAAGGTCTGTCAGAATGCCGGGACGTCCCTGGGGAAACCACCGAACCCGCTAAGCTACTAGAACCTGGAGGGGCGCAAAAACAAAAGCGTGAGTGGGCGAAACAAATCTCTTAGAAAACCATTTCATAAAACATAATATAACCCCTCGCCGTAAAACCTGTATACTTCCCAGAAAATAAACATATATACGAAGGTATAAATATTCCAAGTATACGCAAGGATATACCAACATGCTCAAATGTATGTCGTCATGCTCTACGCCTCATAATAACATGCAAATGCTCAGGTATGTATATCACATCAATAGCATAACAAAATGGCAGCCGGAGTCCCCTAAGTGACCTGTACGGCTGAACCTAGAGCTCTATTTACCACTCATTCCCTAAACCTGCCCACGAGTCGGAACCACCTATAGTGGTCTGTACGACAAGCCTGGGTGTAATACGTATGACGCTCTAGTGCTACGATCACGTGAAGGCTGTGCGAATAATCGCGGGTCACCTACGAGTCGGAACCACCTATAGTGGTCTGTACGACAGGACTGTGCACCTAACTTGGATTCAAGCTGAGCGTGTGGTGCGGGAGGTGAACAACACGTGAAGGACTGTGCCCTACTCTGGGCGGGAGCACTAACACCGGGGGTGCAGGTTATGAGCTCTCTAAGCACCTCGAATCACTATTTAATGTGAATGTAAAACACGCTTACCTGGCACTTACCTAGGCCGCCACAGCACCAACATATATGTAAATGACGTAAGAATAAATATATAAACCAACTCATATGCCACTAATCATGTATAATCATCAATCATATAAAATTAATAGCGTAAAACGAGGCATTTATACTAATTTCTGGGAAATAACATGTATATAGGTATATACGGAAAACAAAAGCCCACTCACTGATATGTAGAAGGGTCGTAGCCCCCCTGCCTCGAATGTGCACGCTCGTCTTCGGGATACGTGTCATCTATATGCGAATTAACTATAAAAACGTTAACTTTAAAGCACATAATCGTCCGTTCAAAATAACTTTTCATACATTGCTCAAAATGGACAAATGAATATACCCACGTGATCTACACAACCTCACGATCACAACCATATTTTTAAAATAATTTTTGGACACGTCACGCGCCCCCACGCGCCAGCACAGACACGGGTCCACGCGCCCCCACGCGCGCCCACGTGACCTGCACGCTGACGGCGTCAAGTGACGCCGTCAGGAATATTCCCTGGAATATTCCGTTAATCTTGACTGACGCCGTTACTGTCCGTTAGGAATATTCCGTTAGACCCTAACGGAATATTCCCCTGTCTTCTCCAGCGAGCCACCGCCGCCGGCGCCGTCGCCGTCGCCGGCGCCGTCGCCGGAAAACTGCAAAATTTTCCAACTTTGTTTTCTCACTCGTTTTTCAACCATTTTTCACGTTCTTTATACCAAAATGAAGCTTAGGACTAGTAGATTCACGTTAGACTAGTTTTAAGGCCTAAAAATCAAAGAATCTCACCTGCAACAACGATCCAAGTTCGGCCAACTTTGAACCAAGCTTTCCCGACGTCCAAATTCACCCAACGAAGCACTCCCAAGCTCCTTGGGACCTCACTAACACATCTACAAGCTTAGAAAGTCCAAAAACATGCTAGATTAGGTTTGCATGAACAGTGTTCAAAACGGAGCTTACGAGATCGACGTGAAAACGACTGGTTTCTCACCTGAAAATGGCACCACTAGACTCCTCTCGGCCTCACCATCACGATGGTGTACTTGGTTCCCTCGATCTGCAAGGATTTGGTGGGTTTTGGGTTTGGTCCGTACATATATGGTGAAGAAGAAGGGGAAAGAGAGAGACACGGGAGAGAGAGAGTGACAGAGACAGAGCCAGAGGGTGAGGGTGAGTGAGACAGTGTGTGTGTGTGTGTGTGTGTGTGTGTGTGGCCCAAAGCTTGCCAACACCACACAAACAACCAAACAACATAACAAAACAACTAGGGGTAAAATGGTAATTTCACGCGTACGGTTCCGATAATTCCGGGATGGGATGTCACAAGGTTAGCATAATATGTTTAGGTACGAACATTTCGGTACACTAGTTTATTATAATATATTTAGGTACCGACATTTCGGTACACTAGTTTAGTATCATATATTTAGGTACGGAATTTTTTGGTACACTTATGTTTTTGCATATTTTCTTATGTGCTACTAATTCACTACAACATATTCAGGTACAGACATTTCAGTACACTAATTTAGTAAAATATATTATGATATGAATGTTTAGGTACACTAATTAGAGGAAGTTAAAATAAATATAATGAATTAAAATGTGTATAATAATAAATAATTTCAATTTTAATGTAATGACATTAAATAAGATATCTATTAAATATTAAAATAAAAAAATATAATATAAATTTGAATTAAATACACATTAGAGGACTAAAATCATTATCCAATCTAACACCAGGTTTTTATTGAATTTTAATCTTCTTCAAGGATTAAAGTTCAAAAACCCCATTTATTTAAGTTACGTTTTAGTACATAAATTAAATACTCTCCAGGTTAAAACCCTACTCCACAATTTACATGAATTATGTGTAAGTTATCTATCCTCAGTAACAGTAACTAACAAAAAGTTGACGTATTATATACCTTGGGAGATCTCAAACGCATATTGTCTAAGGAGCCTAAAGCTGAGAGCAGTGAAATGGAGACTTTGATATGTTCGTTGGCCATCAATGTTGTTCAATATTTTATAAAGGGCTCTTGTTATGTCCTCCTTAAAATGATATCCCAAACCTAACCGTTGGATGTCATCAATGAACTCAAGCATAGTCAGCATGTTGATATCATCATCATCGTAATCAATCATATGCTTCACTTTCTCCTCAAGAAACTTCCACGCATCCTTGTATGCTTTATCCTACAAAAGTAATTAAGTGTAAGTAATACGGCTTGATATAACTTTTGTCATACGTACTACATTTTCAGAGTCGATCTAGCGGTCTGTGACTAGTTAGGTTGATGTTATATCCTTTAACTACATGCATGTGCAATTCAATATGTATTGGCAAAATGCCTCAATTCAATTATTTTAGACTCATTCAACATAAAAGAAAATTTAACATCATGAGGCTTATGATGTAAGACACCTTCCAAAGGCATGAACTTATTTAGATCTTTTAAATAGTAAACAGAAAGTGCAAATGGACACATAAGAGAGAAAAAAATGTTGTCCTAACTAAAAATTGTACTCTCGAATCGATCAATCACCTGTAGGGGATTATGATCAGTCTTCAAGGACTGAACAAAATCGTAGCTCCACATGCTTGGCTTGTAATTGGCAGACTGTCGACTTGTGTGGTGATCATGATGTGATATTTGGGAGCTTTGGGTCGTATTGTTTGTGGTCATTGAGCATTTGGCATGCCCAAATCTGAAGGCGCAAGGGATTCGAAGAGCCACATTATTATGGAGCAAGGAGCAATGTGGCAACAAGAAGCAATGTTGGAGCAACATTTGCATGCTTAATTTGGTATTGCAGCAAGCTGAAGCTACTAGAACAATTAATGGTTGTGAATTTGGTACCAATAGATGGCGGTTGAGCCACATATATAGGAAGGGATGGATATTGACATATACTAGATATTTTTCAACGGAGGTAGATTGGTGAAGTTCGAGCCAATTATATGTTTTGTCTATATTTGCAGAATAATTTTTAAGGCATGAATACACTGTTATGTGAAATTTCTATGAATATAATTAAACTCACACGTCTTTATTTCATTATTATAAAACGTCGTCAGTGTACGGTGCTATAGATCTTTTTTACTTGCATTACTTCTTGCACTGCAAATTATCTTCACGCTTGAATGATAGCCAACCAAAGGTGTGGATATCCTAGAAAACAACGAAAAATATCTGCATTGTTGTTATATGATAAAATGATTGTAGTGTATAGTGTATGTACAGTTTCTGATGAATCTGAATTGATATATAGTACTATTAGTAGCAGACATATGTGGTATAAAATTGATGGAAAGGATGAGGCAAGGGTAAGTGTCAATAGAATGATAAATATATTTCTGTCATTATTATTTTTATTACGTCAATTTACATTTATGCCCTTTCTTAGTTACCACAAACTAATTAAACTCAAATTAATGCTTATGCTCGTATGTATACAATAATGGAAATTACAAGCACATCAATTTTGTCATCCTAAACATTTATTTTAGAAAAAATTAGTATCCGGTCCTTAGTTACTAATGTTCATTGACTGAAACCTTATTAGTTTTCAAATTTTGATCAAAGTCCCTAGCATTAATGCAATAATGAATTTACATGTTAGTTACATAATTTTTTTTAAAAAAGTTAATAATTGATTTAGGATATTAATATCACACCTTGATTGAACTCCTAACTAATTTTTAATTCAAAAATTTCCAAAATAAAAACTATATATATTGAAATAAGTTCGTATCCCATAATTTTTTTATAAAAAGGTTTCCAATTTTTTAATCTTATATGTACCCATTCATGTAATTTTTTTTTAATCTTAACATGTACCATTTCTTAAATATTTACCAATTTGTTGTATGTAAAATGTACCATTAAAAAAAATTTTAAAAAAAAACTATTCAATTTCTTTCTAATCCATTTTTAAACTTATACCGGTGCATTCTTTTTCTTGCTTTGAGAATGTATCCATATCAAGTTTAATCACAGAAATTTACTAATATTATTAAGCTTAATATCTATAATTTATATTTTAATAATTTTAGTCCACAAATTATGGGTTTTTAAATTTAAAATCTCATTAATACAAACAACTATAAATTTCAAAATTTAATGTAAAAAATATAGTAACCTACATAGAAATACATTATCACATTAATTTCAGGGACTTCGATCAAAAATTAAAAACAACAAGATTTCAGTCAAAGAATATTAATAGATAGGGACCGCATTCAAAGTGTCCATTTATTTTATTTATGTTCATTGTTCCACCCCCCAATTTATTTCATCTGATAGCTAGATATAAAGAGGGGTGTTGGAGAAACTAAAAAGAAATAAAAATCATCTCCCTATATTAACTTGATGGGTATAACATATACCTTGTACTCCTAATTATATGTTTGATTCTCTCTTCCCAAATATAGCATAAATAAGAGGGAAAAAAATAGTTACCATGATACTTCTTGAAGATCCCATTGGAGTGTGCATTGCACCCTGTTAAATTTTCTCTTTGCAATTTCAAGTAGCATCTGTTTTGCATTTGGCCTTTTACCAGTGTTCTAAAAATCGGCCTAGGTGGCCACCCACCGCGATTAACCCAAAGTCGGAGGAAAAATCGGCAAAGAGATTAAGCGGACGTCGAGGTTGCCTAGGCGGTGCTTGGGCGGCCTCGACGGGCGACTGTGTGGCCTAGGTGGTGGTCTGGGCGTTTCATATATTTTTTTGAGCAACAACTGGTTCTCTTTCTGGGTTCTGGTTCTGCATTTCAAATTTATGTCCATCGAAGAAGATGAGAGGAAGAAGAAAGAGAAATGAGTTTCTCTCTTTTCCCATTCACACCCACGTGATGGACATGCATAAGACCACCTAACCTTTTTGTTTAATTGTTTTTAAATTGATTCCAATGGAATTGGGAAATGCAACTGACGTAAATATATATTAAATATTCATGTGGTGCGCCCCACCTCCCATTTCTGTTGCACATTATCCCACTTAAAAAATGCTTTCAACAGACTACAAATTTACACTACATATTTTGACTTTTCTTTTAAGTTCACTACATATTTATAATCTTTGAAAATATTAAGTAAGTACTACAAATTTATAATCCTTTAAACCTAGGTCCCAGCCCACTGCCCGACTAGTGCCTAGCATCTTTTAGAACCTTATTTTTTGCATTTTATCATTCTTTTAATATCTTATCCATTGACTTCATACGAGTATAATTTTTTGTAAGTGTCAATATGCGCTTATTTACAAGATATACAAGAAATTTATCTAAATCCGCCGAGACGCCCGCCTAGCTGCCTAGGTGCTAGGCGCCAACCCGCCACCTGACTAGCGCCTAACGTTTTTTAGAACCTTGCCTTTTACTGTATGGCTCAATATTCCATCTAGCTTCGCATTATACGGTGCAGTGGAAGTTACGGTGCATGACTCGCTTGTTCTGCTAGTCCTTTGGAAAAATTGGCTCCACTAAGGTTCTTGAGATAAATGGTTGAGAATGCAAGGCCCTCATCCAAGAGGCTCTCTCCTTCGAAATAAAAATATGAAACTTCGCACAGACTAATCATTCCTTTTACATCCTTACAAAGCCATGCCTTGAAACTTCCATTACCATCTGCGAATCTACTAAAGTAATCTGAGGTTCATATAAGTTATTATATGCATATCTAGTAAATAAGACGGAGAAACTTTAATGTCTTAATTTGAAAATGACTAGAAGTACATTTGAAAGTTCTATGTTTAATGTCTTGATTTGTAGCGCATTCATAATTTTGTCGTGCTTCAAAATCACTTTTCAACTGCTTGAGCAATTCATTGCTAGTGTTCTCTTCAAGTGCATTTTATAGCATCAAGTCCACTTTCGCTGTAACTTAAAAGTCGCTGATTAAAACATAGCATAAGTGAGTTCATACATGGTATAGTACTAATAAGAAACACTGATGTTAGAGAAGCCTACATCTCCAACACTATTTCTAGATGCCTTGCCCCTTAATTCCCACGTATGGCAATAGTAGCTAGAAGCCAACTAAGTATAGTTTTTATGCAATTATACCGAATGAAACTATATATGCGGTATCAACTGTAGACGATAAAATGTAATGTTTTATATAACGATATATTTATATTAAGGGGTGAGAGAATAAATTTGCAAACTCTCCATTTTCGCACTTACAAGTGGAGAGAATGCTACTAGATCGTAGTATTAAGTGGCAACAATAAAATGTACTATAGGTGTATTTTGTAGATTTAAGGTAGGTGTTAGTACACAAATCAAGTACTTTTTGGGTTAAAATCATATTCCGTAATTGAGATGAGTTTAGTGTAAATTATCTATCGTTAGTAACCATAACTAACAAAAAGTTCACGTATATATACCTTGGGAGATCTCAAACACATATGTCCAAGGAGCATGAAGCTGATGCCATCTCCAACCGAAGGCTGGCCAGATGGCTCGTTTTAGCCATTTGGCCCTGCAAGATATTAATATTTTAATGAACTGTACATGGTCATATTTGCCTCCATCTCCAACCGAGAGCCAAAGGGCCAAACATAATTTATTATTTAAATTTAATGTTATTTAATGTTGTTTCATATTGTTTAATGTTGTTTAATGTTATTTAATTTAATGTTGTATAATGGCTTAGGAAGTTATAGGAAAAAAAAAATTAAAAAAAAATTGTTTAAAAAAAAAAAAAGGCCTACCATTCCTGTCGGATATAATCGACAGGAATAAGTACAATGCTATCGGTTATATCTGACAGGAATAATGAAAATTCTGGCCAGCCTATGGGTGGCTGGCTAGCTCAATTGGCCCAGCCGGTTGGCCCTTTAGCCCTTTTTTGTCCAGTGGGGCCCATGAGCCATTTGGCCTAACCCTCGATTGAAGACGATTTTCTGGCTATTTTTAGCCCTTTCAGTTGGAGATGGTCTGAGAGCAGTGAGGGGAGACTCTGGTCTATTCCTTGGCCGTCAGTGTTGTTCAATATTTTATAAAGAGCTCTTGTTATGTGCTCCTCAAAGTGATATCCCAAACTTAACCGTGGGATGTCATCAATGAACTCAAACATAATCAACGTGTTGATATCATCATCATCGTAATCAATCATATGCTTCACTTTCTCCTCCAAGAACTTCCACCCATCCTTGTATGCATTATCCAACAAAAGTCATTAAGTAAAAGTAATACAGCTTGATAAAACTTGTAGGGGATTATGAATTTATGATTAGTCTTCAAGGACTGCACAAAATCGTAACTCCACATGCTTGGCTTGTAATTGGCAGACTGCCGACTTTTGACGTGATCATGATGTGACATTTGGGAGCTTTGAGTACATTTGGCATGCCCAAATTTGTAGGCGCAAGGGATTCAAAGAGCCATATTATTATTCATCAAGGAGCAATGTGGCAACAAGAAGCAACGTTGGAGCAACATTTGCATATTTAATTTGGTATTGCAGCAAGCTGAAGCTACTAGAACATTTTATTTTATGTTTTTTTTGATCCAGCTACTAGAGCAATTAATGGTTGTGAATTTGGTATCAATGGATGGTGGTGGAGCCATATATATAGGAAGGGATGGATATTGATATGTACCAGATATTTTTCAACGGGGGTAGATTAATAAAGTTCTAGCCAACTATACTTTTTGAGTGTATTTGCATGTAGAATAGTTTTGTGGCACTTATTATGCAATGTCTTGTGATAATGAAACAATGACATGCGAATATAAACTCAAACAACTTTATTTTATTGTCATAAGATGTCGTCGTGCCAGTGTACTGTGCTATACAGGTTCTTTTCTATTTGCATTGCTTTTTACTTCGATCAAGCTTATGCTTCTTGTTAGCATGTCCTAGTTGCTATGACTTCCTGAATCTGGTGACGTTCTATTGTAGTTTTTTGCAGGGCATGTAGGCTCGTTTGTCATCCAAGAAAAAGAGGTTGCATGCTTTTAACGATGAAAAATAATAATGTGGGACAGCCACATGAAAAGAACGAAACACAAAATTATATGCATGTATTTGCAATCAGTCACTTTGGATATTGACGGGACTATTCAGTCCCTTCTTGAACATCCAGGCTTGAAAGCTATCGATCCGGCATACGATTTGCCAGTTGATGTCGTAAATTAGGATTATATTCGAAAGATAGAAGGCTTGTTTGCAAGTCTGATTTGTATCTCGAGTTCCAACCCAAGCATACTGCACCGGCAGAAATTAAAGCATGAGCGTAGACAAACCTGTAGACATATTCATGGAAGAAGAAGCCATGTCAATCTCCAAAGACAACCTTCTCTCTTGCAAAACCACAATACTCAGCCAAACATACAACAGGTAATTGGTACGATAGTGAGAGTTGTTTTGTGAGAGCAGTGTTTTATGTTGAAAGCAAATACACGGATTGCCCTATATTACAATCCTATAAGGAATGCAAAACCATAATCCTTATACAACTATGAGTTCTAAACCGAGCAATCTCAGAGTTTCAGTCCCAAAACAATTAAACAACTCCAACAATCATATTAAGACTTCTTCATACCAAGTTGAAACACTTAGAGATTATAACAAGGCTGCAAGAATCACGCTCATACTCTAACTTATTCATTGTTTAAATGTATTCGTTGTATTCATTTGATTTATGTAATTCGACAATAAAAAATAAAGATGAGTGTATGTGATGCTAAAATATTATGAAAATCAGCTTCCTATAATGAAACCATAATTGTAGATTTTTCGCATACTTAGGTAATAGGATTGGATTAGATTGAAATGGATTTACCTTGAATTGAAAAAAGATAAGTCCATTTCCTTGGTGCCGGTTTTGTTTAGGTCCTGTTCCGGGGTCTCGGGTCTTAGGATGGTGTCACAAGGTCGGAATAGTAGAGAACAAGAACAGATTATGGTGTGTCACTGCTCGAGAGTCCAATTGCACGAAAAAACTAAAATTTTATTATGAAGAATAATCTACACTAAAGAGAAGAAAGAGTGTTAGGATCCGAAACCAAACGTATCTTATTTATTTTAAGTTCTAAGCATGAAATTAGATTAAACTAGGGCATCATTTTAGTCAAGAAATGGCAATCAACAAGAGCCAAATCTCTTAAATTGCATCTAGGGGGTGTTTTTCCACTTTCAATTTGCGAAACAAACATGAGGGGGGGGGGGGGGGGGAGAGAGAGAGAGAGAGAGAGAGAGAGAGATCTAAAATGTTTGTTTTGCATGTGAGTCTTGCGTGACAAGATTCAAGATTTTGAGCATCAAATTTTACAACAAACACTGTGTATGTTTTGTATAAAAATATTGTGGAGCAAAAAATAATCGAGAAAAATATGGAGGTGACACGTGGATTTTAGGGTAAAAAGACAAAATTACTCTCGAGGCACACCAAAGCTTCTACGGGCGAGCAGTGGAAAATCATCACTCAATCAAGGTCAAAAGTGATCAAAATAGGTATTTATTCAAAACCTATTTCATTCATCCTCATCAAATCCTCCCCACAAGGTAACTTCCATATTATTTCTTTCAAATTATATTAATTGGCTAATTAGTTTATTTATTACTCAATTAATTTATTAATTAGCTAATCGATTGTAATTAACACCAAAAAATACTCATATGGCCGGTCCCCATTCTCCTAATAGGTTCGGCCATACCCCTATAAATACCACTTCGTTTTCTCCAAAGACCTAAGTTGAATCCTCTTGCAAAATTCTCTAAATTCTCCAAACACTTTTCCCTCAAAATTCTAACTTTGGCATCGGAGGTTCTTCAGCCAAAGCACCCCTCCCAACAAATTCATCATGAGCACATGAGGCTCTTGGCCTTGATCTGAGGTGTTAATTGTTTTTACAAGTGCATTTTCATCCAAGAACAAAAAAGAAGAAATTTGCATCCACAAATTGCTTCTTGCATTGAGAATCTTGATCAAACGCTTGTAAAAGACTCTCACATTCAAGGTTTTTCATTTTCTTGTTCATTTGTAGATTTTTCGTACGTTCTTATTCTTGGAATTTTTATTTTTACAAAATTCTTTGATAAAACATAATACAATGGCAAGAGATTCGGAAACCTCGACGAACGGAAATTCCAACGTTCAAAAATTAGGACCACTGCGATCTATAAGGCTCAACACAACAATGAGTGAAGCGGCATCACCCCCATGTGGCACCACCGTGGCAACCACCATGGTGGCCACCCTCAGCAAAACCCACAACCCAAACTGTGCCACTTCAACCTTCAAGGGCCCAAGCCATAGCCGAGTCGACCTGAGTCACTCAAACCTAACACGTTGCCAACTGAGCCCTAACCTTGCACTTATGTACGCCACATGCCAAACAGCCTACTTCCGTAGCCCAGCCTGCCCTCGTGGCCTTCCAAATTTTTGGGCCTACGATTGAACTAGGGGCATTTTTACCACATTTCTCCGCAGATTTAACATTCCCTAATTCTCGCGCTCGGAGTCTACCATACTTCTACTGCTCAAGGAGATGCATACCTTCCAAGCTCTTCCAATCCAAATGGCGAACAACACTTGTCTCGACAAGTCATTGAGTTGACAAGCGTCTTTGCACAGCAAACGACCTTGGTGAATCAGCTCTTGCACTGCACCGAGATCCAACGTGCCCCAGACGAGGTGTCTTGAAGTAGGACAAGGGCAGACGATGAGCCTCTCGACCAACATCCTGACAAGCAGCCCCTCGACCAACCACAAATCGAGCGTTCGGGCAACGTACACTTTCAATTGGGCCCCAGAGATAGCGTATACTTCCATCTTAGTGCGCATAGGAAGGTGCACTTTAGACTAGGCCCACGGACGAGCATACAATCACGGTTGGGGCCACACTCTGATAGTCAACATAAGCAACCTTCTAGGTTAAGTGTTCATTCGCGACTAGGCCCAAAAAGAGCATCATCCACCTCACATTAAAGTAGGCAGCACGAAGGACGGAGAGAAGCAATCGCTTAGTTAGGCTCAAGCTCCACCAGCAGCCTACGAAGAATTTCATCGCCTACTAAGAATGGACCATATGCACCGCAGCTGCAGCATAGACGAGTTGATGGCGTAAAAGAGTAGCCTAAACCAGTAGGTCAAGACCGAAGGCAACCAAGAGCTTCGTTACCCCAACAAAGGCAAATTCAGGAAGACATCGTCTGCCTTTGTCCTACTTCAGGACACCTCGACCAACATCCTGACAAGCAGCCACTCGACCAACCACAAATTGAGCGTTCGGGTAACGTACACTCTCGATTGGGCCCCAGAGATAGTGTATACTTCCATCTTAGTGCGTGGAGAAAGGTGCACTCTAGACTAGGCCTACGGACGAGCATACAATCACGGTTGGGGCCACACTCTGATAGTCAACATGAGCAACCTTCTAGGTTAAGTGTTTATTCGCGGTTAGGCCCATAAAGAGCATCCTCCACCTCATATCAGAGCAGGCAGTACGAAGGACGAATAGAAGCAGTCACTTAGTCCAGCTCAAGCTCCACCAGCAGCCTGCGAAGAATTTCATCGCCTGCTAAGAACGGACTATATACATCAAAGATGCGGCATAGACGAGCCGAGGGCGTAAAAGAGTAGCTTAGACTAGCAAGTCAAAACCGAAGGCAGCCGAGAGCTTCGCTACCCCAACAAAGGCAAATTCAGGAAAAGGTAGATAGGCTTTTAAACAAGCGATTGCATGATTTCCAACACAACGAAGTGGTCGATGAAGCACTATGACAGGACATGGCCAACATGAACAGATCACCCTTCATAGATGAGATAGTGTAGGTAGAGCCTTCATGCAAGTTTAACATGCCACATTTCACATCTTTCAAAGGAAATGGAGATCCAAAGAGGCACTTAAAGCACTACCAAAGCATAATGGTCATTTACCAGAACAACGATGCTCTTATGTGCAAGATATTTGCCCCCATTTTCCAAGGCGAGGCACAAGATTGGTTCCACACCTTGCCGCCACTATCCATCTGGAGTTTTGATGATTTTTCTTTGGTTTTCACTAAAGAATATTCATCCTTCTGCTCGATCAAGAAAAAGTCCGACCATTTGTTCAATGAGAAGAAAAATCTAAATGAGTCGCAAAACGTAAAGAGTTTCAAAGTAGAGAAGGCAAAGATAATCAGATGAGACGACTCGATAGCAAGTGCAGCCTTCCAAAAATAACTCCCAGCAGATCAGCTACTGTTCGAAGAATTGATCATGAAAGAAGATTTAACTCTAGCAAACTCTTTCACTCTGGCAGAGAAGCATACACTTTAAGACGAGGCTCGATAAGCAAACAAGGCGCTCGAGCAGCCTATAAAAAAGTCTGCAATGGTTCAAAAGAAGGAGGACGAGAAGTAGTACAATAAAAGCAGGCAGGAAGCTAAGCATAGAGACTGACCCAAGACCAAGAACTACTTTAAGTTTTTAATCCCGATCTACCAAATCCTTTGTAACATCAAGAACGAGCCATAGTTCAAATTGCTGAAACAATTAAATGAAGATACTTCCAAGATAGATCACACCAAATACTGCGTATTCTACCGAGGTCCCGATCATACAACCGATAACTACTATACTTGGAAGAATTACCTGGAGAAGCTCGTGAAAGAAGGCAAGGTCGACAAATACTTGGACAAGCCAGCAACGCAGCCTAAAAGGAATGCAGATGACAACGAAAAATTGTCAACCAAGACGATTTGAACCAATGGCATCTTTGCCGAATCTGAGTATTTGGGGGGCATCAACAACTCCAAAAAGAGGAAGATCTAGTAGGCTTTACTATTCTCATAGATCCAAGCAGTCGACACCCAACCTGGACCGATCGTTGGCTCTACCAAGCGAGATGCAAAAGGCGTCGACTTCCTACACTACGACTTACTAGTAGTATTTGTCCAACTAGCTTATGCTATAGTCAACAGAATGATAGTTGACAACGGAAGTGTGGTCAACCTACTTCAGTTTTCAGTAATTCAGAAGATGGGCCTAAAAAGCATAATCATACGCCGAGCGGAGGTACTCACCAGATTCATCAGGCAAACCTCGATTGACATCGACCACATCACACTTGATGTGAAAACACTGCTAATTATCTCAAAATAAACGTTCACGATCGTAAGCGACCTATCTCCCTACAATGGGATTTTTTGGAAACCTTGGTTGATCAAGCTAGATGCCGTTACTTCCATCAAGTATTAACAAATCTGATTCCATATCCCAGGAAGAGGAGTCAGAGAAATCAAGTCTGACCAGGCCGCATCTCGACGATGCACTGTTCAAGTACTTAAGTAATCAAAGAAGAAGACATTTACCCCCGTAAAGGCTACCGAGGTCTGAAAAGACGAAGAAACTACCTAATAATAAGTAAGCAGATCAAGAAGATGGTACCCAAGCGAATAAGATGGGATAGAAACTCGAAGAGGACTCCAAGGACATCATTTTTTATCCCCAGTAACTGGAAAAGATGGCAAGAATCGGTTCCGACGTGCCTTGCATTGATCCCAAGATAACTTGTCATAAGCTGCACGTCAACCCTGTTGCCAAACCAATCATCCAAAAAAGAAGGCATTTTGCGCCTGAACGAGTGACGATTATCGACGCAGAAATTGAAAAGCTATTGGAGGCCGGATTCATAGAAGAGATAACACACTGAGCATGGCTTGCTAACATCATGCTAGTAAAGAAGAAAGAGAATGGCACATGAAGGGTTTGCATAGACTACACTAACCTCAACAAAGCATGCCCAAAAGATCCTTATCCACTTCCCCAAATTTATCTATTAGTATATTCAACTTCTGGCAACCAACTGCTCAGTTTCTTGGACGCTTACTTTGGCTACAACAAATAGCCATGTACGAGTCCGACAAAGAGAAAACCATGTTCATGATCGAGCGAGGCACCTACTGCTACAATGTCATGCCCTTTGGCCTTAAGAACGCAGGAGCTACTTACCAAAGGTTAGTAAACATGATGTTCAAAAGGCAAATTAGAATAACCATGGAAGTCTACATCGACGACACCATGGTGAAGGGCAAGCAGGGGTCAGACCACATTTACAACCTGGCGGAAACTTTCAACATCCTTAGAAAGTACAAGATGAAGCTCAATCCCTCCAAATGCACATTTGGAGTAACTTCAGGCAAATTCTTAGGGTACCTAGTAACCTAACGAGGAATCGAGGCGCATCCCGAGCAAATCTGAGCGATCCTAGAGATGAAATCTCTAACTACCTTGAAGGAGTTCTAAAGCTTAACCGGATGAGCAGCTGCCCTCAACCGATCGATGCAAGCCTTTTTTCAAGGCCATCAAGAAGGCACAACGAGACAAATGGAATGAAGAGTGCGTAAGAGCTTTCTAAGACCTGAAGAAATATCTCATATCATTTCCCTTACTATCCAAGCTAGAAACAACGAAGGACTTGTACATCTACTTGGCAGTCTCAGAGGTAGCAGTGAGCTCTACCCTCATATGAGAAGAACTAGGGGCCTAAATGCCGGTATTCTACACTTCTAAAACTCTTCTTGATGCGAAAACTAGATATCCGAATATCAAAAAGCTAATTTTGGTGTTAGTTGTTACGGCTCAGAAACTCATACCATACTTTCAAGCTCATACAGTCATCATCATGACTCAATATCCTTTACAATCAATCCTACATGGTCCATACGTTTCTCAATGAGTGATAAAATGGGTGTTGAAACTTGGTCAATATGGTTTAGTTTTCCAACCGCGCACGACAATAGAGGCCCAAGCCTTTGCGGACTTCAAAGCAGAATTCATGTCTAACCTAGGCGACACAACAAAGTGGCTAATGACGCCCCAGAAGTAGCCGAGCATACCTTAGCCGTGCCTGCTCCCCCCAACGGAGACTTTTGGCATTTGTATGTCGATGGTGCATCCAACTACAAAGGCTTGGGAGTAGGCGTGGTCCTTGTCACCTTAGATGGTTCAATGTTTGAGTAGGCAATCGTTCTAGGCTTCAAGGCATCCAGCACGAAGTAGAGTACGAGGCCCTTCTAGCAGTCATCTGAATGGCAAAAGACTTGATGGTGAAAAAGCTCGCAATTCATTCCGACTCCCAACTAATCACCAGCCAAACTATTGGGGAATACACGGCAAAACATCCAAGGATGGCGCAATACGTAAAGAAAGTATGCAAGCAACTTGAGGAATTTCAGACTTATACTCTTACTTAAGTTTCGCGGGGAGACAACGCCCACGCAGATGAAGTAGCCGGCTTAGGCTCCGCCCTCGACCACCAACTCAAATGCTCTATCTCCGTGGAGTATCTAGATAAACCAAGCATAGAGGCGAAGCTGATAGCTGAAGTGTCATAGGTTAATATAATTCCCAACTAGCAAAATTTTATTATAGACTACCTGGTCAATAGCACACTCCTCACGAAAAGGTTGGAGTCTATAAAGCTCTAAATAAAGGTAGCATGCTACTACATGTGGAATGGCATTCTCGTCCGAAGATCCTACACCAGACCACATCTCCATTGCCTAGCGTATCCCGACGACCTAAAGGTTCTAAGCTCAATCCACGAAGGCGTTTGTGGAAATCACTCCGAAAACCGATCCTTAGCTTAGAAGACTCTTAACGTAAGCTGCTATTGGCTTACCATATACCAAGATGCTAAGGAGTTAATACAAAAGTTGACCACTACCAACTTTACAAGCCGGTACCAACACTGTCTGCCAGCGAACTACACCCACAGACGAGTCATTGACGGTTCATGTAGTAGGCAATTGACCTGGTAAGGTCAATGCCGATCGCTACTAAGGGCATAAGCATAATGATTGTGGCAACTGATTATTTCACCAAATAGGTAAAAGCAGAACACATGACAACCATGACTCAGACGAATATAGAGCGCTTCATATGGAGGAACATTATTTGCCGATTTGGTATCCCTCAATCCATCGTCACCAACAATGGCCCATAATTCGCGGGCAAAGATTTGGCGAAGTTCTTCCAAAAGTATGGCATCAAGCAATACATATCCACGACAAGATATCCTCAAGGCAATGGGCAGGCCAAAGCTTCCAACAAGACGATCTTCGACTGCCTCAAAACATCCATCTCTGACAAGAAAGGAAAATGGCCAGACGAACTTCCCAGATATTTATGGGCATATCACACCACCAAAAGACAAGCAACCGGCGAGACTCCTTTCTCTTTGGCATTTGATTCAGAAGCAATCATTCCTCTCAATGTCATTATGCCAAGTATTAGCACTCTACTGCCAAGCATTGAGCAGAACAATAAGGAGATGGCCACAAGTTTAGATTTAGTAGAAGAGAATCATGAATAGGCCATTACCCACATCGCAGCCTACAAGCAGTAGCTCTCTCCAGCTACAACAAAAGGGTCAAGATTCGGCAGTTCCAACCTAGAGATCTAGTCATAAGAAAAGCCTTCATCACTGCCCGCAAAGAAGGCTCCAAAAAGATAGATCCCATATGGGAAGGTTGTATAAGATCAACATAGTAGGTAGCAAGGGTAATTACACCTTCGCCACTATGAACGACAAAGAGATCGAAAAGCAATGGAACGCCCACAATCTAAAGAAGTACCATGTATGACCACTCGCTACATCAAAGCCTGAATAACTCAAGCAGCTCAACGGGCACCACCTCGCAAGCTGAGGATTATCCATCTATTGTGCAATCTCTACTTTACAGCTAAGTTTTCGTTCATTTCACTCGTTTTTCAATGAAGAATTCGGAAGTAATTTACAACTTGGCTCAATTACATGTCTAACAATAACTAATCATTCATGTACTTCAAAATATAACTGCGCCCTTCTTAAGGACTCATCGCATAAATTGCACCCCCTAAGGAACCAACCATGTTATCCAGTGCGAGAGGATAAACAAATTTCCCGACACTCATATGGGTTTGCTCTCCAAAGTAGGAGGATAAACTCTATATTACGAATATCCAGACGTGGATGAGTCGAGCTATCATAATATAACTAGATGCACAATGGTTTGTGTCGAGATTCCTAGAAGCAGCCACAATGGTCTTTTTCAAAGCTTTGCTAACTGAAGGATTTTGGGTCTCTTGGCTTAATCCGTGAAGAACCGGGCCCTAGAGACGTAAGGGGCACATAACGCAGTACACCCTATGGACGGCTGCCCTGGAACCCTAAAGCTGCTACCGAGTGCACTAAGGTAACCTACAGTTTCGGGAAAACTGCCTACAACTTGCCCTTCGAGCAGTAAAGCCACGTTAGACTTATACAACTGCACATTCTTGTGAAAGGTTAAACAAGCTCGTGTGTATAAACGAAGATTTATCAACTGCCGACATGCTACGTAGTCGATAAGCTTCACCTCTGCCAAGCGCGGAAAGACCTACATCAAGTCCTAAAGTGTTATGACACTTGCTACGCAACCTACAGAATTGAAGAAAGCTAAGGTTAACAACCTAATGGTTACGCGGACTTGTCTACTTCTATAAGTAAGGCTTTCGGCTGCCAACCCTATGGCTAACAACTTTGCAAAGTTCTACACCAACAATTACGACTGCATAGTCTACGTGGGCCTGTTTGCTTATAGAAAAGTAGCACGCCTACCACTAGTCTATAAAATCTAAATGTTAGGGCATGAACAAAAGAAGCGAAGATGGAGAAAAGCGAAGGAAACATGTTTATTAAATTTTCTAGCAAAATTGATGAACAACTAGCAAAGACCAACGAAGTTCAAGCGAAGCAAAAGCAACAAGGAAAACAAAGAAAATCTTAAAGGCTACCTAGAAGACTACTCTTCAGCAGCTTGGACATCCCACGGCTACTCAATCACCACACCTTCAGCAACCGCGACGCTCTCAGTAGCAGCATCATCCGGTGCTTCACCCCTAACTACCCCAGCCTGGGCACCAACTTCTCCAACTACTTCACCAATAGAAACCTCAAAAGTAAAGGTAACCAAGTCTTCTAGAGAAATAGAAAAGGTCTCAAAATCTTTACTAGAAAACTCTAAGTTAGACAGTCGCCCAAAGAGATGGTCTACATAACCCAGCTTGTAGAAACCAGCTTGACTTTGAGTAAACAAAGCCTCGAACCCTTCAACTGCTCATTCTCCTCGAGCAGACAAGCACGGACCCGCTGCAGCTTCTCCACTTCTTTCTTCAGACTATTGTTGATCTTTAAATCACCTTGGAGTTCCTACACTTATGGCTCAAGCCTATTAATGACCTTCTTGAAGCGAATCACTTAGTTGTAAGCAGCAATCAATTCTTCATCATTTACGTAAATAGTGGAGCGGAGCTCAGATACGGCACGCTCAAGGTCTTCAATCTGAGGTATGCAACACCCGATCTTCTTCTCTGCACTTTCATACTTTGTTTAAATTGCGTCAAGCCTAGTCTTCAAATCCACGATCTCTTAGTAATCGATCTCAAGCTGCAGAGAAGTGGGGGCAGAAATATTAGACCCTTTCAAAGCAGCAAGCTCAGATTCCAACTTCTTGATTTTCTCGGTCGATGAGTAAACTTCGGTTACCATGGTTCTTACCACTTCCTTGGCAGCTTTAGTATCCTCTTAATCAAGGAACATAGACTCGGCTGCTAGAATCGTCGTTTTCTGCATCATAGCTAGTAGAGCAGTCCTTATATACTCAGTCGTATGCTTCGCAAAGGAACTTAGGCCAACAACCCCCATGACGCCATCAACAAACTTGGCATAGACATTTATATCCCCGAGCAGATCTGGTCTCAAGAGCGCATAAATCTCAACAGTTTCCCCAGAAACCGACTTGGTGGATTTCTCACAACTGTCTGCCGCACAAGCAGTTTCCTTCTTCTCAGCAGACGAATTAGCCTTAACAGCAGATGGAACAGGTTTTGGCGCCATTTCAGCAGGCAAATGCACCTTGTCACTCTTCATACTAGCAAGATTCTCCAATGGTGAACCAGACTTAGCTCCAAACACAAATTTCAGCACTATGGGCATAGAGGAACTTTTACGCTGAGCAATTATATCAACAATCGAGCTAGCCACCTTTGAAACGGTAGGCGTCATCCTCACGGATCTAGCAACCTCATCATTCTCACCTTTGGGAGAAGTTAAGTCAAGCACAAGCTTGGGAGCAGTCGAAGAATCTTTGCGAGCAGCGAAAGAAGTCTGTGGTTTTTTCTCAGCCGGCGTCTCTTGAGCAGGCGGGGAAGATCTCTTTTTCC
Source organism: Pyrus x bretschneideri (assembly GCF_019419815.1). Lineage (NCBI taxonomy): Eukaryota > Viridiplantae > Streptophyta > Magnoliopsida > Rosales > Rosaceae > Pyrus > Pyrus x bretschneideri. Next base: position 6,037,483 of record NW_025999424.1, on the reverse strand, counting down.
CACCTTCATTTGTAGCAAGCTCCACCACAATGATAGGACAAGTCAACGCCTCAGCTTTTATTCTCTTTATCTTCTATATTGGGGACAGTCCATCTTTCTCCCTATGAAGAGGATTAAGCAGCCAACGTCACTCCCGATACTCAAAGGGAATGCCTAGTACAATATGCACCTTCCTCATGTCTGGAGAAGTCTTAGGAGTAAAGCCAAATTCTGAATTTGTGAAAGTAGCATAAGACAACTAGAAGATTAGAGAGTAGCTTAGCGTAAATACAAAGCAGCTGAGAGATTAAGCAGCCTACTTACCGGATATAGACATGTTATTCCGTCAGGAGTGCGAGTGAAATGTGTCAAAGATGGTAGCAACTGTGAGCCATATGGTAGGGCTCGGAAAACCATCAAGTTCCACCCTTACTACTTTGTGTTGAGATTTACTTTTCCCATGCATTGTTTCTTTTAGGAAGTACTTTACTTTATGAAGTGTGCCCTCGCTCAATGTTCTCGAAATACGGTTCGTGTGATGGTGAGATTTCTAAATCTAAGCTAGTTTTTTGACTTAGATCTAACCGTCAACGAATTTTGGTACTTCTTTGACATAGGCCACATCGAGGAAGTTGAGCAGACCTCAACGAAATCTCTAAACAAATCACCAGAACCAATTTTGAAGTGAGCAGCTTTGAAGTAGCCAACCTTGCTCAAAGACCTGCCTTGACGATACAACGGCGGCACCCCATCATCATTATGCTTGAAGAAATTCTGCAAAGATGTAAAAATTCGTTAAACGGCTGCTTGTGAAAAAAAAATAAAAAAAATAAAAAAGGGCTCGGCACAACAAGCCTCACGGCCCAAGCAACTCTCGGCCTCTTTCTCTTTCTCCTCTCGAACAAGGGCCCAGGTTCGTAAGCAAAAAAAATAAAATAAAATAAAAACAAAAGCAGCCAGCGGCCCGTAGCTTAGTCCGATTCCATAACCTAAAAATCCCTTGGCCTACTCCTCTTCTTCCTTAGGCACGAGCCCGAGCTTAGCTTTACAAAAAAATAAAAATAAATAAATAAAAAAAAGGCCCTCGCCTCGCCCCCTTGCTCGACACCAGCTTGGGCCAAGCCCAAACCACGACACCCAAATAAATCAACTCTTAGCCCGAGCCGAGATAGGAGCTGTGCCAAAATCACAAGCCTATCCCACGACAACCCTTGTGTCGTGACCTTTCCAAGACCTTTCTCACACTTCCTCGACCCCTTGTTGAGCCAATTTAAAGCCTCAAGGCTCCCAAAAACATTAAGAAGACAAGGAAAATTAATTTTTTTTCTTACCTTGAAACGGCGTGAAGACAAAGCAAGCAGCGAAAGGCGATCCTTTGCACGGGCAATAGTAAAAGATTGCTAGGGGAGGGGGAACAAATATCCTCTAAGCTTTCTCTCTCTTGTAGGGAAAAATAAATCGCTCTCCAAAGTTGATTTCATAATCTACTTAAGGTAGACTTAAATAGGCTTTGAGAGAAATTTATTTCCCTTTCCTAGAAGGATCTAATTTCCAATTAAAGAGGGAATCAACATCAAAATATGAAACAATCCAATGTTTCCTAAAGTAAGAAGATCTCTACATCTATTGCCCTTTCCTGCGAGCAACCCAACAGGTGTGGGGGCATTTGTGGAGCCAAAAATGATCGAGAAAAATATGGAGGCGACACGTGGATTCTAGGGTAAAAAGATAAAATTACCCTTGAGGCACACCGAAGCTTCTACGTGCGAGCAGCAGACAATCATCACTCAATCAAGGTCAAAAGTGATCAAAATAGGTATTTATTCAAAATCTATTTCATTTATCCTCATCAAATCCTCCCCACAAGGTAACTCCTAATTATTTCTTTCAAATTATATTAATTGGCTAATTAATTGATTTATTACTCAATTAATTTATTAATTAGCTAATTGATTGTAATTAACACCAAAAAATACCTCATATGGCTGGTCTTCATTCTCCTAATAGGTCCGGCCATACCCCTATAAATACCACTTCATTTTCTCCAAAAACCTAAGTTGAATCCTCTTGCAAAATTCTCTAAATTCTCCAAACACTTTTCCCTCAAAATTCTAACTTTGGCATTGATGGTTCTTCGTCTTAAGCCCTCTCCCATTTATCGTGGGTTCGTGAGGCTCTTGGCCTTGACCTAAGGTGTTAATTATTTTTGCAGGTGCATTTTCGTCCAATAACAAAAATGAAGAAATTTGCATCCACAAACATCATGTGTGACTCCGTGGGATTTGGCCTTTTCCCTTTGGCTCTTTTCATTTCAACACAGATTTACAATGATAAAACAGTCGTCGCCTCTATCCAATAAAAAATCACCTCCATTTTTCAAACACATTTCACGTGCAAACACTGTGCCTTTTCGGCTCTTCCCTCTTTCATGTGGAAATTAAAAGAGACTTACACGAAACGAGATCATTGCATGCAAATTTTAAGTTTAATAGTGCAGAGTAATGTGTACTCTTTTTTCTATAAAAAAAAAATGCGTTATTAGCCCGGAAAGGTATAATGACGACAAGTTTGTTGCATATAAATTGCTCTTGTGAAAACTTAGACTAAGAGAGGTTTATTGTCACGTGGTGGCTAAGTCTAAATCTAGTAGCTAGTGCATTGTAACGTGCAAGTTTCTTTTCATATGTTAATATATTATTCCATAAGAGCATCACAATGACAATAAACTCGTTTTATTTAAGTATTCTTAAAAATCTAGACTGAGAAGCAACAAATTACCACAAATCATAAAGAGAAACGTAAGGGTTACAACTGGAAGTGGACATTAATAATTTTAAAGAATTGTTATTGGCACTTCAAAAATCTCATTCTACACTCCTCACAAGTGTATTTTTCTTTCTAAATATAGAAAGTTTGGAGTGCCGAATGAGAAATTTAGAGTGACAATAACAATTTCCTAATTTTATTGTGATTAATATAGTATAATAATAGGGATTTGAAAAATGAGTGAGGGTTGTGAGAGTGCGTGAAGATGAGAAATGTAAATGGGGCTATTACAAAAATTAAATTTTTTATGTACTTTATGTCACTATATGTTTTAAAATTAATACTTATACTAATATTATAAAAAAATTTGTTATTGAAAAAATCTCATTCTACACTTCAAACATTTTATATTTGGAAAGAAAAATACATTTGTTAGGAGTGTAGAATAAAATTTTTAAGATGCCAATAACATTTCTCATTATAAAATACTGTATCAAAATTATAAAATGACAGAATTCATAAAGAATTTTATTTTTGAAAATCCTCGTTAGTAGTTTTTTGTGTGAGGATAGAAAGCTTTATGATCGAAAAGACATTCACGTCAAAATGCATGCACTCTTCATCATATTGCCTCTGCCTCCCCATAATCCTTCTCTATTTTTAATTTGACACGTGATTTGAATATTTCATATTCTCAATTCTAAATTATTATAGGAAGTTTTAATGCAAAGTTCACGATATTGTTCACTTTAATGAAAAACTATATTTTTACACTAAAAAGTCAACTCTAGTACTATTCACTTTACCTTTTATTTTGTCCTTATCGTTAAAACTCAAAGTTTTTAAACCATTTTCATTAGTTTTCCTATTATTATAATCTTCATACAGCTGTTTCAAACTTTGAATGTTACGAGATCAGCACAGTTTTACTCAACCGATCGAACCATTTATGTTAAATCGTATACTATTTAGAGTATGACATTGTCAATGTAGAAAACGGTTAAAATTAACACTAAAATCCCAAGTGTGCGTGCTTCTGATAAAGAAACAAGTGCTTCCTAGAAGCACTGCCAACCCTTTTTCAAACAATCATAAACATCTAGTAGTCATATAAAACATTTTTAGTCATTTCATAAATGATCTCAGTCGTGCCCTTTGTACATATTTTAAAACATATCATTAACATGTATACCCACAATAAACTAGAACGAATCATAAGTTATATTGTATCGAACTCGCTTCAAATCCTAAGTGATGTCCTATTTGTGCGAATTGTAACTAAACCTTCCTTCAACCAACTAAAAATCGAATAATGCTAAACCAACTGATCGTGTCCAATTTTCTCCCATATTGCTTTGGATCCTCTTCACAACATTTAAATTTTTATAGAAATGTCATCAAATTCCAAATGGGTTCCAGCTACACCATAATCTATAAATGGGTAGAATCTTGAATCACCATTTCAATTTAAGGGGGATCTAGAAAATGAGTGCAACCAAAATTATAGTCTGAGAGACTCTGATGCGACTCAGAAGGGGCATAAATGCTAGAGTTTATTATAAATTTCGTTAAAAACGAGTTTGAACTACATTATTATTAACTTACTTATAAAGTTTGCTTCTTTCCATCAGCATATATAATATCTTTTCTCAAAAAAAAAAAAAACTGCAAGTGAATGTGTACGTAGAACTGTTTTGCCAATAATAGTCCTATTACGTCGTGAGCCTATAGCCCTAGAGTATGATGCGTCACAGGCCTCGTAGTTACAACCATGCCCTTGTTTGCAAGAAACCATCAATGCCATTACACTTACTCACACAAGATATTTTTCTATAATTTAATACATATATCTAAATGTATGGGGTATTGCTACTTGTCATCATTCATTCTTCAATAATATTTAGTTAACCAAAATTTCCACCAAACAATTACAATATCACTCGAATTTTTTAGGTATTTTAGGTATCGTTTGGTATGCAGACGGGACGGACGGAATGGGACGGGACGGGACAGGATGGAACGGAACGGAGCGGGAGCAAAGATGCCCTCGGATGGAAACAAGGAGGAAGAAGAAGGAGACGGAGAGGTTATAATTTTGTGTTCCACGGATGTGGAACGAGTCGTTCCAGGGGGGTGAGGTGGAACAAAAATTCACCCAAAACACGTTCCGTGGAACAGCTCGTTCCACCCGTTTTAGGCGCACCAAACGTGGAATGGAATGCCTTGTCCCACTCTGTTCTGTCCCGTTCCACGTACCAAACGGTACCTTAATGAACGACAGTAATTTTATTGAAACAATCGATATTGCTGAGATTATGAATAATCATAAATAGATTCGTTTTGAGGTTGTAAGTATACTCTGGCATTGGTAATAAGAGTAATTAACTTTCCTCTAAACTTTTGTTATAACAAATAAATAGGTTCAGCTTTTCTTTATTTTAAGCATTAACAACACTAGTTGTTGTCATTTATTATCACGATCTAGTAGTATTCTTTTTCGTTTGTAAGTAAGATTTCTTATGTTTGATTTTTACTAAAGGTGATTGCTAGTCCATTATGAGACTTAACCCACCCTTCACCCTTTTAATGTAGATAATATCGTTTGTTCAAATTTGTTTTTGGAGAGAATCAAACATAAACCTCTCACTTATAAATGAAGAAGAATATCATTAAATTGTAGTACTAAAAAACAAACGACACTAGTTTATAGATATTAAAAAAGAAAATATAGGAAAAAAAATTGCATTACATTTACCAGGAGGATATATTTTTGTATAATATAACGTAAATTGTTATTGGACATTTGAAATTTTGAGAATTTGATTTGTAATTTACTTTTAGTTATCGTCTCAATTCAATAAAATTGATCACTTTTCATTTATTTTTTTGGCAACTCGTAGAGTAATGATATTCATGCCATATTTTTGTACCATATTTTCATATCACCTTAGGTAACATTTGATGTGGATAGTCATATCATTTGAATTAATCAGATTTTAAAATTTAGCTCATTATTTAATAAACTAATAATTAAAAAAAGTTAATTAATTAAATGATAATTGTGGTATACGAGATGCCATCTAAGATAGTATAAAAATATAGGATAAGTAGCATCACTCTAAAATATAACCTTTTTTTTTTGCAAAATAAAAGGAGAGAACATTTTAGCAATTATGTTTTTCGTCACCAGAAAAAACATCAAAGATGGTTCATATAATTTCAAGGAAAAATCGTACTAAATAATAAATCCAATTGAACTCTGGGGACCAGCAGGCCTGCCAAATTTTCCACGGGTAGGTTCCACAATGAATGTCCACAAATATCTCTTGCCATGTGGATCTGTGCCATTGAATGATTACATCAGAAGCTTTCCTTAAGGCTGTAGACCAATAAAAGCACATTGCAGAAATTTTTGGGTATATTACACTTATTGTAAAGGGTTGATTTTACCATATACAATAATTAAAATAATAGAATTTTTTTTAGAAAAACAATATATTTTTTATTAAAGAAAATAAGAAAGTTCGGTTAAACTACACAATGAACAACATAAATAAACAACTTAAGTAAATTAGCTATCTACGATATCGAACCTAAAATCTTTTATTTACAAATGAAAATAAATATCACTAGATCATAGTACTGATTGACTAAAATAGTAGATTAAATATATTATACAATTTTTTAGCATTCTAAACACTCATGCTTAATTAAGTTCATTAATTTTTTTGATTTATTCAATTTAATAACTAAAAATAACACATAAAAATCACCTCTCTGTACACATAAGTGCTGGACAGCTTCTTCTCTCGGCTAACCTGAACTTTATCGGTCATTGTTAAATGATTTTGTATTATTACTAATCGGCGTGTTAGTACAACCTTCTTTTTTTTTTTTTTTTTTTTTTGGAAAATAGTGTAGTAAAACAATTTAGATCGGAGTTTCATGAAAATATCTGTAACTATCATTGTCAGAGTCCTTGCAAAATATTTACCAATCTTTGGACCCCCATCGTCCTTCACACTCATCATCTTTACAAACTTCAGAAATCAAGCGGGTAATTCGTGTTAGTTGGATGTGATAATGTTCATGCCATGTTAAATATAATTTTTACTATTTAAGTAATCACGACAAAAAACTTAATACTAGCTCAAGCTGTTTAATAATCGTATTTTATTGTGATTGATACACAATACATTGTGAGCCATTCGTGTTACACTCGTATTCATTTCAAGCAACAGTCAATCTAAACTCAGTAATTACGTATTCAACATAAGTTGTTTATGTACTTGTTGGATGTGCATATGGTTTTAGAACAATTTGTGTTACATCCACATTTGTGTCAAGTAACAATCAATCTACACTCGCTCATTTCTTATCAATTCGAGAATTTTGTTATAATACTTAAAAAGTACTAAATACTATTAGACATCTAAGTACTAAATATTGTACGTATATTCAAGCCGTGTTATTTTGTTGAGTATAAAATTATCGTCCTGTAATAATTCAAAAGAAGTTCCGCACACACTAAATCCCTCAATAAAAAATTTAGAAAAATATAAGAAAAATTCTTCACAAAAAGGCACGCATCTCAATGACTAAAAAAAAAAAACAAAGGTTTTGTTGCCATCATAGCAAATGGTATAGTGCGATTCTATTGAGCTGGCATTGTCATTACATAAATCAAAAACTAAACAGAAATGTTACAGAGATTCTCCCAAGCTGACTCAACATAGACTATCTGATATATTACTATTTAAAGTTAATTTCAATGTTAATATTATAAAAGAGTAATGTCAAGAAGATTAAATTTGAAAAAAAAAAAATTTCAAAACATAAGGACATAGAAGTTAATGATTGATTGATTACTTAAATGTTGATAAACAAGTTTATTTTTATTGATGATACATCATTTAGTTTATAAATTTAATCTTTATTATAAATTTTTTTTTTTAAAAATATAAAATAACAAAAAATCTATGTAAAGTTTTATTTTGAAAGAATCTCTTTTAATGTTTTTCAAAACAAAAAACAAAGATAAAGTGAAGAAAAAACCATTCTCACAATTTTTCCCCAATTCCCCATTCCCCAGCTTTTCTTCCAATACCACCAAAGGGATGCTTCACTCACAGCTGGCCGGGTCAGTGAACCAGCTGGCCTGTACCATGCTTTTGGGCAGGGACATGTCCTACACTGTAAGGCACTAGCGCCCCTCCACAGCTTCACAGCGTTGGCCAGCTAATAAGTAGGGAACCCACACAGACCAGATTAACGGCTACATTTTTAATCCTTTTGGCTCTGTCCACTCCATGCATTTATCGAAATTTGAAATCCTACGTGGTGGCTGATGTGGTGATTGAGCCGGTGACGTGGATCGTGAGTAGCTGTTGAGAGAAGTGGCTTTTGAAAGAAGCCGAATTAAAATTGGGCTATAAAAGCCATCGTCTTTGGTTTGTGTCTCCACAGACTCAGAGCAGTTCAGTGAAGAAGAGGCCCCAATCTATCTCTCTCTCTCTCTCTCTCTTCTCACACTCTTCACACTCTTCTTCTGTTCCAGTCTCTTCTTCTTGTGCTTCAATGGCTGTTTCAGCTTTTGGAATAATGGCTTTTTGTCTGAGTGTTTTTGTGAGTCTTGCAGTGCTGGGTTTGGTCAGCTCAGCAAAATTTGATGACCTTTTCCAGCCAACCTGGGCTCTCGATCACTTCACCTATGAGGGAGAGCAAGTTCACATGAAACTCGACAACTTTTCCGGTATTTAAAAAATCTCCCACATAAAAACAACCAATCAATTCCCAAAAATGTTTTCTTTTTGTTCGTGAAGCAATTACGTTCTGATTTTTTCATACCAAGAAAAATAGCTCTGTTTTTTCTCACCCTCAATGAAATCGTTAATTTTCTTGTTAAAAATACTTTCTTTGCTGCTGAAACACTGACATACAACCCTCGAGTCACCGCCGCGTCCTGCGTCGATATCAATAATACAATGGTCCTCGTTTTAACTTTCGCACGTAACATTGTATTATTGATCTGCAACGCCGGACGTGGTAGGAACGTCTGGAAGCCTTTCATTTCATTGACTAATGACATGCTGGGTTTAAAATTTGGGTGCTGGGTTTTCAATTTAAGAACTTTATGGGTGTTTAAATCATAGACCTCTTGCTGGGTGTTAAATTTCAGGAGCTGGGTTTCAATCCAAGAACAAGTACTTGTTTGGAAAAGTGAGCATTCAGATTAAGCTCATCGAGGGTGACTCTGCTGGAACTGTCACTGCTTTCTATGTAAGTAAAAACCCCAAGTGTTATTTTTTAGGAATAATTAGAAAATATTTATTTCTTACCTACTTCCCCTGTTTTTCTCGTGAAAATTCTGTACTTTTCCCCATTGATCTGCATTCATTATTTTTTTGTTTCTATCTGTATTTAGTAATTAATTTAAATAAATTTAATTAATCCCAGTAAATAATATACTCTGATCGCTCAGTAATTTTATATCCTTATGGTCCCAGCTAACATCTATCAGTTTCAGACACTGATATTCTATTCCATTTATCTGATTAGATGTCATCGGACGGTCCACTACACGATGAGTTCGACTTCGAGTTTCTGGGGAACACTACAGGGGAACCTTATTCAGTGCAGACCAACATATATGTCAATGGTGTGGGAAACAGAGAGCAAAGGTTGAACCTTTGGTTCGATCCCACCACGGAATTCCACTCCTACTCCATCTTCTGGAATCAGCGCCAAGTAGTGTAAGCGTTCTCGACTTCTCGATTACGAATTAGTAAACAGGACATTAATCGTAAACATAGCAAAACTAAAAGATAGTGTCACGAAATCAGCGTGTGTTGGTCTGTGGGCCACTCTGCATAAATTATATAAAAGTTGGAAAGAAAAACAAAAGCCAAGCCATGAAAAATGGGGAACGAATCTTGCATGATGCATGTAGGGACAGAAGTATTCTTCTGCTCTGTTTTTGTGTCATTGGCATTTTGCATGACGTAACTTATGTACAATCGGGACGCCAAGTAACACGGTATTTCAATCTAATCAAACATTGTCATTTGCACTAACCTACTAATATAATAATATTTAATTAGTTTGAGATACCACTAATCAATCAAGCATTGTTGCTTGTTTTATTAGTTTAAGATACTGGGACAATAAAATTATAGTTCTACTTGACCCCAATAGGAACAAGAAAATAAAATATAAAGTGTCTTCGATGCTGCGTAGAACTTAGTGTTACGGTTATAATATTCTTCTGAAAGTTCTCATCTTTGACGTTCCCAAAAGAAACCCATTATATTAAAACAAAAAGAAAGGACCAGTAAGCAAAATTATATGTGGGATTTGCATAAGTGGTTGACAATAGACATTGGCTTATATTATATTCTTCATCAATTATTGACATTTTTTGTTTGTTTTTATTTTTGTCAGGTTCCTAGTGGATGAGACGCCCATTAGAGTCCACACCAACATGGAGAACAAGGGGGTGCCCTTCCCCAAGGACCAAGCCATGGGTGTCTACAGTTCAATTTGGAATGCAGATGACTGGGCCACGCAGGGTGGTAGGGTCAAGACAGATTGGTCCCATGCACCCTTCGTCGCAACCTACAAGGGCTTTGACATCAATGCCTGTGAGTGCCCAGTTTCTCTTGCAGCCGCAGATAAGGCAAAGAAGTGCAGCAGCAGTGGTGACCAGAAGTACTGGTGGGATGAGCCTACTTTGTCCGAGCTCAATCTCCACCAGAACCACCAGCTCGTGTGGGTTAAGGCTCACCACATGGTCTATGACTACTGCACCGATTCCGCTAGGTTTCCGGTGACTCCACTCGAGTGCGTGCACCACCGCCACTAGTTGATGGTGCGAGCAATAACAATCGAGAACGAGAAGGCGAAAGAAAGAAACATTGTATAAAAGAAATCAAGAAGGGGGGGGTTAAAAAGCTATATATGAACATGTGCTTCATGTTTTGTTCAATTTATTTTTTCTTGTTTCTTTTGCTCGTGTAGCTTTCGGGTTGTATGGTAATTTTGATGTGAAATATGAAGTTCTCTTTTTCAAACTCTTTGGGGGATTTTGTCCAATTTTGCCGACTTGCTACTACGAAAAATTGTACAATTATGGTATAGGTTGCATGCTTTCACTGTGGATTAGGTCACGGGAAAAACAATCGTATGAAAGAAATGGTGAACCCCAACTTTTGATCATTTTTGTGTGGGGGTAAGATGTAAGTTCAAAACAACTCGGGTATAGCTCGGCTTATTAAGAGTATTCATCTTAACTTACTACAAGAGCAAAAGTAGTAGAGTAGCTCGGTTGGTTAAGAATATTTACTCTTACAACTAAAATTATTACGTAGGATTCTCCCTCCTTCAATGTCGTTTTTTATAAAAATTTCGCATACATTTCAAATTGTAATGGCTTTTTAGCCAAAATGGTTCTTGAAATTAGCATAGCATCTCACTTTGGTCCCTGAAATTTAAAATCGAGAAAAGTGGTCTATGAGTTTGTTCACCGCCAATCATTTTGAATCTTGTGTAAAAAAATCTCTGTTAAATAAATATAAAATGACAAAAATTTAGATTTTTATTTAATATAAATTTTTACAGAATAATCAAAATAATTAACGGTGAACAAACTTATAGATCATTTCTATCGATTTCAAATGCCAATCACCATTTGGACAAAAAACTCAATCGTAAGTAGATTGTATCTTCCATCAAGTATAAGGGAGGATTGGATTTTTACCAAAAAAAAGGAGGATTGGACCACTGGGTACTAAATAATTGGAGTCCATGATTAAAGTGAAGTAAAAAGGAGCCAAAGTGATAGGCCATAAGTGTTTGTGATTCAAATTTTTGAGTCACGGACTTCAAATCACTTTCCTTGTAAAAGAGGAATGTGGGAACAAAGTCTTTGTCGGTAGTTGTTACCTTGTATTTTTAACACTGATATGACATTACTTGACATTGTCTTAGACAACACAAGAGTTTGAGTCTTTGAGAGGAAGAAATCAAAGAAATATAACAATAATACACTTTGAAAGTTTCTCTTTCTGCTTTTCTCGAGTTATTTCTCGTTCTAAAGTGGTGTAGATTGTCGTTTGCATAAAAAAAAACGGTTATGTTGCGTTCTTGCTAATATTGTTGAGAGTATTTTAGTTAAAATAGTTTTTGAAATTAGCATAACTTCTCATTTGGCTTCTGAGACTGATATAACCTCAATTTAATAAACAATAATACCAAATGATTTGACAAAATCTATGTGTATATTTGTTATTTTAGTCTTATTTAATGGATTTTCACGGAATGACCAAAATGATTGACGGTGAACAAACTCATGAACCACTTCTATCGATTTCAAATTTCAAAACCAAAATAATGAGTTATGTTAATCTCAAAGATCACTCTGATACCATTTTAATTAAAAAGCTTATTGTTGAGCCAAGGCTTACTTATAGCCCCTGCGACAAACGTGTGAAAGACCCTATAGTGATTAAAATTTAGCATTATATGCATGATTGAGTTAATAAAATAGCTTTTTTTAGTTAATTTTATGGATCATAAAGGCTCCTTTTTTTGGGTCATCAAATCTTCAATTAGGTGTTTCACTACAGTCCAAAACCGAGTGTAATTTGGGATAACTTTACTGCTTTTGTGCTAATGATTTTTGGACATAATTCAAAGGACTAAGGTCCCCCATATAAGAAAGGATAAGAAGGGGGATGTGGAAGGAGGTGATATTTCTCCAATCACATTGAATTAATCTGGGGCATTGTAAATAATGGAAGAGGACACTAGCAAGAATTAAAAGATAAAAATAAATAAAAATGTGCCACTTAGTACTATGATCTGATGATATTTCTCTTCATTTGTAAGTGAGAGGTCTTAGGTTTGAATCTCATGGATGACGAATTCGATACCAAATTAGGTTGTCCATTGTGTGGCTTAGCCAAACTCCTCTTCCTCTTAGTATAAAAATATATCATTGTACTTAGAAAAAATTGTGCAGAAGGAGAAAACTAGTGCGCAAAATTATCTTGCATAACATAAAGCCTGAAATAAAAGAAAATTGGTTAAGATAATTTGGACACGTGAACAGAGTACTTACAAATACTCTAGTTAGAAGATGCGATTATAAGACAAAGGCTCGGGATAAAAAGGTAGAGGAAGACCGACATACAGTACTTCGAGCTAATAGAAGACTTGTCACAAAACCAAGCACAATGACGTTCTAAAATTCATAAAACCTCCCTCCTAGTAGAATAAGGCTTTTTTATTGCTGTAAAAAAGCATAAAAGCTAAATGAAGCCATATTATTATAACAAACTAAATGACTCACCTAAGGTCCCTCTTCAACTTAAAGTAATGCTTAAGAGTTAAGATCATATAAAATTATAGCTCTGAACCCGAACGAAAATGACGGATTGTCTATAAAGTGTCAATAATGTTAGTAAATAATATATCAAAATGCTATCAACTCATTATCGAACAAAATTAAATTTTTCAAAAGACGAACGTCATACACTGAGACTTACAAGCTCATGACAAAGACTGCTCAGCTCTAGTGCTATGAAGAGATGGAGCTACCACTCATTTAAGAAGTATAAGATAAGGTGGATGATCAATAGTAAAGGCAATAATTATATGTGTTGTGTGAGTAAACACATAAGGTCCCATCCCATTGATGCCCACCGAATTTTAAAGACCGGAAAAAGGGTTGATCGATCATTGAGTACAAGATACAAGTGAAAGCATCGGAACATCCACAGAAAGACAATGATGGCATCGAATTTGGAGTTCATTGTATATGAAGTGATCAAAGTGGGAGACAAAGCTAAATGTACGATGACCTAAAAGCGATATTATGCATTTGTTGAACAGAAAAATGAACTGTATATTATATGTAAAGGAGAAAATTAGATGCTTTTAGAGAATATCATAGATTTAACTATGGATGGTTCAATGGTTGAGGACGAATTCTAAGTCTGTATTCCACACAGCAAGTACATGGTTCGATTCTTAACGTGTGTGAATCCTATGATGGCGGGTAGAGGGGGGCCGAAATGCCTTTGTGTGAGTTTTCCTAACCCCTGATAAAATAGACTACCGTGACAAAATCAGTAGTTGGTCTCTATTTATAAAAATAAAAAAAATAAAAAATAAAAAGAATATCATAGATTTAATTACAAAGAGCCTAACAAAAATGTATGAAAATATTTCATCGTAAGTACATGTATTAGTAACATGAGGTGGCGATTGTATAATGGTCACGAATCAAATCCAAGCTTTACATGGTTAGCCATTTTTATTTTTGGAATGGAATAGTGACTATTTTGAATACATGTGATATTGTCTACATTAAAGGCAGGGGAGTAGAGTAAGCCTTACAATGGGTTAGCCAACAATAATTTGGTTTGAATTCACCTTTGATAAGAATCGAATTTGTCTTTCACTTACAAATGAAGAGGATTACTAATCATAGGAAACTATCCAAACCACGAGTGTCATGTCAATAAATTAGGATGTAGGATGATTATGAGAATAGAGATCTTAGACACCATATTTAGATTGACACTCTATTGATTTGGAAAGAATAATGATTTTCACTCATGTTTTTTTCCTTCTGTACTCTAAGAGTCTAAGGCATTGTTTTTATCTCTGGATTTTACTTTGATTTATTTAATAGCATTAAAGAGGAAAGAAAATTGGTGTGCAAAAATCATTCCCAAAAAGAATAACAAAATTAAAAATTTTAACTAAAAAACAAAAGGATACTAAATAGACAATCAATCGTGTATGAACCATGGTTTAGTGCCCTTATCCCTCGAGTTATGTTTTGACTTGAAGGCTTATAAGTAGTTCATATTGTATATATTTTTTGCAATAAACAAGAAATACCGTAAGTGACAGGCTGAAAATGCTTATAGTTTTTTTAGAGTGCTTAGAAATACGATATCACTATGACTCGGAGAGCGGCGTGGCTAATGTGTTAGCAAACTGATTATTCGGTGTGAAATACATTTTTAGGGGTGCATAACGTTCGTAATTTAAAAAATATCTCTTGTATATGCGAAAGTGCGTGCAAAGACACTAGTGATAAAAAATAAACCTTCATTTAGGTTTTGAGCCCAAAATTATTAGGTTCATGGGCTCTCTTTCATCCCACACTTGACAATATTTGGGCCGGAACTAGTGTCTAAAATTCAAATAATGAGAAAAATCCCAAGATTAAAAAAAAAGAGCTCCAAAATTTACAAATCCATCTCGGGGCAAAACTGAGGCGTTTAGGGCTTATTTGGTTTTTTCCCTTGTCATTTTGTGCTGTGTCAGTTGTGAGCTTGAATCTCAAACTCTCTTTCCATGGAGCATTGACCATTTTTCTCTTCCAAGCTCCGCTGCCCCCTCTTCAGATACCAGCGCCTCAATTCTTAAAGGGGGTCCCGGAACAAAAACAAGGTAACAGTTTCGATTTTTTTTTTTTTAAATCAAATTTTGCTGAGATCTGTGCTAGTTTAAAAATTATTTGACAGATTTTATTTTTCATCCATAATTTTAGATTTTTGGTATATAAATTTTTTAAGTTGCAAAGTTGAGGCTGTAGGAAGGGTAATGTTCATCTTAGTTTTGGGTAATGTTCATCTTAATTTTAATTTTTTATAATTTTCGATAGAGCTATATGACAATGTTCATCTTAGTTAAATTTTGTTATTTATTTATTTTTTTAATTGGAAAGGTAATGTAAATTACAGTGGAAAATCTTAGTTGATTAGTTGCTTGGTTTGAATGGTTTGTGCGGGAAAATTGAAGAGAAATTCATGTGGTTTTTTGGAAATTTGGAATCGTATTGCTGAAAAAGTCAACCTTTTGATTGACTGTTTGTATGTTTGTGTCGTGCCTTTCGTGCATTCGAAAATTAAGAAGTTGGAGGTAATTTTCGTGATTAAGAATCTATTGTTTTGAGGGTGAGCCTTGGCGCAACGGAAAGGTTGTTCCCTTGTGATTAAAAGGTCATGGATTCCAGTCGTGAAAACAGTCTCTTTGCAAAGCAAGGGTAAGGCTGCGCACAATAGGCGTTCCTTCCCCGACTGTCGCAAAGCGAGGAGCCTTGTTGGCTTAAGGTCACCTTTTTAAGAATCTATTGTTTTGTCCAATGATAAAGTTGTTGGGGGTGAGTAGTCTAGTGTCTAGCTTAAAGAGTGCATTTTCTCGATAAGTTGATGGCAGCTGCTAATTTGAAAAATGTGTTAGGTTAGTACCGTATCCAATTTCTCCATGCTTAATCATGCTTTTTAGAGGTTAAAAATCTTAATCTTTCGAAGGTAGCGAAATCATCTGCGTTTTCTACCTTAGAAAGACAACTCCTTTTGTGATAGCCCTTCACTCCGGAGGGAGCTTCAAGAGGTCGCCGTCTAGGAGCTGCATTTCTGTTAGTTTCAGTGTACACTGATCAGTACTAGAAGGAATTGTAGTTGCATTGCGCCCATATATTGGTTTGATCGGGTATTGCGTGTGTGGTGCATGGAGTTGAAGCAAGAAGTTTACCAGTGATTAAGTATTGCTTTGGTAATAAAGGTCATTTCTAAAGACAAAGTCCTCTTTGTATTGGCAGGTTACTCATCATTATTTTTCCTGTTGTTCAATACAATTTGAACTGCATGCCCAAGTTGGTCAAGATTGATACAAGACGGGATGGACCTAATCCTGTGGCCGAGACTCTTGCGAAGTGGAAAGAGTACAACGACCATTTGGATTCATGCAATGATGAGGTTGGACCGTTCCGTAGAGTACCAGCCAAGGGATCAAAGAAGGGATGTATGAAGGGTAAGGGAGGACCTGAGAACTCTCGCTGTAACTACAGAGGTGTTAGACAGAGGACATGGGGCAAGTGGGTTGCAGAGATCCGGACACCCAACAGGGGAAGTAGGCTCTGGCTAGGCACTTTTCCAACTGCCATTGAAGCTGCTCTTGCTTATGATGAAGCGGCAAGGGCCGTGTATTGTTCTGCTGCCCGGCTTAACTTCCCTAATATCTCAATTTCCACTTTATCAAAGGAATCTTCATCAACAAAAACTCTGTCATCCCTTCCCTTGTTAGCATCATCTGCAGGTTCAGAATCCTCAGCGAGATCAGACCACTCGGGGGATTGTGCTGATCAGGATGAGGATCAGGTGAATGGTCTTTCATCTAATGTAGAGAATGATGATACGACAAATGTAGATCGAACAAATGAGGATCGAGATGATGAATGAAGAGTCGGTCTTTGATCTTCTTGGGCATAATGTACATATTCAGCATACATGCTCGGTGATTGTGGGAGATGAGCAATTTTTTATTTTATCAGTCGAAGTACACTTGGGTTGGATGAAGTTTTCATTCGTTCCAATCTGTTGTCTTTTGATTTTATAAAGCGATTTAAGATCTGCGTCCTTCAGGTTTTGACACATTCGTATAAGCATGGGGCATGCCATGGGCATTAGTGGTTTCCGACCGTTAATGAGTTTATTGTAGGCTCTACATCCATCAATTAGGGTTTAGGGTCTATAATTGTAAAAATCCTCGAAAAAATTATCACTAAGCGCCCGTTTTAAAAATTATCACTAGCACTGCCAAATCAGGTACTTTTGGTGGAAGCAATTTTGAGTGCTTTTACGAGTCTGGAACCTTTTCAACTTTTTTTCATGTGATTGACATAAGCGTTTTTGGTTTTCTGAAAGAGCTTTTGGTTATCTAACACAGTTCTAAACAAACGTGTAGTCCAAGACTCATCCTATCAGGCTCTACTCCCGGCACATGGACGGGGTGCGTATGTTGTTCAGCTTCACTTGCGAGGAGGCTCGAGAACTTTTCCAGCGATTTCTGACTGAGCATCCGGATCCCAATAACGAAAATATGGTCGGATATTATAAGAAGTGCTGGCCAAGAGAATGACGGTATCCAAGCTCTTGGAGGTGTTGAGGCAATGCACTGCATTCTGCCGACTCATTCTGATCTTTCGTGCACTGCATGTGAAACATACAACAAGCATGAAGCACGACATCGAGCTTGGAATGCCGATGGAGCACTATCTCCGATTCACCAGGACCACCGCTCGATCCATTTCCTGGAGTTCTGCAACATGAAGCATTGAAGCATGAAGTATCTTAAGCCGTCAGAATTTGGATAAGGTAGTCGTTGCCAATGCTATTAGGCCAAAGACATGGTTTGCTATTGACATTATGGGCACAAACATGCCGACAAATGTGTTGCATCTATCATGCCAGGCAAACATGGGATTCGAATTTAAGGGCAGGATTAACATACCTCAACTGAAAAACCAAGGCCACAGGTATCCCCAACTAACCTAATTATGCACTCAAGTCTTGACCTTAGGAAGAACCTATGTGATAGTTGCAACTTACCAGTCCAACACATGGCCACTATAGGACCACAAAGCTCCCTTAAACATTACAATCAAATAATACATGTCACTATTATCATATCTTATGTGTCGTTGTAGTTCAAGATGGCAAATTCACATAAATAATCCTTCTTAAGTTCTCATAAAGTTATGAGTGAACGTGATAATAGATCGATGTACCTGAACTCGATATATCTTGATCATATATTAGAATTTTTTGTGGGTATAAATTGAAGAAGTTATTTTGTGCAACAATTCATTCGTATGGGATATCACACTCAGACTTGTAAAACTAATGTGGAGTCGGATGAAACCAACTACAATTGCTTGTGCTTTTCAGAAAGTGTGCTTTAAGGAGCAAAATGACGACTTTTGAGTTTTAAAGTGCAAAGTGAAATCAAAATCGAGTTCCAAGAGTCAAAGTGAGATCAAAATGGAGTGAACTTGACAGAAAAAACATAAACATGATAAAATGGAGCGCATATTGAGTTGCAGTAAGTAAAGTGATGACTTTTACGTTACAAAAAACAAAATGAGATCAAAGTCGAGTTCCAACAGCGTAACTAAAAATAAACCTAACACTAATTATGGTAGTTCCAAGTGGAAACCATGTCCACTCAATCCGGCTAAATTGTCATTGGGAAGGGATGACGCCATCCTGGTTAATTTGTCCTTGTTCTGGTTGATCACAGGGAGCATTGACCAGTGAGTTCACCTAAACCTAAGTCACATAAATGTTGAGGAAATGGAAGCATGCGCATGAAAATGTGAAAAAAGAACCGGCGATGCGTTCATAACTTCATTTAGTATTTTCCAGAATTCCACTTTATTTTAGAGGATATGAATAGAGAATTGAATGTGCGGCCAAAAAAGTATGCCTTTATAACTTCTTATAGCATTTTTGAGAATTTTATAATAATACGGTGGCATGCATCGAATGAAATGAGAGCTAGATGATGGTTCGGACACCCCAAAAATAGTTTTAGCTCTCTCTCACACACATCACACATGGGACCTACCCTCCCCCAACACCATATTCCCTTGAGCACCAAGCAACTGAGAGGAGAAACCTCAAATTAACACCACATATTCATTCCCCTCTATAAAACCCCCAGCTCCTCCCAAATCTCTCCCAACCCTAACCAAAGGTTCAGTCATTCAGCATCTAAAAGCGTCAAATTCCAAACCAAATAATACCCAGATTCTCAAACTCTCAAACTTTCAACCCAATGGCAAGACTTGGTCTTATTTCCGTCCTCCTTGCTGGGTTCCTTCTGGTTTCTGCAATGGCTGCCAAGAAATCTGATGATTTGGGCAGGGATACAGAACACTTTGCTTCCACTGCGGCAGAGCCATCGTCGGATAGTGAGAGCATGGAAGAAGTCGCAGCGACGGAAGCTCCATCTTTCCGGCGTTTGGGACCTGTTGGAAAGGGTGGAAAGACTGGAGAAGGTGAAAAGAAAGCTACTAATTCGGTGGCTGGTGGTGGTATTATTATTGCCGGGCTTCTCACTACCATTTCTGTCGCTGTCTTCCTCTACATCAGGGTCACCGGAAGAAGGGGTGGAGTTCAGTGATTATCTATCAAGACTATATCATCTGTAAAAAAATATACACCAAGGGATATCATCTGGAATATGGACTAGGATTCTCCTCCTAATCTCCTTCCTTTCCTTCCCCTCCTTTCATACTTTTCTCTTTGTCTTTCTCTTTCTATAAAAAGTCAACACAAGATGTTAATATAGCTTAATCGTAACCGTTCAAATAGGAGGAGAGATTTGGAGATGAGAGAATTCATAGATGTTGCCTTCATGGATCTTCTCTAGCGGCACTCCTTGGTGATCAGCAGCTTTTAAAGTGTTTTTCGCACTATTTGGTAAAATTATGGAAGCGCTCATAAGGCGAGTGGCTTGTCTACCCCAATTTTATGTTGATTCATTTGGTTCATTGGTTCTTCTTCTAGGTGGTGGCAACTCGGCAGTCGTCGAGCAGTTGATATGGTGGAGGCGGCTGCTTGCTTTTTTCAATTCTAGGTATTTAGCTTTTGTGTTAGTATAGGCAGTCTCTTTTGAGCCAATTTCATTGTAGTTTCTTCATGTGGAGTTCGGCTTTGCTTGACAGTTTTGGACTCTTTCCTTCAATCATCCTCATTTTTGTATTAGCTTTATCTTTTAATGAAATTTAACAAAAAAAAAAAGAGGATAAATTACATTTTACTCCCTCAGGTTTGGAATCGATTATAACCTTATACAACATCTTTAAAATATTTCAGTTTCTCTTTAAAATCCGTTAAGTGATGACGTGGCAAATATAAGATCCACATTTGTGCTGACGTGGTTGTCAAATTTATGTCACGTGGCAAAAATTATGCATTTAAAAGATAAGAATTTATCCTATTAAAAAAAAAAAAAAAAAAAAAAAAAAAAACGCTAAAACCCATCTTCCTCGACCCACATCCCTGTCCTCCACTCTCTTCACCTCCCCTCCCCTCCCCTCCCTTCTATCTCCCCAGATCAACCATTTCCTTCCCTCTACCAGTCCCCATTCACCACCCTACATTTTCTTTCTTTATTAATTTCGAAAAAAATATCAGCAAAAAAAAAGGAAAAAAAAAAAAAAGAAGGCATCCAAAATTTGCCTTCACTTGTTGGCATATCTGGAAAGCAATGTGTAACTTTCTGTTTAATCACTCTCCTATTAATCCTTCCCAAGTTCTTCTTGCCATTCCACTTCCATAGGTGTCTTCCTCAGAGTGATGGAAGCTCATCCTCTTTCTTCCTCGCCTATCACCACGGGAGTGATGGAAGCTCATCCTCTTTCTTCCTCGCCTATCACCACGGGAGAAGTTCTGGCGACTCGGTGGTCTCCTCCTCCATTTCATTTCCTCAAGGTAAATGTGGATGCTAGCTGGTCTGCATCATCTCTTACTGGTTTTGTTGGGGTTGTCATCAGATATGAGAGGGATTTGTTTGTGGCTGTAGTCTGGTCTGAGGTTCAAGCTACGTATGCAACCACGGCTGAAGCTGTGGCTATTTTAAGAGGGTGTCAATTGGCTGCCTCTTTAGGGCTTCGTAGAATCATCATTGAGTCCGATTCGAAGGACATGATTTCCTCTTTATCTACTTCATCGGACAATGGCAGATGGGAGGCCTTTCCTACCTTAACGGTTGCTCAGCGGTTAGGGAAGTCCTTTCAGGACTGTAGCTGGTCTTGGATTCCAAGGTTAGCCAATACGACGGTGGATACTTTGGCGTTGCGCATAAGTACGGATATGTGCAACACCACTTGGGTATGCAGACCCCCATCTTCATTGGTACATGTCATCAATAAGGATGGCATACCTTGTCCCCCTTAACGTCCGGTGGCAGTTGATGGGGTGACACTTGAATCAAGTTCTTGTGTCTTTCTTCTTATCCCCTTCACTACTTTGTTTTGCTGCTCTGTTCTCTGTTGGCCTTGGTGTAGACTTTCTTTGTAGCTGTTTGGCATCTTTGCCATGGTAATACATCTCCAGTTTCCATATTTAAAAAAATAAAAAAAATAAAAAGGAAAAAGAAAAAGAAAGAGGTAAAATGTAATTTATCCAAAAATAAAAATAAAAAATATAACAGTTAAATTATACGTAACATTATCACACCTTTTTTTACTTCTTACATACCTTTTTAATTTTCGACCGTCGAATCAGATAAATTAAAGATGATCAATGGATAGAAATTAACAAGAACATATGAAAAGTAAAAAAATATGTGTGAATGGGACACTCCAACATTAAATTATACGCAAAGATCGCTAACATTTTCCCGTTGTTTAACAGGAAATAAAACGCCTTGCTGACGGGGAAAGAAAACCGAAACTCAGCAAACTGCGATGGAGCCAACAAATGAAAACCCTACCACCGCAATCACGAATCGAAACCTAAACGATCTCCCCGACGAGATCCTCATCCACATCCTCACCTTCCTCCCCACACTAAACTCCGTCGAAACCTCCCTCATCTCCCAGAAATGGCGGCCCCTCTGGTCTCGCGTCCCCTCCCTCGACTTCAACTACCAACTCTTCCCGCCGCACGAGCATCCTTCCCATACCTCCCAGTTCTACGTCGAGTTCGTCGACCGCGCTCTGATTTCCCGCCTTAATTATCCCCTCCACACTTTCCGGCTCTCTTTCCTTTACGACGAACACTACCGCTCCACTGTCGACTCTTGGGTGCGATCTGCCGTCGCCCGCCTCCGCGCTCGGGAGCTCTTTCTCGACTTCTTCATCGAAACCGATGTTCGTGACGAGGAGAAACCCACGTACGATTTCCCTTTCTATGTTCTGAGAGATGGGTGTGTTGAGAAATTATCGCTCACGAGCTGTTATCTTACTCTGCCGGCGAAATTGTCCACCATGCAGTTCCGGTCGATTCGATTCATCTGTTTCAATCACGTTTACTTGGAGGACCAGGCCGTGAAGGATTTGTTATCTTCTTGCCCCAATTTGGAGGTTTTGGAAATTAACAGCTGTTTGGGGCCTCATCATCTGGAGATATGCAGCACAAGTCTTAAAAGGCTAATACTCGAATTTGGGTATATCCCAAAGAAGAAGCAGACTTTATTGGTTGATTGCCCGAAGCTTAGTTCGATCAGTATTGATAGTTGTGAGTTTGAACAGTGTGTACTAAAGAATGCTTCTTCTTTGGTTGAGTTTCATGTTGATTTTCCGCATCGAATTGATAGGTCGTATCGTCCTTGGAGTAATGTTGTTAGGCTGCTCGAACAAGCACCAAATGTTAAGCATCTTAATGTGCAAAATTGGTGGTTCAAGGTAATCTTTTGACTTGTTTCTCATATATATCGTTGTGGAAATTATGCCAATATATGTAGCTATCTGGTTGGTTTTTGAAGTATGTGTAAGGGTTCTCATAGAAAGGCATAGTTTTGGTGTTTTTCGGCCAAGGATATGCATCCGTGCACTTGTGAATGTAACTGTGTCTTTTAGGAATTGAAAGAGAAAATAACATGAGAGAATGTAAGGCTTTCGTAGCTTATCGTTGAATCTTGGAATCGGAAGAAAGATGGAAGGGGTAATTAGCTATTCAGGTCTGCTCATTACTACAGGGGTTGGTCTATACATGGGAATTGATTAGTTTTTAATTTATACAAATTGGTCATGGATTGTTCTCCCAGAAAATTTGTCGACTCTTATATGTCCTATCGTTTTGTTTTTTGTAGCTTAGTATGCATTTCTTGTGGCAATATTCTTGGTTTTTGATAAAACTATATATTCTCCATTTACGTTTCTTCACCAAGCATAGTGATGTGAGTGGTGATAAATGACATCGGGAAGAAAATTGAACTTCCGATCACTCTGGTTGCTCCACCTAATTGCTTGTGGCAACAAGTTATTAAAACATTTTTGGGTATGGAGTTCTCATTCAAAATGTATCAATGAGATGTTTTAACTTAATGACATTGCACAAAAGTGTTTTGGAAAATTGCAGTCGAACTACCAACATAAGGTCCTGTCTATTGTTTCTTATCCAAGAAGACTACCTTGATTATCACTCATTCTAAGAAGCAGAATTAAGTTATAATTAACCACTGGTGCATAGTTGTCTCTCCAGGAGATTGCGGTTTTTAGATCATCCCTCGGAACTAATTATCTTAAAATTGTGTCTGAAAATGAGATCTGGTAGCCTGTCTTACTAACCAGCCATGTGATTCTGTGCTAGACAGGCTTTAATCGCTTTCTTGCTCTGTCCGCTTCATTGATGCGGGGTTAACCTTAGTGGACTTGGGGGTTTTTCAAATTTCATTTTTTACTGCTTAACCTACTGGTTCTTAGAGGGATTATGTTGTCGAACATCTTCTGATATTCTTAATTGTTTCCTTTGCATGTGCCCTCAGTTTCTGACATCAAAGAATACTTTTCCCGAAAGTTTTATTCTCCACAATCTGAAGCTGTTGGTGCTGCGAACTGGGTTTACCCAATATGATCTCGTTGGCATGGCTGCACTGCTTAAACTTTGTCCCAATCTTGAGACACTGTTTCTAGAATATCCTTTCAAAATGGAGAAAGACGTGAGTACTTTTACACACAGAATTATAGCAATGCTTGATGTTACTTATCATTCTATTTTACGCTTCGTGCTGCATATCTAAAATTTGATGTTCTAATTTCCAGGAGAGTTTACCAGAAGAGCTCTTAAAGAAACCAGTTCATTTCAGGATGCCGAGTCTCAAGCAAGTTAAAATGAAAGCGTACAACGGACGAAAAAGACAAGGTAGTTTTGTGAAAATCTTGATGAAGCAAGGAGTTGTCCTGGAAAAGATTGTCCTCCTTCTCGACGAAGTTGGCCAGAACGAACCGCTTCCTCCGATAATTCTAAATAGAAATGTTTCACGAGCTTGGGAGATAGTCACAGAACCAAATAGTGGATAGACTATGAGGTTTAAATGGGGAATGCAAAACCCTGGAGCTCTGAGGCCTTCAACTTTAAACTTTCAACTGCTGTTTTTGTATATTGAATTAGACTTTTGGATTGAGCTCTGTAATTCGATTTCTATGACATTGACTGAGACTGCATTTTCTTGTTCTTGTATATATGAAGAGTTTGCAGCATGTTTTATGAGCAAATTAAGTTGCTGAAACATATAAATCTCAATACTAAATTGCAGCATATAATTTGGGAAAGGTTTTTAACTAAAATGGTCCATTGACACAACTTCTTACTCTTGTCCTTGAGATTTGAATTCAATAGAAGTGATTTGTTAACCATCGATCATTTAATCACCTTGCACGTCCGTTGTTTTGAAGTTTTCACCTCAAAAACTCACAGAGGTATGCTACCCGCACATTTTTTTTTTTTTTTGCTTTTCACACACTTCTTGTTAATTTATATTACTTGATCTTATTCAATTCATCCGATCTGATTATTGAAAATTAAAAAGGTGTGAGAAGTAAAGTCATACCAAATGGTGGCATGTACGTGATTTAAAGTTGTACTAATATTTGACGACAAGATGGATGCAATTTTATCGAATGTAACGGCCATACCCGTATTTGACGAGAATGAAATGTCATCGAATTTGACAATTGAGAAGTTAATTGGTTTATTTCCAAATAGTCAAGGTGAATTTACCCGAAATGTAATTAGGTGACAGTTTCAACTGGGTAACAATTTAACCAAAAAGGAAAAATCGATTTGGAGGTCAGTATCAGAGACTTGGCAAAATGCTCTGCCGATTGCAGAAGCAAAAATTAAATGAAATCGAGGATGGAGGAGACGAGCAGTGAAGCCCCAAACACTCGAAACCTAAACGATCTTCCGGAGGAGCTCCTCCTCCACATCCTCTCCTTCCTCCCCACATTGGACTCCGTCCAAACCTCCCTCATCTCTCGCAAATGGCGGCCCCTCTGGTCCCGCGTCCCCTCCCTCAACTTCAACTACCAACTCTTCCCGCCGTACGAGCCGCCGCTGGACACCCGCGATTTCTACGCCGAGTTCATCGACCGCGTCCTCATTTCCCGCCCCAATTCCCCCGTCCACACCTTCCGCCTCTCTTTCATCTACCACCATTACTACGCCTCCCACGTCGACTCCTGGCTCCGATCCGCCGTCACCAACCTCCGCGCTCGGGAGCTCTACCTCCACTTCTTCATCGACCTTAATTTTCACAATGACGAAGGCCGGAACCACATCTATGATTTCCGTTTCTCTCTTCTTAGAAATGGGTGTGTTGAGAAATTGATCCTCATGCGTTGTGATCTTACTCTGCCGGCGAAATTGTCCACCATGCGGTTCGGGTCGATTCGGTTCATCTGTTTCGATCACGTTTATTTGGAGGACCCGGCCGTGAAGGATCTGTTATCTGCTTGCCCCAATATGGAGGTTTTCGAAATTAACGGCTGTTTGGGGCCTCACCATTTGGAGATATGCAGCACAAGTCTTAAAAGGCTAATACTTGAATTTGGGTATATCACAGAGAAGAAGCAGACGTTACTGGTTGATTGCCCGAAGCTTTGTTCGATCAGTATTCATCGTTGTGACTTTGAAGAGTGTGTACTTAAGAATGCTTCTTCTTTGGTTGAGTTTCATGTTGATTTTCCGCATCAAATTGATAAATCGTATCGTCCTTGGAGTAATGTTGTTAGGCTACTCGAACAAGTACCAAATGTTAAGCATCTTAATGTGCAAAATTGGTGGTTCAAGGTAATCTTTTGACTTGTTTCTTATATATATCATTGTGGAATTATGCCATATATATATATATGTATATATGTATATATGTAGCGATCTGGTTGGTTTTTGAAGTATGTGTAAGGGTTCTCGGTGTTTTTCAGCCAAGGATATGCAGCCGTGCACTTGTGAATGTAACTGTGTCTTTTAGGAATTGAAAGAGAAAATAACATGAGAGAATGTAAGGCTTTCGTAGCTTATCGTTGAATCTTGGAATCGGAAGAAAGATGGAAGGGTAATTAACTATTCAGGTCTGCTCGTTACTACAGGGGTTGGTCTATACAGAGGAATTGATTAGTTTTTAATTTACACAAATTGGTCATGGATTGTTCTCCCAGAGAATTTGTCGACTATTATATGTCCTGTTGTTTTGTGTTTTGTAGCTTAGTATGCATTTCTCGTGCCAATGTTTTTGGTTTTTGATAAAACTAGATATCCTCCATTTACGTTTCTTCACCAAGCATAGTGATGTTTGTCGTGATAAATGACATTGGGAAGAAAATGGAACTTCCGATCACTCTGGTTGCTCCACCTAATTGCTTGTGGCAATAAGTTATTAAAACATTATTGGGTATGGAGTTCTCATTCAAAATGTATCAATGAGATGTTTTTAACTTAATGACATTGCACAAAAGTGTTTTGGAAAATTGAAGTCGAACTACCAACATAAGGTCCTGTCTATTGTTTCTTATCCAAGAAGACTACCCTGATTATCACTCATTCTAAGGAGCAGAATTAAGTTATAATTAACCACTGGTGCATAGTTGTCTCTCCTGGAGATTGCGTTTTTCAGATCATCCCTCGGAACTAATTATCTTAAAATTGTGTTTCTGGAAATAAGATCTGGTAGCCTGTCTTACTAACCAGCCATGTGATTCTGTGCTAGACAGGCTTTAATAGCTTTCTTACTCTGTCCGCTTCATTGCTGTGGGGTTAACCTTTGCGGACTGGGGGGGTTTTCAAATTTCATTTTTTACCGCTTAACCTACTGGTTCTTAGAGGGATTATGTTGTCGAACATCTTCTGATATTCGTAATTGTTTCCTTTGCATGTGCCCTCAGTTTCTGACATCAAAGAATACTTTTCCCGAAAGTTTTGTTCTCCACAATCTGAAGCTGTTGGTGCTGCGAACTGGGTTTACCCGATATGATCTCGTTGGCATGGCTGCACTGCTTAAACTTTGTGCCAATCTCGAGACACTGATTGTAGAATCCCCTTTCAAGATGGAGAAAGATGTGAGTACTTTCACATACAGAATTATAGCAATGCTTGATGTTATTTATCATCCTATTTTACGTTTTGTGCTGCATATCTAAAATTTGATGTTCTAAATTCCAGGAGAGTTTACCAGAAGAGATCTTAAAGAAACCAGTTCATTTGAGCATGCCAAGTCTCAAGCAAGTTAAAATGAAAGCGTTTAACGGCCGAAAAAGACAAGGTAGTTTTGTGAAAATCTTGCTGAGGCAAGGAGTTGTCCTGGAAAAGATTGTACTTCTTCCCGACGAAGTTGGCCAGAACGAACCGCTTCCTCCGATAATTCTAAATAGAAATGTTTCACAAGCTTGGGAGATAGTCACAGAACCAAATAGTGGATAGACTATGAGGTTTAAATGGGGAATGCAAAATCCTGGAGCTCTGAGACCTTCAACTTTCAACTTTCAACTGCTGTTTTCGGATATTGAATTAGACTTTTGGATTGAGCTCTCTAATTATATTTCTATGAGTGCATTGACTGAGACTGCATTTTCTTGTTCTTGTATATATGAAGAGTTTGCAGCATGTTTTATGAGCAAATTAAGTTGCTGAAACATATAAATCTCATTACTAAATTGCATTATATAATGGGAGTTTTAATAAAACATTCATAGTACTGTTTACTTTTAACGTTAAGGACATTTTTACTTTAAAAAGTCACTCTTAGTGCTATTCACTTACAACATTTTTTTGTCCTTTTGATTAAACTCAAAGTGGTCCATGAGATTGACACAACTTCTAACTCTGGTCATTGAGATTTGAATTCAATAGAATTGCTTTGTTCACCATCAATCATTTTAATCACCCTGCATCTCCATTGTTTTTAAGTTTTCACCTCAAAAAATTATAGGGGTATGTTACCCACACACTTCTTTTTACTTTTCACACACCCCTTGTTAATTTATATCCTTGATCTTATTCAATTCATCCGATCCGATTGTCGAAAATTAAAAAGGCGTGTGAGAAGTAAAAAAGAGTGTAGATAGCACACCCGAAATCAAATAGTATGGCTACAATACTTCAGAGTATGACATGCACGTGATTTAAAGTTGTATCAGTATTTGACGACATGATGGATAAAATTTTATTGAATGTGATGGTCGTACCAGTATTTGATAGTAAAAAGAATGAAATTTCATCGAATCTGATGATGAGATGAGGAGTTAATTGGTTTATTTTCAAATAGTCAAGGTGAATTTACCTGGAATGTAATTAGGTGACAGTTTCAACTGGGTAATAATTCAAGGGTAAAACGGCAGTTTACCCAAAAATGAAAAACCGATTTGGAAATCACTATCAGAGACTTGGTAAAATGCTCTGCCGATTGCAGAAGCAAAAATGAAACGAAAGAATCAATCAATCGAGGATGGAAGAGACGAGCAGTGAAGCCCCAACCACTCGAAACTAAACGATCTTCCGGAGGAGCTCATCCTTTATATCCTCTCTTTCCTCCCCACATTGGACTCCGTCCAAATGTTAGGGCCTTACAAATATTAGATAGCTGTTAATTCCCACCCTTGTGCTATTTTGTCTTATCTATGTAGAAGTTGGTTTCATCCAACGGTTGTAATGGTGGAGATGTGTTCCAATTTGTGCTCTCCTCCTTTAAGGTTGTATATAAGCCCCCTTCACATTTTGGGAAAGGCATGAAATGAAAATGAAGATGTTTTAGTTATTTCTTTCCTTTTTTCTGCCTCCTACACTGTTTTATCTCTTCGATCCTATCATCTGGTATCATCAAGCCAGGTTGTTGCCATTCATGGGCAAAAGCAAGGCTTTCGTGGTCGCGGCCAACGTCACGGAGGCTGATCTTGAACTGTAGTACCCACAACATCAGATTTTGGAGCAACTTAATGGTTTCCACGACTCGGTGTCTGTGTTGGCCACACGCTAGGAATCCTTCCAGTCGAACTTGGCAGAAATCCAGGCCTCCTTAGCTAATATTAGCCTGGTCCAGACCCATCTGATGGAGGAGCTTTGTGCCTTCAAGCAACAGCAGCCCACGTCCACATTCCATCCTCAGATTCCAATCGGGTCACTTTCAGATCCTTATGGGGTCGTTTTCCACCCCGTTGCCTCAACTGTTCCAACCCACCCCACTCTCACACCCCTCTTAACCCCCTTCCGTTGTTCCTTCTCCAACCTGGGGTTCCCCTACTCTTGTTCCCCATATGTTCCATTTTCCCTCCCACCATCTACCACCCTTTGTACCCACTTCTCGTCATCTTCTTTGCACCCACCTCCACCACCTCCACTTCTTTTGGGGACACAACCCACTTTCACTGGCCCTAAACATATGAAGATTGAGCTTCCCTGGACGATCCATACAGCTAGCTGGCTCTCGTAGAAAAGTACATGGATTATCACGAGGTTGATGCGACACACTAGGCCACTATTACGAGGCTCCACTTTACCAAAGATACAGCCCTCTGGTTCAAGTTATATAAACTTCATATTGGATCCGGACAATGGGCCACATTCACGGACTCCCTTCTCCAACGGTTTGGGCCTGTTGACCAATTGAACTTCAACATGTCATTTTCCCATGTTTCCCAAAAAGGCCCGTTGGATGCCTATATCAATGATTTTATTTGGTTATCTTGTCGGGCCCAAGGCTAGTCCGATTCACAACTTTTGGGGGTTTTCATTGGTGGGTTTAAATCGGAACTCCAAGATGATATTTTGGCCTAAGCCCCACACTCATTGTCCCAGACCATCGAGCTTGCCCGCATTTATGACAATAAGCATCAACGCCGCCGCGGCCCTTTTTGTTCCTTCAGCTCGTGATCTCTACTTGCACCATCGACGCCCTCGTCATCGTCCCCTCTACCTCTACCCTCCAAACCAGCTCCCTCCCCACCAAATAGACCCCCTCTCTGTCTCTCTCCAAACCAGCTCCCTCCCCACCAAATAGATCCCCTCCACCTTTACCCGTAGACAATGCCTTTAATTCCCGAAGAAATACTACCCTGAACACACATGTGCCACACCACACTTGCTCCTCTTAAATGTTGCTGCCATCTTCGAGGCCGCCTCCGACCCACTTGTCGATAACCCTTCGACATATTCTGATGAGACCCCATTAGAGGACACTGCATCAGTCACCCTCAACGCTCTGACTTCCCCTAAACGCACATATGGACGTGTGATGCGCTTGATGGGTCATATTGGGTTTCTGCCAATTCGGGTTTTTGTCAACTCCGGGGCTGATTTAAACTTTCTCAACCCCTCTGTCACTTCCCAGCTCGACGTCCGCATTGACCAATCTATTACTAAGCCAGTAACCGTTGCTAATGGCCACCTCTGTTACACCAAAAAGATTGTTTTCGATGATAAAATATAATTGCAGGACTACGTTTTTCTTCCGATATCAGAATTTTGTCAGTAGTTGGATGTGACATGGTACTTGGGGTTGAATGGCTGGAATCTCCAAGCTATATTGGATGGCATTTGAAGGAAAAAATCATAGAGTTTCAACTTAATGGGTGTAACTATCGTTTGGTGGGTCTCTATGCCCCCAACCCCTCACCATCCCCTGCTTTTTCTCAAATGAACTTGGGTTCCCTGGTAATTTCCCTCCTGCAAGATCATTCGCCTCTGGCAACACTTTCTCCCACCCCGTAACCTATTGTCCCACTCTTGGACACATATTTGGACCTTTTGACTGCTCCCACGGGTCTCATTCCTCTATGGGACACTGACTATCGGATCACATTAGTGCCTAACATACAACTGGTGAATGTCCGCCTGTATCGGTATGCCCATGTCCAGAAGGCAGAGGTTGAACGCCAGGTCTCTTGGTCCAGCTCAAGTCCTTTCTCCTTGCCTCAGCTCGAGTCCCTTCTCCTTGTCCACTCTCTTGGTCCACAAAGCTGATAGTCTTTGGAGATTCTGTGTTGACTACTGCGCTCTTAATCAGGTCGCTGTTAAATTTCCTTTCCTAGTACCGATCATTGACAAGCTGCTGGATGAACTCCGTGATGCGACCATCTTCTCCAAATTGAACCTTCGTTTGGGTTTCCACCAAATCCGCATGCATAAGCCCGACATTCCCAAAACTGTGTTCCGCATGCACGATGGCCACTTCGAGTTTCTAGTGATGCCTTTTGGCCTCTGCAATGCTCCAACCTCCTTGTAGGCCTTAATGAATTCTATCTTCAAGCCCTTTCTATGCAAGTTTGTGTTGGTCTTTTTCAACGATATTCTCGTCTTTAGCCCCACCTTGCAGACCCACCTCACGCACTTGGTTTTTGTATTTGAAGTCCTCCGTGCTCATGACTTGAAGGTTAAGGCCTCTAAGTGCTCATTTCGCCAAACCATAGTGGCTTATCTTGGGCATATTATCTCGGCTGCCGGTGTGGTTGTTGACTCTCAAAAGTGCAATGCATTATGGATTGGCCTCCGCCTCACACACTCAAGGGCTTAATAGGATTTTTGGGATTGGTAGGGTACTACCGCAAATTTGTACGACATTTTGGGATTTTGGCTCATCCATTGACAAAGCTCTTGAAAAAAGACAATTTCAAAAGGTCACCCACTGCGGACACCATTTTTTTAGCCCTCAAATAGGCCCTTGCCTCCACTCCCGTACTGGCCCTTTCGGATTTCACCAAGCACTTTACCATTCAATAAGATGCCCTCGTTACTGGCATCAGGGCCGTGTTATCCCAAAACCACCACCCAATTACCTTCCTGAGTAAATCTTTGGCAGACAAGCATAAGGCCTTATCAGTTTATGATAAGAAGATGATGGCAATTGTGTTCGCAGTTAAAAAATGGTGCCCTTATCTGCTTGGGCATCTTTTCACCATCCTGATAGACCATTAAATACGGAAATACTTTCTGAACCAGAGAATCACCACACCAACATAGCAGAAATGGCTCCTCAAGCTCTTAGGTTACAATTACACCTGGAATTTAGTCCGGGTTCCTCGAACACCGCCGCTGATGCATTGTCCCAGCAACATGAGTGTCTCATGCTTATGGGTCTCTCCCAACCTATCTTTGATTGCATTTCAGAAATACAAGTAGAGTATAATCAGGATTCAAAGGCCTCGACTCTTCTCCATACTTTCAACAACAGCCAGCAGCCGCGCGCCCATTTCTTTCTTCGTGGAAACCTTCTGTATTACAGAGGTGGCATCTTCGTTATGGCTTCCTCACCGTGGCGACATCGCATTCTTCAAGAATTTCACTGTTCCCCCGTAACAGGTCACTTGGGATTTCTTCGAACTATAAACGAGTTCGTCGAAACTTCAATTGGCCGGGGTTAAAGACAGCCGTCAAATCCTTTGTTGCCAGCTGCGATATTTGCCAGCGAAACAACTACGAGGCCATTAAACCACCAAGGTTGCTTCAACCACTTCCCATCCCTTATCAGATTTGGACAGATATTGCCATGGACTTTATTAAAGGTTTTCCTCACACCCATGAGCGCAATGCAATTTTAGTAGTAGTCAACCGACTCTCCAAGTATGCCCACTTCATTGCCGTCAAACATCCATATTCAGCAGCCAAGGTGTCATACATCTTTCTCTGTGAGGTCTTATGCCTCCATGGCATGCCTACAACCATTGTTAGCGACCAGGATCGTATTTTCATCAGTACCTTCTGGGAGTCCTTCAAGCTCCACGGAATGCAGCTTTGCCGCAGCTCGGCCTATCACCCCTAATCTAATGGCCAAATAGAAGTCCTGAATTGCACCTTGGAACACTACCTGTGTAGCTTCGTCGGCGACAAGGCCACCTTTGGGGTTCACTGGCTGCCATGTGCGGAGTGGTGGTACAATACCACTTTTCACTCAGCCACCAAGATGACTCCATTTGAGGCTGTGTACGGCTACCTTCCCCCTAGCGTCTCATCATATCTCCCGGGCTCTTCCTCAGTCAACCTTGTGGGCACGACCCTTCGGGACCGAGATGCTTTGCTTCACCTCCTTTGTGCTAATCTACCAAGCTCAAGATCGCATGTGCCATTATGCAAACAAACAGCGCTCAGAGCATGAGTTCAAAGTGGGAGATTGGGTTTTTCTCCGCTTACAACCCTACCGCCAATCCTTTGTCCATCACACCAATCCCAAACTGGCACCCCGATTCTACGGGCCTTTCAAGGTCCTCGCTCGCGTAGGGAAGGTTGCATACACCTTGGACCTGCCTCTTGGTTCCCGTATCCACCCTACGTTTCATGTCTCGCTTCTAAAGCCAAAACTCGCCTTCAACGTGGCTGTGTCTACCGTGCTTCCACCTCTGTCAGATGCGGGGCTAGTGACCTGGACACCGAAGAAGGTTCTGTAACGTGGCATGTTCAAGAGAGGAAACTCGGCTGTCACACGTTGGCTTATCAAATGGATGGGCCTTCCCGACCATGATGCTACTTGGGAGGAAATTGACTCTATTCGTGACCGTTTCCCAGATTTCAACGCTTGAGGACAAGCTCATTCTTATGGGACATGATTGTTAGGACCTCACAAATATTAGACAGCTGTTAATTCCCACCCTTGTGGTCTTTTGTCTTATCTGTGTAGAAGTTGGTTTCATCTAACGGTTGTGACGGTTTTGGTCGATTTTTATGATACTGGTAGTGGAGTCAATGAGACGGTTTCATCAAAAGGCTAGTACTTGAGGTTGGGGATTTTAATGATACTGGTAGTGGAGTCAATGAGACGGTTTTGGTCGATTGCCCGAACCTTTATTTGATCGATTTCAATGGCTGCTGGTTTAAGCAGTTGGTGCTCGAGAATGCTTCGTCCCTCATTGAGTTTTGGGTTGATGTTATGCTCCTAATGGAAGGCTATAATTATTGGAGCAAGGCCGTTAGGCTACTCGAACTAGTGCCTCATCTTAAGCATTTTAGTGTGCAAAATTGGTGGTTTTAAGGTAATTCCCCAAAACTTCTGCCTTGATCAATTATTGTTTTTGTAATTTAATTTTCGCCAACTTTAAGCAAAAATTTGGTATTCTGATGACATTGGTAGGCTACATTTTAATGTTTTTCGGACTTTGAGATATAGCCGTGTGTTTTTGAATGAGTTTGTGTCTTAATATAATAACATGAGAAAGGATTTTTAGCTTGTCCTTAAATCTTGAAGTGACAGAGGGAATAATCAGTGGTTAATTTGTACAAATTGGTCATTAAATAGGTGAATTAAGACTAGATATCGTGCATTAGGATTCTGCTTCTGGCATAGTGATATCAGAGGTGAGTTGTCAGGAAAGTAAAACTTCTATTCACTCTGATTATGGTTCTTCATTGCCTATAGTGCAGTTAGTTGTGAGTTTCATAATAGTTAGGGCATTTCTATTGTTTATGTTCTGATCAATCTGTTCTCATTGTTTCAAATTGGGTTAAGTTTAGGCAGTTTCACCTTTTTTATGTGGAAGTTATGCCAAAATTTCGTGCTACGTGGTTGCCATACTGAATTCTGATTATGCGGAAGACTCCTCAAACATAGGTTTAATTTGGTGTTTTTCGGACTCGGTGATTAATAATAAACTTTCTCATTACTCTGGTTTTGAACCTAATTGCTTGTGGTGCAATAAGTTATTAAACTTTCACTTGGGCATGGAGTTCTCATTGCACGGAATTGTTGTCAAAAATTGAACTACCAAGAAAAGGTCCTGTCTGTTGTTTCTTATACAAAAGCGGGTTCTATCTGGATGATCACTCATTTCAGGATTCGTTGATGCTTAATCATGCCATTGTGCAGAGTTAGTTTTTCTCCTCAATGTTGTGGCTTTGAAGAGTTTCTGGGAGCAGCCATGTGCTTCTTTGCTATACATGTTTTGGTCTGTTTCGAACTCTGTCCACCTCCACCTCATTACTGCTTAGCCTCTATGGTTTTTTTTCCCAACGTACAACCACTGGTCTCTAAAGGTGTTATGTTATGGAACATCTTCTAACATTCATAGTTGCTTTCTGTGCATATGCCCTCAGTTTCTGACATCAAAGCATACTTTCCCCAAAAGTTTTATGCTGTACAATCTGAACCACTTAGAGCTACGAACAGGGTTTACCCAATATGATCTCGTTGGCATGGCTGCATTGCTTAAAATCTCTCCCAATCTCGAGACAATGGTTCTGGATTACCTTTGCAAGTTTAGCGAAGATGTAAGTACTTTTACATACAGAATTGATGTTTCTGTATAACTTATGCTTATCATTTTTTGCCATGTTCTGTGCTCCATATCTAAAATTTGATCTTCTGATTTCCAGGAGAGTCTACCAGGAGAGTTGTTAGATAAACCAGTTGAGTTCAGCATGCCACGTCTCAAGCAAGTTACATTGAAAGTATATAACCCTCAAGTTGATTTTTATCGAGATGTTGATTAGGCAAGAAGTTGTCCTTGAAACCTGAACGATCTGCCGGAGGACCTCCTCCTCCACATCCTCACCTTCCTCCCCACATTGAACTCCGTTCAAACCTCCCTCATCTCCCACAAATGGCTGCCCCTCTGGTCCCGCGTCCCCTCCCTCAACTTCAACTTCCAACTCTTCCCGCCCTACGAGCCACCGTTGGACACCCGCCAATTGTACGCCGATTTCGTCAACCGCGTTCTCATTTCCCTCTCCGATTCCCCTATCCACACGTTTCGCCTCTCTCTCATTTACCACAATCACTACCGCTACCATGTCGACTCCTGGGTTCGATCCGCCGTCACTCACTTCCGCGCCCGGGAGCTCTACTTCGACTTCTTCATCAACCAAAATTTTCACAACGCCGAAGAAGCCGAAACCGAGGATCACCACATGTACGATTTCCCATTCTCTGTTCTGAGAAATGGGTGTTCAGAAATTGAGCCTCACGCGGTGTTATCTCAATCTGCCGGCGAATTTGCCCACCATGCGGTTCGGGTCGATTGGGTCAATGGTTCTCGACCACGTTTATTTGACGGATCAGATGGTGGAGGATTTGATTCTGGGTTGCCCCAATTTGGAGGCTTTCGAGATTCTTGGGTGTCGCGGGCCAATTCATTTGAAGATATGCAGCAAAAGGCTCAAAAGGCTGCGAATTGTATTGGGGTATTATTTTCCTGATGATCCTGAAAAGAGACAGACATTGTTGGTTGATTGCCCTAACATTTGTTCGATCAATTTGGATCTATGTTTCTTACCTGGTTGAGTTTCGTGCCGATTTCGTGCACCGAATCCATCAGTCATATCATCAGTGGAGTAAGGTTCATAGGGTTGTAGAACAAGCGCCTAATCTTAAGATTCTCATTGTGCAAAATTGGTGGTTTAAGGTAAATTCTTGTACCTCTGTTTTGATCAATTGTTGTTTTTGTTGTTTCGATTTTCGTTAACTTTAAGCAGTTCCTTACTGTTTTACTTCATTGTGGTAATTATGCCCAAATATGTTAGCAATGTGGTTAGTCTAACATTTCATTCATAGATTGCCTTAACCTCTGCGAACTCTCGGATTTTCAAATTTTACTGCTTGAATCTCTTTGGGTTTGTTTCCCTACGCATGACCTCTGGTTTCTAAAGGCATTATGTTATTGAACATCTTCTAATACTCGTAATTGTTTTCCATGCATATGCCATCAGTTTCTGACATCGAAGGATACATTCCCCGAAAGTTTCATGCTCCACAACCTGAAGGTGTTAGTGCTGCGAACGGGGTTTACCCAATATGATCTCGTTGGCATGGCTGCACTGCTTAAACTTTGTCCCAATCTCGAGACACTGGTTCGTGAATTCCTTTTCAAGATGGAGAAAGATGTGAGTACTTTTACACACATATTTATAGCAATGCTTGATGTTTCCATGTTGCTATTGCTTATCATTTTACTTAGTTCCGTGCTTCGTATCTAAAACATGATCTTCTAATTCCCAGGAGAGTTTACCAGAAGAGTTGTTAGATAAACCGGTCGAGTTCAACATGCCATGCCTCAAGCAAGTTACAATAGAAGCGTATACTGGGAGCGAAGACGATGATAAGTTTATGAAAATCTTGATGAGGCACGAAGGCGCCCTAGAAAAGATTGTAGTTGTTCCCTTCCAAGGTTTTGAGAATGGCGAGAAGAAGTCGCTT
This sequence comes from Pyrus x bretschneideri, assembly GCF_019419815.1. Taxonomy (NCBI): domain Eukaryota; kingdom Viridiplantae; phylum Streptophyta; class Magnoliopsida; order Rosales; family Rosaceae; genus Pyrus; species Pyrus x bretschneideri. Next base: position 5,999,827 of record NW_025999424.1, on the reverse strand, counting down.
CCTCCGGTGGTATATAGAAGAAGGGTCTCGCAAGTTGGAAGTACGGTCTCCTCCGCAGCACCAAATGGTATATAGACTCCGAGCTTTAAATGGCGAATCCAAAATTCTGAAACAAGACTTTTTGATCGAGTTCTAAGCAGATTTTCTAGTTGAAAAAGAGAATTTTTGAATGATTTTGCGGCATATTTTTTTTTTTTTTTTCTTGAGCAAGTTAATATGCTGGTTTGGGATTTGCTTTAAAGGTGATTAAAAGCATTTTTTATAAGAAAATATTTTTGGAACCAATATTAATGAAAATGCATGTGAATTTTAAAAAAGCACTTTGAAGTGTGTTAAGTGCTTTAAGAATCTATGATTTTCGGTTATTTTAAAAATATTTCCAAACAAATCTTAAAAATATAATATATCATAAGTAATAGAAGGTTTATTTTTAGTTATGTTCTTGAAACTCGATTTTAATCTTCTCAATCCCTCGGAAACTCAAATAATTCTAATACGCATTTTCAAACACCAGCATGTGCGAAGTTGACAATATTCGTCTTTCTCTCTACATTCAAATTTGAATCATTTTCTATTGTAATTAGATGAATTTACAATTTAGTATGAATTAATTATTCTATAATTTATAAAAAATGGTAAAGTTTGAAAAATGAAGAAGATAAAATATTAACAAAATAAATAAAGGGCGGGTAGAGAAAAATCTGCTTCAGTCAGTTCCTCGAACAGAGTTTATAAAATCTTTTGCCGGTTGAAGAAACAGGAATCCAAACCAACCATGGAAGAATTGGGAATCAATGAAATCCCAAATCGAACCCTAAACGATCTCCCCGACGAGATCCTCCTCCACATCCTCTCCCTCCTCCCCACACTCGACGCCGTCCAGACCTCCCTCATCTCCCACAAATGGCGGCCCCTCTGGTCCCGCGTCCCCTCCCTCAACTTCGACTACCAACTCTTCCCGCCGCGCGAGCCGCTCGAATACACCTCCCAGTTCTACGCCGAGTTAGTAGACCGCGTTCTCATTTTTCGCGCCAATTCTCCCGTCCACACTTTCCGCCTCTCCTTCATCTACCACTCTCACTACGGATCCCACGTCGAATCATGGGTCCGATCCGCCGTCACCCGCCTCCGCGCCCGAGAGCTCTACCTCGACTTGTTCGTCCACGACGATTTTCACGATGTGGAAACCGTAAATCACTGGTACGATTTCCCTTTCTCGGTTCTGAGAAATGGGTGTGTTGAGAAATTAGGCCTCACGCGCTGCTATCTTACGCTGCCGGCTAAGCTGTCCACTCGGCGTGTTTGGTCGATTCGGTCCTTGTTTCTCGATCAGGTTTACTTGGCGGATCAGATGGTGAAAGATTTGATATTGGGTTGCCCCAATTTGGAGGAATTGGAGCTCCAAAAGTGTTCGGGCCATCGTCGTCTGAAGATATGTAGCAAAAGGCTTAAGAGGCTAACGCTTGGGATGTTCTTTGAATCTTCTAAACAAAGAGAGACGCTTTTGGTGGATTGCCCGAACCTTCGTTCGATCAGTTTTAATTGCTGTAGCTTTTTCAGGTTGGAGCTTAAGAATGCTTCGTCCCTGGTTGAGTTCCGGGTTGATTTTGTGCATATGATCCACCTATCCTATTCTTATTGGATTAAGGTTGTTGGGCTACTCGAACAAGTGCCTAATCTTAAGCACCTTCATGTGCAAAATTGGTTGTTTATGGTAATCTTTTTATCTCTGTTATGATCAATTGTTGTTCATATTGTTTCGATTGTGCTTAACTTTATGTAGTTTTATTCTTCTTCTGTTGTGTGTGCATACTATGCCAAAAATGTGAGGTATATATAGCAATGTGGTTGGTATTGTGATTGCCGGAAGGCTTTTCGTAGATTGGCGAAATTGGGATGTTTTTCGGACATGGTGGTATATCCATGTATTTTTTATTGAGACTCTTAGGAATTGAAAGAGATAAGAAAGTAAGGCCTTAGTTAGCTTGTCACTGAATCTTGGAGTTAAAAGGAAGAGGAAAAGGGTAATTAGTTTTTCAGGTCTGAGCATCATTACAGGAATTCGGTCGTGTCTATATAGAGGAAATGATTAGTTCCTGACTTTTACAAGTTGGTCATAGATTGTTCTCCCAGGAAATTAAGAAGTGGTGGGTGAACTGCACAGGAAATTAAGAAACGTAATAATGCTCTTTGTGGACTGTTATCTTATTCGTCCGATCATTAATCACATTGGGAGATAAGTTTCTGCAATAAACCTTTTGATGTTGAATAATATAGCCTACATTTTCCGTGCCAGCATTTTTGGTTATTGATAGAACAGAAAGTAGATTTTTGTTCAGTATGGATTACATATTTGTCGTTAAACGGAAAAGAAATTCTTCAGCTGGTTTTTGCACCAACTTGATTGTGGTTCACTAAGTTATTTTACTTTTAGGTCGGGTATTTATTCCCCTCCATCATTCCTTATCCCATAGGTTTGATCCTGTAGAATCTAACCTATGGAATTCTCACTCAGAGTGCATCGATGAGATATTTGAACATAATGGCATTGTACAGAACTTTTTTGAAATATGAACTACCAAGAAAAGGTCTTGTCTATTGTTTTGATTGTCACTAGTTCTAACAAGCAGGATTAAATGATGATTAACCCATCCTGGGAGATATTTTCATATGAAAATCAGTCTCACCGGAAATGAAATCTGGTTGCATGTCTCAGTGACTACTGACCAGCCATGTGGTTCTGTGCTTGACATTTTTTAGTCGCTTTTTAACTCTCCTCATTTCTGTGCAACATTACATTCTTAGATGTTAGAGCCAACCTCTTTGCCTTAAACTTCATGAAATTGGGGATTTTTCAAATATCACGTTTTACTGGCTTTTTCCGCCTCTGTATGACCACTGGTATGCGAAGGGATTATGTTGTTGAGCATTTTCTTATATTCCTAATTGTTTTCTTTGCATATGCCTTCAGTTTCTGACATCAAAGGATTCCTTCCCGGAAAGTTTTATGCTCCACAATCTGAAGATCTTAGAGCTACGAACTGGGTTTACCCAGTATGATCTTGTTGGCATAGCTGCACTGCTTAAACTTTGTCCGAATCTCGAGACAATGATTCTAGTATACCCTCGCAAGTTTGACCCGGATGTGAGTATTTTTACAAACATATAATTATAGCAATGCCTAGTGTTTCAGTGTTACTATTGCTTATCATTCTTTTATATGTTCCTTGCTGCACATTAAAACTTGATCTTGTAATTCCCAGGAGAGTTTACCAGAAGAGTTGTTGGATAAACCAGTTGAGTTCAGCATCCCAAGTCTCAAGCAAGTTACGATCAAACCGTATACAGGTACAGAAGATGAAGGTAAGTTCGTGAAAATCTTGACTGAGCAAGGAGTTGTCCTAGAGAAGATTGTACTTGTTCATGGCCAAGTTGAGAACAGAGTAGTCGTTCTGAAGTCGGTTCCCCCGGTTGTTATGTATAAAAAGGGTTCACAAACTTGGAACTACTCTCTCCTCCGCAACTCCAATTAGAAAATGGACTTTGAGCTTAAAACGGGAATCCATCGGCTCCGTCTCGTTCCAAGGTTTGCTGTTGTTTGAACTTGGATTATGAATCTTAGATTACATGGTTATTACAGATATCAAAATCTTATTTCGAGTTTGTTTGCGAATATCTTCCGTCTTATTTCTTTGTCAAAATGACATGTTTTTATTAGACATAGTTGTAAGGTTGATCGTGTCCATATTATTCCCTTTATCATGCTTTGATTCCATTAGAATTGGTCTTGTTTACAATGTCATACCAAATCTTACTTGTTCAACAATCAACATGATAAGATAATACAATGTCTTATTTGACTAATTGGGATCGACTGCATTAATCCTAGAACGTCATTGCGCTAGGTTCTGTGTGACACGCCTGACCTTGATATTCCCCAAACATTAGGATAGGCACGTGTTAGCCGACATTTGAAGGTGATGAAGCCATGTTAGAATGCATGAGAACAATAAATAAATAAGACTTATAAATTTAAATGTAATTAATATGCAAATGAGAAATGTGTTTAGAGCAAACAACTAATTGAGAACACTAAAAGGAAATAATATAAAATTGAATGAACAAAGGAATAGGTCATACATTGAGAGGACTCAACGATGCCGATGCGGAAGTGTCTTGACGCCAGATTGTACGCCTTGAATCTAAATCCTGAGGGGGCGTAAAACAAACATGAGTGGACCAAGTTGATATATATATATATATATATATATATTATTGAAACAGTCATCAACATACAAACTCGCAGAGTTTAAAGAAAACTCATAACATAATATGTAATAGGTTTTCGAAAACCCTAGCATGCCATAAAACCTTCATAAAACATATCTCGTATATAGTGTGCTAACTAGTCATATCCCATTTACCTGTGGTGTGCCATAAAACCTTCATAAAACATATCTCGTATATAGTGTGCTAACTAGTGGTATCCCATTCACCCGTGGTGTTCAATAATTATATCTCTCGGCCCGCAGCCAACATTATGTCTCTGGGCCCAAAACCAGAGATTATTTCTCCCAACCCGAAGCCAACAACTATGTCTCTCACCCGTAGGTAGAACAGTGACCACTAGATGAGCACAAAACATTGAATATACTCTTTCCAAACATAGGTACATATATCTCAAAAACATCTTTATAGCATATAGTTATCCATCATATATACTATAAAGAAGTGTGTAAAAACATGTTCATAAATAGTATATAATCATCCATCATTTATACTACAATGAACATAAGTTCGGTAAAATATGGTATTCCAAAATATTCGCAGTAAAGCATGATATAATATAAGTGTAAATCTAATTTACTCATAAAACGTAACCATTAAATCATGCTTTTCATATATGCATTTCTACTATTAAAACATGCATTTTAGAAGGAGTCCACTCAAAGATACTTCGTCGTCAAGAGCCACGCAAACTAGCGAAGACGGAAATGCCATAATAAATGCACCTAAGCACATAAATGGTCCAATTAATAAAACTATACTATAATGATTGAATTTGAGAAAAACAGAGGTAAAAAACGAATTCAGAACGTCGAATTACCCTAAGAAGGGTCCCTGGTAAATTTCAAAAAAGTCAACAAAAAACCAACACTGGAATATTCCAGAGAATATTCCATCGAGTTTGGCTTGGGTTAACAGCTAGGTTGGGCTTGGCAAACTGGGCTGGGTTTGGTTGCCTGGCCCAAGGTTTGAGGGCTGGGTTTAACGGGCTGGGGTTGGGTTTAGTTGGTTTTGGGGTTGATGGGTTGGGCTGAAGGCCCATGTTAGTAAAGCCCAAAGGCTTGGGGCCTTAAGGTTTTGTATTGGGGCTTGGGCTGCCCAAATGGGCTAGGTTACTTGGGTCGGCTTTTGGCATGTTTGTTAGGTGGGTCGTCGGAACCAAAGAGATCTAAACCATTGGTTTCCTCAGTTGTGGCCAGAGTCGGCCGGAAAAAGGCCTAGAAGCCACTGGCGTTCGCTGGAAACTGGGAAAGGTCTTCCCAAGGTGTTCTTCGTCAAAAAACCACAAAAAACTAATTAGAAACGTCTCCAAAACACTCCTAAACAAGATCAAGGGAGTTCCAAAAGCTTACCATGGTCGAGACTGGGGATGCGGTGTACAGTGGCCACCCACGGTGCCACGAGACGTGGAGAGCTTGTGTGCTTCTCCTTTTCTCCAGATTTCGTGGAACTCACAAGGAGAGAAGAATGATGGTGTGGGTGGTGGTCGTTGGAGTGGGTATAATGATGGTGGTCTCGATGATTGCTCATGTGCAATGGCGTAGCCACCCACAAGGCTAAGGTGGGCTGTAGCCCAGGGAGGTTTTCTGTAAGGGTAGTGTTATCCATGCACTCATTTTTACTTTTTACACACCTCTTTTAATTGTCGGTTGTTCGGATCGAATAAATTGAAGATGATCACTAACAAAATATTAATTAGGCTGTGTTGGAAGTAAAATGGGTTTGTGAATAGATCTATTCTTTTGTAAACTCATGCTTATAGCCTACTCAATTTCAATACAAATTATTATTTTGACGTATATTTAGTAGATGAGAGGTAGTGAATAATACGTTTTACGCTAAAAATTATAAATTAGTTCTATCTCTAGTCCCCTTTATTTACTTATTCTTGATTTAATTAGTAGGTTAATTATTTATATGGTCCTTGAATATATCGGTTAGGATTATGATTTTGAGAATAGTTTATAATATATTGTTGTTCTTTTATATTGATTATTATACAATTTTATATAAGCAAAAAAAAAAATAAACATATAATTTTATGGTATTGTTTTCAGCTAGCCCATCCAAGAAAAAAAAATCCTAGCTCCACCCTTGCTCATGTGGAGGAGAGAAGAGCGAAGACGAGGGAGAGACAGAAATGGAACAAAGTGGGAAAGAGAGAAAGAGAGACTTGGACCCCAGAGAACAAAACCAAAACAAATGGGCCCAACGTGCACACACATTAAGACCAAAAAACAATTTTTTTTAAAAATCCCAAACTTAATGAAATTACAAAGATACCCCTTCGTACAGTAAATTTCGAGACGGGTTACTACACTGCGCCTCCTAGTTGAATGAGTCTCTTTTTGCTCTCTCTCGAAGTTTGGGTGTAGCGTTAACGATGGTTTGTCTATGCTCTTAAATTATTTCTTATGAAAAAGGAAAAAGAAATTAAATCGATTACACAGACTGTTTATTCTCTCTTTATTATATCCTGATTAAATAGTTAATTGACTTTAATATTTAATGAGGATTAGACTCCGCCCAAACCTCTCCTCCCACATCAAGAAACCACAATTCGTTTGGTCAACAATCCAGAGAAAGCATGGAAGATGTAAGCAATGAAGTTACGAACCGAAACTTGAACGATCTCCCTGATGATATCCTCCTCCACATCCTCACCTTCCTCCCCACACTCGACGCCGTCCAGGCCTCCCTCATCTCTCACAAATGGCACCCCCTCTGGTCTCACGTTCCCGCCCTCAACTTCAACTACAAACTCTTCCCGCTGCGCGAGCCGCCATTGGATACCCGCCAGTTCTACGTCGAGTTCGTTGACCGTGTTCTGGTTTCCCGCACTGATTCCCGGGTCTCCACTTTCCGCCTCTCTTTCATCCACCACAATCACTACAGCTCCCATGTCGACTCTTGGGTGCGATCCGCTGTGACCTGCCTCCGCACCCGCGAGCTCTATCTCGACTTCTTCATCCACAAAAAGTTTCACAACGAAGGTACCCGAACTAACTGGTACGCTTTCCCTTTCTCTGTTCTGAGAGATGGGTGTGTTGAGAAATTACGACTTACGCGATGTGATGTTATATTGCCCCCTGAACTGTCCACCATGCGGTTTCGGTCAATTAGGTCATTATTTCTCGATCAGGTTTACTTGTCGGACAAGATGGTGGGGGATTTGATACTGGGGTGCCCCAGTTTGGAGGATTTGGAGCTTCAAAACTGTTGGGGGCATCGTCATTTGAAGATATGTAGCAAAAGGCTCAAGAAGCTTGTACTTGGGCATTTTTATGATGATTCTTATATCCGAGCGAGGATTTTGGTCGATTGCCCAAACCTTTGTTCGATTAGTTTTGATTGCTGCAGCTTTTATATGTTTGAGCTGAAGAATGCGTCATTTCTGGTTGAGTTTCGTGTTATTGTGCACCTGATCGATCTATCCGATTGTTATTTGAGTAGGGTTGTTAGGCTACTCGAACAAGTGCCTAATCTGAAGTATCTTTATGTGCAAAACTGGTGGTTTAAGGTAATCTTTCTAACTTCTGTTCTCATCAGTTATCGTTTTTATTGTTTTGATTACGGTTAACTTTTTGCAGTTTCATTCTTGTTCCGTTCGTAAAGGGATTGTATTGTTGAAGTTGTTTTCTTTGCATACGTTCTCAGTTTACGACATCAGATTTCTTGCCTGAAAGCTTTAGACTCCACAATCTGAGGCTATTAGAGCTACAAACAGGGTTCACGCAGTATGATCTCATTGGCATGCTTGTACTGATTGAACTTTCGCCCAATCTCGAGACAATGATTCTGGAACACCAACACAAGATTGAAGCAGATAATGTGAGTACTTCGACACACTTCATTCTTCATGTTTCTTATGCTTATCGTTCTTTTTTAGGTTCCGTGCTGTACATCTGAAATTCGATCATGCAATTTCCAGGAGATTTTATCAGAAGAGTTGTTAGATACTCCAGTTGACTTAAGCATCCCGAGTCTCAAGCAAGTTACTATCAAACCGTATACCGGAACCGAAGATGAAGCTAATTTTGTGAACATCTTAATCAGGCAGGGAGTTGTTCTGGAAAAGATTGTACTCGTTCCTGGCCAGGTTGAAGAGAACCGAAGAGTTGTTCTGAAGCCGCTTCCTCCGGTTGTTCTACAAAGGAAGGATTTCCAAAGTTGGAAATGTACTCTCTCCTCTGCAACACCACCTGTGGATAATTGACAAGTTATTGTGAGAGGGACGTTTTATGCATTTGTAATCAATTGTTATTCCGACATTTTAATATCTTACTCTCAATAATTGACTCTTATTTGTGCTGGCCGTGAACATCTAGATGGTCATGACTAGTCAATTATATACAACGTGTGGACCTCAACTACAAACTTTCTCGCGTTGCCTCTTGGAATATGGTTTTGGACATATTGCGAAGTCTTTATAGAAGTGACATTTATGGGATCATGGCCAACTAATTTCATAGAATCTCAACAATCTCTCACAATGATTATCTATTTACATTTCAACTATCAAATGTGTGATAACATTTTTTTAGGGGAGCGTTATTGGCACTCTAAAAATCACATTCTACACTCCTTAAGTGTATTTTTCTTTCTAAATATAGAATAAAAAAATTGGAATATAGAATGAGAATTTTGAAGTGCCAATAACAATTCCCTTTTCTTTTTAATAGAAGATATACTCTTACACTGAATTATACTAAAATGAAGGGGAAAGTTTGAACTTGGGACGTAATAGGCTAAAAAGAAAAGCCCCCACAATTAAGATAATCCACCACTTGGGATTTGATTACATTATTTAACAATAAAGAGAAATTAGGATCATTTAACAAATTTTCTAAATTAAAAAAAAAAAAACCCTCAAAATGCTTAATAAATTAAGAGGCTAACTACATTTTACCCCCTCAAGGTTTGAGGTGATTTTTAAAATGGTCTTGAGGTATTTCTCGCATTGCATCCACGGTTGTCTAAATATCCATTTTTTAAATTTACTATTATTAAGGGGGGTGGGGGGAGAGTTTATTTATTTAATTTTTTTAGTATATCGACGTTTTTACACTAAGGAAAGGAGAATTCGGCTAAGCTACATAATGTGCAGCCTAATTTGGTATCGAATTCGTCATCCACGAGATTCAAACCTAAGACCTCTCACTTCTAAGCGGGAAAGAATACCACCAGACCGTAGTACTAAGTGGCAAGGGAGGGAGGAGAGTTGAAACTATTGAATTAATTTTGGGGAGGGTGGAGTTTCGAACCCATGACAAGTGGGTGGAAACCTAACATCATATTCATTAGGATATTAGACCACATCGTCTGCATTTATCCATTAAGTTGATGAGTTTTTTTAGTCATTGTGGTATAAATGTAGCATACATTTTATCAAAATTACAGGTTTCGTGCTCACCGTGTCATGAATTTAAAGAATATTCAAATACTTCATTAGACAAAAAATGTAAATTGATACAATTTGAAAACCTTAAAGGACAATGCGAGAAAATTAAAACATCATGACTCATTTTAAAAATCAACCTGAGAGGGTGAGATGAGTTAGCCCTAAATTAAGTTTCTCAAAATTTTGAGTTTACTACTCATAATTTGTTCGTCTCACTGTTATGTTATATATAAAGTATATATTTTTTTCACTTTTTTAATTTATGTTAATTTTTTACGTCAAATGTTTAGGTAACTAATGGCATGGCGTTGCTTTGGACTAACAAAAAGTATAAAAATATGTTTGGGTAGATCAAACAGAAGAAATTTTATAGTGTGCTCTCAGCACGGCTTGATAAATCAAGTCTAATAATAAAATAGGTTGAAAATTTAGAATTTTTTTTAGCTAATTGTATAATTATTGTACTAGACGTTATTGTACTAGATGTGTTTCCGGCACAGTGGAAAAACAGAGGATTTATTGAATATAGCCAAATATTAGCCCCTAATTTTAAAAATGTCAAGTTTTATAAAAATCTTCAAATATATCCAAAATATCACTTAAATATACACCAATACCCTTAAGCTTTAAACCTAATAACCTAAAAACCAAAACCCTATTAGATGAAGAGTTATCACGGCTAAACCTAAAAATGACACTTTCTCTTATACCAGTTGACATACCCCAACCCGGAATGTCCACCTGGACATCCGAATCACGATGTGATTACCGACACCTAGAAGGTGACGAAGCCATAAAGTGTAATGATGTGAGAAAAGTGAATAAATTAAAACCTAAAGTGACTAATTTAGAGTGCGTGTGTGAGTGGGACTGAATCTATATCACACAAGTGATGTCAGAGCATAGATAAATTACAGTAAAAGAAGAGTAAGGACATTTATATCGAAAGGAGAAGTCTCCTACATGACAGCTTTTACCAACAATCCTCGTCGTCATGAAATCTCTGCCACTAAAATCCTGGAGGGGCGAAAACAAGAGTGAGTGGGCCTGAAAATAAAGTTTTGTAAAACCTTTTCAAAAAATGTAACTCATCACTATAAAACAAGTATATGATTTTCCAAAAATATTATAATACTAGTAAGAAATATGGTACCCTGCAGCAAAAGTGAGTGAAAAGTGTAGGGTACAGCAACAAGGTATCTCAACATTAAATCACAAAACGTTATTACAAGAAATCAATGCTCATTAATTTATGTAGGCACACAAGTCTACTGTAGAGATATTCAAACAATGGAACAGGCTGGGTGTAGGTTTTACATTCTAGTACTATATCACGTGAGTTGCGCTAGTCGCATCACATACAAGTCCAACACATCACACAAAATGACAGGCTAGCACCTAACTCTGGATCCAAAGCAAATGGAAACGGTGCATGTGAACTACACATGAAGCTAGTCCTTGGCCCAAGACAATACAAATAACTAAGAGACACTGTACAAACATGTAGTGATGAGTAGATAAAACGCAAGGATGTCATGTTACAAGTTTATGCTAAAAAATAATATTAAAAACATAAAATGTACGAAATGTCTATTTGTAAAGCTAAACATGACATGTCACATCGTAATATATAAAAGCATTTGTTGAGAAAATCACATATACATATATATACATAAAAACAAAAGACCCACTCACGTAACCAAAGCATGCTCGCCCTTGGTGAGCCTTATCGTTTGTTGATCCAAATAAGCGTGTACCTATACCAAGTCACATTGACTTTAGCAAAGTACTTAAACATAAATCATACCCAAAATGGACAGATTAACTATAATCTGTCCAAATTTCACATTTTACAAAATTGCCCCTCAAATTAGAGGTAATTGCAAAAATGCTCCCAATTTCTTAGAGTTACCAAACAGCCCTAAAGCTTTAACAAATTTTGCAATTTGGTCCTTGTTGTAAAAACAATACGGCAACATCATTCTTTTCTAAAATTTCCCACTAAACCAGCATATACTATATGAATTAGAAGTTGGGACAAGAGAAACATAAGTATACCAGAGGGTCTTAAGGTGGCTTGCAAAATCGAATTTGGCCGAAATCTTACGGGCCCATAAAGGGTTTTCGTTACGTTTCATAGTAGTAGTCATGCAATCGAGCTTGCAAGGCTCAAACTAGGTCTAGATAACTTGAAGATGGGACAAAATGGGCATGGCCTTGTCAAAACGGCAAGATTTGGCTAGAATCTTTGTCGGAGTTCTCTGCAAGAATAAGAGAAGAAAAGACATATCAAGCCTCTGGTTTTAGCTCACGATGTGGGTTCTAAGTTTACATGCAAGTTCGAAACCAAGATAGAAAACGGAAACTAAAATGAGAGGGAGTAGAATGGAGGCTTACCAAGTCTAGAGCTCGAGAACTCGTTGAGGTATGTGATGAATTGTAGTGGAACCCATTATGCAGAACTAGGCTTGGCTTGGTGTCCTTAGTAGATTGCATGAGGGTGTTGGCAGCTATCAGAGTGTGTACGAAGGGTTTCAGCAAGTGGTGGTGATGGTTTTTTTTCTTCTTTACTTGGCCAAGAGAAATAAGGAATGCAAAGAGACAGAGTTACGGGAGGCAGAGAGTAGAGATGTGAGGAAAATGAGTGGAAATAGAGGAAAAGTGATGGAGTGGGACGTGAGGGGGAGAGAGAGAGAGAGAGAGAGAGAGAGAGAGAGAGAGAAAGCTTTGGATCCATCAATCATCACCTGAACCCCTCCATAATTTGGACTTGAGTTAATTTCTATGAAAACAAAAACTCTTGTTTCACTATTTGATTAGATCTTTAATTCCCAAGAGAAACAAATAAATAGTAGAAGCCATGTGGAGCATCTTTTCAAGAGGAAATCCTCTTATTCCCCGATTTGCCCAATTTGCCAAATTAGCGATGAAACTGTGGAGCATCTTTTCCTTCAGTGTCTGTGGGTGGAAACAATCTGGTTTGGTGAGGTGCTAAACTATAGGGTTGATAGGGATGACATCTCGACATGGGCACAATGGCTTAACTCCCTTATCAAATCCAGTTTCAGGGCTAATCAGGATAGAGCTTGGTTGCTTTCTCATGTTGGAAGGCGAGATGCAACTTCCTTTTTTAACCAAATCAAAATTAATCCTTCACCAGTCCTGCTTGCCATTTCGAATGTGGTTGGTGCATTTTTTGTGGCAGCCCGCACACCTATGGATCCTTAAACCTCGAACTCATGTAGTTGTGTTCAAGTGGTTCAATGGTCCCTTCCAATTTTTTCGTTCATCAAAATCAATGTTGATGCAAGCTGGAATGCATCCAATGGATCATGCTATGTGGGGTTGGTGGTGCGAGACGCTAAGGGTAAGTTTTTGGCAGCATCAAGGTATGCAATTACGGCACAGAATGCTGCTCAGGCCGAAGCCTTGGCACTTCTTCACGGATGTCAAATGGGCATCTATTTGGGCGACATGTTGGTTATTGTGGAATCCAACTCTCTCGAATCTATCTTGTGCTTAAGAGATTCGTTGGAGATTGGCAGCTGGGAGACTTACCCTACTTTGGTGAAGGTCAAGCTCTTAGGGGATTCCTTCCAAGACTGTCGCTGGTCTTGGATTCTAAGATCAGCCAATATGGCGATGGACTTGTTAGCGTCGACGAGATTTCTTAAGATGTGCGATGTTTCGTGGGTCGACTGACCTCCATCTTCATTGGTTAATGTCCTTAACAATGATGGTTTACCTTGTTCACCTTAATTTATGCATTGTTTAGATTTTTCTATGCCTAGCTAGTTGTTTGCCTCGATGTAAGCTTTCTGTGTCATCTTGGTATCTTCAACGTGGTAATGAATTTTCAGTTTCTAAAAAAAAAAAAAAACAAATAAATAATATAGTATGAATAACTATTATTTGACCAAAGAAAAAAAATTCAAAATAATTAAATATAACTTTGAGGTATTTGTTTCCTTCCCAAGTGACCCCACCATCATCGTCTGGGTTCTACCACAATTTCCATCATATGATTACATGGATCAACACCACCTATATCACAACATTATAAAATACTCTTTCATTTTTTTTAAATTATCTTTATGGGGAAAAGTAATTGCAGCAGTACAGATGATGAGAGTTGAGAGATGATAGCAAGTGAGTGGAAAGAGAGAGAGTGACATGTGAGAAAAGACTCAGGAGAGGGGTTTGCTGAGATGAGGGAAAAAGCAGAGGAAGATGGTACAATACATCAAGCAATGGTAAAGATAATCAGGAATAGATGAAGAAGTTGATGAAGAAGGGCAATATACTATTTTCATATAGCAGTAAGTGAATGATAACCTTTCATTGACAAAACAAATCTAATTTTTCTAATGGGAATTGTTATTAGCACTCCAAAAATCTCATTCTACATTCCAAACTTTCTATATTATGAAAGAAAAATACACTTGTGATGAGTGTAGAATGAGATTTTTGGAGTGCCAATAACACTTCCCTTTCTAATATGCTTTTTACACTTTCTAAGAATACAACAGTCTCTCGATTCACTACCAGTCAATGATAACCTTCAAAACAGAATTCGGACACGGACAACACCCTTAATAATGCAAAGGTGTGGAAAATTAAATACGAAACACATATAATCTAAAGGAAAATTGAGATCAATAACGTTACAAAGATTAACAGTTCATTCTTCGATAAATATTCAATCGAAGGGAGAAACTACAAAAGCAAAGAGAAAAAGTAGATGAGAAAGAAAAACAAGAAATTAACCATCTATGCTCACCTTTGTTTAGGGGTGCACAAGTCTCCACCAACACTCGATGCCTTCACTAGATCTCCACCATTATTTAGATTTAGCCGTGAGAACTCTTCATCTAATAGGATTTTTATTTTTCAATTTATTAAGTTTAAAGCTTAAGAGTATTTTTGTTTATTTAAGATGCTGCTTGGGAGGAGAATGGTTCATATGGGGGTATTGGGGTTGTAGTTCGAAATGCCACAGGAGGTTTCATGGCTGCAATGGTGAGTCGGGAGTGTGAGATTGGTTCGACAATGCATGCAGAAGTTGCAGCTACATGGGCAGCAGTTGTGTTTGCGCAACGATGGAGTGAGGAACAGGTACAGATGGAAGGTGATGCTCTATTGGTGGTAGCTGCTATGCCGGATCAACATTGCATGGTCATCTTGGTCATCTCTTTGCGGATACACGACAGATCCTTCAGGGGTTTAAGCAATGGAAGATTTCTTTCGGACCTAGAGAGACGAATAAAGTGGCACATCGACTTGCACGGTTGAGTCTTAAGCTTGATCATCCACTTTCTTGGTTCGAAGAACCTCCTGATGGTATTAATGATTTATTATTCAAGGATAGTCTTAATAATTAATTGGTACGAGACTTTTTTTTTCTTTGATCGAGTTGAAAGCCTTTCAAGGTTTTTATTGAGATCCATTATTAACGCCCTATCCTCAATTATGTACGTATTTTTCTATTCAATAAATATCGTACTTATCTTAAAAACATGGTATTTAAATAAAAATTAACCTTTTTAAAATTAGAAACTAATATTTGATTATATTTGATAAATACTCGAAAACACTTGCAAAACAGATTCTGAGTAGAAGTAGGAAAAGCTGAAAATTGGAAGTAGAAAAATGCAAATTACCAATTAAAAATGCTTCCCCGATTGCAGGAGCATTTTACACGAGAGAGGAGATGGAAGAAGATGAGGCAAGCGATCAAAACCGAAGCCTAAACGATCTGCCGGAGGACCTCCTCCTCCACATCCTCGCCTTCCTCCCCACATTAGACTCCGTCCAAACCTCCCTCATCTCCCAAAAATGGCGCCCTCTCTGGTCCCGCATCCCCTCCCTCGATTTCAATTTCGAACTCTTCCCGACACGCGAGCTGCCGTTGGACACCCGCCAGTTCTACGCCGAGTTCGTCGATCGCGTTCTGATTTCCCGCTCCAATTCTCCCGTCCACACTTTCCGCCTCTCCTTCATCTTCCACGGTCACTACCACTCCCACGTCGACTCCTGGGTGCGATCCGCCGTCACCCACCTCCGCGCCCGGGAGCTCCACCTCGACTTCTTCATCCACAGAGACCTTCACAACGACGAAACCCGTGATCACCGATACGATTTCCCATTCTCTGTTCTGAGAAATGGGTGTGTTGAGAAATTGAGCCTCACGCGGTGTTATCTTACTTTGCCGGCGAAATTGTCCACCATGCGATTCTGGACGATTCGGTCCTTGCTTCTCGATGAGGTTTGTTTGCATGACCAGATGATGAGTGATTTGATATTGGGTTGCCCCAATTTGGAGGATTTGGAGCTTCAAAACTGTTGGGGCCATCGTCGTTTGAAGATATGTAGCAAAAGGCTCAAGATGCTGGCATTTGGGTTCTTCTATGATTCCGAAATCAGAGAGACTCTTTCGATTGATTGCCCAAATCTTTGTTCGATTAGCTTCGATTGCTGTAGCTTTTACGAGGTTGTCCTCAAGAGTGCTGCGTCTCTCGTTGATTTTCGTGTCCAGATTGTGAACATAATGGAACAGTACTATGACTCGTGGAGCAAGGCACTTAAGCTAATTGAACAAGCGCCTAATCTAAAGCATCTCGATACACTAAACTGGTGGTTTAAGGTAATTTTTATTTATTTATCATCTCTGTTCTGATCAATTATAGCTTTTCGAGCTCGATCGTGGTTTTAGGTTGTTTAATTGTGTTTTTTTTTTTTTTTTTTTGTTTGTTATAATTATGTCAGAGATTTGAGTAATATGTAGCAATGTGGTTGGTACTCTGATCATGTAGAAAGCTTCTGATAGTCATAGATGGGTTAAATTCTTGTGTTTTCGGATCTGGTGGTATAGCTGTGTTTTTTCGAGTGAGATTGATAGAGACAACGTTGATTGTTAATGATAAGTGAGGCTTTAGCTTGTCACCGAATCTTGGAGTCGACTGAAAGATGGAAAAGGTAAGTAGTTGTTGAAACTCTGCTCATTGTTGCAAACATTTGGTCTAGACCGAGGGAATTGGATAGCAATTGGTCATTAGGTTTCAATATATAAGTTTATTAAGACAAGATATCCTGCGCTTATGTTTCTGCTGCTGGCATTGTTACACCTTGGTGAGTCTTCAAGAAACGTAAAACTTCACTCGGCTTATTGTTCCTCATTGCCTGCAGTGCAATTTGTTTTTAAATTCTTTGTTCACCTCACGTATGTGCAACATTAAATTCTTTGATGACTTTCAGATGGTCAATCTCTTTGCTTTCACCTCCGTGAACAGGGGGATTTTTCAAGTTTCACTTTTTGCTGCTTAGCCTCTTTGGATTTTTTTCCCCTACATATGATAACCACTGGTTTTTAATGGGATTACGTTGTTGAACACCTTCATGTATTCCTAATTGTTTTCTTTTCATATGCCCTCAGTTTCTGACATCAACGAACTCCTTCCCCGAAAGTTTTATGCTCTACAACCTGAAGCTCTTAGAGCTACAAACAGGGTTTACCAAGCATGATCTCATTGGCATGGCTGCGCTGCTTAAACATTGTCCCAATCTCGAGACAATGATTCTAGAATACTCTTTCAAGTTCGGGGAACATGTGAGTATTTTTACAAATATAATTATAGCAATGCTTGATGTTTCGTTGTTGCTACTGTTTTTCCTTCTATTTTACGTTCCGTGCTGCATATCTAAAACTTGATCTTCCAATTCCCAGGAGAGTTTACCAGAAGAGTTGTTAAATAAACCAGTTGAGTTCAGCATCCCAAGTCTCAAGCAAGTTACAATCAAACCGTATATAGGAACAGAAGATGAAGGTAATTTTGTGAAAATCTTGACTGAGCAAGGAGTTGTCCTAGAAAAGATTGTACTTGTTCCTGGCGAAGTTGGCGAGTACGGAATAGTTCTGAAGCCGGTTCCCCCAATCGTTCTGTGTAAAACGGATTCACAAACTTGGAAGTACTCTCTCCTCCGCGACGCCAGATGACTCTGAGATTTAAATTGGGAATCCTTCGCCTTAGCCAAATTCCGTCTTATTTCTTAGGTTAGATGATAATTGGATGGATCAAATATTTTCTGAGTTTTGCTTATGATTATTTTCCGTCTCATTTCTTCGTAGAAATGGCATGTTTCTGTTGGAGATAGTTGCTAGGGTTGCCAATCGTGTTTCCATCATGTTCCCTCCATCTTTTGATTCCACAATAATTGGTCTTGTTTACATCGTCCCTTTTATACAAACAATTGGATAATCTACACTAATTCATCTAATCTTTCAAAATTAAAAAAAAAGAAAAAAAAAAAGAAAAATCATCTAAAGATGGGCAAGGAAGGTTTTGGACTCCGAACGTAGCAAGTTAAAGATGGAGGTCTTATCTGTTAGAGCAATGTGCCACCAGTTGCTTGTCATTTCAAATATTACTTGTTCAACACTCAACGAGATAAATATAAATTAGGGGTAGTGCTATCCACACACTTATTTTTACTTCTTACATATCCCTCTCAATTTTAGGCCGTCTGATCAAATGAATTGAAGAAGATCAATAACATAAATTAACAATAGTGTGCACGAGGTAAAAAGAGGTAGTAACACTTTCCTAATTTAGAATTAAATATCCAGTTATTATAGGTTTTAAGGAAAAATAGGTACCCAGCTTACTTTGTGTGTCAAGACAAGTGTAGGGATTGTATAATTATTTTACCTACATATTTGCCCATATTGCACAAGACCCAAGCCTACCCGACCCATCGCCGGAAAAGGTCACCGAAAGTTTTGATGGAACATTTTTCCATCATCGGAATTTTGTCGGAATATGTTTCCAAATTGTAATGATTGTACTGATGGTAGAAGAACCACATGATTTGATATCGAACACAAGTGTTTAATTTCTCCAAATGATATTTTTCTTTCTTTTCATCAATTTGGGGAAGAAACAAAATATATAAAACAGTGAAATAGAAGTTTCCGTTAAAGGTAAGGGTGCACAAAATAAAATTAAAAGTTCTTATGTTCAACATGTCTCTTCGTGTGTAAGGTAAATTAGCACAACATCCGAAACTCTAAATTTCAGAAAAATTAGCTGCCATAGACGCTAGTCCCGAGAGTTGTAACTTCATAGATCGGGATAAAGACTTGTTATTAAATTTGTTTTGTCGACCAATTGATGCGGCATATTTATCTATGCAGGTTTTATCGAGAATATATTTTGAAGGCGGCCTACCTTTTAGGGGATTGTATATTTATTCTTATGGTTAAGAAAGGTATGATATCCCTGGTTTAGCATGCATCCTCAGGAGCTCTCCTAATGTTCACACTATCCAAGTTCTAATATCCCCCAAATAGAACGAATGGGGTAAGGCCGGTCTGGCATAGTTCAACATGCTTTTATATTTTAAAATACCACTTCCAAATCCCGACGATATGTGCTTTTCAGTTCACCTATCTGATTGATTCATTTATCTATTCTAAAACTAGAGTTCGAAATGGAATAAAATTTGTTGGACAATGCTGGCTGAAGAGCAATGCTAGGAAAACTGAAGCCCAAACCTTGAGTTCTTTCCCGTGTCACCTAAATGTGGTGTAGATTCTTGTTGAGGCCGATATAGAAGAACTTGAGAGTGCAGTTAAGATGACAAGCTTTTCGCTGGAACAAGGTACAGGCTTGCAAGAAGTTGTTCTTCATTTGCCGCAATCTAAAGCCAATAATCTAGCTTATTGGGAGTACTATAATATTGGTCTATTGGGACTGATCTGTCCCAGCATCTCCTCATGTCAACATATCACTATTTCCAGCTCCTTCCAAGTACACAAGTGGTTAACAGAACTTAAGTCCAATCGTTTTTGTTGTAGATTTCCTCCATTCCTCCTGTTTACTTTAAGTGCTGCTGGTTCTTTTAATGTTCCATGTTGAAGACTGAATGTATTGGGTTTTTTATATTTTTTATTATTAGGTGCTATGCATGCGACTTATAAGATGTACTCATGTACTTATGCGCCTAGTAGCTATAAGTACCAACTTTACTGGAGTAACTTTCTTGGACATGGTGGTGGTAACTGTTTCTCATTTCAACTGCATGCATTGTGAATGGAAGAAAAGTTTCTTGGCCAATCTGGATACCACAGTAGCAAGTTTTTACATTCATACCAATTTTTTATTTATCTATTTCGTAATAGGGTTAGTCTACGGCAGCGATATGTGCATCTGAAAATAAGGGTGACTACATGTATACTGGCATTGAAGTTCTACCCACAATAACTGTAGAGGTTTTAGTAGAACAGCTTAGGATGCGAAAAACAAAAACACTGGAGTTAGATTGAAAAACTTTATATTTTCTTACACTTATCAGCCCCCGTGTTAGGTTTCCTCCATTCATCCAAGCTGCTTAAACCATTGTGGAAGGATATATAAAATCAGGATAATAGTGACGAGAGATATAGGTTGCTATATCATCATTGCCACGGCAATCAAAATTGTTAGAATATTTGTTAGGTTGTTAAGTGATAGTGCAACTCACAACTGTAATTAGATAGTAATTTTCTCAGAAATACAAAAGCCTCATTTCTCTTTAAAGTTTCTCTCTAGTTGTTCATCTTTCTCAATTCTTCATTGTTCTTTGAGATATTCCCTTTGATTTTCTGCTCTATCGTTTACTGCTGCTTTTTCTCAACCCCATCATTTACAATTTGGAAACTCATTCAAATTTTTGCTAAAGGAATCTAGGACAGGACTGGCACCTACAATGGATTCAAAGTGAGTGTGCGTTGCGATGTGAATATACACGTGAAACCTGACCCTAACTGGGCAAGTACAAAGTTTACAAACACCTGTGTAGCACATGATGAGCAGATACTATAATTATGATCATATAATGGTAAATCGATAATTCTAGTCCACCATAACAATATTCATGGCTGCAAGTGTAATTAAAGCATCTCATATTAGTATGCATACTTGTGCATCCCGCATAATTTAGAATAATTTCGTAATTTTCATCATTTCGCCAATTCTTATAACGTCAATTTAATTATACCATTATGTAGAAAAGACATTATTAATATATGTATGGAAATTCAAATAATACACACACACACACACACACACACACACACACACACACTTTATGAAAGAAAAGACCTACTCACAGATACTTGCGATGTCACAGCTGTTCGGACGAGTAAACATGGTTCGTTGATGCTAATTGTACCTAAGCATAATAGAGGCCCATTAGTAAAACTAATTAAAACATTTGAATTTGTAGAAACAAACGGCAGATTCTAAATCAGCATGTCGAAATACGCTAAGAAGGATCATGGGCAAATTTTATAAAAAGTCAATTGCCAACCCAAAAAGTCAACCGAGAAGCCCCGGCAGTCAACTATATTAAAACTTTGAAATTTCACTATATGGATGCTAAAAATGAACTTGGGGTGTCAAAATTAGCCTAAGAGTTTCTGAGAAAATTTCAAAAAAATCAACAAAAGCCAACTAATGGTCAATAGTTAACTTTAACGAAATATTCTATCCTTAAATGGAATATTCTATTAAAGTTAACGGTCAAATTTTGAAATGGACCGGGTCAAATCCGGGTTTAGGCTTTTTTTTTTTTATTTTGATTGCCGGTCGTCGGAAACTGCCAAAATGGTCAAATGTCTAGGTAAATTTTAAACAACGATATCTCACTCGTTTCTCAACCAAAATTGACCCATAATATATCAAAGTGAAGCTAGGAAAGTGTAGAACAAGATTGGTCTATCGGAAAATGGGTAAGTTCGCTTGAAAACTGAAAAAACTTTGAATTGCGATATCTTTGTTTTTTTGTAACCAGATCACATGTTCCCAATATGAAAATTCATCTACTCGACGAGACGAATCTAATTATGGTGGTTAGAGACCTTATCTTGGCCGGAATCAACAAGAAACTCGAGGTCTGTTTAAAGCTTGTGATTTCTCGATTTTTCTTCGGCTTTTCATAAAACAAAACCCATGGCTGGGTTCGTGGGAATGAGATGAACAAGAATATGGTGATTATTCGTTGAAAACGAATTGGGTGTGGTGGTGTTTTCATGGGACAAAGGAAGAGAGTTTGTAGAGAGAGATGAGAGAAACAAAGAGAAAAAAGAGAGCATTCCAGA
The DNA here is from genome assembly GCF_019419815.1 of Pyrus x bretschneideri. Taxonomy (NCBI): domain Eukaryota; kingdom Viridiplantae; phylum Streptophyta; class Magnoliopsida; order Rosales; family Rosaceae; genus Pyrus; species Pyrus x bretschneideri. The sequence goes on along the minus strand of NW_025999424.1, from coordinate 5,978,003 downwards.
AAATTAGGGGTGGGCCCCACGTGGCACCCTAAATGCAACATGTGTTCAAACACAATTTGTCAAAGTACCCTCGACATTCAAAGGTCGTAGAATCTTTGTTATAACTTAAAGTTCAATTCCACTTGCACCCACAAGTTCGTATTGACAAGTACTTCGAGCATATGGTAAAATAATAGCTCATACGTGTCACGAAATGATGGTCAATGAAAGTCAACAATCTCACCTCTAGGGCATTTTGGTCAATTCACTCATGTAAAATTAATAAAGTCGTAAAATTAGGGACGAATTGTTACATGTTAGATTTAGAATTTTTTATAATAAAGTGATCTATAAAATTTTGGAATATAATTAAGAAATTTATATAAATGACATTTTTTTAAAAATTTTGTAAAGTTCTGCGTGCATACAATTTTTTGGTCTTTCTTAATATTTGGTATATGCTTATTTATAATCCAATTAATTGTGTAGTATGCTACTTGCTTATCCTTTTTAAAATAAAATTGTATGATAGATCCAGAACTAACAATAAAATACAAAAATTGATTACAAAATACATTTTAGTTAAAAAGAAAAATCCAAATACTTTTTTATCGTAATAAGTTCGAAACAATTCAAAAAAATTTGAAATGAAAATTCAAATTTCTTGGTATCTCTAAATGCATTCTAGTTTGGGAGTTTTAATGAAAAGAGTTTGAGTTAAGTTTATTTTAACAAAAAAAATCTTATAACTTTATTTAATGAAAAATGATTTAAACTATAATGAAAATGACTTAAATTTTAATGAAAACAAAAAGTTTATCATAATAAGAAATAAAATGCAAAAAAGGTAATAAAAAGCTAACGAGCGCGCTCATCACTTGCACTATTTCTGAAACTAAACGCTATTACACTATTTTCAAAACTGGACGTTATTATACTATTTTAAAATTTGAACAGTACTAAACTATTTCTGAAATTGAACATTATTTCTAAAAACTGAAAACTGAAAACTAATTATTTCTGAAACTAAACACCAGTACTACACTATTTTTGAAATTGAACACGAATACCACACTATTTTCGAAACTGAACACGGACACTATTTTTGAAATTGAGCACGAATACTATTTTTGAAATTGAACACTAACATTATACAATTTTTAAAATTAAACACGAATATCACATTATTTCTGAAACTGAACTGAAGTACTGTATGTGATCGAATCTTGAGTGGAATGAGAACATTGATGAGTCACCATCAAAGCAGCCTGTACGTACTAACCAACCTAGCATTTTATTTTTACTGTGTATTTAATTTATTTACCTCCCAAAAAGAATTAATGATGACTGAAAGTTTTACCTGTCGTTCATTTTCTTCTGCGGATCTGCAAGAGCTTCACTTTTAAAGGCAAACAAATCAAGTCCCAACAGTGAGTAGTTTTTACTGCCTGCGGACGCTCTGAGTGACCATTTGAATTAGAGTAATATTTGGAGGACTAAATTTTTTAAATGAAATTGTAAATCAAAAGATGTGTCATTAATAAGAAACAAGCATGTTAATCGACAATTAATTAATAATCCAATTATCTACAACCATATCATTTAGTTTGCAAATTTAATTTAAAAAATTTGATCTCCCTAACATTACTCTTTAAATTATTAGAGTGATATACGGTTCATGCATGAGGATCACCTTTAGACCTTCGACTTCGAGAGGAAAGGTGCGGTGAGGTAAGGTTTCAAATTAGCTTCCATGGCCAGGGCTAGCCCAGGCTCAATGCAAACGATTGTCCGGGGTCCAAAATTGACACACCCCGATCGAAATCAGGGTATGCTGGCCGTCACGTGGAAGTGACGTAACCATGTGCACAGTGCGGAAGCTAATAAAATAGTAATGTAAATAGTACGAATAAATAAAAACTAGCATACATAAGGTAATAGAACAAGTGCTAGCGTAAGTGAGACACAAGTTCAGAGCAATAAGCTTAAAGCAGTCCAAAAGAAAACGACGCAACAACAGTACACCCGAAGCTGGTCCTACGCTGGTGATCGTCTGTCAGATATGCCGGGAAAGCCCTCTGGGAAACCACCAAACGTGCTAGCCAACTAAAACCTGAAGGGGCACAAAACAAAAGTGTGAGTGGGCAAAAACAAAGGTTTTCGAAAACCAATTTAGTAAATGAGTTCTAACCCCTCGCCGTAAAATCTGTATACTTCCCAGAAAATAAACATATGTACATACATATATATATATATATATATATATATATATATATATATACCAATCATGCCTCAAGGTATGCCATGTCAAATCACACAATGAAATGCAAGTGCTCAGGTGAAATCATATCAATATCATATAGTCTGGCAGCCAGAGTCACCTACCGTGACCTGTACGGCTGAATCTAGAGCTCAAATCTCAATAACTAACTAAACCTGCCCACGAGTCGGAACCACCTAAAGTGGTCTGTACGACAGGCCTGGGTGTAATACATATAAACGCTCTAGTGCTACGATTACGTGAAGGCTGTGCGAATAATCGCGGGTCACCTACGAGTCGGAACCACCTAATGTGGTCTGTACGACAGGACAGTGCACCTAACTTGGATCCAAGCTGAGCGTGTGGTGCGAGAGGTGAACATCACGTGAAGGACTGTGCCTTACTCTGGGCGGGAGCACTAACACCGGGGGTGCAGGTTATGAGCTCTCTAAGCATCTCAAATCGCTACTGAAAGTAAACATGAATAACACTTACCTGGCACTTACCTGTGCGTCTGCAGCACCCAATATGCATATGTATATATATACAACTAATAATGCAACTAACGATGCATAAATAACGATAATCTAATGCATGGCATATGGCAAATGACAATTCAAACCAATTTCGGGGGAAAATATAAGTATATAGGTATATACAGAAAACCAAAAGCCCACTTACTAGTAAGTGGAAGGGTCGTAGCCCCCCTGCCTCGAGTGACCACGCTCTTTCTCGGGATACGTCTCACCTATATGCGAAACAACTATAAAAACGTTAATTTTAAAGCACATATCCAACCTTTAGAAATAACTTCTCATACATTGCTCAAATGGGGTGTATGAATACACCAACGTGATCTACTCAACCTCAGGAACATCCCCATATTTTTAAAATATTTTTTCACCGTCGCACGCGCCCCCACGCCCCGGCCACGCGCAGGCACGTGCCTGGCACGCTGACGGCATCAACTGACGCCGTTAGGAATATTCCGTTATTCCTAACGGTAACCGTCAACGGCGTCAGGAATATTCCGTCAGATTTGACGGAATATTCCGTCGTCTTCTTCGGCGAGCCTCTGGCGCCGGAAAATCGGGAAAATTTCAAACTTCGATATCTACTTCGTTTTTCAACCAAATTTCACAAAATTGATACCAAAATGGAGCTTACAATGAGAGGAACACAATCATACCACTTTCAAGTGCTAAAAACCACTAAATCTCACTTGGAAAATCACCCCAACTCCGGCCAACTTCGAAACTTGTGATCCCGACGTCCAAAACCTTCAAACGAACCACCCCGAGCCTCCTTGGGACCTCACCAAGCTTCCTACAAGCTTGAAATTTCCTAAAACGTGAGAATTTACGTGTGCATGAACAGTACCAAAATCGGGCATCGTGAGTTCGACATGAAAACGAAGGCATTCTTACCTGAAATGGGTATGGTTGGACTCCTACAAGCCTCACGAGTCTGAATATGTGCTTGGATTCTTCGATCTGTGAAGGTTCATTGGGTATGTGGGTGTGTTCATACGTTTCAAAGGAAATGGGAAAGGAATGGGAACTTGGGACAGGTACAGGGAAAGGGAGAAAGGGTGTGGAGTGTGGGAGTGTGTGTGTGGCTCAAAACATGCCAACAAAACCCAAAACATAACACAACACGTAAAGGAAACGCACTAGGGGCAAAACCGTCTTTTCACGAGTACGTTGTAATATTTCTGGGACGGGCTGTCACAAAAATAATTGGGGACACCAAAATTATTAGGGTGGTATATTTGTATATGTTTTCATAAGAGTATAAATTTATAAAATTTGGTTCAAAGACAAAGAAGTTTGACTAGAACTGGTGGTTTTGTCATTTGAAATTAATTAGGAGGTCTTGGGTTCAAAACACAATGTGTGCCTATTTGTTTTTCATTTTTTACAAATTTCATTTCATAAAAGTATAAATATATAAAACTTGGCTAAATGATCAAGAAGTTTAATTAGAATCAATGGTTTTTGTTGTTTAAAATTAACGAGAGGTCTTAAGTTCGAAATGCTAAGTGCATGTTTATTCTTTTCAATTTTTACGAATTTTTGTTTGGTTGTTAATTTATTTTTAATTAATAGCTAGAAGCTATGTGAGTTGTTATTTTTAAACATTTGTTCCTAATCTTCCACAAAGAGTAATGCGTTGATGAAATTTTTAGACCAAATTTGCAAATCATATAACGTGTCATCAAAAAGTTTAATTTAGTACCAATTTATTACTTATACATATCAATTAAAGACTCAAAAATATCATTATTTTTTTAGTCCCATATTGACAAGGTTAGTAAATAAGAAAAAACACCTCATGATTTGTACAAAAACATTTTAAAAGTTCAGATGGAAAACAAAACTCATATCTATCTACTTGTAAACCCAGAGTTTTTTTTTTCCTTCTCACAATACAAAATAAATTAGTTTTTCCTTGTTTATAAATTATTAAGTTTGAAGTGTTTTTCTAAGTATAATTTTATCGATGTCTTACGTGTGAAAACAAATAATTTTCTTAGATAAAGTGAACACATTTTTGACATCACCCCGAACCTCATAAATCTCTAAACCGGCCCTATCCATGGCTGTGTGCTCAATTCTCCGCTATCAAGATTTAGGTTTTCCACTCGGATCCGTTTGGTGGATAAAATCTCGTGTTTAAATTTAGACACGTTTGAGATCATAGTTTGAAGCATTTGGACAGTTTGGATGAGGGAGGTGTGCAGGTGCTAGGCTTTGCTTTTATTTTATTTTTTATTTTATTTTATTTTATTTTTTATTCTCTTGTCCTTATCATTAAATAAAATTATTGCATGATTTTAGTTAAAATGCAAAATTTTAAAACCATTTTTATGAATTTCTCTTTCTAATTTTCATTTCAGTTTTTTCGAATATATGTAAATTCGGAAATTTTACTGTTTTAGTTTGTAAAAGAAAAATAGATGGTTACTGTTTTGTCCTCATTTTATAATTTTCTTTATTTTAATGTAAGTAGGGATAGTTTGAAACAAACTCGGACACTGTTCCCGTTCTCACCTCACTGAATCCTTGAACCATTCAAACCCTAAAGCACGTAACTCATTCTCTCAACACAAACCAGTTAAACCAGATCAAACCCTAAAATTCATCATCACAATGGAAACAAGATCCACTGACAAGAAAAGAAAGCTTCTGCTCTTGTACAACCAAAATGATCAAATAAATGACGGCAATAATAGCAGAAGCACAAGCATTGGCCACATCACAATGGAAACAAGATCTGCTGCCAAGAAAAGAAAGCTTCTCATTTTCTAAAATCAAAACGATCAAATCGACGATGACAAGAGCAGCAGAAGCAGAAGCATTGACCGAATCAGCGACCTCCCAGACGCTGTACTCCACCACATCCTCTTCCTCCTACCCATCAAAATCGTCTCCCAATCCAGCGTATGATCAAAACGGTGGCTTAATATCTGGTCCTCATTCCCTGACCTAGACTTCACCACCAAAGCCCAAATATAAAAATTTCGTCCACTACCACCGGAAAATCACATTCATTATCAAAGTCGAACTCTCAAAATTCTAAAGAAGCCGACTTCATAAGGAAAGTCATAACTTTCCGTGACAAGCAATCCGGTATTCAAATCCTCAGATTTCGTTCCCGGTTGAGTTTCTCTCGCCTCAATGGCCTGATCCGCCTTGCGATCAGGCACAACGTGCAGGAGCTGGACGTGGATGTAGCCACCGAGGATTACTTCAACTTCCCTAGATGTGTGATTGCCAGTGAGTCTTTACGAGTTTTCAAATTGAAATCGCTTGACCCTGGTTTCAGATTGCCCCCTTCATCTGTGATGACCGGTGGATTTAAATGCCTTCAATCATTGTCCCTTTCGTGTATTATTTTATACAACCAACCTTCTCTTGGATATGTTCACCGACTCTTCTTTCCCTATGCTCAAGAAACTGAGCCTGGATGCCTGTTTTGGGTGAAACACCTTCTGGTTGGGTGCCGGGCGCTTCAGGATTTGACCTGGGAAAATGTTTTCAGCTTCAAGGATTGGATGTTTCTGGTGTGAAATTGGAGAGGTTGAAAATTGGGAGCTGTTTTGATGTTTCTGTTGTTAAGAGTTGGGTGAAGATTAACGCGCTGAGACTTAGAACTATTCTTTGGGAGCATAATGCTATTACTGATAGTTGTTCTCTAGAGAATTTGAGTTCTCTGCATGAGGCTTACGTTGGTTTCTTTCTTGTCCGTGAAGATATTAGTGTGGCAAAGCTTCAGAGTGTGTCCAATCCTTTTATGGGACTCTCTCATGTCCATTGCTTGACACTTGAAAGCCAGTGCATTGAGGTAGTTTAATTTAAGTAACGTTTTTTGGCCAGATATTTCGAAGTTAGGTTGCTAAGACCCTTAACTTTGACACTTGAAGTCTAGATTGATAGTCCAAAAACATAGTGGAACGACCACTCTAAATATGAAATCATATTATAGTTCTTCTCTTTATGTATAGTTTTAATAATTTGATAACATAAAATTTGACAAGAGAACATTATCTTTGGAAATGTGTGCCATTGTTAACTTTATACGATCATCAGTCTAGCTAGTTGGCTTTTTCAGTGAGAGGCATGACTTATATGGTGAGTCTTTTTTGCAGATTCCATCAGACAATAATTATTTTGCAGTTGATCTAAATCCATTTAACAATCTCAAATCTTTGGAGTTGCATACGTGTTTCAACAAGAATAATATAACTGGATTGGCGTGCATATTCAAGATCTCTCCCATGTTGCACACTCTGATTCTCAATATTGTAAATGATTACAAGATTGTAAGGAGAGTAAGTATTACAAGAATAATTTGGTTTATTTATTTCATTTTGTTCTTAAGTAATTTAATATAATTTCTCATTTATAGGCATATCCAACAACGGAATAAGGATATGTGGGAAATGTCCAACTCAAAGGAAGAAAAGTACTGGGAATCCCAAACCCAGACCTTGAAGCCCTTCCTACAAAACCTTAAGGTGGTAAAGATTCATGGGTTTTTAGAATACGAGAATGAAGTTAGTCTAACAAAGTTTGCTGAAGCATGGAAAGGCCTAGGAAGAAATGATTCTGTGCACTAGACACTGCAAAGCTAAATATTCTTTCCATCGACAAAAGATTAGGTCACAGATGATGGGATTTTCTTGGGCTTCTTCTAATGCTAAAATTGCATTTCACTGAACTTAAATTTGTACTACCTTCTTTTACTTCTTCAGTTCTCTTTTTCTGAATACATATGCACTTGTTACTAACGTTTTTTCTTTCACTTTATTAGGATAAATGTTGATGGACCGTTCACCATTTTCTCTTGCTTCATTTTGGGGAGTAGTAAACTGCACTTGAAATACCATCACGTAGTATTATAATCTCACTCAAATTTACAACATGAGTTTGTTTTCTTTTTATTAGTATAGCATAAAGTGAAACATATCAATCTTATCACCCGCTCATATTATAAGAACAGAAAACATATATATACCGCGTGATCACAAATGTTTTTAAGAGCACACAAAACTCCATTTGATAAGTTTCTACAATGAAATATACATTAGATATGTTGAGAATGAATCTCATATTGATCGGAGAATGACTTTATGTGGACTTATAAGTAGGTTGTGCTACTCTCCATATTAATAATTGATTTTTATGGTGGAACCTCAACTTTCTTTATGGTATTGGAACATGTTAGGTTATGTGTGAAGCCCAACGGCCACACGTGCTTCACATCACCCATTTGTATTGTTTACGTGCTTGAATTGAAAATTCGCCACATGTGAGGGGGCATGTTAAAAATAAATCTCACATTGATGAAAGAAAAAACTTCATATGAATTTATAAATAAATTAGACTATTCTATATATATTGCTAATTAATTTATGACGGAACCTTAACATTTTTCGAATTGAGACTTTGAAATCGTAAGAAATGTTTTAAAATTTACTCAGTGCATGGAGGGTTGTTTGGTTGTGGATAGGTTCGACGTTCCTCCTAATTTTCTAAGCAATTAGTTCTAGATCTTGGTGCATGTTATGTGACAATATATCCAATTTGACATGTGACAACGGCTATAAATTTAAAGAACTGTTGTGAGATATCTTTAGAAAACTAAAATATTCACTCTAAAGAGTGTTTAAGTTTGATGGAGTGCCTTCACATATATTCGATTCACTGAATGAAACTGTAAATTATATTTTATTATGCAAGTGCTGGCCAATATATAATTCCTTCGGATGTACAGCTGACAAAAAATATGTTTATAATCATATATGGAAGTTTCTTGATCTTACTACTCATCAGTAATCACGTCTAGAGATTTTTTTTTTTATGTACTTAAAATACTGTCACGTAATATATTATTGTAGTACTCAAATTATTATAAGTGTATTTATTTATTTTTATTAGTATGCCCTAGAGGTGTCATAGAAGCATATAAAAAGCAGAGTACAGGTGTTGGGGATATTTGGAAAAGAAATCGATTTCGTGTGGCTGCACCTCATGCTTATATAGATTTAATCTTATCTTCTGAATTTTGGGCAGGAATTTATTGAACATGAACAAGTTTTCGTACAAGATATTGGGTTGCTTGGTGATGTCAATATTGATTTCAATATGCGATATGATGTACATATATATGCCATTAATATGATGTTCATATGTCATTGATATGCTGTTGGTATTTTGCCATAAGCAGATTTATAGCATTTTAACTGAATATCGAGGCCATAACAATGCCATATTGGACGCCATAATTTTTTTTAATGAGTATTTTCTTCAAAAGAGAATTAGTGCATATTAGAGTTTAGGAAGAGTGCTATTTAGATTGTTCATTTTGCAACAATGGGGTGTTTATATAGGGGTGTGGCTGGCCCATTTGGGAGAAGATGGACTGGCCACTTGGAGGGTTTTTTGGGTGAGATTCATGATTTGTAGCTAATTAATAAATTAATTGAATAATAAATCAATTAATTAGCTAATTAATATAATGTGAAAGAAAAGATTTGGGGGTTACCTTATGGAGAATATTTGATGAGGATGGATGAAATAGAATAAATACCTATATTGGGCACTTCTGACTTGATTGAGGGATGGTTGTCCATTGCTCGCGCGTAGGAGTTCCGGTGTTCTTTGAGGGTAATTTTGTCATTTTCACCCTAGAATCCATGTGTCACCTCTATATTCTTGATTATTTTTGGCTCCACAAATGCCCCCACACCTGTTGGGCTACTTCCAGGAAAGGGCAGTAGGTGTAGAGATCTTCTTGCTTTAGGAAACACAAAATTGTTTCTTATTTTGATGTAGATTCCCTCTTTAATTGGAAATTAGATCATTCTAGGAAAGGGAAATAAATCACTTCTAAAGTCTATTTAAGTTTACCTTAAGTAGATGATTAAATCAATTTTAGAGAGCAATTTATTCTACCCTATAAGAGAGAGAAAGCTAGAGGATATTTGTTCCCCTCCCTTAGTAATCTTCTACACTTGCTTGTGCAAAGGATCGTCTTTTGTTGCATTCTTCATCTTTTCCGCACCGCACCGAGGTAAGAAAAATTTAATTTTCCTTGTCTTCTTCTTAGATAGTGCTGTCGCGGGGCAGCCGTTAAGGTGGTGCGGCACGTCAATTGGCTGGGCCCAGAAGTCGGCTCGATATAGGCCGAGGAGGTGTTGTGGCAGGGACCACTGCTTGGGCTGCACGGCTTGGCTAGAGCCAATGGCAACTTGTGTGGACTGAGGCTCTAGGGCGCAGTATTAAGCGAGCCGCATGGCTCAAGTCCTTTGGGCTCTTGGACCTGACACGGACTAGGCCGGTGATTGAGAGAAATGAGGAGGTCACAGGCCTCATAGGTTGCTAGAATGCTAGGCATGCAGGCTTCTTGCTTACTAGTCCGAGAGAAAAAAATGAAGGAAAAGCTAGTATGGGTTGAGCTCTCCTCTTGAGTATCGTGAATGACGTTGGCTGCTTAGTCTTCTTCGTTGGGAGAAATGTGGGCTGCTCCCAAGAGAGGAGGTAAAGAGGATCAAGGTGGATGCAGTGGCTCGTTTGATCATTGTTGTGAAGCCTACTATAAATGAAGGTGGAAATTAGAGATCTTCCCCGCCTGCTGAAGAGATGTTGGTTAAGAAAAAACTGAAGACTTCCTCTGCTGCTCGTGAGGGTCCGCTTGCTGCCGAGAGACTTGTGATTGACACGACTTATTCCAATGGGAAGAAAAATGAGGCTGCTATATTTGAGCATGTGGCACCTACCATGTTGAGAGTAGGGGTGGTAACGGATCGGTTTGGGGATGGAAATGCTACATCCATCCCTATAACCACGAAAATTAACCATATCCATAACCGCAAATTAACCATCGGGTATTATCCATAACCATATCCATCGGTTAACGGTTATATCCATCTTCGTTAGTACAAAAAATATATTCGCCTAATTGACGCATGATAATTTAGTCAACATTAATTTTGTTAATAAATATTTGATGTATAAAATGATTTAATTAATGGATGTTGTGGAGCATGAAAATTAAAGCTAAACATTGATAATGTTGGTTGATATTTGATATCTCCCATAAATACCATTATATTCTCATAGATTTTGATTCATATCAAAACTATTGAACTTTGCCATAAAATGCAACTCACACAATGCAATTTTTGTATTCTCAAGGTAATAGATGCGGTGAATAATGAATACACACACACACACACACACACACACACACATATATTATATAATACTTTAATATTATATATAATTCTATTATATATTTTTGGTTCGGATTTGGGTACGGATATGGATTGGGGATCCCTATAACCATATCCAAAACCATAACCGAATAATATTCACAGTTTTTCCCTATACCCAAAATATACCCGAATTTCCATATCCAAATCCAATCCATTCAGGCGGTTATCCACGGTTATGGAGTTTAACGCTTAGAATTGTCATCCCTAGTTAAGAGTGGCTAGTACGATTGCTAATAGGATTGCTCAACGTAGAAGTCCTGTCATGCCCTCATTGCCGAAGTCTGTACCAAGATGACCGTTGGGAGAAAAGTTCGATTCACCATTGGAGAGGCTTGCTATTATGAAGAGTGAAAAAGTGGACTTTGCTGCTAAAGTGGCGCCAAGGCCCACTCCCCATGCTGCTGAGACTAATTTGCCTACTGGGAAGGAAAAGATTACTCACATGGGCAGCTATGAGAAATCCATTAAGCCTGTTTCTGGGGAGGCTGCTAAAATTTGTGTGCTTTTGAAACCAAATCTGCTTGAAGACATGAATGCTTGTGCCAAGTTTATCGATAGAGTTAGAAAGATTATTTACCCAAGTTCTTTTGCAAAGCATACGGCCAAGTATAGGAAGACTGTTTTACTTGCAATGAAGCAGAAGATGGCTATTCTGGCAGCTGAGTCTATGCTCCTTGACCAAAAGGATACTGAGGCTGCCAAGGAGGTGGCAAAGGTTGTGGCAGCCGAAGCTTATTCTTATGCTAAGAAGATCGAGAGGTTGGAATCTGAGCTCATCACTTTGAAGGGGTATAATATCTCTGCCTCTACTTTTCTGTAGCTTGAGACCACTTGCCAAGAGATTGTTGACTTGAAGGCCAGGCTTGACGGGAACCAAGTTAAGTATAAAAGTGCAGAGAAATAAATTGGATGCCACATACCTTAGATTCAAGATCTTGAGTGTGTTGTTTCTGACCTTCGTTCTGCTGCTTATGCAAAGGATGAAGAGTTGATTGCTGCTTATAGCCAAGTGATCTACTTCAAGAAGGTCATTGATAGGCTTAAACCCTAAGTGTTGGAACTCCAAGGTACGTTGAAGATCAATGAAAGTTTGAAGAAAGAAGTGGATGAGCTGCAGCACGTTCGTGTTGGTCTACTTGAGGAGAATGAGCAGCTAAAAGGTGAGAAGGCTGGGCTCGAGGCTTCACCTGTTCAAAGTCAGGCCGATTTCTATAAGCTAGGTTATGTAAATCATCTCTTTGGTAGGCCGTCTGACTTCGAGTTTGCTGGGAAGACTTCGAAACCTTTTCTATTTCTTTGGAAAACTTACTTGCCTTTACTTTTGAGGCCTCCGTTGGTGAAGTAGTCGGAGAGGTTGATGCCTAAGCTGGAGCAACCAGGAGTGAAGAGTCGGATTATACCACTGCTGGGAGTATTACGATTGCTGAAGGTATGGCAACCGAGTAGTCGTGGAATGTCCAAGCTGTTAAAGGATAATCTTTTAGGTAGCTTTTAAGATTTCCTTTGTTTTCTTTGTTGCTCTTGTTTTGCTTGAACTTCCTCGGCCTTTGCTAGTCATTTATCAATTTTGCTAGAAAATTTAATAAACTTGCTTCCTTCATTTTTCTCCATCTTTACTTTTTAGTTCATGCCTTAACCTTAGACTTTATAGACTAGTGGCAGACGTGTTGCTTTTCTATAAGTAAACAGGCCTGCATAGCCTATGCAATAGTAAGTGTTGGTGTAGAACTTTGCAAAGTTGTTAACCATAGGGTTGACAGCCAGACGCTTTACTTACAGAAACAGGCAAATTTGCGTGACCACTAGGCTGTTAACCTTGGCTTTCTCCAATTCCATAAGTTATGTAGCAAGTATCACGACACTTTAGGGCTTGGTGTAGGTCGTTCCACGCTTTAGCAGAAATGAAGCCTATCAACTGAGTAGCATGTCGGCAGTGGACGAAGCTTCATATATGCACGCCAACTTGTTTAAACTCTCATAGAAATGCAGTTGTATAAGGTTAATGCGACTTACTGTATGAAAGGTAAACCGTAAGCAGTATTCTGGAAACCGTAGGCTACCTTAGTGTTCTTGGTAGCAGATTTAGGGTTCCAGGGTAGTCGTCTGTAGGGCGTACTGCGTAATGTGCCCCCTCCGTCTCTAGGGCCCAGTTCCCCCCAGATTAGGCCAAAAGACCCAAAATCCTTTGATTAGCTAAGCTTTGAAAAAGACCATTGTGGCTACTTCTAGGAATCCCAGCGCAAGCCATTGCGCACCTAGTTATACCAGGACAGCCTGGCTTATCCACTTACTTTGCTGATCTTGTACGGATCTTCCCAAATGGGATCTATCTTTTTGAGCATTCTTTGCGGGCAGTGATGAAGGCTTTTCTTAGGACTAGATCTCCGGGTTGGAACTACTGGATCTTGGCCCTTTTCTTGCAGCTGGAGAAGAGTTGCTGCTAGTATCTGTGATGTTGGTGATGGTCTGCTCATGCTTCTCTTCTGCCAGATCTAAGCTTGTGGCCATTTCCTTACTGTTCTACTCAATGCTTGGTAGTAGAGTGCTGATACTTAGCACGATGACATTTGGGAGGAATGATTGCTTCTAAACCAAATGCCAAAGAGAAATGAGTCTCATCAGTGGCCCGTCATTTGGTCGTGCGATATGCCCATAGACATCCGGGAAGTTCGTATGGCCACTTTCCCCTCTTGTCGGAGAAGGACTTCTTGAGGCGATCGAGAATTGTCTTGTTGGATGATTCAGTCTGCCCATTGCCTTGAGGATATCTAGGTGTGGACATATGTTGCTTGATGCCATACTTTTCGAAGAACTTTGTCAAATCTTTGCCCACAAATTACAGGCTGCTATCAGTGACGATGGATTCAGGATGCCAAATCAACAAATAATGTTCCTCCATATGAAGCGCTCTATGTCTGCCTGAGTCATGGTTGTCACGGGCTTTGCTTCTACTCATTTGGTGAAGTAATTAGTTGCCACAATTATCATGCTTCTTCCCTCAGCAGCGAGCTGTATTGGCCTTACCAAGTTAATTACCCACTACATGAATGGCCAAGGACTCGTCTGTGGGCGTAGCTTGCTGGCAGGTAATGCTGCTACCAGGTTGTAGCATTGGCAGCGGTTACACTTTTGCACCAATTCCTTAACATCTTGATGCATGGTAGGTCAGTAGTAACTTGCGTTAAGAGCTTTCTGTGTTAAAGATCGACCTTTGGAGTGATTTCCACAAACGCCTTCATGGATTGAGCTTAGAACATTTAAGTCGTTGGAATATGCTAGGCAGCAGAGATGTGGTCCAATGTAGGATCTTCGGGCGAGAATGTCGTTCCATATGTAGTAGCGTGCTGCCTTTATTTGGAACTTTCTATGACATTTCGATTGTCGGCTCTGCGTTTGTGTGGGCATTGTCTGTGCACGAAACTTGAATAAAGGTGTAAGTGTGAAATGCCTCAAGTTGCTTGTGTACTTTCTTTATTAATCTAGCTGGTGATTACCTAGAAATCAGAATGATTAGCTGGTGATTAGCCTTGAAGCTTAGAGTAATCACCTGCTCGAGCATCGAACCGTCTGGGGTGACAATGACCATGCTTGCTTCTGAGCCTTTGTAGTTGGAGCCATAAAGTTGGGGCCATGTTACATGCAACAGAAGATGCTTAATTGCTAGTATTGGGCTACCCCTACATCTCTGAACGACCGAACAAGGCTTCTTTCGGCCACTGAGGATCGCTTTGTGCCCTCTAGAGCTAAATTATATAGCAAGGGTTGGCTGGGGCCGTGTGATGAGTAGCATGAGGTGATTTTCAACTGCCGGTATATATTGCTTCTATGTAGAATCTTTTGGGGCGATGAGGACAAAACTTGCTTCTGAGTGTGTCATTCTAGTGTTCGTTTACCCTTGGTGCGCATTTTGGGCTTAGTTATTGCATTCGTCAGAGAACTTTGTATCCATCAGTGTCTACGCCTTTATCGTTGCATGTCTGGATTGGGCAGAATAGTGCATCATGAGGATGACTACGTGCATTTGAAAGTCTAACTTGAGCTTCCGAGTTGTAACAATTATCGTCAAAGTTAGCTTTTGAATTTCTGGTAGCTGGTTTCATCATCGAGAAGAGCTTTTGAACTATGGAATATAGTTAGTCGGGCCCGAAGCTCTTCTCATATGATGGTAGAGCTTATTGCTACTTCAGATACCATCATACATGCAAATAGGTCTTCCACTACTTCCAGTTTAAATAGTAGAGAGGTGATGTCAAGTTCTTTTTCAAGTTCTCGCATCTGGATTGGCGAGCCTCGTCCCAAAGTGCATGCTTTATTATCAGAATGAAAGAGTCTACCAGAGTTAGATCTTTTTTCATGATCAATTTTTCGAACAGCGGGTGGTATGCTGGAAATCATTTTTGGAAGGCTACTCTAACTATCTAGTCGTTGCATCTGACAATCCTTGCTTTCTCTATTTTGAACCTCTTCATATAGTTGCGAATCAACTCCTTTGGATTCTTCTTGACGTTGAACAAGTGGTCGAACTTCTTCTTGATCGAACAATATGATGAATATTCTTTAGTGAAAACCAAAGAAAGTTCATTGAAATTCATGATGGATTGTGGCTGCAAGGTGTAGAACCAATCTTGTGCCTTGCCTTTTAGAATGGTAGCAAATACCATGCACATGAGATCATTGTAGTTTCGATAGAGGATCATTACGCTTTGGTAGTGCTCCAAATGTCTTTTCGGGTCTCCATCTTCTTTGAATGATGTGAAATATGGCATGCTAAACTCGCGTGGAGGCTCTGCCTGCTTAATCTCATCTATGAAGGGTGACTTGCTTATGTTGGTCATGTTCTGTCGTAATGCCTCATCGGTGACCTTATTGCGTTAGAAATCGCGTAATTGCTCAGTTAAAAGTCTCTCTACGTATTCCTGAATTTCCTTTTGTTGGGGGTACTAAAACTCTCGGCTACCCCCAATCATGACCTATTGGTCTAGGTTGATCTTCTATATGCTGGGCTCGTCTATGTCGCAGCTGCGGTGCATATGGTTCGTTCCTAGCAGGTGAGGGAATTCTTTACAGGCTGCTGGTTGAGCTTAAACCGGATTGAGTGACTGTTTCTCTCTATCCATCGTGCTACCTACTCCTATGTGATGTAGAGGATGCTCATTACGGGCTTAGCTGTGAATGAACACTTTGCTTGAAAGGCTGTTTATGTTGATTATCGGAGTGTGACCCTAACCGTGAGTGTATGCTTATCCGTGGGCCTAACCGAGAGTGCACACTCCTCTACGCGCTAAGATGAAAATATACGCTATCTCAAAGGATAATCGGGAGTGTACCTCGTCGGAACACTTGGTTCGTGGCTGGTCGAGTGGCTACTTGTTGGGACGATGCTGGAAATGTTCTTCGTCTGCCCTTATCCTATTTTGAAACATTTTGTCTGGGGCATGTTGTATCCAGGTACGTTGCAAAAGCTGATTCACCAAGGTCGTTTGATGTGCGAGTGCGCTTATCAACTCTATGACTTATCGAGACAAATGTTGTTCGCCATTCGAATTAAAAGAGCTTGGAAAAAATGCATCTTCTTGAGTAGTGGAAGTGTGGTAGACTCCGAGCGCGAGATTCGAATTAGGGAATGTCAAATTTGTGGAGAAGTGTGGTAAAAATGCCTTCGGTTTAATCGTAGGCCCAGAAATTTGAAGTCAAGACAGTTGAACTATTCTTGGGCCGATTTGAGTTGATTGGAAGACCACGGGAGCAGGCTGGGCCATGAGAGTGGGCTACTCGGCGTGTGGTGCATGTGGTGTAAGGCTAGGGCTCAGCTCGGCAAGGTGTTGGGCTCGCATTGGACTTGAAAGGCTTATGCTGGCTTGTCTTGGGCTTAGGCTCTCGTGGGCTTGGATAGCACGACTCGAGCCATGGTCATGGTGCTGTGGATCTTGTTGTGGTGGCCATCATTGTGGTTGCTATGGTGGTGCCCCGTGAGGGTGGTGCCACTCCATTCATCGTTACGTTGAGCCTTATAGATCGCCACGATCCTAATTCTTAAACGTTGGAATTTCTGTTCATCAAGGTTTCCGAATCTCTTGCGATTGTACTTTTCTTTTACGTTTTTATCAAAGAATTTTGAGAAATAAAAATCTACAAATGAACAAGAAAACCTTGAATGCGAGAGTCTTCTATGAGTGTGTGACTCAACTTTCAATGAATCATCAATTTGTGGAAGTAAATTTTCGTCTTCTTCTTCTTGGACAAAATTGTACCTACAAAACAAATAACACCTTAGGTCAAGGCCAAGAGCCTCACGTGCCCACAATGAATGGTGGGGCTTTGGCCGAAGAACCTCCGATGCCAAAGTTAGAATTTTGAGGGAAAAGTGTATGGAGAATTTGGAGAATTTAGCAAGAGTGTAGAACTTAGGTTTTAGAGAAAATGAGAGAGTTTATATAAGGGTGTGGCCAGCCCATTTGGGAGGAGATGGACCGGCCACTTGGATGGTTTTTTGGGTGAGATTCATGATTTGTAGCTAATTAATATAATTTGAAAGGAAAGATTTGGGAATTACCTGTGGAGAATATTTGATGAGGATGGATTAAATAGGGTTTAAATAAACCTATTTTGGGCACTTTTGATTTGATTGATGGATGGTTGTCCACTGCTCGTGTGTAGAAGTTCCGGTGTTCATCAAGGGTAATTTTGTCATTTTCACCCTAGAATCTACATGTCGCCTTTATATTCTTCTTGATTATTTTTAGCTCCACATCTATTCCAACCAATTTTCCGAAATATAATTACGCATGTATTAGTTACATATCTTTATAAAGAAATTATACTTGGACTTAACTTTAATACGTATGATTTCAAGATCCGCATAAATTCTTCGTAAAAGAAATCGATGTACGTATGTACACACACACACACACACACACACACAACGTCCAAGAATTACAACAAAAAGAAGGTGCCTGTTATTTCTCTGTATTTTTCAAATTTGACTATTTCAGGACGAATAACGTTGAAAGTAAAACCACGAAGAAATAACCATGCATATATTGACCAAAAAAAAAAAAAACCATGCATATAACCCAAGGAAAAGTAAAACTCTTCCTTGATCAAATTCACTAACCAATAATATTCTACTTACAAATCAAAACAAAGGATCAAGAAATTAGGGTCTCTTATTTTTATCGCTAATCTCCTCTTGCATGGCTTGCTCAAGCCAAATCCAAGACTCTTCCATCAGCTCAGGACTCAGTCTGAACATCAAAACGCAAAACTCCATCTGGTTCAGAGCGCCATCACCATCCATGTCACCTTCCCTCACCATGCTCACAAGCTCGTCTTCTCTCAAGTTCTGCAGACCCAGCAAGGCAGAATTCCTCCTCAAGCTGTCCAGCGTAATGACCCCTTTGTCCTTGTCCATCAGCAGCTGAAACCCGTTGCACAGCTCTCTTATCAGCCCCTCGCCGCCGAGCTTATCCGCCATCTGCGGCAGCAGGTCTTCGAAATCGTCAGCAGCCCTCTTTCCAACTCCTGCCATAGGTGATGATTGATGATCTTGTGGGATTAAAAATGATAATCTCTTTCTCTGATATATGTATTGGGTTTTGGAGAGAAATTAGATGTTGGCTTCTGGTTGTGTGAGGAAAATATGGAAGGGGTGTGGAGGATTTATATTATGGAAGAAAAGAAAAGGGAAGGGGGGCGGAAACTGCAACGGGGTTCTTGGAAAGAGGAGGGTTGTGGTCTCCCTTCGGATGACGGAAATGGAACAGTGGATTAATTGCTGGTCGGCTTTGATTCTATACAGCTGCAAGGGCCAGCGGTTGCCTCCTCTATTTCTCAGAAACTTGTCAAGGCTAATTATGTCATTTTATAAAGTTGGCGTCTCCTCTCCCACCTATAAGGGGCATTGTTTCATTTTTTTTGTATTCTTTTGAAGAAAATTTAGGGCCATTGTTATCGTATTTGGAATTGGACAAAAATTAATCAATCAGAATACGAATTTTTTTTCTTATTCATATGTATTAGAAAATTGGACGATTCATTATAAAAATATTAACATATAAATCATTAACTTGTTTGAGTTGACTAAATAATAAATAATTAGATAGAATTTTTACATAAATAATAATTAAATGTGCGCGGTTAAAATTTGTCGATCACATTTGTACGAGCATTCAAACGATGGACATGGGTAGTTTCCTTCGGTAGTTACATCCAATTTGACTTTCATCGTTTGTGATGAAGGATATTATTGTCACTTTAAGACGCCTTAAGACTTCAGAGTATGAGCCGGCCTTTTGACCTTCACCACATTGGATGGAAGTTGGTTTATATAACTAGTTTTGAACATGTTCACATGAAATGAAGATGAAAAGTTGGTCAAAGGCTCAAAAAAGCCTCTTTTCTGGTTGGAAAACATAACTAGTTTTCTGGTTTACATAACTAGTTTTCATGTTTTCATGTGTGAGGAAAACATGAAATGAAGATGAAAAGTCGTTCTCTTTCCCGGAAAATATAGGAACTCTTCTGCATTACTCTTTAGAAATAAGAATATTTACGTGCCAAAAAGTGTTACTTATAGATATGAAATGTATTCCATTGAAGTAGGCTTTGATTTGTTTCACATATAAGGAATGGTCGCACGTTGGCATTAAGAATCTCATCCTACTTTGCTTAGTTTAGAAGTTGCTCAACAAACTTTGTTGTGCAACTTTTTATCAGTATAAGTATAAAATATTGAAAGGTAATGTGTGGAAATAGAGAGCGACTTACATGACATTCTATATTGTTATTGTGAATATGTCATGTTCTATAGTAATAATACAACGTCAAAGGAATAAAATTCTCCACATTTTTTTACATTATTGACATGTAATGTCACATTAACATAGTTATAACATGCTATGGAAGTCCTTGTAAAAATGAGAATGTGATTACATCATTTCCTTTTGTCATCTATTAGACCTCGTTTGGCAGTTTGGACTGTACTGATTATTTCAGTTGAATAGAATAAATAATCATCGGATAATACTGACTAAATTAATCGGACGTTTGATATAACATCAGACTAATTACCGTATTATTTATACAGTGTTTGGTACTGTATTGATAACAAGAAGGACAAGGTTGATTCTAGCACTTATACGAACTATTATTTTTTAAAAATATAAAATTGTATCTGCACCATGCCTCAATATATTATATTCAACAGTTCTCGTGTATAATTTGCGCACAGTTTGCCGTTTTTGCAAGAAAACAATAATTGAAATGAAAAGCAAAAATGCAAAAAAAAAAAAGAAAAAAGCTGAATAGCCCATTGGTCTTTGGTGTATACGTGTCGTATACGTGGGTATGACTTTCCACATACCTTCACATTTTTGGCCTGTCACAGTTGTCATTTCTTTTTCCAGTTCAGACCATGGGAAGCCTCCCCATCTCGTTATTCACTGCTCATACAAAGCTTCTAGCAGTCTAAATAACGGGATTGTTTGCACATATATACCAATTCACTCTTCCTTCGGTTTACAAATCTATTTATTCAACTTTCACTACTAAAGTTTTTAGGTAAGCAACTGAGCCTAATTGAATTGACATAAAGAGCTTAGAGAAGATGGCTCAAAATTTCACCATCTAGTTATGTGAGAATTAGCTGCATAACGTCTACGAGAGCTTCAGAGAAGGGAGAAGAGCACACTAGGTCATCCTCTAGGGTTATCACTATCGACCAAGGACTCGAGGAGGCGAACTCACATATATAGCTAACTTGACGACCTGCAAGTTCCATAAAGCGTCCATAGAATACTCCTTTTTGTGGTGTAATCTCGTGGTGTACGTATGTGTAGAAGACAAAGAGATTAGAATTCGATCCAAAGTTTTCCGCTAAAAGATTTAATTAACTATCCCTCTATATGAACACGAATCTATTTGAAAAATCCCATCTTTTAAAGGGGATCGACCTTAAGCTTTCTTAGTGGGCTACTAAAATTATAACGGTTGAGTGGGATAAACAGTTGGTAATGTGTAAAATGAGAATCCCATTATCTCCACCAACCAAATTTTCTTGTTCCTTTTTTTTTTAATCAGACATTTTGCTTTATTAGATTTTTCTGGCATCCCTTTATGAGAGATTATGAGATCAATTAATTAACAATGACGTACTTGGTGACTGGTAACCTCATTGCATCCGATCTCGCACTCACAATTTCTTCTAACATATGAACTGATCTACAATGTGTTCATATTCATATTGCTCTCCAATGTGTTCATATTCATATTGCTCTCCAATGTGTTCATATTCATATTGCTCTACAATGTGTAAAAGATACGACGCCAAAAAGAAGCCTAGACAAATAACTGAGGCATGAGGAATACGTGTTTTTACCGTTGAATGCACCTGAATCAGACCAACATAAGTTGTGAAGCACGCTCATTTGCCAAAATAATAATAGTTGTAAATGAAGCACAATTGAAGCCTTGAAGCTAGGACATCTGTAGATAAGAATTGTGAAATTCAAAGAAGGAAGTTCTTTTAAGTTATATAACAGACATCGCCAATTTTTTGTGCATTTAATTTTACACTGATCACAGTGTTATTAATTTTCGTTACAAATCCCAATGTTAAAATGTGTTTAGGAAAGGTAACATTGTCGAAGCTTTATCGAACTTCTGCCAAACTAATGGTGATTGCATTATTAGAAAAACTGACAAATGCTTGAGAAGAAGAACCAACAACTTCACTATTGGAATTTTTATGCGTTGAAAAAGCAGGCGCTTTGGACGGTGGCAGAGATGTAGCTTCATTGGCAAGCATATGAATTATGTCACATCCTGGACCTAGCTCCATTCCGCCGTAGCACGGTATTGTCCACTTTGGACCCCGACCATACCTTCACGATTTTGTTTGTGGGAACTCACACAAGAACTTCCCACTGGGTCACCCATCCTGGGATTGCTCTCGCGCGAACTCGCTTAACTTTGAAGTTCCTACGGAACCCAATGCCAGTGAGCTTCCAAAAAGCCTCGTACTAAATGGACGTGGGCATGTACATATAAAGCATAGAGGATCCACTCCCCTGGGCAATGTGGGATCTAATGTGGGTCACCTATCCTGGGATTGCTCTTGCACGAACTTGCTTAACTTCGAAGTTCCGACAGAACCCAAAGCCAGTGAGCTTCCAAAAGGCCTTTTGCTAATTGGAGGTGGGCATGTACATATAAGGCATAGCGGATCCACTCCCCTGGGCGATATGGGATCTAACAATGTGGGTCACCCATCCTAGAATTGCTCTCGCGTGAACTCGCTCAACTTCGGAGTTCTTACGAAACCCGAAGCCAGTGAGCTCCCAAAAGGTCTCGTGTGAGTTCCTAGAAACAAAACCGTGAGGCCATGGTTGGGGCCTAAAGCGGACAATATCGTGCGACGGTGGGGTCGAGCCCAAGATGTGACAAATTACCAAGGACATTGTTGGTCCATCATCGGGACTTCTTCAACACACAAAACCCTACATTAATACACCTCAGAGCTTCATCAAGCTGACACATTTCCCTTACTAATTCATCTATCACTTCCATTTCAGCCTCTACCTTCTTTCCATAATTCCTATGCCAATATAAGTTTAACCACATAAATTATATACTCATCAGTCTCGCATGACTATTCCCTGAGTTCTTAAGAGTCACTTCCTAAAAAAGATTGAAAACAAGTTTGAACTCCATTGGAGCCAATCTCTAAGTTTCAATTGCCGATGTGTGGATAGTTGAATATCAGAGTGCGGAACGAACAAGACTACAAAATAATAAGAATATTATTAATAGAGAAGAATGCCAGAAATGCTACAAAATCCTAAGAGGCTACATCGTGACTAACTTATTCTCAAATGACACTACTACAAAAGGGCCTTGTTGTGTCGATGGTTGGTGTCAGTTTTATACAACATAGTGGCGGATAGGATATTTTCGACACTACTTAACATGGTGTCGGAATTACTGTCGGTTATAAGAGACATAGATTTTAATATTTCATTCTTCTTCTTCTTGGACAAAATTGCACCTACAAAACAAATAACATCTTAGGTCAATGTCAAGAGCCTCACGTGCCCACAATGAAAGGTGGGGTTTTGGCCGAAGAACCTCCAATGCCAAAGTTAGAATTTTAATTAAGGGAAAAGTGTTTGGAGAATTTAGAGAATTTAGCAAGAGTGTAGAACTTAGGTTTTAGAGAAAATGAGGGTGTTTATATAAGGGTGTGGTAGCCCATTTGGGAGGAGATAGACCGGGCACTTGGATGGTTTTTTGGGTGAGATTCATGATTTGTAGCAAATTAATAAATTAATTGAATAATAAATCAATTAATTAGTTAATTAATATAATTTGAAAGGAAAGATTTGGGAATTACTTGTGGAGAATATTTGATGAGGATGGATTAAATCAGTGTTCTAAAAAACACCCTAGGCGGCCACCTTGGAACCGAGGCGATTTTGTGCAAAATGGCTGGAAAAATCAGGGTGGCTCTAGGCGGTCCTAGGAAGCTAGGCAGGCTAGGCGGCTAAGTGGTTTTTTATTTTTTATTTATTTTTGTGTGAAATTTGTTTAAAGTCTAAGTTCTAATTATACCTTGAAATTTTGTTAATTTTATAGAAAAGGTGTGTTGTGTATCAACTTAAATTCCAGGATACTAAAGATAAGTATCTTACATTACTAAATTTCCTTATTTTCCTCTTATTTTCCATTTTATGTTGTTTTAAATTGTGAACTTGTTGTACATGTGTCATCCTACAATACTCCTCACTATGGTGTATGGCATATATGCTTAATGTGTTTTTAAATTTTGAACTTGTTGGATACTTTTTTTGCATTTTATCATTTTTTTATTATCTTATCCTTGGATTTCATACAAGTATAATTTTTTGTAAGTGTCAATATGCACTTATTTACAAGATATACAAGAAATTTACCTAAATTCGCCTAGGCCTCCTAGGCGCTGCCTAGGCGCTAGCCAACCGCCCGGCTAGCCTAGCGCCTAACATTTTTTAGAACCTTGGATTAAATAGGTTTTGAATAAACACCTATTTTGGGTACTTATAACTTGATTGATGGATGATTGTCCACTGCTCGTGTGTAGGAATTCCAGTGTTAATTGAGGGTAATTTTGTCATTTTCATCCTAGAATCTACGTGTCACCTCTATATTCTTTTTTATTATTTTTGGCTCCACAGCTATTCCAATCAATTTTCCGAAATATAATTACACATGTATTAGTTACATATCTTTATAAAGAAATTATACTTGGACTTAACTTTAATACGTATGATTTCAAGATCCGCATAAATTCTTTGTAAAAGAAATCGATGTATGTATATATATATATATACACACACACACACACACCACGTCCAAGAATTACAACTAAAAGAAGGTGCCTGTTATTTCTCTGTATTTTTCAAATTTGACTATTTCAGTACGAATAACGTTGAAAGTAAAACCACGAAGAAATAACAATGCATATATTGACCCAAAAAAAAAAAAAAACCATGCATATAACCCAAGGAAAAGTAAAACTCTTCCTTGATCAAATTCGCTACCAATGATATTCTACTTACAAATTAAAACAAAGGATCAAGAAATTAGGGTCTCTTATTTTTATCGCTAATCACCTCTTGCATGGCTTGCTCAAGCCAAATCCAAGACTCTTCCATCAGTTCAGGACTCAGTCTGAACATCAAAACGCAAAACTCCATCTGGTTCAGAGCGCCATCACCGTCCAAGTCACCTTCCCTCACCATGCTCACAAGCTCGTCTTCTCTCAAGTTCTGCAGACCAAGCAATGCAGAATTCCTCCTCAAGCTCTCCAGCGTAATGACCCCTTTGTCCTTGTCCATCAGCAGCTGAAACCCGTTGCACAGCTCTCTTATCAGCCCCTCGCCGCCGAGCTTATCAGCCATCTGCGGCAGCAGGTCTTCGAAATCGTCAGCAGCCCTCTTTCCAACTCCTGCCATAGGTGATGATTGATGATCTTGTGGGATTAAAAATGATAATCTCTTTCTCTGATATATGTATTGGGTTTTGGAGAGAAATTAGATGTTGGCTTCTGGTTGTGTGAGGAAAATATGGAAGGGGTGTGGAGGATTTATATTATGGAAGAAAAGAACAGGGAAGGGGGGGCGGAAACTGCAACGGGGTTCTTGGAAAGAGGAGGGTTGTGGTCTCCCTTCGGATGACAGAAATGGAACAGTGGATTAATTGCTGGTCGGCTTTGATTCTATACAGCTGCAGGGGCCAGCGGTTGCCTCCTCTATTTCTCAGAAACTTGTCAAGGCTAATTATGTCATTTTATAAAGTTGGTGTCTCCTCTCCCACCTATAAGGGGCATTGTTTCATTTTTTTTTTTTTTTTAATTCTTTTGAAGAAAATTTAGGGCCATTGTTATCGTATCTGGAATTGGACAAAAATTAATCAATCAGAATACAGATCTTTTTCTTATTCATATGTATTAGAAAATTGGACGGTTCATTATAAAAATATTAACATGTAAATCATTAACTTGTTTGAGTTGACTAAATAATAAATAATTAGATAGAATATTTACAGAAATAATAATTAAATGTGCGCGGTTAAAATATGTCGATCACATTTCTACGGACATGGAAGAGCATTCAAATGATGGACATGGGTAATTTCCTTTGGTAGTCACATCCAATTTGACTTTCATCACTTGTGATGAAGGATATTATTGTCACTTTAAGATGCCTTAAGACTTCAGATTATGAGCCTGCCTTTCGACCTTCACCGCTTTGGATGGAAGTTGGTTTACATAACTAGTTTTGAACATGTTCACATGAAATGAAGATGAAAAGTTGGTCAAAGGTAAAAAAGATCCCCTTTCCTGGTTGGGCTTAGGGTCCGTCGTTCTCTTTCCCGGAAAATATAGGAACTGTTCTGCATTACTCTTTAGAAATAAGAATATTTACGTGCCAAAAAGTGTTACTTATAGATATGAAATGTATTCCATTGAGGTAGGCTTTGATTTGTTTCACACATAAGGAATGGTCGCACGTTGGCATTAAGAATCTCATCCTACTTTGCTTAGTTTAGAAGGTTGCTCAACACACTTTGTTGTGCAACTTTTTATCAGCATGAGTATAAAATATTGAAAGGTAATGTGTGGAAATAGAGAGCGACTTACATGACACTCTATATTGTTATTGTGAATATGTCGTGTTCTGTAGTAATAATACAACGTCAAAGGAATAAAAATTTCTACATTTTTTTTACACATAGTTATAATGTGCCATGGAAGTCCTCATAAAAATGAGATTGTGATTACATCATTTTGCTTTTGTCATCTATTAGGCCTTATTTGGCAGTTCAAACTGTACTGACTATTTCAGTCGGATAGGATAAATAGTCAACGGATTGTACTGACTCAATTAGTCGGGCATTTGGTATAACATCAGACTAATTACCGTATTATTTATACAGTGTTTAGTACTTTACTAATAAGAACAAGAAGGACAATGTTGGTTCTAGCACTTATACGAACTATTATTTTAACAAATATAAAATTGTATCTGCACCATACCTCAATATATTATATTCAACAGTTCTCGTGTATAATTAGTTTGCCGTTTTTGCAAGAAAACAATAATTGAAATGAAAAGCAACAAAAAAAAAAAAAAAAAAAAGAAAAAAAAAGAAAAAAAAAGAAAGCTGAATAGCCCATTGGTCTTTGGCGTATACATGTCGTATAAATGGGTATGACTTTCCACACACTTTCACATTTTCGGCCTGTCTTCTAGCAGTCTAAATAACGGGATTGTTTGCACATATATACCAATTCACTCTTCCTTAGGTTTACAAATCTATTTATTCAACTTTCACTATTAAAGTTTTTAGGTAAGCAACTGAGCCTAATTGGAATTTACATAAAGAGGTTAGAGAATATAGCTCAAAACTACACCATCTAGTTATGTGAGAATTAGCTGCATAACGTCTACGAGAGCTTTAGAAAAGGGAGAAGAGCACGCTAGGTCATCCTCTAGGGTTATCACTATCGACCAAGGACTCGAGGAGGCGAACTCAAATATATAGCTAACTTGACGACCTTCAAGTTCCATAAAGCGTCCATAGAATACTCCTTTTTGTGGTGTAGTCTCGTGGTGTACATGTGTCGGAGACAGAGAGATAAGAATGCGATCCAAAGTTTTCCGCTAAAAGATTTAATTGATTATCCCTCTATATGAACACGAATCTATTTGAAAAATCCCATCTTTTAAAGGGGATGGGGCTTAAGCTTTCTTGGTAGGCTACTAAAATTATAACGGTTGGGTGGGATAAACAGTTGGTAATGTGTGAAATGAGAATCCCATTATCTCCACCAATGACGTACTTGGTGACCGCTAACCTCATTGCATCCGATCTCGCACTCGCAGTTTCTTCTAACATATTAACTGATCTATAATGTGTTCATATTCATATTGCTCTCCAATGTGTTCATATTCATATTCCTCTACAATGTGTAAAAGATACGACGCTAAAAAGAAGCCTAGACAAATAACTGAGGCATGAGGAATACGTGTTTTACCGTTGAACGCACTTGAATCAGACCAACATAAGTTGTGAAGCACGCTCATTTGCCAAAATAATAATAGTTGTAAATGAAGTACAGTTAAAGTCTTGAAGCTAGGACATCTGCAGATAAGAATTGTGAAATTTAAAGAAGGAAGTTCTTTAAAGTTATATAACAGACATCGCCAATTTCTTGTGCATTTGATTTTACACTGATCACAGTGTTATTATTTTTCGTTACAAATCCAAATGTTAAAATGTGTTTAGGAAAGGTAACATTGTCGAAGCTTTATCGAACTTCTGCCAAACTAATGGTGACTGCATTATTAGAAAACTGATAGATGCTTGAGAAGAAGAACCAACAACTTCACTATTGGAATTTTTATGCGTTGAAAAAGCAGGCGCTTTGGATGGTGGCAGAGTTGTAGCTTCATTGGCAAGCATATGAATTATGTCACATCCTGGACCCGGCTCCACTCCGCCGTAGCATGATATTGTATGATTTGGGCTCCGACCACGCCGTCACGGTTTTGTTTTTGGGAACTCACACGAGAACTTTCCAATGGGTCACCCATGCATTCTGGGATTGCTCTCGCGCGAACTTGCTTAACTTTGGAGTTTCTACGGAATCTGAAGCCAGTGAGCTCCCAAAAGGCCTCATGCTAAATGGAGGTGGGCATGTACATATAAGGAATAGAGGATCCACTCCCCTAGGCGATGTGGGATCTAAGAATCCACCCCCCTTAGGGGCCCAACGTCCTAGTCAGCACACTTTTGGTCAGGGGTTGGCTCTGATACCAAATTGTCACATCCCGGACCTAGCTCCATTTTGCCGTAGCACAATATTGTCTTCTTTGGGCCCCAACCACGCCTCATGGTTATTTTTTTTTGGGAATTCACACAAGAACTTCCCAGTGGGTCACCCATCCTGAGATTGTTCTTACGCGAACTCGCTTAACTTCGGAGTTCCTGCGGAACCCGAAGCTAGTAAGCTCCCAAAAAGCCTTGTGCTAAATGGAGATGGGCATGTACATATAAGGCATAGATGATCCACTGTCTAGGGCGATGTGGAATCTAACAATATGGGTCACCCATCCTTGGATTGCTTTCGTCCGAACTCGCTTATTTTCGGAGTTCCCACAGAACCTGAAGCCAGTAAGCTCCCAAAAGGCCTCGTGTGAGTTCTCAGAATAATATCGTGTTACGGTGGGGCCGAGCCCGGGATGTGACAAATTATCGAGGACATTATTGGTCTATCATCTGGAGCTTCTTCAACACACAAAAACCTTACATTGATACACCTCAGAGCTTCATCAGGCCGACACGTTTCCCTTTCTATTTCATCTATCACTTTCATTCCTTTACCTTCTTTCCATAATTCCCATGCCAATATAAGTTTAACCACATAAATTATATACTCATCAGTCTCGCATAACTATTCCCTGAGTTCTTAAGAGTCACTTCCTGAAAAAGATTGAAAACAAGTTTGGACTCCATTGGAGTCGACCTCCGAGTTTCAATTGTCGATGTGTGGATAGTTGAATATCAGAGTGCAGAACAAACAAGACTACAAAATAATAAGAATATTATTAATAGAGAAGAATGCCAATACGGCTACAAAACCCTAAAAGAGTACATCGTGACTAACATATTCTCAAATGAATAACAAACATGTTATTTATAATAAAATAACCCTAACCCTAAAATATAAGAAACCGAAACCCTAATGCTAATGGGCTAAGCCCATATACTAAACTAACTAGCAAACCCAAATAATCATAAGATACTAATATTTTCTAACACCCCTCGTCAAACTCAACGCGGTATATGACGTAAGTTTACAAACAAGCAGATGCGGACTGGCTCTGTTAGGCGAACTGGCAGGCATGCAAACTTGACTTGACTTGATTTGATTGGCGTACTGGCGACGAGTTGGCGAACTGGACTTGACTGGACTGGCAAATTGATTCTTGCTGGCAAGCTGATTCTAGCTAGCAAATTGATTCTAATTCAAACTAGCTAGTGTTGAGAGTATAGAAAGAACCTGTCACTAAATGGATGAGATTCCCATATATCAATTGTAGCAACGAACGAACAAACACAAACATTATCATGTAAGTGGTCATAATTTCAAGCACTTAAGCGATTGTCGTCGTGGTGGGCAACCATGAAGTTTCCAAGCTCAACGATAACCATTTTTACATCAACCGTGTGGGCCCAAAAGACCTCAAACATAAGAAACAGAAGTTTTTTTTTTTTTTTTGGGTAAATATCAATTTACTACCCTCATGTTTTGTGGTTTTCAACATTTAGTACATCAAGTTTTTTTCTCCCAGAGTCATACGTAAAGTATAAATTTGGGGACAGTCTCATACATCCGTTAGTCAAACTGTTAAGTCTTCCATGAACTGATGATGTGGCGTCCACGTGGACAATGACTGGGCGTCATGTGTCAATAAGGGTCCCGCATGGGTATTAAAAAAATTACAAAATTACAAAAAAAATAAAAAATGCTCTTCTCCTTCAAACTTCTTTTTATTCTCCCTTCCTTCTCTAACCCTTCTCTCTCCCATCCTCTGCACACCATCTCCACTTTCTCTCTCTAACCCTCATCTCTCTCCTCATTTGCAGACCATCTTTGCCATGAGAGATGAGCAAATCCGTACCCACCTTCTCCTCAGCACCATTTCCCTCCCTTTTCTCTTCTGCAACCCACACCCCTTCCCTCCCTTCTCTCTTCTGCACCTACACCACCCTCCCTTATCTCCTCTGCAACTCGTACCCATGCTTCATTCTCTCATTTGCAACTCATACCCATCCTCCCAGCTGCAAGGCCTCAACAACCTCATCTACGCACAAAGTTCCACCTTTATCCACTTCCCCGTTGCTGGGCAACCACTTCGATACCTGTAAAAAAGGAGTGATTGAATCGGGCTCTTGCGCTCTAGCTTAGAATCTCCTCAGCAAGGGCGGTGTATAGCGATGGCGGCCAATGAAGGCTTCGAGCAGGAGAATTGGGTCTGGTATTTGCGGACGAGGACAAAGGGTTTGATATTGGGCTTCTGGTTAGATCAAATACCCGAGACCTAACCCAGCATTCGTGAAATCCTCAACAATTCCCCACACAAAGGTTTGATTAGGTTGGTAAGGTAGTGGTGCAGTATGCTCTCGGAGAATGACATGATGGATCTAGGAAACCCTAGCAAGCGATGGATGCCATTACAAATATTGACGACGGTGAATTGGCGACGGGAAGGTTAAATTGAAAAGTAGGGTTACATAACTGGAAGTGATTTGGGGAAAAATTGGGTAATTGGGAAAAAGGTATGTGAAGAAAGCTCGGAGGAGATTTGCTGGAGAGAGAAAGAGAGAGAGAGTGAGTGAGTGAAAGCTTCTGAGTACGGATTTGCACATATGGGTGGAGGCCGAGAAAAGAGGGAGAAAGGAAGGACGGTTGGGGGTTGAGGAAGAACATATTTTTTTTTGTAATTTTTTTTTAATATCCACGTGGGACCTTTATTGAGACATGGCGCCTAGTCATTGTCTACGTGGGCACCACGTCATTAATTAACGGAAGACTTAACAGTTTGACTAACGGATGTATGAGACTGTCCCAAAATTTACCTTTTAGGTATGACTCTGAGACAAAAAAAACTTGATGTACTAAATGTTGAAAACCACAAAACATGAGGGTAGTAAACTGATATATAACTTTTTTTTTTCTTGCCTGTGTGGGCCTTCAAACAAAAAGCCTACGTTTTTTTTTTCTCTTATTCTTTTTTTCCTTCAAACAGCACGTCTTGTTTCTTTTTCTTTCTTCCCGTATCCTTCTTCCATTCTTTTATGTGCAACTGCAAACTAGTGCAGCAATCATCAAACTGCATTAAAACTCCAGTGCAATCGTTGGACCAACAAAAAACAGTAAGAATAAGGTTTTCAAACTAGCAGCAGCAGGGTTGCAGTGGTTCGACATATCCAACTTATGGGAGTCGATTGAGGGTAGGAGACTAGTCAATGCAGGTACGAGACTACAGCAAAGTGCAAAAGCGGAGTCAGCGGGTCGTGGTACGGACGGTAGTGGACAGCGGCAGAATCGATTCAAGTAGTGGAGTCGTGATTGTGAGGCGGCAAGGTGGTGTAACGGATGTGCAATGGTGATCTGATGTAGGATAGAAGCTGGGTGCGGCGAAACAGGACAAAGCTTCAACAATCTTTTTATTTTATTTTTAGGATAAATCTCAGTTTACTACCTCAAGTTTCGTGGTTTCAACATTTAGTACATGAAATTTTTTTCGTCCCAGAGTCATACCTAAAGTGTTAATTTTAGGATAGTCTGATACATCCATTAATCTGGCTGTTAAGTCTTCCATTAACTGATGACGTGGTGTCCATAGGAACAATTACTAGGCGTCACGTGTCATTAAGGGTCCACGTGAAAATTAATCAAAAAAAAAAAATCCTTGCCCAAATATAAAATAATTAATTAAATAAAAGTATTTAATAAAAAAAATAAAAAAATAAAAAACCAGAACCCTCTTCGTTTTCCCCATCCGACAACCCTCATTCCCCTCCACCCCATCCACCCTTCCATCCCCTCCACCCCTTACCCACCCGCACCATTCCCCTTCACTGATACCCACCCTACCACCAAACCTTTTCTCCTTCCCCAAAAACCCAAAAGGAAATTGAGGATATGATTCCACTGATGGCGTGGGGATGATTCCACTGATGTCTCTGTTTCTGCCAATATCTGCAATGCAGCATCAACGACTTTCTTCTGCTCCCTTTCTCGCCACCTTCTGAGCTCTCCTTCCACTGCCTTTTTGGCGGCTTTAACCATTTCTACCATTTTTTTGGCCTCCTCAATTGAAAACACACTTTTCTTGGAAGACTTTTCTCATCTTTTGGAGAAATGAGAGAAAGACCTAGGGTTTCTCAATTTACCTAGAAATGAGGGAAGGCATTCAGAAATAAAAGTAGCCTTTCAATTGGAATCCTAGGGAGCTCCATTTCCTGATGCACAACACATGTGCGCCTCTGTGCTACTCGAGAGGAGCATCGATGGAATTAGAGAGAGGGTTTGGGCTATGGGCTTGAGGTCATCAAAAGCTGAAATGAGAGTGGGTGTAGCTGCTAGGGTTTTTCAAATGTCAAATGATGCTGCCACACTAGGTTATATTTTGGTTGTTGCAAATGGTTGACAGAGGTGTGGCCTTGTACATGTTGGTCAGCGCATCTTCCTCAATTTTAGGTCACGAGTTCAATTCTTCATGGTGGCTATTTTGTGTTTATTTTTCATTCTTTTTCCCAAGTACATTTTTCTTGCGTGTCATCGTACAATACTCTTAACTATGGTTAGCATATATGCTTAATATGTTTTTTAATTTTAGACTTGTTGGATACTTTTTTTTTTTTTTCATTTTATCATTCTTTAATTATCTTATATCCATGAATTTCATATAAGTATAATTTTTTGTAAGTGTCAATATACACTTATTTACAAGATATACAAAAAATTTACCTAAATCCGCCCAGGCGTTCGCCTAGATCCCGCCTAGCCACCTAGGCGCTAGGCACTAGCCCGCTGCCCAACTAGCGCCTAACATTTTTTAGAACCTTGGTGGTGAACACAAATGCACTTATCAATTAATTAGACAGATGGAGTAATAACAAATTAATTACATTGATATTATATTATATTATATTTGATTAAGGGATTTTTTTGGAATTGTCAAAAGTAATGCCCCAAAATTGAACAACTTTTTGTATATATGGTCTCCAGCATGCAAGCTCAATCAAGTAGGATTCTTTCTCCCTTCTATTCTCATTCCCTTCCATCTACTCTTCTCATAGTTTGTCTTTTATCTTTTTGTCTCCATAAAAAATCAGTTGAGTTAATCTCAGTTTATTATCCTAAAGTTTTGTGGTTTTCAACATTTGGTACATGAAGTTTTTTACATCCCAGAGTCATACCTCAAGTCTTAATTTTGGGAAAATTTCATACATCCGTTAAGTTGGTTGTTAAGTCAACCGTTACTGATGACGTGGCTCCTACATGAATAATGATTGGCCACCACGTGTCAATATAGGCCCACGTAGATATTAAAAAAAATTAAAAACATTAAAAATTAAAAATTAAAAACGAAACCTAAATTTAAACCCTTTCCCATCACCCAGACCCCTTCTTCCTCCTTCGTCCTTGCCCACTCGGTCTCCCTCCTCCGCCTCTCTCCCCACTCGCACTCATCATTCCCTTACCACCACCTTCCAACCCGACCAATCCCTATCACTCCCCGATCCCGACATACGTCCAGGATCAACACGTGATGTCACCAAATACTCGTATATCTAACATACCCCGCCACCGGGATATGAATAAATCACCACTCAAGGTCCAAATTGCATAGTGATTTCCAAATATTTTATGGCTGCATCTAACCTCCTCGTTAGACTGCCTACATACCCTCAACAGGGATCAAGCCCTTCGTAGTTCACCATTTCACTATACTCGAACATTCATCACATAAGTCGTTATGTCCCAACAAAATATCACAATGTATATCATGCAATCCTTCAAAGAACAAACGACGAAGCACAATCATATTCTCTCGTCATAATTCCCCACTTGGATTATGAGTAATAAACATGGTAATTCTATTTTATATTCATAATATCTATTGTGGGTAATTCCCATCCACTCGAATTTAGGATTCTAAGATCACCTTAAGGAAATCAACAAGAGAAAGGATTCCGAACCACTTGATGAAATCCCACAACATCGGGTTCCGGATCACTCAATGGAACCAAAATATCAAGCGGTTTTATCGTAATCTACCCAGACCTGTCATATGTGAAGTCAATGCCTACATTATGGGATTGGTGCACTGGCAATTCAGGCACTCAAATACGCTGCGAGGCTCAGGTGAGTGACAATAATATAAGCATGTGATACAATAATAAAACCAGCCATCAATCACAATTTATAAACCTTGAATATAAATCATTCATAAGAAATCAATACCAAACTTTTGAAAACTCCAAGGGAGTCACCCAAACATCCAACGGTTCATCTGAAACAATCACCACATCTCACAACCATATTCTCATACACACAATGAAAAGTAGGGTTAAAGCGACACAGTTCGGCCGAAGTGTGCATCTTTAAAGCTATTTCAATCCAAACTCAATGAAACCCAAAAGGGATGTGATCCCGGACCATCACTCAACGAAATTGCAGAGTAAAAGGGATTACGGACCATCACTCAACGAAATCCAAACCAGGATACGATTCCGGACCATCACTCAACGGAATCGCGGAGTGGAGTAGGAAAGATTCTGGACCATCACTTAACGGAATCCAAACCAGGACATGATTCCGGACCATCACTTAACGGAATTGTGGAGCGCAATGCATAACAACCAATCAATGAAACAACACGTGAATCAAGTTGCTCAAGTTATAAAAGCTCAACGAAATAAGAAATGAAATAATGAAACGAGCGTTGACACATGTTTCGAAGCAACAAACCCTATGACAATGGGTTAACGGTCCACTAATAGCCCTCACCTTTCATCAAATCAAGCCAATAATACAAAACAAACCATATTTCCAATATGCACGTCAAATCCCACTTCATATAACTACATCGATGACTAAATATAAAAATTAACAATTTATAGGAAACATAATTATAAAACCATTTCATATTCACATATATTTAAGTCACTCACATTTCATCATATCATACCATCTATGTAAATCAACCACCTTTCAAATCAATATCACGATCATCATCAGTACACAAGCCAAATCATGTTTAATAAACATAGGTCTATGGCTAAATATATATATATATATATATATATATATATATAATCACATTTCAATAGAAATCACATTATAAAACTAAGTCATATTCACAGGTGATACCAATATAAGAAATCAAGGTAATAACCATATCACATATGTTAAAGTTTAATGACGATCCAACGGTCGGATCATCGATTCACACTTTTACCAATTAACGTACGTAGAGAATTTAGGTTCCAACCATTAACCTATGTCATAAAATTACCAAAAATGAGCTCAAGGCATCTAATTTAGCCTAACAGTGACATCGACGGCCCCCTAGCCACGCGCTGCCGTGGGTGGTGGTCGGTCGTCCTGACTCGCCGGAAAAATCCAATTATTTCCAAAATTTACAAGAATGAAGATCTCAAATAGAGGAACAACTTTCATACCTGCCACAAAGTCTAAAAGTGGACGGAAGGGGGTCAATTTTTCCTATAAAGCTGACGGGTGCCTAAAACTTCCCGACTTCGATTCGTCGTCTACAGTGGTCCAATAGGGTCAAGGTTGGTTCGGATTTTCTCCTGGGATGATGGGCTTTGCCGGAAAATTGAAAAAGGTGGTTGGAGTACTATTGATTTTTGTTGAATTTCGTGGCCTCAATCCGCCACATACCGTGGGTTATCAAGGTGGTTCATGGGTGGGTTTTGTAGAGGGGAATGAGAGCTTCAAGGTGGTGGTGGTGGCGTCGAAAATCTCCACCAAAGTTGGCCGGAATCGGCCTTGGAAAATGGGAGCTCGCGGTGGGTGTGGGTCGACGGGAAGGCTACTCCCCCTTCTTTTTTTTTCTTCTTCTTCTTTTCTCATTTCTCATTGGTCCTCCATCCCTCTTGTAATTTGATTGGTCCCTTTCTCTCTTTACTTAAGGCTGATTAGTTAGTCTTCCCACAAGGTGAGAGTTCAAATAATTTAACTACCTTTAATTAACCAACTTCAAACGTCCATAATTATACCGCTATAATCCGGACTCGCAAACGGCTTTCGCCTATCCGTTCGTGGGATCGAGCTCTATTCAGAAATATAAACTGTGACCTCGAAAGATCTACGGCTTTTAAATAATTAATTTCCAAACTTCAAACTTCGCAACTGGTTTAATTAAAATCTAAATTCAAATAAATTAATACAAATTCCCGAAAATAACATAAAATTTCAATAATAATAATGCGTAGATTATAACAGTGAAATCCGGGAATAGGATTTCACAATCCCTCCCCTAATCCCTCCATACCCAACTCATCCCTCCCCTAATCCTTTCATACCTAAACCAACCCGACTCGGTCTCCCTGCAACGTGTTCGAAATCGAGGAGGCCCTGACCTCGTTGAGGAAGATCACGCAGTCCAGAGATGATGCCCTGACCCGACTCTGCACCTCGCAATGCGTGATCCTTGGATTTGGTCTGCTATTCCAGTGGCAGAGAGCTTCATTGGTGCGATGTGTTGTTGTGATGTGATGGGTTAAAGGTGATGCACAATGGAGAACACAAGAGAGAGGACTTTCGGATCATTTTTTTTTGTAGTCGTAGATCTCTTTTTTTGTTGTTGCAAATCTCCAGAGACCTATGGGCTATGGCTTTCTGCTCTGGTTTGAAATCTCCGTGATGAATGCCTCGTTGTTGTTGTCGACGGAGAAGAAAGGGAGAGAACTCAGGCCGTGGTGGTGCTGGTTTTCAAATCAGCTGTGGTGGCTGTCGAAGAGAAGAAGAAAAAGGGTTGGTGTGGGTGGAGGAAAGGGAAGGCCCGCATCCCTAGACCATTTTTTGTTTGTTTATTTTTTTAATTTATAATTTTTTAAATTTATGTGGGCCTATATTGACATGTGGGATATAGTCATTGTCCACATAAGTGCTACATCACTAGTTAACAGTTGACTTAACAACCAAATTAACGGATGTATGATATTATTCCAAAATTAAGACTTGAGGTATGATTTTGGAATGAAAGAAACTTCATGTACCAAATATTAAAAACCACCAAACTTCATTGTAGTAAAATAAGATTAATCCAAATTAATTTAAAATATTAATATAGCTTAATCGTAATTATTCACGTATTATATTTGAAAAGGAAAAAAAGAGAAATTAAGAGGGTATAAAATCATCCATGAGGCTAGGTCTCAGCCAGCACAGTTTGTACTAGGGGTGGTTCGGTATGGGATACCATACCGAAACTAGTATCCCGAATCTCAAACCGAAATTTTTCGGGACGGGAATTTGAAGACCAATCCCAAACCAAATTTTCGGGAATCCCAAATTTCGGGAATCCCGAAATATTTTCAGGATTTTGGGACAAATCGGGAATCCCAAATTGAAATATGAAATTATGAATTGTTCTTCAAATATATAATTCAAGAACACATTTATGAACTAGGAATTTCATTTCATTGACACTACCATTTAATTGAACACTGGCATGCTTGACTCTTTTTATCATAGTCAAAATTCAAATTAATTAAACTCTTTTTGCAATCTGTTGAGAGACAAAAGAATCAAGCCTTCTGAAATCATCAGTCATGGCAGCAGCAATAATAAAATCCACATGAATATCAAACAGAACATGAAAAATATGCAAGGTGTAGGGCATTCTAGGTTGCTGAATATATATATATGTATAAATATATATAGTAATTAATATTATATATTTTCGGTTTGGTATGGGATTCCCGAAATATCGAGAAGCCAATCCCGAATCCCATACCGAAATTTTGGGATTGGTTTGGGATAGCATCCCGAAAATTTCGGGAATTTCGGTTTGGGAAATTTTTGGTTTGGGATCGGGATTTTTTCGGTTCGGTTCGGGATTTTCGGGAATTTTTTCCACCCCTAGTTTGTACAGAAAATAAACTGACGGTTGGAAGATATTACAAGTTGAATAAAATAAACAAAATATAGCAGCACAGATGCTCGGATCACTTCGGATGTGGGTTTGGACTCCTTGAGGAATGCAGGTGTTTCTGGGCCCAAGACTATTCCTTTGACAGTCCTTTTTTTTTATCTCTTGAGCCATACCCAAAATAAACAATAAATAAATAGCACAATCCATTTTAAGCAAATAATGCAGCTTTAACGGCATCTAGCATCTGGAGATAAAAATTGTGAAACACAATGAAGGATGTCACTACTCTTGAACTGTATATTGTCACAATCTTTTTCGAACTTTACATTGCTGAGCTATCGAGCTTGTAGCATACTAATGGTGACTGAATTACAGGAGAAATTGGCAGGTGTTGGAGGAGAACAACTAATAGCACGGAGATTCCTATGTGTCGAAAATGCAAGTTCTTTGGAGGGTGGAAGAGGTGTAGCTTCATTGCCCTGTAGCATATGGATTACCGAAGACATTGTCGGTCGATCATCTGGCGCTTCTTGAACACACAAAAACCCTACATGGATGCACCTCAAAGCTTCATTGGGCCGGCATGTTTCCCTTACTGATTCATCAATCACCTCCATCCCTCTACCTCCTTCCCATAACTCCCATGCCTAGTTAAGAGTCAACATATAAGACCCTCGAATCTTAAAAATCAAAATAAGCAGAAGTTGACAACTTTAGTACTTACCCATCCAGCAAGAGTCGGTGAATGTTCAAAGCGATAAAAAGCAGTATTTTTCTTTCCACTTACAATCTCCAACAACAGCACTCCAAAACTAAATACATCTAGTTTCTCAGAGAAATGGCCATATCTTGCATACTCAGGTGACATGTATCCGCTGCATCAATTAATGGTAGAATAAGCAAAAGTACTAAAGTAGCAGTTGCATAAGGTTTAGACGATTGAAACCATGTGCCATATAGACTTACTATGTGCCAACAACCCTATTGGTATTTGCTTCAGTCTGATGTATCTCGAAAATTTTCGCCATTCCAAAGTCTGATATTTTGGGGTTCATCAAGCCATCCAACAAAACATTACTTGCTTTTAGGTCCCTGTGAATGATTTTCAGTCTAGAGTACTTGTGGATGTAAAGTACTCCTTGAGCGATACCTTCAATAATTCGAAAACGCTTTCCCCAATCTAATTCTGTTTTTTCACATGGATCTGATTGGATAAACCATGAAGGAAAATAAGCGAGTGTGTTTTCGAAGGAAAAACCTAATCAAATTTGAAATCCCTCAAATCAACAATATCAAAGAACATAAATCTTAGAAATAATGAGGATATACCAAACAAAAGTTTGTCCAAACTCCGATTGGGCATGTACTCGTAGATCAATAGCAGTTCCTCCTCTTCGATACAACAACCCAAGAGCCTAACAAGATTGGTATGCTGAAGCTTGGCTATAAGCTCCAACTCATTCAAAAACTCCTGAAGTCCTTGCCTTGACTTCTTCGACAGTCTTTTTATTGCTACATCTTGATTTTCTTGCAAAATCCCCTGTAGAGGAAGGGAAATGCCACAAAGAGAACCATCGCAGTACTAATATTACTTAACTAGGGAAAATGTTACTAATTATCATTTTTATCAAGAAAAATCAATGTACTTTAGCATTACAAATTAATTGGAAGGGTCACCTTATAAACTGGGCCAAAGCCTCCCTCTCCGAGTTTATTAGCTTCAGAGAAGTTGTCTGTAGCAGCTAATATTCTCTTTAAACCGAAAACTGGTAGTTCCGTATCATTCGTTCCACCTCCCGCTCCAGCTCCATAGTTTATTTGAGTCCCAACATGCTTCCTCTTATGCTCCCTGTTTCAATCTCAATGTTAGAGCATCAATCATTCGTGTATAAATGAGAAACAAAGAAAGACTTCTAGAATCCATGCTCCTGTACGTACTTCTATTCGTGTATGTTTGTGTGTATGAGAAATAAAGAAAGACAGGCAATATGGTTGCAGTACCTTCTCTTTCTCAATGTTTTCTTCCATAAGAAATAGCCAAAATTTATAGCAAGCAATCCTGCTGCTGCTGAGACCATTGCAATTATAAGGGAACGCTTCTCATTACGGCCCTTGCCGCCTGCAAATAAAATAAAATTTTCGGTTACGCAATAAAAATGATGACTCTCCAAGTAATGGTCACTCAAAACAACACGAACAATCGTTCGATTATTACTTTTTAGATACATAAGCTCAGAAGCTGCAAGTCTGATGAATAAAATTCTTCCACGACTGTCATCTTCCGCAAGTTGTTCCAGGCCCAAGAGATATCCGGT
The DNA here is from genome assembly GCF_019419815.1 of Pyrus x bretschneideri. Lineage (NCBI taxonomy): Eukaryota > Viridiplantae > Streptophyta > Magnoliopsida > Rosales > Rosaceae > Pyrus > Pyrus x bretschneideri. Next base: position 5,937,428 of record NW_025999424.1, on the reverse strand, counting down.
CCAAATTGAACATCCAGTATTACTATCATAAGCATGAGCTGTGCAAGAGCAGTCACTTAAGCAGACTGATCCACATTTATCAGCACTCCTAACCTCCACAGACTGTTTATTTTCAGGCATTAACATGTTATGCATTTCTAGGAACCTGTCTTCCGTCCCACACTGCAAACTCGTTTTTCTTGAACACCCATCAGAATAGTCCTGCAAATACCAGTCCGGCGGCGACCTTGGCTCAAAACCCATCAAGCAATTACAGAGGAGCCCTGATATGTCATTGCAACTCCCGAATGCTCCACAAGTCGCATGAACTTCACATTGTCTTGTTGGTTGAGACCAATACACATTCCATTGCCTTATATTCTCCAACCATGTTAGTTGCTGAACCTGCCCCGTGACAGACATCACGAGTCGAGATACTATCTTAGGATCGTAAAGAGAATAGGATAAGTAAGTTATGTTTTCATTTGTCACATAGCTGAAATTATAACTGTAATTAATCCTCATCTCAGGAATCAAGCTGAAAATGCGCGAACTTGCATTCCACGATCCGCTGGTCCAATACTCTATAGACCTATTCCACAATATGTGATATGAATTGCGTCCATCTCGGTTCATCTCAAGAGAGAAAAGACCTGGTGAAGGATCCTCGGAATTCTTCCATGAAGTGAGAATTTGGGTTTGGTTGGTAATTTTGTTGAATCCAATTTTAGCTCCGGGTAACCATGTATGAGTCGGATGATCAAAGCTTTGCCATAAAGGCTCTGAGGATGAAATAGATTCATCTAATAATACAAGATTCCCACTATCCAATAGAACTGCTTTTACTGAAGAGAAGTTGTTGGAGGTCACATTAGTAGACCAAACTGGAGTTTTTGACTCATTGGAGAGAAGTAAATTACCATCTAAGATCGTCAACACTGAAGAAAATTTATCGAAGACCGGTTGCTCCCGATTCGCCACCCAAACTATGGTACTCGCAGATACCACTTGGTTGGAGTACCATATACTGATGTAGTAGCGGCCACCTAATTCGAAGAAACCGAGCTCAAAAATCCCACCTGCAGAGACAATGGTTTGATCACCGGAGAGAGATTGGTTTGCAGTGACGGAGTCAGTTGCACTGGAAACATGGAGCTTGAGAAATAGGCATAAAAAGATAGCTGAAAGCACCAAACTTTGCTTGGTTTTGGTATCCATGGCTGCACAAAACAAATCTGCAAACAAGGGGTTTTTGAACATTAGTCATTGCAAAAGATTAAAATTTAAAAAAAATCTGGTTAGATTACATATTCAATTTAATCCCTTAAAGTGTACATTTATCAAAATTTATATTCAACTTTGTTATTTAATATGTACTTTTATGTAATCTCTCCGCATTAAATTTTAATTTTATTAATATGCACATATGTAGCTGAACATAAATGAGAAAATATTAAAAGAAATTTGTGATACAAAAATATATAAATACATAAGTGTACAGAAATGACTGTGCCGAAATATATAAAATTGGTTTTTTTGTACCAAAATATTTGTACCTACATGATTGTACCGAAATACATTAGAATGAAACTAAATGTATTATATTGAATTAATGTACCTAAATGTCAATACTATGTATCAAAATGTACGTACCGAAATGTATGTACTGAAATATAGTATATTGAATTAATGTACCTAAAAGTCAATACTCAAATAAGAGGTATTATGTCACATCCCGGCCCGGGCGGGACCACTTCCCGGGCCCGGGCGGGACCACTTCCCGGGCCCGCTCCACCACCGTAGCACAATATTGTCCGCTTTGGGCTTACCATTCCCTCACGGTTTTGTTTTTGGGAACTCACGAGCAACTTCCCAGTGGGTCACCCATCATGAGATTGCTCTAGCCCCCTTCTCGCTTAACTTCGGAGTTCCCATGGAACCCGAAACCAGTGAGTTCCTAAAAGGCCTCATGCTAGGTAAGAATGGGAATATACATTTAAGGATCATTCCCCTGAGCGATGTGGGATGTCACAATCCACCCCTCTTAGGGGCCCGACGTCCTCGTCGGCACACCACGGCCAGGGTTAGGCTCTGATACCAAATTGTCACATCCCGGCCAGGGCGGCACCACTTCCCCGGCCCGCTCCACCACCATAGCACAATATTGTCCGCTTTGGGCTTACCATTCCCTCACGGTTTTGTTTTTGGGAACTCACGAGCAACTTCCCAGTGGGTCACCCATCATGGGATTGCTCTAGCCCCCTTCTCGCTTAACTATGGAGTTCCCATGGAACCCGAAACCAGTGAGCTCCCAAATGGCCTCGTGCTAGGTAAGAATGAGAATATACATTTAAGGATCACTCTCCTGGGCGATGTGGGATGTCACATATTAGGTTCAAATCTCGTAGATGGCGAATTCTATACCAAATTAAGTTGTCCATTATGTGACTTAGCCGAACACCCTCTCGCCTTAATGTAAAATACATCGTTGTACTAAAAAAAAAAAAAACTCAAACGTGTGTGTCAAAATGTACGTACAGAAATGCATGTATATGTTTGTATTGATGAATTAATGTACCTATATATTTGTATCGATAAATATACCGAAATATTTTGTATTAATGTACCTAAATGAAGAACATATAAAAAAATTTATCGGACTATATATTATAAAAAAAATTAGTTTCCTAAATGTAGATATTAAATATATTATGATAAATGAAATAAAAATTAAATTTAAATGTAATTAATACATTAAAAAATTAAAATAGGAATAAAAAGATAAATAAAGCATCAAAATAAAACTAATAAATGAGATGATTAAATGTACTAGGGTCTAAAATTGAATTTTAATCTTACACAAGATTATAGTCTAAAACTGATCCTTTTTAAGGATTAAAATGAAATTTTCTATTAGAAGGGACTCTCATCTTAATTTCAAGTATTTAAAACGGCAAATCTTTTTGAAATCTCATTTGTTTGACTATTTGAGGATTAATTGCTGTATTTTCTTTGTTCCTTAATGTTTAGTTGTGTAAGTGGGCCACAAGCATTTACTATAAAATTGTAAGTCATAGAGTTTTCATTCAAAACTTGCATTGGTGGCCCTCTCTAAAGTGGGATTCTGCATGAATTTTTCGCCACTTCATATTTTTGGCATAATTTTCATGACAATATTATAAAGCATTGTGCAAAAAATATAAGGTGGCAAAGAATTCATAAAGAGTCTCTCTTTGAGAGTTTTCTTATCATTGGAAACATAAATGGGATTTTCTTTTTCTCCCTTTTTTTTTTTTTTGGGTGTGTGTGGAATCGCCAATATTTAATGGTTGTTAGATGAGCTTGATTTAATTTAGAGTAATATTAGGTAGACCAAATTTTTAGACTCAATTTGTAAACAATGTGATGTGTCACCAATGGAAATTAAATACATTAGTCAACACATTAAGCCACTAATCAATTATCACGTCATATGATTTACAAAACTTGGTATAAATAGTTGGCTTCCCTAGCATTACCCTATAAATTAATAATATAAGAATATCAAAATTTAAATTCATCTAATGAAAAATAATACAATGCTAATGCTCAATTTAAGAAGAAGATTTTCAATGTACCCGGAACATGTCAAGTGTCATAATACAATTGGTTAGAATTATTCTTTTAAGTTTTCAACTAATTATATTACTACACATAATGTATCAAGCCGTATTTCCAATAACACTTAACACAAGGTGAATACCGATGGTGTAGCTCGTGAATCACCAGGATTGGCTTGTATTGGCGATATCTTTCGTGATCGTTTTGGTTCATGTGTAAGGTGTTTTGCTACTTCTTTAGGGATGGCTACCTCTTTTGAAGCTGAACTACATGTTGTAATTCATGCAATAAACTTAGCTAGGGAAAAAAGTTGGCGTTTCCTTTGGATTGAGTGTGATTCGTCCTTGGCTGTTCTTTTCATTTCTGCTTCTAATAATCGTGTTCCCTGACGTTTGAGGGTTTGTTGGTTGAATTGTTGAGCGTTGCGCTCTTCTATGTCCATAAGAATTACACATATTTTTTGTGAAGGGAATTAGGTGGCTAAATGTTTAGCAAATTTTGGAGAGAACCCATCCTGGGGTTTATTGGTGGGAATCTTGTCCTCCTTGTGCTATTGTTACGTATCATCATAATCTTTCTCTTCGCCCCAATTTTTGATTTTGTTATATAGGATGGGTTTTACCTTTTTTTTTTTCCTTTTTTTTTTTTTGTAATTGGGTTTTCTTGTTTCAAGCAGTTTTGTATTTCTTGTTTTTGGCTTCAAAAGTTGTTTTTATTAGGTATTGGCCAAGTTCCCCCAGCTTGTATTACTTTTCCTATTTTTTCTCCATATTCCCCTAATAAAATCTAGTAGAGAGGGAACGGGAGGGGGATTTCTGGTGCAACGGTCCTTTCTCCTTCAAGATAGGGTTGGTGTCACACACACGACTGTTGACAAAGAGCTAATCTCGCCTAATCCGTCTCTAACAAATTAAAAATTAATAATACTAATAACGCTTAAAATTGAGCCTAGTGGAAAGTTCCCCATGGGAGAAGTCAAGTTCCGGTATAGGTTCTCAAGGTACTACATTTTCTTGGCTTGTAGAAAATGGCAAGACGAGATAACAAAAGTAATGTAACACGAGAAAATAAGAGCCATTTCATCTCCATCTCCAGCAGTCAGAGGAAGTGGAATAACAAGAAATTAGTTCAGTGAATGCCTTCAACTTAACAGGCGGTGCCCAAAAAACCATCACGGGGTGGCTAAGTGGTTGGGTGCGAATTTCAAGCTCGTATTTTACATGGCACGTTCTGGATTTGATTCTTGGCGCTAATAAGTCACACGATGGTGGCTAGGAGAGATATTGAACTGTTGTCATAAAGCCACCAGCCAATCCTTGTTTATTACAAAAAATACAAGCGGTGCCAACAATATAATTTACTCACTCAAATAGTGAAGGTTTCACATTACATCAAAATGTGGATCACATAATTTTATCACATGTTTTTAAGTTTTAGGGATTTTCTATTATACTCACGTGCATTCTATACTCCAAATTTTAACGGTATCCTTGGTCAAGATACAATGAACAAAATTCAAACGGTTCAAAAACCCCCACCATAGAATTTTTGTTAAGATTAAGGCTTAATCAAAAAGGTCCATAAAACATCACAAAAAACTTACTATACCCCCTCGTTTTACAACTGAATCACTTATTTCCCAATTCATTCTATATCTCTCAGCACATCCCGATCCAGCAATTTCGTGCTTACTTAGGAATCACAAGTAAGCCAAGTTTATAAGGAATTAAGTGGTAGAATATTGATTAAAAAAATCAGCAGAGTGAATGATTTAGGTATGGAGTTGAACTAGGTGTGACGGCGGAAGCACTGGACATGTAAGTGTACGCAGGAGCACAAGTTAATTAAACCTTAAACGGGAACTGATTAATGATTAATTTGGTTTTATTTTTCGGTTGACTAATGCGCACAATATGTTTTTAGGTAGTGTATAATCAAGAATGACAACCACTGGAGTTTTTTAGTTCACTTAATTCACTCAAAAAATCCTTCACTCCTTGAAACTCGGTTGAGTTGGATTTTAAGCTAACAAAATTTACAAAAAATCTTGACGGTATGTGAGAATTTGATTTCACACTAAAACCCCACCCCCAATTTCTAATTTAATTTATCCAAATTGAATCTTGGATATGATACCAAAAACCTTCAAATTAAAGAATATTACAGCCTAATTCATACAATAGAAAGAGAGAAATCAAACAATTAAGAAAAAGTGAATACCTTGCAGGGTGCTTGTGCGTGTGCGAGGGGGAGTCTGTCGGCAGAGTGGCTGCGGAGCGGTCGAAGAGCAATAGTAGAAGATGAAGGTCAAAGCCTTCTTTTAACTCTCAGAGCGTACAAGAGTCTCTAAGTTTTATTTGGTTATTCAATAGTTTGGACTTGTCATGGTTCCATTCCTGCCTACATTTTTTGAAGAATCTGATAAAGATAAAATCAAACCAACTAGAAGTCTATGCCCGTATTTTTCAAGTATAATACACGTTTTTTGACTAATACAAACCTATTGTTTGAAGAGAGATTTTTCTTTTCTTTTCATTTGAATGGAAAAATGAATGAGTGTAAACTGAAAATTTAGGAATTACTAGAAAATGTGTCTGCGCTTCGTTTTGGGAATTGAATGTATTAGTTGGAACATGAATGAATAGTTTCTACATAGGGTAACTAAAATGACGGTACAGTACCCAAGAACCAATGAAAGAAACATTCATTTGCAGATCGTATTGCGCCATCAATATCATACTCATAGTTTCAAGTAATCAGTCCATTCCATGCTGGAAAAACATAGAAAAAGGAAAACACAAAAGTAGAAGACTCAATACTTTAGCATTCGGCAAGAATAGCAAGCTAGCGAAAAAATTGTTAAACCGTCTCACAAATTCAATCGCCAAACGTTATACCATAACCCAAGACAAAGATAAAGCATATAGTTTGTTTACAAATCAAAACGAAGCGCTACCATAATGTGGGACTGAAAAATTGCTTCTTAATGCGGTCTTGCAAGAAATTAATGCAGTCCGAAAACAACCCAGGAAAAAATGGCTACTTCTTGATTTTCAGGCAAAGTCCCCTACAGCGGAAGAAGTATGGAATTTTTTATGAAAGAAGAAAAAATCCCTTTATTTTTTAACAGGGAAGATAAATTATCTTATTTATCAAGAACAATGCACTTGCATGGATGGGTCGTCTCCTTATAAACACGGCCAAATCCTCCCTCTCCGACTTTATTAGTATCAGAGAAGTTGATTGTTTAAGCTGAAAAGTGGCAGTTGATCAGTATCGTGGATCCAGCACACTCCCTTCATTTCTCACAGTTTTCTTCATTAACAGATATCCAAAAATGGTTGCAAGAATTCCTGCGGTTGTTGAGACAATTGCAATGACTATTACAACTGATCGTTGCTTCAAGAGAATTTCAACATGACCCTTGCAACCTGCGGTGAAAAGGAAATGATCAAGTTGAACAATAAAAATGAAGTGTCCAAAAAAATTAAAGAAAAACTAACGAAAAATCCTCAAAAACTTTAGTTTTAATGAAAAATGATAAATAAAAGTGTAAGTGAATGGTATTAGGAAAGGTAAAAATGTCATTTTTCGTTAAAAGTGAATAGTACCGGAAGTGTTTCGTTAAAACTCTCAAAAATTAATTTTGGTAACCTTGTAGCCAAAGTAAATGACTTTTGCTTGATTTAATGAAACCAAAATTTTGAACATACCGTCACGATCATTGGAGTCAACCTCATGAACACGAATATAAATGTCTTGCCCGAGAGTTTGATTCTCGACAAGATCCACCAAGTCACCGTACCATGTTATACATCTCATAGTACTAATTTTCGATGGTTGGACATAATGAATTGAAGAAGTCAATAGCAAAAATTTAGGATGTTTGCATGGGAGTAAAAATGGGTTGTGAATATCACTTTCCTTCCTTTATTCTTTGTTCTTTAGCGGCTGTTCGAGATTGATTTTCGAATGACAAAATGTTTTCAACAACCAAAAGCAGTTTTAATTATGTTTGGCAAAAAAAACTATAAGTGCTTTATGAGTATGATTTTTGAAAAAAAAAAAAAAAAAAAAAACATCTGGTAAACATTTGGCATGTATTTCTTTAGAAATTTTTTTTTTTATTTTGATAAAGTAGCTATAGTAGAACTGTAGAAGTTCACAACAAATCTTTAGTGTATCAATTTTAGTTTAAAGTTTAGAATTGCTAATTATTGGAAGAAAGCATGGGTGTATGGTGATGGGTGTATAGTGACAGAAAGCATGGGTGTATGGTGACCTTTACTTTTCCATGTTTTCTGGGTGTATAGTGACAGAAAGCATGGGTGTATGGTGACCTTTACTTTTCCATGTTTTCCTCACCTTTACTTTTCCATGTTTTCTGCTTGTCCTCACCTTTCTTTCGGCTTCTGTTTTCTTTTTCCTTCTTCCGCTCATTTATATGAGCTTTCCTTGTACTTGGTTTTACATAATACAAAAATATAGACATTCAAAATTCAATATGGTATCAGAGCAGTGACCCTAACCGGCCTGTCTCTGTGATGTTCTCTTGAGAGATTTGTGAGCTTCTTGTCCTTCAATCATGGCTGAAGAAAGCTTAGTAAATTTGGAAGGAGACGGCTTTCATGCTACTCCACCATCACCACACTCAGATATTGATATCAACCCAAATCAACGTCTTAGTTCTGTCTTGCTAAATGAGTTTAACTATCTTCCATGGGAGAGAGCAGTTTCTCTTGCTCTGGGAGGACGATCAAAGCTTGGTTATGTTAATGGTGTTATTCCAATGCCTGAGACTACCTCACCGGAGTATGATGCTTGGCTATGCAAAGACCAGTTGGTCATGTCGTGGCTACTCAATTCCATGGATCGTAAGATTGGAGAAATTTTTAGCTATGCTGAATCCTCCATGACTCTTTGGAAAAATCTCAAGGAAATGTATGGAAATCAGAACAATGCGGCTAGAGTGTTTCAGTTAAAGAAGGACATTGCTGGTTTGCAACAGGAAGGGAAGCCATTTGTGCAACATCTTGGAAAGCTGACCACTATGTGGAACGAGCTGAATGTGTATCGACCACACACCATCGACGCTGCTGTGCTAACTAAAAGAGCCGAGGAAGACAAAATATTCCAACTCCTAGCAAGCCTAAGTCCTGAATTCGAAGATCTTCGAAGTCATATCCTCATGAATCCCGACCTGCCTTCTTTTTCAAGTGTGTGTGCCACAATTCAAAGAGAAGAGGTTCGAAGGAAAGTCATGACCTTGGACATGAAGGCAAATATACCAGAAGCTAGGGCTTACTTCTCTAACCAAAAACTTGGTGAGGAGAGAGGCTACAAAGGAAAGAAAACTGGCTTAAAATGTAGCCATTGTGATGCTGGTGGGCACTCAAGAGATCGATGCTGGATTCTTCATCCAGAGTTAAAACCAAAGTTTCCTAGGGATAACAAAGGTGTCTCGAAAGGCTCGTACAACCCTTCTTACAAGGCAAATCATGTTGCCACAACTTCTTCTGATGGAGCACTGAAGTTCACCACTAATCCAGCTGCACTGATCAACGAGTTTGCTATGTTTCTTCACAAGAAACAAGGTCTTGGAGATAGTGAAGGACCACTAAATCAGTGTGCAACAATCAAACTGCACTACTAGGACAGTTTGCTGGCTTCTTGGCTGGAAATGAAGGCGTGGTACAAAGGGACATCCCAGGCATCTTACACTCCTTCTCAACTGCTCTCAACATTGGTAATGTGCATGATTATTGGATTATAGATTCTGGAGCCACTGATCATATGACTAACAAGTCTACAAACTTGCATAAATTTGAAAAATTTTCTATTCCATCCCAAGTGTCAGTTGCCAATGGAAAAAATGCTATGGTTGTGGGAAAAGGAAAAATACATTTGATCTCAAGTGATGTCGAGTCTGAGGCTCTTTATGTTCCCTCATTCCCTTTTCAACTTTTATCTGTTAGCAAGATCACAAACTCATTAAATTGTCTTGCCATTTTCTCTCCCAAAAATGTGATCTTTCAGGATGTAGTCACCAAGAAGACGATTGGTGAAGGATTTTTCTTAAATGGTCTCTACTATCTTTCCAAGCATATTCAAGTTCCCAAGGTTTTTCAAGTCACTTCAAGCTTAGCTCAAGAACAACAACTTTGGCACCAACGTCTAGCACATCCTTCTGAAAAAGTTCTATCCACCTTGTTCCCAAATATGTGCAAAGTTACAAGTCCTTGTGATGTTTGTCATTTTTCTAAGTTTACTAGATTACCATTTACTTCCTCTTTGTCTAGGGCTAGTAACCCTTTTGAAATTGTGCATTCCGATGTTTGGGGACCAACTATAGAGTCTTTTGATGGATACAAATATTTTGTAACTTTTGTGGATGATTTCACAAGGATTACTTGGTTGTATCTTTTGAAATTTAAAAGTGAAGTGATGGAAGTTTTTCAAGATTTTCATAGACTTGTGGCCACCCAATTTGCTTCAAAAATTCATATTTTACGATCAGATAACGGCACAGAATATATGTCTCATAACATGTCACACTACTTGAGCACGCATGGTATATTACACCAAACAAGCTGTGTTGGAACACCTCAACAAAATGGGGTGGCCGAGAGGAAGAATAGAGATCTACTTGAGAAGACTAGAGCTCTTATGTTTCACATGAATGTGCCTAAGAAGTTTTGGTCTCAAGGAGTCCTTACTGCGGCATATCTCATCAATAGATTGCCTAGTAAAGTGTTGAATTTTAAATCACCTTATGAGGTCTTGAAAAATAGAAAGATCAACTTTTCCCATTTGAGAGTCTTTGGGTGTACATGCTTTGTTCACATTCAAACTCAAAATCGTGACAAGCTAGACCCAAGGGCTGCCAAATGTGTCTTTCTAGGTTATTCATCTACCCAAAAAGGTTACAAGTGCTATAATTCAACAACTAGAAAAATGGTTGTTTCAAGGGATGTTAAATTTGAAGAACATGTTCCTTACTTCTCACAATCACTGGATTACTCTAGACAGGGGGAGCATTTGATGGACTTATTTCCTTTTCCATATCCAAACGGAGAAGATGCAACATGCACTCCTAGTGATCATGTGCCGGATGATGTTAACCTTCACTCGGTGGAACATCTTGAAGATGAAAACCCTTCCTCATCAGAGATTCACACTGCACCCTCCAGTGATCCTTCCAACCATGATGTTGTTCAAATACCTGTAGTTCAATCTCCTACAGTTCGTCGCAATCCTGCACGAGAGAGGAAACTTCCATCCAAGTTGCATGATTATGTGACCTACACTGCCAGGTATCCCGTGACTGATGTTATTGATTATAGCAAAGTCTCATCTTCATTTGCTACATTCCTAAGTGCCATTAATGAAGCTCGAGAACCTCAAAGTTTTCAAGAAGCCAATCTTCACAGTGAGTGGAGAAATGCCATGGCAGAGGAGCTTCAAGCCCTCCATGAAAATAACACATGGACTATAGTGAAACTTCCAAAAGGAAAGAAGGCAGTGGGGAGTCGTTGGGTGTACAAAACTAAGTTTCATTCAGATGGCACAATCGAAAGGAATAAGGCTCGCTTGGTTGCTCGAGGTTTTACACAAACCTATGGCGTCGATTATAAAGAGACATTTGCTCCGGTGGCAAAAATGAACACTGTTAGAGTATTGTTGTCGGTTGCAATTAACAATGCATGGCCTCTCTTTCAAATGGATGTTAAAAATGCTTTCCTGCATGGTGAACTTGAAGAAGAGGTTTACATGAAGCTACCCCCAGGTCATCCTCAATCAAACAATCCAGAAATGGTGTGCAAACTCCATAAATCCATTTATGGTCTCAAGCAAAGTCCACGTGCATGGTATGCCAAGCTCAGTCATGTTCTGGAAAGGGTTGGTTTTTGTCGAAGTATTGCGGATTCTTCCCTATTTGTTCGTTCCAGCTTAGTGGGTAAACTAGTTGTGCTCATTTATGTTGATGATCTAATTGTGACAGGTGATAATATGTCAGAGATTAATGCTCTTAAACAGTATCTCAACAACAAGTTTGCTATCAAGGATCTTGGCACTCTCGAATACTTTCTGGGCATCGAGATGGCACACTCTCACAAGGGTTTCTTCCTCAACCAACACAAGTATGTCATGGATCTTCTTCACGAAGCAAAAATGACAGATTGCAAGCCTGCTCGTACCCCCTTGGATAGCAACTTGAAGCTAAAAACTCACTGTGATCCAGTTCCCAATTTAAGTTACTATCAAAGAATGGTTGGCAAACTCATTTATCTGACTATCACACGTCCTGATATATCATATGCTGTCAGCATTGTTAGCCAGTTTATGCACTCTCCAAGCATGGATCATTTGAAGATTGTTCATCGTGTGCTACGTTATCTTAAGGGTTCCATTGGTAGAGGAATTCTTATGCGCAACAATAGTCACACTCAGATCTCAGGCTATACTGATGTTGACTGGGCAGGCAATTCTCTCGATCGCAAGTCTACCACTGGGTTTTGTACGTTTGTGGGAGGCAACCTAGTTACCTGGAAAAGCAAGAAACAAAGTGTTGTTGCACGCTCTAGTGCAGAGGCAGAGTATCGTGCTATGGCGTCCACTGCTTGTGAACTTATTTGGCTCAAAAGCCTTCTGTTGACTTTAGGTTTTCCTCATCAACAACCCATGTCCCTACACTGTGATAATCAGGCCGCGATGCACATTGCATCGAATCCTGTATTCCATGAGCGAACTAAACATATTGAAGTTGATTGTCACTACGTCAGAAATCAAGTTCAGTCCAAGGTGATCGACACTCACTACACGCGCAGTCATGATCAACTTGCGGATATTTTCACAAAAGGATTACCCTCTGCTGATTTTCAACGTCTTTTGTTCAAGCTTGGATCAATTAATCCCTTTGATCCAGCTTGAGGGGGAGTATTGGAAGAAAGCATGGGTGTATGGTGATGGGTGTATAGTGACAGAAAGCATGGGTGTATGGTGACCTTTACTTTTCCATGTTTTCCTCACCTTTACTTTTCCATGTTTTCTGCTTGTCCTCACCTTTCTTTCGGCTTCTGTTTTCTTTTTCCTTCTTCCGCTCATTTATATGAGCTTTCCTTGCACTTGGTTTTACATAATACAAAAATATAGACATTCAAAATTCAATACTAATGAACGTGTTATGATATATATGTAGCATGTAGTTCAATATCCTAATAAATAGGACATTCGTTTTTACTTGTATCACTAAGTGATTCCACGCCACACTTTCCCTAGTGGTTTAAAAGATCGCTTGGATAACATGCTAGAATATGAACATCTATGACCATCTAACTCGATATCAATTTGCAGTTGGTGAAGATCCGCATATCTTTTAAGTTCTTTATGCTAGGCCTCCGTATTTTGAGCATGCTTCCTCATCTGTGACTTCTTTTTATGCCTTATATGTGGACGATATTATATATATGTGATGTGGGAGCACGTGAAATCATTGGTGCAAATTATAGTAGGTTTCATGCTTAATTTGAGTTTACATCTTTTAATTGATACTATAAATTTCTATGGATAATGCTAGGGAGATTAAATTTGCAAATTAAATAATGAGTCACTAATATAAATGAGCACGTTTATCTACGCTTAAGTAATAAACTGATTATCAACTTCCATGTCCTTTAATTTCCAAAATTTAATCTTTCTAGCACTACTCAATTTCTATTTGTAATTTCATGAAATTAGAGTTTGTGTGATGTTTCAACAATTTCCATAGAATTTAATGCATCTTTATGTGTTTAATTCATCTAGATGCAAGAGCTATGACTATTAAATACCATATGCCATGACTATTAAATACTGTAAAAAGCCTCTTTATAGTAATTATAAAATTCAGACCAAATCAATTTTATTATTGTAAAGGTTGTTTTTTTTTTTTTTTTTTTTCAATGAGACAACTAGTGGCAAATCATAGTTATTCACCTTGTTCAGGTCCGGAGAGGCTATGGGGAATTTCACTCTACCCGTGGCCACAGTCAAGCAGACTCACCAGTTTGAAGCATCGAATCCAGGACCTTCACATTTTTTTGTTTATTGGGAAGTTGTAGTCCTTGTTCTTACTACTTGGCCACTTATTGTGATTTATTGTAAGAAGGTTATTACTTAATAAAGACGTAGTTATAAAACTAACAACAAGTAATGTGCGCTTTAACCATGGGTTGCTGATGGTTTAGCAGTTTGATTTTTTAACCGTCCTAAATAAGTATGCTAATTTTGTTTTGATTTTCATTCTATTTGTATTTTAAACCAATTTTGGTTGTCTATTTTATGCTATTTGTCTCTTAATTATAATTTTATATAATTTTCAAAATTAAGTGTTTTTCGTAAATATTATGTTTAGGGGCTTTATTTTTGCTCTTTGTTTCGCTATCTTAGTTTCAGTATTTGTTTTTGTATTCTTTTTTTGTCATAGGTTTTAATACATGATTGAGTTTTGAAGTTAACTTCGACGAAGTTGTTACTTGGTCTCATTATTGCGAAGATGATGAAAGTGGTGTAGGCTAACGCAACAATTATTTTATGTTGAACTTCAAGCATGTGTGACGCTTTTTTTTCTGTAGCTATCTCGAAGTTTTGTCCCATTTGATTTGATTTTTTTTTTTTTTTTTTTTTAACGGAGACCTGCATCACTAGCGTACTTCTAGCTTGATGTCTTCTTTCTTGGAAGACTTTGTACTTTATAATTAGCTGCACTGGTATGCATTTGTACGACATTTTGTTAAACCTTGTTATATTAATCAGGCCGCGTATGTTTTAATTAAGATACAGATTTAGTTTTTAATATTCATGTTTGAATTTTAGATGGATTTTTCTATGTACTATTGTATAATGTTTAATAAAGCATCTTATTCAATAAAAAAAAGTTTTAAGACAGCATTTGCGTTTTCATGAGATGAGAACTGGTCTAGTCGGGTTGCACAATTTTCTGCCCTGCCCACCCTTAATTGGAAAAGCATAATAAATAAATATATCAGTATACCTAATTTCTTTTTCTCTAGGAATCAAATGCATAATATACATACATACATACACACATATATATATATATATATATTAGCAAGTATAATTTCTTTGTTTCGCTATACCTGAAAATTACAATGATCAAGATACACGTGAAATCTGAGCAAAAGATGAAAGAGTGAAGGAAGAAATATGCAGTGAAACGATGAGGGGAAGAATAGTATATGGTGGGCTGTCATTATTAGGACAGGATGAGCTGAGGCGACCTTGATTATGTCGTTGCAAAGAGGGGAAGACATGTTGGACCAACCTTGAACTTGGCAATGTAAAACAGCCATGGCTTCTGCAGATTGTCAAACAATTCAATGTAAAGAGACAGTTCAATGAATTAATTCGCTGGTCAAACACAAAAATATGAGAATCTAAAAGTCAGATCTAGCCGCAAAATTTTATAAGCCATGCAGGTCCACCACCAAATTACTGATTTATTCCAAATTAAC
The DNA here is from genome assembly GCF_019419815.1 of Pyrus x bretschneideri. Classification (NCBI taxonomy): domain Eukaryota; kingdom Viridiplantae; phylum Streptophyta; class Magnoliopsida; order Rosales; family Rosaceae; genus Pyrus; species Pyrus x bretschneideri. Next base: position 5,922,336 of record NW_025999424.1, on the reverse strand, counting down.
TACTTATTATACGTGTTAGGTTTTATTATAAAAATTCTCGATGATATTAGGGGTGAAAACTCCGAAATTGATTGTATATTATTTTATCATCCGAGGGATGTGGGAGACATAGATTCATTTGGACATGCACCTCAGATATATATGTCAGTGAAGTAAACCCTAAAACATGATTCCTGGAGATTGATACATTAATTCCATTCAAATGAAACAAGAATCATCTAGAGGATTAATGTTTTGTGCATGCATAAGGTTGCTAGGGTAGGTGGTCGAAGAGATTTAGCTTCTTAAAAAAATATTTATGCACACAAACAAATTAATGAACCCTAACTCTCGGTCATCAAGTGGAATATGAGCATGAGAAAAAAAATTGAATGAAGAAGTTGATTAGTATAACTTATCACTTTATACATTGAGCTGGTGATATTTATATTCACTTATAAGTGAATTTCAATTATCGTGAATACCAATTTTTTTTTCTCCCTTTTTAATTAATGTAAATATATAATTGTATTAAAATATACTATAACTAGGTAATATGCGCAGAAACTTACAAACATTTGTAACTTCAATAAAAACAACAAAGCTTACAATATTACTTGCTCCTGAGGTTCTAAATTTAAATTTCCTTCGACAAATAGGGAGAGAGAAATATAAACAAAATAAAACAAGTCAAAATTTCATTTAGCGGTGGATAAGTAATTCAACTTAAATCGCTAAAAATATAATTAAACAAAAGGACAATACTTGGGTACTGCCTCTTCAGTACCACAAGTATACTGACTCTGACGTGGCCCACTAACAGACATACACGTATATCTTTCTAAAATACCGACTATTCTTGCAACCAAACAACTATCATCTCTCTGACTTCAGCCATGGAGAAACACATTCCCATTTTCACAGACCACTTTAATGGCCTTCCTCCCAGAAGCCAAGTTTCGAACCTTCCTCTTTGTTGCCCATATTCACCATCCTCCTCTTACCAACCCCAATGGCCTTAGATTTCTGTACTATTGGTAGATTTTTCATTCACAATCAATAACGTATGATCCCAGATCAGTGGGGCGGGTCTTTTTTTCTCCATGTTTGTGGGTTGGGAATGGGATTAACGGAGGAGAGTTGAAGAAGGGATAACGGTGGGGACGACGAAGGAGGGGGTGGGAATGGGATCGACGGGGAAGGGAGTGGAGTGGTATCGACGGGAAAGGAGATGCGGTTGGGATGGACGGAGGAGAGGTTGAGGGAGAAGGTGTGGGGATGACATTGGCGGGAAGCGGTCTGGGCCTGGGAAAGATGTAAGGAAGAAGATGGGTGTTTGGATATGGGTTGAAGATAAAGTTAGCTGTCTGGTTAACAAGATAACAAGTGTTCGGAGATCTAAATGACAGGTGTTTTAATATTATTGGGCCATGTCATTGGGTGTGTATTTTGGGTACTGAACGGAGGATGAAATCACCATCTTATTCTCACATGTAACACTTATGTGCATGTAACACTCATGTGCATGATACTAACAAAGAAATGATAAAAATTTTAATTTTAGGTATAAATTCTGACCGACTTATATGTTTAAATCCCTTTTTTTTTTTTATCACAGAGCTACCGAATACTTTATGATCACAGAGATTATTTATCCGATTAGACGTAGTATTATTTTCTTTTTCTTTTTTCTTTCTGTTCCGTGCTCTTCCTGGCGAACGGGGCGCACGCACAGCCACAACTTCAAGGAAGCAAGAAGAATCGCAGGTCGTTGCTTCTAACCTTTGCGAATTCAGGTATGGGTATCCTCTTCCTTGATTATTTGGGCGATTAGGAGAGTGGGCTCAACGATTTGGGTTATGTTTTTCAAATTCTAAAGGTTAAATTGACTGGGTTTTGATTCAAAAGGGTTCTGGTTCGAATGGGTTCAGCAATCTGGTATTTTTCAGGTATGGGTCTGCTCTTTGTGAACCCAGAAAATGCAAATCGAAGCAGGTGGCGGAGACTCAAATCCTCCCAATTTTCCAAAAAACTAGAAAGTTAAAAGAAAAAAAAAATCTCAAATCCGTATTTCAAATATAATAAACCAATATTGAGTTTCTATTGTGAACCAGAAAGATTGGGACCGAAAAAATCAGAAGGGAAAAAGAAAGGGAAGCGGAAGAAGAAGAAGGGAGGGGAGCCCTGGAAAGAACCGGTTATCTGAAGGGTGGAAGCGAGTGTAGCTTCATTGCTCTGCAGCACAAGAATTACCAAAGACATTGTTGATCGAACAGTTGGAGCTTCTTGAACACCCATAAACCCTATATGGATACACGTCAAAGCTTCATCAAGCCAGCATATTTCCCTAATCGATTCATCAATAACCTCCATTCCACCTCCTTCTTTACATAATTTTTGTTAAGATTAAGGCTTAATCAAGAGCTTCATAAACCATCGCAAAAAATTTACCTATGCCCCTTCCTCGTTTTACAACTGAATCACTTTTTCCCCAATTCATTCCATATCTCTAATCATTTCCTTGAAATGACTTAAAAGCATTTTTGATGAAAATATTTTTAGGATCAACCATTAATAAAGATACAAATAACTTCTAAAAAAACAATTAAAGTGTTTTCTTAAAGAAGCACATAATTGCAGAAAACACTTTAAATGTTTTTGAAACCCAAAATAATTTCTCTAAAAACGTTTTCAGTCATTTTAAAAGCACAACCAAACGAGCCATTTATCTGTTCTTTTTATTTTTTATTTTTTATTTTTATTTTTATTTTAAAGAAACGATAGTAGTATTGTATTTCAAGAAGTTGCAAGTTACAAGAGAACCAAATTATGGCTGGGGGTCTCCTCGACCAGTAAGTCAAGAATGAATACCGGTGGGGATTCAACCCAATTACAGTCATGGGAAAGCGAAGGACCATAACGAGCGAGTCGGTGGGCAACTCTGTTAGCTTGATGGTGAACATGGGTAAGAGAGACTTCAGTGATTGTCAAAAGCAGCGCTTTGTTGGAGTAACTGTTATGTTTGAGAAGAAGAACAAACTACTTGAGTTCCCATGCTAAAATATTACATGTATATAAACCATCAACCTCTGAAATTTGTAGCTTGCAACTTGCAAGGCTTAAAAATGTGGAATATATAAACTATGCTTTCTAATACTTACCCGACCAGCAAGCGTCACGGAATCTTCAAAGATCTTCCGTCTTTGTATAAAACAGATACATTAGAGCACTTACTGTGTGCATCAGTTTGATGATTTGATCCATCCCAAAGATCTTCCGTCTTTGTATAAAACAGATACATTATAGCAAAATCAAGGATCTTCCGACATGGAAAAGAAGAGTTGAATGTCGAGTTTTTTCTTAAGGTTTACACACACACACACACACACACACACACACACATATATATCTAATTTTTACGTTCACAAACGAAACATGACTGAACCCCTATCGACCTTCTGGCAAACTAACGGTGAGTTCATTGTTCGAAAAACTGGCAGGTGTTTGACGAGAAGAACCAACAGCACAGGCACTCTTATGTATTACGAAAGCAGGTTCTTTGAAGGGTGGAAGTGATGTAGCTTCATTGCCTTGCATCATACAAATTACCGAAGACATTGTTGGTCGATCAGCTGGAGCTTCTTGAACACACAATAACCCTACATGGATACACCTCAAAGCTTCATCACGTTGGCACGTTTCCCTTAACGATTCATCAATAACCTCGATTCCTCTTCCTTCTTGCCATAACTTCCATGCCTAAGGAAAATAACATGCATGTATATAAACGCATCATTCTTGCAAGGCTTAAAAAAGGAAGGGATATAAACTAGGATTTCTAGTACTTACCCATCCAGCAAGTGTAAGCGGATCTTCAGAATCATGAAAAGCAGAATTCCGCTTTCCGCTCACAATCTCTAAGAGTAACACTCCAAAGCTAAACACATCTAATTTTTCTGAAAAACGGCCATAGAGGGCATACTCAGGCGACATGTAACCACTGCATGAATGGTAGAGAAGTCAACATTAAAGACTGCATAAGATTTACATATGAAGGAAACATTGTAACTTACAATGTCCCAACAACCCTGTTTGTATTTGCCTCAGTTTGATCCATCCCGAAAATTTTTGCCATCCCAAAGTTTGAAATTTTGGGTTTCATTGTTCCATCCAACAGAACGTTGCTTGCTTTTAGGTCCTTGTGAATGATTTTCAATCTAGAATACTTGTGGATATAAAGTACTCCTTGAGCAACACCTTCTAAAATTCGAAAGCGTGTACGCCAATCCAGTTTTGTCTTTTCAGATGAATCTAATTGCACAAACCGTAAAGAAGAATGATTTTAATGTTGCAAAAAGGCAATAAAATGTGATGCTCTGGAAATCGACAATATGAAAGAATTAATGGTAGAAGTGGAGAGCATATACCAAACAAAAATTTGTCCAAACTTCGATTGGGCATGTATTCGTAGATCAATATCATTTCCTCTTCTTCAATACAGCAACCCAATAGCCTAACAAGATTGGTATGTTGGAGCTTGGCTATAAGCTTTAACTCATTCATGAACTCCTGATGCCCTTGCCCTGACTTCTTTGACAACCTTTTTATGGCTACTTCTTCATTTGCAATCAAAATCCCCTGTAGAGGATGGAAAATTCCAGAATAAAGGAACCGCTAAACTCCTTGACGATGACACTTAATTTGGGACCTCGATAAGAAATATTCAAAAGAAATGATGAAGCACTATTACTGTGCTAGCATGTAGTGCACACAGTGGAAGGGTCACCTTATAAACAGGACCAAATCCTCCCTCTCCGAGTTTATTAGTTTCAGAGAAGTTATTTGTAGCAGCTGCTATACTCCTTAAACTGAAGAGTGGTAGTTCGGGGTCATTCTTTCTGCCTCTAAGGCTAAAATTTCTTATAGACTCGCTTATGCTCCTTCCTACGCTCCCTGTTTGAGTCTAATTGTTATAGCACCATTCGTTTGTGTGTAAATTGGAGAGAGAGAGAAAGAGAGAGAGAGAGAGAGAGAGAAAGATGGTGGCGTGTGGTAGTACTACCTTCATTTCTCAATATTTTCGTCCACAATAAATAGCCAAAAATTATTGTAAGCAATCCTGATGTTGTTGAGGCTATTGGGATTACAAGGGACAGCTTATCAACATGACCCTTACCGCCTGCAACCAACAAAAAAGGCTTCATTTTCTGGCTAAATTTTATTGTCTCTTGTCTGCTAAGAATATAAATTGACACAGAAAGCAGCGAAAGAAACAAAACTAACATACCTTGATCAGAGCGGTGAACACGAATATACATGGTTTGCCCAAGCCAATGATTCTCTACGAGATCCATCAAGTCATCAAGCCATGTCAAGCATTTTACAGTCCCTCCTTCTATCACATTTGAATAAGCATAAGCTGTGCAAGAGCAGTTCCGTAGGCATTCAGATTCACACTCACTTGTACTCATATTTCCTAAAATAATAGCATGATCCGGCAGTTTCATTTTCTCAAACTTTTCAAACCCTTCCCCTTTATCACATGTCAATGGCTTTTCCGGAACACAACCACCGGGCCAGTCCCCCTGAGCCGATTGTTTATGTAATTCGGTCCTAAAACCTTTCAAACACTTGCATTGTGACGAGAGGGGATCACTGTTCTTATCACAGGCTCCATATGGACCGCATGCAGCATAAAAATCACATTTATTAATAGGTTCTTCCCATGCTTTAAACCATGTCTTAATTGTATCAAATTCAGTCCACAGCTGCAGATTTAACTCACCTGTTGGGCTCAAAACGACCCTCGGTTTTAGAGAGCTATTTGACACACCAAAAGTAAGATCAATCTCATTAGCATCGAAATTGTAAGAAAGGAACCCTCCACTTTGATTTCTAAGGTATCTTTTAACCTCCTTGCCAAACTGAACAGCACTTCTCCAATATGTAGCATTTCCCTTCCAAATAATTAGCTGCAGGGGAACTTTCGGATCAATGCCTGCGCTGAACATTCCGGGTTGTGGATCATCAAGTGCTGCCCAGGAAGTAAGACGCGATTGTTGGCCTGTTATTTTGTTCAGGCTAAGCTTCATACTGGGCAACAATGTGTCAGAGGGATGATGGAAGCTCTGCCACAAAACGTCTTGTACAAATATTAGTCGAAGGTTTCCACTATCCATCAATACAGCAGTTGTGGCATTCATTGCAGAAGCTGGTATCGATGCATTAGACGACCAGACTTGTTTTCTAGTCATCCCATCTAACACCACAAGATTTCCATCAGCGCCAAGCATCAAAACACCCGGAGAATCAAGTGGGGATCCTCTGTTGGCAACCCTTACTTTCGGTTTCTTTGGGATTGTGTTGTACCATATTCCAAGGAAGAATTTCTTAGAATTTTCAGGACTGAAGAAGCCTAATGCAAATGTTCCACCGGAAGAAATCAAGGTCTGGTCTGCGCTGAGAGATTCTTCTGGTACCAAGGTGTCTAGGCTTGTACAAACAGATGGAAGAAACATAAAAACACAAAGGATCCACCCCATTCAGCTACAGAGAGACAGAGGAGGAGGAGGCAGAAGAAGAAGAAGAAGAAGTGATCAGCAATAATTTGTCACCACAACTAGTGAAAGTACACACCCTATTGCGAATGAGCGTCATTACTTTAGTCTAAAGAAGGGTCTCAAATTGCACTGTTCAAATGAACAGTGTTTGGATCCGAATTTCGTTTTATTTACGGCCATGCCATTGCTTTAAAGAATGGTCTTTGTGGGTTTGGGCTCCGGGTGGGGTTTGTTTTGGTTGGCTACAATTGTTTTTGGCGGATGGGGATGGGGTTTGGGCACCGAATCACCGACAGAGAGCAGGGGGTGACCTGCTGATTGTTTAATTCATCAGCAGTTTATTGTTTTGCCCGGCGGAAAAGTCCAGCCTTGGCGTATCCTCTGACTCAAATTTAAAAATGGTTTCTTGACTGTTTAGTTTGTTAAACAACATCCTTTCCTACCTTCTAAAGCTCATTTTCTTTATTTTAGCTCAGACCAACTCACTCCACTCTCTCTCTCTCTCTGTGATTCTGGGTTCCGTTCTGCCATTTTTGCTTCTGAAGAAACCTAATTGCAGGTTTCTTTTCCATTTCCAAGCTTCTGTTATGCTTTGTGCTGCCGTATTTTCTGTTGTTGATGAGGCTCGATTGAAATATGCATCAACTTGATTGATTATGCTGCTGTATTCTCTCTCTGCATTTTTTCTTTTTCTCCTTTTAATGAGGCTTTATGCTGCTATACCAAAATGATGAAATATTCATTTTTAATGATAGTTTTATAATTGAGTATGTTTTAATTCGGAGTTTTAATTTGATCAGTGTGATTTTTTTGTGATTAGGATTTAGGACCTTGGTAACTTGGTTGATTAGGAATTTGTGTGTTTACCTCCTGATCAAACTTAGTTGGGAGCCATGAACACGAATATAAATATCTCGTTGCCCGACAATTTGATTGTCTACAAGAATCCATCAAGTCACCGTACCATATCTGTTTCGTTCTCGCACTTACATATGCATAAGCTGTGCGAGAGCGGTTATGGAGGCATTCAGATTTACACTAGCTCATAACTTTATTTTCTAGCATAATAGCATGATCTGGTAGTTTCACATCCTCCAACTTTGAGAACACTTCTCCGTTCGCACACCAGTACCTTTTCTGGAACACAACCACCGGACCAATCTAAAGAGGCACATATAGCACATATATAGTTTGTTGTATTTTGGTTACAAGTCTGTTACAACTGTCCATGTAACTAATTCCTAGATTAGTCAATTAACCAAGTGTAATTAGTTACTAAGCTATTTTTCACATGTATATATAAACTGGTTGTAATTTCTTATTCATTAAGAAATGAGAAATCCAAGAGTCATTTCTTATATGGTATCACTCGCCTCTTTGCTCACGCACCGATCCTAGCTTCCTCTGCAATCTTTGATTTCTCCTCCCAAATCTGTTTTCTCTTTGCAAAACCTTGATCGACAATGGCATCTTCTACTTCTTCGCCTACAAATCCAGAAGTTTTTGCTTAGATTCCCACTCCTCTTTCATCAAATTCCGCTCCGATAAACCCTAATTCTTCGATTTCTTCAATTTCCATCCAAAACATCAGTTGTATGGTTCCTACAAAGCTTAAGAGGGACAATTATCTCGCCTAGAAAGCTCTTTTTGCTCCAATTTTCCGGCGTTACAAACTTACAGGTATCATCGATGGATCGGAGTAATGTCCACCGCCTTTTCTTCTCAAACAATCCGGTATAAGTACTGCAGTTCATAACCCTGATTTCGAGATCTGGTTTGAAAAGGATCAAAATATCCTCATCTGGTTGAATTTCACTCTCTCTGAAGATCTTATTCCATTCACCGTCAGCGTCACATCGTCTCGAGAATTATGGCAGATTCTTGAACAGCGTTTTGGCGGAGTCTCGGCGGCGCACATTCACCAGCTCCGATCGCGTCTTCATGCGATTCAGAAAGGAGATTTGTCAATTTCTGATTATCTACAGCGTATCAAAGGCATCTCTGATGCTCTTATGGCTGCAGGCGCACCGGTGTCAGAACCCGATCTCATTGCTATTACCTTAAATGGCCTCTCTGATGATTACGAATCTTTCATTGATTCGATAATGCTTCAAATTTCATCTACTTCCTTAGATGAACTTCATGGATTACTCATGAACAAAGAGCTTTTCATGCATCGAAAGAAGAAAGCTCAGTCATCGTCTCTCACTGAACCATTTCAAGCATTTGCTGCTTAAGCTTCACCTCTCCAGCAAGGTCTCTTACCTACACCTCCTCCCTCACAAACATATGTTCTTCAACATTCTACCTACAGTAATCGCAACAATTTCCAACGCAATAATCATGGCTGAAGCAATTTTCAGAAAAATAATCGAGGCTGTGGCAACTATCGTGGAAATTATAACAACTCTGGCCCTGGTAATGGTTTCCTTTCATCATAATACTGGTAATTACAATTGCAATTCTGGTGGATTTAATCGTACTTCTGGACATCGGTCTCCCTGTCAAATATGCAATTCCTTTGATCATGAGGCTCTTGACTGCTATGCTCGAATGAACCATGCTTTTGCTGGAAAGATTCCACCTACCAAGCTTGCTGCTATGTGTGCCACTACTGCCTCTTCTTCTCAGCCTACATGGCTTTTGGACTCTGGTGCTACTGCTTATGTCACCAATGATATCTCAGCAATATCTTCTCCCATTCCGTACTCTGGTGAAGACAAGGTTTATGCTGGTGATGGCCAAGGTATGCCAATTCACCATACAGGTTCTTCTATTCTCCAAACACCACATGCTGCTTTTCGATTAAATAATGATCTTCATGTGCCACAGATGCAATTCAATTTGCTCTCTGCATATCAATTTCTAAGAGACAATTATTGCTATTTAACTCTTGATTCTGATGGTTCTATCATCAATGACCGTTCCACTGGGAAGATGCTTTTTTGGGGCCCAGTTAGGGATGGTTTCTATCCAATGCAAGGTCAGCCATTCCAAGCTTCATATTCTGCACTTGTTAGCACTCAAGCTTTTTTACAACAATGGCATAAACGACTCGGTCATCCTTCCATAGTTATTCTCAGAATGATTTTACATACACATAAGCTTGTTCCTCATACTTCAGCTTCTGTTCAGTTTTTTTGTGCAGACTATGCAATTGGCAAAAATCATAAGCTCCTATTTTCTTCTAGTACTACCACTGTCTCAAATAAGTTGGACTTAATTCATGGTGATGTCTGGGGTCCCTGTCCAGTTTCATCTGTTAGTGGCTATAAGTACTATGTACTCTTTGTGGATGAGTATAGCAAATACAGTTGGATGTTTCCTTTACAACACAAGTCCGAAGTCTTCTCTACTTTTGTGAATTTCAAAGCATATGTTGAAAACTTACTTGGCAATCAAATCAAGATTTTTCGAACAGACTCAGGGGGTGAGTTCACTGGTACTGCTTTCACTTCTTTCTTGCTTCAACATGGTATTTCTTATCAGTATAGTTGTCCACACACACCTGAGCAAAATGGGTGTGTGGAACGCAAGCATAGACATCTTACTGAGACTACACGAACACTTCTTGTTGCTTCCAAAATTCCTCACAAGTTTTGGGTAGAAGCTTTTTCTACTGCAATGTACCTTATCAATCGCATGCCTATTTCTGGATCTTCTCAGTCTCCATGGGAAATTCTTTTCAACAAGCCTCCTGATTATTCCAAGTTAAAAGTCTTTGGTTGCTGTTGCTACCCTTGGCTCAAGCCATATATGCAATCAAAATTGGATGGTAAAAGCAAACCATGTGTGTTTCTTGGTTATAGCCTTCAACACAAAGGTTATCGATGTTTAGATGTGTCTTCTAACAGAGTCTATATTTCACGGCATGTTCTCTTTAATGAAGATCATTTTCCATTTCATGATCTTTCTTCTCTTCAACGTAGCCCTTCAAAGTGTTCTTCTTCTGTCCCCTCTACTCCATCACCTGAGTTCTCCCTGCAATTTCCTCAGTCAAGCCTCCCTGCAACACAACCTTCTTCAGTGTTCTCTTCAGGACCATGCTCAGCTTCTTCCGAGACACCTCCTCCCCACCTTCTGTCTCTCAACCTCAATCTACACAGCCACCTCAAAACTCTTCTTCATCTCCCGTGCACTCTCCTTCTCCAACTTCAACAACTTCAGTTCCCACAAACACTCATCCTATGCTCACCAGATCTAAAGCAGGCATTTTCAAGCCTAAAGAGTTAGTAGCCACAAAACATCCGATTGATTCCAGTTCATTTGTGCCTACTACTTATTTGCAAGCCTCCAAGTATGATCACTGGCATAAAGCCATGCTTGAAGAATTTCAAGCTCTCCAATCCACAGGCACTTGGAATCTTGTACCTTCCTCTCCCAATCAAAACTTGGTAAGCTGCAAATGGGTTTTCAGGATCAAAAGGAAACCTGATGGTTCTATTGATCGGTACAAAGCTCGTCTTGTTGCTAAGGGCTTCCATCAACAAGAAGGTATTGATTTCAAGGAGACCTTCAATCCGGTTGCTAAACCTGTTACTATTGGCATTCTTCTTACAATGGCAGTGCAATATGATTGGTTTTTACACCAACTTGACATCAGCAATGCTTTTCTCCATGGCAATCTCCAAAAAGATGTTTTTATGCAACAACCCCCAGGTTTCATTGATCCCTTCAAACCCTCCTATGTTTGTAAACTTTAGAAATCCCTTTATGGATTGAAGTAAGCCCCTCGGGCATGGTATGATAAGCTGTTTCAAGCTTTGGTATCTCTTGGTTTCACAAACTCCAAATCTGATCGTTCCTTGTTTGTGAAACTTCAACCATTCCCTGTCCTAGTTCTTGTATATGTGGATGATATCTTGGTGACTGGTCCTAATACCTCTCTCTGTTAACATTTTATTCAGCAACTTTGTTCCTTATTTCCTATTAAGGATTTAGGTCCATTACACTATTTCCTTGGCCTAGAAGTTCACAGATCCGATGAGGGTATTTTCCTGTCTTAAAGCAAATGTGTTTTAGATCTATTAGTCAAGACAAACATGGAAGGTTGTAAGCCCTGTTCTACTCCTCTAGGAACTCAGAAGCTAAATCATGTTGGAGATCTTTTGGCTGATCCTAAAGAATACAGGTCTATCGTCGGGGCATTACAGTATCTTACTTGGACAAGACCTGATCTTTCCTTTGCCGTGAATCAAGTATGTCAATTCCTTCACTGTCCACGGGATTCCCATTTTCAAGCCGTTAAAAGGATTTTACGGTTCTTAAAAGGCACATTTGATCAAGGAATGTGGTTTAAGAAGAGTCTCTGGCATCTTACTGCTTACTCTGATGCCGATTGGGCAGGTTGTGTGTTTGATCGGAGGTCCACCAGTGGCTATTGTATATATTTGGGCAGAAACTTGATTAGTTGGAGTGCCAAAAAGCAACCTACAGTTGCTCGTTTTTCTACAGAGGCTGAATATCGATCTCTTGCACACACAGCAGCTGAAATCACCTGGAGATGTAAAATTTTCAGAGATGTTGCTTTTCACCTCACTACCATTCCCACTCTTTGGTGTGACAATGTTTTTGCTATTTCTCTGTCCTCAAATCCAGTATTTCATGCACGTACAAAACACGTGGAAATTGATTATCATTACATTCGTGAACTCGTTCTTGCCAAGCTGCTTCAAGTGCAATATCTCAATACTCACATCATGGTTTTATTATTACTCACATCATGGAAAAAAAACCTAACATTCTCCCACATGAGTATAATTAAACCATACACAACATATATGTTCAAGCAAACGAAGGTGATCACTGACTTTTATTAATCATAATGACTTTTACAATCATCCACAATAATTCATCAGTTGAACTAAAGAAAACTTCATACATAATACATCATATGAGTACTCCAGAATTACAAACTGATCAAATCAAGTGAAAGTATCGCAAAATTGGAGAGCTTCAGTAGAGAGCTAAATGGTACCAATATTGCTCCCACATTGGATTGGTCTTCTTGATACCTTTATGTATCCTTCATTATTTCTGCATTACGTAACATTCCATGAAGCACATGAAATAACCAAAAATGTAGATTACACATAAGAAATGATGTCTGAAGCTATACCAAACAACATAGCTTTATAAACATCAAATCATCAATATAAGTAAAGTTATCATACCTTACTCCCATATTCAAACATTATCAAGACATCCTTGCAAACCCATATTAGTTACATGTCGTTGGAAAGCTGTCACATGTAAGGCCTTTGTCAATGGGTCTGCAATCATGTTGAAAGTCCCAATATGTTTTATCTCAATTACTTTCTCCCTGACCTTGTCTTGTACTTTCAAATATTTGATGTCTATGAGCCTTGATGCCTCTGATCTTCTATTGTTTTTAGCAAAGAAAACAGTTGCAACATTGTCACAATAGATCTTCAAAGGCTTTTCAATGCTCCTTACAATCTCCATTTCACGAATTAAGTTTCTTAGCCAATTACTTTGCTTTATTGCCTCGAAACAACCAATGTATTCTGATTCCATTGTTGACACAGGCCTTGTAGTTTGCTTCTTACTCCTCCATGAGACTGCTCCTTCACACATCATAAAAATATATCCACTTGTTGACATCCTATCATCCACACAACCACCTAAGTCGACATCAGTGTAGCATACCACTTCCAAATTTTCTACTCCATGAAACCCCAAAACATAATCTCGAGTCTTCTTCACGTACCTTATAACTTTCTTTCCTGCATTCCAATGTGCCACACCGGGATTCAATTGAAATTTCCCTAAGACACTCAATGTAAAAGCCAAGTCTGGTCTAGTGCATACTTGTGCATACATCACATTTCCCACTAATGAAGCATAAGGCTTACTTTTCATGTCTTCAATCTCAAGGTTTGTAACTGGACATTGAGCCAAGGAAAGTTTATCTCCTTTGCCTATAGGTACATCACCATTGCTATAATTTGCCATGTTGAATCTCTTAAGAACTTTGTCAATATAGTTCTTTTGAGAAAGACCAATGGTTATCTTTGACCTATTCCTCACAATTTCAATGCCCAAAACAAACTTCACCCAAATCCTTCATGTCAAAACTGTTAGATAACATACTTTTGGTTTCATTAAGCAATTGAACACTTCAACTAACCAAAAGTATACCATGAAAATGAAATTTGATCTTATCAAATTCATATATATATACAGTTGTCAATTTTATTTTCTACAAAGCCAAGTGAAGTCACTACCTGATCAAATTTCTTGTACCATTGTCTAAATGCTTGCTTAAGTCCATAGATCGACTTATTGAGCTTGCATACATAACTCTCCTTCCCCCTTTCAACGAATCCTTGTGGCTGTTTCATATAAATGGTTTCATCAAGATTGCCATTCAAAAAAGCAGTTTTGACGTTCATTTGATGCAACTCAAGGTCAAAGTGAGCTGTGAGAGCCATGATAACTCTAAAGGAATCCTTGGTGGAAACAGGTGAAAATGTTTGTGTAGTCCAGTCTCTCCCTTTAGCCACCAACCTGGCCTTATGTCGTTCAATACTCCCATTGCTGTCTCTTTTGGTCTTAAACACCCATTTGTTCCCGATTGGCTTTATATCATTTGTTCCTTCAACCAAGCTCCAGACACCATTTGCTTTCATGGAATTCAACTCATCTTGCATGGCAGCATGCCATAAGGAGGCTTGTGGACTTTCTATGGCTGCATTATACGTGGTGGGATCATCAACATCACCAAAATCATACTCTACTTCGTTTAAATAGGTCACGTAATCATTTTATAATGTTGACTTTCTGGTTCTTTGTGATTTCCTAAAAGGAACAACTACCTGCATCAGTGTTGTTGGATTAGATGATTCTGCATGTCCACTTGATATTGGTGGTGCTGCTGCATGTTGACTTGAAATTGCTTGAGGGATCAACATTGCGTCAATGTCTTGAATGACATCTTGATGCTCATGCATTGGAGTAAGTTGCCCACGGACCTGTGAAAATGCACTATTTGATGGAATAGTTGTTGGCAAGGTTAGAACGCTCGTGCCATTTGTAGATGACTGATTATTCTCTTCCATTTGTTCAAACACATAACTATTCCTTGAATGTGAGTACAAAGCTCCACCATCTTCAATGAACTTGGCATTGTTGCTCTCTGCCAAACGAGTGTGTGCATTAGGGAAATAAAAACGATAACCCTTGGATTTCTCAGGATACCCTACAAAGTAACAACTTGTAGTCCTTGTATCCAATTTCTTCTCATGGGATTGTATAAACGAGCTTCACATCAACAACCCCAGGTATGGAAATGTGAAAAACTAGGCTTCCTTCCTGTCCAAAGTTCAAAAGGAGTTGAACAAACAGCTTTACTTGGTACACAATTTAGTATGTAATTAGCTGTTCTTATAGCCTCTCCCCAAAGAAACTCAGGGAGTTATGAATGGGAAAACATACTCCTAACCATCTCCTTTAGGGTTCGATTTCTACGTTCTGCAACTCCATTTTGGGAGGGTGTACCATGTGTAGTATACTGAGCAACTATGCCTTCTTGTTGCAAATACATGGCAAAGGGTCCCTTTTGTTGGCCAGCTTCTGTAAACCTACCAAAATATTCTCCTCCATGGTCTGATCTTACAACCTTAATGTGTTTTTCCAATTGTTTTTCCACTTCAAGTTTAAAGATTTTAAAACAATTCAAAACCTGTGTTTTTTCAGAAATCAAATAAAGATATGTATACTGAGAGAAATCATCTATAAAGAGCACAAAATAAGAGTTGCCACAAATCGTTCTAGTTGGAAATGGACCACAAACGTCAGTATGAATAATTTCTAAAATATCACTACTTCTCTTTGAATTTGACTTGTTATTTGATGAAGTGGTTTTACCCTTATAACAGTCAATACAATTTTCTAAGTCGTGAAAACTTAGATTTGGCAATGAACCTAATTTCACCAATCTCATCATTCTCTCCTTGTATATATGCCCAAGTCTCCTATGCCATAACATAGAAGAATTATCATTAGTGAGCATTCTCTTTGGGGTTGAATGACTAACATTATGACATTCATGAAAATAGGTACACTAGATTTGCCAAAGATCAAAATTAATAGAAGCATAACCCAACAAATTATCCAACTGATCCTTTAAATAAAAACGAATACTTAAGTCATCACCAACATATGAAAAACCATCTTGTACAAACTTAGTAGCTGACAACAAATTCCTTCTCATTGAAGGTACATAAAGGACATTATTTAACACCAAAACATAACCTGAAGAGAATTTTAACATAACTTGACCAACAGACTCAACATTGACACGACTTCCATTTCCAACATAAACACTGTAATGCTCCTTATTTTGGCTCTCCTGGCTTTGAAATCCCTGTAAAGAATTGGTTATATGCAAGGAACAACCAGTATCAAACCACCAAGAATTTTGAGGAATAAAAACCATGTTTGATTCTACTGTTACAAAAACATTTATTTGTTTTATACCTTTCTTAATGAGTCATGCTTTGAATCCTGCACAATCCTTTCTTAAGTGCTCGAAAGAATTGCAATGATGACACCTTTTGAAGTGGGGTTTATTTATCTTAAGACCAAAACTCATGGAAGGAGTATCACCTTTATTAGGTCCTGTAGAAGTTGAACCATATTTCTTTGACCCTTGTGCAGCATTTGGTTTGGAACCTGTGTAATTCGACTTCCCTTTGTCAAACTTAGAAGTTCCAGTAGCTTTATTCTTTCCTTTTCTAGCATCAATCAGATTGATGCTGTCAATTTTTGAATTCTTCATTCTCTCTTTTTCTTGGCAGCAGATGGAAATCAGTTCATTAATATTCCATGTTTCCTTTTGAGTATTATAGCTCACCTTAATTTGCTTATAATCATTTGGTAGTGAGAATAAAGCCAAATGAACAAAGAATTGGTCAGCTATGGCAATGTCCATTGCATTCAGTTTGTTAGAGAGGTTGACAAGTTTGAGCAAATGCTCTCTAACACTCCCAACGCCATCATGCTTAGCATTGATTAACTCTGAAACATAAACATCAGTCTCAGCCTTATCAGACCTTTTAAACTTTTCCTCAATCTTGGCCATGTACGACTTGGCCAAGTCACACTTTGGAATACTACCCCGAATATGCTCCTCCATTGCATTTTGCATGATTAACAGTGACATTTGATTAGCCCTTTCCCATTTGGAAAATGTCTCCTTTTCTGCAGCAGTACTATCTTCAGTCAAGGCTGTTGGTTGAGGCTGGGAGAAAGCAACGCTGAATTCAAGCATCCCCAGATGTATTTCAATTTGTTGCTTCCAAGTCTTAAAGTTATTGCCGTTAAGTTTCTCAATGTTCATCAAGTTGAGCATATTGAAACCTACAATTTTTGACAGAAATTTGATTCGAAATTCATGAGTTTTGTGACAAAGAAATGAAACTTAATATTATTTGTCATCCAACAACTATAGAACTAGTCACACTTTTGAGCAAGAAACTGTCTATATATATACAAAAGATGAATTTCCAATCATGCACAGCAAAACATAAACACTAGAAGTTATGTAAATACAATGCCTTTGGGCAAGTAGGGTTACAGACATTGCAAGTTCCATGTTTCATTATACAATAATTCATAGCTAGTCCCAGTAGATTATTTCTTTGGAAAGTGCTCTACTTGATAAGGCATACAAATTATAGCCACTTTACTACATTGAAACTGTAAAACCTTAATAGTATGCAGATCACTTTGGTGACTCATTCATGTCGTTTTGCAGATTCATCAACAGATAGTATAAATATTTATATATTGCCCTCAAATGAACAATTTCAATTTGTTCTCATTTGATTGGAACTCAAGCAACCAATTGAGAAAAAATTATAATGACACAGAATGCTCATTGTATAGTTAATTCATCTGATTGCAGTAATATTGGTTACAATATAAAACACAAGGATAGATTTAATAATCTTGCAGCGGATCATGAATTAAATTGAAATATATCATTGTCAGTATGAGTTTATGGTTCAAATTGACCTGCTCTGATACCACATGTATACATTCATTGTTTATCAACATCATCAACCAAACCATAAACTACATCAACACAAAATTATCACTCAGTAAAAGTATTCCATTTAAGTGTACAAGACAATAAGCTTACTTGCAGGATTAGCCATGAAAACTAGCAGCAAGGTTCTTCTCTTCTCTTAGATTCGTAATAGTTCTCACTTTTAATAGGACTAGTGCTATATGAACATGGTGATCTGAGAAGAAGGACCAAGCTATATTTATTGTCTAAAATGATAACTGCCCATCCTATCATGGCAGCAGTTACATGTCAGTTTTTAGAGTTTGAAACCAACTCTAATTCAAAAGTTTGAGTTCTATTGTTTCCCTCCTCTGTAATTTATCATAATTAAATTACTACAAGTCCAATATTAATATAAGTCCATTTGTTTTCTTGACATACTCTAAACTATGGTTTTATTATTACTCACATCATGGAAAAAACCTAACACAAGGAGCATAAAAATCACATCGACTAACAGGCATGCTCCACCCTGAAAACCATGTACTATGTGATCTGTCCACTTAAGTAGATCAATCCTCCCGGTTGGATTCACCTTAAGCCTCAATTTTATTGAACTACCTGAGACACTATAAGAAACATACTCCTCATCATCGTCAAAGTTGTAAGCAATGATATAAGCGTTTCCATTTGATGATGGATCATTTTCGCCAGAAAAATCAAATCATCCCTCTGTCTGCTTTGAAATCTTTGTTGCATAAGGTTTAGTACATAACAAAAACATGTGCAGTATAACACTTACCGTGTGCCAACAATCTTGTTGATATTTGCATCAGTTTGATACTCTGATTCATCCAAAAAATTTTCCCGTCTCCGTTTAAAATAGATATACATTATAACAAAATCAAGGATCTATAGTTTCTGATATGGAAAGGAAGAGTTGAATGTCATAGTCTTATTCTTGAGGTTTACATATTTAATTTTGACGTTCACAAAACGAAATATGAACCTTTATCGACCTTCTGGCAAACTAACAGTGAGTTTATTGTTCGAAAAACTGGCAGGTGTTTGAGGAGCACAACCAGCACCAGCACCCCTATGTATTGAGAAAGCAGGTTCTTTGAAGGGTAGAAGTGATGTAGCTTCATTGCTCTGTAGCATACGAATTACCAAAGACATTGTTGGTCAATCAGCTGGAGCTTCTTGAACACACAAAAACCCTACATGGATACACCTCAAAGCTTCATCAAGTTGGCACATTTCCCTTAATGATTCATCAATAACCTCGATTCCTCTTCCTTCATTCCTTAACTTCCACGCCTAAGGGAAATAACATATATATAAACTCATCAGTCTGCAAGGCTTAAAAAAAGAAAAGCTATAAACTAGGATTTCTAGTACTTACCCATCCAGCAAGTGTAAGCGGATCTTCAAAACGATGAAAAGCATAATTCCGCTTTCCGCTCACAATCTCTAAGAGTAATACTCCAAAGCTAAACACATCCAATTTTTCTGAAAAATGGTCGTAGAGGGCATTTTCAGGTGACATATAATAGCTGCATGAATGGTAAAGAAGTCAGCGATAAGGACTGCATAAGGTTTACTATGTCCCAACAACCCTGTTTGTATTTGCCTCAGTTTGATCCATCCCGAAAATTTTTGCCATCCCAAAGTCTGAAATTTTGGGTTTCATTTTTCCATCCAACATAATGTTGCTTGCTTTTAGGTCCCTGTGAATGATTTTCAATCTAGAATACTTGTGGATATAAAGTACTACTTGAGGAACACCTTCTATAATTTGAAAGTGTGTACCCCAATCCAGTTTTGTCTTTTCAGATGAATCTGATTGCACAAGCCATAAAGAAGAATGATTTTAATGTTGCAAAAAGGTAATAAAATGTGATGCTCTGGAAGTTAACAATATGAAAGAATTAACGGTAGAAATGATGAGCATATACCAAACAAAAATATGTCCAAACTTCGATTGGGCATGTATTCATAGATCAATTTCATTTCCTAGTTTTCAATACAGCAACCCAACAGCCTAACAAGATTGGTACGTTGGAACTTCGCTATAAGCTTTAACTCATTCATGAACTCCTCATGTCCTTGCCCTGACTTCTTTGACAACCTTTTTATGTCAAAATACCCTGTAGAGGATGAAAAATTCCAGAAGAAAGGAACCCCTAAACTCTAACAATGAAACTTAATTTGGGACATCGATAAGAAATATTCAAAAGAAATGATGAAGAACTATTAATGTGCTAGCATGTAGTGCTTACAATGGAAGGGTCACCTTATAAACAGGACCAAATCCTCCCACTCTGAGTTTATTAGCTTCAGAGAAGTTTGTAGCAGCTACTATACTCCTTAACCTAAAGAGCGGTAGTTCTGTATTATTTTTTCGACTTGCAGCACCAACATTACCTTTAGTCTCACCATACTACCTCATATGCTCCCTGTTAAAAATTATAATCTGTTTGGGTCACTCCTCTCTGTGTGCCTTCACAAGTGTATGTGTGTGCGCGTGCAAGAGAGAGACAAAGAGACAGAGATAGAGTGGTTACAGTACCTTCTCTTTCCGGAAGATTTCTTCCATAAGAAATAGCCAGAAACCATTGCAAGCAATCCAGCTGTTGCTGAGACTAAGGCAATTACAAGGGTCCGCTTATCACTACAATGCTTATTGGCACGATCCTTACCACCTGCAAAGGAAAAAACAAAATATCAGGCCAACCAAATGATTGCTCCAATTACAAGGGACTAAGGGAGGGGTTATAACAAAACCAAAAAAATTAACCCCTGATTACTTGTAGGATTCTTAATCTCAGAAGCTGCAAGTCTGACATATAAAGTTCCTCTATAACTGTCGTCTGCTTCTAGTTGTTGCAGACCCAAGAGATCTTCTGTCCAAATTTTGCATCCAGTACTACTGCCATAAGCATAAGCAGTGCAAGAGCAGTTTGTAATGCAGATTGATTCACATCTTGTAATGGACTCTAACAGTTCATCTTGTGGATATTTATCCGCTAGCAATGATATGCTAGGTATTTCTAGAAATCAGTCTTCACACTGCTGGTTGATATCTCTCACACACCCACTAGAATAATCCAGTAAATTCCAGTCCATCGGAGATTTTGGAGAAAAACTAACCAAACAACTACAGTGTTGGAAGGTTAAAACCAAATTTAAGTTACAAAGAAAGATAGAAGTTCTAGAGTTGTGATGTATGGAATTTCTAGAGTTAATCATGATTTCTCTAGATGTTTCAATTATTAAGAAGCTTATAATTAGCTAAATAAATGATGATATATTGTAGTGGCCATAAAAGCCATGTAGTGTTATGAGTTTTAAGTGTGAAAAGAAATCAGAATAGTCTTTCTAAGTTTAAAGAACCTCTCCCCGCTCCTAAAATATTGGCTCATGCCATTTTTCATAGAAACCTATTAAAGCATTTCTCTATCGCTTTTCCTCCTACAAATTGGTACTAGAGCTGTGTTGAAGTTTTGTCAATACGGCAAATGCAAATGCAAATGGTCACAACTTGGCTTCACTAATTCCTCGATTTGGTGGTGATAATTACGACTACTGGAGCAATAATATGAAGGTGTTGTTGAAGGCCTTGGAGCTATGGAATATTGTTGAAGTAGGCTATGAAGAGACGGATAACGAAGCTGCGTTAACTCAAGCGCAGATGAATACTGTGAGAGAGAACCGAAAGAAGGACAGCAAGGCACTTTTCCACATCTATCAAACCATTAAGATGCAAGTATATGAAAGAGATACGAAAGCTGAAAATGCAAAGCAAGCATGGGATATGATCGAGAATGCCTACAAAGGTAAGGAGAAGGTAAAGAAGGTTCATCTGCAATCTTTAAGGAAAGAATTTGAAAAGTTTGAGATGAAAGAAGATGAGACAATCAAGGACTACTTTATCATAGTTACCTCTGTCGTTAATCAAATGGTATCAAATGGGGAGATTCTTGAAGATGCAAGAATTGTTGAGAAAATTCTTCGTATACCGGCGAAATTTGACTATGTTGTGGCTGTCATCGAAGAGTCAAATGATATTTCAACCTTTTCTATAGAAGAGTTACAAGGAAAATTGGAGGCACATAAGATCAAAATTAATTTGAGGAATCCTTCTACTACTCTAATTTGAGGAATCCTTCTACTACTCAACCTGATCAAGCACTCAAGTCTCAAGTTACAACTATGGGAGGCAATGGCAATCAAGCTTCTAGCCCTAATCAAAGCTTCGGATGTGGAAGAGGCGGACGAGGTAGAGGAAGAAATTTGAATGGCAGAGGCACTAATTCTTATGGCAACGAACGAGGCTTATCAAGCAATTCCAATAATGAAGGTGAAAGAAATTTCAACTCATACCGAGGAAGATGACGTGTTTTTCAAGGAGGAAGAGGATGTGGCACTCCAGAATGCTATTATTGCAACAAATCTAGGCACAAGATCAGAGAATGTTTGTTCAAAAAGGCTGATGATGAAAAACAATATGGAGCAAGTTATATGCATCAAACCAATTATGGAGATGGTGATTATAAAGAAACTGTACTACTTGCATGTCATGAAGGTCAAATGAATGATATGTGGTATTTGGATAATGGAGCTAGTAAGCATATGACAAGTGACAAAAACCTTTTTTCTACCCTCTATAAGTTCGATCGTGGTCAAGTAAGAATTGGTGATGATAGAGCCTACAAAATTGAGGGAATTGGTGAGGTGTCTTTCAAATCAAAATCTGGAACAATTGAGAAGGTTTCTGAAGTGTATTATGTTCTTGGTTTGAAGAGTAATTTATTGAGTATGGGTCATCTGTTGAGGAAGGATTATGATATTCGCCTCCGTGGTGATTTTTGTGTTCTCAAAAGGAAGGATAAATTTGTTGCCAAGGTTGGACTTTCTGCAAATAACTTGTTTCCTTTAAAGCTACAGACAACAAAACCATCTTGCTTTGTGAGTGTTGAAAAAGAAGTCTCTAAGCAATGGCATGATAAATATGGCCATTTAAATTATAGAAGTTTGAAGTTGCTGTCAAACAAAAGAATGGTACATGGGCTGCCTCAAATTGATTCGGTAGATGGCGTTTATGAAGATTGTCAATTTGGTAAGCAACATAGAAGTTCATTTCCTTTAGAGTCCTCTTGGCGAGCAAAGAAGTTGTTGGAGCTTATTCATTTTGACTTGTGTGGTCCAATGCCAGTAACATCTTTTAGAGGTAATTTATATTTCATTACATTTATTGATGATTTCTCAAGAAAAGTTTGGGTCTACTTCCTCAAAGAAAAATCTGAAGCATTTCAAGGCCGAAGTTGAAAAGTTTGTTAGCCTTCTAATCAAAAGTTTAAGGACAGATCGTGGTGGCGAGTATCTGTCCAATGAATTTCAAAAATATTGCAAAGATCATGGAATAAAGCACTAGTTGACAGCCCGATATACACTGCAACAAAATGGCGTGAGCGAAACAAAGAACCGGACAATCATGGAGATGGTGAGATGCATGCTCAAGAAGAAAAGATTGCAACAAGAACTTTGGGCAAAAGCTATTTCTTGTGCTGCATATTTAATCAACAGATCACCAACAAAGAGTTTGAAGGATTGCACACCTCATGAAGCATGGTATGGAGTGAAGCTGAGAGTGCAACATTTAAAGATTTTTGGTTGTGTTGCCTATTCCCATGTTCCAAATGAGTTGAGAAACAAGCTCAACCATAAGGCAAAAAAGTGCATTTTCATTGGATATAGTGAAAGGAGCAAGGCCTACAACCTATACAATCCGAAGACCAAAAAGTTCTTGATCAGCTGTGATGTCCATTCTGATGAAAATGCTTTCTTTGAAGAAGAAAATGCTACAGCAAAATTGCCTATTATGCAAAAAAAAAATGATACTTATCAATCAGAAATTGCTCCTCAATCCCCAAGAGCTACATCAAGTGATGACGACTTGCCTCCAAGAAAGTTCAGAAGTATACGAGATCTTTACGACTCCTCAGAGCAAGTAGATTTTGTGGATAATACTATATTCTTTGCTTTCTTTGCTGGAGAGGATCCAATTTCATTTAATGAAGCATGTGAAGAGGAAAAATGGAAACAAGCCATGGATGAAGAAATAAAGGCTACGGAGAAGAATATGACTTGGGAGCTCACAAATCTGCCAGTACACAAGAATCCTATTAGTGTTAAATGGGTATATAAGACAAAGAAAAATGCAAATGGGTCCATTAACAAGTACAAGGCGAGACACGTTGCAAAAGGTTAAAACCAAAAGGAAGGAAAAGACTATATTGAAGTTTTTGCTCCTGTTTCCAAACTTGACACTATTTGACTGATCATCTTTCTTGCTGCACAAAACAATTGGGAAATTTTTCAAATGGATGTAAAGTCTGCGTTCTTGAATGGTGTCCTTCAAGAAGAAGTTTATTTGGAGCAACCATCTGGATATGTGAAGAAAGGAGAGGAAAATAAAGTTTACAAGCTTAAGAAGGCATTATAAGGGCTCAAGCAATCACCACGTGCATGGTACAGCCGTATTAATTCATACTTCGAAAAACATGATTTTCAAAAGTGCCCATATGAACATACCCTCTATATCAAAAGCACCTCAGAAGGAAGTTTCAAGGTTGTAAGTGTTTATGTTGATGATCTTATCTTTACCTGAAATGATTTAGAGTTATTGAATGTCTTTAAGCTCTCTATGATGAGAGAATTTGAGATGACAGATTTGGGCAAGCTACATCACTTTCTTGGTATTGAAATTTCTCAATCTAAGAAAGGCATTTTCATTTCTCAAGAGAGTTATGCAAAAGAAGTTTTGAAGAAATTTGGGATGGAGAATGCAAACCCAGTAGTGACACCATGCATTACAGGCCTAAAGCTAAGCAAAGATGGCGAAGGGAGACTTGTCGATTCCACCAGGTTTAGCAGTTTGGTGGGTAATTTGATGTACTTAATGGCCGCAAGACCAGACATTATGTATGCAGTAAGTTTGGTGAGTAGGTTTATGGAAAAGCCACATTCAAATCATTAGGAAGTTGCAAAAAGAATTCTGCGATACATCAAACGAATCGTCGATTACGGCATCTTTTATGAAGCAAATGTTCCAGTGAAACTTATTGGCTATATTGACAGTGATTTAGCTTGTGAAATCCCATCCCCGGAATTTCACCATGTATTATGTACCCTGTATTTTAAATTCGTATTTCGTGATTTCGTGATCTATATTAGTTAATTTTAATTCCATTAATTTTAAGTTTAGAAATTGATTAGATATCAAGTTGGAAGTTTCATAATCAATCTTTATCTCTCGTTGACATTTGGAAGTTACAACTAGTTTCTTTTTATAGATCTCAAACCCACGAATACATAGGCAAAAACCGTTTGCGAGTCCGAATTATAACGATATAGTTACGGACGTTTGAATTGTGAACTTTAGACTGTGGGAATTATTAAATCCCCGCATGTGGGTAAAGGTTAAGTTAGTTTTTTTATAAGGGGACCAATCAGTTTTTTTTAAAAGGTTATAAAGGACCATTGAGGGAGGAGAGAAACTAACATTTCCCCCCCACTAGTTAGTGACCCGTGTGCTCCACCAACCTATTTTCAAACCCGCTAATTTCAAGCCAATTCCTCCAGTTCTCAGCTGACTTTCTTATCTACTTCACCTGTAACTTGCTCGACTATCTTCTTCCTTCCATCTCCACCAAAAATCAAGTTTGTTTGAGGCTTAATTCGGGTAGAACTCCACCGGAGAACCCAGGGGTTCTCGACGGCGATTCGTCATTCCGATGAGTATCATCATTCACCATCACCCTTATTCAACTTCCCTTGGACCCAAGAACAAGACCCAACTAGTGGTTGAGGCGTTGGAACACCAAAAAAGCCGAATTGATGAACACCCACCTTAGGGTTTCGTTGGGTGCGAGCCAATTTGAGGGCCTTCCCGGCCAAATTGGACTCGGCCACAGGTATAAAGTTTACTCTACTTGTTGAGATATTCACTCTTGTAAAATTTGAGATTTTTTTTTGGGAAAAAAGTCGAATTTTTTTCGTTGTGTGACATTGGAGTTATGGAAATGTTGTTGGTTGAATATATTATCGATAAGGTTCGCCACTTGATTATTCTAACAATTGACGATCTTACCATTGAATTGACACCAAATTTTAGTGTGCTATGGTAGATATTGTTTAAGGACCTTATGGACTTACTAGTGAAAATCTAGTGATTGGATCTTATGGAGTAAGTGATGTAAGATCAGGGACCCTACCTTAGAACAACGGTTTGATCCCTTATTAAATGTTGTTGTGGGAGACATATGAGAGTTTTTGATTATGTGAATTATCAAAGGAAATCTAAATGTGGACTTGTGCTTTGTTCAGGAGGTGATAGAACGTGATGCCTTGACTCTTGTGCTAAGGTGCATTAGCGCAGGCTCCAGGTGAGTGACTTTAATATATGTGATATTGGTGATTACCTTGCTTTCGTAATTATTACTCTGCAAGGGTAAGACTTGGTGTTATAAATATGTTTTCTATTGAATTGTTATGTTAATACCTAGTTTTTGATTTAAGATTATGAAATGAGATTTGACTATTACATATTGAAATATGATGTAATTTGTTTGATTGGCATGATGTGATGAAATGTGAGGGCTAGTGCTGGGTCGTTAAACCATTGGGGATTTGTTGCTTCGATATTGTTTCATTTCCGTTTCGTTGATCCGTTCTAAAAGTTAGTATTTATGCCTTACTTCTCTTGGTTGAGCTTTTGTAAATTAAGTAACTTGTGCTGGTCATAGTTCTTTGAGCCGTTGTACCTTATGGGTGTTGGTTTTCCGCGATTCCGTTGAGTGATGGTTCAGAATCGTAACCTTTCAGATTCCGTTGAGAGATGGTCCGGGGAGAGATGGTCCGGAATCCCTTTTACTTCGCGATCCCGTTGAGTGATGGTCCGGAATCGTAACCATTCGGATTCCGTGGAGAGATGGTCCAAAATACCTCTTACTCCGCGATCCTGTTAAGTGATGGTCCGGGATCGTATCCACCTTAGTTCATTGAGTTTGGTTTGAGATAGTTGCAAAGGTGTAGGCTTTGGCTGAACTGTGTCGCCCTAATCCTACTTTCATTGTGTGTATGTGAATATGGTTGTGAGATGTTGTGGTTGTTTCAAATGAACTTTTGGATGTCCGGGTATTATTGTCTCACATACTTGGTATTATTGTCACTCACACGAGCTTCGCAACTTATCTGAGTTGATGGTTGCCGATGTACCATTTCGATGGTGTAGGCACTGATCATACAGGTGACAGGGTTGAATAGACTTCGAGACATTCGTAGGTGGGGGTAGCAATGCGGTATCAGAGACTTGGAGCATTAGATTACCCTTGATTCACTCTTGTACTTTTTATTTTGGGACTTTCTTTTGAGCACCTTGAACTTGTTTTTAGTCTGGTGAAGGTTGTACTTCTTTTTGGAATGTACATATTTGTAAATATCAAGTGGAGAACTTAGTCAGCTTCATATTATTTTGGTTTATCATTTAAAGTATTTCATTTAGTTGCTTATACCGTATTCAACGAACGTTATTTTTCTTGTCACGTGTCGATTCTCAACGTATGTTGGGATCGGGGCGTGACATAGCTAGAAGTATTGATGATTGCAAAAGCACTTCATGTTATGTTTTTAGTCTGGGAAGTGACGTGATTTCATGGAGTTCAAGGAATCAATCAATTGTTGCCCTCTCTACAACGGAAGCAGAGTACATAGCTGCCTCTCTTGCAGGATGTCACACAGTTTGGCTACTGGGCTTTTTGGAGAGTCTGATGCATAAACAAAAAGGTCCAACCACTTTGTTTTGTGATAATAGCTCAACAATTTCAATCTCAAAATATCATGTTCTACATGGGAGAACAAAGCACAACAGCATCCGCTTTCATTTCCTAAGGGAGCTTGTTAGTGAGGGAGTTATATAGTTAAAGTATTGCGAAACAGATGAACAGATGGCAGACGTGTTCACAAAGTTGCTTGGTGGACAAGTGTTCAAGCGAGATGTTGCAAGACTAGGAATCAAAAGCAAATTTGGTTTAAGGGAGGCAACGTTGGAAGGTTAAACCAAATTTAAGTTACAATGAAAGAGTTATAAATCAAGGTTAAGAAAGATAGAAGTTCTAGAGTTGTGATGTTTGGAATTTCTAGAGTTAATCATGATTTCTCTAGATGTTTCAATTATTAAGAAGCTTATAATTAGCTAAATAAATGATGATGTATTGTAGTGGCTATAAAAGCCATGTAGTGTTATGAGTTTTAAGTGTGAAAGAAATCAGAATAGTCTTTCCAAGTTAAAGAACCTTTCCCCTCTCCTAAAAATATTGGCTGATGCCATTTTTCATAGATAACTATTAAAGCGTTTCTCTATCGCACTTCCTCCTACATACAGTAAGAAGACAATTTTTCATTGTAGATCCCATTGGCCCCGCAAAGATCTCTTGGCCCTGACCAAAACAAATTCCATTGCCTGGAAATATTTAACCATATTAGGCTCTTAATCTTCCCTGAGGGATGCATTACAAACCGGGATATCATTTCAGGATTCTTAGAAGAAAAGGTGAAATAACTTTCATTTGTAACGGAGTTCAACTTGTAGATAGATTTAGGCATCATTTCAGGAGCGGATCTGAACATATGTCCATCCCATGATCCACTGGTCCAATACTGTATCGACCTATCTAGCCACATGGGTAATGAATTGATTCCATTGGGTCTTTCTCAAGAAAGTAAACACCCGGTGCAGGATCCCCCAAACTCTTCCATCAATTGAGAACTTGAATTTGTTTGGTAATTTTGTTGAATCCGATTTTACTTCCTGGTAGCCATGTATGAGCTGGATGATCAAAACTTCGCCATAAAAGCTGCTCACATGTATTACTAGACCCACGAGCTCTTAAGACAAGGTTTCCGCTATCCATAAGAAGTGCTTGTACACAAGCAGCGGTGGTAGTGGAGGTCAAACTTGTGGACCAAACCGGGGTTTTGGACTCGTTTAAGAGGACTAAATTGCCATCCAAGATCTTTAAAACCGAATAAAATCTATCGGAAACTGGTTTTTCTCTGTTTGCCACCCAGACTATGGTTCTCTCGGATACCACTTGTTTGGTGTACCACATGCCTATGTAGAAGTTCGAAGAATTACCTGGTGTGAAGAAACCGAGCTCAAAAATCCCACCTGGTGAGACAATGGTTTGAGCACCGGAGAGAGATTGGTTTACTGTGATGGTGTCAGCTCCAAGGGAAACATTGAGACATAGGAGGCCAAAGAAAACAGCAGAAAGCACTGGCTTTGGCTTGGTTTTGCTATCCATGGCTGCACAAAACAAATGCGCAGAGAAGCAAACCAATGTATGTTAGTGAAACCAAAACCTCAATAAACCATAACAATTCTAAATTTTCTGACTTTTCAATTATTCCAGCTCTTTTAAGTCAAGTCATTCATCTGATTTGATTATTATTTTCATCGAAATTTTTTATCGTTAGAATTTTTGGTTAAGAATCCCAAAATCAAGATTGGACGGTCGAAAGTCTCGGTATATATGATACGCCATAGAATTTTCAAGGGGAGTCCACACCCGACTTTCTCTGCCAAGTGAAAGCGTCCAAAACACATATAATGTAAATAGTGAAAGAGCACGCCATGATTGAATCTCCTCCATTTTAAGGCATCACAAATATTCATGCTCCCGCATTGAGGGCAAGTCAACAAATTTGTCATGTAAATAAATAATATATTGAAAGTTTTAATACCATATATTTGTGCAATAAAAAGAATAAGATAAAATAAATCTTGTTTATTCTCTCCTCAAAATGAAATTAAAGCAAAAGTAAAAAATAAATATATTTGTTTTCAACAACCATACAACTAAGTATGCTTACGTATTATGACATTCAACCTGCCTATCTCTTTGATGAAAATGATCGTGCTCCACTCATGAAACATTTAACCCTAAAACAACCAGATACGTTAAAATAGGTCCACAACTAATTGTGACATACCTAGTACAAGCCTAAATGAACAAAGGCATTAGTTTGGCCAAGAAACATCAAAGTGTCCAGCCCACAAATTCACACCACAACCCATGTAGGGTCCAAAGTCCAAACCCATAAGAGCAACTCCAGCGTGTGAAACCTTCCCCCAGGCAATACTCTATGCTATCCACCTGGTGAACAGTAACTGCCCTAATAAACAGTAATTGCCTTTTGCATCTCCACCGTTGCACTTCAATAGCCCTAGCAATAGGCAATAAAATATTAGTATTTTATTTATTTATAAAATAATACAAAATAATTTTAATTGTAATTTCAAATAAGATTTTTAATCGTTCTCATTGCGCCACGTGTCATTATCCGAAGTATTATTAAATAATACAAAATAATTTTATTTGTAATTTCAGATAAGATTTTTAATCGTGGTGTAAGGTAGATGATAATGAGAAGGTATTTATAGGAAAGTAAAAACAATTTTTTTTTGGATTTTTTACAATTTTTTTTTAATTTTTATTCAATTAATTAATCTTTGCCGTTGGATATAAAAAAATTTGAATTCCAACACTCCAGATTGTGCCACGTGTCACAATGGTAACTTTTCTTAATTTTAAAACTATTTTTTCTTTTATTTATTTATTTATAAAGCCTATTTAATATCGACCTTTGATCTCAGATCAAACGGTTGATATTAAATAAGCTTTTATTTTTATTTTTATTACCGTTGAGATCGAACGGTCCAAGTTAAAGAGCTGTTCAGATCGAACGCACCGTGGGAAGCCACGTGGCTTCCCAACGGTAACTGAGGCTGACTGCTCCGCGGGCCCCTGTGGTCTGAAACTTGTTTGTTGACTCGCCCCCAAGCGCGGGTGAGGCGCATGAGCCTGACAGAAAAAAATTAAAAAAGGGACTGACGCCAGCCTGACGTCAGCCCTGCGTCAGGTCCACCTCGGGCTCACGGGCTGGCGATTCCTCACGGGCCTGTTGCTCGGGCCTGCCCAGTCCCTCGGGCTCCCAACGCTGGAGGCTTGCAACCGGGCTATCCAGCCCTATTTGGTCAATTGTCCCCCGAGCAGTCCACAACGGTGGACTTGCTCTAAGAACACACCAGAGCCCATATTTACATGTAAAAAAAATCGAACTTTCACATTAATTTTTTTTTTTTAAATGGCTATTTCGTAACTAAAACAAATTCCCCCTCAATTGCACTGTAGCCAAGCTACATTGCCACCGCTCCCCAAGTTTAGGATAGAGTAATGCAAGTTGTTTAAGCAAAGCGATTCCCATTTCAAAAAAAAAAAAATATGGGGATCGCACCTTCAGCTATTGGACCTTAATGAGATCGTGTGGCTGTCCAATGCTTTAGAGAGGTGTATTCAATTGGAATTTTAAGATATTTTAATAGATTTGTAAATCCATAGATTTTTATGGAGTTTAATTCATTTGTAGAGATTTCATGTAAAATTTTGGCTCAATTCTCTTGAAATCTCATGGGAGATGTGAGATTTCTGAGTGTTTAAAATACACTACGAAATATTTCCAATTCCTTTCAACTTTTTAAAATTCTTTAAAACATTCAAATAACACCCACATTTCAAATAGGCTGTCACGTAGACAAATATGTAACGAATTATTACAGCATATTTACAACTTATGTCACAAAACTCTAATTATGTCAAAAAATATAATTACCCACCCTCATTATGATTACCAATTAAACCAATAGGGAAATTTTTTGAAATGTCATATGAACTTGTACAACTTTTTGAATTTGTCATATAAACTAAAATTTTAAGGAATTTGTCATACCAACTTTCCGAAATCATCAATTTGTCATCTCACCCTAACTCCGTTAAATTTTGCATCCAAAATAAGTCATGTGCGAGGCATAGACTTATGTTTAGGGTTATTTCTGTCTTTTTAAGATCTTTATACAAGTTCTTTACTTTTCTTTAGTAAAACCCTTAAATTTTGTGTTTGAAGGTATTCAAGCGGGTCGTTGTGTTCGAGCAGCGTATGTGTATCTACAACTCCATTTCTAGCACCAAACCTCTCATAGAAAACGGGACTACAAATAAACAGAGAAAACGAGACTACAAGTAGAAAAATAAAAATCTCTCATTGTCACAGACAAAGCTATAATAAATAATTTTATCTAACCTTACCATAGATTGGAGGGTTCCCCGTGACTTTATATTCTTAAGCCACTTCAATTTGAAACACACACAAGCTCTGTTGTTCCCTTTTTTGAACTAGAACTCTCAGACCATGTATCATATATATCACTCCCTTTTTGTGGCTTTAGAAATCCTAGAATTGTTTTGATCGAATACAACTTAATAGAAGAAATTGGGGTGTTAAAATGGCAGAAATAACTCTGAACTGTCACATCCCGCCCCGAGCCCCCACCACATCCCGGGCTCGACTCCACCGTAGCACGATATTGTCCGCTTTAGGCCCCGACCACGCCCTCACGGTTTTGTTTCTGGGAACTCACACGAGAACTTCCCAGTGGGTCACCCATCATGGGAATGCTCTCACCCAAACTCGCTTAACTTTGGAGTTCCGATGAACTCCGAAGTCAGTGAGCTCCCAAAAGGCCTCGTGCTAGGTAGAGATGGGAATATACATATAAGGCTTATAGGATTCCCCTGGACGATGTGAGATGTCACATGAACACAAGTCATGTGTGACTTATTTTGGATGGAAAAATTAATATAGTTAGGGTGAAATGACAAATTAATGATTTCAGAAAGTTGGTATGACAAATTGCTTAAAATTTTAGTTTATATGGCAAATTGAAAAATGTGTACAAGTTCATATGACATTTTAAAAATTTTCCCAAACCAATATGAAAATTTACCTTTCTTGTATCATAAATATTTTTTTTTAGTTGTATCATAAATATTAGGGTTAATTACAAAAAACTACCTCAAGTTTGGGTCAAATGACACTTTCATACCTCATCTTTTAAAATTGACAATGTCATACCTCATCTTACGAATTTGTGTCAATGTTATACCTTCCGTTAGCTTGGCCGTTTATTTCTCAGTTAAATGCTGACGTGGCTTGATGCGGGACCCATTTTTATTAAAAAATTATTAAAAAAATTATTAAAAACAAAAAAAATCATTTAATATTATTTAAATATTAAAATAATAAATACCCTTTTTTTTTTCTTCTCTCTTCTTCTTCTTCTTCTTCTTCTTCTTCTGCAGGGGCCGAACTGGGCTTCTTTTTTTTTTTTTTTTTTTTTTTTTTTTTTGTTTTCTTCTCTCTTCTTCTTCTTCCCTCTTCTTCCCTCTTCTTCTTCTTCTTCTGGGGGCCGAACTGGGCTTCTTTTTTTTTTTTTTTTTTTTTTTTTTTGTTCTTCTCTCTTGTTCTTCTCTCTTGTTCTTCTTCCCTCTTCTTCCCTCTTCTTCTTCTTCTTCTTCTTCTTCTTCTGCAGGGGGCCGAACTGGGCTTTTTTTTTTTTTTTTTTTTTTTTTTTTTCTGGGTTTTTTTCTATAGGTCCATGGTTATTTCGTGCATCTTCCCCTCTCTCTTCCCCATCATCTTCCTGCAACCCAGCAACCCAGAAAAGAAGAAGGAGAAAGAAGAAGAAGAAGAGAAAAAAAAAAAAAAAAAAAAAAAACCCCAGTTCGTCCTCTGCAGAAGGGGAAGAAGAAGAAGAAGAAAAAAAAAAAAAAAAAAAAAAAAACAAACAGCAGCAACCCAGTTCGCCCCCCTCACACCCACCCTCTCCTCTCCACACCCATTCCCCCACCCCCACTCTCCCCCCCCCCCCCGCGCGGACCCCCGTTGCCCATTTTCTCCTCGCCCAGGAGAATGGGTTTTTTTTTTCTGGGTTTTTTTTTTTTTTTTTTTTTTTTTTAGGGGTTGTAGATGGTGGGTGCGAGGTTGGGGT
The DNA here is from genome assembly GCF_019419815.1 of Pyrus x bretschneideri. NCBI lineage: Eukaryota > Viridiplantae > Streptophyta > Magnoliopsida > Rosales > Rosaceae > Pyrus > Pyrus x bretschneideri. The sequence continues at coordinate 5,888,810 of NW_025999424.1, read as the reverse complement.
GCGAAGGTGGGGAGGTTGGGTGCGTGGATGTGGGGAGAAGAGGGGGTGAGGAGCAAGGAAAACAAATTAGTTTTTTTTTTTTTTTTTTTTTCTCTTCTGTTTTTCTGGGTTGTAGTTGCAGAAAGGGGAAGAAGATGAAGATGGGGAGAAGGGAGAGAGGGGGGGAAGGGAGAACTGACGTTGGTTTTTTTTTTTTTTTTTTTTTTTTTTAAATAATTTTTCTTTATTATTTTAATATTTAAATAATATTAAATGATTTTTTTTATTAATTTTTTAATAAAAATGGGTCCCAGATCAAGCCACGTCAGCATTTAACTGAGAATAAACGGCCAAACTAACGGAAGGTATAACATTGACACAAATTCGTAAGATGAGGTATGACATTGTCAATTTTAAAAGATGAGGTATGAAAGTGTCATTTGACCCATACTTGAGGTAGTTTTTTGTAATTAACCCTAAATATTATTAACACATTTATATAATCCATGTTAATAAAAAATAATAGGCACACCTTTCGTATGAAAAAAAAAATATATATATATCCATGCAATGAATTATTTTGCACCAAATAATATTGTTTGATAAAAAAATTCAATTAATATTGTAATGACCCGTCCCCAAATATTGCTATTTTTATAATTTTAAATCATGAATTTACAAAAATACCCTTCGAGGTAAAAACGTTAACTTTTGTTGACCACCTTGTCATGTCATGTAAGATCCGTCTTCTTGGCATATCCTTGTAGCACTCATCGGTACGAGTAAGTAGGCGCAAGCAGAATCGAATTTGGAGTTACAATAAATGCTTTACGGAATTCGAAACTTAAGGGCATTTTGGTAATTTTCCAAGTAAAGATATTTTCCACCTTGGATCATTCCCGGGCCGACAGGTGACATCTTTGACATCTTTTTTTGGGGTATTCATTTTGGCCCATTTGTTCCTCCTCCCGTGACATCTTTGTCTCTCTAGAACTCTCTCTCTCTCTCAAACTTTCCCTCCCTCTCATTATTCTTTCCCTCTCTCCGTGAGAGTGGCTGAACCACCATCACTGTCACCAACTCGCCACTCCAGCAAGCTCTTCCACTATAACCCAAACCACCACCTCATCCTTTACCTCACCATCTTCCCTCAGACACTCCATCTCTCATCATTTTCTTTCTCGGTTCACTGATGCACAACACCATCGCCACCCAATCTTGTGAACTCCGACAAGATTTTCAGTTCTTCGATCAAGGTAAGCTTCGGATCACCTAGCTCGAGAAGTTTCTCGGCCAAAACCAACTTTCTCCTTCATTGGGTTCGGCGACCTGCAAGCCAATCAGGTCAAACCTGACTAGCAACCCAAATCGGCCCAACACAGCTACTAAACAAGGCCCAAACCCGATCCAGTAACCCGACCCAAGCCTTTGGGCCATGTAAACTGACCCGTAACCTACTAACCCAAACCCTTAGCCTAACCTAGCTACCGGCCCAACCCATTAACCCTAGCCTAGGTCTGACCCGAATCTAACCCGACCCAGACCCAGTCCCAGTTTCTGGGCATGTGCATGGATGCAGGTCATGGCTGGCGCGTAGAGCACACACGCCTTCGTCGAAGGTACTATGCTTCGTCACCATCCACGGCGGTGCCGATGACTTTTTTGACAACTCAACTCTGCGCTTGTCGGACCGTGGCCTTTCGGGCCACCTCCCTGTGGCGGCGCTTGCGGTGGCGCGAGGAGAACCGAAGGTTTTTTGACGTGTTGAACCCGAATCTGATGTCCATTTTCCCAAATTTCATCGTTTTAGTAAAGTTTTATTATATGTCCTTTTTTGTGTTTAGGTGCGTCGATGGGAAGTGACACCATCTTTTCTAGTTCGAGCATCTCGCTGGCAACAAAATATCTATGAGTAGACCCCTTCTTAACTTGCATGTTTTTGTAAAATATTAGGCTTGCATTCATGAAAAGCATGATATGTTTTATGCATTATTTATGATTTATCAAAATTACATTTTATGAAAGGTTATGAATTATTGGATTTTCGTATTTGAAATTCTATGGATTATGAACATTATTTATTTTACGGATTTATGAATATGAATTATCATGGATTGATGAGATTAGGCTTTGAGCTTTTGAGCTCCAGATTTGATATGAGATTTTTGAGGTATGTTTTCGATGCTTATGTAGCGGGTTATGATACAACACATGTATGCAGACGTCTATGGCCATAGGACGTAGTTGAGGATATTTATGCCATACCCTTCAACTTCACTAGTGAAATCAGTGTCAAACAGCTTCACTAGCCACGGCTAGTGTCGATGTGTGATGTTATATGTTTCTTCTCTGACGTAACCTAGATTCGTACGGCTTCACCTTCGGGTGATGAAGCCTACCATGTTTCTTCACTGGCATAACCCAATGTCGTACAGCTTCACCTTTGGGTGATGGTGTTACATCCCACCCCCGTTTTTAAATGTTATTTTTGGTTCTTAAATGGTGAGCCAGGTGGGACCCTTCTTCTTTTTGGTTCCCGGTCTCTTTCCTCTCTACTTTCCCCTGTGTTCTCCTTCTCATAGTACACTTTCTCTATCTCTCTTTCTTCCTCACTTCTCTCCTTTTCTCAAACCTCCCGCAGTTTCTCTAGAGGTAACAAAACCACCCACCACCTGGGAATGGACCTCCCTCTTCTCCTTGTCACTGTGCAAACACCTTCCTAACGAGTTATCGTCGTCTTCAACAATAGTAAGTCAAACCAGCCATCGATCTTCCTTCCTAGTAGTTTAGAAGGCTTAATGGTTGTTAAATAATGGTTTTTGGTGAAGGGTTAGACGTGAAAACACCTCGGTGGAGTTTCTCCATGTTTTCCAGCGAGAAGCACCGCCTCACACCAAATCAATTTTCAGCCAAATCACGGCAATTTGGCCAGCTTGCAAGGTATCAATCTCTTCGTCTCTTTGAGTACTACAACTTTCCTTTTTGAATCACCCAATTTCGTTGAGTATTGAAGAATTTATCCTCATTTGAATCTTACCCAGTTTTCGGCGACCTCCGTGACTTTCGAGGCGTTTTTCGGCCAAACCACAGTGATTTAGACGTCTTGTGAGGTACCATTCTCTTCATCTCTTTGAGAACGATTTTTGTTTTTGAATCACTCGATTTCGTTGAGTATTGACAAAGTTATGAACGTTTAAAATTTGTCTAATTTCAGGCCGAATTTCAGCCTTCTTCTTCTTGAGGTCCGGCGAGCCACCAAACCCAGGCCCTCCGGGCCGTTCCTGCTAAGCCCAGAAACCTAAGGAACTCAGGCTTTTTAGGCCACCTCAAAGACCATTGGGCCTTGGCCCATTTCAGACCCAAGCCCAAGCCCTTTTTATTATTTGTTTTGTTTTGAATTATTTGTTAAAGGCATTTGGGCCGTGAGCTGTTGGGGGCCCCGAGCCCAAGCCTTAAACCCAATTTACCTCGGTCATTTTCTTTTAAAACTTAAGGCCTCAACCTTTGGGCCTCCCACCTTGGTCCGAGTAACCCAAAACCCAATCCAAAACCCATTAAATCCCAGCCCACCTAAATAGCTAAACCCTTAACCCATTAACCCATTATCCTAAGCCCAACCTACCTAAACCTAAACATAACCTAAGTCCAAACCCTAAGCCCGAAACCCGATTGGAACCTTCTAAGGATATTCCTGGAATCTTTTGAGGAATATTCCTGGAATATTCCCGTGTTGACCTTTTTCGGAAATTTACCTGGGACCCTTCTCAGGGTAATTTGACGTCTTGGACCCATTTTTTAGTCTGTTTTCCCAAATTAAATCATTTGAGTATAGTTTTATTAATTTTACCCTTTATGTGCTTAGAGGTAATTATTTGTGGCATTTCCGTCTTCGCTAGTTTGCGTGGCTCTTCGGCGGCGAAGTATCTGTGAGTGGACCCTTTCTAAAAGTGTATGTTTTAATAGTAGAAATGCATACATGAAAAGTATGATTTAAAGACTACGTTTTATGAAATGTTTTGCGAGATAACATGTTTACTGAGGCTAGTTTGAATTATTACTATTTTTTCTATAACCCGTGTTCTTATAGAATATCTGATGGATGACGATATCATATTTAGAACACCTCTTTATAGTATAGATGATGGATGACTTTATACTATGAAGTTGCTTTTCAATATATGTATGTTCAATGGTTTTGTACTTACCTAGTGGTCCCAATTCCGCTACGAGACGAGGGATAGATTCTGGTCCATCCCGGGCGATAGTTACGGTGTTGGCATAGGGCTTGAAGTGATTTTTCCCTGGCAATTGGCACAGAGACAGGGAGCTAGCATGGGGCCTAGAGGGATATTAGACATTCACTAGTGATTACAATATATGCGAGATATGTTTTGAGATAGTGCACGGTATGCTAGGTTTTGAAAAAACCTATTTTTATCATGATATATGTGTTTTCATAAAACCTGGGGGTTAGTATGTTGAAAACTGTTTTATTATATATATATATATATATATATCAACTTGGTCCACTCATGTTTATTTTGCGCCCCTTTCAAGAATTAGGATCGAGGCATATAATTCCGGCGTCAAGGCACTTCCGCATCAATATCTTCGAGTCCTCTCACTATAGGATCCATCCTTTGTTTCATTCAATTTTATATTATTTCTTTTAGTGTTCTAGTTAGTTGTATACTTTGAACACGTTCCTTAAATGCTTATTCTTTATTCTTTTATATTTATAAATCTTATTTATTTCGTATTCTCAGCATTTGCATTCAATAAATGGCTTTCGTCACCCTCGAGTGTAGGCCAGCACGTGCCTATCCTAGTATTCAGGAAATATCGAGATCAGGGGGTGTCAAATGGACAAGTACTGCTTTTAGGCGACTATGATACTCCTAGAGAGAATAGTATTGATGAGATTTACGGATTTGCCTTCAGGCAGCAATAGCACCGTTATTGAGCATTGTTTTACACATACATGTTTTACAAACGTTTTTCATGGAGTTTTCAAAAAACTTATTATGTAGGGAGTTAGTATGTTCATAAAGAAAATGTTTTTCTTATTATTAGTATTATTATTATATGTGTTTTCAAAACCATTTTCTTTAGGGCGAAGCAAGGTTGAGATAAACAACAAAGAACCACAAAGATTTGATCTTTATTAATTTAGTGAAAACCTCAATTCATATAAAACAACAGTTTCCACCAGAATATTCATTTCAACAGTAAGCACAGAAATTACATATTAAAAAATTGAAGAAACAGAGGTAAGAACAATACCAAATCCGGGCCAACCAGGTCCTACGCTGCTACTGCATTGTAATCTGCTTCTCTGAGACCCATTTGTTCCATAAAGTCTAACGATTTTGAGCTTCAAATATGGGCGAACAATTCCAGAGCTTGAAGGGGTGCAGAGAAAAAGCTGCTGCTTCTAGGATTAGAAAGCAGGGAAGAAAGTGTCAAATGCTAAAACCGCACTAATCATTTTTTACTTCAGATTCTCAAATTTGCACTTTCTCGTTGTTTCTCCCCTTATCTACGATGGTCGACAAGTGCACGGAGAAGCGGTGGCAATTTCGTAAATAAATCGAAATTTCCAATATGAAGTGAAGAGGCTGTGGTAATTTTGTAAATAACCGAAAAATTTGCCCCGATTCACTGTTAATTTGTGCAGTGCAATTTATCTCCCTTCTTTAGACTAAAATAATTTGATAACTATTTTCTTTTCAATTTTTAGTTTTTGGGTTGCATTTATATTTTTAGATTTTAATTTTTAATTTTCAAAAAAAATAAAACAAAAAACAAAATAATTATCAAACAACCTCTACGTAAAACAATATCAAAAAAAAGCTTGTTCGATCTTAATTTGGTCATTTAGTTAGTCCAAAATACGAAGGATTATATGACCCTCTTCCACTTTCACTAGGGAAAGTTGGCCCACTAGTAGAAGAAGCGTGTTCGACCTTAATTTGTTTCAATTGCATAGATATGATGCATTCCCCATTGCCAAACTGTTGAAGCAAATAGACGACGCGCATATTCCATTTCTGGAACAAATTAACTCCTACATATGGTAAAATGTTGCAACCATCAGAAAAGTATTGGAAAAGGACTTTTGCAGATCTGAGTAGAGGGTAAGTGTCGAGGTTCGACAGGAATGTCGAGCTTGATGCATAGTGACGGTTGCAGAATTGCTGGAGTAACTGTTATGTTTGAGAAGAAGAACAAACTACTTGAGTTCCCATGCTAAAATATTACATGTATATAAACCATCAACCTCTGAAATTTGTAGCTTGCAAAGCTTGAAAAAAAGGAATATATAAACTATGATTTCTAATACTTACCCGACCAGCAAGCATACTGAATCTTCGAAATCTTCGTTGGAAATGGCTTAGTACATAAACGAAAACATGAGCAACATAATACTTATTGTGTGCCAACAACCTTGTTGGTATGTGCATCAGTTTGATAATTTGATTCATCCCAAAGATCTTCCGTCTTTGTATAAAACAGATATACATTATAGCAAAATCACGGATCAACAACTTCTGATATGGAAAAGAAGAGTTGAATGTCATAGTGTTTTTCTTAAGGTTTACATATTTAATTTTGACATTCACAAAACGAAACATGACTGAACCTTTATCGACCTTCCGGCAAACTAATGGTGAGTTCATTGTTCGAAAAACGGGCAGATGCTTGAGGAGAGGAACCAACAGCACCCGCTCTCCTGTGTATAGAGAAAGCAGGTTCTTTAGAGGGTGGAAGTGATGTAGCTTCATTGCTCTGCAGCATACGAATAACTGAAGACATTGATGGTCGATCCGCTGGAGCTTCTTGAACACACAAAAACCCTACATGGATACACCTCAAAGCTTCATCAAGCTGGCACATTTCCCTTAACGATTCATCAATAACCTCGATTCCTCTTCCTTTTTTCCATAACTTCCATGCCTAAGGGAAATAACATGTATATAAACCCATCACTCTTGCAAGGCTTAAAAGTGAGGGATATAAACTAGGATTTCTGTTACTTACCCATCCAGCAAGTGTAAGCGGATCTTCAAAACGATGACAAGCAGAATTCCGCTTTCCACTCACAATCTCTAAGAGTAACACTCCAAAGCTAAACACATCCAATTTTTCTGAAAAATGGCCATAGAGGGCATACTCAGGAGACATGTAACCGCTACATGAATGGTAGAGAAGTCAGCAATAAGGACTGCATATGGTTTACATATGAAGGAAACATTGTAACTTACTATGTGCCAACAACTCTGTTTGTATTTGCCTCTGTTTGATCCATCTCGAAAATTTTTGCCATCCCAAAGTCTGAAATTTTGGGCTTCATTGTTCCATCCAACAGAACGTTGCTTGCTTTTAGGTCCCTGTGAATGATTTTCAATCTAGAATACTTGTGGATATAAAGTACTCCTTGAGCAACACCTTCTATAATTCGAAAGCGTGTACCCCAATCCAGTTTTGTCTTTTCAGACGAATCTGATTACACAAACCATAAAGAAAACTGATTTTAATGTTGCAAAAAAGTAACAAAATGTAGAAGCAGACAATATGAAAGAGTTAATGGTAGAAGTGATGAGCATATACCAAACAAAAATCTGTCCAAACTTCGATTGGGCATGTATTCATAGATCAATATCATTTCCTTATCTTCAATACAGCAACCCAAGAGCCTAACGAGATTGGTATGTTGGAGCTTGGCTATAAGCTTTAACTCATTCATGAACTCTTCATGTCCTTGCCCCGACTTCTTGGACAACCTTTTTATGGCTACTTCTTCATTTGCAATCAAAATCCCCTGTAGAGAATGAAAAATTTCAGAAGAAATGATGAATAACTATTAATGTGCTAGCATGTAGTGCACACAGTGGAAGGGTCACCTTATAAACAGGACCAAATCCTCCCTCGCCGAGTTTATTAGCTTCAGAGAAGTTGTTTGTAGAAGCTAATATGCTCCTTAAACTGAAGACTGGCAGTTCGGTATCATTTTTTCCACCTCTAAAGCTAACATTTCTTATAGCCTCACTTATGGTCCCTCCTACGCTCCCTGTTTGAGTTGAATTGTTATAGCACCATTTGTTTGTGAGTAAATTGGTGCCCGCATGAGAGAGAGAGAGAGAGAGAGAGAGAGAGAGAGAGAGACGGTGGCATTGTGGTAGTACTACCTTCATTTCTCAATGTTTTCTTCCACAATAAATAGCCAAAAATTATTGTAAGCAATCCTGCTGTTGTTGAGACAATTGGGATTACAAGGGACAGCTTATCAACATGACCCTTGCCGCCTGCAACTAACAAAAAAGGCTCCAACTAATGATCATTTTCTGGCTAAATTTTGTTGTCTCGTCTGCTAAGAATATAAATTGACACAGAAAACAACGAAAGAAACAAAACGAACATACCTTGATCAGAGCGATGAACACGAATATATATGGTTTGCCCAAGCCAATGATTCTCTACAAGATCCGTCAAGTCATCAAGCCATGTCAAGCATTTTACAGTACCTCCTTCTATCACATTTGAATAGGCATAAGCTGTGCAAGAGCAGTTCCGTAGGCATTCAGATTCACACTCACTTGTACTCATATTTCCTAAAATAATAGCATGATCCGGCAGTTTCATTTTCTCGAACTTTTCAAACCCTTCCCCTTTATCACATGTCAATGCCTTTTCCCGAACACAACCACCGGGCCAGTCCCCCTGAGCCGATTGTTTATGTAATTCGGTCCTAAAACCTTTCAAACACTTGCATTGTGACGAGAGGGGATCACTGTTTTTATCACAGGCTCCATATGGACCGCATGCAGCATAAAAATCACATTTATAAATAGGTTCTTCCCATGCTTTAAACCATCTCTTAATTGTATCAGATTCAGTCCACAGCTGCAGATTTAACTCACCTGTTGGGCTCAAGACGACCCTCGGTTTTACAGAGCTATCTGACACACCAAAAGTAAGATCAATCTCATTAGCATCGAAATTGTAAGAAACGAACCCGCCACTTTGATTTCTAAAGTATCTTTTAACCTCGCCAAAGTGAACAGCACTTCTCCAATATGTAGCATTTCCCTTCCAAATAATTAGCTGCAGGGGAACTTTGAGATCAATGCCTGCGCTGAACATTCCGGGTTGTGGATCATCAAGTGCTGCCCAAGAAGTAAGACGCGATTGTTGGCCTGTTATTTTGTTCAGGCTAAGCTTCATACTAGGCAGCAATGTGTCAGAGGGATGATCGAAGCTCTGCCACAAAATGTCTTGTTCAAATATTAGTTGAAGGTTTCCACTATCCATCAATACAGCAGTTGTGGAATTCATTTCAGAAGCTGGTATTGACGCATTAGACGACCAGACAACTTGTTTTCTAGTCATCCCATCTAACATCACAAGATTTCCATCAGCGCTAAGCATCAAAACACCCGGTGAATCAAGTGGTGATCCTCTGTTGGCAACCCATACTTTCGGGTTCTTTGGGATTTTGTTGTACCATATTCCAAGGAAGAATTTCTTAGATTTTTCAGTACTGAAGAAGCCTAATGCAAATGTTCCACTGGAAGAAATCAAGGTCTGGTCTCCGTCGAGAGATTTTTCTGGTACTAAGTTGTCTAGGCTTGTACAAACAGATAGGAGAAACATAAACACACAAAGAAGGAGCCACCCCATTCAGATACAGAGAGACAGAGGAGGAAGAAGAAGAAGAAGTAATCAGCAATAGTTTGTCACCACAACTAGTGAAGTGCACACCCTTTTGCGATTAAGCATCAAGTGTTCTAAAGAAACTTAATTTCATCAAATATTTAAGTCCAAATTTTGGTAGCGACAGCAATTTAATAAAGATAATGTGAATCCACCGTATACTTTCTCATGATCCCATATTGGCCCAGCCAGCCACTAAAGTTGTAAGTGAGTATGGTCACCGTCCAATGTGGCACAAAAAGCATCAACTATACCAACTACCTACCCACTCAATCAAGAGATACTCGACCATCCAATGTGGCACAAAAAGCATCAACTATACCTAATACCTACCCACTCAATCAAGAGATACTCTCACGCCTCTGATTTATCATGTGTCAATTGTATAAATAGTGCATTTTTTAAGCACGTGACAAATGTTTATTGGACAGTGACACCACTAAAACTAAATCTTAGAATCGCACTCTGTGTCAGTGGGCAGCCCAATATTGTGGGTATTTTATATTTTTTGCCAACGTAAAGGCTATGCTGAGCCTAGCTAGCATACCTCAACAGTTCAATGTAAAAGAAACAAACATTGGACATGTACCTCAGATGCACTGCAACTTGAATAACCACCGCGACGAACGGGAGTTTTTGTTGAAACGTTGCTCGAAGAGGCATGTTTAGGAGGCCAAGCAATCAAGCGCTGCTTACAGCTGCTGCAACAACATGTTAAAACGAGAGAACAGTTTAGGAAAAGTTTATAAAAGCAAACAGTTGGCGGGCAACCTTGGTTATCACCAATGTATTAAAAGGCAAAGGAGTAGGTAAGGCGTTCTACAGATAGCCCTTGACATGCCCTGATCCCGATGTCCATGAGACATCGGAATGGTCACGTGCTGGCCGACACCCTAGGGTGACGAAAGCCATTTATTGAATGCAAATGCTGAGAACAAGAAATAAATGAGACTTATAAATTTAAATATAATGAATTAACATGCAATTGAAAAACGTGTTCAGAATATACAACTAATTAGAACAGTAAAAGAGACAATATAAAATAGGATGAACAAGGAATGGGTCCTACACCAAGAGGACTCAAAGATGTCGATGCGGAAGTTCCTTAACGCCGGGATTGTACGCCTCGATTCTAACTCCTGAAGAGGTGCAAAAAAAATATGAGTAGACCAAGTTGATATATATATATATATATATAAAATACTAAAACGGTTATCATACTAACCCCCAAAGTTTTATGAAAACTCAATAGCATAATATGTAATAGGCTTTTTGAAAACCCTAGCATGCCATAAAACCTTTCATAAAACATATCTCATATATAGTGTGCTAACTAGTGGTATCAGTATGTCTCTTCTGCATATAGAACAATGCCCTAAACACGCCCGCCCGAAGGAAATATAAATATCATCTTCCATATGCACATAACAGTGCTCTACTCACGCCCGCCAGTAGGCAATATAAGTATCATCGCCCATAGGCAAAACAGTGACCACTAGATACGCACAAAACCATTGAACATAGTCTTTCTAAACATAGGTACATATATCTCAAAAACAACTTCATAGTACAAAATCATCCATCATCTATACTACAAAAGAACATGAGTTCGATAAAATATGGTAATTCAAAATATTCTAAGTAAGCATAATAGGTCATAAAACGTTTCAAAAAACGTAGTCATTAAATCATGTTTTTCATGTATGGATTTCTACTACTAAAATATGCAATTTAGAAGGGGTCCACTCATAGATACTCCGTCATCGTAGAGCCGTACGAAATAGGAATGACAGGATCGCCACTATTAATTGCACCTAAGCACAAAAAGGGTACAACTAACAAAATTCTATTCAAACGATTGAATTTTAGAAAACGGACTTAAAAAACGGGTCCAGGGCGTCAAAATTGGCCTAGCAGGGGTCCTAGACGAAAACTCGAAAAAGTCAAAAAATCAACTATGATCGTTGACCGGTCAAAGTCAAAGTCAACGCCGACCGTTGACCAGGTCAATAGTCAGACTGGGTCAGGTCAACTGAGTTTAAGGCTTAGGGTTGGACTAGGTTGGGCTTGAAGCTAACGGGCCTGAGGCCCAAGTGGATTGGCTCAACGGCCTAGGGTTTAGGGTTTAACGGGCCGAGGGCGCTGGGTAAGGGCTTGGGCTTGAAAGCCCAGCCCAAAGCCTTTAGGTTTTGGGGATTTAAATAAATAAAAAAATAAAATAAAAAGGTTTGGGTTTGGGTCTAAAGGGCTTAAAACCTAATTGCTAAACAGCCTAAACAACCTCCACTTTAAAAGGTTTGGGGTTTGAGTCACGAAAGGGTTTGGGCTCGGGTGCACCGACCTGAAAGCCCAAAGTTACACGGCCCTAAAGGCCTGGGTTGGTTTCTCACCGGGGAAGGAAACCGGAGCCTCTGTTACTCAGGTCAACAGCAAAACATCACCCTAGACTCTAATCTAAGTACCAAAACGAATGATAGGAAGAGAAAAAGAGATTAATACCTGTGATTCGTTGTGAAATGGTCGGGGATGGCCGGATCTTTGTTTGACAACCACTGACCTTGCCGAAGTCTGGGTTCGAGACCTCGCTGAGTTCCACAGAGACTGAGGGAGATGGAAGATAGGTCCTTAAGGATGGTGGTGGTGTTGCGCCGCCGTTAAGGTGCCTCTTGGGTGTGCGTGGGTGTGTGGGTTCGATTAAGAAAGGGAGTGAGAGGGAGAGGTTTGAGAGAGAGTAAAAGTTGAGCTGAGAGAATGAGAGATCCGAGAGAGACTCGGGAAAAGAGAGAGAGAGGGATAAGTGAGTTAGGAGGATGCCACGTGGTAGCGTGAAAAGGAAGGGAAATCTAGACGGGGTTTAACAGCCCCCTAGGTGAAAGCCTTGAGGCATGAGGTGAAGCCTCACGAGACTTGAGATTTTTAGTATAAACTATATATAATTACATATATTATATAATATTTTGGTGGAAGAGGTTCATTTTTCCTGTATTGTAGGCACCATTTGGACCGCAAGGAGCATAAAAATCACATCGACTAATAGGCATGCTCCACCCTAAAAACCATGTACTATGTGATCTGTCCACTTAAGTAGATCAATCCGCCCAGTTGGATTCACCTTAAGCCTCAATTTTATTGAACTACATGAGACACCATAAGAAACATACTCCTCATCATCTTCAAACTTGTAAGCAACGGTATAAGCGTTTCCATTTGATGATGGATCATTTTCGCCAGAAAAATCAAATCCTCCCTTTGTCTGCTTCGAAATCTTTGTTGCATAAGGTTTAGTACATAACAAAAAAATGTGCAGTATAACACTTACCGTGTGCCAACAATCTTGTTGGTATTTGCATCAGTTTGATACTCTAATTTATCCCAAAAATCTTCTTGTCTCTATTTTAAATAGATATACATTATAACAAAATCAAGGATCTACTGTTCTGATATGGAAAGGAAGAGTTGAATGTCATAGTCTTATTCTTGAGGTTTACATATTTAATTTTGACGTTCACAAAAATATGAACCTCTATTGACCTTATGGCAAACTAACAGTGAGTTCATTGTTTGAAAAATTGGCAGGTGTTTGAGAAGAACAACCAACAGCACCGGCACCCCTATGTATTGAGAAAACAGCTTCTTTGGAGGGTGGAAGTGATGTAGCTTCATTGCTCTGTAGCATACGAATTACCGAAGACATTGCTGGTAAATCAGCTGGAGCTTCTTGAACACACAAATACCCTACATGGATACACCTCAATGCTTCATCAAGCTGGCACTTTTTCCGTAACAATTCATCAATAACCTCGATTCCTCTTCCTTCATTCCATAACTTCCACGCCTAAGGGAAATAACATGTATATAAACTCATCAGAAAGAGACAGAGAGATATATATAAACTAGGATTTCTAGTACTTACCCATTCAACAAGTGTAAGTCGATCTTCAAAACGATGAAAAGTAGAATTTCGCTTTCCCCTCACAATCTCTAGGAGTAATACACCAAAACTAAACACATCCATTTTTTCTTAAAAATGGCCATAGAGGGCATATTCAGGCGACATATAACCGCTACATAAATGGTTTACAATTATATATGAAGGAAATATTGTAACTTACTATGTAACTTACTATGTAACTTACAATTATATATGAAGGAAATAAGGACTACATAAGGTTTACAATTATATATGAAGGAAATATTGTAACTTACTATGTCCCAACAACCTTGTTTGTAGTTGCCTAAGTTTGATCCATCCCGAAAATTTTTGCCACCCCAGAGTCTGAAATTTTGGGTTTCATTTTGCCATCCAACAGAACGGTGCTTGCTTTTATGACACACCCCGATCCCGATGTTCCTCGAACACTAGAATAGGCACGTGTTGGCCGACACCCGAGGGTGACGAAAGCCATTTATTGAATGCATTAGAACAAGAATAAATAAGACTTACAAATTTAAATATAATTAATATATGAATGAGGAACGTGTTCAAAGCATACAACTAACTAGAACACTAAAAGAAATAATATAAAATTGAAAAAATAAAAAAAATGGGTCCTACACCGAGAGGACTCGAAGATGCAAATGCAGAAGTGCCTCGACGCCAGGATCGTAAGCCTCGAATCTAAATCCTGAGGAGGCGCAAAACAAACATAAGTGGACCAAGTTGTTATATATATATATATATATAATACTGAAACAGTTATCAACGTACTAACCCCCAGAGTTTTATGAAAACTAATAGCATAATATATAATAGGTTTTTTCGAAAACACTATCATGCCATAAAACATCTCATAAGTATATCTCGTAATGTGTGCTAACTAGTGGTATCAGTGTTGCCCGAAGGCATAAAGAACTCTTCCTTCAGAAACTTCCTTTATAAATATTAATCGTCTGCAGGCTCCTATAGCACCTAAACCCGAAGGTCAATATAAGTATCAATTGCTTGAAGGCTCCTACAGCACCCAACCCGAAGGTCAATATATGACCACTAAATACGCACAAAACATTGAACATAATCTTTCCAAACATAGGTACATATATCTCAAAATCATCTTTATAGTATAAAGTCATCCATCATTTATACTATAAAGAAGTGTGTAAAAACATGTTATAAATAGTATATCATCATCCATCAAATACCCTACAAGAACATGGGTTTAATAGAAAATATGGTATTCCAAAACAAGTTCAGTATAGCATGTGTTGATGCATAAAATCGCCGAGGACTTTGGTACAACAGAAAGTGTTAAGTTTGTGACATTCGCTAGGTTGCTCTGGTCATTAGTGTGCATAAGTATGTAAATGAATAAAGATAGAGAAGCAAACAACACAAAATGTACATGGTTCACCCAGATTGGCTACGTCCACGGAGTAGAGGAGTTCTCATTAGTTGTGAAGGGTTTACACAAATACATAGGTTCAAGCTCTCCTTTAGTGAGTTCTAGTGAATAGTTTAGTACAAATGAAATTTAAGGATTATTATGGGAGAATGATCCCCTTTTATAGAAGAGAGTTTCTAGCTTTGTTCTGACATCGACACGTGTCGTATTGTGATTGGCCTCTGATATCGACACGTGTTGCGCTGTGATTGGCCTCTGATACCGACATGTGTCGTGTTGTGATTGGCCTCCTGGTTGGAGGAAAAGTCTTATGGGTCCTTGACGGTATGCTGTTGACCGGTGCTTAGTAGTTTCGGGATTGGTCAAGTATGGTACAAACAGTGCTCCCCTAAGTTCTCGAGTGAGGGAAGCTCCTCGGTTGGGGACTTGCAAGATCCAAGCCATTAAGTAATCACGAAACTCCAAGTACCGAAGTGTGGTGTCACCTTCACTTGCCTTCTCTGTCTTGTAAGTAGATGTGACATCTTCTCTTGGAAGTACTTTTCCTTCATCCAGGAGTGGTATCTTTGGTTGGCGTTGACGCACAAAGTAATGCATCATTTTCATTTGAAGCTTACTTGTAGTTTCAGGTTTGGTCAAGTGCGATATAAACCATATAGTAGGAGTCCCCCAAGTCTCTAAGCGAGAAGATCTGCCGAATAAGGTGACAGATAAGGTAAGCAATCAAGGTTCTAAGCAATCAGTCTCAGATCGGTAGGTTGATCTTGGGTTCTGTCTAATTGTACTCATTCTCCTTGTCTCTCATTCAACAATAAGGATAAAGAGAAGAAACAAGGAGAAGAAATGATATGCGGTACTCTTGTTTTTGGAGAAGACGGACGAATCGACACGTGCTTTGTTGTACTTGACTTTCCACATGTGTATTCTTGAACTGGGCTGGAGGGTTTTCTGGTTTCCTCCAAAGGAGCGAGCTGACTCCAGAATTTGAGGGTCAAAACAAGTCTGTCAGACTTGGAGTATGTTCGATCCTGATGATATGGAATACTTTTGCTGTTTGACAAAGTAATAAATGTGGTATGGCGAAGCTTTGTTCTTCGATGACGGTGCTAACAAAAGGCTGTTGAGGCTTCTTGATCTCTTCAATTAGAGCAATGATGCCGAGCTTGGATTTGACTTAAACTCTTTCGTCTGGATTGTGCGGTTCCACAAGAAAGGGCATCGTGCTGTAGTGATCTGTTCTAGCTCGCCGTTGAACCTTCTGCTTCAATCTTGTGTATAGCAGAAATGGTGCGCAACCTTTGCATTTAAATAGTCCTTCATAGCACTACTTCTCAGTGACTCATCCATGCTTGGCAGCTTCAGTATAAAAAGCCAATATCGAACCAACTGTTCTGAGATATTTGCCGAAGGAATTCATAACCTTGACAACAGTTGAGGATGAGTACGCGATAGCAATGCTAGGCAAACGACCAGGCAAAGGTTCCGGGCAATCAGTTCTAGATCGGAAGTTTGATTTCAGATTCCGACTGATTGCATTCTTTCTCCTTGTCCTAAAGGTAAGAGCAAGGGCAAAGGAAAAGACAGGGAAAAAGCATGATATGGGATACTCTTGCTTTCAACCCTGATGATATGAGATATTCTTGCTCTGATATGGCTGGTCGGCATGGGTATTATCGAAGGAGAAGAAAACGGAGTATTTCGAGAAGCTAGATTAGGAGTGCCATTTCGGATGTGAAGAAAGGTTGAGCATTTTTTTTATTTGGCAGGTCTGCCTGGCTGTGGAGGATAGAGGTCAACATATATAGGAATTGTCCTAACAGCGAGTGGTCAAAGCAATGTAGTGGTCGCTGCAAGATTCACGTGTTTTAACTTTGTTAGAGCACTTTGAAAAAGTGGTCTGTGGTATCCAGAAAGCTGATGTTGCGTGTGAGGATTGTGGACAAATTTTATTCAATGAAATCTGACTTCTCGAAGTTCAGGGAGCGATGCCTCTTCGATTTCTGAGCAGGCAATCTTATTGGGGATATAGTTCTCGAGATTTGGAGAGCGGTGCCTCTTCAATTTATGGGCAAGCAATCTTATTGGGAGTGTTTTCTAAGATGTGAAGAAAGGTTGGGCATTTTTTGCAAGTCTGCTTTGCCATGGAGCACAGAGGTTGACACATATAAAGATTTTCCAATAATCAAGCAGTGGTGTTATTCCTTTATCCTTGTGGGTAATAGTAGGGTAACTGGGCCTTCAACATTTACCTGTTTTAACTTTGTCAGAGTTCTTTGGCACAGTTGTCCTTGGTATCCGAGGAACTGATGTCGCGTGTGAAGATTGCTAATAAATTTTAACCCAGGAAATCCGCTTCTCGAAATTTGGAGAGTGGTGCCTCTTCGATTTTTGAACAAACAGCCCTATTGAAGATATGGCTCTTTCTTTTATAAGAGCACCAATTAAGTTCAAGGAGTCCGTTCTGAAAGTTATTGCTTGTAGGAATTTTTCCCTTATCTTCGTACTTCTGAGACTTACTGTACTTCATTTTTTTCTTCATCTTTTCTAAGAATGTATGGCCCGTCCGACCGTCGTTTAGACTTGAATGTTGTAGGAAAGGTAGCCATGTCTCATTAGGATAACATATAGCGCCCATCCTTCTTATCTCCTATTAGTCCCTTTACTGTTGGGAACTCTGTGATGAAGAATGATATGATCGCTGCGGTGGTGGCCAAGAATCTTCTCACTCCCAAAGACAACAGACTACTTTCCAAACGATCCGATGAGTTGGCTGTTAAGGATTCTCTGGCTTTCAGTGTTCAGTGTGTAGGTTCTGTGTCTAATATGGCCCAACGCCTATTTGCTCGAACTCGCCAAGTTGAATCATTTGCAGCTGAAGTGATAAGTCTCAAACAGGAGATCAGAGGGCTTAAGCACGAGAATAAACAATTGCACATCCTTGCACATAGCTATGCTACAACCATGAAGAGAAAGCTTGACCAGTTACAGGAATCCGAGGGTCAGATTTTAAATGATCATCAGAGGTTTGTGAGTTTGTTCGAAAGGCATTTATTGCCTTCGTCCTCTGGGGCTGTACCACATACTGAAACTCCAAATGATCAACCTCTAGTGCCTCCTCTTTCTAGGGTTCTGCCCAGCACTGAGGCTCCAAATAATCACCCTTCGGTGCCTCCTATTTATGGGGCTTTGCCGAGTATTGAGACTTCTCCTGAGCAGCCTTTGTGAAGGCGCCCTGCTGTTTGTTTGTTTTGATTCATGTGTATGCACGTATTTGTAATTTATCGAAGATATCAATAAATAAGCTTTACTTCATTCAACGTGTTGTGTTAAATACACTAAGGTATCCTTCACTAAGTTCTTTGAATTTTTTATTTTGTTGAAGTTTGCATGTTGAAACTTCGTGGGTGGACCATGTGGGTTGAAGTAATGCTCCCTTAATTTCTTGAGTGAGGAAAACTTCTCGGTTGGGAACTTGAAAAATCCAAGGCACTGAGTAGTCGCGAAATTTCTGAGTACCAAGGTGTAGTGGTATATGGTAGGAGTCCCCCAAGTCTCCGGTCGAGGGAGGTGTTTTGCTAGTAGGCACTTTTCCTAACAAAACTTCACCATTTTCCTTTCTAAGTGGTTGCCCAAAACTCTTCATTCATATATATTTGGTATGAAAGTTGTTTAGGCCCAAAGAAAGGAAGGCCTAGGCTCATCTTTTTTTTTTTTTTTTTTTTTTTTTTTTTTTTGGGGTGAAGCTTTGATGTTGAAGTTTTGTAAGTGAAGTTTTGGTGTTGATGTTTTTGTGTTGAAGTTTTGGTGTTGAAGCTTTTGTGTTGAAGCTTTGTTGGACACCATAAATTGATTTTGCTTCACACTATCTTGATTAAGAGTGTGTGAAGCTTTTGAGAATTGTAGTTGCTCTCCATTGATGAAGCTTTGTTGTTGAAGCTTTGTTTGATGTTGAAACTTTGTAGGTGAAGCTTTTGTGTTGAAGCTTTGTTGGGCACCATAAATTGATTTTGCTTGACACTATCTTGATCAAGAGTGTGTGAAGCTTTTGAGAGTTGTAGTTACCCTCCATTTGTTGAAGTTGTTGAATTTCACAATTTTTTTTTTTTTTTTTTTTTGGGGAAATTAGAAATTTGAAAATGTGGGAGAGACAACATATACAAATTTTGTGGAAGAGAGACAACATATACAAATTTTTCTTCCACAATGTTGAGCAAGAGATTGTGATGCAAGCCACACCTTGTAATAGTCGAAGGTTTGGATGAACGATATAAATTGAATTTGCTTCAAACAGTCTTGATTAAGAGTGTGTGAAGCTTTCTACGAGTTGTAGTGTTTGCATTGTTACAGAGGAGAAATGTCTGAAGCAGATGTAAGAGGGCTGAAGAGCTTGATCTTCGTATACCATGCACTAAAGCCGTTGTTAGCTTGCAATAAGACTTTGTTGGTGACTATAACTCTTGTTAGGCATAAGTGCTCCCCTGGTTGAGTTGTAAAGCTTAAGGGTTTTTGATTATTTGTGAATGCTAGGAGTTCACATGTACAAGTTGTACCACTCGTCTTCTGGTTGGTGAAATGAATGGTGAGTTGCTTTCATCACTTGGTTAGTGGTACGAATGTGAGTTCCTTTATCACCTTTCATCATATTTCATCACTTGGTTGATGGCATAAAGATGAGTTCCTTCTTCACTTGGTTGGTGGCATGAGTGGCAAGTTGCCAAATGATATTAGAGTACAGGTTGTACATTTTATCACCTGGTTGGTGGCATGAAGGAGAGTACAGGTTGTACATTTCATCACCTCGTTGATGGAATGAAGATGAGTTATTTCTTCATATTTCATCACTTGGTTGGTGAGAATAAGGGCAAGGTGTCGAGGCACATTGTAGCAAGTGTCGAATGACACAAAGTGTGTTGAACCCTTTCGAAGTACAGTTGGCTTATGTATGGATATGTTGGAATGTTGATGTTTATGTATGAATGTGTTGGAATGTATGATGTTTATGTTAATTGACATGAGTGATGTTTATGAATGTTTTGCTATGCATGAAGGGATCCCTTGTTTGGATATAAGTCATGTTGACATATACTTAGACTTTATTTCATGTTGTAAGCATTCGTGTTGAAGCTTCAAACCTGAGCGTTTCAGTGATAGGGATGTAAGGGAGTTAGGACCAAGTTGTCTAAATCACCTCTTTATTGAATTGATGCCAAATGGCCTTCATTACATAGGATGCCGAATAGCCGTAGCTCAACACTTGTACAGTGTGAGTCTACTTGTAATAGTACTTCAAGTGATCAGCGTTCCATGGATGGACAAGGGTCTTGCCATCGGAGCTCCTTAGCTTGTAAGAACCAGGGCGACAAATGCCAATAACTTCAAACGGTTCATCCCAATTTGGGCTAAGCGTGCCTTCACTTGGGACTCTGTTGCAGAGTAATCTTTTCTTCAATACCCAGTCCCCCACTTTGAAAGAGCGAGATTTGACTCTTGAGTCATAGTAGTTGGAGATGCACTGCTTGTAGGCAACATTCCTCAAGTGAGCTTGGTTTCTGTGTTCCTCGACTAGATCAAAGTTGAGGGTGAGTTGTTTGTCATTTTCACTTTGCATGTAGTTCTGGACTCGGAACGTTGCTTGCTCAAGCTCAACTAGGACAACAGCCTCTGCACCAAAGGCAAGTGAGAATGGAGTTTCTCCTGTTGAAGTCCGATATGAAGTGCGGTATGACCAAAGAACTTGGGGTACAAATTCTGGCCAACAACCTTTAGCTTTGTCCAAGCTGGTTTTCAAAGTACGCTTGATTATTTTGTTGATGGCCTCAACTTGTCCGTTAGACTGGGGATGAGCTGGGGAGGCAAAACATAAGTTGATGTTGAACTTAGAACAGAACATCCTGAACTTCTTGTTGTCGAACTGTTGCCCATTGTCCGTGATTATTGCATTAGGAATGCCAAATCTGCAAAGGATGTTCTTCCATACGAAGTCTTCTATTTTTGCCTCAATAATGGTTGCCAAGGGTTCCACTTCGGCCCACTTTGTGAAGTAGTCAACTGCAACGATTGCATAGCGGACCTTGCCCTCTCCTGCAGGCATTGGGCCAATCAAATCAAGTCTTCATTGGGTGAAGGGCCAAGGGCTAATCATAGGAGTAAGAGGCTTGGGAGGGGAGTGATGAATAGTTGCGTAGCGTTGACACTTATCACATAAGCGGGATATTCTGATGGCATCTTGGTGGAGTGTTGGCCAGTAATATCCTTGGCGAAAAGCCTTGTGCACTAGGGATCGAGATCCAGCATGATCTCCGCAGACTCCTTCATGTATTTCTTGAAGGACAATTTTCGCTTCCACAGGTGTGAGGCACCGTAAGTATGGTAGGTTAAAATCTCACTTGTAGAGTTGGTCATTAATGATCAGGTAGCGGGTAGACTTGTATCGAATCTATTTATCTTGGACTTCATCATTTGGGAGAGTGCCATGAACAAGGAATTTATATATTGGGGTGATCCAGCTATCCCCCTGTTGCAAGTTGCACACTTCTGTGACCATGGTGCTTGGTGTTGCCAACAATTCGACATAATTTTTCTCCCAATCTTGTCTTCCACTGCTGAGGCGAGGCGAGCCAAAGCGTCTGCATGACTGTTTGCCGCTCGAGGGACTTGGGTGATCTGGTAGTGGAAGTGCTTGAGCAAAAGCTGCGTTTGCGCAAGATATGCTGCCATGGTTATCCTTAGCGTTAAAGTTGTTCATGACCTGGTTAACCACCAATTAGGAGTCACTGAAGATATTAATTTGTTTAACTCCAAGGTGTTTGGCCAAACGTAAGCCTGCTAAAAGGGCCTCATACTCGGCTTCATTGTTTGATGCCTTAAATTTGAAGCGAAGAGCATACTCCATTGCCACTTTGTCGAGGGTAGTCAGGACTAGTCCTGCTCCACAACCCTGTTGGTTGGATGAGCCATTAACATATAGAGTCCATACTGGGAGTGTTGGTTCTACCTTCCGGGTTTCCAGGGGTGATGAAGCCGCTGCCTCAGGTGTAGGAGAAATGTCAACGGGATAAGTGAATTCGGCAATGAAATCTGCAACTGCTTGGCCTTTTTCAGCTAGCTTTGGGTGGTAGGAGATGTCAAACTCTCCCAGTGCTATGGTCCATTTGATCATTCGCCCCGAAGTGTCAAGACTCTGAAGTATTTGTCGAAGGGGGTGATTGGTAAGCACGAAGATGAAGTGTGCTTGGAAGTAGGGGCGAAGTTTCCGAGCAGACATGACTAATGCTAGAGCTAATTTCTCAATGTTAGAGTATCGTGTCTCCGCATCTTGTAAAGCCTTGCTAGCGTAATAGACAGGTCGTTCGATACTACCATCCCTACGAACGAGGACGGAACTAACTGCTGAAGTTGAGACAGATAGATTGACAATTAGGGTGTCGCCAACTTCAAGTTTGGAAAGCAGAGGGGCTTTACTCATGTATTCCTTGAGGTTCTTAAATGCTTCGGCACATTCATCAGTCCACGTAATGTACTTCTTACTTCCCTTAAGTGCTTTGAAAAAAAGGAGCGCATTTGTCTGTGGCCTTAGAGATGAACCTGGTCAAGGCTGCCACCTTGCCAGTAAGGCTCTAGATGTCTTTTGAGGTTACTAGTTCTTTCATGTCCATGATTGCTTTGATATTCTCGGGGTTAGCTTCAATGCCTCGTTGGCTAATCATGAAGCCCAAGAATTTTCCAGAGCCCACACCGAAAGCGCATTTGTTGGGGTTCAACCTTATCCGATACTTCTTCAGGATGGAGAAGGTTTCAGACAAGTTGGCAATGTGTTGGTCAACATGTTTGCTTTTGACTAACATATCATCAACATAAACTTCCATGTTTTTCCCAATCTGTTCAGCGAACATTGAATTGACTAATCTTTGATAAGTCGCCCCTGCATTCTTTAGGCCGAATGGCATAACTTTATAGCAATATAGCCATCTATCAGTGGTGAAGGCCGTGTATTCTTGGTCCGAAGAGTTCATGAGGATTTGATTGTACCCTGAGTAAGCATCCATGAAGCTCAAGAGTTCATACCCTGCTGTAGAGTCTACAAGTCTATCAATAAGAGGAAGGGGAAAGCTATCATTCGGGCATCCTTTGTTTAAGTCGGTGTAGTCGACACACATTCTCCACAAGATCTTTTGAAGCAAGAGACTTTCCTTGATCAGATTTTTCTTAACAAGGACCACATTTGCTACCCACGTTGGATAATTGACTTCATGGATAAAGCCTATGCTTTTGAGTTTTTCAACTTCTACCTTCATTGGTTCATATCATTCAGCATCATAAGATCTTCGCTTCTGTCTCACCAGCTTAGTCTTGGGATCAATACTCAAGCGATGACAAATGATATCGGGAGAGATGTCTGGCATGTCCTCGTATGACCAGGCGAAGACTTCAGTGTTCTCTTGCAAAAAAAAGATCAATGCCAACCGAATAAGTGGTGACAAAGTGGTACCAATCTTCACTATGTTATCTGGATAATCTTTTGAGATAGAGACCTTCTCCAACTCTTCAGCAAGTTGTGCTTGCTGGGTGAAAGAGTCATCTCGAGGATCGTCGGGTTGATTGTTACCACCGTGAATATTCAAGTTGGCTTTGTCCGAGCTGGTCTTGATAACTTGGTCATGTATAATGTATAGAAAGTGTTTCTTTGGGTACATGCAAGTGTTGTTGCTTGACTGAAGTGTTGTAACATGATCGTGCACTAAGTTGATCTCCTCTGATGTAACCATTGCCATAGGGGGTTGGAAATTTCATCAACAACATATGTGTGGATACCATGGCCTTGAGATCATTGATGCATGTGCGCCCAAAGATGACATTGTATGTCGTTGGGCAGTCAACCACCAGGAAGTTAGTGGTGATGGTGGCTGTGTACGGGCCTGTACCGATGGTGAAGGGTAAATGTACGCTCCCTAAAGGTTGCACGACATCACCAGAAAAGCTTATCAGAGGAGAAATCGAGTGATCGAGCAAGTGTTCAGCTACATTAAGTGTTTTGAAAGCTTCAGCAAACATGATATTGACCGATGCCCTCGTGTCTACCAGGATTCGTCGTACATCAAAGTTGGCTATATGAGCCTCCACAATTAGAGGGTCGTTGTGAGGATAGATGATACCTCTTTCTTCCTCAGGGTAGAAACATATTGGATCCCAGTTAGGCTTTTGATACTTGCCTCCCCTGATGTCTTCCACGTGAAACACTTGGTGGCCAGGCTTCAACATTCGTTCATTGTTTTTCATGGCCCTGTTGGAAGATTCAAATATAGGTGTGCCACCGCTTATGGAATATATCACATTCACTTGGCGTTGGTTGCGGTTATCCCTTGGAGGGTGAAGGAGGAACGGGTCAATTTTTCCTTCATATGCCAAAGCTTCAATATGATCACAGAGGGTGATACATTTCTCGCCGTCATGGCCATTATACTGGTGGTAACCACAAAACATGTCTGTGTTCTTCGTGGAATTGAAATCTGGCTCCTTCGGCCTTGGCTTTGGTATCAAGTGAGCTATACTGGGGTAAATGGTTGTGCATGTGGCGTTCAAAGGTGTGTTTGTCTCATACCTCGAGGTAGGACCATTCTTGACACGTGTTTGGCCCACTGCATTGACTGCCTGAGGGCGGGTATTATCGTGGTGATACCTTTGGTTATCGCGATAGTGCCCCTTACTCTTTTTATTAAAATGAGACTGGTGAGGATGAAAGTCTTTCCTCTTTCCCTAAGAATGATATGCCTGTTGACTTGGCGAGGTATTAGGTAAGGCAGGGGGAAGCGTCGCTGCTGTTTAGAAGGTTAAGGTCTTCTCATTCGGTTAGATTTGGCTTCCACTCCCCATTTGCTGATAAGGGATGGTTGTAGGGAGTTTCCCTTGATATGTCCTTGCCTCGGTGGAGGCATGGTTATAAGCTTATGCCATTACCTCAGAGTAAGTCTTCCAAGTGTTAGCATTAATCATGTACTTAAAGAAACAGTTGCGTAGGCCTGCCGTGAAGGCTTTAAAGGCGGTCTTGTCATCTGCCTCAGCGCAGCAAGAATACTTATGGCTGAAGCGGCCTGCATACTTTCGTAGTGACTCATCCGGTTTCTGGCGAATAGTGTACAAGTCATCTACGGAATGCAAGCGATCTGTCTAGAAGATGTGTTGAGAGACAAATAGTTTCCTCAGTTCCTCAAATGAGTCTACTGTCTTAGGTGGAAGACGGCAATACTAATTCAGATCTCCGCCAGAGAAGGTAGAGGGGAAGAGAAGACATCATTCTTCGTCAGTGTGCATCCAGTATGCCATGGTGGACTCAAAGAGGTTAATGTGTTCAATCGGGTCCTTCCTTCCAATGTAGAGTTGTAAGCCAAGCTTCTGGTTTGTCTTTGCTTGGAGGGGGTGTCGATGATCCTCCTTGTAAAAGAGTCAGGCCTAGGTTGGTTCCAGTCAGGTATTTCGGCCTGACGTTCGGCCTTCAACTTGTTTACTTCCTCAATGAGTTGTAGGACAAGGGGGTCCTGAGTGGAGTCAGGTACTGCTGGATCCTTCTTCCATAAGTCTCCATCTCCTCTTAGAAGTAGGAAAGCTTGGTCAAGGGCATGGAATTTTTCTTTGGACTCACCGTACTGACTTCCAGGGCGAGCCTGTCGAAACACCCCCGAGTCCTCCGTACCTTCATATTCCTCTAGGACATGTCGCTCATTCCCTAGATTGGCAATTAGCTTAGGGCATGGGAGAGGACTGAACCTTTCAGAAACCCTTGGATCATTGACCTTCAAGCTTATGTGGATGGGGTTCTCTCGGCGTTGCCTCAGGAAGTCCCAACAGCCGTAATAAACGGCTTTTTATCCTTCTACTCCTTCTGCAAGAAGGTGTCTTCCTCCACTTCACCTGCTTCGGGTCGAAGCAACTGGGTCGAGAGAGGTCTCATGTTGATCAACACCTTGATGAGTAACTCGCTCCCCATTAGGGATATCCATGTTGAAGGCAGGTGATCCCCCGTGTTGGGGGGCACCCAAGTGGTGGTTGACTTCCCCGGGGTCGATGAGTTCGTGTGTTTGAGTATGCCTAGCTTCATAGAGCATTCCGAAGAGCTTCTCATACTGCTCCTGGAGGATCTTATTCTTTATCGCTATCTTGTTGTTCTAAGCCTCTAGCTCATCGACTTTAGCCTGAAGAGCAAACCTCTTTCGTTCCTTCTTTCGTTGCTTTGCACTAAGTGCGAGGGGGGGTGTCGTTCTGCGTGCTGTGGCTCCCTTCATTCCCAATGTTAGAGAGGGGTGCCTGGTCGGAAAAAAGTGTACGAATGATGGAAACCAGCTTGACAAAGCTGGAGAGAGTAGGAATAAGTGTGATTCCCACAGACGGTGCCAAATGTTGATGCACAAAATCGGCGAGGACTTTGGTACAACAGAAAGTGTCAAGTTTGTGACCTTTGCTAAGTTACTCTGGTCATTAGTGTGGATAAGTATGTAAATGAATAGAGATAGGGAAGCAAACAACAGAAGATGTACGTGGTTCACCCAGATTGGCTACATCCACGGAGTAAAAGAGTTCTCATTACTTGTGAAGGGTTAACACAAATACATAGGTTCAAGCTCTCCTTTAGTGAGTTCTAGTGAATAGTTTAGTACAAATGACATTAGGGATTATTGTGGGAGAATGATCCCCTTTTATAGAAGATAGTTTCTAGCTTTGTTCTAACATTGACACGTGTCGTGTTGTGATTGGCCTCTAATATCGACACGTGTTGGCTGTGATTGGCCTCTGATACCGACATGTGTCGTGTTGTGATTAAACTCCTGGTTGGAGGAAAAGTCTTGTGGGTCCTTGACGGTATGTTGTTGACCGGTGCTTAGTAGTTTCGGGATTGGTCAAGTATGGTACAAACAGCATGATAATTAATTTCTCATAAACCGTTCACAAAACGTATTCATCAAATCATGCTTTTCATGTATGCATTTCTACTATCACAACATGCATTTTAGAAGGGGTCCACTCACACATCGCTACCAAAGAGCCACGCAAACTATCGAAAACGAAATCATCACAATATATGCACCTAAGCACATAAAGGGTCCAATTAATAAAATTATATTAAAATGATTGAATTTGGGAAAACAGACGTCAAAAACGGATTCAGGACATCAAATTACCCTAAGAAAGGTCCCGGGTAAATTTTGAAAAAGTCAACAGGAGAATATTTTAGAAAATATTCCATCGGGTTGGGCTTGGGTCCGGTTACGGCCCTATGGGTTTGAGCTTAGGGTTTTAGGTTTAGGTTAA
Organism: Pyrus x bretschneideri; assembly: GCF_019419815.1. Classification (NCBI taxonomy): domain Eukaryota; kingdom Viridiplantae; phylum Streptophyta; class Magnoliopsida; order Rosales; family Rosaceae; genus Pyrus; species Pyrus x bretschneideri. The sequence goes on along the minus strand of NW_025999424.1, from coordinate 5,861,478 downwards.
AGGGTTTAGGTTTTGGGTTTAAAGGGTTAAAGGATCTCTGGGCCGAGCTAATGGGTTATGGGCACAGGCCCAGCTCTAAGGTTAAAGGGGTTAAAGGGGCACGAGTTTGGGCCTCAAATGGTTTAGGGTTTGGGCTGCCTAAAAGGGCTGGGTTACTTGGGCCGGTCTTTTGGCCCGTTAGTTAGGTGGGTGGCCGGACCTCAAGAAGAAGAAGGCCGGAACACAGCCGGGGACTTCCCTAACTCCAACGGAGCTTGAAACATCATCATTTCACGCAATTCAAAAGACCAAAATGAAACCTAGAAGAATAGGGAGTGGAATTATACCAATTGGAGGCTGTAAAACGGCCGAAGTTGGCCAGACCACGGCATTCACGCCGGAATCTGGATTTAGCTCCTCCGAGGTGTTTCTCAAAATCCCGACTACCACAATGCCCAAAAACGATCAGCAGAGACATAATGGAACCAAAATGAAAGGGTTATGATTGTTTTTCGAGACTTACCCATGCCGAGGGTGATGGAGACTCACCAAAGTTCCCTCTTACATTTGTACCAGTGCTCGAGGTCTCCAGTATCTGGGGTTGTCACGCGTAGAGACGGAAGAGGGACAACAGAGGTGAGGGAGATCCGAGTGAGAGTTGGTGTGCGAGTGTGCAAGTGTGTGTGTGTGTGTGTGTGTGTGTGTGTGGGCGCTCATGGAGGAGAAAGCACAGAGAGAAGGTAAGGGAGAGAAAAAGAGTTGAATCTGACACGCCCTGACCACGGACATCGAGATGGTCACGTGCTGGCCGACACTCGAGGGTGACCAAAGCCATGTATTTCTTGTTCTCGGCATTTACATTCAATAAATGGCTTTCTTTACCCTCAGATGTCGGCCAGCACGTGACTATCCTGATGTTCGTGGGACATCAGGATGGGGACGTGTCATTTTCCTGTGAATGATTTTCAATCTAGAATACTTGTGGATATAAAATACTTCTTAAGCAACACCTTCTATAATTCGAAAGTGTGTACCCTGATCCAATTTTGTCTTTCAGATGAATATGATTGCACAAACCGTAAACAAGAGTGATTTTAATGTTGCAAAAAGGTAATAAAATGTGATGCTCTGGAAGTCAACAATATGAAGGGATTAATGGTAGAAGTGATGAGCATATACCAAACAAAAATCTGTCCAAACTTCGATTGGGCATGTATTCGTAGATCAATATCATTTCCTCATCTTCAATACAACAACCCAAAAGCCTAACAAGATTGGTATGTTGGAGCTTCGCTATAAGCTTTAACTCATTCATGAACTCCTCATGTCCTAGGCCTGACTTCTTTGACAATCTTTTTATGGCTACTTCTTCATTTTCAATCAAAATACCCTGTAGAGGATGAAAAATTCCAGAAGAAAGGAACCCCTAAACTCTAACAATGAAACTTAATTTGGGACGTCGATAAGAATCATTCAAAAGTAATGATGAAGAACTATTAAAGTGCTAGCATGTAGTGCTTACAGTGGAAGGGTCACCTCATAAACAGGACCAAATCCTCCCCCTCCGAGATTGTTAGCTTCAGAGAATTTGTTTGTAGCAGCTACTATACTCCTTAACCTAAAGAGTGGTAGTTCGGGGTCATTCTTACCACCTCTAAGGCTAAAATTTCTTATAGCCTCGCTTACACTCCTTCCTACGCTCCCTGTTTGAGTCTAATTGTTATAGCACCATTCGTTTGTGTGCAAATTGGTGCCTGCAGAAGAGAGAGAGAGAGAGAGAGAGAGAGACTATTGTAAGCAATCCTGCTGTTGTTGAGACTATTGGGATTACAAGGGACAACTTATCAACATGACCCTTACTGCCTGCGACTAACAAAAAGGGCTCCAACTAATGATCATTTTCTGGCTGAATTTTGTTGTCTCTTGTCTGCTGAGGATACAAATTGATACAGAAAACAGCAAAAGAAACTAAACTGACATACCTTGATCAGAGCGGTGAACACGAATATATATGGTTTGCCCAAGCCCATGATTCTCTACAAGATCCGTCAAGTCATCAAGCCATGTCAAACATTTTACAGTACCTCCTTCTATCACATTTGAATAGGCATAAACTGTGCAAGAGCAGTTCCGTAGGCATTCAGATTCACACTCGCTCGTACTCATATTTTCTAAAATAATAGCATGATCCGGCAGTTTCATCTTCTCAAACTTCTCAAACCCTTCCCCTCTATCACATGTCAATGCCTTTTCCCGAACACAACAACCGTGCCAGTCCCCCATAGCCCATTGTTTATGAAGGATCATATGACCTTCTTCCACATTACCTAGGGAAAATTGGACCCAAAAACAGAAGAAGCGTGTTAGATCTTAATTTCTTCCAATGTCAAAGATACAATGCATTTCCCCATTGCCAAAATGTTGAAGCAAACAGACGATGTGCATATTTTATTTCTGGGACAAATTAAGACCAAAAAAAAAAAAAAAAAAAAAAAAAACACCAACATAAAATTGTGAGCAGAATCGTTAAGGCTAACGTGTACATAACAATAGGGGTAAAGTGGAGCACATGGGTGTGATCGTTAGGCTTCAGATGCGATCCTCACAATTATTAACTGCTACATATGGTAAAATGTTGCAATCATCAGAAAAGTATTCAAGGAAGAAACAAGCGTCCTCTCTTCTTTTTCTGTCAAAGAGAGATACGGAAACGTAACAAAGTCGTCTGGACGGACATGAACATTGGACATGTACACACACTGCAACTTGAACGACCATGGCCGCGACGAACGCGAGTTTTTGTTGAAACATTGCTGGAGTAGGCATGTTGATGCAATGATCAGGAAAATTGGAAAATTTGACACCAAAAGAAAAAAGGGTAATTGGATTTGTTCTGCAGACTTTTGGACGGTACGATAAATATTTTATTAAATTGACAGAAAAAATAAACTGAAAGAAAAAAAAGTTATATGTGCCAAAAGTTAAATCCGACCTGCCGGATTCGAACCAGCGACCTAAGGATGGCTGAGAGAATATTACCCACTACAGTCCTCCGCTCTACCAACTGAGCTAAGGTCGGACGGCTGCTGATTGGTTGGGAAATCAAATAATGATAGGATATTGTGTCATGTGGCATCCTGTACAGTTGTCTTCTATTAACTAACAAAGTTTTTTTTTTTCTTGTTTTGGTGGAATCTATTAACTAACAAGTTGTTAAGGGTCATTAACAGATGTGTTAGATAGTGATTTCAGCTTTATGAGATGGAAACGTACTGTATGAATTCAGATGAGAAATAAACTGTGAGTTGATTGACTTCTTGAGCATACGAGTCAAGGTTGAATGTTAGGTTTCTATCAAATAATTATTTGATTATCACCGCGAAAATTTCTTACATTTCGTCGTTTTATCAAAATTAATGTGTAGGTTTATTCGCTAAACGTCATAGTTAGATGAGTTAGATTTAAAGGGTTTTTTAACTTTAATCCTTTAAGAAGATTGAAATTTAAAATAAATCTGGTGTTAGATTACATATTGATTATAATTATGTCCTTAGTTCAAAATAATTAATTTGCATTGTATTTAATGTCTCCCATTAAATAATTAAATTTATTAATATAAAAATTTTAATTTATTTTTTGACCAAAAAAGAGTTTTTTAATTTATTAATTTTATTTAACATTCTTCAAACTTGAAGTACTCAATTAATGTACCTAAATGTTAGTACCGAAATATATTATATTGAACTAATGTATTTAAATATTAGTACCAAAATGTATTACATTGAATTAATGTACCTAAATGTTTGTATTGAAGTGTATGTACCGAAATGTGTGTACTTAAATCTATGCACCGAAATGTATTATAATAAATTTAATGTACCTAAATGAAGAGGACAAATTACATCGAAATATATTGTATAACAAAAATTAATTTATCTAAATGTTTACAACAAAATATATTACAATAAATGAAATGAAAATTATAATTATAATGAAATAAAATTAAAACATTAAAAATTAAAAAGAAGAAGAGAAATAATTAAAAAATCAAAATATAATTAATCAAAGGACTAAAATTAGATTTTGATCGTACTAATGGTTTTAATCTAAAAGTCATCTTTGCCAAGGATTAAAAAAGTTTTCTATAGATTTTTTAATCTATCTATTACACAAATTTCAAAATTCACAAACATTTAATGGCAATTAATGAGGTGGTGAGCTTACCACCACGTAAGAGGTTGAGCAAGATTAATTCCATTCCCTTTGGTCCAATTGTATATCATCATATTAGATCACAAACTATTGCATTCACACAACTTTCTCAAAAATGGGTAACTACAAAATTGTTTGTGTTAGCAGCATAAATTAATAACCATGTTATTTTTTAGCTACAGGAAGAGAAAGTCGAACCTGGACCCCTCCCCATATTGAATCACTATCGGGGTTCTGGTAAAGTAATGGTGGTGTCTACATTGCAGGAATAGCTAACATCACCAAAATTCCTATAAGGACATTGTTGGTCGATTAGATGGATACTCTTGCACACATAAAAGCTATGGATACACCTTAAAGCTTCATCGGGTCGGCATGTTTTCCTTACCGATTCATCAAACACCTCTAATACTCTGCCTTCTTTCCATAACTCCCATGCCTAATGAAGTTTCAAACCCATTAGTCTGACATGACTATTCAGTTACTTGCACTGGAAGTAAAAAGTAAGAAAACTTTAGTACTTACCCATCCAGCAAAAATTAGTGAACAATCCAAAGCGATTAACATCAGCAGTCTTCTATCCACTAACAATCTCCAACAATAACACTCCGAAGCTAAATAGATCCAATTTCTCCGAAAAATGGCCATAGAGGGTATACACTTTGATAACATGTAACTGCTGCATGAAATGGAGGTAGAAATGAGCAATAGAAACAATTGCACAAGGTTTCACATGAATGATAACATCTTCTCTTTGTACTTACCATGTACCAACAACCCTATTGTTGTCTGCTTCGGTTTAGTTCATCCCAACATCCTTGCCATTCCAAAGTCTGAAATTTTGGGGTTCATTGCTCCATCCAACAGTATATTACTTGCTTTTAGGTCCCTGTGAATGATCTTCAATCTAGAAAACTTGTGAATATAAAGTAGTTCTTGAGCAACGTCTTCTATAATTCGAAAGTGTTTGCCCCCATTCCATTTTGATTTTTCAAATGCATCTGATTGGACAAAACATGAAGTAGAATAAACAAAGGAAATCAAATGTGATGTCTTAGAAATGAACAGTATGAAACCATCAATGTTAGAAGTAGTTGGCATATATACCGAATTTTTTTTTGTCTAAACTTTGATTGGGCATGTACTAGTAGATCAAGATCATTTCCAGTACCTCTCAATTTTCCAGCAACGTAAGAGCCTAACAAGATTAGGGTGCTGGAGCTTGGCTATTGAAGGAAAAATTTTGTCCTAGCTAAGAACATGTAAGAACATTTGAATACATATGCAAACTAATAACACTTTAAAGTAGGCATGCATTCAAAAACAATTCATAAAACCCATGACTTTCAAAGCCTAGTATATGGTGAACCATAAGACTCTTTAACAATATTAAAGAGAATAAGGATTTAGAGATTTTTTACCCTTGAAGCTCATCCTTGATTGCACAAGGGATTCACCCAAGTGGAAGGCCTTCAAGTCACCTCCTTGCTCCTTGGATCTTCCTTGTGATTTCCTCCCTTTTAGTGCTCCTTTTCTTCTTTGAGGATTTGAGGATTTGTTCTCCAAAACACCAAAGGTTTGGTGTCTCTAAGTCTCCACACCAAAGATGTAGTGTGAAGATGAAATGGATGACTTAGGGAAGAAAAGATTGCTAGATGTTCCTCCCCTAAGTGGCCGGCCTCTATGTAGAAAATGAGAGAAAATGTTTCACCCAAATTCTATTAGAAAACCCTAATTTGAAACAAAGCTATAATGTTGATTTTATACTTCATTTCATGTGAGTGGCAAACTTGTAATTAATACAAGTTTGCTACCCTTCACCCTTATGGCCGGCCTCTATGTAGTTATTGGGCTTAATTGCCCATTTTGTTCTAGTTGTCATACAACTTAAACATAATGGGCCTTGTGGACCAAAACATTTTTGCGCCCCGAAGCCTAAAACTAACTTAAACGCCCAATACGAACGTTTCGTATAATTAATTAACTATTTAATTAATCTTGACCATTCTTCAATTAAACCATTTAATTGCTTATCCATTTCATATAATTTCTTCACTTATATCCTTACTCGGTGTACGATCCATTAGGTTCCAATTAGCGAGGTAGTGGGCGATGTTACTCTTAACGATCGATTGTGAATTGAAACCACATTTCAATTCTCCCTTAAAATTAGTGTTTGCTAATCTTTAGGGCTTCCACAAACCATGGGTGACGCCTAGCAGCATGTCATGGTTACCCAAGCTAAGTAGAAGTGGTTGGAGAACCTATCTAGTTACAACTACAATGCAATACGGTCCTTCTCTAATACAATACTCTTAATCACATTGTTTAAGTGATAGTTTGTTTCATGTCTACTATCCAATGTGATACTTCTCTATATGATTCAATTTGAATAAGATTTGGAACAAGCTTCCTTAGTCATATTCATATGCTTTGGCCAAAGACTCTCGAATCATATCTTAGAGTATTCTCCTTCCACCATGGAAGGTTAGAGATCCCTTGTTGTGCATTCATATGCCTACATGACTAGATAGCTTGACCCCAACAATGCCGTGGACACTCCAATGGAATGCCGTTGACATAATCAAAGATCAAGGACCTAACCATTAGACATCAATGATGCCTCAGGTCAAAGGACTACTTTGCATATTGCAACTATTGAGTTCTCACATGACATGTATGTTCGAACTCTCGTTTGATCGTTGTTCAGTGTACTCGATTACTCTTTCGAGCACCTATGTGTTTGCCTCAGTGTCCAACACCAAATGACTTGAGACTAGTTCATACTCACGCTTGAGTCGACATAACACATACTAACCTTAGCGGATTGTCAATGCCCAATTGGCAATCCTATGGCTAGGAACGTTTTAGGAATGAACATAAGAGAAAGGTCTCGTTAATTTAACTAACTTAAATCACTTGTCTCTTAGATCAAATACATTCCTTGGATTCCCTTATTGCTTAAACACAAGATACTATAAATAGTGATTAACAATAAGCTTTGCCCTCTATTAAACATATAAAAGTTTAACACAATAAGTATTCCAAAAAGCTATTACATCAAATGAGTGGCTTTGTGGGCATACTTCCAACAGCTATAAGCTTTAATTCATTCATGAACTCTTTATGTCCTTATTCTGACTTCTTTGATAGCATTTTTATCGCTACTTCTTCATTTTCCGGCAAAGTCCTCTATAGAGGTTAAAAGATCCCAAGCAAAGAGAAATATTCCTTGACAATCAAACGTACAGGGAAAGTATTAAGAAAACTTACAACATAAATTATCGTATTTATTATCTAGAACATAGCGGAACTAATGAAGAAATTATTCTTTCATTTCATCAAACAATAAAGTTACACATTGATGTATATATACACTAGTGACTCACTAGCTTTAGCTAACTAGCTAATTACATCTTTATCCAACTAATCACTCACTAATTACAAACTACCATAACCTCCTTATAACAACCTCTAACAAACTTAACTGCTTACAGTTTTACCCTTATTATCCCCCCTCAAACCTAACTGAGGTAACTGAAGGGAGAGTTTGTCCCTAAGAATATGAAATATGTGCTTCGACAGTGCCTTGGTGTAGATATCTGCAACCTGACCTTAAGTGCACACAAAGAGAACTTGCACTTGATTAGCAAGTACATTTTCCCGAATGTAGCGATAATCAATTTCCACATGCTTAGTTCTGTTATGGAAGATTGGATTTCTAGCCAAAGAAATGGCATAAATGTTATCACACCAAATATGAGCGGAAAAAGGAAGAACAAGACCAACATCAACCAATAGTTTGCATATCCATGTCAGTTCAGCTGCAATGTTAGCAAGTAATCGATATTCAGCTTATGTCGATGACCAAGCCTTAGTATATTGTTTCTTTGCACACCAGCTAATAAGTGAGTCTCCCAAATAGACACAAAACCCCCCAATGGAACATCGATCAATACTACAACCTGCCCAATTGGCATCAGAGAAAGCAGTGAGAGTAAGAAACTTAGAACACTTGAGAAACCACAAACCAATGGACATAGTGCCCTTTAGATATCTAAGAATGTGTTTGACTGCCTAAAAATGAGCTTGTCTCAGGCTTTGCATGAATTGACAGACCAAATTCACTGCCTAAGATAAATCTGGCCGTGTCCAGGTTAAGTATTGCAAACCACCAACCAAGGACCTATATTCTTCAGGATTATCAAGCATATAAGATTCATGATCCAATTTGGTTGTACTGGGTGGGGTAACACAAGGTTTTGATCCTTCCATATGTGCCTTGGAAAGTATATCAAGAATATACTTGGTCTGAGAGAGAAGCATACAAGATGATGACCTCTTGACTTCAATACTAAGAAATTAATGAAGATGACCGAGATCTTTGACAGGAAATAAAGAACTGAGCAAAAAAATAATTGCTTAACAGAGTTGAGCATTTGGTCCAATAACAATAATATCATCAACATAGACCAAAATGAAAACCAATGCAGGAGCCTTCTTTACAAATAAGGAATGGTCATTTAGTGAACCTGAGAAACCCAGAGACTTCAATGCAGTGGTCAACTTCTCATACTAAGCCCTAAGGGCTTGCTTTAGTCCATACAAAGACTTGTCAAGATGACAGACATAATTTTGCTTGGTAGGGTCTTCAAATCCTGGTGGTTAGATCATGAACACATATTCTGTCAAGTTACCATGCAGAAAGGCATTGCTAACATTAAGTTGATTGAGAAACCAATCAAACTTAGCAGCCAAAGTGAGAAGAAGCCTAATAGTGACAGGCTTAGCAACTGGACTAAATGTCTCAGTATACTCCAGACCTTGCTGTTGATTGAAACCTTTGGCAACAAGCCTAGCTTTATACCTATCAATGGTACCATCTAGTTTTCTTTTGATTCTAAACACCCATTTTGCACCAAATAAGTTCTAAGTGGGATTGGCAGGAACTAGAAACCAAGTGCCAGTTTGAATGAGAGCATTGAACTCTTCCTGCATTGCTTGTCTCCAATGGGAGTGTTTTAATGCTTGAAGATAGGTGGATGGTGTATAATCTGGAGATAAATCAGAAGAGATAGGATGCTTGGTTGCCAAGAGTGGTTTAGGTTTAAAAATACCAGATTTGGATCTGGTTTGCATGGGATGAGTATTGAGAGGTATTCAGGGTTCAGAAAGTGTATTAGTGACGGAAATGAGAGGAGAGGTAGGTAAAGTAGTAGAGAAGGGTACAAGAAGAGATGATGATGTATGAATAGAAGAGGGTGAAGGTAGAGTTATAGGTAAGGTAAGAGATGTAGATTGAGAAGGCTGAGATATAATGGGAAAAATCAATGTGGTTGGAATGGGATTGGATTGCTGCAATTGAGAAGAACTAGAACTGGAACTTGATTGCTGAAGATGATCCTTTTGAGCAAAGGGAAATGTATCTTCACCAAAAGTCACATGCCTCGAAAGATACACTATGCCAGTGTGAGAATCAAGGCATTTGTAGCCTTTGTGATTCAAATTGTACCCCAAAAAGACACATTCCTTGCTTTTGGGATCAAGCTTGGAATTTGCATAAGATTTCAACCATGGGAAACATCTATATCCCAAGATTTTCAAAGAGGTGTAATCTGGAGATCTGTGAAACAGTAATTCCCAAGGAGATAATCTGGTGGTTGTTGGCACCCTATTGATGAGATAGATAGCTGTGGCAAAAGCTTCAACCCAATATGAATGAGAAACCTTAGAGGCTGCTAGGAGAGTTCTAGCAGTTTCAACTAAATGCCTATGTTTACGCTCAGCACAAGCATTTTGCTCAAGTATGTAAGGGCAGCTTAGCTGATGTGAAATGCCATGCTCTTGAAGAAACTTGATAAACTTGAGACTAAGAAATTCCCCACCATAATCATATCTCAAAGTAACAATTTTAGCATTAAGTAAATTTTCCACCAACACTTTGAATTGCACAAATGTATCAAAGACATCAGATTTGGATTTAAGAAGAAATAACCAAGTATACTTTGTGTAGTCATCAACAAAAATGTGTAATATCGATATCCATTAACAGAAATGAGTGGTGCATGACCCCATACATCAGTGTGCAGAAGCTCCAGAGGCCTACTTGATGCACAAGGAATAAAAGCAAAAGATAGTTTTGAACACTTGCCTAAAGCACAACTAGAGCACACAGATTTATTTAAAGCACTTGAAACTAAAATACAGGATTTGGAGACTGGTTTATTTAGTATTTTGAGTGCAGAGTGACCCAATCTTTTATGCCAATTATGCTGTAAGGCTTTAGCATATGTTGCAAATGCATGTTGATTACCAACAATAAAGGATGCATGCAATGGATAGAATCCAGCTCTCACAGGACCTTTAAAGAGCGTTTTCTCCGAAGAAAGGTCCTTCACAATGAAGTGAAAATGATACAAATGAATAGAACACCAATTATCAAGTATAAAACGATTGGCAAAAATCAAATCTTGCTTAAAATGATGAACATGCAAGACATTTTTAAGATCAAATCAATGAGAACCAGTATTAAGTGTAGAGGAACCAGAATTGAGTATGGGCAAACCTTTGCCATCACCAATATACACTTGCTCAGGTCCAGTGTATACCTCAGGATTCTACAAATTCGTGTAGGAATGAGTCATGTGTGAGCTAGCACCAGAATCAAGAAGCCAAGTAGGAGTTGTAGATGCATGATAGACAATTTAAGAATTCTTGTTACCAAAGGTAGGATTCATCATTCATGCGATAAGGGCACTCAACAGCTTCATGATCCAATTGACGGAAAATTTGACAAGAGATCCTTCTAGTAGAATTGTTGTACTGAGAACGGGAACCACGATTGTAACGATGATTACCCTGATTGCCACGATTGAATCTTTGATTGCCCTGAAACCCTTGATTGTTCCTCTATGGTCCACGATTGTTGTAATTTCTTGGTTGAGAAAAGTTGCCACGATTTTGAGGACCATAAGAGTGCGAATGAGATTTGTTCTAAGTAAAGAATGCTTGAGCACCAAAATCACTAGGCAGTGTTGGAAGAAGACCAGCAGAGGAATTAAATGCTTGAATTGGGGCAAACGATAAGGTTTTCTTACAAGCAGTCAATTGAAGCTCCTTACTCAAAAGCAGCCCATGAAGTTCATCAATGATGGTTGAACCAAGGCGAAATTGGATCGTATCAATGAAAAATTCATACTCAGAAGGCAAACCATGTAAAATTACATAAATCAACTCATAATCTTCGATTGGAGCTCCAGCATTTGCAAAAGCATCTGCGATTTCTTCAATTTGTTGAAGATAGAGCGCAGCCGTAGAATCACCCTTCGTGATGCTACGAAGACGAGAACGAAGCTCGTGAATGTGCGAATGCGATGCAGTTGCAAGTCGCGATTCCAATTTGGACCAAAGCTCACAGGCCGAATTGACTCCAACAGTGTACGGAATTAAGGTATCCGATAGTGTAGAATTTATCCAAATCAAGATATTCTAATCATTTTCAAACCAAGTAACATACTGAGGATTCAGAGTAGAGGTTCGATTACCAGATGAGTCAAGAAGATATTTCGATAGAGCACACATCATGCCATTAATGATTCTAGTGAGATTATACCGGCGAAAGATGGGAGCGAACAGAGCACTCCAGGTGAGATAGTTCGTCGTTGTGAGCTTGATTGGCACCATAGATCCAATATTCTGGATTGTAATCGATGATGTTTCCGAGGAGAGTGAAGAATTAGAGCAAGAATTCATCGGAATTGGATGAACGGGGGAAGCAGATTCAAAAGAAGGAGAGCCAGCCATGGTGGTTTCTAGGGTTTGAAGATTCGAAGAAAGGAGAAGCAGGAAGCAGAAGGGAAGGATCGAGTGTCGTAGGACTTAGGCGAGAGATACCATAATGAAGAAATTATTCTTTCATTTCATCAAACAATAAAGTCACACATTGATGTATATATATATACTAGTGACTCACTAGCTTTAGCTAACTATCTAATCACATCTTTATCCAACTAATCACTCACTAATTACAAACTACCATAACCTCCTTATAACAACCTCTAAGAAACATATCTGTTTACAGTTTTACCCTTATTACTCTCACCTTGTAAATGGAGCCAAATCCTCCCTCCCTGAGTTTATTAGCAAGTTGTTTGTAGCAGCTAATATCATTAAGCTTCGTGCTGAGCAAATATGTATCGAAGGGATGATCAAAGCTCTGCCACAGACTGTCTTCTCCGAATCTCAGAACAAGATTTCCAGTATTCATTAGTGAACCCGTTGTGGCATTCACTGCAGAAGCAGGTACTGATGTATTAGATGACCAGAAAAATTTTCTAGTCCCACCATGGAATCCAACACCACGAGATTCCCATCACCGTGGATCATGAAAAATCTCAGTGAATTAAGTGGGAATTCTCTGTTAGCAACCCATACCATCGGTGCCTTTGGGATTTTGTTGTACCATATACCAAGGAGGTGTTTGGTAGAATTTTCAGGACTGAAGAAGCCTAATGAAAAGGTCCCCATGGGAGAAACCAAGGTCTGGTTTGCACCGATATATTTTCCGGGTACTAAATTTTCTTTGCTGGCACAAAGTGGCAAGACAACATATATGAGTAACAAAACTAGACAAAGAAAGAGGCACTCCATTCAGAGACTGAGAAAGGATAAATGCCTCCCTTCTACCACCTGATTCCACATTGAAATAATGAGTCGCTGCTATTTATATCGACACATCTGAGATCACAAAATGTTTGGGAGCTCCAAAAGTTATTGCTGTAATTTATAGATATTACAGCACAGACAACATACACATAACCGGATTATAAGCAAAGAATGCAAATAGAAAAACATCATGAATTCCAATGTTGATGCACTCGTCATAACATGATAACAACGTAAGATAAAGAGAAGACGCACAGAAACTGCTTTGGCTACCGACCATCTTCTAAAGTGATGGTTAACTCATTGTTAGAAAATGTTTCTGGTTTGCTTGAGGAAGAAGGTGGGCTACTTCTAGAAGGGCACCGCCTAACAATAAAGGCAGGTTGTTTAGGGATTGGAATCGTTGCAGTTTCACTGCCTAGCATGAAAACTACTTGTGACATGGTTGGGCGATCACCCGGGTCTTCTTGTACGCATAAGAGCCCTACGTTGACACATTTTAAGTACTCGTCCTGGTTGCAGCTTTGATGCAGTGTCTGCTCGAGTAAATCCAATGCCTTCTCTTCTTTCCACAAGTGCCATGCCTGGTGTATCAATTAACAAAATGTAAGGCGTAATATTTTGAGGATGATAATATAAGATTTGGTGTATGAAATGTTTCAAGCACTCACATAGCCTAGAAGACTCAAAGATTTTTCCTGCTGAAAAAACCCGGTGTTCCTTTTCCCACTGATGACCTCAATTACAACTACACCGAAGCTGAAAACATCGGATTTTACTGAAAATAATCCATCTAATGCATACTCTGGAGACATATAGCCACTGCAATACAAGAAATATAAATTGATTTAGTGAACTCATATACTTGTGATGAAAAGGTTAAATGGCATATACTTAAACTTACTATGTTCCAACTACTCTGTTGGTGTTTGCTGAAGTTTCGTTGCCTCCGAAGATCCTAGCCAAACCAAAGTCGGAGATTTTGGGATTCATCTCCTCGCCCAGAAGAATGTTGCTGGTTTTCAGGTCTCTATGAATAATCCTTAACCTAGAATCTTGGTGAAGATAAAGCAGACCCCGAGCAATTCCCAAAATGATATTGAAGCGCATATCCCAGTTTAACGACACACATAGTTTTCGATCTTTGCGTGGTATTATTTTCCATCCAAGAAGCATTACATGTAAGTTAGTTTCGGTCAATCAGTATAGATAGGGATTTGCAAAAGAAAAACTCGAGAATTAAAATTAGAGGCTAACCAAATATGAATGAGTCCAAGCTTTTGTTAGCCATATATTCATAGACTAACATCTTTTCATCTCCCTCGACACAATAGCCCAAAAGTTGAACCAGGTTTCGATGTTGGAGTTTGGCAATCAACAAAACCTCATTCTTGAATTCCTCTAAGCCTTGTCCCGAACATCTTGAGAGCCTCTTGACCGCGATTTCTTGTCCCCCGGGAAGATTACCCTGATAGTACAATACAGATAAAGTCCAGTGTTTACCAAAAACCAGTTGATTTAAACCATGACATGTATCTAATAAAGGGATGGTACCTTGTAAACAGGGCCAAAGCCGCCTTGTCCAAGTTTGTTCGCATTGGAGAAGTAATTTGTAGCAACCAGTATGCTTTCCAAATCAAAAAATGGTACATCAAAGCCTTCTGTATCATCATCTTTAGATCGGCCTGATTCGATAAAACTTTTAACTTTTCTCCCACTGTCATAAAAGTGAAGCACCGAATTCTTTTGAACGCTTTCCCTGCTTTCTGAATTCAAACACAACTCCATCAAAATCCAAAAATTCATACTAATGAAAATAACGTAAATCATGTGGTGGATATATTCTAGTTACCTTGTCGCTTGACCTGTCTTCTTCTCCATAAGTAAGCATAAATGAAGGTACTTGAGAGAATACCCAGAACAGCTACACTTATAAAAGATACTACAACTATTAGAGCCAAGGTCTTTTTTCGTTGCTCACCAATTTTCTTACCGTTACCAACTTCTGCGAAAAAATAGACAAGAAAAGGAAATCACTATCTTCTGAAATTTAAAAACTTGTAGTCAAACATTGTGTAAATATTTTACCTTGAGTACAATTCAAGCTCAAGCTATCCCATTTAGAGTTCGCAGTGCAGAGGCACCTTTTCATCCCCTCTTTGGTAGTGTTACAAGTAGACCGGGGCCAGTCCTTGCAGTCAGTATATGAAGAACAAAGTGGTTCTAATGGTGGATCCCAAGAAATTTGAACTTCATGTCCTCCTTTAAATGAGAAATCAGAACTTAATTCGGACGATTCAGCATTGCACTTGTTGATCACATGAAAGGGAGATGATTGATTGAGCTGTAGGAAATTTTGATTTCTGCAGTTATCTGCATTTTTGGCTTGGATGACAAATTTTCGTGTAGCCGGATTGATGCTTGTGACTTTGTAGGTGCCACTGGGTGCCTCAAAGCTAACCTGGCCCACGGCGGTGTTGCATTTAAAACTATAGTACGCAAGATCACCACATTTTGGTCCAGTGCTCAGGGGATAAGGGATCAGGTTTGTACCACAAGTTTCGCAATTCCTTGATGTTGATTCTGCAAAAGTATAATTCCTTGAAATTTAAAAACAGTACAGAGAAAATGTTGAGCTTTCATGATTTTCTAACAAAGAACATTTGGAACTGCTAGATGAACATATAGAAATTCCAGCATTTTTGTATAAGAATCATACCTATATCCGAAACTGCCACACGAACCTGGAGGTTCTGGCCACTGTCATACTCCTCCTGAAGATTTCTAACATCCTCTGACCAAATCCAGCATGTAGAACCACTACTCCCACCCTTTCGTGTGATGTCAACCTCCTCATATGAATAAGCTTGGCACTGGCAGTTGTTAAGGCACTCTGTTTTGCATTCCATCTCACTTTTGGCATTAAATTGCGAATCGGGGTTTCCCACCTTCATCATCTTTAAACTCAAGAACGTGTCACTCACAGCATTGTTGCCGCAAATTGTTGATTTCCTGACACAACCAGCTGAATAATCTCCATTGTTCCAATTATCCGGCGAAGTAGGCTTAAAACCAGGTAAGCACTTGCAAACCAAACCATTTTGGCTATTGCAACTCCCAAAATTACCGCATGTATTGTACACGCTGCAACCATCTCTAGGATCTGACCAGATCAAAGACCAAACCTTCTCATAATCCCACAACAGATACCGAATTTGGCCCGAAGAACTCATAACTACTCTCGTAGCATTGTACAGAGATGGCGTGAGATGTGGCAAAAAGTCATTACGGACCGGGTTAGAGGTGAAATTTGATAGCATGTAAAGAACTGCAGGAGCCATCTCATCTGAACTAATGAAATTTCCAGAAACTTCGCTTTTCCAGTACCTCACCGATCTTTTCCAGATAACAAATTGGTTCGTTCCCTCTTTATCCTGCTGAAATGTGAAATTCCCGGTTGCAGGATCAACATTACTTGTCCATGAAGTAAGTACTAAATTTTCATTCATTTTCATGCCAGGAAGAAATGTGTCGGTTGGATTTTCGAAACTCTGCCAAAGAATTCTCCCTTGATCTTCATTGCTCACAACAACAAGATTCCCAGAGTCCATGAGCTTCGCAGCCCTGTCTGAAGATGATCTCTCAAGACTTGTAGACCAGTACATTTTACCGCCGCCATCCAAAACCTTAAGGTTTCCATCTTCTGCAATACCAAAAACACCATGAGCATCTGAAAGCGGCTTGTCCCTATTGGCAACCCACACAACTGTTTTCGGATTCGATCCATAGTACCATATTCCAACATATCTTCTACTCTCAGAGCTTCCATTAGGAGTGAAAAACCCGAGTTCGAATTTCTCTCTTGATGAAACTATAGTATCACCTTGATCATCACTAATCAAGCTGCCAATTGTCATGGTATCTTTAGCAATGCAACACAGAAAACAAGTGCATAACAAGAAAGAGTAGAGAAAGAACATACAGAAGAACATGTGATTAGCAGACCAGCTAATGATGATTAACTTCCTGATCTTGCTTTGGATCACCATAATGATACAAGTACCTAAGCTAGATCATTTGTCATAATTCTAGGAGGCATACAGTGGAAAAACTAGTGATTAAGTTAATTAGTGTCTGGCTCTAGATATTCACATGTCCTGATGCTGTTCTCCATATTCTCAAAAGTACCCCTAGATAGCTACATGTTACCTTTGCAAGCTGTGAGCAGTGTGCCAATAAATTATTGGTTGATTTGAGTGAAAATTTCTAAGGAGACTTCCATGCAATGGAAATTATTTTGGTTGTATTTGAGATAATCATTCACTGTCATGTGAGAAAGTTAAAATGTCTAACAACGTAAGATTTTCTTAGAATACTGGCAATCTAGCACAACAAGATCCCGCTATAAGTAAGTTTCTCTGCAAAATACAATGTTTTTGCTGTAACTAAGAGCACATTGCTACAGTAAAATTTAATTTGAAAGGCTCTTAATCAGAGACCAGATTGAATTATTGGGAAAGCAAAAGCAAAGTCAAGGGAGGAGGGTAAGAAAGAAATTGTATAATCTCACTCATGTCATCTTCTTCTTTTTCATTTGGCCCCCTTACCCTCACTTTTTCTTCGTCCTTTTGTGAGGAAGAATTAAGACATGGGCTTACGCGGGTTTCTATGTATGAAAAATGAAAACAAGGAATTTTTTTGAGTGCTTTGAAGTATTCGATGTTCTTGATGTTTAAATCGTTTTTATTTAAAAATATAAAAATTTAAATTTAAATATTAATACATTTGAGTCATAGACGAAGCTACACGAGAGCAAAGAGGGGCGGTTGCCCTACGGTCGTCCGAAATCCCCATAAAAATTGGGAATCCGCCCTTCTAAACATGTATGAAAGTTGTTCAACAAAATGCTTGAATGAAGGTTGTTGGCGTTGCTACTGCGCACGCTATATTCATATTTCAGCTTGGTTATTTTAAATTTTTAGGTCACGTGTTGGACACAATTATTCCTCTTAAAATTCACTATAAATAAATACGAGTTTCAAAAAAGCATTTCATAAAGTATTACAAGCGTGTAATCATTGAACATTTATCTCATACTATCATATTCACCAAAATATTAAGGAAAGTCTATCAATTTTTTTTATATATTATATGTCAGAACCTTGTGTCTTTTAGAACTTTGCTCATCATACAATCCCGTAAAAGAATTATACTATAAAAAAATTGTGCTTATATCCACCTTCAAATATTTCTTTTAGTTCAAATCCTCATTCGAATATTTTGGATGGTCCAAATCCTCATTTGAACTTTCCGGTTAGTAAAGATCCGAATAATTTCGATAGTTTTCCATAAAGCGAAGTCACTTAGTTGAATGAATTATTGTCTAATTTTTCTGCATACTGTAGACATAGACCTTGAATGATTGTCAACATTTTTCTAGAACCTTTTACTTTTTCAAATTTTATGCCTTTTCCTGACCTCGATACTGGTCGGAGCATTCGATGCCCGGACCTAAGATTTTTTTTTGTAGAAACAAACGATTGCCACTTTTTCGTTTTTCTCCCAATTATACTTTAATAATAATATGATGATAGAGACCCATGAAGACCAAAATCAACCTGCATTATTTTCTTGGGATTTGGATCCTCACCGGATCCTCTTCTTGGGAATTTTAGGGATCAACGAACCCGGATCGTTGATTAAAAATCATGTGGTTTCAATTAAATGCATTTTATATTTTTAAAAGTAAAGCATCATCGTTTTGTGTGAAAAATATAAAAAAAAAAAAAAAATTATGACCGCATGATTTTTTATTAACGATCCGTGTTCGTTGATTCCTATGATTCCTAAAGAGGAGATCCGGCAAGGATCCAAATCCATTTTCTTGTTTACGCTTAGTTATTTTAATAATATTATGACACAAAAAGGTGAAGCTTTTGGAATCCATCCAAAACCTTTAATTTTGGGAAAAGAGAGAGAAGCTTACTAGAGGGTTTTTTTTATTTACTATTTTTTTAAATTTGGAGGATGCTCTCATTCCTGAAGACGAACCAAGTGCTCTGAAATTGCCAATGACAGCGGTCGCAGCGCAACCAGTCAGCGGCAGCTACAGCCACATATAAAACCTAACCTGAAATCCGTGAGAATTGAGAGCCTTCAGTTGATCTGATATATGAGAATTACAAGTATTTGGCCAGCATTGGATTAAGCATGTTTACGTACTTGAATGATGATGAGATCTGAAATTTTTTTTGGAATTTGTATGCCGACATTATAATTCATAATATAATACCTGAATAAGTAGAGATATGATTGATGAGAGAGAGAGTAGTTACTCCAACTGCTATTTCGTGACTTTCCTTATTCATGACTTCTCTCATTTCAAGTAAGTAAACATGTTATCAGTTTTAACATCTTTTGTTCTAGTACAAAGTAGCATTAGGACGAGAGGGGTAAATCATAAAACGATTCTCGAGTGAGGATAAGTTTTCTAAACAAAAAATTTAGCTAATTTAATAACTATGTTACCATGCATTATTAATCTAAGATCATTTCGTCACCCAATCGATTAAAAGCGCTCTGACACGCACATGCAATGTCATGTAGCGCAATCCTACATGACAACTATATAATGGACGAATGATGTATTATTTACGTCTACGACAAATATATATCATTGGTAATGCCATAGAGAAAATATATTAATCGTAAGAGAGTTTCTTTCTCTGTTGGCAACCCATACCAGATACCACTGTCCTCGGACTCAGCTCGCGGTTCCGTATGCCAACATATCTGCTATCAGCGCCAGCGCTTCCTGTAGGTGAAGCTGAAGAGGGTAATTAAAGAATCCAAGTTCAAATTTTCCTTTGCCGAAACAGGAGTTTCTGATCCATCGCTGATTGGATTCTCATATGTTAGTGTATCCCTAGCAGAGCAACAGCAGCAGTATTGCATACGCCAAGAAACAGAAGATAGCGTGGGATTTGCAAACCATGTTACCATGCATGCAGCTTGTTCTTCCGATCATGATCTTTTTCATCAGTATTTATTTAGCTTTCTTTAACACTGCTACTTCAGTTCCACAAGCCATTTTCCTGAATGATAAGTGCATTATTTCATGTATTGTCATGTCAATTATCCCTATATTTTGTTAAAGAAAGGTTCTTAAAAGAGCCTTATTATTATTATTATTATTATTATTATTATTATTTTACTTTCAGCCAATTTGTGGACTTCGGACGTTTCTTATGATAAATCGACTTTCTAAAGGTGTTTGATGCAAGGCCAACTCAAGAAAGAAGCTAAGATGTGAAGGATCGTTGTGTTCGAATTTCATATTTTTTAATGGATCCAGACGTTCCAATTTTGCAAATCAATCTCACGAAAATTAAATTCTCGATAAAACACGCAATTGTGGTAGAATGAAGATTTAAAGGCCTTTCCCATTTTTCAAATGTCGTGCCATATATGCTTGGTAATCTAAGAGATTGGTCTCCAGGTTTTGTATTTTACAGAATTTTCTAGATGGTGGAAAGGCCTCAATTTGGCATGCAAAATGTGATGTGTTTCTCAAATCAAGAAGGATTTTTTCTTATTTTGTGGTCGATTTTGTTTCTTTTTATGAGAGTTTTTACCCCATTTTTTAGAATTTTTCTAGTATAAATAAAATGTTCTAATTAAGCTCTCTTCGTGTCACCATAAGCACAAATTCGTCCAAAAGAAAGAGAGGTTTTTTTTTTTGTCAATTAAGAAAGAGCTTAGGAGCACACCATCGTTGACCTTTATTGTTATTATTATGATATGCATAACTAAACACCTTTGCAAGGGCATGAAGAAACCCTAATATGATGATTTAGTTTTCCTATTTTGCCTATTTTGCGATTGCCTTTTGATATTGGATTCTTAATCACCGTGTTTATAAACTTGATTAATGATGTTTGGCCACCATCTAGGTTTCTAATTGAGGTATTTTGATGCAAATTATACTAAATAGACCTACATATGGCTGACATTAACCCCGCTTAGTATGCAATTCGATTAACAGTTACATAATCTATTTATTTCATTTATTTATCAAAAATGATGTTCTTACAATCTATTTATATCATTTTTCTAATAAAGATGTAATCTACATATATTGATGGATTATATCTCTATTAAAGAGAAGGCACCAAAAATAATACAAATTGATGATAAATGTAGTACTCCGATTTCGACTGTGCGCACCAATTTCATCCTATAACTCTTAAAAGGAAATTAGGGATCTAGGCTGAGAACATTTTCATACAGTGAGCATCACTAGGGTAATTCACAGTTTCAAAAAGGCCATAGTGAAATGAAAGTATTTATCGGTGTTAGCTTCGATTCCTGACACTAATAAATCGCACAATGTCAAGTAAAGAAAGATTAAAATGTCTCTGTCGGTCTTTCCGATCTCTATAATGATTAGCTGTTGTGGCAAGCCACCATGTGGTCCTCTTTTCTTAAAAATAAAAAAAAATTTAAATAAAAAAAAAAAAAAAAGAGGTGGAACTCTGGGTTTGGTATTGGGATTCGGTTGCCGCAGATAACGCCATCCAGTTGTTTAGGGAAAAGGAAGTGCAAATCTCCTTTGGGCTTGGCCCAGCATTTTTGTGCCGGTGAAGTCACTTGTGATTTGTAAGCAAACACACTTGAAAACCATTACTCATTAGTTACTAAATGGACGTTCCGATTAAAACTAGGTGGACCTTAGACCAACGGCTGAGAAAGGGCCACGTAGCAGCTAAATCCAGAGCCTTTCTAGTGCGCCTGCACGCGGGGCACGCGGGCTCTACCTTCTTGAATCCTATCAGGGACACGTTTCCACTCGCGCGTTCCTCATACGACTGGTAAAAAGAAAAAAAATTAAACCATTACTGACGCTACCGTGACGTCAGCCAGACGTCACTCCACCCAATCTTTGGAGGGTGGGGGGAGGAGGGGAGGAAAATTGGGTTGCGCATGGCCGAGGGGCTGGAGTAGGCTGGACTTGCTCTTATAAGCTATGAGGGTGTTTACATACTCGGAAGGCAAATCATGACAGTGTTTACATACTCGGAAGGCAAATCATGACAGTGTTTACATATATTTTAATAAAAAAACAATTACCAAGAGACTAGTATAAAGATAGTGTGTGCTCCCTTGTTTTTGTTATTATTTTCCTGAAGTTTTAAATAATTTATTTTCTAAGATAGTGGGCAGTTTATTTATAGTTGATTTCTATTTTTTTATTACAAAATAAAAATATAAATAAAAAGACATCTTTCTATATTATTATTTTAATATTAAAATATTTAATAAACGCGTGTGGGAAGACTCAAGACTCCAGGAAACGGAGAACAAGATTCGGAGCCGCGAAATGCAAGGCTGAAAATCGCAAGAGCCCGGGCCCACAGTACACGTAATTGATAATCAAATCAGTTTGCAGGTGCAGACCCACGTGGTCCGTTGGCTCAAATTCCGCCACGTAAGCCACACTACAATCTCCCTTGCATTGAAAATATGCCACCTGGACGACATTTTCCGCCAGATTTTTAAAAATATCCTCGCAAGTCTGCACCAACCAAGGAGGCAAAAGACTGAAGGGCCCCCCGTAGATATATACAGGGTCACAGACGGAAGAGGATCCTCTCTCCTGAGCTTATAAATGGAAATCCTCCTAACCAGCCTCTCTGAATCGTTTATATTTAATTCAACAATTGTAATTATTATAATTTTAAAAGATTGTCCTCAGAATCATTATATTAAATTTAAACGGTCCAAATAAGTTGTTAGAATGATTCTTATCATGAACTCAGGAGACGACTCTCTTCCTATACAGACCACACATAGGTTTTGTTCCCTGACAAGGCGACACCTGGCGCCGCGGAGTACCACAGCCTCCACCTCTTGGTCCTCCTCCCTTTGAAACCCTTGGACTACTTTGGTGCTGTCCTCACACGCCATCCAAAGAATTTCTGCACCGTTTTGTACTTGGAAATGACCTCCGTGCCCTTTGTTTACTTGGTCCGATTTCTCCGTCAGTAATTTTTTTTTTCTTTAAAATATGATATTACGTATGAATTTAGCATTAGCATGAATTAGCAATAATATTGTTTAAACTCATATTTAATGATAATAGAATTCAAAATTTCTCATTATAAGTGAAAATGAATACTATTAAACCGAAGTATATACCATCAATTACAAATACTAGGTACAGGTGAAAGTAATACGAACATAGATTGTTATATTTATTGCTCTATAGAACCTTTTATATTATAAATCATTATACAAAGATCGTATCTACAAAAAAATCAATTAAATTTAATGTCTTGTGGTAAAAGCATTATCAAGGTTCTAAAAGACACTAAGTGTTAGTCGGGCGGCGAGCTGGGACCTAATGCCTAGGTGGGGCTTAGGCAAATTTAAGTAAATCTATTATTATTTCATGTAAATAAATAGCTATTTATATTTAAAATATATATAATTTCATTATAAACTACAAAATAGAATAACATATATATTGTAAAGTATTAGAACATAATAAAAACATGGGGAACATACGCACATAATGTGTGTTTATTCAATTATTCAACAAGTCTCTTACAATTCATTGAAAAAAAATAAAATACAAAATGAAAGTTATCTATTTTATGTTTAAATGAGTCGCAACCTAGGCGGGTCTAGGTGGGCTAGGTATGTGCCTAGGCAGGCACCTCAGCATGTTTAGACGTTATTTCTTAATTTTCAAACTCTTAATCAGGGCAGTAGTCAACCGTCTAGCACCTAGGCAAGGCCTAGGCGGCGTTAGGTGGAGATTTTTAGAATAATGAGCATTACTAACCATCTATGCATTTGTTAAAATAATTAACTTAACGACCTTAATTTTAATTTATGTTTATAAAAATAATCTTTATATAGTGATTCATAATACAAGCAATTATTGTTATAAGCATAAAACTTTGTACTCGAACACAAAAATTTTAAATAAGAGTTCCTATTTAATCATGAGTAGCCAATTGGTTGCTCTTGAAATTATAAATTATTTGAGTAGTAGATGTGTCAAAAACAAGTCCCAAGAATGGTAAAATCGTAAATGAAATAAAATGCAGGGTTGTTGCTATAAATAACTGCAAGTGGCCAATTCCTTTCTTTTCCCTTCTTTCCCATCCCATCCCGAACTTGCAGAAGAGAGAATAATTTTTTCCGAGAAAACACAAAGAAGCTGCGAGAAAAGAAAATTCCCAGAAACTGAAGGCGGACTCTGCGTCCTTTGCAATCAAGAGAGAGATGAAGAACTGCGAGCTCTGCCGGCTTCCCGCGAGAATCGTCTGCGAATCGGACCAGGCGATGCTGTGCTGGGACTGCGACGCCAAGGTACACGGCGCCAATTTTCTGGTGGCTCGCCACTCCAGAAGCCTCCTCTGCCACGGGTGCCAGTCTCCGACGCCGTGGAATGCCTGCGGCGAAAAGCTCGGCCACACTTTTTCGGTTTGCGAGAGCTGCGTCGTACGAGACGGAAGCAGAGACGAGGAGGAGGAGGAGGAGGAGGAGGTGAGCCAGGACGGTAATGATGATGAATTCGATTCCGACAACGATGAGATTGACGACGACGATGACGCCGATGATGATGAGGTTGTTGGTTTCGACGAGGGCGGAGATAATCAGGTGGTGCCGTTGTCTTCGACGGCGACGCTGCCTCCGCCGACTTCGAGCGCATCGAGCAGCGAGCAGTCTGCGACTGCGTCCAACAATGGCGATGGAGATGGTTCTGAAGACGCCACCGCCGTGTCGTTGAAGCGATTCAGAGAAACCGCGTCGGATCTTCGCTCTCAGGTACGTTACTTCTCTGTTTCCGTTGATTTCAGAATCGTCTTTCATTTTTCAACGGCTAAGATTCGTGCGTTTTGAATCACAGGTCGACGATCTCCACGGTTCATGTCCTCACCGGAGGTGTGGCTCGGCTAAGGCAGCTCGAGCGGGTCGGACCGAACCCGACGACGGAGCCACTTCGGTTGACTCATCGAGACCTCGAAAAGACCGGAGAATCGATCTAAACCGGCCGGGTTCCCCGTCCTCGCCCGTTATTGAGTCCACGAGGAGATTTCGCCGGCAAGACAATCGGTGAACTTTAATGAAGGCTCTGAAGCCGTCGATCTTTATGCTTCGGAGGCTTGTAGCCGTCTGATGTGGGGATGATGGATAATTCTTTTTACTTACAGCAGTCTCAACTCAGCAGTTCCTGATTAGATCAGTAGTTAATTTCGTATTAGTCACGCAATTTGTTTAAATTTTTTTCTTTTTATTTTACCAATTTAAAATTCCGATTCTTCATGTTTATGTCGTGCCATTATTTTGTAAAAATACTGTTTTGTAATTTGAAAGAGTAGCTTTTTCCTTTTTCTTGTATTGAAGTACCTTATCATGTTTTTCCTTTTTAAGTAGGGTTGGATGATCTTAGTCCGGCCGTTAATCTGAATTATTAATCAAGTAAAACTTTGTTCATGAATGAACCGGCACGGTTTAAATTAATAATCTGACAACATAGCATGTTAAAATATTTTGACGTCGAATTTATTTAGACGCGTTTCGCCCCGACTCTAGTAGATTTTAGTGTGCTGAAATGGCATGGCGCCAGGCTCCAGTAGAAGGGAGCGCATAATGTGCGGTGGAGATGAAACGACCGAGTCCTCAGAGGAGTGGAGTTGATGGATTGAAGGTGGCGTGAAAGGTCGTGGCAGTTGTCAGAAAATGCCATGGCCAATTTCTGTGGCACGCAAGTAAACCCTAGTCCATACATATCAAGTCATCGTTCAACACACTAGATTGGGACCTCTTTGTGCTATGATTTATTTGTCCTTTGAACACATTGTGTTGTGATTTAAAGCCAACGTTGTGTCATGACCCATGACAACCTCACGCAAGTCACAAGCACCACACATGTGGGAGAATTCTCATCGTCGATATATTGTTGGTGTTAGAATCACAATCAATTAAATTTAACCGTTTATATGTTGTTTGTATCATATCACTGTCAAATTCTAATTTTTCGTGCATATCGATAATCAGACAAATTTTGATCACTCGTGTAGGTATCATATGCACCAACAGTCAAGGCATAGCAACTATTCTCCAAATTCTCAACCTTTGGTTAATATCCTAGACATTTTCATGCACCCTTATATAGGAGCACCCAAATTACGTCACTCTAAGACAAATTTTACAAAAATTGGGGACATGTCATGTTTATCTAACTCACGTGATACGAAAACTACTCCAATCAAGCAACCCTAAACTACCGCAGTTTCTCTTCTCCTGTAAAATAGGAGAGAAGGAGAGTTGATATTGACTGGTTTTTACAAGCTAGTGGGTTTTAGCAACAATATTGCTTAAGCATGATAATATAAGACACCCTCCCATCCCATGTCATACCTTTATTTGTTAGTAGGTCGAAGGTTGCGTACTTTACTTTAATTTGTTCTAATCTCTCTTTGTGGTTAACATTGTCTGGTTTGGATATCTGTGTATGTTTGTTTATTCTTTTCTCTCAACAAATATCTAGCTTAAGACCCTTATAACAAAGTTGATTAACGAAGAACATGAGATTAGCATCTTATCCGTAATCTTTATTTGTTGATTACTGTAAGGTCCATGGTCGGCCATCAAATCATTAATCAGAGATTCTCATAAAATAATACGAATAAATCTCCCACGTAACCAGGTTGTGGTTGAGAGAGGCTCTCAGCAGACACCACAAGTTCATCAACCAATCATATTTTCTTAATTTACATCACTTTTGTTTTGGTTCGTTTTTAAGGGTGGTTAATTGTTAAGAAAGAATAATAATAACTTTTGCAAATTACCACGCGAGAACTGTTAAGAATAAGTCAGATTCTTCGTAAACTCTTTGTTATTCATGTTTTTAGTACAATATTTTATAATGTTAACACGAAAATTAACGTTAAACTATGATAAAAAATTCTTAAAAAATCCTATTTTGAAAGAATCTCGTTAGCATTTTTTATATCATAAAAGATCTGAACTCGATCGAGTAGTTTGGTTCTTGTGGTGGATATTAATTTGTTTTAAAGTTTTTAGGGTTTGAATGGTTGTGTGTGTGGTGGTGGTTTGCAGTTGTACTTTCCTGAAAATTCTAAACCACCAGGAAGATATTGTACTACGAGTTTGCTGCTAGCCAAAGCAAAAGCATGGTAGATGCTTTTATTTATCTTAGGTTTTTCTACCGACCATGACTTGATGAAATATGACACCATGATGGTGACAAATGAGGCTTTATGTTCCTGGCACTTGGATTGACAAAAGGATTGTGTCTCATCCCATTCTTTGTAAAATGTTATTTAAACTGGAGGATAAATGATACTAGCATGGACGATTATCAGTTGTTCACCGAAGGAAATTTTTTGTAAGAGAGCCAGATCGGCCAGCTGGTTCGATCACTCTCACAAAAAATGGGCTTGTATGCATTGAAGGAGTTGATGGTACCTAATTATATAGTGAATCCGATTTTTTGTGAGAATGTACGACCATTTAACTAATCAGACAATCCTATATAAGGTTTTTTGGATTGACAGATTGTGGAATTTACATTCATTAATGATTAACAATCACTAAACACGTGCTTGGACGACTGTAATGTAAGAAGCCAATCAATGTTCCAACTAAATTACAAACACAAACATTTCTGAAAAAATGTTTTCTATAAACTACCTCCATTTTTTGTTCTATTACAAACAATATTTCTACTCTAAACTAGGTTAAGGATAGACGCATGCAGAAAATTCAAACCCTTGATGTAGTTAGTTGACGAGAGAAATCACATCCATCAGTACAATCGATCACTTGGAGATAAACTTCCTCAATTAGAATTTACTCTCACATGATTTTTGGTGAAATGTTTGTTTCCTTTCCCACCTTGAACGATGGAGGTTCGTCTAAATTTTCACTTGGTTTCTGGCCACCCAAATTGGTAGAGGGGATATTTGAGAGAACAAACCAACTGCAGAAAGTAAGCTGTTTACGAAAGTAGCTTTGTACTGAATTAGTACACTTGCATTATGCTTGCCCTTTTTAGCTTGCAGACAGAAACTTAATAGTGCCATGGTTTAATAGCAACCACTAAGTTGGTATCCAAAATTAAATGGATCAACAGGGACCGTTGATCTTAAACACTACGAGTGCGACATTGATGGCAAATAAGCATAATAAACACGTTGTAATCCGCTCAATTATTTGGGTTTTTTTTCTTTCTAAAATACACGTGTTATGTTGAAATTCGTTGAATTATTTGGTTTTTCTACGATACACAAGTGTTTAAAAGGCTAGATTAAAATTGCAATAGTTCAACAATGCAAAATCAGTTGTCTAATAGATCAGTGCAACTCATGCACTGCTGCTTTTATCTGATTCTAACGGAATATTCTTGTATACAACTGGATATTATATCCTCAATTTTCAGTCATTATTTGAGGTGGATATAATAGTACAAAGTTGTAAATTTTATAGGCTGTAGATAGATATATTGCCCAATTGGAGATGATTATGCTTCCACCAAAAGTGCTTCTATTAGAAGCATGTCAAAATTTTAATAAAAATGTAAGTACGTTTTGAAAAAGCACTTGATGTACTTCTTGAAAAAAAAACACACATCAAGTGCTTCTGTCCAAAAATATTTCAAATGCTTCTTTTAACTCAAAAGTATTTTAATTATTTTAGAAGTAGTTTCAAACATGACGTATGTTGGGTCAGATAATGAGTAAATAATTGAGAGGGATCATCTGATCTCAATTCTAGTCGGAATCGAGACTTTTATGTCAACCAAAATATTTTATTAGTACCAATCCGAGGATTATTCAATTCTATCCTTCATCCCTTGGAACTCGGAAGAGACACCACACAGCGTTTATTTTTCTGTAAAATATCCATTATTTGTTTAATACATAAAACCAGCTGGTGCTAGCCAGGCACCATGCGGAAAAGCACTTGTACCTAGAAGTCGAATTAAAGTTTTGTGGCTGTGATCATAGAGTTGGGATTATAATTCTATCTGGATCTTCTTTGTAGGAATCTGAATGAACAATCAATTGCATTCGTTCAAATTATTTTGAAATTTTTTATTTAAAATTGTTGAAATTTTTTATTTAAAATTGAGCACAGACAGTACTTAATGAAAAACTGATCGCACAATATACGATAAACAAACACGATTGATTGATCATTCATATCCCTACAAAGAAGATGCAAAGGATCCTTATCCATGAGTTGGGGTGTATAAAGTGCCCTAGTACCTCAAGGACATACAACCCACCATTGTTTTACCTCGTACACACTTCTCTTAATTTTCGGCCGTCAAATCGAATGAATTGAAAAAAAATCAAATAACAAAAATTAACAAGAAGCGTGGGAGATAAACATGAATGTGTGGAGAACACCACCCTACTTTTAACAATGCCATTGAACTTCTCTTAATTGTGGGCCGTCGAATTGAATGAATTGAAAAAAAATCAAATGACAAAAATTAACAAGTGTGGGAGATAAACATGAATGTGTGGAGAACACCACCCTACTTTTAACAATGCCATTGAACTTGTTAGTATGAATAATACTTGGCTATTCAAAGATAAGTAGAAACTCCTACTCAAAATTCTTAATGTTTTAATCACAAAACTTTGTGCTTACTATCAGGACCACTGTAAAGATCATCTCTGCAAAAATAAATTAAAACTAAGGTTGTTTAGTCAATCTATTATAGCAAATACGGAGATAGTTCGTAATACTATTACCAATATCGTTCGTTTGTTTTTAAACAGTTGGATGACTAAATCACCTTAGTTTTAATTGATTTTTTGCAAAGCGATTTTTAGTATTCTATTATGATTTGCCGCAAGACTTTTAAATGAAAAAGACTTGGCTCCTCAAGGATTGAGTACGAACTCCTACTTAAAATACATTGTAAATTATTCACAGAACATCATACTTATAATCAGAACCGTTATATATAAGTCACTATATTAAATATCATCTCTACAAAATTTATATTATATGTCAGTATATATAGATCATCTCTACAAAAAAACTCCTTAAAACTAAGATCATTTAGTTGTTGAACTGTATAAAAACAGATGGACAGATTCAATAAAAACATTACCAACCATCTATTTATTTATTACAATTGACTAAACAATTTTAGTTTTAATTAACTTTTCGCAGAAAATCTTTACAAAGTTATTTATAATAAAAACAGTTATGATTACCAAGAGAAAATGAGCAAATTGGCATGGTTTAAAGGATTAGAGGGGCTCATAACAAATTAAAAGTCGAGTGGACAAATCGAAAGTAGGTCATAAGTTGCACAGTGAAAATTTTCCTAGCGAGACTAAAGAACACAAAAGGAAATTACAAGACAATTGCATTGAAAGAAAACTGGCGAAATGAAATGAAGTTCTTGCCTTCCCATTAAGCATGTTGCTTATTCACACAAAAAAACAAATTTTCAGACAATAACTAGTCAAGATAAGATTATATTCAGCTGTGGAGGACACCAAATATGTGTTCTGGAAGAAAAACTATGCTGCAAATTAATTTCCAAGTGAAACTATATTACCTAACTTTTGAGGCGGTTTACGAGAGGCTGATGGGTTCACCACACAGTTCCTCCAACTCACTCTCTAGAATTTTCAATAAATGAGCTTTGGTCCTCCTATAAACCCACGCTTGAGAACTCCGATCCCAGTCAAATCTCTGAGGACCACTGCATCAAGAACATAAATCTTTTAGCAGAACGAAAGAAAAATTAATAAGTCATGCAAAATAGTGACGATCAAATGCGACCGTGAATATCTAACACTTTACATAAGATAGATGCAGGGGTAGGAGCATGAGCACGAAAATGTCTTTCTTGGTTTTACAATATCAGTACAGGTATTTGTCAAGATGGTGAGTACGTGAGACCATGTTGACATCACACTTAACATGGCATTCTACATGAAAGAGATGGGCACTATAATAAAGCATTCCAGTTCTGTGAACACGAGGCTCGAAACAACAATGAATGTAATTAGCTTCCATAAAGACATGTCAATAGCCAACAGATTGGAGACATGATATACATCAACGACATGCCAACAATAACGGGCACGTGCATGATGCGTAAAAAATAAAGACCCCCCGCCCCATTAAACTCTCTTCCTTTCATGAGTTTAAGGGCATCAAGACATTCATCCACATGGGAGAAGGAAGGGCACAGGTTCCAGTTGAAGGGCTACCGTTCAAGGTTCTAGTCATTAATCAGATTATATTTCCTAAAAGAATTAATTTCAATTTCATTCTTTGCGCTTCCATTCCAAAATCTTGTAGGAGAATTTTCATTCAAGGGAACTTTTTTAATTCAAGCCTGCGTCATTTGATACCTGTTCTTGCTTCAACTACGAACCTAGACAGTATTAGAAAATTGTAAGATCGTATTCAAATTTCTTTAATTTATAATCCATCCATAAGTTTAAGGGATTAATTTCTGATCATAAGGACGTTCTAAGCTGTCTGCACATTGCTCAAAAATAACGCCGCTATCAAGGAAATATGAAGAAGCCATGGACACAAAAGCAAACTCATGGACATGCAGTAATACATCATTTGACGATAAAAAATATGTTCATTCAAACGTTTCAATATGTATGCGTGCACTATGGTATAGAGTGACAGATCAGCTTGTCTGGTGCTGACTGTTGAGGATACATCCAGTTTCATTCATAGCACACAATGAAAGAGTTTCCCACGTTACAGAACTACTCATTCAGATATTGTACATTTAGTTAACATGCAGTCCAAACAATGGCGTGAAGCAAAGGTATCAACAAGACACACAGACATTTGGAAAGCCTACATATGGTTCTCACAAAAGCGTTGAGACACAAACACACAAGCAAACCTGAAGCCAGTAAGAGCAACAGCGGACAACATACCTCACTGGGGAAGACAACCAAATTTGTCTGTTTGGTGTTTGTTTATTCAAAACATAGGTGCCATGATCCCCGAGTTTTAAGGTCAGCACCTCATTCTGCCAAATGCAAACCCAATTATTCACCAAAAAATTCATTACTTTCCTAATTAGTTAATCAATTTCAAACAACAATCAGCCATTCTCACCCCATAGTCTATGTCAAAGTCATCAACTTGAACAGAATCTCCATATTCCTGTACAAGTAGAACCATCAATGAAAAGATAATACTTAATGTGTTATGTACCAAAACAAGAAAACAATGCGTAACGAGTTTTTTTACTCAAATTACACGGCATGAAAAGGAACGGAACGAAAGAAGTACCTCAAATTTCTCCTGAAGGTCTTGTATTGTAGAATCAGCTAGCCTGTGAAATTCATCCTCCGGCAATACAGAACTGTATGCACATCAACTCATTAGCAACATTCATTTTACGCCTCGAAGCAAACAACAATTTCAACTAAAACTCCATTTTCAACACAAAATCAATAGCTTTAGAGTTTCTCAGTTGATGAACAACTTAAATAAGTACAGAAAATATGCGCAAATAGAACCGGTTACAATCTTTCAATAAAAAATAGAACTGGCGGGACACTAACAGTCATAAGGGGTGATAAACCGTGACATATATACGACTTATTGTCTGTTTAGCGCATTTTCCTAATAAAGTTTGTATATTTGAACTTAGTTAAAGCAACATTTATACTTCCTACAACAACGCCTTAGAGAAAAAGATCAAAACTTTGTTTTCTTATTTTCTCAGTAGCCAAACAGAAGACAAAATTTTGATCGAAAATTGGGACTTACTGGTAATCGATGGCGGCGGGGATTTGAGTATCGTCGTCGAGATTCAGAGGGCTAGAACAGAAGCTTCTGGAAGCTATCCAATGACAAGGTCCGTCGTGGCTGTTCTGGGAGAGATGTGGAGATTTTGAAGCTTCTAGAATATGCAAGCACGACCTGGAGGCGGTGGAAGAAGAAGAAGAAGAAGATGGAGGTTTGAGAAGCCTCTTCGAGAGGCGTCGCAGCGGAAGCAGCTTTGAAGCCATAGCGGAAAGCCGACAGCCTCTCTCCCGAGCTCGAGCTGTCGAGGTTGAGGAAACGATGAGCCTAGAACAACGCTACCTTCCTTTATTACATGGGCCCGGTTTATTGGGCTTATTGTGGGCCTCGATATATTGTATTGCTTGGGTTTGTGGATAATTTCTGATGTTCTTAGGTAGAGGTGCACCAATTTGCTTTGCAGCTGGTGTGGGTTTGTGTGCTGCCTCTTTGTACGGTTTGATGGAATCCTATCTTCTTGCTTTGTTGCATCGAAAGTTTTCACTTGTTAGTCCTCGGATGGTGGATATAGTTGCTGGTGTTGAGTGCTTATTTCTTTTGCTGAGTTTTTTTAGAGGAAAATTTGTACATTTTTGTTGTTGTGAGATTAATGATTAGATTGTTCTTCATTTGGGACTTATTTGCATGTGCGGTTTGTTTTATGGCCCTTGTGTTTTGTTGGTGATGACCAGGTATCGGCTAACCCGAACAAAAGATTGGTAAGGTACATGGTGGTTGTGACGAAGACGACTTGTGTTAGCAAATAGAGTCTACTTGGCCATCGTGTGCTTTGCTTCGACTTCTTTGTCCACTTGGCCTACTAGCACATTTTCTTTAAGTTTATTTCTTGTAACAATTTCTTTTATCAATGAAGATTATATTTGAACAAAAAAGTGTATATATATATATATATATATAGAATGAGTTTACCAACAACATAATATTTTGATTCAATAACAGATTGTTATACAGTAAGTTTATCTCTTTATGACATAACATTATTAAACATAGATGTTACGTGTTAGTGTGTAAATGCCATGCACACTGAAGAATTTTTCCTATACTCAAAGAAAATTTTAGATACGAGTATATGAATCACATGTATTGTACGCCCGCTCCCACCGCCTCACTAATCCAACCCGTTTGTGCGGAGTAAGAGCTGCCACATTGCACCCGTTTGGTTTAAAATGCCAAATTCCAATTGAATTTCTGCTGGCAACACAAGATTCAATGGCCATAAACCTAAGGCCGGCGAGATCAACTACCGAAAATGAGAGAACAACCATATCATATTAAAGAATGAATTGGAAGCATCACCTTCCATGTCCCATTCCATCTACTTACTTCTATGTAATAAGAGATTACAATGTGGCTTTATTCATTGAAAGGTGATTTTCGCACACTGTTTTTAACTTCTTACACATATTTTTTATTTATGACCGTTAAAAAACAAGAATGCGTGAAAGCTGAAAAAATGTATCTGCATTTATCTTTTTATTTATTTATTTAATATATAGATGTTTCTGGAAAAGCTAGAATCATCTTTAGAAAACACAAGCAAAAGATAATCACATGCTATGTCTTTGAGATTAGAATAACGTGTTTTGTTTAGTATAAGTTCAGGTTCGATTCATAATGTGAAACCAAGAACAAGATATCATGTTCCATATACTGAGAATTGCTTGGAAGATGTAAAGTGAGACAGCTGATCGAAGAAAAAAAAATATGAGAATATCTTTTTGATAATGTGATATTCTAACTAATTTTTTATTATTTAGACAGGACGGGAATCAAATTCCAGTTAAACGATGGTCTAACTTGGATGATATTTTATATTGCGGTAACGTTTTTATTTTTTATTTTTTTAAATAAACTCATTTAGATATCCAACTTGGCATATTTTTTTTTTTTAAATATGAAAAGTTTGAAATTCACATTTAAAATTTTAAATTACCAGTAACAATTTTTCTCTCTAATAATGATGGACCACATACTTAATAAAAAAATACTTTAATAAAAGTAGTTACAATTAAATTTTTGAACTGCTAATAATAATACTGTTTCTACATAGCTAATTGAGAGATTTTTTTTTAGTATATCATAATATAGAGTGATACACCATTATTATTATACAAGTGGAGTGAAAATTATAAAATAAAACTTCTCTTCACTTATATAATGACATATGATTCATCATTTTGTGTTTCGAGAACATTAAAAAATTTCTCATACCTAGTCATAACTAAGTTGACTATAACAATATACTTTTCTTATGACAAATCTTCTCTTTGTAAATTAAATAAAGGAAACTTTAACGAAAAACTTTCAATATTATTCATTTTTAATGAAAAATTATATTTTTACACTAAAAAATCAATTATGATATTATTCACTTCATCCTTTATTTTATCCTTATCGTTAAAACTTAAAATTTTAATTTTTTTTTATTAATTTTCCTTTAAATAAAACATCGTCCGCAGAAAATAAGTGATTCGAACTTAAAAATAATATGCAAAAAACACATGAAAGGAGGAGTAAACACCAACGGCCCTCGCACGTCGCTGCGTGTGTGGACGCAAAATTTTCCCATTTATTTAACAAACAAACATGGAAGCACAAATTCTACGCAAAATCCTTGAATTTAACCAACAATAACAAAAACATGATTCAGAATCATTCTCTCTTCCCAATTCCGCGTCTCTCTTTTTTTTCATAATTTTTTTGGGGTGTATAAAATCAGAGCCAGAGGAGCTCTCAATAATACATACAAACCAATAAATTTACAATTACAAAAAATAAAAAATAAAAAAATAAAAAAATAATTGAGACTTTGTGGCTCTGCTGCTGCTGCGGAAGAAGGAAGAAGAAAGGCAGGGTCTTGCTCTCGTTGAGCGCTGCCTTCCATTACAATCTGGCTACGGAGAGGTCAGATCTCTGCTTCTGAAATTTATAATCTTTGTGTTCCTTTTTCTTGGTTTCTGATTTTTTGATGATAAAAATGTGTTCTTGTTGTTTGTATTTGACTTGTGGGTTGTTTTCTCTAATGGGTTGTGTTTGATTGCCGGGTTTTCGGAGTTCTGAATGTAGTTTAATCTTTCTGGGCATGAACAATAGAAACAAATAGTGTTTGTCGGCTGCAATGCTTGGTTTTTTCTATTTTCCCATCTTGCTGTCTGAATGAGGCAATTGTTTATCCGTTTCTTTGGAAACGAATTCAGAAAATATCATAATATGTATGTATATGTATACAATACACACACACAGAGATATATATTCAATAGCTTTTCATTGCTTTTGGTGGGTATGTTGGAACAAAAGATGTTTATCACTAACATAAACAATTATGTTGAGTTAAATATGTTAGATTTTAAGGCATGTTGAAGGAAAAGAATGAAGAAGTTCTGTTCAAGTTGAAGGTAGAATATGGATTACTCAGGAAAGAAACTTATCCCGTCGAATCCTAGCAAAATGGTAGGATATCAACACCTTATAATTTATCCCCTCTAATTCCCACTAAACGAAACCGCCACCTTGATTTTTTCTTACTTCAACATACTTTGGATCTTGTGAGTTATTCCATCTAATCCTATCCTATGCATCAATGAGCCTATAATGTGTATAAGAGGAAATGATGGGAGGTAATCGTTTCAAGTAGCAAGCAAGAGATTTCAATCTGTTTTTTGGTCATGGATTCTTAGAAAGTTGTATTTTTCTGTCCCTTGATTTCAAATTACTGAGTTATATATAGTATGTTGTGCATTACTGCACGGGGTGCTAAGTTTCAGTAATATTTTTTTTTCTTGTTATCAGGCCAGTATTTCCGGTGCATGTTCTGGTTGGGGTTCTTCTCCATTTGACGGATATTTTATTTCAGTCTGGCCGCTACTGCAAAATCAATTTCCTCTCGCACCTCTAAAAAGGTGTGGGGTAATAATGAGAGAGTGATTTTGCTTTGTGTTTTAAGGCGATCGAGATCATCACACATCTGGAGATTGTGCCGTGTTTCAGTGGGTTTGTCGCTTGATTATGGCTAATGACATTCGTGGTTGCCCTATCGGAAGCTTGATGGTAGTTTTTCACTGTACTTAGCAAGGTCAGGTTGTTCATACAGGCTTCCAGAGAGTATTGAGCACAATAGTTTGTCGTTGATAGTTTCAGGTGTAGTCAAAGGTAGTTCACGAGTGTTGATGTAGCTCACTAGCTTTTATATTTTGCCAGCAATGGGTAGGTTTTCATGTTTCCAAGCTAACGTCCATCGCCCCAAACCTAAGGTGAGCGGAACAATCATCACATCAGGTCATTGGTGCTTCTGATTTATTCTGATTGGTTTGCTAGTT
This sequence comes from Pyrus x bretschneideri, assembly GCF_019419815.1. Lineage (NCBI taxonomy): Eukaryota > Viridiplantae > Streptophyta > Magnoliopsida > Rosales > Rosaceae > Pyrus > Pyrus x bretschneideri. The sequence goes on along the minus strand of NW_025999424.1, from coordinate 5,824,447 downwards.
CATTCCTTATTCTGATTCCGAGTCTTCTTTTTCAAACAGAAAAGTTTTCAACCTTCTGTCGAAATAATGCATAAAACATTGCAAGCTTCTTCTCCAAATCAAGCTTTGAAGGATTCGCCTGGAAAATCAAGCGTAAACCCATCACAGACAGAAGGAGTTTCTCAAATTAACAGCAGTTTGAAGCATGTATCTTCTCTTGAGGCTGATTGGAAAGCAGGTGATATGGAAAGCAGCTTCATCAAAGAAAATGACAAGAAGGTTACTCAGGCAGGACGGCTTATAAAAAGTAGGTCTCTGGGAAGTGAATTATACCTTGATGGGAGGGCTTCTGCTGACAATGACGCTGGGGACGAGACTGATCAAGGAGTTTCTTCTGATGGTTCTCTTGATCGGAATGGATTGGCGGTACCAGAGGGAAGTAGGGACCGAGGAGAAAGCCCACCTCAACCATCTCAGACAACTCCTGCTTCCGACCTCGGTCAAGTAAGTTCTGAAATTGTCAATAATGAATCAATTTTCTCAATTGGGGAACCATTACAATCAGAAAAGGACGGCCATGAAAACTGTGAGACTCCAACATCTGGAGAGTTTGCTGATGACTCTGCTGACTTCACACCTTGTACTGCAAAAGGGCTTGTTAAATCTTGTTCTTCTGCAAACATTAGTGCTTCTGTTCCAGCTATTGAAGATGGTTCTCCTGTTAATCGTTTAGCAGTGCATTCAAGATCTTCCGAGGACCTGCATGTCTTAGGCATGAGGCGGAAAGGGAATTCAGTACATGAGACTGAAATGCAGGTAAAGCAAGAACACGAAAGAGATGATGTTGTAAGTAAAGCTGAGAACGATAATATTGAAAACTCCATCGATGATGGCTATGATTCTTGTAACTACACTAGTTTTGCAAAGGACTGGATAATGCCAGCTGCAGATGAGGTAAGCACAGAGAAAAACCTCCAAGGAGAATCCTCAGTTCTAAGTTGGGATGAATTGCCGAACAAGGATTTTAAATATAAGCGTATCGAGGAGTGGGTTAATAATCTTCAGCATAGCAGCAGTCCGGTGGAAGAAACGGATGAATTGTCCCAATGTAATGATCAGGTGAAGAGAGAGCCCAATGACTCAAACGGTTTGACTACTGCTAAGGCAGATGGTAAGGTCACTCCTGGCATGGAAGTTGCTAAGCGATATATATCTTCTTTGAGTGCTGCTGCCACCACAGCTCAGCTTGCAAATCATGGATTGGTAGTGATACCGTTCCTTAGTGCTTTTGTAAATCTCAGGGTGCTCAATTTATCAGGAAATTCCATAGGTTTTCCTCTCTGACTCATCTGTTCCATTTGATTCAAATATTTATTATTCTTTCTGTATGCTTCTGTGTTGTGGTGTTTGTGATTATTCTTGGGATTAATTGATTCTGTATTCTAATTAGCTTTCCATTTGCATACATGCTGCAGTAAGGATAACTGCTGGTGCTCTTCCTCGAGGACTCCATATGCTGAATCTTTCAAAAAACAGTGTTTCTACTATTGAAGGTTTGCGTGAACTCACAAGACTTCGTGTACTGGACCTGAGCTACAACAGGATTTTGAGAATCGGACATGGTAGATTGCATATATCGAATACACATTGAAATATTTCCTGGCTTTGTTGATTAATCATGAATAATTCATGTCCTAACTTTTTTTTCTTCCGTTTTGTCTATGTTGAAGGCCTAGCTTCTTGTTCATCTCTAAAGGAATTGTACTTGGCTGGAAACAAGATCAGTGAGGTGGAGGGTCTTCATCGCCTCCTAAAACTGACTGTTCTGGATCTGCGCTTCAACAAAATCTCAACGGCAAAATGTCTTGGTCAACTTGCGGCGAACTACAACTCCTTGCAAGCCATCAGTCTGGAAGGAAACCCAGCTCAGAAGAATGTCGGCGATGACCAATTGAAGAAATACCTGCAAGGACTTCTTCCCCACATGACTTACTACAACCGGCAGCAAATCAAGTCCAGCTCTCTGAAGGATTCTGCAGATCGGTCAGTTCGCTTAGGTATTAGTAACCACCAGTTTGATCGAACCCTTAGACCCGATCACAAGGCTCCGAGGAAGGCTAGTCATGGTGCATCATCTAAAAAGCCATCGACTTCATCAACTCACGGTCATGCAAGTGCATCTGTAGCAACACTGAAAAAGTCTCGGGGTAGACACAGCCACCTCCCTCCGAGCGGAACAAAAGCAACAGCGCATAGTCGGCAGCACTACCTTGATTTGGGAAGCAGAATTATGAACCTCAAGCAGGATCTCTCGATGCGCAGGAGTCGGAGCGAGGGAACAATGGCAGCTATGTGAGGATTTACGTTTCACGCTTTGTACTTTCTATCGGTTCATGCAGTACTTGGTTTTTTGGACCAAAACTTTTGGTTTGTGTGTGGATTTCTACGATTGCATTCTCTCACATTTGAAATTCTATATTTTTGTGTGCTTTCCGAACACCCTTTTATTGAATGGTTGAATTTTCTTTTGCAAGCATTGATATCTTGTTTGTAGCTCAAGTAGTTAATGGTGTCTGCCTATATAGTTGGAAATCGCTGTTCGCGTTTGCCTGTATGGTTAGAGAGATATTTTGTGCCGGAAACATGGTCTGGTATATCAAGTGTCATAATACAAATGGTTTGATACTTCAAAAATAGAAAAAAAAGTCTAATCAATGTACTATGACATTTAGTATCAAGCCGTATTCCTGACATTAAAAAATTTCTCATATGGTTAACGGCGCTCGGCTGTATGGTTAGGGTGCTCACTTGTACCCGAAGTCTTATGTTTGATTCCGTGGTTGTCGGAGTGAAAAAAGTAAATGACTATTACCGTAGCAAGGGTAAAGCTATAAAATCAAACATGCATGTGATTATACAGACTGAGACACACATTCAATTCACCACCAGTTTTCACGGTTTGACAAAGAGAAAATGCAAAGTGAAAAACAATCGAAATTACAAGAGTAGCCATAAACCCATTTAAATTCGCTGCGTAAGCCCTCCAACCTTCAATTTATTTGATTTCTGCAACATGACAAGAGAAAAAGGGGTCAATTTGCAATTTACGATTATTTAGTGTAATTTACAGTTGAGGACAAACGAAATTTACCATGCGCATCATCGTTGTCGTCGGAGGAGCCTTCATTGAAGTCCTCCTGATCCTCCTCCGGCACCGGGTGGAGCTCCACCGGGATATCGGGTTCGCCGCCAGGGCCCAACCCGTCCGAGTCATCAGGATACCTCACGACCACAACTGGACAAACACAGTGGTGAACACAGTAGTCAGTGACGCTGCCGAGCCTGCCGACCTTGGAGGCTCGCTTGGCGGCGCCGAAGCCGCGGCTGCCCATGATGACGACGCTGAGCCGGAGCCTCTCGACTTCCAAGCAGAGCCGCTCCTTCATGTCGTGGTCCTTCACTATGTGGATTTTGAACGGAAATTGCGCCTCCACTAACGGCTGCGCCAGGTCGGCCGCCTTGGTGGTGGTGAAGGCGTCGAAGTCGTCCTCCAATTTCTGCTGCGACTCAGAGGAGGAGACGGCGTCGTTGGGGTCAACGGATCCCCAGTCGGCGCCGTAGAGCACGCTGGTGGGTCGAACGTGGAGGAGGATGACGGTGTCCCCGGGTCGGAGGTAGTTCTGGACGGCCCATCGGACGGCGAAGGCGCTCTCCTCGCTTAAATCAACGGCGATCGCGACCTTGCGGTGGGTCCCATCAGGTGTTGGGGTGATCGTGGTGGCTGGCGGAAAGCCCGGGGAGGAGAGTTGGATGTGTACGGGCGGTGGCGGGTTCATTGTTCGATATTACGATCGAGTACTTGGCGTAGACTTTGGTGCGAGTTTATATTATTGATTGATTGGACGGTTTCGCTGATTCGCAAATATAAATATTGAACTTAACAAACCGTTGCTTTGTGGCTTTGACATTAGCCCTCAAATAGCGGACACATTTAGATTAACTGTTACTAAGGAAATTTTATTTTTTAATACAAGTATTTTACTGCTCGTATAATATCACATGATGTATTATTTCGCGTTCCCGACGCACTAAAAATCTCTCAATAGGCATGATAGACGTTTTAAATTTTATATCCAATAACCAAAAATAGTCAGCCTGTTTGTCAAAGTGTAAGGAAAGGATCCACTCCGGATCTCTTCCATCAAAGTATAATGTAAACCAATGAATAAGAAACCAATTCATCACTTTTGGTTCAATCTTAAATCATGTTTCATAAATAAAATTAAAATCTTAAACCAGGTCTTATCATCCCCTCATCATGTAAGGCTTGCCGAAAATTTATTTAACCTTGACTGCAAGAGTAAATGCTCAAAAGGTTTCTCCGCATTGTAATTTAAGTTTCGATGAAGCATCTTGCATTCCTGAATATCAGCGGTCCAAACAATTAATTCTGCTGCCGCGACGAACTCGCTTTCCAGTATTACGGCTACGTTGAGTAGATGGCGGATCGACTTCTAGAGCAACAAATATTCCTCGGCAGCCGTTGCATCTGAAACGGTGACCAAGGAAATATCTGTCGAAATACTCAAATGGTATCCTGCACTGATCACACTCAGTCCAGAAGGTTTTGCGTTTTGGTCGTGTTGAGTTTTCTGTAACCTCCTCCTCGGCCACCTTTGTTTCACTGATTGCCCCACCTTTCTTATCGTCCATATTCATATCCTGTCTACTCTCTACGTACTGAAAATTAGATGAAAAGAATCGGTTAGTAAAATAAGGATATAGATCATCTGTGTATCTATGACAAACAATTATAATTTGAAAGATGTCGTTGCGATAAGCGCAGTTTGCTTTGTTTGTTGCCACCATTTGTTGTTGTGCTCATCTCCCATGCACTTTGATGTCAATATATTAATAGTAAAATATCTAGCTCATTCGAATTTGATTTCTCTCTTAAATTTTGTCTAATTTATCTCCTAAACCATGGTGTACGCATAACTGTTCTAAAAAATGTCCTAGGCGGCCGTCTAGGTTCTAGGCGTCTTGGAACTGAGGCGATTTTGTGCAAAACGGCTGGAAAAATCGAGGTGGCTCTAGGCGGTTGGGTGGTTTTTTTTTTTGTGAAATTTGTTTGAAGTCTAAGTTCTAATTATACCTTGAAATTTTGTTAATTTTATAGAATAGGTGTGTTGTGTATCAACTTAAATTCCGGGATGCTAAAGATAAGTATCTTACATTACTAAATTTCCTTATTTTCCTCCTATTTTCCATTTTATGTTGTTTTAAATTGTGAATTTGTTGTACATGTGTCATTCTATAATACTCCTCACTATGGTTATATGGCATATATGCTTAATGTGTTTTTAAATTTTGGACTTGTTGGATACTCTTTTTGCATTTTATCATTCTTTTATTATCTTATCCATGGATTTAATACAAGTATAATTTTTTGTAAGTTTCAATATGCACTTATTTACAAGATATACAAGAAATTTACCTAAATCCGCCTAGGCGCTAGCCCGCCACCCGACTAGCGCCTAGCGTTTTTTAGAACCTTACGAATGTATAATAGGATATAATTGTTGGAACCAAATCCGCAAAATCATGATCCCACAATAACCAAATTGAACCAATTACTTTTGATCAGTGCCGGCTTTGAAGGGGAGCAACTTGTGTAATTGCAGAGGCCCCTACCCCGCCCGCCCCACAACTGCAAAAGGGCCCCAAATTTTGGATTTTTTTTTTTCGGTACAAAAGATATTATCTATACGAATGGAGGTGAGGAAGTGGGCTAAGCCTCACAATGACCTAGTAATAATATGATTCGAATTCGCCTTACGCGAAAATCAAACCTAAGACCTCTCACTTATAAGAAAAAATATCATTAGATCGTAGTACTAAGTGGTAGTTAATATATTATTAATCAAATCTAGGATCTAGATTTGATTATTTTGTTTCTTGTTTGGGCAGATAGAATGAAGAGAGATACATAGATTAAGGCCTTAATATAATTTGTTATTGAAGATTAAAGGCTGCCTTTAATTTAGGTATTACCATGATTATTGTTTTTGCAATTTGGATTAGTGTTTCTAGTTTCTACTTTTTTATATTCATCTTTATGTTTTGTTTCATGACTTCTTTTACATGTCCACTAATGATTTTGTAGATTGATCACATAATTTTAGTTACAAAATTTCTTTTAATTATGATACTAATATATGATCATTTTTATTGGTTTAGTATGCTTTTGTGAGATAATGCAATCACGAGCAAAAGAGCCCTTATATAATTTCTACACAGAGCCCTCAAAATCTCAGAAATGTCCCTGCTTATGAGTGGTTTAGTTGAATTGAACTAATGTTTGAGCCATAATTAAATGATAAATCAAACAAACAAGATTGGTTCTTTCCATTGTTTGAGGCCGTAAACAAACCAAACTTCACCAATCCACCCTTCCATCACCAATTTTGCTTCATTAGGTGCCCTTCTTTTCTAACCCCCAAATCTAGCTAAAAATCTCTGAAACTGGGCCCTTTCTAACAAAAAATCTACAAAAGATCTATTAATTAAACATTGAACTTGTCATAACTATCATGGTTATGGAGATAAATAAATATCGACATAAGTGGAGATAAATTATTCAAATTTGTTTGAGTAAAATGTATATCAAACACAACATCTTAACAAAGTTGTATCTACTCACCAAAAACAAAAATATCAAGGTAAGTTGCAGATCTAGGAAATTACTTAGAAGTGAATACCAAATAACAAAAATGTGTGGATCGACGAAATCATTTAGAATTATGCTTCAAAACAAGGAAATTTCATTGAGAATTCTTGGTCCTTGAGATTAATACTTAAACGTTGAAAATGAATCCCTAAATTAATGATTGAAATACGAATAGCACTAAATTTTAGTAAACACAGGTTCATACTTGGATGTAATTACCTTACTGTACGAGCTATGTTGGATGAGGAATTTGAATCACAGAGAGCTTACCAAGGACAGACTTCAATCGCTAGGGTTTTAGTGCGCCTCTTTTCTTTTCCAAATCCTAGAAATCTCAAAAATTCGAAAATCTTATCAGAAAAAGTTCTCACAACCAATTTATTAATATGGACATTGACGGTAGGAAATTATTATTAGCATTCCAAAAATCTCATTTGGCATTCCAAACTTTCTATAATTAGAAAGAAAAATACATTTGTGAGGAGTGTAGAATGAAATTTTTAGAGTGCTAATAACAATTCTCTTGACGGAAATATCGAATTGGAATAAATAAGGAAATCTCAACATATTGAATTAAATCTGTAATGAGGTAACTTTCCTAAACTGAAATTTTGAGGAAATTTCAACGAAGTTTCTCAGGATGCCCATAAATATGGGTGGACAAGACCCGATTTCGTTTGGTCAAGGATTGAACCATTGACCAAACGTCTATTGCCGTTAATGATATTTTTAAAGAGAACTTTAATGAAAAGCTATTGATACTGTTCATTTTAACGAACAACCACATTTTTATACTAAAAAGTCAATCCTGATACTATTTACTTTACCTTTTATTTTGTTCTTACCATTAAAACTCAAAGTTTTCAAATACTTTTCATTAGTTTTCCTTATTTTTATGTAACCACATAAAAGACCAGTTTAATTCAGTTCGATTTACCAAGATTTTTAGTTTGGGTTGGTTGGTTTCAATTTTTATTCCACACTAAGTTTCTAACATTCTTAATTTATAGGTTGAATTGTCAATTAGTCCCTGAATTATCACTTGAGTAAAAATTAGGTCCTTAAACTATTTTTTTCAGAAAAATCAGCCCTTAAATTATAAAAATCTCCCAATTACATCCTTAATATTATATACAAAGCTACTATATTCAATCTTCCGTCAATTTAAGTCATGTTACTAGCATACGATACACATTAGAGGGTAGATTGCCAATTTTTCATAAAGAAATAGTGTATGGAGTTAATTTTAGAGGGTAAATTAGATGTTAGGTTCACAACCTATATGAAATGGTAAGGGCTTATCGGCGAGAGAATGATGGTATTACACTCTAAAATATGTCAAGTGACTTAAGTTGACAAAAAATTGAATAAAATAGCTTTTAGGATAAATTACACAAAACTACCTCAACTACAGGCCGAACCATAATCTCATACCTCATGTTTTAAAAATTACAGCGTCATACCTCATCTTACAAATTTGTTGCAATGTCAAACCTCCGTTAGTTTGTCTATTAATTTTTTTGTTAAATGCTGACGTGACTTGGAATGAGACCCACTCTCTTGTCCCCAAATTCAACCCTGTCCCCAGGCCCAACAGACCCTCTTGCAAATAAAAAAATAAAAAATTGGGTTTTTTTTGGTTCAAAATTCTTTCTTTTTTCTAGGGAGAGAGAAGGAGAATGGTGAAATTTGGAGGATGAAGGTGAAATTTTTCTGGGGAGGAGAGTGGTGAATTTTTTTTTCTCTCAGCCGATTTAAATTTCTGTGAAAGATGAAGGTGAAAGAATGGAGGAAGAAAGAAGAGAGAGAGAGAGAGAGAGAGGAGAGAAAGAAGACATGTGAGAGAGATAGGAGAGAGGGGAGAGAGAGAAAGGGTAGGTTCCACTTGTTTTTACAAAAATATTTAAATAATTTTATCTTTAATTTATTAATATTTTTATCTAATTGAACAAGGGGGTGAGCATTTAACAGAAAATTTAAAAGACAAATTGAAGGATGTTTGACATTGCAACAAATTCGTAAGGTGAGGTATGACATTGTAATTTTAAAACATAAGGTATGAGATTGTGGTTCGACCCATAGTTGAAGTAGTTTTATGTAATTTACCTAGCTTTTAATATAATAGTAGGGATGAAATTAGCAATTTTTAATAAATTTAGAGACTTATTTTACCAAAAACATAATTCAATGACTAATTTTCACTGAGGTGATAGTTCAATAACTAAATCGGCACTTCACCCTAATTTATATACACTTTGCACTCATGTGGTTTGGGTAAAAGTAACAATTTGGTAAGCAACAACCGGATTAGGATTCTCTCCTCTCCTATTCTCATCTCCTTCCTTCCTCTCCTCTCACACTTTGTTTTTTTGTCTTATTGTCTCTATAAAAAAAAATCAATATAAGTTATTAACATAGCTTAATCGTAACCGTTCAAGTAGAAAGGGAGAAAATGGGAGAGAGATTAGGAGGGAAGAGAATCCTTCTCCAACAACAACCACCCTTGATGTTATAAAATGGTACCCTTGATTTTGCACTTACACATGCGCTATATTGGTACCACGTGGATCATAACTTACAAATGGTAAATAATAATTGTTTATGGGAGCATTTTTGCACACCACCATAACTATGGTGTATGTCCATTATACCCCTGATCATTTGTCATGTATCCTTTTACTAAACTCTAGTTAACTTTTACATTAAATGTTTCTTTTTCAATTTTGAAAAAATTAACCAAATTTAAGTTAAAGGGTATGTGATAGATGATTAGGTGTATGGTAAGCATACACCATAGTTTATAGTGGTGAGCAAATATGCTCCCATTGTTGATGCTCAAAAATAATCCACCCTATAATAATTGATCAAAAATAGTTTTCTTGGTATCAATCTTATATGATAAATGAAATGGAGATTCTCTTAAAAGTAGAATTCTTCATGGACTCTGTCACCATATGTTTTTGGCACAATGTTTGGTAATGTTGATACAAGAATTGATATTAAACTGTGTGGTGACAAAGATTCCACATAGAATCTCACCTTGAGAAGATTCCACATAGAATCTCATTTTGAGAGAGTTTCCTTAGAAAATTGTCATATCAAAAAATAATAGTTAATTTGAGTAGACCGAAAGGTTGTTAACTTTTAAAAAATGAAAACTAATAAAAAGACATAAACCAAATTGTTACTGAATTCTAATCACAAGAGTACAAAGTCTAATGAACTCGAATTTCTATTATTAGTCCAAGTCTTTCTGGTCTATACATTCACAACTAAAAATAATAGATTTGTGACTTATTTGAGGAGAATTTCTGTATATGTCACAGCACGTCTCCATTTCATGTAAGTACTAAGTTTATTGGCATTGGAGAACTGAGCTTTCAAGACTCAAGAGAGGCAGCAAAATGCTATTTTCTCATAAAACATCCATATGTTTCGGGCTTGATAAGGAATTTATGGGGCTTGGATGGCCCACGTGTATGAAAGAGAACGTAACTTTTGTCCCACATCGGACAACTTTAGGACTCGGTAAAGCTTTATATGGCTACGCCCTACGGCTGGATTTTATCCTTGCGGATATTTGATAACATTAAAACGATACAGATAAGATTAACATGATTATTATTATTTTTTTATTGACTTACTCTCTTTGATGCGTTTTTCGGTTAGAATCTAATGAGGATTGGCATGACCGTTCGTAAAGATGACATAAATAAATCAAATTTGCTAGTTTTTCTTGATTTTCCTACTCTGTTCAATGCATCTTTCGGTTCGAAAAATTAATGACGATTGACATGACCCTTCGTAACAACATACGAAAATCGAGAGATGTCCAATTTTATTTTTTATGCCTGTTTTCCTTCTCTCTTCAAGGTTTTTTTTCTATTAAAATTTAGGGTAAATTAGTTTTTCTTGTTAAGATTTAGGGTAGATTCAATATAAATTCAATTTTGTGAGCTAATATTAGGAATAGTCTAATTTTTTTTTTTGAACAAACGATATTATCTACATTAAAGAGAAATAGATGGGGCTAACCTCACAATGATTGTAATTCTTTTGTTAAATTTGTGATAAAAGTGAAAAGTAAAAAAAAATTGTAATATCCTAATTACGTTGCATTTAGTCCTATACTTATTTAATATACCTGTGTCATAGAATTTTTTTTGTCGATAATCTACATCTATATCACAAATAAATCGTTTTTAACTACCTATATTATAGACATTTTAGTTGTATTCAATTCTATCTTACATATGGTTTGCTTGAATTTTTTTTAATCCTCTTCTGATATAAGTATGTTATAATTGGACTCAATTTAAAAAAAAAAAAAAAAAAAAAAAGGGGTTTTAGATCTAGATCTAACTGCCTCTAAAATCTATGCACAAGCGTTGAAAGAAAATTTTGTTTTGTCCCAACCACAATGTGGAAAAATAACACATTATTCAAGCTACTGTAACTTGTAAGAGTTAAGGATATTTATCTTCGCACTCGAGATCCGGTGTGCAAATTTCCCCTCTCCAACAGGACTTTGTCCAAAATCTAGCGAACATGACATGAGAAAAATAATAGTCCAATTTCTCAAGTCTTCGCAAATAAGTTGAATATTCTCCTTAATTCTTTCTCAATTTGCAGTCCAATTCTTTTGGTATATGTTACCAGTTGTATATAATATATTGAGTAAGTTGTAGTAATGGTCTCTTAACTAAAAATTCATTACCATTGGTCCCTCAACTCATCAAAAAGTGCAGTTATGATCATTTTCGTCAATTCCGTTAGAACTTCCTCAAAATGAGTCATGTGCAATGAAGGTGAGGTTGAATTAAGGTATGGAAAATCAAATAAGAAAAATTGTATCAATAGTCCCTCAACTTTAACCCAATTAGAGAAATAGTCTCTCAACTTTAACACAATTGGAGCAATGGTTCTTTCAACATAACTCATTTTGACATAATTATAATGAAATTGACGAAAATGGGCATAACTACAAGTTTTTATGAGTTGAGAGATTAATAGTTATGAATTTTTAGTTGAGGGATCATTGTTCCAATTTGGTTAAAATTAAAGGGTCATTGCTACAATTTGCTCTAATATATTTCACTCTTTTACATTATGTTATGAAACATAAATAAAAAATAGAAATGATATACAACCAGTTACACGACAAAATTTCCTGACAAAGTGGGAGCTTGGAGTTGAGCTCCCAACAGAGCTCAACTCCCAGCAGGGACATAACGCAGAAACGGACAGAAAAAGACTCGACCAGCGGTCAAGATGGAAACTTCCAACCAAATCATACGCAAGGCTGATCATCCGTTCGTTGAATGTTGGACCCTTCGTCTCGAGTATATGATCATCCCAACCGAGGTAGGTTTGAACATTTATCACAAACAACAGATTGAACGGCTGAGATTGCTTCTGTGTGGACCCCGTGACGATTGAATCTGCCGAACCGCCAGCCTCACAGTTACGGAGACCTTTAATTTGAATGGAAAAATATTTTCCCTGGAAGAAAGGTTACAACGACAGAAATTAGCATTGAAACAAAAATCAATCAGAGAAAGTGATTTGTGTAGCTTTTTCAACACCTCACCACAATAACAGACAAATCTTAGTGGGGTCCAATTTGATTTCTCTTTTTTACTAGAAAGAGGACGATGGGTGGTAAATTATTGTTATCCATTTATTTCGGTCTGAATGAGGTTAGTTGAGAATTTTACCTTACTGATAACCGAACAGTTCAATTTCTCAATTTTGTTCATCTTATGTTGGTTAGATGGTGGAAACGGTCATGACCCAGGAATTGTTGTTTTTGGTATAAAAATTTGTTCAAACGTATGTAAAGCGTGCTTGTATTTTATATATTACCGTCATAATTATTTTCATGGCCACACCGTATGTTATTTATTTGACGAAGGAATATAACATGATATTAATTATAAATTATTTATTATATTAGTATATTACCTGTGCGAAATTTATTGATGTGTTATCGTTATCTTACCTACGAAATATTAACATCTTTATAAATTTTGTTCTTTATAACGCGATTCACAAAACATTTATATGATTAAAGAATTGTTATACAAATTGACCATTATTGGAGTAAATTCTCAACTAAACAATCCATCATTTTTTGACACTAATATTTTTGCTAGTTTGACACATACCTATAACCAATCTTTGCATTTGAATATTTTATAAAAAAAAAGGGACCAATTAGTGGTTTTGCTAGGGTAATCATCATTTTCGGGACGATAAAGACACACAGAGACATTTCGGCTTCTCTTAGTCACTGTTGTGCGATTCATCAACAACAGAAATCGAACCTAGAACATGCCATGAATAATACGAACCTGAAATTCGGCTACATTCACTGAACCATCCCGTGGTAATTTTTGCATTCAAATATTTGATTTGATAGTTTTTCTCACACAATAGCTTCTAGATAATTATTTAATAAGTTGATTAATAGTTCAATATTCTTAGAAAGTTTTTACTGAAAAATTTGTAAAACAAATAGACCTAGTCAAGTCAATTGCGGCTGACAAAGCTACACATATGATGAAACTCTGTTCACATAGTAACATGGTTTATGCGGTCCAATCCCTCCATTGTTTGGTTGCTTGACCACTTGACCTTAGCTTCTCCAAATCTGGCAAAACTTTACTTGCAGAAAAACATATGGATCCTCAGTGGGATTTGTGGAAAAAAAAACAAAGAAACTCACCTTTGACTTTTAGCCACACGATCATGACTTTTGGCCACTGAAACGATTTAAAACTATTTGGCTTAGAAATCTCTCTCTCAACTTTGTCTGCAAATTTTTCTGAGCAGCCATGGATGCCAAAACCAAGCAAAGATTGGTGCTTTCAGTTCTTTTCTTCTGCTATCTCAAAAGCCATGTCTCCCTTGCAGCCGACTCCATCACCGCAAACCAATCTCTCTCCGGCTACCAAACCATTGTCTCCGCCGCTGGGATTTTCGAGCTCGGTTTCTTCAATCCAGGTAATTCTTCAAACTTCTACATAGGCATGTGGTACACCAAACAAGTGGTATCCGAGAGAACCATAGTTTGGGTGGCAAACAGAGAAAACCCAGTTTCCGATAGATTTTCTTCGGTTTTGAGGATGTCGGATGGTAATTTAGTCCTCTTGAACGAGTCCAAAACCCCCATTTGGTCAACGAATTTAACCTCCTCCTCCGCCACCACTGCACGTCTTTTGGATACCGGAAACCTCGTCTTGAGATCGGGGTCTGGTAATATTACTTCGGAGGCGTTATGGCAAAGCTTTGATCATCCAGCTCACACATGGCTTCCAGGAGGTAGGATTGGGTTTAACACTGTTACCAAACAAACCCAAATTCTTACTTCATGGAAGAGTTCGGAGGATCCTGCACCGGGTCTTTTCTCGCTCGAGTTAGACCCCAACGGAAGCAATGCGTATTTCATACTGTGGAATAGGTCTAGACAGTATTGGACTAGTGGACAATGGGATCCAAAATCAAAGATTTTCAACTTGGTTCCGGAAATGAGGCTCAATTATATATACAACTTCAGCTATTTTACGAATGAAACCGAAAGTTATTTCACCTATTCTGTTTATGATCGTAAGAGAGTATCTCGTTTCGTGATGCATACTTCGGGGCAGATTCAACAGCTGACATGGTTGGAGACTTCCAGGCAATGGAATTTGTTTTGGTCTCAACCAAGAAAGCAATGCGAAGTTTATGATTTGTGTGGTGCATTCGGAAGTTGCAATGAGGTAAGCAACCTCGCCTGTAATTGCTTGAAAGGTTTTGAGCCCAAGTCGAAGAGAGATTGGGATTTGATGGACTACTCTGGTGGGTGTTCGAGAAAAACTCGCCTGTATTGTGAAAATGCTACTAGTGCTAACGGGAAGCCAGACCGGTTTCTTGAACTTCCTAGCATGTCATTGCCTGAAAATAAAGAGTCTGCGGAGGTTGGGAGTATTGCGGAATGTGAATCGTTCTGCCTTAGAAACTGCTCTTGCACTGCTTATGCCTACAACAGAAGTGGATGTTCGGTTTGGAAAGGAGAGCTTTCGGATTTGCAACAACTAACATCAAGTGACGACCAGGGAAGTACTTTATACCTCAAACTTGCAGCATCTGAGTTTAAGAGTTCGAAAAGTAACAAGGGATTGATTGTTGGTGTTGTGGCAGGCTCAACTGCCGGTGTAGCAGTTCTTTTAGGCCTTATTGTGTTTGCAATCTTGAGACGGAGAAAGCGAGTGAAAGGACTGGGAAAAGCAGTAGAGGGTTCGTTGGTGGCATTCGGGTACAGAGATATGCAAGATGCAACGAAGAACTTCTCCGAAAAATTGGGGGGAGGAGGTTTTGGTTCTGTTTTCAAAGGGACATTGCCCGATTCGTCTGTCATAGCAGTGAAGAAGCTTGAAAGTGTTAGCCAAGGGGAGAAGCAATTCAGAACAGAAGTGAGCACAATTGGGACAATCCAGCATGTCAATCTTGTCCGCCTTCGTGGGTTCTGCTCCGAAGGTTCTAAAAGGATGTTGGTGTATGATTACATGCCAAACGGATCTTTGGACTCTCACCTCTTCAACGATAAGGGTCCGGGGGTCTTGGATTGGAAAACAAGGTACCAAATTGCACTTGGGACAGCAAGGGGGTTGGCTTATCTTCACGAGAAGTGCAGAGATTGCATCATACATTGTGACATAAAGCCAGAAAACATTCTCTTAGACGCTGAACTTTGTCCAAAAGTGGCAGACTTTGGCCTTGCAAAGCTTGTTGGAAGAGAGTTTAGCAGGGTCCTGACAACCATGAGAGGGACAAGAGGCTATCTTGCGCCAGAGTGGATTTCAGGCGTGCCGATCACAGTGAAAGCGGATGTGTACAGCTACGGAATGATGCTGTTTGAATTCGTTTCGGGGAGAAGAAACTCGGAGCAATCTGAAGATGGGAAAGTTAGATTCTTCCCAGCTTATGCTGCTAGCCAGATTAGTACTCCAGAAAGTGATGTGTTGAGCCTATTGGATCCGAGTCTCGATGGCAATGCCGACGTAGGAGAGCTCACTAGGGTTTGTAGAGTTTCATGCTGGTGTGTCCAAGATGATGAAGCTCAGAGGCCGTCAATGGGGCAGGTGGTGCAAATCCTCGAGGCAGTTTCCGATGTCAACTTGCCGCCAATTCCGAGAGCTCTTCAATTGTTTGGAGACGACCAGGAGCAGATAGTTTTCTTCACTGAGTCATCCTCGAACCAGAGTTCGCGCCCGCGGAGCAATAACACATCGACTGCTTCCTCTCAGACCAAAAGCAACCCATCTTCAACCATCTCCAAGGGATCTGAAGAGCATCAGTGAGCATTTTGATGTGCCTTTTCTATTTGGTCATTTGGTTTGATCCTAAAGTAATTGTCTGTATTAGTCTCTGTGTGTGTAGATAGCTTCTGATTAGGTATGTTATTGGATTATTATCCAAATTATCCCAATAAGCAATGTGTGTGTGTGTAGATAGCTTCTGGTAATGCTTCATATCAAAATCTTCAAGATAAATTTTGTTTCTGTTTGATTAATTAAAGCTTCATATGCATAAGTGATGGACTGTTAATTTGGAAAACTTTATTTTTCTTTTTCGAACTTGAAAATTTTACTTGAACAGTAAAAGTGATGTGATAACTTTGTTAATCCATCCCAAACAAGAGCGTCAAATGGCATTGTGACATGTGCAAATCATGCATTCTCGCCGACCTGGACAGAAAATAAAGGGTAACTTGATCATCTTACCCAAGTATCCCGCCCAAATTTTTACCTCTTCAATTAGGCTCCACCATCTTTTGACATAGTTGTTTGTGTTGAATGCTGAAGCGAAGATTGAAATCTTAATCGCTCTCATTAGCACAAAATAATTCCCGAATCACCCCCAAATTCCCATATTTCACAACCCTAAACTCCAAATTCTACCCTACCCTCCTTTTCTTACAAATACAAGGTTGTAAATGCAAAGTGTAATGCTAGGGATATCAATTTTTTTAAACCAAATGATGTGTTACTAACAAGAAATAAACACGTTAATCGATACTTAATTAATAATCCAATCATTTATAGCCACATCATTTTGTTTAAACAATTTGCTCTTCCTATCATTATTCAAATGGAAATTTGTGAGATGAATTCATTACTCAATCAAAGTAAAAAAAAAACCTAACAAAACGACCACCCACGTGGCAAACATCCAAAGCCTCGAATGAACAGTGGTACACCCTCGTCACACCATAACGGAAGCAAGCAAGCGGCGCTTAAAGCATAACGAACCGTTAAACCCCCACCAAAAAACCCAACTAATTTTTGCTTTTCAAATTCCTTGTCCACTTCCCATTGCGCGCGCCCTCTGCTTTTTCTCTCAGGTACTTTCTCTGCAGCTTTTTCTTTTATTTCCTTTTTCCTTACGAACTTAATTTCCCAGAAAATAGTTTCCCTTCAATATTCCTAGCTCTTGTTGCATTTCTCCGTTTACTTTCTGTGAATTTTTCTGCAAAAGATTGGAATTTTCTTCACAATTAGACAACATTAAGATTTGGGTTTTCTGGGTTTCTTCGATTGAGATTGAATTTCTGTGTGCTAGTTTCTTGAAATTCCTTTTCTTCTTTTTGTGTGTTTTCCCTCTAAAGATTATGAACGAGAAATGATGGTGGACCAAAAAGGGGGAAATTTTGAACCTAATTCTGTACCTTTATGTACGGACGTTCCTGATGGGATGATTTCTGAGAAGAAGAAGAAGAAGAAGAAAAAGAAAAAGAATAAGAAGAAAGGAAAGATCTGTGATGGGGTTTCGGACCAGACCCAGGATTTATCGTCAGTTGGTGTGCGGGATTCTTGTAATTCTTCAAAGATGAGCAATTGTGGGTTTGATGATGGAAGCAGTAGTAGTTTTGTTGAGGTTGAAGTTAAAGATTCGAAAGGCGGTGTTTCTGAAGGTACCGAGACTGGAACCGGGAGAGCCTGCGGTAAAAATGGAAAGGAAAACAGATGTTTAGGTCACAATTGGAAGATGAAGCGGGAAGCACGAAAGAATTGGGTGAAGGAACTAGGTTACAGATATGGAGTAAAACATGTTCATCCGCCGCAGAATCAGGTATGGGTTGAGCATGATTCATTTTCTGGAGATGTGTTGTTGCCTAGCAACAATGCTGCTTATGGGTTTAAGGGGATGGCACACGAACAGTCATCTATGCATCGGAGAATTCCGCCAAGAGCATTTGTAGGGGATGAATCATCACAATGGGTTTTTTCTCAGCAGAGGTTGAATGGGAGTTTTCATAGATGTGTCTCACAACCAAGTAAATTTCAAGGTGCCGAAAATGATTGGGAAACATCAACTAATTTGTATAGGCGTGAGAATTTCAATGGGAAAAAAGAGTATTCACAGGTTCCTTTTGGTATGTACCATTACCAGACTAGAGACACTGCAAGAAGAACGTTTTACCATGCTCATCATGTTCCCAGTCATGGTTTTCGACCATACAAACTCGGGAAGAATCCAATCATGGAGCATAATTTTGGTAGGTGTTCGTATGCTTCTTTGGACAGTATGCCATACTCACAGTTCAGATATCACAGTGATCAAAAGTTTAGGAAAGCTGCTAATTCTGGACCAAGTTCTCATCAATGGAAACCTGTTGGTACAAAAGATTCCAGGCGAAATGAGGGGATTGGCTCTGCTGGAACTTGCGATGCTTTAAACCTTAGCTTACCAGTTTTAAGTAAGGAGTTGAGCGATAACCATCAGGAAGGAGGTCAAATTCCTTTCCCTTCATCTGATACAAGATGCGCAGACTCAATATCTAGCCATCAATTGCCTTCAGACTCTTATCAGTGCCCAAAATTCTATAAGTCCGCTGCTGAAATAGAGAATCAGAACATTGAAAGTAACGGTTATGAAGCAAATGGTAGAAGACCAAGGGCCACCGACGAGTTCCTGATTGGCTCACAAATGGCAGTGGAAGGTCTAAATGCTTCTTACAGAATGCAATTAGCATCTGAGCTTGTTCAGCTTACAATGGGATGTCCCCTTGCAGAGTTTGAAAGATTCATCCACTGTGCTGCTCCTGTTATTGCATCTTCATATGTGCATAAAAAATGTTCTATTTACTTGGATGATCAGATGTCTCATGGTTTCCTGTGCAAGCACCAGATACCGAATTTATCACTTTCCACTGTTTGGAACTGGTATGAGAAACCAGGGAACTACGGAATGGATGTCAAGGCAGATGATTCAAAAAACCTCGATAGTTCAATGCCATTCCATGCTTATTTTGTTCCTTACCTTTCCGCTGTTCAGTTGTTTCAACCCCAAAACTCTTGTTCCAAAACATTGAATGCAACACACTCTTCAAAAGCAACTGAGCTCAACCATCTTCAGGCAGGGACAGAGAAACATGATGGAAGTGTCCCTTTGACTCTAGATTGTTCACCTGATTCAGAGCTCATATTTGAATTTTTTGAGTCTGAGCAGCCATATCAGCGAAAGCCTTTCTACAATAAGTATGTTCTTGCCACTCTTATACTAAGATATCTTGCCTTTCTACAATAAGTATGTTCTTGCCACTCTCGTCTTTTCTTATTGTTCTATTCATCTTGCAGCGGAAAATTTTCTAGAAATAGTAATCAAAATTGGATTGATTGTTAACAATATTTGTTTACTTCTCTAGCTGTTCGGTTTCTTTACACATTATTAAATTGCTGTGGAACCTAGTTTTTTACTTGAGAATGAGGGATAGAAACTTCCAAATAGATATTGAAATGGACCATGAACTCCAAATGATTATTTCATTTGAAACAATATGGTTGATCCATGTTTGAAACAATGATGAAAGTGCAAAAAGAACTCCAAATGATTATTTCAACTACATTGGTTCCTAATTTAATGTCTTGTTTTGAACTTCTGAGTATTCCTCACTTCTCGTATTTGCATGCTTGTAATTTTGATTTTGAGATACATGTCACTGGTTACTAGTTTTGATGTACCTGATTTCTAATTGATTGCAGAGTTTTGGAGCTAACTGATGTTGGAACTTCTAATCATCACATATTTGGTGACCCGTCAAAGCTAGATTGTCTGAATTTGCACGATTTACATCCTGCATCTTGGTGAGAATCAATTTTGCTATTCGATTTATGTGGCTTGCTACTGATTCTTAGCATGTTTAAGAATGTTGGGTTAATGTGGCTTTCAGGTTTTCGGTGGCCTGGTATCCTATATATCGAATTCCAGAAGGCAACCTACGTGCTACATTCTTGACTTACCATTCACTTGGACATTTTGTACAGAGGCCTATTTCAGTTGATCCTGCCAATAAGTACACAAGTCGCATCGTCTGCCCTGTGTTAGGATTGCAAAGCTACAACGCACATGTAAGAAATCAATACTCTTTGTCTTTCATGCTCCTTGATTTCAGTCAAGATCACTCTTTCTGTGCAACACTTAATCACTGAAAGGGTTGGAAGCAATAATAAGACATCAACAATTGAAACTGACGGAGCATAAAACCACGCTCCATGACAGTTTGGAAGTGTCGGGAAACACTATATGCTGGCTAACTGTGACAATGATATCACAAGTTTTGAACAAGTCCTATTCTGCATACTGCTATAATGCTTTGAACAATGGTTACTTGTTGATATAGGCTCGCTTAGAAACTTATTGTGGATATTCTTCTTGTAGGGTGAATGCTGGTTTGAACCCAAAACACCTTCCGTACATTCTTCAAACGAATCTACTTCTAACAGTGTAGAAATTCTCAAAGAAAGGCTCAGAACGTTGGAGGATAATGCATTACGTTTTGGTAGAGGCTGCGTTTACAAGGATCACGTCATGGTTTCCAACAGGCAGCCAGATTACAAGTTCTTCAGTTCTCGAAAAACACATTATAAATAGTTACATACGAATGATACCATCTATTTCTGGTTTTGTGAATTTGAGTTTGCCTGCATAGCGAAGATTTGTAAAGGGAAGAAGATTTGTAAATGGATAAAGATCTGTAAAGGGTAAAGCGTAAAGGAAAGGAAGTGTACTCCTGTACTTCGGCGCCTTGGTTTGGTTGATAACAAAGTGAAAGTGATTTAGTGATGCTCCTTTTTTTAACATTTTGATCTTATAATGTATATTTCTTCGTATCTATCTTTCTTATTATGTAACTTGGTGATTCCATGACGAAAGAATTAAAAGAGATATGAAACCGAAGATAACTAAGAATCTCTTCCCACAAGAGAGGGTTCGTCACCATAGCTTGCTTTTGACACAAAAACCCTGAACTAAATATCAGGAAACATGTGAAATTCCAAGGCTGCAAAACGAAGAGTTGGGTACCTTTTTGTATCATCATTATTGTCGTTGGTGCCCTCTTTTTATGGTCTGTACTTAGATCCAGTCATCCCTTATGACTTGTATACCGTTAAGAAACTGCCAGAAGGCAGAGTTGCAGTGCCTTAATGGCTAATTAAGTTTGAGAATGACTTGTATGTTACGGATATATTAATACAGTGACATTTCATACTAATAATAAATGAACATATGTTAGTTTTGCCCTACATATATTAATAATAAAGAACATCATCATAAAGGTATACCTGTGAGCGGCCCCAATTCAACAAGGTTCTTCGCTTTGTGAGGATCGGGTGGGGATTCGGAGGAACATCTGTCATACGCAGTCGTACTTTTACTTTGCAAAGAGCCTGCTTCGACGACTCAAACTTTTGACCTTTCAATCACAAAAAAATAATTTCTCTATTGCGCCAAAACTTGCTCTCATAGTCATAACGGTGTACTTATAACATGAAAATTCCTCTTCAAACTTGTTGGATGCAAAAAACGGAATATGTGTGATTTATGGGGTTTTTATTAAGTGAATGGCCCAACACTTTTCTTTTTCTCTAGCTTTTGCAATGAATAAGTTGATAAATGTCCCTTTCTTTCTGATCTTCCTTTTACACTTGAAAGACAGAAAAACTTTAATTAAATTCCTGCCTAGCCACTTGATCTTTTATTAATCAAAGTAGATAAAAAGAGCAAAAGACAAACCTTTTTGCTTGGATTTGATTTAATTAAAGAAAGAGGAGGAAGGAAAAACCAATACTTCTTCTCAGAAAATCATATATGGTACCTTGTACTCTACCTTCTTCTATAAAAAAAAATCTGATTATATCATTGATTTGATATAATTATGTGTATTATCTTATCATATAATTTGCTTGATGAGAAAAAATAAGCACATATAAGTATACAATTGGTGACCCTTAAGAATCTCTCATTCTCTACTATTGATAAGTTATATAATTCAGTTAGATTAGCCACTTAAACTACGGTCTAGTGTTATTCCTCTTCACTAGTAAGTGAGAGGTCTTAAGTTTGATTCTCGTCAAAACTGAATTTGAACCACATTATTAATATAGGAAAGTTAATGAATTTATTTTGTCGAATGTTGAATTTGTTGTATGCATTACTTATCACATAAAGTGTAGTAAAAAAGTGACCTTTTATTTTACTTTAACAATAGAGTATCTCCAAACGAGACGTCAAAATGTTTGAATTTGCTGTATACATCACTTGTCACAACATAAAGTATAGTAAAAAAGTGATCTTTCATTTTACTTCAACACTAGAATATCTCCAAACAAGACATCAAAATGTCTAAATCAGTAATAACAGTTAAAAAAAGCAGCAACAACGTTTTCCAATCGAAAAACCAAGCCTAATGTGGGATGATATGGATTGACAGCTCTCACCCTTAATACCAAAATACAGCTTAAAAAAAAATTGATCGATTATTAAATTCATTTTATTAATTTATTATCGTTTAAAACATTTAGTATAATAATTTAATGTAATAAAATAATAATTTAATTTGACATATTGAGTAGCAAGCAAAACTTAAATGATATCAAACTACCATAATTTTATGCTTAAAATTTAATATCTCATTTGAAGATGCTTTTAAACCCTTTACAGGTAACAATTACTTCAACTATCTGCAATCCACGTGGCAAACAACCCATTTAATATATTGGACAACAATATTATGACAAGCTCAGTAATCTTATGACAAAAGAAGTTTCTGAATCTGACCATCTTCATGGATTTTGGTAGGTAGTAAAGAATTGGATCCCTTCCTTTAATGCTATTTAAACTTTGAGATCTTTCGATATTATTGATAAGATCAGTATCAATTGCGTGGTTTAAATCCAGAAGGCTTTGGCTATAAAGCCAAGAGGACAAACTGTAGAAAGCAGTAACAAAAAAGGACATGTAACCATGTGCGAAATGTTGCCAAAAATGATAAAATTTAGGTCTGTTTAAGCCAATGTAGATGTAAATTTTCATCGTCTTTTTCTTTGATAAAAATACATTTGCAAAATAATAACATCTTCGATTAAGGCTAAAAGCCTCACGCATGCCCATGATGAATTGGGAGGGGGTGGGAGTTTGGCCGAAGAATCTCCAATTCCAAAGTTAATATTATGAGAAGAAAGTATTTTTAGGAGTTTGTGGGTAACAAATGGTTTAACATTTTAGTGGGATAAGTGGGGTATTTATAGGAGGGTGGCCGGCCATTAGGGTTGGGAGTGGCCAACCATTTATGGTGATTTTTAGTGGAGTAATTCAAGATATTATATGAAATAATATTTTGAAATTACTATAGCAATTATTCTAAATTGAATAAGGGATTTTAGGAGTTACCTTATCGAATGAAATCAATGAGGAAATGATAGTGGTTTGAATAAATTCTATAATAATCACATTTGACTATTTCAAGGATGGAGGGAATCTTGAGTCGTTATTGTATGTTGCACGTGCGTGAAAATTCTGGTGTGCGTCGTCCATCTAACTTCTTGTCAAAAAATCCACGTAACAACTCTATAATTTTTGGAAATATTTTTTGGCTCCATAGTCACTGTTTTAAAAATTCCCGCCTAGAGTCGCCTAGGCGTTAGGCGACTGACCACCGTCTTAATTAATCCTAGGCGTTTGAAAATTAAAAAAGAGTGCCTAGACCTGCTTAGGTGCCCGCCTCAACCGCTTAGGGGTTTGCCTTAACAGCTTAAGGGCCCGCCTATTCAGCCCAGACCCGCCTAGGTCGCGACTTTCACTTAGATAGATAGTAGATAACTTTCATTTTATATTTTATTTTTTCCAATAAGTTATAAGAAACTTGTTAAATACATAGATGAACACAAATTATTTGCTTGTTTCCCATGTTTTCATTATGTTCCAATACTTTATAATCAGTAATTGCATTCTATTTTACAGTGTATGTATCCTAATGAAATTGTGTCTTTTTAAAGTATAAGCAGATACTTATTTATACGACTCATAATAAATTTACTCAAATCTACCTAGTCCACCTAGACCCCCACCTAATCCACCTAAGCCCCCGCTTAGACCACCTAAACCTCCGCCTAATTCACCTAATCACGCTTAGACGCTAAGCACCAACCCGCCACCGACTAGTGCTTAGCGCCATGTAGAAACTTCATTTAAGCACATTATATGCCTAAAGCACCAACCCATTGAACAAAAACAGATAGTGCATTGATTTCTAAGATGCTTTGGAAGCTCCTCAATAAACAAGGTAGTGAAATTAGGAGAAAAAAAGGCTGTCTTTAATAAATAAATACAGATGTCAAAAAAAAAAATATAAATAAATAAATAAAGATGTGCAACGTGCATCAGCATCAATTGCAGTTTATGCGCACGTTCTTATAAAATTTTAGAGGTGTGGTATCCAGATACAATTTTTTTTTTACTTTTTAACTTTTGGTATGTAGTTGGATCAAATAAATTAAAAAAATTAAAAAACAAAAATTAACAAAAATGCGTGAAAAATAAAAATAAATTTGCGAATAGTACCAGCCAAAATTTTACTGCTCAAATTTACATTGTCAAAACTACCACATCATGATATGATGTGCCAGATTTTACAAGCATTGGATGTTTATAAAATTTGATTAAATAATGACTAATGACACTATAGGGAGGTTGAAAGAAGAGACATGGATCCTCTCTTGAGCTCAAGATGGGGATCTTCCTAATCAGCCTGTATGGGCCGTTCAAACTTAATCCAACGGTTGAAATTATTATAATTTTTAGAGGGTCCTCCTGTGTGGAGCTGTTGGATTAAATTTGAACGGTCCAGATGGGCTGGTTAGGAGGATCCCCATCTTGAGCTCAGGAGAGGATCCTCTTCCTAAAAGAAAAACTGGGGGTGATTATGCCTTATCACTAGAGATATATTACGTGATGAATGAGACACTCACGAGCAAGGACATACAAGCAGAGTAAAAAACAGTCCATGTCTTTTGATATATCTTCTGTTACAACCAAGATTTCCAACAATTTAACACAAACACACGCTTCCGATTTCCTATCAGACAACTCTCACAAAAAGTATGAGATTTCATGTATTTTGATTCCATGTTCATTTCCGATATGAGATCTATCATAATATCAGAAAATCCTACCAAAATTAGTCATATTTTTTAGTTTATGCACTAGTTCTTATTAAGTTTTACTCCTCAAATCAAAATCGCCAAAATGACCATATCATGATAAGGTGTGCCAAATCTCATAAGCACACTTCTCACAAAGCATGTAATCCCATGGGCGAGACCCTCTCACATTGAGGTCAATAAATACGCGCCAAGAGGGAGCGAAAGTAAAGCAAGAGAAATTCATTGATTGCGTACTGAATATAAATTCATATTTTTTTATATATAACTGGTTACAACCAAGATATTCTTCAACACGAATACCGCTTCCAATTTTCTGTGGCATGGCTAGTCTGCATTATACATATACATATACATATACATATACATATACATATACATATATATATATATATATATATATATATATATATATATATATAACTTAACCACATAAAACTCACAGGTCTCAAGAAAACAGGCAAAACAGAGAAGTAAATGTAAATGCAGAATGTTCTGTGTTTTCTCCTCAGTGTACCACAAGTAACCTACACAATTAAAATCTTGATGTCCCTTCCAACCACAGAAGCTGCATCAAACACGAAACAGAGAATTTTCACGTCAAAAACTTAATGCCCCCTCTCTGTCTGGTGGTCGTGGTGGTTCATCCTATCAATAAACCCTTCCATAATTACCCTCTTGTTATTATCCCTACACTCCGCCTCCGACCACCTCCTCACATATTCCGGCGAGATTGTAATCGAACTCTGCCACGGAAAAAAGTAGAGCCAAATTGATGAGGCAAGGATTGCAATCGCCTTGCCCCAAAATACCGTCACTGCAAGGCTGATGAGAAGAAAATATGTTCCAGAGTTGAAACAGTAGGACCCCACTTTCGTGTTCTTCGGTTTCGCGGCGGGGTTGTGAGGATTCCCGAGGCTCTGTTTCGTCGGGTCCAAGAGAGTTTTGGACAACCTTTCGGATTCTGAAACCGAACTCGAAGAAGATAGTGCGGATGATGATGAACTGGAAGAACGAGAATGTAACGACATCTCAGAATTTGGCTTTGTTTCTTCAATTTTTTTCACCGACTCATCGCCTCCCAAATTCAGGGACGCCTCATTTCTGAACGAAAAACACCGCTTTGATCCGAACGAGTACTGCCGGCAAACTTTCCGATCACGAGCTGTCTTGGCCTGCAAAATACCAAAAAACCATTGTTAAAATCGAAAAACAAAAACAACCCAAAATCTATAATCCAACAAAGATTAAGGATTTCGGAACACCGACCAAGATTGTTTCGAACACCACGGCTTTCACCGCCTTGGAAAAAGTTTTGTTCGGACGAGGAGGCATATTCGAGTTCACAGAATCTGCCGGAGAAGAACACCCTCTGTCCAGAGACATTGTTTTCATCAGCGGAGCTGCCTTCTTGTCCTCCCTGGATTCAACAGTTCGGACCTGTCTCCTCCAGGAAGCTTTGGTCTCGAGCACCATGTCCACGTCCACCGGTCGGAAACAGTGCAGAAATTTGGGTTTTGACTTCGAAACGTTTTTCTTCATTATGTCCGTTACCAACAACAAAAAGAAACGCCTAAACGGGCTTGTCTAAGATGGGATAATTAATGGGGTGAAGGTTTTGGTCAAAACAAGGAAAGAGCAAGAAGGGAAACAGAGACAATCTATTTTCATTTGGGAGTTTAGGGGGTTGGAGGCCGGCATTGGTGTCTTGTTCATTTACTAGACAACGAGTGATCCGTTGGAAGTTGAGACTTTGGGAGTTATGTCCGGGGGAGCAGGATTTTCTCTCCTCTTTTTTTTCTTTCTTTTCATTTTTCTCTTATTTGAACAATCACGGTTAAAACACGTTAATATTTTATATTAAATTTTTATAGCAAAAAAAAGATAAAATAAGAGAATATGAAAGGAATGGATGGAAAGGGATGGAAAGAGAAGAAGGGAGAATCCTAGTTCATGTACTAGGGTGCGCGCGGGTGTTTTATGCTTATCTTGTTTTCTCTCTCTTAACTAAAGTGTACCATGTGGAGTTTATTTATCAAATCATTGTAAAAATGCTAAAGGCAATCCAAAAAAGTTGAAAACTTTTATCATGTAGATGATTTATATATGTTATGTTAGTCATCCAATATTTTGTCTTTTGGATTGTGATACGACATATGAAGAGATATGTTGAGAATACATCGTATAGAAAAATAAAAAATAAGTCTTGCATTAAATGTTAACAAGACCCGAACATGTTCACCTATTGCCAATTAATTTTGAATTGATTGTTAATTATTGTGAGAGGAAACGTTTTAACTAGGAAAAATTAGGTGTCCATTCCTATTTTTCCTGCTCCATTGATTAAAACCTTATTCCTTTTCAAAATTTGATCAAAATTCTTAGATTTTAATAAATGTCATTAATTATGTCAATAATAATTTTTTTTGTTTTGCTTTTAAATATATTCATTTAGTGTTAGAAACGTTACATTTGGTATATTTATATTTATGGCTGAATTTTTTATTATATATTTTTATATTTAGTTTGTACCCATTTTTATTTTGCAAGCCTTTTTTTAAGTTGTACCAATTTTTAATGACATAATTGTGTGTGTGTGTGTGTGTTGGGGGAGGGGGGGGTAAAAAAAAAGTTGTACCAATTTTCTTTTCAGCTTTAATTTGTACCCATATATTAAGTCATTTTTGTGCCCATATTTTTTAAACTTTTATTTGTATTTGTACCCATATTTTTTAATTTATTTGTACCCATTTTTTATTTTGCTAAATGTACCCATGCTAATTATATGTATTTATTTTTATGTATTAAACTATATTAATAGTTATTTTTTAAAATATGTTAATAATTATGTGGGCACATTACTTTTTTGTTATAATTTTTGTGAAGAACAATATTGTCACATCTCGGCCAGGGGCAGATCACTTCCTGGGCCCGCTCCACCACCGTAGCACGAAATTGTCCGCTTTGGGCTTACCATTCCCTCACGGTGTAGGAACTCTGAAGTCAATGAGCTCCCAAAAGGCCTCGTGCTAGGTAGAGATGAGAATATACATATAAGGATCGCTTCCCTGGACGATGTGGGATGTCACAAATATTACACTTAATTTGATTTTTATGTATTTATTATATTTTAAAATATTATTTGAATTTCATAATTTGTGGGACATTAAATTCATAAATGCATGAGTTAAATCTCTTATATGAAACTAAGGATCTCGATCAAAATATTTAAACAAACAAGATTTCAGTTCAACAATTTAGTTGATTAAGAATCGGAACCAAAATAATCCTTTTAACTACATTTGCTTTAGGACCTTTTCAGCACGGGAGACAAGTTTAGGGTTACAAGTTATATAATACTTATTTATTTTTGGGAGGGGAGGAGATTAATGGGTTATCAATTTAATTGAGTTGGTTGGTGTGGTTGAGACTTATGGTTTGAGTGTTTGACATAGTGGCAAGCAAATGGCCGTCCATTTAATTTGATTGGAGAGATTTTTTACTCTTAGCACATTAGGTGGGGCAAATAATTAATAAGAATTTGACAAGTTTGATTGTCTTTTAGCATTTTCTTTCTGTTTTAGCTTCCTTTTGTGATACTAAGTATATTGAATGCTTAAGAAGTTGAGTATTTTTTTTTTTACTCTAATTATATTGTTACCGAATAGAGATATTGATCTTGACATTACATGATCCATTTTACTGACTTTAAAACGTTGTGCTTTGACCAAAATAGAAAAACAAAACAATCTAAGTTGGCTTATAACATGTCGATACAAAGAAAAGCTAGCAAGAGCAATTGCTCAAGCCTACAGTCTACGGTCCATGCCAATATTATCATTTTTATGTGTTTATATTGGTACAAGTACTTCTATGAATCTATATATTGAGAATTAACAAGTAAATGGAAAGAAATTGGCCATAATGAAGTATTCAAATGTCTTTCATGTCTTGCTTATCATGGTAATCTTTTCTTAGTACACAAGAGGTGAAGATGAGTACTTTTACCAGTGTGGTGAGTACATCGGTAAGTTAAAGACAAGGAAAAAAAAACAAGATTCAAACTTGAGACTAGGAAGACATTCACACTATCATGGGCAACTGGATTAACTAACGTTTGTGTTATCATTCTTTCTCCTAGTCCTAAAGCGGTTGTTGACCTACCGGTTAGTAAGTTAATACATAGGTAATCACTTGTTTAGGCATATTTTACAATATTTTTCATAATCTAAATCAACCATATTTAAGGTTATAACTAAAAGATCATCCTTACAAACTTTAACTAAAATCAGAAGACGTTTAGTTCCCTAATTGGGAGTTTAGAAGTAGATGAACATAATGTTGTTGATAAACTGTGAAATGTTTATAATAATGATTAAGGGGCTGGAGATTTCTGCTTTGAGTGAATTTTTGCAAGAATGATTTATGAATAAGGACATAAAAAATGAACGATTCAAATCAATGAGATTACTTTGTGGTGTAGGCCCAAAAATTAGTTAGCACCATATTAAGTTATTAAATAGTTAGCTATTGACCGATTCTATTCAATTAATCAATAAATTGATTAACTAATCAAAGTTTGGGTATAGATCAATGGCCCAACAAATTAAGGAAAGAAACAAGGAATGACCCTTAGGCCAAGAAACTCAAAGCCCCCAATTGTCATCTGGATTTTGTAGCCCGGATCCACGCAAGCATTTCCTGACCTAGCCCAACTGACTAGAAATTTAGGTTAGGACATTATAGATACAAAAAATGGAACTTTAAATGCTCCTGATACTTAAATACTTTGACGAAAAACCACATTTTTACACTAAAAAGTCAATCCTGGTACTATTCACTTGACCTTTTATTTTGTCCTTATAGTTAAAACTCAAAATTTTCAAGTTATTTTCGTTAGTTTTCCTTTAAAAAAAAAAAAAAAAAAAAAAAAAAAAAGACTTCGGCTCAAGACTAAATTCCATCAGCACTGACTGGTGTTCGTAAGAATTAGAAGAGTTGGAGTCAAGTTTCCCCACAATTAAACGCGCAAAGTATCACCATCGTTTAAATAAATTAATTACTGAGTTTAATTGAATATACATGCATGCATTAAGCTTGGATTACTGAAGTCGTTTTTCTTAAAGTATTGGAGTCAAGTCTGATCGTCTGCAGAATTTTTCTGGCAAAAAAATAACATAATGCTCGACTTTGACTTAGTCCGATAACACTATAGATAATCAAACGCGTACATAGGGTTGACCTTGCTTCAGTGTTGAAATACCAAAAGGATTTTCTTACCACTGCAGAAGTTCCAGAAAATAAAAAAATGGTTTGGTTAGATGCAGTGCACGTACAAGAGTACAAGAGGAGAAGTTTCTGCCTCCCAGGTGAATCTTACATAAACTATATCATATATAGTCACAAGCATTCTTAATTACGACCGATTTGGATGGAGTGTGATTTCAAATGTAATGATTTAAAACTTGTTTGCTTATCCATATTAATATATGATAGGGTTTGAATAAGAAGGAATATGGATAAAACAACTGGATTTCGAATTATTCATATAGCTAGTAATTTAAATTCATTAATTCCATATGTACACCATCCAATTATAAACAAATGCATTCAATCGAATATCTTTTTTTTTTTTTTTTTTTTTAATTTTTAGAAAATTTAACTTATTGTCAAATACAAATTCTTATTTTCGTTTGCATGACGGCGTGTGTTCAAACTCCGGTGGCTAATCTAACATTTAACTTACTAACGCTATCACTCGAATAAAAAAAAAAAAAAACTTATTTTCAAATATCCAAAGGGAGCCTTGCACGGTACACGGATAATTACATAACTAGCATATGGGCACACACAAAGTGTGTGAGAAAATTTTTTATTTTTGTTTTGAAATAGAAGGAGAGAGGAAGAGAGTGATAGAGAATGTGGGAGTGAGAATTTTTTTTTTAATTTTATTATTTAATTTTATTGATTTATTATTTAATTTTAATTAGAGATATGTTATAATTACATAAAGGTGAGGCTTTGAAAAAAAAAACACAATTTGGTTGTGTGAAATTACATTTCTGCCCCATATTTCTTATTCATGTTCTGTTTTAATAAGATTTTGGTTGACAATGATTGTTTTATTAATTAGTAGAGATAATTCATAGTGGCTAATGAAATTAAAATGTTGAAGAAAATTATTTTAGAGAAACTTTGATTTCGCTCTCTGATTGACTAAAATCTTAGATTGAAACTTTATTTATATTTTTTGCCAAAAAATTGGAACTTTATTAGTTTGAATACTTTTATTGAAGGACAAAATGTTAAATATTAGTATTAATTAAAAAAGGGAATTGTTATTAGCACTCCAAAAATCTCATTCTGCAGTCCAAACTTTTTATATTAGAAAAGAAAAATACATTTTGAGTGCAAATAATACTTCCCTTAAAAAATTTAATAACAAAATTATTAAATCTTTCCTAAAATCATGCAAAGATGAATACCAAATAGGAATTTTATTTGTTTCCTCGAATTGGTGTGAAATCTGATGAAATTTTATATTTTATCAAAATTAAATGTTTTATTTTTATTTTTAAATATTGGTACGTTATAAATTGAAAAAGGGTACATTTAGTTATAAAATATAGTCACATTATAAATAGCAAAAATGAATATATTTTTCATTAAGAAAATGAATACATTTACATAAAAAATTGGTACATTTTACATATATATAACAAAGTTGTACATTTTTTGTATAAAAAATGGGTACGTTATAAATAAATTATGGGTACAAATGAAAGGTTAAAAAAAGTTATGGGTACATTTTACGAATGAAAATTATAAAAATATGGGCACGGAAAAAATTAAATGGTTGCAAATTAAAACTAAAAAGAAAAATGGCACATATAAAAAAATGGGTGCAAATTAAAAATACAAACGTATGACACAAAATTTAGCCATAAATACAAGTATATCAAATGTAATGTTTTAACACTAAATGTGTGACAACCTGTTCCAAATTTTACGTTTTTATTTTATTTTAAAAGCGTGAATTTATGAAATTGCCCTAGAGGTAAGGACTTTGACTTCTGTCGACCATCGACTTGTGAGATGTGGGACTTATTCTTTTAGCATATCCTCGTAGTACTCGTTGGTACGAATGTATAGGCGAAAGCCGTTTGCGAGTCCGGATTATAACGGTATAGTTATGGACGTTCGAAATTGGTTATTCAAGGTTTAGCGTTAATTAAATTAAATCCCCAATCAGAAATTGGTTATTCAAGGTGAAGGCCAATCAGAAATGGAGAAAAGGGAAAAAAAAAAAAAAAAAAAAAAAAAAGAAAGAAAGAAGAAGAGATTGGGCGAGTTGCCTAATCGGGAAAGAGGGGAGAAGAGAGATGAGGACACTGACCAACCAGAGGAGAGAACAGAAGGGAAAGGAGGGAGAAAGAGAAGGAGGGGAAGTCGGGTTCCTTGACCCGCAACCCGTTTTCAACCCGGTTGGCAATACCTCCATTTTCGACGATTTTCACCCATTTTTCCGACGAATTGCTTTCATAAACCTCTTGAGAACTCTTCCATAACCTTCCCTCTATCCATTCCATCTCAAATTTGGAGAGATTTGCCCTTGAAAATAGAGAAATTCGCAAGAAGGGGGAGCGGCGGTTTTGGCTTCAAATCACCCAATCCCGAAGCAATTTCTTTCAATTTCTACCACCCATAGCATCCTCTTGAGGCCTAGAACAAAGCCTAAGCAATGGTTGGGACGACGGAGTTGTTTTGGAGTCGGATTGAACACACCCACAACCTAGGGTTCCGCACGGTTTTGGTGAAATTGAGGTACTACCAAGCCAATTTGGCCTTGGCCACAGGTATAAAATTTACTCTACTCATTGAGATCTTTATTTCTGTAAATTTTGGTAATTTTTTGGAAATAGTTGGATTTTCCGGCGAGTTGGGGCGGCCGACCGCCACCCGCGGCGGCGCATGGTCAGTGAGCCACCAATGCTATTTTTAGGCTATGTCGAATGTTTTGAATTCAGTTTTGTCATTTGAATGACGTAGGTTGATCATTGGAACCTAAATTCGTTATGATACGTTACTTGATAAAAATGTGAATCGATGATCCGACCGTTGGATCGTCACCAAAATTGGATACATTATAATACGTAATATTTAAAGATCATAGGAATTTACGGATCGGGAATCCGACTTACAGATCTTCTTGAATTGGATTTGTAAGTTAGTAAAATAAATGTTCACGGCCACTTGTTTTAAGCAATTGGCGGAGATCTGACCGTTGGATCGTAATGAAATTTTAATATGTTATTCTAGAAACATATGCGGATCTTCCGGGTCAAGTTATACAGGGTTGTAAACCCTACCGTCGATCTTTGATCGACGGTTGACTTATGGTCAATGGGTATCAAACTATTTTAGAATGTCGTTGAGGTTGTGTTTTATGTGAATTACGTATTCTACGGATAAGAGTTCTGAGATGTGATTTGATAATTGGCCACAGGGACCGATCATTCAGGACGCCTCGATGCGTGCGCTAAAAGTATAGCGTGGACTCCAGATGAGTGGATCTTTTCCTTTTTATTGTGCATATTATTGAGAGTTCTATCGACACTTTTAAATTGATTAGGTATATTACCTTCATATAATTATTGTGAATGCTTGAAGTACCTATATGAACTACGAATGGCTTGATCCCTATTTAGGGTACGTAGGCAGTCTAACGAGACGTTAGATGCAACCATAAAATATTTGAGACAAAAGCCTTGCTTGGGAAATTGAGTAATGCGAAGGAAATTGGTAAAGACAAGTTTTAGTTTTGTAAATTAGTTAGTTGAATTAGAGTTAATTGGGTTGTCATGGATAATTATCCCTGAAAATAAGTAGTTTGGGAGTAGGGCGTTATTGATTGTACACTTCACACCATATTGTTTATAATTGATAATGCTACAACATGGTTGAGTATTAGATTGCATCATGGTATATCCATATGTATATTACTTGCATATAAATATTGGGAATGCTTTCAAGTGCAAAGGTGAACGCAGGACACCCTGGTAAGTTCAGGTGAGTTTATGGTATTAGTTGAATTGATTGCGTTATAGCATGACTACAGTTATGAGTTAGGCAACTTTGATACTGTCGTACTGGTTGCCATGAGTTGCACATGTTATATTGAGATGCATTGAGAGCTCATAAACCTGCACTCCGGTGTTAGTGCTCCCGCCCGTGGTCAGGGCACAGTCCTTCACGTGATGTTCACCTCCCGCACCTTACGCTCACCTTGGATCCAAGGTAGGTGCACAGTCCTGTCGTACAAACCACTTTAGGTGATTCTGACTCGTAGGTGATCCGCGATTATTCGCCCAGTCTTCACGTGATCGTAGCACTTAAGCGTATTTATTTACACCCAGTCCTGTAGTACAGACCAATTTAGGTGGTTCCGACTCATGTGCAGGTATACTTATTGAGCTATATGCTAGCCAGGATTGATGAGATATGGATAAGTCGTACAGGTCACTATAAGTGACTCCGACTTATATGCTAGCCAGGATTGACGAGATATGGACAAGTCGTACAGGTCACTATAGGTGACTTCGACTTATATGCTAGCCAGGATTGATGAGATATGGATAAGTCGTACAGGTCACTATAGGTGACTCCGACTTATATGCTAGCCAGGATTAACGAGATATGGATAAGTTGTACATGTCATTATAAGTGACTCCGACTTATATGCTAGCCAGGATTGACGAGATATGGATAAGTCGTACATGTCACTATAGGTGACTCCGACTTATATGCTAGCCATGATTGATGAGATACGGATAAGTTGTACATGTCATTTTAGATGACTCTGACTGATATATCACTTTGTATTGATTTAGTTCATTTGGCCTACTTATTAATGTATGGTGGATTTGATGGCAAACCGTGGTTTTAGTCATTTCTGAGTATGGTTTGGATATATGTATATATGTTGTACTGTCTTATGGAAAACGATACGGGTTTTACATTTATGGGCATGACTTTTAGAGAGGTAGTAACTTTGGGAAGCTTGGTTTTATTGCTTACTCACACCTTCTGTTTGGTGCCCTCCAGGTTTTAGCTGCTGAGTTTGTATCGACAAGAATATGTGGCGAATCTTAGTATTGATGGATATTTTTGAGGGTATGATTCTTACCCACATTACTGTACCTTACTTATGCTCTGACATCGCGTGTGAAATGGGTTCGCTCCCACTCGTAGCGCACTCTGGTACTTAGACACTTTTAGATTCAAATTTATTCACTTTTTATACACTATCACATTTTATGGCTTCGTCACCTTCCAGGTGTCGGCCAGCACAGCTCGATTTAGGGTCCAAGTGGACTTTCTGGGTCGAGGTGTGTCAGTTTGGTATCGGAGCATATGTTGGGCAGTATTGTGTTCATCACACGCGTGATGTGAGCATTCTTGGTTCTTGTGTTTAACGTTCGATTGATGCCACCTCGTTGAATATGAAAAAAATATGTTAACTTTTCTTCAGTTTTGGACAATTTTGTGGTCTTGACGACATTTTATAAAATCATTTTGGCGGTTGTCCTTAGAATTAAAACGAAGATTTTCCTTGTGGAGGAAAGGTATAAAAGTGAGGCAAGTTGATGACCTAAGTAAATGTTTTGATAATCATGTATCGCCAGAGATATTACCAAATAATTCTATCATTGTTCTACCGCCGTTAGTATTGATTCTTTAAAGATTGGAAATCTTAGTTAGTTTTGATTTCTTAGTAACATTTCGCGGAAGATCATCTGAGGGATAATTATTTTTTTATTTTTTATTTTTTGGTCCCTATTAGCACTAATATCTTCAAGCATACTTGTGTTCATTTTGAATCTTTAGGAGGAAGATCGACTGTCGATGAAGTCTTTTTGAAAGTAGATATTAAGCAAGGTCTTTTTCTAGCATTGGGATTTTTCAATCAACGCTATTCCCAGATTTTTGCTTTCGTAGTTGTACTTATTAAATGGGTGAGAATAGGCTTGCGAATGTAAGTTGTCATATCCTGGGAGTTGTAGAAATCCAAAAAGCAATCATCAAATCCTCCTAGGATCAATGAACTACTTCGCTTGAGCCGAATAAATTAGGATCGTGGAAGCTTAGGAATAAGCTTTGCAATAGGATGGTAAACTCATGATTGTTGTTTTTACCCTATCGCTTATCTAGGTAAACGAAAACTCTTTGACTAACCACCTCTCGATCACTTCCATATGTAGACATTAGAATCGAAATGCGGGATGATATGTCACTGTTAGATTGTTATAAGTGTTGAGGAAACTGTGAAGACCTTTTAGTTCGTGTCGTAGAGTTGGTTAGTAGTATTTTAAATTTCGAGGACGTTTACTTTTGACGTCATATCCCAAAAATCTTACCGCGGATACCACCACATTGTTAAGTTGGTATGGCAACATGACGGAATATTGTTTTTATTCTTCACCATCTTATTCATTGACCTAAAGTCAACAGTCATCACCTTATTTCGAAGGCTAGATAACACTTCTCTGTGAAGATTTTGATGATGCATGGTGATTGTCGATTGATGTGATAAGTCAATTCGGATTCAGACTTTCTTAGTATGTTAACGCTTATGTTTCTGGGTGGTAGAACCGCTAAAGATGAACTATCATACTTATGACCTAGAATTAACAATTTCTAATTTCATTGGAATATTGATTAGGACTCTTACGTAGAAAAGTGTGTCCAAATCTTCATTGATCTTCGAACTTTTTATTACATTTACTTTTTGGAACAAGCTAAGTTTTGTCAAAGGCAATAGTAGAATTAAACTGGCATCTATGAGTGCACTATGGTGTATCTACTCTCGCACACTTCCAGCCTGTCCTTTTCTATTTAATTGGGAAGTATGAGTATCGATATAGAGTTACCTTTAATCTACCAAGAAATGGTTCAAATGATTTTAATCATTTTGTATGAATGGAGTTAGGAAGTATCTTTTTATATGCGCAGTTCGAGATATGTGATATATGTAAAGAATGTGAAATTCATTAATCGTGATGCTAAATCAATGATACGCTTATATGATGTTCCAATTGGTGGTTGTTTACTTAAGTAGAAAACAATATTCTTCTTGCTCTAAAAATTGAAGTATTGGCAATAGTTATTTCCTTAAAATGGGTGTTGAAATTTCAACAACAAGACACTTGTGAAGACCACTAAGATAAAAGTGGGATGTAGTCAACCTCTTCGGGTGATGTGATTTAGAAGTTCTCTTTGTGACGTGATCAAAAGTGGAAGTAAGGAAGAGATAAAAATCGAGGCTTCCTTTGATGTGTTTTAAATGAATCCTCACTCTAGATGCACCTTGTTTTTTTATTAATGTTGTG
Organism: Pyrus x bretschneideri; assembly: GCF_019419815.1. NCBI lineage: Eukaryota > Viridiplantae > Streptophyta > Magnoliopsida > Rosales > Rosaceae > Pyrus > Pyrus x bretschneideri. Next base: position 5,786,864 of record NW_025999424.1, on the reverse strand, counting down.
GGGATATTGAGGATATAGAGTTCAAATTTTCTGGACAACTACAATTTTCTAATTGCGTCCAGAGGACGACGACTTTTTGAGAAAACTAATCCTAGATTTCTATACAAATTCAGCAAACAGAAACCTGACATGATTATCATCTTGGTGTATTTATATTTCAACATGTTACATGTTTCACTTCCAAGTCTTGGAAGTCGTTATGAAGGTTTTGAGTATCAAAGGTTGTTCAGTATTGCATTTCTACTCCTAGATTAACGATTAGTTTGAAATAAGTTACTTAGACCTTTGTGGATAAGTTGCATCTTATTTGTCCCACCAGTAGCATGGTTGCAGTATATCCTTATCTCCATTCTAGTCACTAGTAACCACAGTTACAATTTCGGGTTAACTATGGTATCATTGGAGTTGATGTATGGAGATTTTGCGCACAACGCATATTTAATGGACGCATGCTTTTGTTAGAATTATGGGTAACTACGGTTACATTCCTGTTTAGGAGTATGGTATCCTTCGAAATATAATACAAATATTGTATGTGCAGCTTGTGATTTACAGCAGATTATTGCGAACAAATATTTAATTGAGATTGTGATGTAGAAAATTTATGTTATTACGATGTTGCCTCAGAAGGTAGTGAATGAGTACGATCGAGGTTGGTATGTGTATTTCCCATTGAGGGGCAAGATGGTAATATTGCACCCTTGGGAATTGTTACTTGCTTATTAAGACATCAGTGAATTTTCGGTTTTGTGGTGTGCAGACCGTAATATTAATAACTTATTCGTTGGGTTGTTAAGTAAGTAAACAAGTAGATTATTCTACGTTAATATTTGTATTTACTTATTTAATTCGTTAATTGTTGTTTGGGCTTGACCCAAAAATATTACATGCTTAATGTCGAAGTGTGTTACGCTTTGAACACGTTTATGAAAGGATAGTAGGAATTTGGAGGCATGAAAGAAGAGTCACTACACTCCGATCATGACGGAATGTCATCTTTTTTTTATGTAGTCGCTATAACTTGATGTCTTCCTCGTGTATGTATCTACATACATATCTCCTTAAATTTGAGTATTCTACATTGGACTGATGATTTTAAATTTCGAGGACGAAATTTTCTTAAGGTGGGTAGATTGTGACAACCCGTTCCAAATTTTACGTTTTTATTTTATTTTAAAAGCGTGAATTTATGAAATTGCCCTAGAGGCAAGGACTTTGACTTCCGTCGACCATCGACTTGTGAGATGTGGGACTTATTCTTTTAGCATATCCTCGTAGTACTCGTTGGTACGAACGTATAGGCGAAAGCCGTTTGCGAGTCCGGATTATAACGGTATAGTTATGGACGTTCGAAATTGGTTATTCAAGGTTTAGCGTTAATTAAATTAAATCCCCAGTCAAAAATTGGTTATTCAAGGTGAAGGCCAATCAGAAATGGAGAAAAGAAAAAAAAAAAAAAAAAAGAAAGAAGAAGAGATTGGGCGAGTTGCCCAATCGGGAAAGAGGGGAGAAGAGAGATGAGGACACTAACCAACCAGAGGAGAGAACAGGAGGGAAAGGAGGGAGAAAGAGAAGGAGGGGAAGTCGGGTTCCTTGACCCACAACCCGTTTTCAACCCGGTTGGCAACACCTCCATCTTCGACGATTTTCACCCATTTTTCCGACGAATTGTTTTCATAAACCTCTTGAGAACTCTTCCATAACCTTCCCTCTATCCATTCCATCTCAAATTTGGAGAGATTTGGCCTTGAAAATAGAGAAATTCGCAAGAAGGGGGAGCGGCGGTTTTGGCTTTAAATCACCCAATCCCGAAGCAATTTCTTTCAATTTCTACCACCCATAGCATCCTCTTGAGGCCTAGAACAAAGCCCAAGCAATGGTTGGGACGACGGAGTTGTTTTGGACTCGGATTGAACACACCCACAACCTAGGGTTCCGCACGGTTTTGGTGAAATTGAGGTACTTCCAAGCCAATTTAGCCTTGGCCACAGGTATTAAGTTTACTCTACTCATTGAGATCTTTATTTCTGTAAATTTTGGTAATTTTTTGGAAATAGTTGGATTTTCCGGCAAGTTGGGGCGGCCGACCGCCACCCACGGCAACGCGTGGTCAGTGAGCCGTCAATGCTATTTTTAGGCTATGTCGAATGTTTTGAATTCAGTTTTGTCATTTGAATGACGTAGGTTGATTGTTGGAACCTAAATTCGTTATGATACGTTACTTGATAAAAATGTGAATCGATGATCCGACCGTTGGATCATCACCAAAATTGGATACATTATAATACGTAATATTTAAAGATCATAGGAATTTACGGATCGGGAATCCGACTTATGGATCTTCCTGAATTGGATTTGTAAGTTAGTAAAATAAATGTTCACGGCCACTTGTTTTAGCCAATTGGCGGAGATCTGACCGTTGGATCGTAATGAAATTTTAATATGTTATTCTAGAAACATATTGTGGATCGTTGGGAGTTGCGGATTGGAAATATGATATGCGGATCTTCCGGGTCCAAGTTATACAGGGTTGTAAACCCTACCGTCGATCTTTGATTGACAGTTGACTTGTGGTCAATGGGTATCAAACTATTTTAGAATGTCGTTAAGGTTGTGTTTTATGTGAATTACGTATTCTACAGATAAGAGTTCTGAGATGTGATTTGATAATTGGTCACATGGACCGATCATTCAGGATGCCTCGATGCGTGCGCTAGAAGTATAGCGTGGACTCCAGGTGAGTTGATCTTTTCCTTTTTATTGTGCATATTATTGAGAGTTCTATCGATACTTTTAAATTGATTAGGTATATTACCTTCATATAATTATTGTGAATGCTTGAAGTACCTATATGAACTACGAATGGCTTGATCCCTATTTAGGGTACGTAGGCAGTCTAACGAGACGTTAGATGCAACCATAAAATATTTGAGACAAAAGCCTTGCTTGGGAAATTGAGTAATGCGAAGGAAATTGGTAAAGACAAGTTTTAGTTTTGTGAATTAGTTAGTTGAATTAGAGTTAATTGGGTTGTCATGGATAATTATCCCTGAAAATAAGTAGTTTGGGAGTAGGGCGTTATTGATTGTACACTTCACACCATATTGTTTATAATTGATAATGCTACAACATGGTTGAGTATTAGATTGCATCATGGTATATCCATATGTATATTACTTGCATATAAATATTGGGAATGCTTTCAAGTGCAAAGGTGAACGCAGGACACCCAGGTAAGTTCAGGTGAGTTTATGGTATTAGTTGAATCGATTGCGTTATAGCATGACTACAGTTATGAGTTAGGCAACTTCGATACTGTCGTACTGGTTGCCATGAGTTGCACATGTTATATTGAGATGCATTGAGAGCTCATAAACCTGCACCCTGGTGTTAGTGCTCCCGCCCGTGGCCAGGGCACAGTCCTTCACGTGATGTTCACCTCCCGCACCTTACGCTCACCTTGAATCCAAGGTAGGTGCACAGTCCTGTCGTACAGACCACTTTAGGTGGTTCCGACTCGTAGGTGACCCGCGATTATTCGCCCAGTCTTCACGTGATCGTAGCACTTGAGCGTATTTATTTACACCCAGTCCTGTCGTACACTCCAGTTTAGGTGGTTCCGACTCGTGTGCAGGTATACTTATTGAGCTATATGCTAGCCAAGATTGATGAGATATAGATAAGTCGTACAGGTCACTATAAGTGACTCCGACTTATATGCTAGCCAGGATTGACGAGATATGGATAAGTCGTACAGGTCACTATAGGTGACTCCGACTTATATGCTAGCCAGGATTGACGAGATATGGATAAGTCGTACATGTCACTATAGGTGACTTCGACTTATATGCTTGCCATGATTGATGAGATACGGATAAGTTGTACATGTCATTTTAGATGACTCTGACTGATATATCACTTTGTATTGATTTAGTTCATTTGGCCTACTTATTAATGTATGGTGGATTTTATGGCAAACCGTGGTTTTGGTCATTTCTGAGTATGGTTTGGATATATGTATATATATTGTACTGTCTTATGGAAAACGATACGAGTTTTACATTTAGAGGCATGACTTTTAGAGAGGTAGTAACTTTGGGAAGCTTGGTTTTATTGCTTACTCACACCTTCTGTTTGGTGCCCTCCAGGTTTTAGCTGCTGAGTTTGTATCGACAAGAATCTGTGGCGAATCTTAGTATTGATGGATATTTTTGAGGGTATGATTCTTACCCACATTACTGTACCTTACTTATGCTCTGACATCGCGTGTGAAATGGGCTCACTCCCACTCGTAGCGCACTCTGGTACTTAGACACTTTTAGATTCAAATTTATTCACTTTTTATACACTATCACATTTTATGGCTTCGTCACCTTCCAGGTGTCGGCCAGCACAGCTCGATTCAGGGTCCAAGTGGACTTTCTGGGTCGGGGTGTGTCAAAATGAGTCTATTTGAAAATATATATATTTTTTATAATTCAAATATGCTGACATGTAAATATTTTATTATTGAAATAATAACATGGATAAAAGCCAAAGGATATTGATAAAAAAAAAATTAAAAACAAAATAAGGTTTCAATCAATAAAATAGAAAAATCAAAGATGGGAACCTAATTTCTCTATGATTTTATATCACCCTGTTAATTACTTGGCCACTTGGTTGTGAGCGCTATCGTAAATATACATAGGTGATTATACGGTACTTTATTAAAAAATAAGGTACCAGTACCAATACTATTTAAGATACGTTATGATGGTCCAAAATTATATTCCAAGGTTACATAATTATAATAAGGTTCAAGTTAATGACAAAGAATGACGTGATTATTACTACTAACATTTGCCTACACACTTTGTGTGTATGAACATATGTTTTTAGAAAATGAGAAGGGGAGAGAGAGAGAGAGAGAGAGAGAGAGAACGTTGGGGGAGTGGAAGGTTTTTGTCTTTGGTTTTTTTTTTTTTAATTTTAAATATTAGATATATTTTAACATTACATGTAGGTGAGGTTTTAATAATAAAAAAAAAAAGTAAAATTTGAACATGTGAAATTACATTATTGCCCATCATTTTTTTTTTTGTTTTTTGTTTTTTTGTGATAGAAGACTAAGTTGTTTTTTCACCATCTTTTGGTTAACAAAGAGGGTTTCATTAATTAATAAAGATTATTACTATAACAAGGTTGGTAGTTACATTGTGGATGTTTTATTACTTTATCAAGGTAGATTTTTGTACTTCAACGTGTTACAAAGTTAACATTTATGATTATACCAATGATGTCATGTCCCAGCCCGAGCCCCCACCACATCACGGGCTCGACTCCACCGTAGTACGATATTGTCTGCTTTGGGCCCCTTCCACACCCTCACCATTTTGTTTCTGGGAACTCACACGAGAACTTCCCAGTGGGTTACCCATCCTGGGATTGCTCTCATGCGAACTTGCTTAACTTCGGAGTTCTAATGGAACCCGAAGCCAGTGAGCTCCCAAAAATCCTCGTGCTAGGTAGAGATGAGAATATACATATAAGGCTTATAGGATCCACTCCCCTAGGCGATGTGGGATGTTACAATCGACCCCCCTTAGGGGCCAGACGTCCTCGTCTGCACACTTCCGGCCAGGGATTGGCTTTGATACCAAATTGTCACATCCCAGCCTGGGTCCCCCCCACATCCCGGGCTCGACTCCACCGTAACACGATATTATCCGTTTTGGGGCCCAATCATGTCCTCACAGTTTTGTTTCTGGGAACTCACGAGCAACTTAAACTAATTTTTTTGACTGATTTCCCCCTACCATTAGTTTTTCATAGATTTCTTATCACGTGCATACCACGTGATTCTCCATTGTGGACAAAATCGTCACTTTGCTAGACCTTCTAACACAAAAGCTATAGAATCACACATATTTGCATAGGTTTATATTTTAGAAATCTAAGGTTTTCAATTATTTTAAAGAATGAAGTGACTGAACTACCCTCGCATGTTGTGCACTTGCTTCCATTTAACATAAATTTGGATGGAATGAATGAAAAATTAACAAAAGGGGGCAAATTGGCCAAAAAATTAGTTTAAGTCCTTAATTTTCCAATTAAAAAAAATTCAAGAGGAAAATTGAAAGTCAAGTAATAGTTAAGGGGGCAAATCGGTAGTTTACTCATATTTTAATAACATGATTTCTACGCATGCCACTAACTTACCTCAAATTCAAAAAGAAAGAAGCCAAATTCTTAAAGTGAAAGCTTTTAACATCAAGGATGGGATATTGACTGTCGTGCAAGAGAGGTTCTTAGAGATTGGCTGGATTTGTGCTTTAAAAAAACTTGCATAAATCGATTTATGCCTTAGTTGGAGTATCTAAAACATCAAAATCATAATTCATCAGTAAAAAATAGCTTGTTTTTCTCTATGAAAGTGTATTAATGATATTGCCAGTATAGAACGTAGGAGAAAGATTACATGATGATTAGGTTTGTTTAATTGGTGCACGTTTACTGATAAATCTTATTTTTGTTGTTAGGTTCATTTTGTACTTGATACAAACATTCACATTTAAAGTTTAAATTGGATGTAGAAGGTGATTATATGGGTTCAAACAAATTTCCCTACATATATACATATTGTAAACATAGATGAGTAATGTCTTGTTTTCTAGATGTTTATATTGGTAAACTGTGATATGATTATCTTACGGTTATAGTTAATATTTCACAATAACGTTATTATTACTACAACAAAGTTAGTAGTTGCGTTGTGGACCTATTATACTAAGGTAGATTATTAAACTTAGATGTGATTATATCCATTACATTACCGAAAGTTCATATTAAATGATAGTATAACTTTTTTTATTAATTGTACAATAGACTAACTCCGTATTCATACTGTTTATTTCCTTATATCCAAGGTAGCTATCAAGTTGTCGTAAATAAATATGTGAACATAATGACAAAACAAGTTCTCTTTAATTAGCTAATTAATTACGTGTATTATTCCACGCATGACGCGGTGACGTTGGGAGTGAGAAGGGGACAGAGTGGGAATACATGAAAACATGGACCGCGTAAAGAGAACTCAATAATGTTGAGCACATGGCAGCTCGACTCGGACTTCAAAGTCAACACTCTCTGTTCACGCATGAATTGCTAAGTAAACGACGACGCATGAAATATGCCTTATCTTCTATGTGCATGGAATTTCTTTTCTTTTCTTTTTCGTTACAGTATGCTTATGGAATTCATGTCTGATGATGACTGCTGTGTGCAACTGTGGGCCTCTCTGAACTACATAGAAAATGAGTTCACGGACGACAGTTCATGAAATTCAAACATTGACCACACAAACAGAATAATTAATCTCCCTGAATTATACATTTGAAGGATGAATATTATAAATAAATAATGTTAGAAATACTAAATTAGTAAATAAAAATTTTATAAACTAAATGATGTGGTTATTGATAATTAGATTATTACTAAGTATTGATTAATGTACTTATTTTTATTAGTGATACATTATTTTGGTTGTAAATTAAGTTTAAAAATTTAATCTCTCTAACATTATTTTATACAAAATGCTTCATGTTGTCGTATGTGTTATGATTATGTTTTTTTTATCTTTTGAATTGTAAAACTTAGGTTGTAGACAAAAGAATAATTAAGGAACTATTGTTGTATAATTTGTGAGTTGAAATCCTTGTGTAAACTACTCACTATACTTTCGATCCAAATTTTTAAGTAGTGCTCTAATTTTTTTTCTTTTATTTCATCTTTATTATTGAAGTTCCTAATTTTATGCTTGTAAGTAAGAATTGATTCACGCCTCAGTGTGGATAAATATGCAAATAAAAACAAACTTACACCACAAGACTCTTAAAATATAAAAAGTAACCATTATTTATGAATTTCATATCGGAAAAAGAAAAGATCTTGCTTATAAGTAATTGAGCTAATTTTCATATTGTCTATTGATTTTATGGTTGAACCTCAACTTTCTTAATGGTATCAAAGTATGTAGTCCAGTGTGTGAAACTCAACGTCCCTCGATTTGTGTTGTCCATATGTTAAAATTAAAAATTCATCACATGTTAGGGACATGTGGAGAGTATGAATCCCATGTCGGGAAAAAAGGAGACCTTGCATGTGTTGTTAAGTCATTGGACTAATCCCATGTTTTCTATTGATTTATTTATAACCTCAATTTCCTTCATTTTTACAAAAGTCTCAACAGTGAACCGAAAAGTGAGCACCTGAGACTGAATTCTTTTGTTTTTAGAACGGGGAAAGCCAAAACTGGGATTAGGGATTGGATTCTTGAATCTTGAGGTACGAATAAATTCAAACGCTTTCAACAACTAAAGCTACAAGCCTTTGCAATCTAGTTTGAGTGTGCTCAGGTAATAAATAAAAGATATCACATCTTTGAATTAAAATTATTACTGAAATTTTTTTGATGCTTATAAAATTAATTTGTAAAATCCAATGCCTCATATTTTTTGAGAGAGAGATCTTGACGAAAAGTTGAGGCGATGTTTCTTTGTAGTTTTCAGGTCTCAATCGACTTTCCTTAAGTGCATTGACCACTTCAGTTTGCCGTTCAAAATTCATGCCTTTATTCAAAACTAGGGTGGGAAATCAGTCTCAGTTTCACAACAGTTGTACACAACTATTTAAAGGGAAGAGATCCTCTCCGGATCTCTTGCACCAAAACTCACCAATCAATTAATCTGAGCCCTTAAAATTTGATCCAACGATTAAAATTATTATAACTTTTTAAGGGGCCCTTAAAATTTAATCCAATAGCTACAAACATGGGACCCCTTAAAAAGTTATAATAATTTTAGCTATTAGATCAAATTTCAAGGGCCCAAATTAATTAATTGGTAGGATCTCTTCCCCTATTTAAACTCAAGTAAGGCAATAGAATGACCTCATTTTGTTTTCCTATTTTTGTAGACCTGATGAAGTGAGGATCGTACATTTGTTACCGAAAATGGTCCCGATCATAGTCTTCCGTCAATTAGGAAGACCCCAAATGGGCAGATGGTCTGTTGTTTGTTTCTATCTCCTTCCTTTTGGGGTCTTCAAAGTGAAAGATTCTTCATTGACCATGAAAGGATAGAGCCAACCTGATTCAAATCACATAACAACAAATTCGATTCACACACGTGGTGTGAAACATCGTATAAATTATCTTGCTTCACTACGTGTTATTTAAATAATAGACCATTCATATTGCATTATTTCAGCTAATTTGGTTATCAACGTCACTTGTTCATTGTCACGTACATTGTACGACATGTAGCAATTAGTCATTAAAGAATGCAATCCTTTCTCGATAATTTGAGAGACAACTTACAATTCATAATATTGAACGTTTCATTCATAATTGTAATTGTGACAACTCGTCCTAAATTTTATTATTTTATAAATTTTATAATGTGAATTTACAAAAATGCCCTAGAGGCGAAGGTTTTGACTTTCATGGACCAATGTGTTGTGAGACGTACTAAATATTCTTTTAGTATATTCCTGAAATACTCGACGATATGAACGAGTAAGCGCAAGCAGAAGTGAATTTGGAATTAAGAACCGAAAGTATTTTGAAGAAATAACTATTCTATTTATATTATTTTAATATATGCTAAAAAGGAGGACAGTGAGTGTGTGCGTGTGTATGTGACAGAAACGGGGAAGAAAAAGAAAAAGAATGGGGGGAGAAGAGGAAAGGAGGAGAAGGGAAAGGCTGTTGCCCAATCAGGAAGAGAAGAGAAGTGAGGGACCAACCATGGAAGAGAGCAAGGAGGAAAAAGGAGGGAGAAAAGAAGGCGGGAACCGAGTTTCCCTCAACCTGTGACCCGACCCGGTGGATTCTCCCATCTTCGGCCACCTTGGACGACAAGGTTAGTGTAAAAATGACCCTTACCATGAGGCCAACTGATCCCTCTTCCATTTTCATGTAAAAATTGGGTGGAAATTGGTGAATTTTGGGTAAACCGTGCAAAAAAGGGGCGCACGGGTTGGGTTTCATGCCACCATGATTTGAAGCTACCTCATCCAATTACCACCACAAATAGACTCCCTTCAACCTCAGGAACAAAGCCCAAACACTTGTGGAGGCGTCAGAGTGAGCATGGAGGTCGAATTGAAGCACACCCTCTTTAGGGTTTCCGGCGGAATTATGTAAAATTGAGGTGTTTCTAGGCAAAATTAGACTTGGCCACATGCGCCAATCATTCGGGATGCCTCGTTGCGGGTGCTAGAGAATTATAGCGTGGACTCCAGGTGAGTGGGTCTTTTCCTTTTATCATAGGCATATAATTAATAGTTCCACAAACAATTTTAAATTGATTTATGCATGTCACCTACAAATAATGGATGTGAACTACGAATGGTTTGATCCCTGTTTAGGGTACGTAGGCAGTCTAACAAGACGTTAGATGCATCCATACAATAAACAAGACTAAATAATTGAGACAATAGCCTTATTTGAGGAATTGAATAGTGTGAAGGAGATTGATAGAAAATGCAAGATATAACCTTAGGTTTTGGTAGTTAAATGTTGGTCATAAATTAAGATGTAAAGAATCAAGAAATTGAAGTAAGGAAAGGTAAGTAATGATAGTTAATCTAACTAGTGTCTAATTGGACTTATCATCGATGATTACTCTCGAAAGTAAATAGTTTGGGAGTGAGGTGTTACAGTTTACGCATTTCATGCCATTTGTATATATGTTTATATATCTGGAAGTATTATGATATAGTTGAATTTCAGATTTACATCATGGCATATTCATGTGTATATTACCTGAACCTAACTATTGTGAATGCTTTGAAGTGCTAAATGACGCCGCAGACGCCCAGGTAAGCTTCAGGTGAGTACATGTTGATGATAGTGATGGTAGTGAGTATGATTGTGTTGAGATATATTATAACTCATAAACCTGCACCCTGGTGTTAGTGCTCCTGTCCGTGGCCAGGGCACAATCCTTCACGTGATGTTCACCTCCCGCACCTTACGCTCACCTTGGATCCAAGGTAGGTGCACAGTCTTGTCGTACAGACCACTTTATGTGGTTCCGACTCATAGGTGACCCACGATTATTCGCACAGTCTTCACGTGATCGTAGCACTTGAGCGTATTTATTTACACCCAGTCTTGTTGTACAAACCACTTTAGGTGGTTTTGACTCGTGTGCAGGTATACTTATTGATCTATTGGCTAGCATGTTATTGAGTTATTGGCTAGCATGATTGATGAGATATGTGATAAGATATGGATAAGTCGTACATGTCACAAGACGTGACTCTGACTTATATGCTAGCCATGATTGATGAGATATGGATAAGTCGTACAGGTCACTATAGGTGACTTCGACTTATGTGCTAGCATTGATTGATGTGATATATGTGTACAGTTGTACAAGTCACCATAGGTGATTCTAACTTGCATGCTAGTATCGTTTATTAAGAATGTGATTATTTATATTGTTAATGAGATGCTGGATAGTGGTATACTTCTGGGTTTACTTTTAGTATATTTTTGATTTCATACTTTTATGTAGTATGATTTGTTGGAAACTATACATGTTTTACGGCAAGGGGTTACTACCTTTGATAACAGAAATGATTTTGAAAATCTTTGTTTCGACCACTCACGTTTTCTATTTTTGCACCTCTCCAGGTTCTAATAGCAAAGTTCTGTATCAACGAGGACTTGTGGCACTCCTAGTTCAGGTGGCTCCTTATGATAGTATAATCATTATCTTACCTTACTGTGCTTACTTATGCTCTGTATCACGCGTGAAATGGGTCCATACCCACTCACCGCGTATTTGTGTATATAAGCACTTTTAAGTTTAAATTTATTCACATTTTACACATTATCACCTTCTATGGCTTTGTCACCTTCCAGATGTCGGCCAACACAGCTCGATTCGGAATCCTAGTGGACTTTCCAGGTCGGGATGTGTCAGTAATTGTGATAAAACCCAACATATGTTGGATAATGTAGATGCATGGTTAAGTTGGGATAATTTTGTGTGATTATTAGTGTGTCACTGACTTGACTCTTAGATCTTCACATAGTATCAGAGCCTTGACATGGTCATACATGATGCAATCCCATATAGAAAGCAGGACATAACAAATTACAACTTATATCAAACTGTGTAGGTGGTTAAATTGGGACAACATGTACATCAATATGATTAATAGTGATCTACCAACTCGCCTATGAGTTCTTGACCTCAATATCCTAGTTCTTACAGAGAGATATTATCAGAGCTAAACTATCAATCTTGTAAGTGAGAGGCCTTAGATTCGATATTCGTCAAAGACGAATTTGAACCACATTATTGCTAGCCCATTGTGAGGCTAAGCGTACCCCCTCCCCTTAATGTAGATAATATCGTTTGTTCAGAAAAATATATAATTAAGGTAAATTTGATAAAAAAAAAATAGTTATTAATTTAATTTGGGCAATTTATTTAGATCACTAAATAGTTTTTAATGCTTATAAGAAGAGATCACTGAAGAGAAATTTTAGCAGGTGGTACTGTAACCTTACCATCAACCTATGCTAAAGCATAAATTGATCATTGACACAAACCAAACTTCTTATAATTAATACAAAAAATTAATCACTATTTAATGTTTGTAGACAAATTAAACATTTTCATTTCGTTGGCAAACATGCTAGCAAAAGTTATAGGGTAAATTTTAACATTTCATAATTTCAAAACGAATTACAGACTACTCATTTGGAAAGTGTTTTAATGACTAAAAACGTTTTTAAACAAAATATTATTGGGTTTCAAAAACACTTGAATTGCTTCTAGCAAGAAGCACCTATGATGTGCCTTTTGTAGGAAGCACCGATAATGTGCTTCTTGTAGGAAGCACTTTAAGTGCTTTTTCAGGATTAACTTGCATTATTATTAAGGATTGGTTCCAAAAATATTTTCTCTAAAAATACATTTAATCATTTAAAAGCACTTCCCAAACGAGCCAATAAAACAAGATACAAGACTAATTAAAAAAAAAAAAGAATAATGATGTACTTACCACATTTTTCACCTCACATTTGTACCATCTCTCTAATAGAGATAGGGTCCTATTTCTATTATATATGTGATACAAATACAGTATTACAAAATGTAACAAAAGTAACGTTACCAAAAATATATCAATTCTAATTGAACAAGCAAATCTAAATTCACAAGGACCAAAAAACATAGATCTTGTCTCCTTTAAATTAAAGAGTAACTTAGAAAAATAACTTAGCAGATATGCAAATTCCTAACATACTCAGTTCCATAATACTTTGCCATTGCCACACATTTATGGCATGTTTACATATGGGGAAATGATATGGCAGAATGGGAATCATTCCCCATTCATGATTATTCCTCCGTTTACCAACTTAAGCGGAATGAACAATTCTGCGGGCCCCACATAAAATCAGGAATTCATGTCCTGATATTGTCAGAATTGGATTACCTAGAAGAAGGTAGTATTTGGATTTTGGGGAGAAGACTCCATCCGGAATCAAATTTTCCTTCCCAAAATGCCCTGCACCTTCAATACTCGTTTCCATCTTCTCATTGTCCTCCGTTATCTTCTCCAACAGCTATTTGCTCCTCGGCCGCCTCTTCTCGCTCCACCACCTCAAAATCCTCCATGTCCTCCTCCATAGGATTCGGCAAAATCAACCCAAAAATGGCAAGCATACCCAAAGCAAAAATCAAATCTTCAGAAAATCTGAACCCAGTTGCCACTATTGATAATAATAGAAAATTCAGCAATAAAAGGAAACAGAAGTGTGACATCCCACATCGCCCAGGGGAGTGATCCTTAAATGTATATTCCCATCCCTACCTAGCACGAGGCCTTTTGGGAGCTCACTGGCTTCGGGTTCCGTAGGAACTCCGAAGTTAAGTGAGTAGCGCGCTAGACCAATCCCATGATGGGTGGCCCACTGGGAAGTTGCTCGTGAGTTCCCAAAAATAAAATCGTGAGGGAATGGTAAGCCCAAAGCGGATAATATCGTGCTACGGTAGTGGAGTCTGGCCCGGAAAGTAGTCCTGCCCGGGCCGGGATGTGACAATTTGGTATCAGAGCCTAACCCTGGTCGCGAGTGTGCCGACGAGGACGTCGGGCCCTTAAGGGGGGTGGATTGTGACATCCCACATCGCCCAGGGGAGTGATCCTTAAATGTATATTCCCATCCCTACCTAGCACGAGGCCTTTTGGGAGTTCACTGGCTTCGGGTTCCGTAGGAACTCCGAAGTTAAGCGAGTAGCGCGCTAGAGCAATCCCATGATGGGTGACCCACTGGGAAGTTGCTCGTGAGTTCCCAAAAACAAAACCGTGAGGGAATGGTAAGCCCAAAGCGGACAATATCGTGCTACGGTAATGGAGTCGGGCCCGGGAAGTAGGCCTGCCCGGGCCGGGATGTGACAAGAAGTGATGGAGAAGAGAGTGGTACCAGAGAGGCCGAGGGAGAGGAGCGGGTTCAGGTGAGAGAGACCCGAGAAAGACCCAAATTGGAGCTCGGGGTTGCAGAGTCCCACGCTGAGGCACAAGCTCTGATGCCTGCAAGTCGTTGAAGAAGAAGCAGTAGGAACGGTGATCTCTCCGTTGGGATGAGGCTATGAGTTGTGGGTTCTAGATAATGTCAATTTGGATGAGGACAGTGGGTTCTAGGTCAGTAGATAAGCACGAGAATTTCACTAAAAATCCAAAAATAAAATAATAAAAGTTTTACTTAAAAATAAAAAATAATAATGGTTCTCTCTTCTAAAAAAAACAAAAAAGAATAAAAGATTTACTAAAAATAATTAGCATATAAAATAGATTAATTAAACTAGAGGTATTTTAGTAATCACAATAGTTTTCATTCCGATTCATGTGAATTAGTAAACAGTTATATAAATCAATGTCATTCCTACTCCGATTCCAGACAGTTTTAGTAAACAACTTCAAAAGGGATCTGATTTTGATTCCACCTCATTTCTATTCCTCCTCAATTCAATTCCTCTCAATTTGATTACAGATTAGTAAACGCGCCCTTAGTCTTCTCAACAAACACAACAGTTTGTCAAGTTCAAGCCATACAATTTGAAGGGAAATCTAAAAAGAAAAATTATTATTAGTATAGGGAAGATTCATAAATAAGTAGAAACTTCACCAAATTATTCAACTTGTCAACAGAAGTCAAATTTCAGAAAGCTTTCATTCCCATAAAAAAGTAGAAACTTCAAGGATTTTATTTTCTAAATAGGTGTAAAGATAAATTGACATTTTGAATTGGGTTTGTGAGGGTATTTAGGTAGTAAATCAAAGAGATATTTATTCTTTAATTACAAATAATATAGATGTAGAAAGTAAATTATATGTAGAAATAAGTTATATAGGTTCAAACAAAATTTCTCTTTTCTTATGCTTCAACAAAATATTAATTGATCTTATTATGGCATATAGCCATATACATTTATTACAAAGAGTTTTTACTATTACAAAAAGGCTTATTATATTAACATCTCACGTATTATTGAATAAACTCACATACTTAATACACCACACATACTTCCCCATAATTTCCTCACACCCCACATTCTCAACATATACCTCACATTTTCTCCATACACCCCGTATTTTTCAAATCTTATAACACTCATTTTTAAACGTCTTAGGATTTTGTTTTTCGTTCAACTCTGTTGTTTTTCGTTCATTTTTAAATGGCTTAGTTGGCTCATTGAACCGTGACTTGAGTTTACTACTTCACCATCCGAATCACGCTCTAACATCTTAGAAATTAAACGTCTTATGATTTTCTTTTTCGTTATACTCTGTTCTTCAGGCCAGGGTTAACCTGTGCAACCTATTAATTTTTTATGGTTATTTTGATACATGTGAACTTTTAAGTTGAGCTTTGATGTAATATCTTATGAAGCAGTAGGCATTTTTCATATGAAAACTATGGTTTGTAACAAATTTTATAACTATCGGATATCTATGTTCATCCAATTTGTAGTATTCATGCTTCCTCAATGCTCTGTACTTTCTATTTTGTAAGATAAACCTAGTTGAAAATAACCATAAAAAAATAGAGGGTGGGAGGAGTTTTGATAATTGAAAAAGATAAATAATAAAAATGATTTGTGGTGTATTTAGATTTTTTTTTTATTTTTTTTAAAACCTAATAAGGTCAAAATTGTCATTACATAGAATATATAAATCATTTAGTATTAAAATTTAATGTATAGTGCATTCAACATTTTGTGGAGTGTTAATATAAAAAGCCTTACAAAAATATGATCAATGATATCTCTAACATTAGGAGGCAGATTGTCTGCCCTTACCATCCCCTTCTATTTGTGCGGTCACGGTTAAGCTACGTCAACATTTTATATTTCTATTACGTTTTGTCTTATTGTCTCTATAAGAAAATCAATATAAAATATTGACGTAACTTAATCATAACTACATAAATAAAAAGAAATATGAAAGACATCCAAACAGAAGAGCAGACATTCTACCTTCCTAACATTATATACTCGAAACAACGGATTCTCATGGAATATACGTTGATGATCCGTAGCCAGACAAACTTCTTCGCCCCATGACGTTGTTGTCATAGTTTGTCTCTAAATATCAAAATTTTCCTTTGTCCACACTTGCAATTATTTTATGTGGGTATTCCTTTAATGGCGCCATCAGTGGCCACACATTTTTATATCAGGCAGCAAGTACCAGGGGTTGACTGGATATACACCGGGCAGATTATGCAAATGAACCCATGCAAAAGGAGGCGTTTGCGGTGCAGCACATGGTGTGATGGAAGTAGGAACCATCATAGATCAAGGTGGCCTGTTTCCTTGAAGCTGGCTATTTTGCACTCGTGTTCAATAGGTTACTTGATATAATTCCACCTGATAACATACAGTCAAAGTCACTGTATATACATAAAAAAACGAACATGTAGCTCCGCTGAATCTTCTTCTTGAGGCCCACTTGTAGGGAAGTTGCCAAAAGCTCCTTTTTTATTATTTAGGGTGTGGGACCGAAAACCAGAAAAATACATTCAGGGCAACGTCATGTCAATACTATATTGTGTGGCACACGTTTTTGGGACTGCTATAAATAAGACTTTCAACTTCCGGAAAAGCCTGAAAAACAAGCAGTGGAGATCTCACTCAAACTTCAGAGAAAGCAAGTGATAAACCAGAGAGAAAGAGTAGAGAGAACTTGATTAGGAAAAATGGTTAGAACTCCTTGCCGCGATGAAAATGGAATGAAGAAGGGTACGTGGACACCTGATGAAGACAGGAAGCTAATTGCTTATGTCACCAGGTATGGCTACTGGAATTGGCGCCAACTTCCCAAATTTGCAGGTGAGACACTAAGTGATTGATTAAGTTGATGAACTTGTAATTAGAGATGAGAATTGAATTGGGTTTTAGTTGTTAAAGTATTTAGCTGAAGACTTAATCACGTCTTAGTGCTAATTAATTTGGTTTTACTTGATTAGGTTTGTCGAGGTGTGGGAAGAGTTGCAGACTGCGGTGGATGAATTATTTGAGGCCAAACATCAAGAGAGGAAACTACAGCAAAGAAGAAGAGGAAACTATTGTCAAATTACACGAAAAATTGGGGAATAGGTATAACACCCTTCTTAATTTATGCAACAAAGGCCCTAATTGTTTGATAACTTGGATCACGTAAAATCGTATGTTTTAAGCCACTAGGGTTAGCCCAATAGTGAGGATGGCCGTAGAGTGAGAAGAGGAGTATGCTATGTTCATCGTCTGAAACCCTCCAATGTAACAAAAAAATAAATAAATAAATAAATAAAAGCCTTTTGTAATCCAGAATTCAGTAATTGCTGGATTGCTCTAGTAGATTGAAAATTTCCTCCTCAATTTGTGTCCAGTATTCAAATTCCCCTCCTCTTAATTTAGCTTAGAACATTGCTTTGTAATAAACAAAATCTAGAATTCAGTAATTAGTTAAGTGCAAATATATCTCATGACATATATTAATCTTGTTTTCCTTTATTTGCAGATGGTCTGCTATAGCAGCTCAGCTACCAGGAAGAACGGACAATGAGATCAAAAATCACTGGCATACAAACCTCAAGAAGCGCACGAATAATAAACAGTGCAACTCATCATTTTCATCATCAGCCACAAATTCTGAAGAAACTCCCAGTTACTCAAGCCTTGAAGCAGCAGTGGATCAACCAATTAAGAAGGCTATTTTTCCAAATACAGAAAGTACCGTTACCTCTCAAGTAACCCAAAAAACTGATGATCGTGTTGATAATAGCTCCCAACTTTCGCCGTCTCCACAACCGTCATCGAGTGAAGTCTCATCCATGAGTGCAGATAATAATTGGGTTAATTATGTGGAAGACATCAATGCTACTTCCATGGAAGCATATGCAGATAGTCAGTTCATCGATGATTTCTGGACCGAGCCTTTTTTGGCTGATAATTCCTACATTCCAAGTGGGTTTTACACGCCCTTGATGGATTCCGAGTTTGTGTATTCACTATTTGGTGGAGATTTCTTGTAAAGTGAGGTCGTCTTATCTAATCAAAATATCATTTTATGCTTGGAGATACAATGTAATGCCAGCATTTTGTGTTTTTGTGATGAACAAGAACTTTCCTATAAAAAATTACAGCATGATGAAATTACAATTCTTTATCTTATTTATCGAATTAGTACTAAACATGCTAGCTACTTCTTCACTGGAAGAATGGAACAATAGCTGATTTGTAGCTAAGCTTGGTTATCAAAATTAAATTAAATTAACATGGACATATGTAAACGTATTTGTACTTCGTATATTTCTATATATACACTATAAATCCACGATAAAATTAGGCGACACAAGTATGGAAAACAATTGTGTATTGCGCCCAGCTTAACACGATGTACAAATGAACTTGCATTGGATCAAGTGGCGGTTGCTTTAAGTTATGATGGGCGTCCTTTACTTCATCGGGGGTGTGGTCTACCCTTTAGAAAGCTTTATCTTGTACTTATGAAATTTATGCGAAGATATCCTTCCTACTCGGTTAATTTTTGTCTCAAAAAGTACGGTGATGATCATTAACTGTTTATCTTGCAGTTCCCCTCTGAAGTCGGCACTGCATGTGTTAAAGGAGTGCTTATTTGCCAGGGTTGTCTTATTCTCATCTTCACTTCAGATTGGATCCTATGACTTCACTGCTTGTTCTATTAGAAACTGGTTGTGTTATATTGCCTCTTAACTGGTCACAAGGTCGCTTTGATAGTTTATCGGCTGATGGTGTTGCACTCAATCCGGTATGCTCGTAACACGTTACTTTGGGAAAGTACGTGATGAGACCCAATAGTTGTTTCTCACCTTGCTGGTACTAGGTTGCTTGAATTCTTAAAATCTCAGCCTTCATCATCCTAAACCGCTCACCTTCACAAGAAAATAGAGCGACAGCCATAGAGCAAGCGTTGCTGCTGATGGCAAAGCTATTGCTAAAAAAGTTACAAGAAAACAAAGTAACAAAAAGTCAAAAAAGTTGTCATAATAACTTAAGCCATCACCAGCCACGGAGCAAGCGACTAATTAACCTCCATGATATGATAATGATTAAGGCTAATAGGATCGCCCCGGCCCATTATCTTGCAGGTTATTCAACATGAACACGTACCAATTGTCGTATATAAGATTTACTCTATCAAATGTGATTTGTAACAAGTACCATCAGTACTATCTGTCCATCGGAATCGTACGTCATTATCTTAGAAAATATTAATTTGAATAGTACTTTAACTTATGTGGCGCCACCATAATTGATTATCAACATGATTCATTACACAATTTGTATCTATTATGTACATGTGATTCACACAATCGTAATTCGTGGTTAACCTTATTCATTAGAAAAAAGGTAACTAGAAGCTTCAAAATTAATCCCATGGTTTCTTGGAAATTCTAGTGAAAACGTGTTATATACATGGATATGCCAAATTGTTCTTATTTTGGACTTCATAATTTCCTAAAACTGGTTTGCTAGGATTAATATATATTTTTGTGTTAGTATTTAGTCATTAAAATTCTTAATGTAAAAATACCGATGTATTAAAAAAAAAAAAAAAAAAAGCATCACATAATTAGTTAATATTTTAACCTCTAAATCATGAAACTCTCATCACTCATTAATAAGAGTGTGTGTATATATATATATTCATATGTGCTGCTTTGATCTCAGCTGGCCAACATTAATTTTAAGGGTAAGTTATACAAAATTACCTCAACTATAGATCAAACCACAATTTCATACCTCATGTTTTAAACATAACAATGTCATACCTCAACTTTACGAATTCGTTGTAATATCAGACATCCGTTAAATTTTCTATCAATTTGGCTATTAAATGATAGCGTAGCAAGAACAGGGCCCATTCCTTCCCCAACTAAAATAAAAAAAATTATTAATTATTAATTTTTTGTTTAACAATTAAAGTTAATTAAAAAACAAAAAAAAAATACTCTCTTCAACACCCACTTACTCTTTTGCCTCTCACTTGTCTCCCTCACTCATTCTTTCTCTCTCACCCCCACCTCCGTCCACCTTCTTCCTCCACTCACTCCCCCCTTCGCCCCTCTTCTTCCTCCCCTCACTCCCTTATTTATCCCCCTTCTTCCTCATCCGCCTTAGACACACCAAAATTCCTACGCAAATCCCCATCGACATCTCCCTCGACCTCAACGCTCCCTCCTTCAATCACTAGGCCTCCCACTTCGGCCGCCTCGTTAAGTTCCTCCACATCGGCTGATAAACCATTGTTGATAGTGAAAAGGGAACCTTAGCAAACTCCAGTTAGTGTTGCGGGAAATGCCTCAAATCCGGGTCGGGTTAGGTTTATTTGATGTACCTTCTTGAGGCTTAGGGCTGGTTTGGTATTGATGTGCTTTGAAAAAAAGCTGCTTCTGCTGTGCTATGAGAATAAGCAGCTGTGAAATAAAGCAACTGAGTGTTTGGTAAACTTTTTTTGTAAAAGTGCTTATGAAAAAAAAAAAAAAAAAGCAGTATTATAGTGTTTGGTAAACTTTTATGTAAAACAGATGTGAAAAGAAAAACCGGTTTTTCAAAGCTGGGTCTTACAACTTCTTGTTTTTGGTTTTTTTTCACCCAAAACTGTGAAAAAAAGCTGAAGTTGAATGTTTACCAAACACAAAAACAACTCTCAGCTTTTTTTAGAATCACCTCAGTACCAAACCAGGCCTTAGATCAGCAAACTCTAGTTGGTGTTGTAGATTCAGCACAACTTAGGACGACTAGAGCAAGGCGGAGAAGACGAAGCAGAGGAAGGCAAAACGACCTCATGCTTGATCTCTCTGCTACGCCGCTTCGCCGTTAGCATGACGTTGTCCTCGTTGTTGTTGCTAAAGGAGTTAGTGGTGTCGGCGTCGTTGTGTATGATCCGCATAAGCTTTGGTTGGATTCACAGTTGAGTTAGCATGGTAAGTGGCTTGAACAAGTTACGGAGGTCGAGGTTCTCAATGATGAGTCGGAAGACTCGGTTGCTTATGTATAAGGCACCAATCCAGATGCATAGGTCAACAGAGGTGGAGTTCGAAGTGGTGATCTTGTTAGATGCATCAGACGTGAATTTGAATGATAGGAGAGGTTCGGTATTCGAATTTGAAGAGACACAGAGAACAACAAAAAAGAATCTTATTAGAAGAATAATGGCCACGGCGAGCATGGTTGCCATTGTTTCTCTGCAAGTGAAAGCTGAGAAAATGAGTGAGGGAGACAAGTGAGAGGAGAAAGAGAGTGAGTGGATGAGGGAGAGAGTTTTTCTTAATTGATTTTAATTGTTAAATAAAAAAATTATAATGTATAATAATTAATTAATTTTTTTATTTTAGTGGGGGAATGAATGGGCCCTGCTTCTGTCACGTCATCATTTAACAACCAAATTGACAAAAAATTAACAGAGGTCTGACATTGCAACGAATTCGTAAGTTGAGGTATGACATTACAATGTTTAAAACATGAGGTATGAGATTATGGCTCGACAAATAGTTGATGTAGTTTTGTGTAATTTACCCTAATTTTAAAGTTGAAGGATTAGGTTACCTCAATGCTCAAGTTTGTGTTTGGTTTAAGGATTAGGTTTTCTACTTCAAGTTTTCTATTTATAAAAGGAGAGTATAGAGAATTGTCATGTAACGTCATTTCATGTATCAAAATTTTGATCAAAATGCACAATGAGGATCTTGCATCCACACAATTTTTTACTTCCACGCAGTGTGCCATCATTTTCGAGAATTTAGGATTTCTTAAGTTCCTGATGTTTTCGGGATCCCTATTGCAATATAAAGCCTATAACATATAAATAAGACCTTATGGATTATTTACTTGAGTATAATTAATTACAAGGGAAACATTTTGAGTCTTGTGAGCAAGTGTGGGAGAGATTAGGCTAGTGTTTGAAAAAAGAAGATTTTTCATGTACTACAAAACTCGATTACCAAAATAGACCTAAGTACATAAAAACAAAACAATTGCTTTTCAGTTTTTCCCAAGTTGAGAGCTTTTCTCTCCAAGCTGAGAGTTTTTCTCACTGTTTGTGTGAGGCTTTCAAACTTAAGATTTTCCAGGGCGGGGTTGGTTATAGTGTCCTTTTGTCTTTCTTTTCCTTATGTTTCCCTTCCCTCTACTTTTTTTTTCTCCCAAATTTTAACTTCGATCTGTCTAATTCCTCAATCCCCGAGAATATACCTCTTCCTAGCTCTTCCTTGGTTCGATCTTCAACCATGTATCATGTTGAGATTACGTGTAGAGTTCCGGTGTTTACACCGGTTCATGTGTTTCCAACACCACCACTTTCTCCTTGTTGTCTCCCGGTTCTGACAGTGTCGCTCATGGGTTTCCACGAGCTTCATACTGGTAGTTGGCTTCTCGCTCTTAGTTGCCAATTATCCCTTATTTATGGATGTGCTCAGGTAGCAAATCAAGGTTGAAAGTGGCGTCTGATGAGGCGATACTTGGTGGTGGACTGGGAATCAGATGGATTGACTGGTAATCTGTCAGTGGAGAATGCAGTGGAAGCTTTTGGTCGACTACTGTGTTTTTTTGGGCCTTACTATTTTTGGGCTCTCTTTGTGTATTTTCTTTTGTCTTTGGCCCTTTTTTGTTTGTTTATAGGTGTAAGTTGGGCATTTGGTTTGCTTGTAAGTTTGTGTTTAATAAATTATTCTTTTTATCAAAAAAAAAAAAAAAAAAACCCTAAGTAGTATTATAAATCATGTGTTCTTTTTGTGTGTTTTGGTTTGTGGATTGTATTGGTGTTTTCTTTAATTAGGAGGAATTTGATTTAACCATTTATCATATATCGTGTGATAAAAAATTATTTGATTTTTTTATTTAAAATTAAATACATATAGTATCTGACGAAAACAAGTCGCACGATATATGATAATCGGTTAGAACGTAGGATCTCTAGGATCTTTCCAGAGTAAATCCAGAAAGCAACCTCTTCCTAATTAGGGTTGGCTCTTGTCCACTGGTAAGAAGACAAATGTAGACATCCGTACAAGATTAATAGAGTGTGAAACCGAATTATTCATAGTGTGAAGGCGTCTACTAAATTATAGTTTTATTTAAAGCTTTACTTTTCGGGGAAAAACATGTCTGTATCATCAACCAAGCACTGTTCCTTTTCTCTTAATTCGTTTCCTCTTAGTCAACCATTGATGACATCGCAACTTCTACGTCATTTGCTGTGATGTCATCAACTTAATAATTGATTTGGGTATTGATGGTCGATTCTTTAAGTGTGGATCCTATCCAAACATTTGCATGTGACATTAAGCGCGTCAACCGTTGGATCAAGACGCGGTTATCTAAGTTTGTTTTATTGGTCTAAGTCTATTCTACATGCGTGATCTCCTCCACTTGACTGTTTCTTTGTTGAGGGTGCGATGTCATTAGTTACATGATGTCGCCTTGCCAAATTACCATAAATGGTCATCTGCCAATGCCATGACCTTCTTTAAATATACGCAAAAACATAAAATAGAACTGTTACGCATCCAAAAGTAAAAAGTTTGGTTACCTAATTTTTTTTTATTTTTTAAATTTACTATTATTAAGACCATCTCCAATAGTGAGCTAAAACCTACAAATATTTAGCCCAGAAAATTTAGGTTTTAGCTCAGAAACAGTTTTTCTACTCCAACCATTCTGGCCTAAAATTTTAGCCTCAGATTATTAAAGAATGAATTAAGGCTAATTTTTTTTAAATTAACTTTTAAAAAAAAAATATTATGTAGACTATCTGAAATTAATTTTATGGACATTTTAACCTAAAAATATTTAAATTCCGATAAATTTTGAAAAATCACTAAATCAATACATGAAAATCATGATAAACCATATAAACTTAAAAAAAAAAAAAAAAAAAGACAATTAATAAACCACATAAACTTAATACAATCGAAAACTCTTTTGCCATCTCAAAAATTTTGGAAATGAGAAGAAATGGTAGAAAGAAAAATTGGAATAATTGTAGGAGAAAAGTGAGTTTTGTGTCGATGTTTGAACAAATACATAGGTATTTATAGAGTTTTTGGTTGAATTTTAAGTTAAATAATTTTTTTTAAATTATTTTAGCTGTTGGATTTAAATTTGGACCGTTAGATCTTTTTTTTTACCGTTAAATTTGATTATATTCGATCTAAGCAGTTGGATTCAATAAATATATAAATATAAAATTAAAAAAAAAATAATTTGAACCTAGACCGTTGGATTAACCAACGGCCCATTTAAATGGAGCCATTGGATGAAGAAAAGTAGTCGTTGGGCTACAGTGAAACTGACAACAGATGGGACAGCCCACTTGGGTGGGCTTCAGCTGCACTGTTCATCTGTGTGTGGCAGATTGGGTTTTGGGTTGTGGGTCCCAATTCAATTTGTGGGCTAAATTTGTGACTGGTATTTGGGTTCATTTTAAGTTTTAGGTTTTAGGTTTGGTTTAGGTTTTGGGTTAGAGTGAATTTTGGGGGGGGGGGGGGGGGGGGGGGGGGGGGGGGGGGGGGGGGGGGGGGGGGGGGGGGGGGGGGGGGGGGGGGGGGGGGGGGGGGGGGGGGGGGGGAAGGAAAATTTAGGTTATAAGCCACCCTTAGAGATGGTCTAAGGGGGATAGAGTTCGAAAATATTACAATAATTTAGGAGAGAGGAGAATCCTCACCTAATTTTTCCCATAACTGTAAGATTACATCAAAGCTCATCTTTCAGTCCTTACCTTTATGCATTAATAATGGATGATCATTGATAATGGATGAGTTAACGGGATGATATTGTAAGACTTAAGAATACACAAGAGTTCACTTCAATTGCATGCCTTTTCAATGAGAGGCTGCATGTATTTATATTCCACATCAGATTACATTAGGGAATGAAATCCCGATTTACAAGGCTATTCAAAATTCAAAAATTACAACAGACTATACAAAGGAAACATATCACAGAAACAACAAACATTTAAAGGAGTTGTAACCTAAGCTAACTCTTCGGAGATAAGAGTTTAGGTTGATCAAAACCTCTTGAAGTCAACAGGAATCAAACACTGACTTGGTCTAACATCCCCTAGCAAGCTGACATGTGGAGGAATAACTGGAAGCTTGGAAACAAGAAGCTTGAATCGCACCGATGACAAACTTTTTGTGAACAGATCAGCAACCTGATCTTGAGAACAAATGATTGAAAACAAATAAATTGTAATCACAAGAGGAAGCTTGAAACCCCAATTGACGCAAAAACTCTGAAAAATGTTGGAACCACGCTTTTGGGGCTTGTTTCAAGCCATATACGCTTTGTTGCAATTTGCACACATGATTGGGATTCTACTTATCAATGAATCCGACATGTTGTCGCATATATACGTGCTCCTTTAGAAATCCATGCACGAAAGCGTTTTGTACATCCAGTTGCCTTACATGCCATTTTTTTAAAACTGCTAAACTGAGGACAAGTCTTATGGGGATGTGTTTGACCACAGGAATAAAGGTCTCTGTGTAATCAATTCCAGGCAGTTGATGAAGCCCATTGGAAACCAACCTGGCCTTGTGCCTCTCCACTGAGCCATCTACCCATTTTTTGATCTTAAACATCCATTTGTTTGGTAGCAAATTCATTTGGGGATGATAAGGAACAAGTTTCCAAGTACCACAATGTTGCAATGCATTAAACTCTTGAACCATGGCATCCCTTCACGCTTGATGCTTAACTACCTGACTAAAACACGTTGGTTCAATGGAAAAAAGGTTAATAGAAACATGCAAAGCATATTTAGGATTAGGCTTGTGTTTCCAGATTGCGAACGAGTTATCATTCGCCGCAGTGGCACAGAGGGCTTACTCAACTTTGTATTGTCATGATCTGAAGATGGCATAGGCTGATTTATGTTTGGTTCATTAACTACTGCTCGCTCATTTAAATTGGGATTGGTGGAGACAAGGTTAGGTATAGATATAGTGACTGGCGGATTGGTAGGATGAGATAATATGGGATTTTGTGGAAGGTTATTCGAATCAAGAGTGGTGGTATTTGGTTAAGACAATGACACTACGATTTGAGTAGGAGTCAGCGAGTTGGTGGATGAAGTGGACATTTATATAGGAAAGGTAAACAAAAGATCATGATTTGTAACACTACCTGTGTGATCAATGTTCTCTAATGAAGATGTGAGTTCCTTAAATGGAAATGAGTCCTCATCGAAGAGGACATGATGAGAAAAATAAATTCGTCTCGTGGACAAGTCCAGACATTTGTACCCTTGATGGTTCAATGAGTAACCTAAAAACATACACGGTTTTGAGTTGGGTTGGAGTTTATTTTGTGCATAAGGCACTAGCCAAGGAAAACACTTACAACCAAATACCTTCAATGTCTCATAACTTGGAGATTTGGCAAACAATTTCTCATATGGTGACTTATGTGACAAAACCTGGGTTGGCAGTTTAATGATTAAATAAGTTGTCGTTGAACAAGTATCAAACCAATATTTTTTTGGAATGTGGGAATGAGAAAGCATGACAATACCAGTTTCGACGATATATCAATGTTTTCTTTTCACAATACCATTTTGCTCAGGGTGTTTTGGACACAAAAGCCTTTGGGAAATTCCATGTGTTGCAAGAAACTTTTGAAAAACATGACTCTTGTACTCTCCTCCTTCATCACACTGAAGTATTGAACATATTTTTCACTTTAGTTGACAAATATTTCAAAGACTTCAGACTTAATTTTCATGGGAAAGATCCTAGAATATCTAGAATAATCATCCACAAAACAAGACATAATATTTAAAACCTTCAATTGAAACAACTGGAGAACACCAAACATCCGAATGTAAAATTTGCAAAGAAAATTGAGAAACAGACTCTGAAGCACTAAATGGTATTTTAGTACTTTTTCCCAGTGGACACGACTAACAAAACATTACATCAGAAGTACCATGAACTAGTACTTGTTTATTCAAAATTGAAAACTTGATAATAGATGATGCAGGATGATCAAGACGTGAATGTCATTTATGAGCCGAGACTTGAATGCCTATACACACTGAAATAGGGTAATTGAATTGTCCACCGCCACCAGAAAATGGGTATAAGCCATTCTCACATCTCCCGTGGAAAAGCGTCTTCCAGGTCTTAAGGTCCTTAACAAGAAAAAAAATAAGATAAGATAAGTAAATAACAGTTGTTGTCTAGGATAAACCTATGGGTAAAAATAATATTTGTTGAGGCAGTGGGACACCTTAGAATATTTTTCAATTCAAATGAGCAAGACTGAGTTTTGGATTTTATTTGAACCAAGATGAGATATAGAAAGGCCAATATCATTACCTACACCACCAACATTCTCATTACCGTTATACTCTTTTGGATTGACCAAATTCTAAATGTCTGGAGTCACATGAGCATTATCACCTGTGTCCAGCAGCTACTGTCCATGATGTTGGTTGTTGATGGTGATCGAAGATGTGGCCATAACAGTAAGCCACTTTGTTGGAATTCGCCCTTCATATGCTACATTAATTCTTTGGTAACAGTTCAGGGCATGAAGCCTTTGTTTTCCACATATTTGGCAAGTCATCATTCTCCTACAAAAGTAAATTTCTCACTGTTACAGGCAGAGTTTGGCCTTTGATTGTTGTTGCAAGGAAGGAACCCTTGCTAGTTGACAACACCATCACCACGTGTAGATGGAGACACAACGCGTCCATTACCACAAAGTCGTCCACCATGACCTCTTACAGTCATAAATGCATTCACAAGAGCAGTCTCCACAATAGGAGCAATTTGCTCAGCCATTCTCCTTTCCGTTGTCAGCAAGAGAGCCTCAAATGTAGGGTACGTGATTAGAGTGTCACATGTCTGTGCAACATTCACATTCATTTCATAAGCAAGGCCTAGATTGTTCAAGATGATCTGGACAAGCTCATCATCATTCACCGGTTGGCCAACTAGGGTAAGGTTGTTAAAAATTGAGTTCATTCGATCAAGATAATCAGTAATAGACATATCTCCTTTCTTAGTTGGCATCAGTTCATTTCAAAGAAACAAATGCGATTTTGGGATGAAGAAGCATACATTTACTCGAGAGCCTCCTAGGTATCACGAGAGGATTTCTTGCTTGCCACGACAGACAGCACAGATGGTGTGAGGGAGCCATTTATCTAACTTAGTATCATTTGATCATGTTGCAGCTAGTTTGTGTATACGGGGTTGATGATAGCGGCACCAAGGAGCTATTTGTGAAGGCATACGATGGACCCATCGACATAACCCATTAGGTCACAACTCTTGAGGATTGGTAGAGTCTGAGCCAACCACAGAGGATAGTTGGTTCGATCCAGTTTTGTGTTGACAACTATAGTCATGGACGAGAAAGGGTTCATGGCAGGGATTGCTCGGTTGGGAACGGAATTGGTTGGGGTTACAGCACCGTTCGAGTTATCAGCCATTGGAAAGAAAAAAAAAATTTAGGATCTGTGTCGGTGGATTGCTAGGGCTTGTATATCATGTAAGACTTAAGAATACACAAGAGTTCACTTCAACTGCATGCTTTTTCAATGAGAATCTACATGTATTTATATTCCACTTCAAATTACATCAGGGAATGAAATCCCTATTTACAAGGCTATTCAAAATTAAAAAAATTACAACAGAATATACAAAGGAAACAAATCACAGAAACAACAAACATTTAAAGAAGTTGTAACCTAAGCTAACTCTTCGTAGATAAGAGTTTGGGTTGATCACAACCTTCTGAAGTCGCGAGAACAAGAATCAAACACTGATTTGGTCTAACAGATATTCCTTGGTGTATGATTTTGTAGACGATATAAGGTTGATAGATGAAACCTAGGAGGGAGTAAATGCGAAGATTAACCTTTGGCAGGAAGTGTTGAAATCTAAAGATCTTTGCCTCAGTAGGTTAAAGATATAGTATATGGAGTGCAAGTTCAGTTGGAATGGAGGCTCAAATGAGTTAGAGGTGATGATTAAAGATCATGAAGTACAAAAAGTGAGCGCTCTTGCTATCTTGGATCTATCTTGCAAAATAACAGAGAATTGGATAGAGACCTCTGTATAATTATCAGAGAAACGAGTTAAAGGTCAACTTCCAACAACACCAATATTATCCCCAATTTGTTAATTACCACATGTACAGTCCTGACAAGCGTGATGTTTTATCACAAAAAGACATCGGTATTAATTAGAGTGGGGTTATAATATTAAACTCTTCTTTTCACAGAGATACGGCTGATATAAGATAAATTTGTGGGTCACACGTGGGAGATCAACATATCGACAACCACGTGGAGCCAATGGGACTCACCCAACACTCGAGGCCAAGAGACCGACCATCCTTGCGTGGGGCCAAGAAGACCCACCCATCATGTGGCAGTACGAGCCCTCTTTTCTTGGCTCTGATACCATGTAGAATTATCAGAAAAATGGGCTAAGGGTCCACTTCTAACAACACTGATGTTGTCCCCAACTTGTTAATTACCTCCAACACAGTCCTAACAGGTGTGTGGTTTTTTGACAAAAGGCATCGATATTAGTTGAAGTGGGGATATAATATTTAAACTCTTCTTTTCACAGAGATATGGCCGATGTGAGATATTTCCACAACCTCAACCATAGAATACAAGCTGGATGGATGAAGTGGAAAAATGTATCAAGTGTGTTGTGCAACCGTCGTATGCCACTAGAACTCAAGGGAAAATTTCATAAGATGCCAATAAGGCCAGCAATACTTTATGGCACGAAATGTTGGGCGATCAAGCATCAACACGTAACAAAAATGACTGTAGCGGAGATAAGAATGCTTCTTTGGATATATAGGTACACGACAAAGGATAGGATTAGAAATGAGGATATCCAAGGTAAAGTAGGAGTACCCGAAAATGAAGATAAGATGAGAGAAAATCGGTAGATGGTTTGGACATATGAAACGAAGACCTACAAATGCTTCGGTTAGAAGATGCGATTATGAGACAGAGGCTTAGGGCTAAAGGGGTAGAGGAAGACCTAGAAAAATTTGGAAAGATACTCTAAGAAAAGGCTTAGAGTACTTGGACATCACGGAAGACTTGGCACAAAACCGAGCGCAGTGGCATTCTATGATTCATATAGTCGACCCCACTTAGTGTGATAAGGCTTTGCTGTTGTTGTTCTTGAGAGTTTTGAACCCATAACGCATAGGTAGAAACCCAACACCTTATTCACTAAGATATTGGCTCACCTATTTAATTATATGTATAATATTTGTGGTCAAAGACAAAAATGATACAGTTGCTACATTTTAAACTTTTGAGGTCTGAGTTGATTTTCAAAATGGGTCATGAATTTTTAATTCTCTCATTTTACATTGTAAGTTATTAAATTGTATTAATTCATGCTTTTTGTGGGATTGATTGTTTGATTCTTCATTAAATTAATGACATGGTGAGCATAGGGACCTTATATGGGCGCTAATGTGTAAGCCACATTGACAAATAAAAATCATCAATTTAATGGAGGATTAAATATTCAAAGAGTCAAAAAGTGTACATTTTACAATTTACAATATTCAAAGCGTAATGTTTGAAAATTATAATCTCGTGGCCAATTTTTTTAAAATCACTTCAAACTTCAAGAGTATAAAGTATAGTTAGCACACAATAATAATTATAGGTGTGGGGACTTGTTTGCGTGCAAATGAAGTATACCATTAGCCTCCAAAGTTCATTGTGAATTTAAGCTTAATTGTTAAAATACGATCATGTTGCCAAGGAATCACCTTGTGGCGGCCGGTATGCATAATAATAAAAAAGTTCTCAAAGAAATCGCTAAGAAAAGCACTTATAATCTTCGGTCAAATTAGCACACGTTTCATAAATGATAAAAAGATTAATGCTCTTTTCCTATAGCTATTGAATTTACCTCTTCTTCCCGTTTCACGTGATATTTTACAGTCACCGCATGTTCACTCTAATCATATAAATATGTGTGTCTATGTGGGTGGGAAAATACTGCTCGAGTGTTATTTTGATAAAATAAAAAAATAAAAAAACAGAGAGGGAAAGCGAGGAGTCGACGAGATGGTGAGAGCGCCCTTCTATGACAAAAATGGGCTAAAGAAAGGAGCATGGAGTCCTGAAGAAGACAGTATGTTAAAAGCTTATGTTGATAAGCACGGTCACAAGAACTGGCGTGCACTTCCCAAACTTGCTGGTAAGTACATAAAATAACATCTTTATTGTGTCTTCAAAGAATTTTCTTAAGCTTAATCTCATATAACATAGGTTATCTACAAGACTACAACGTTCTGGGTTAATTTATGAATTTTTTTTTTTCATCCCATTCAACTATGATAGTATGTGCGACTAATTTGACCATAATTTCCAAAACTCATCATCATTTAGCTTTTTGGTTTCGATCACATATATAGTTAAGGAACCTTCAAGCAAGAAGCATGCATGATTTATCAGACAATTCAAGGAGTGATGTAGTGATCAAATGTACTGGTTTGTTTTGCATATAATCTCACTGCAGGTTTAGCAAGGTGTGGTAAAAGTTGCAGACTAAGATGGATGAACTATCTTCAACCGGGTGTAAAACAGGGAAACTACTCTCAAGAAGAAAACAATTTGATCATCAAATTACATGAAGAATTCGGGAACAAGTATGATTTCTTCTTTAGTTCATGAATTAATTATATATTCAAAGTAACTAATTATACATAAGTTTACAAAGAAAATGTCCATAACACTTCTATAACGATAATGATCTATTAGGAACGCCATAAAATGTTGGTCGTTTTATAATGAAAATTTATTTCCTCAATATGTAGATGGTCAACGATTGCTGCTAAATTACCAGGAAGAACCGACAATGATATTAAAAATCATTGGCATACCTATTTTAAGAAGCTCACAAAGCAAAATTCAACAGCACTATCTCAAACGACAGAGCAGTCAAGTGATGCCCCATCAGTAACTAGCCAAAATACAGAATTAGAAGCTCAAAGTGCTCCTAAACATGATAATAATGGTCACCAAATTTTGGAGAGCTCTCCGTTGTCCCCTGAAACATTTTCCAGTGGTCACTCCTCCTTGAGCTCCAACATAAATCATGGACATGATCAACCTATCGTTAGTTATTTCTCTGCTGAAGATGGTACTCGAGCTTCATCAGAAACAATATTAGACAAATCGAGTGGAGATTTTTGGACCGAACCATTTCAGCCGGACAATATGATGAATGACGTCCAAAGTGAGTACTATCCAATTACACACCTGAGCGAGGAGGGAATTTTATCATCACCATTTGTAACGTTCTACGATACTCAGGATGGTATGGATTGGTTCCACCAGGTGATGCCAACATTGCAAAACAATTATTTAATTAATGATGCAGAATACTTAAGATAAACTTAGCTCTTGTTTACTTAAGGCTTGTTATTGCTTAACGAGCTAGGCTGTGCCACATAATAAAGAATGTCTTAAATTTCATACAGATCGAGCAATGGGGATGCTATCTCTAAGCAAGAACTAATTAACAGTCGGCAATTATAAATATCTGGAACTTGAATTTGAGACTTTGAGAGATCACATGATAGTGGCGATCTGATCTCTTATTGGGATTTATTTTCTCCAACAAGTTGAGGAGTCCTAGCTGGACCATGTACCCTATCTTCTCACACAAGCATGCAAAGACAGACTAGGAGAGAGTTAAATAATGTATGAAAGGTATATCTAGTACTCCTAAGTAATTAAGGTTCGAAACTAAAAGAAATCAATTTGTTTGAGTCTGAAATATCAGATTTAGGCCGAGGAAAGGTAATTCAAGTTAAAAGGTCATGACTCTGGGCCTAATGGTGATCCTTCAAGTCATTTGGCTTTCTTCGCTCAGAAAAGCATGATTCAACCGAGTTCTAGTGGAAGTAGGATTACTAAGGGTTAGACTTAGACGTGGCCCGGTCGAGTCCTGGTTGAATTAAAATTGCTAAGGATTAGGATGGGTTTAGATAAGATTCGAATTATTTAGGAATCAAAATCTATGGTTATAAATAATGAATTAAGTGCATAATGAGTTTCGGTTAAAGAGGGGATTGAAGAGATAACGTCACGAACACCCAGGTGGGTGCTAAAAAGGCATAGTTATATTAGGACTTTACCTTAGCAAGCTTGGTTATCACGAAATCTCCCTATAAATAGAAGTGGTTCTACAACGTGAGAAGCCCCTTCAACTCAACAAATAACTCATAATGCTCTACATGAAACCTTTTCATAACTATGAGAAAAATACTAATTATCCGAACCCATTCGTTAGCACATATTCAGTTTGGTTAAGCATCACCGGATTGGCAAAGTAGCAACATATTCAATTTGGGTGAACATCACTAGAGTCATAGAATTAGTCGGCCTAAGAGTATCTTCAGTTTGGCAAAACATCATTACTTCTAGTTCTGTTGGTTACCTATCTAAGTCTCAGCTTGCGAAAAGTCTTTGATTCTTTCGTTGAAAGAGGTCACTTCATTAGTTTCCCCATTGAAGTGAAGTGTTATATGATTAGTTACTTGCAAGTATATTTCAGAGTTCAGCATCATACGGTTGAATCATATTCACCATAAGGACACTCGTCTCCTGTGAGTATCTTTGCCCATTTAGCCTGAAACTGACCAGGTGTACTTATATTCTCATAAATATAGTTGAAGCTGCTGAACCCAACGCAGAAGATCCTGAACTTCACAATGAATTAAGTAATCTTGTCTTTAGGTTTTAGAACCCTGGGCTGAGAGGCGTCATTCCTCGATCGTAGTCATTGAGTATTCTGTCAACAGCACGTTTGACACTACCACCACACCTACTTTACTCGCCCGACCAACTCGGTCGCTAGTTAGCATGCCTGCATTCACAAGAAGAACATAGTTAGCTCAATCGTGACTCAGCTTGTGTGCCACATAGACTTTGTAATTTTGAAGGTCAACACAATTATATTGACAATTGATGTCTCGAGCCATAGGTTTGTAATAAGATTTTTACTACCTACAAAAGTAGGAATGAAAACACTTAAAAATACTTGCAAGAAAACAAGGTAATTGTAGTATAGTCGGCTCTAGCAAGATCATTCTCCACAAGAATTGAATGAACAATTTGCATTAAGCCAATTCTTAATTAACTACCTAAAACAAAGGTTGGAAAATGTTGATTTTGTTACTTAAAATATTAAAAACAAATTTAAATAAAAACAATTAATTAAATTGGCAAAGTTAAAAAAAAAAAAAACAATAGAAAATAGTTTGAAAATCAATTTAAGCACTAGGGTCCTGTCGTCACCTTAACAATCGTATGTAGTTTAACCAATTACTTATGAATTACACATGCAACTTTGAAGGTTAGGTTTTCCTAATACATATTCTCCTTATGATATTCAAGTAAGAACGTATATCTAACATGCAATATGTCTGTAATATTTAGATATAATATGAACATGCAAGACTCATTAAGTTTTGTGAAAATCCTTTGAAAAACCATGCAATCCCCAAAAGCGTGATATTCATCTTAAGTGAAATTACAATTATTAACCACAAGAAGAATTACTTAATTCTCCGGTGATATTCCTACCGAATTGCATCTGATTACTTATCTAAACATCCTAATGGTGGCCAGTCATCAAGACATAAAGACAATTTAACACAGTAGATTAATAATTCAAAGTATACATACATAATATCATAAGCAATGAAATAAATACTACATATTCATGCTAAGACTCATGGCCTCGCCCTAACAAAACAAATTAGTTACACACAATCATAAAGCAAAATATTATTAAGAACATGGATAGAAAACACTGTGTAAATAAACTTGAATTGACAAAAGCTCTCTAACCGAGTTCTCTAAAGTAGTGCGCCCTCAATCTAATGGCCAAATAGCCTTATTTGTGCTACTGCAAGATAAAATCCCACCTAAAAAAGTCTTAGGAAACATAATAAAATAATAAATTAGCTAATAAAAGGTTTCTTATTTAAAGTCAAATTCAGACTTCAGAAAAAAAAAAAAAGAAGAAGACTTTTGATTGACCAAATCAACTCCAATGTGGTTCTAAAATGTCTCTTTTGAAAGCTGAAGACGTCCCCAACAAATCCTTAGAAGGAACCTTCCTTAAAATATACCATCTTGACCTCCAAAATACCCAAAACGTAAAAAAATGTCAATACAGGAAAGCTGCACGTTGGGCTTTCTTTTCTTCGTCACGGTCAAACGGCTTGGTAGAAAGATTTGGAATTTTGATACAATTATCTTGAAAGACTCACGAACAAGAAACGCTTAAAATAAAAGAAGATATTTAAAACGTCCACGAATCATGAAAACATTCCCCATGATGCATGAACCCCTTTTATGTTTATATTGTCCTTAAGATGTGTGTGTATATATATATATATATTGTATATGTTTATATATTTGTTTCATGCATTACGCAATTATATTTGCTATGCGGAATATGTGAGTCAAAGTATATTCATAAATTAAAAGCAATTAGGGTTTTTCAACCTTAGATTCGAAAAAAAAAACAAATCGGGTGATTTATTGCGGCATCACTGTGGTATCGTTTGGTATGCAGACGGGACGGAACAGAATGGGACGGGACAGGACAGGACGGAACGGAATGGAGCGAGAGCAAAGATGCCCTCGGATGGAAACAAGGAGGAAGAAGAAGGAGACGGAGAGGTTATAATTTTGTGTTCCACGGATGTGGAACGAGTCGTTCCAGGGGGGTGAGGTGGAACGAAAATTCACCCAAAACTCGTCCCGTGGAACAGCTCGTTCCACCCATTTTAGGCACACCAAACGTGAGACGGAACACCTTGTCCCACTCTGTTTTGTCCCGTCCCACGTACCAAACGGTACCTGTGGGATGGCGTCGCCCCGACGCCCTGGACCACCTGCGCAACCTTCTAGGCTTGCTGCTCCCTTTCGGACATAACCAAGCCTCAGCTTGGGTTCCCTATCACACGAGCCTGAAAGGCCTGGTCCACCCAAGCCCAAACCCGCATGCCAGAAGCATTTTGGGTTTGTTCCCAGACACGTGCTTGCAGCCCCAGTTCTTGGTCTCGGCCTACGCTAGCAAGCTGTCATGCTTGCTGGGCTTTGTCTTAGCCCTGGCCCTCATAACAAGCAGCTAACCCATGCAGCTGGGCTCACCATTACGACCTAAACCGAACTTAGCTTAGCTGGGGTTTCCCGCGCCACACTTAGGCCAGCCTCGTGCTGGGCCCAAGTTTCCCGCCTCTTTTTGAGGCCCAAAGCCAGCATCCCTGCTGCTGGGTTTTTTGTTTCCAACCCGACCTATGGCCTACAGCCCACCTTCGAGCCCTTTTGCTCAAGGTACACAACCCTATTTTTTGGGCTATGGTATTTTCGACCCAATACTATTATTTTAGAATTATTTTGCTTCTATAATCGACCCCGTATGGTCCGATTTAATGAATTAATTAAAAGTGACCTGCAGTCCATTAATCTGATAATGAATCCAAAATTATCAACCTAAATATGACTTTTAGACATTAACGATTCAACAATTTATTTTTATATTTTGAACCATTGACATACTTTCGTAGTAACAAAGCTCTCACACTTGAGTTCCAGAAGAAACTCAAACCCACTATATTTAAATTAGTATATTGCATTCTATGTTTCTTGCAGAAACCTCTCATTATGAACTAATTGTTCATAAAACTAAATTGAACATGTAGTTTCAAATTTAGTGCATTTGAAACCCGAAGTTTTCATGCACAAATTAAACCAATACATGTCTATAGAACATGTATGTCCTACGATATATGTCTATGGCTTACCATATGACTAATCACGTTTTTTCCCTCCGTTTTAGGGACATGTCGAACTTGAACAAGCTCGATTTCTCTGCTCTAGAAGTCTCCGAAAGAAACTATCTAAAGTAGGTTTAAGATGTGAAGCTTCATCTCACTGCAAAGGGTATTAGAGCCATCATCGAGGCATCCGTCGCCGACAAACCTGTTGACGAAGCTCAGAAAGCTAATGCAATGATCTTCATTCGAAGACACATCCATAATGCACTGCAGACCGAGTACTTCGCTGAGGAGGACCCACACACCCTTTGGCTTGCTCTGGCTTATCGTTTCGATCACCAGAAAGACATATACTTGCCTGAAGCAAGACACGATTGGCATCATCTTCGCTTCTAGGACTTTAAGTTCGTGAATGAATACAACTTTGAAATTTGTAGAATCCGTTCACTGTTGAAATTTAGCAAAATGGAACTACCTGAATTAGATCTCCTGGATAAGACCTATTCGACCTTCCATGCAACCAATATTGTCCTATAGCAACAATATAAGGCATAGAAATTCACCAAGTTTTTCAAATTTGATCTCTGTTTTACTTGTTGCTGAAATGCAGAACCAGTTTTTAATAAAGAATCATCAAGCTCGACCGACTGGCTCAAACGCCGCGCCTGAAGCGCATGCGACCAAATTTAGGAGCCATAAACGACGAAAGATTCGTCGTGGGCGTGGCAATGGGCGGTAAGCCCCACCACGAGCCCAAGGTTAACAGAATGCCGCACTTAAGGGAGGAAATGTGACCCAACAGCGTCCATCACTTGCCCTTAAAGCCCCAAACTTGAATAAAAGTGAATTTTTTGTAACCAGCTACGGAAATCCGTAGATGAATTTTGAAGAGTAAAACATAATCAAATGAATCGATGCCGCCCATGCTAATGATAGAGTACGACATATGAGCTCAAACAAGAACAAGGGCAAAGCTCCCGTTCAGCCTGCTTCTACTGAAGTAGACATGTGCTACCGCTGTGAATCAAGGGATCATTGGTCACGCGTATGCCGAGCTTCCCCTGAGGCTATTGCCAAGTATCATTCCGGTCGTGAGTCTAACTTTGCACATGTGGATCATCCGCAAGATTCAACTATATCAATGGAGATATCAAATTTTCAGGAGGCGTCAACTCCTATGGATAAATAAATTAGACATGTTTTTAGGGTGTTTACCCCTAATGGCCGAACCCATTATGAGCGGCCAGCCCTACCCCCTATTTTTCTAGGTTTATTGTTTAATTTTGAACAATTTTTCTAAGTATTTGGAATACTTTGTTTGGTTTTGGCTTGTTTTGAATTATGGATTGTTATTTGAATGAATATTATTTTCTTGAATTGCTTAATTGAATGAATGGACTTATATTTATGCATGTGACCAATTCAATCAATTTATTTCTAGGCATGTCTAGTAGGGCAGTTAGTTGTCTGGAAGATAGTGTAACCACGCACATCATCTTGCGTAAGCGACACTATTTTACTAACTTAATACCCAAGAAAGCTCATTTGACAACTCTCTCAGGCCCGTCCAACCTGATTGAAGGATACGGAAAGGCTCATATCATGTTGTCCAATGGTATTATCTTAACCATTAATGAGGCACTTTATTCTCCACGTTTCGGAAGAAAGTTGCTGAGTTTTAGAGATATTCGAGATAATCAATATCATATTGAAACCACTGAAGTAATAGTTCTGAATTTCTTTGTATCACATTGTATGAATATGGCTAGAAGTGTATTCACGAGAAGTTGGAACGTTTGCCGAGTGGGTTGTACATCACAACCATTTGCGGCATAAAAGCCCACAGTGTGGCTGACCCTATGCTTGAGTTCTAAGACACTTTGTTGCTTTGGCATAACCATTTGGGACATCCTGGACATGACATGATGCGCCATATCCTTAAATCTTCACTTGGGCATCAGTTACATCTCTATGTTAAGCTCCTGTCATGCAAAACGTGTTCTTTAAGGAAATTAAATACTCAACCTTCACATACAAAGATTATTCACGACCTATCTAAGTTTCTTCAAAGGATTCAAGGCGACATTTTGGGACCTATCCAACCAACAAGCGGACCATTTAGATACTTTATGGTGTTGGTTGATGCATTGACACGATGCTTACATATTTGCCTGTTGTCCACACACAACGCTGCGTTTGCTAAATTCCTAGCTTAAATTATTAAGCTAAGGGCTCACCACCCTGATTATCCGATTAAGTCGATTCGACTGGATAACGCTAGAGAGTTTACATCACAAACTTTTGACGATTATTGCATGTCAGTAAGGATTGATGTGGAACATCCTGTACCCTATGGTCACACCCAAAACGGCCTATCAGAAGCTTTCATAAAGTGTATTTAATTGATAGCTTGGACTTTGGTTATGAGAACCAAACTACCAGTATCTGCCTGGGGCTATGCAATATTGCATGCAGTTATGTTGGTCAGCCTGAAGCCCACCGCTACCCAACCATATTCACCGTTACAGTTAGTAACTGGATACGAGCTTGACGTCTCGCATTTACGGGTGTTTAGGAGCACCATTTATGTGCCAATATTGCTGCCACTACGTACCAAAATGGGTCCTCAGAGAAAAATAGGAATCTATGTCGTTTATGATTCGCCATCAATAGTTCGCTGCTTAGAACCCTTGACATGAGATCTCTTTACCGCACGTTTTGCAGATTATCACTTTGATGAGGTAGTCTTCCCGTTGTTAAAGGGAAATAGGCATGCTAACATTTGGACTCTAGATGTTAAACGAAATCCCTTCCATCCAAAGGAGGATGAGGAAGAGATTTTGGAACCCGAAGTTCCATACATAATTGCAATTGGGGCTTTATTGTACTTGGCTTAGTGCACTAAACCCGACATCTTCTTCGCTGTTTGTCACATCCCGGCCCGAGGCGCACCACTTCCCGGGCCCGCTCCACCACCGTAGCACGATATTGTCCGCTTTGGGCCCCGACCACGCCCTCACGGTTTTGTTTTTGGGAACTCACACGAGAACTTCCCAATGGGTCACCCATCCTGGGAGTGCTCTCGTGCGCTACTCGCTTAACTTCGGAGTTCCCATGGAACCCGAAGCCAGTGAGCTCCCAAAAGGCCTCGTGCTAGGTAAGGATGGGAATATGCATTTAAGGATCACTCCTCTGGGTGATGTGGGATGTTACAATCCATCCCCCTTAGGGGCCCGACGTCCTCGTCGGCACACCACCGCCAGGGTTAGGCTCTGATACCAAATCTGACACGCCCCGACCCCGATATTCCCCGAATACCAGGATAGGCACGTGCTGGCCGACACCCGAGGGTGACGAAAGCCATTTATTGAGTGCAAATGCTGAAAACAATGGGTAAATAAGGTTTATAAATATAAAAGAATAATGAATATGCAAATAAGGACCGTGTTCAGAGCACACCACTAATCTAGAACACTAAAAGAAAATAATATAAAATTGAATGAAACAAAGAAGTGGGTCCTACACCGAGAGGACTCGAAGATGCCGATGCGGAAGTGCCTGGACGTCGGGATTGTATGCCTCGATTCTAAGTCCTGAAGGGGGCGCAAAACAAACATGAGTGGACCAAGTTGATATATATATAATAAAACAATTATCAACATACTAACCCCCAAGTTTTATGAAAACACATATATATAATGATAAACATAGGTTTTCCGAAACCTAGCATGTCGTGCAATGTCTCAAATCATAATTCGCATAAATAATAAACACTAGTGAATGTCCGATATAACTCTTCAGGCCCCATGCCGGCTCCCCGTCTCTGAGCACACAGTCAGAGGAAAATACACTTCAGGCCCCTTGCCGGCTCCCCGTCTCTGAGCAGACAGTCAGAGGAAAACACACTCCAGGCCCTATGCCAACACCAAACCGTCGCCCGGGACGGACCGGATCTATCCCTACGTCCCGTAGCGGAAAGGACCACTAGGTAAGTACAAAACCAGTGAACATACATATATTGAAAATCAACTTCATAGTATAAAGTCATCCATCATCTATACTATAAAGAGGTGTTCTAAACATGTTCTAAATATCATATCGTCATCCATCAGATATTCTACAAGAACATGGGTTATAGGAAAAATAGTAATAATTCAAACTAGCCTTAGTAAGCATATTATCTCGTAAAACGTTCATAAAACATAATCGTAAAGTCATGCTTTTCTGTGTATGCAATTCTACCATTAAAACATGCATTTTTAGAAGGGGTCCACTCACAGTACTTCGCCGTCGAAAAGCCACGCCATCTAGCGAAGAAGGAAACGTCATAGATAATCGCCCCTAAGCACATAAAGGGTACATTTAGTCAAACTCTACTCAAACGATTGAATTTGGGAAAACGGACATCGGAAACGGGTTCAGAACGTCGAAATTAGCCTAGGAGGGGTCCCGCACGAAAACCCAAAAAGTCAACCCCAAGGTCAAAGTTGACTTTGACCGTTGACTTTGACCTTGGGGTTGACTTTTTGGGTTTTCGTGCGGGACCCCTCCTAGGCTAATTTCGACGTTCTGAACCCGTTTCCGATGTCCGTTTTCCCAAATTCAATCGTTTGAGTAGAGTTTGACTAAATGTACCCTTTATGTGCTTAGGGGCGATTATCTATGACGTTTCCTTCTTCGCTAGATGGCGTGGCTTTTCGACGGCGAAGTACTGTGAGTGGACCCCTTCTAAAAATGCATGTTTTAATGGTAGAATTGCATACACAGAAAAGCATGACTTTACGATTATGTTTTATGAACGTTTTACGAGATAATATGCTTACTAAGGCTAGTTTGAATTATTACTATTTTTCCTATAACCCATGTTCTTGTAGAATATCTGATGGATGACGATATGATATTTAGAACATGTTTAGAACACCTCTTTATAGTATAGATGATGGATGACTTTATACTATGAAGTTGATTTTCAATATATGTATGTTCACTGGTTTTGTACTTACCTAGTGGTCCTTTCCGCTACGGGACGTAGGGATAGATCCGGTCCGTCCCGGGCGACGGTTTGGTGTTGGCATAGGGCCTGGAGTGTGTTTTCCTCTGACTGTCTGCTCAGAGACGGGGAGCCGGCAAGGGGCCTGAAGTGTATTTTCCTCTGACTGTGTGCTCAGAGACGGGGAGCCGGCATGGGGCCTGAAGAGTTATATCGGACATTCACTAGTGTTTATTATTTATGCGAATTATGATTTGAGACATTGCACGACATGCTAGGTTTCGGAAAACCTATGTTTATCATTATATATATGTGTTTTCATAAAACTTGGGGGTTAGTATGTTGATAATTGTTTTATTATATATATATCAACTTGGTCCACTCATGTTTGTTTTGCGCCCCCTTCAGGACTTAGAATCGAGGCATACAATCCCGACGTCCAGGCACTTCCGCATCGGCATCTTCGAGTCCTCTCGGTGTAGGACCCACTTCTTTGTTTCATTCAATTTTATATTATTTTCTTTTAGTGTTCTAGATTAGTGGTGTGCTCTGAACACGGTCCTTATTTGCATATTCATTATTCTTTTATATTTATAAACCTTATTTACCCATTGTTTTCAGCATTTGCACTCAATAAATGGCTTTCGTCACCCTCGGGTGTCGGCCAGCACGTGCCTATCCTGGTATTCGGGGAATATCGGGGTCGGGGCGTGTCACTGTTAATCTTTTGGCAAGATACAGCAATGCGCCCACACACAGGCGCTAGAATGGTGTTAAAGACATTTTCCACTACCTCAAGGGTCCTATGGATTTAGGCTTGTTCTATACCCGCGAATCTTCGAGTGTTAACGCTCCTTATGGTTCTCAAATTGATTCTTGCCTTGTTGGTTACGTAGAGGATGGATACCTATCTGTCCCACATAGGACACATTCTCAAATGAGTTATGTCTTTACCGTTGGAGACATCGCTATATCTTGGAGGTCTACCAAGGAAACGCTAGTTGTGACTTCATCGAACCATGATAAGATTCTCACCTTACATGAAGCATCGCATGAATGCTTTTGGCTGAGAAAAGTTATGGAACATATTCGAAACACTAATGGTCTTACATCAGTCGTTGACCTTCCTACGATGATCTTAGAAGACAATGCAACATGTATCGAGCAGTTAAAGAAATGATACATCAAGGGAGACAACACCAAGCATATAACGCCGAAGTTCTTTTCCTCACACCAACAACAGTAGCATCAGAACATTGAAGTCAAGCAAATCCATTCCCAGGACAACCTGGCCGATCTCTTCACCAAGTTGTTGCCAAAGTTTAATTTTCAAAAGCTCGTCCAAGGAATCGGTATGCGTAAATTATTTGAGTTGAATCACTTGTAGTTCTCTTATTTAAAAGTTATGTCTAACTCATGGGGAGTATCTAGATGCATACTCACATGATCTTAATGTGCTCTTTTTCCTACGATTAGGAGCATTTTTCTCACTACATAACGAGGTTTTAACGAGGCACCCATCATGGGATGATCATACTTCGTTGAGTTCACTACT
The DNA here is from genome assembly GCF_019419815.1 of Pyrus x bretschneideri. NCBI lineage: Eukaryota > Viridiplantae > Streptophyta > Magnoliopsida > Rosales > Rosaceae > Pyrus > Pyrus x bretschneideri. The sequence continues at coordinate 5,742,922 of NW_025999424.1, read as the reverse complement.
TTCGTCCTATTTGACGTTTGTTTTAGACATTATGCATACTTCTCACTTTTTTCCTTAGTTTATGGGTTTTCCCCATGCCTTGGGTTTTACCATAGCGAGATTTTATGAGTTTTACTACAAATGCATACTTTCTTAAATTTGAGACTTGCACTCACCCGTTGTGTCAATGACTTCATCAACTATTCTATCGTATCTGCTGAAGATCTGATGTGATGGTTTGTTGAGTATTTACACACTCAAGGGGGAGTGTTGCAGTCATATTTATAATAGGAATGTGATTGTGTAAATCCTAGAAGATATGAGAATGTATTTTATATTCTTATAAGGATTTGATTACCTATTAAATTTTGTAATCCTAAAAGGAAAAGTTTTTGCATATCCTATTATTATAAATAAAGGCACAATGAGGTGATACAAACACACCTCACAATTAAATCACTCTCTCCTCTCTCTAATTGCCACCGACCCTCTCTCTCTAAACCCTAAGATTGTTGAATCAAATAGGTCTACAACATAGACACACGTATATAAAATCAATTATTAATATCACCCAGCACAAAAAATAATTATTGTGCCCAATAATAAAGTGAAGTTATGAAACTAACCGACTCCCCTCTCCCCTTCTTTCCCTTTCTTTTTGAGACAGACCTCCCAACTCCTCTCCCTTCCCTTCTTTCTCTCCTCTCCTTCTTTCCCTCACCTCGTTCGCGCAACAGCGCCGCTGTACACCGGTCATCAACGATCGTAAAATTGTACCTCCAGAATCCTTTTCGATCCTCTCCTCCTGGGCTGTCCTCCAACGTAAGTGATTTTTCAAAATAAAAACTTTCAGTTTTGGGATCTAATGATTTCAAAAATATTTGAATTTATAGTGGCCATCTGTATGTGTATTTATTTATTTATTGTGTCTTGAACCTAGAAACCTGATTTTGTTCTAGAATTTTGGAATTTGAATTTGGTTATTGGGCAGTTGAAGCCAATTTTGTTTTTTTGTTCTATTCGGCGAAACTTCGGTTTTGAGATTAGTATCTGGCAAATGTAGTAATTTGGTTTTTGTTTCTGGAAATGTTGGCGCATCCACAGGAACCTCCGTTCCAAAACTCATATTTATAATAGGAGAATCTTGTCGTGTAGATCTTGCCAATGGTTGGAAGAAAGCTTCTTTTTAGGTTCATTCATCATATATCTATTTATTTTTCAACTTCATTCTTCAGACTCTGTTTGTTTTTCAGGTTCAGTTGGAGAAATGGCTCCTGCTATTTCTGGTGTGCTGATAGGTCCACAGCACATAGTCTATTTAAGGCTCTTGCGGGTGAGAGGGCATACTCTGAGGACTTATGTTGATGAACTTCTGTTATTTTACTAACTTTAGATGTTCGAATTAAGGCTTCTGATAACCATGACAAGTAGAGCAATTAATTGATATACTTATGATCATCAGCTTCAACTAGATTATAAAATTTCATTTGCATGCTTTTAATGTCCATGTGTACGGTTGTTTCAGGTATTACATTTTCATTATAGGTTTATGTGCATGCCTGTTAAATTCTCAAAGTAATTCTCCTTATTGTTCTAGGAAGCTCAAGTTGAACTAGTCTTGTTTATGTAGGATTCACGAAGGAAGAAAATCATACCAGACATGACAAAGTCCAAACCTTTATGAGGAGAGAATTTTTTGCAATAGTTCCAGCAGGAAGCACCAAAGCGGCCTGTCCTAAAATGGGAGAACAACATGGCATGGCCAGGAAAAGTTGCATTAACTGATAAATCTATTTAATTTGAGGTAACTAATCTATTCGTAGAGGTGTACTTTTACCTTCATGTTATTCCTCATACTTGTAAGCGGTTAATCTACCATTAATACTTTTGGTTTTTGATTTCTAGAAGTATATACAACATTACTAGAGGTCTTATTAATGTTGGAAGATATTTTTTTTCCGGAAATGATATTTACTAAATTTTTTTCTTCTTTTCCAGGAAGAGGATGAAAATCCTTATACGGTTATGGTTCCTCGTGTCGATTCGGATTTGCTTCCTTTTGTTATTAAGGTACATTGGACATTTAGTTGTTCCAATAGAAAAATGCTCACTCTTTTTGTCGGAGCAAATGAAACTCTTATTGTTATCAGATATGTGTAAAGCTATTCAATTTTCTGTTTATTGGATATGTTGATAGGAAAATCTCATTTTTTGTTGTCTTTTCTTGAACACTTGGAAGCATGTTTTTTATGAATATTTGTGCGGCTTCATTATTGACATTCCATTTCTATTGTTTGATTGCTTCTTAAAGCTGAGACAAGTCCCGTGACCAGGTACTCCTAATTTATTCTGCCTTTTCCTATTTGCTATTCCTATTCAATTGGAGTAGTTATAACGATGAATTGAATTGAATTGGGTAGAAACAAACCCATTAGATTAAAGAAGTTGAACACTACTCATTGTTTATAGGGTTGTAAATAGATTTCCACATGTATATTAGTATGGCTTATCATATATATATTTAACACTTTCTACGTCTTTTATGCAGTTTCAAAACCCACAGCACTGCGTGGGCACTCTTGCTAGTATAAACTTATTCGTCTAAGACTCTAATGAAAGATTTTCAGTCTCATTTTGGAGTTTGGTGTTGTGAACCCTTTTGTACATACAAGGTTTAAATATATATATATATATATATATATGTTTATATGCAGGTGGCATGAAGGTGAAAGTTGCCAGAGACGAGTGTTCCCCATATGCTGCCATGCTTGCAGCAGATGTTTCACAGAGATGAAAGGTGTTGCTCTGTTTTCAATATATTGTTCTTAGCTCTTCGTGTTTTCTTTTGACTGTTCTGTAAAAGATCTGTTTTTCAATTCAGAAACAAGTTCTGGGACTCTTTAAAAGTTATATGCAATAAGGGATTGTGGTTAAGTGAGCTTCATTGCATGAAGAACTTGGGTTCAACGCCTGTAGTGGGAGGATGGGATTCTGAAGGACTTGGTTGTTAATTACGTAGGATTTGTCGAAAATTATGGGGGATTTGTTGTAAATTATGTGTGATTTTATGAAAATTTTAAATTTTTTGTTTTATTTCAACTTTTTACATTTTTTTTTTAAAACATAACCTATTTGGCACGATTTGAAAAGTGTGTTCTATATGGTTGGGTCTGTCATCTGGGATAGCTGTCAGAATTATGACACAAATAGGCAGCCTATTGTGCCAACCTTTTGAGCACCAATTGCCAAATTGTGCCCAATAACCAATGGCCACGCTCATAGAGGGCACATATAAGTTTTTGGTTACTGCATTGTTGCTGTTGCTCTATGAGCATATATGTTGGTGCACTTTGGCATCATAGGGTGCAAATAACTTACTGTGCACAATGCCCATATTTTTTGTAGTGCTTCCCCTACACATGTTGTTGAGGGTTTAAATGATAACAATGAAGCGGCTTCCACACACGTTTTGGATACTCCCGGTTCCTTCTCACGATCATTTGGCTAGTCACTTGGCTAAGGCAAGTTTGGTTAGTAATGATACCATCTCGGGTGCGAGAGGTTTGAATGAGGCTTCTCCCTCACATTTTGTGGAGGGTTTAGTTGATGACAATGATACAACCTCCAAACAGGTTTCGGATTCTCAGAATGATTCTCCCATTAGAGGTGTTCAGGTAAACTCTTCTATTGTGTTCTCTGGGAGAAATAGTGCTAGTAATTCAATTCAAGCTGGTTTTCCAGTTCAGGTGGCGCGTCATCCTTTATCACCTCAAGTTCGTTCTGAAATAAAAAATGCTATTTTTACCATCTATTTGTACCATCACTTGTACCATCTTTTTAATAGAGATGGGATCCACATGAGTTGGTGGGCCTTACTTCTATTAGAGAGATGGTACAACTAAATGGTAAGTATAGCACTACTCTCCTGAAATACAAAAAGTCAATGATTGGTACACTACGGTGGAGGAAGATGCTTTTTAAGTAATGTTGATGAGCATGGAAACAATGATTTAGATCGAGCAAATAATATTTCTAACCAAGTTGAGGATGATATGACTTTGGTGATTTCAAAATCTCAAAAGAGAAAATTACGGAATAATAACGAGAATCTGGTTGATTCTCTTAATTTTGGTTTTATGAAGAATTTAGTGGAAGAGCTTTACGTTCTTCATTCTGTTGGCTTTCATGAACGTCCTACGAAGGCTCCAAAAATTATTGAGGTGTCAGCATTCATGGACATCCTGCAAAGGCTCCAAAATTATTGAGGTGTTCGCTTTCTCTTTTCATCTTCGTCTTCTTTGACGACGGTGCCTTGGTGGCTTTTAGTTCGTTAGCATAATTGTGGAGTTTTATTATCTTCTATGCAAGTTCATCTTTCTCTTAATTTTAAAGAGGGTAATCAAGTTGCTGATTGTCTAGCCTTTTATGGTATTGATCACCTTGGTGTTCATTTGTTGGATTCATGCCCTCCTTTTTGCATCTACTTACTCTCCAAATTGTTCAGCTTCCTTGTTATACGTTATGTTAGAAGTAGTTTTGGGTGGTTGTTCATGGCTTTTTTAAGGTTAGGGTTAGGCTTCATATCCCTCTTGACATTTGTATTTTTGTTGTTGTTTTTAATCAATTTACCTTATAGTCTCTTTTCATAATAGCAATGCTAGAGTATGATTGACTTTGCAATTTTTTAGTCAAATAATAATAATAATAATAATAATTCTTGAGCCATATATGACACTAGCATATACCTACATATTTTGTGTGTGTTAATATTTTTTATTTTGTTTTTTGTTTTTAAAATGGGAATGAGGGATGGAGAGAGGGAGCGTGGGAGTGGGAGTGGGAGTGTTAGTGAGAGTGAGAGCGGGAGTGGAAAGAGAGGTTTTTATTTTTATTTTATTTTTATTTTTATTTTTATTTTAATATTACATATATGTTAAAATCACCTGTGAGGCTTCAATAATAAAACAACAAAATTTGGTTTGTAAAATTACATTATTGCCCATCATTTTATTATTATTATTATTATTATTATTATTATTATTTTGTAATAGAAGACTAAATAGTCTTTATACCCTCTTTTGATTGATAAAGAAGGTTCTATTAATAGGTAGTTTAGATATATAAGGTTATAGAGCCCCCTTCAATTGAGGATCCCTTAATTATGTAATGCAAGACTCAGGAGTGGAGTCTATGTAAGTGTGGTAGTTAAGCATCTTGTTCGATTCTTGTCTTCCGTAATTGAAAGAAGTTGAGGTTTCACTTTATAGTTATTAGTGGTAATAGGGGAAATAGTCCAACCCTTTATAAGCGCATGCAAGATTCTTTAAGTTTCAGATGTGAGATAACACTTCACATTCTCATACGCCCAATCACGTGTAGCAACATTGAAGGAATTTGAGGTTTCACCCAAAAATTAATTGGCAATAAGGAGAGTAGCCTAACCGTTTATAAGAACATGCAAGTTCCATTAACTTTCCGATGTAGGAAGAGAGTTCACATCCTCACATGTCCCTTTACGTGTAGCAACACTCAAGCTAAACGTGTAAATTCTAAAACTTTTTTGGCAAATAGGCACTCTAATAATATGAAGGAAGTTGTCGGGCAACCCTAAATTTTTTGGCCAAATATACATAGGGAGTAACTTAGCTCCTTGTAAGCACATGCAAGATTTTTTAACTTTCCAATGTGAGAACTCTTCACATCTCATAACAATTTTTTAATTATCTCAAGAAAAATGAATATTATATAAATTGAAATGTACGTAACTCGTGTGTATAAACTATTTTAACAGGCACATGCTCCTGCCGATTAGTAGTTTTCACCATCTTTTTGAAAAGCCTATCTAACCTTGGATGCGAATTTCTTTCTTACTTTTTCAGTAGATTGATCGTGTTTTAGTGCAGTCGCGAATTAAGCATTTGCATGCTGATACCTTAATAAATATCCAAAAGTGTGGAAAACTTAAAAGTTAGTAATTTATAAGGAAGCCAACAGAGCGTGCATGGCATTACGCTGATACCTTAATCAGTCCATTTAATTTCGATGGCTTGCAGATCAAGATTTTGCTGCACAAGAAACAGGACATATTTAGGTCTCCGGTTTAATCTCTCTCACACACACAGAAGCATGCATGTCATGAGCCCATTACCAAGGGCAAGCATGTTAAATTCAAAACCTACTTGATCACACTGCCATGTCCAATTGTCCATGATGAATTGCTTGTGGTTTACGAAGAAATTCAAGAGACGTAGGACTTGGAGTCTAAGACTTCAATGCCTATATAAAGATCAAAGATATATGAAAAGAGGTCTAAAATTATTATAGATTCTTTTGAATTCATTTCAACCGTTCACTAACTTAAGTGTCTGAGTGTCTTTTGCAAGTAACCATGAAAGTCACTGGCATTTCCTTTCGTATAAAGCCATCATATGAACAAAATGACCAAGCCCATGACAACTAACAGGCTTTGCTTCTACTGTTCAAAGACCAGAGCCATACTTTAGATTGGATGTTTGGTTTTTTTTTTTTTTTTTTTTTTGACCTTCAAATTAAAAATAAATAAATAATTAATTAAGAGGCATAAATAAATAGAGGTGTGTGAAAACTCTCTCTCTTGTCAAATACAAAAATATTGTTTATGGATTAGGATGTTTAGGCACACTTGATTAGGGTGACCTGGCAAACAGCAACAACTAAAAAAAATCACATTGTTATGAAATTTTCAATGTTAATATATATGCACATACCCACCTAATTAACCTTGCAATACTACTAATATTGATTTAAATAAAAGAGAAACTTACATCCAAGAGGTTATATATAACTCTCGTAAAAACAAGTCATAGAGACAGAAAAAATGTTGTATGTAGTTTATTGCAGGTAAGTTATTGGCTCAAATCATATTCAATGCAATGTAATTATCCAAATCCAAATCTAGTATTGTTTGTATATCTATATACCATATAAATGTGCCTACTAACTGGTCACAAGCAACCATGAAAAAAAAAAAAAAAATGAACTTTAACTAAAAACTCCTGATATAGTTCACTTTAACGAAAAACTATATTTTTACACTAAAAAGTCAATCTTGGTACTATTCACTTTACCCTTTATTTTGTCATTATCGTTAAAAACTTAAAATTTTCAAGTCATTTTCATTAATTTTCCTTAAAAAAAAAAAAAAAAAAAAAAAAAAGGTGGAAGGCAGTTGAGGTCTTCCCTCCATTAGCAAATGCCTAGGACTATTATAGGAGAGACAAAGCGCCACCTTCGCTGGCATGGCAAGAAATTGTAAGTACGTGGCATTGAATGTTGAAAGCTATCTACCTCTGGTACTTTCTGTTATTACCCCAAGGGGAGACAATGAGCCACCCTCACATTAATATAAAGTTTTGGATGCTTATAATTGCCACCTTCATAAGAAACCTCTCGGAATCCATGTTACTTTCTTCAGGGGATCCACAATTTAACTGCCACTCTTTACTTCTGTATTGTCACTGAAAAAACCCAGAAAATAAGACAACTACTGAACCATGATAAGCTTCTCTCAACCCTACTTAATTACACTTCTGCAATTTTCTTCTGATATTTATTTCTCTGTGTGGTTGGCTACCCAGACACATATAATGTTCGGTCCCACGTGAATAGTTCAACGTAAAAGTTAACCGGTTTGCGGTTGTAAAACTTGTTCATAAAATTTATAACTCCAAATCTCGTCTAACAAAATTAAGACTGGGTACCGCATGACAAACCAGTTGAGGCAAAACTAATTAAGCAATTTAGAATCATGCAAGTTCTTTATGGCCATATGTATACTATCCCGATAGTTCATCGGTTGGCATTCCATGCGTATTTATATTATATCATTATTTCCAGCTCAACGAATTTGGCACAATCGAAGTGGAAAATACTTCCAAAACAGGAAAGGAAAAACTGCATGTAGAAGTGACCACCAAAGAAATGATGGCATTATTCTGCTATGGTCCACGCAGGGATCCAGAGGATGTGAAAGAGGCCCAGTACTCTCTCTCTCCCTGTTCTAAAACACTACTGCAGTTAACCACTTCCACCCACTTCTCTTCCAAGTCAAAACGGAATTTGAAGAAGTACTTCTATTCCATCATTTCGTATTAATTTGTTTTAGTTTATTTATCAATGGTATTGAATCGGTCAAGCTTAATGTTGGATATATGTCAACAATATGTGATATAATTATGTATGCTAATAAATAATAAATGCAAATAGAAAAATAAACAGAGTATGAACAAAACAAAAATATAAAATAGACAACTTGAAAATCGAGGTTTGCGTACCGCAATATCTTTGAAACAGAAAATTTGTCATGTTTGCTTCACCAGGATTCAACTATCAAGTTAGAATTCCAGCACCGGAAAACTTAACTTCTGGCGAATTTCTGTGTGGTTCTCTCAGTAACAAGGTTTAGGAATGTAGAAGAAGAATTTGATATTTTCTGTGTTCTAAATGTCATGCAGATGGATGTATATATAGTGGGATTATGCATGTTTGCAACAGGTATGAGGATGAGATGTGACTGTTGGGAGACATCTCTTCAGAGGGGTGCTATGCTCTCTACGTTTTTTGTTTTCAGATGAAACTTCATCTAAAAAGATGAGTCTGTTCAAATAAAAAATTATTTAATTAAATTCAAAATTAATTAAAGAATTTAATTTTCAGACTTCATCTGCCCAAGACCCATCTTTTGATAATTAATTATATATAAGGAACAAAGCCTTACAAAGTGAGAAAATCTTTTGGGAATTGTCAATATGGGACAATGAAATTTCTACTCAAAATTTCCGACACTTGAGAAACATGGTCCTTTGATATACGGAGTATAGGTCAGATGACCAACTACTTCAATGTCAGAATTCACCACACGACTTAATGGATCATGGGTTTAATACTCAAACAAAGAAAGCAAGAGTATCTAAATGAGCTCTTAAAAATTTAGGGAGAAGTAAAGAAAATCAACTCCTTATTTAACTAGAGATGTAAATAAGCCTCGACAAGCCGAGTATCAAAGTGCTCTTGTTCGAGTTCAAGATCTGCTCGAGCGCAAATAAAGCTAGTTGTGCTCAAGCTTCGCTCAAAGGATTTTTTTTTTTTTGCAAACTTGAACTCAGCTTTGCTTGACTTGTACGTGGATTAGGTTGGAGCTTATGGTTGGCTGAGCTCATAGTGTTTTTGAAACGAGCACGAACATAAGTTTGATCCGACTTAAATGAAAATTTAAAATTACTAAAAATACAAAAAAAAACAAAAGAACATATATAATAGGATATGTTCTAATGATATATGTATATTAATTGAGAGATTTATCATCAATACGAAGAAGGATAATTAATGAAGTGAACATGAATAATACTTTGGATTTAAGTAAGATAATATAATAGTTGAACTTTATTTTTTATGACATATTTTATTTTAATTATAAGATTAAAATGTCGTACCCTTAGAGCATATTCAAAAGATATGTCAAATATAGCATGTCAAAAAAATTTTTGATGGCTGATGTGGCAAATTGAATACAAGTGCTAAATCTTCTTCTTTTTCAATGGATGTGTCAAATATTTATTTTATTATTTGATTGGACCTAGAGTTACATTAACTATTAAAAAATAACCAAAAATTAGTTTTAGTTTGTATTTTATTGGTTGTTAATGGGACCCATGCATTAAAAAATTAAATTAAATATATTTGACTCCTTCTTTGTTTGTCGTAAAAAAGGCAACTAGAAAGCAAGAAGTCAAATAACTCACATGCCATATCATATATGACATATCCATTGAAGAACACTTGAATGTCTTTTAATCTTATTTAGCATATTTGACATATCATTTAAAGATCATCTTATGAGTCAAGCTTTATCGAAGAAACCGAACTTGAGCTAAACTAAAGTTATTTCATAAAAATATACCACTGCTCAAGCTCCACTCATTTTTCTAACGAATCTAATATTTTATTCTAGCTCATCTTGTACCATTTAGGAACTAAGCCCGAGCTCGAAAAAGCCAAATACAAACCGAATATGAATCAAACTCAAATGTATCTAGTCATGTATAGCCCTAACTTTATCCAACTTGTATTTCACCTTTAAACCCGAGGTACCATGTTTGAATTTTCTTCTCCCTAGTTTAATGTAGATATTCTATCGTTTGTCCAAAAAGAAAATCTAAGAAGAGAGAAGGGATTTTATTGATCTAATATTCTAGTGAATAGGGTTTTGGATTATGACAAGCGCTTTGGGTTCAAAACTCTCTATTCCTTAAATAATTGTAATAGTTTGCACCCTCTCTTCCCCATAATAATTATTATTTAAAGAAAACATTTTTCTAAATTTCGTATCACTTTTACTTAATGCCATGTAGTAAAAAAGTTGTAGCGTGATAGTACTAGGATTTTTTTATCATTGCAAATTTTAAAGGATTGAACCCAAAACTATAAGATTATACTTATTAATTTAAGGGATACTTTCAATGTGGCCGTACATATCAATGTTTTTTGAACAAAAAAAATTTGTTGGTTTATTTTTTTATCGAAATTCCTGACAGTAATGTAATAATGTATTTCTACGTATGTTATTGTATTTTTAAATTAAAAATTAAAATCTTTAGTTATTTATATTAATGAGATTTTAAATAAAATCTATAATATATGGGATTAAAAATAAATTAAATCTCCATTGTTGTGTACACACACACACATATACATATATATAAACATAGGTACATTCATCAAAATTAACCAAAACATTATTGTGCAAAAACATGGGTAAATTATTCAAAACCACCAAAAAAAAAATATATTAAGCTTAATAACATGGGATCATTGGACATATAGAGAAGCAGTGTGCACAGTTCACAAGTATGAATGACGATGATCGGTCCAAACCATATGGACGGTGGTTCCAGAACGATGTGCTGGGAGATAACTATAGGAGACCACAAGGAAGAAGGTTTGGATTCGAAGGATCGCAGGGATGGTCCATGAAAGATCTGATAAACGTAGAGGACGGGGAGAGTATGAACAGTGCGGCAATAGAGCATCAGGGCACACGGGAGGCGATTTCGATGGTGGCAGCGGTGGTACAAGTTTGCAACGAAAATCATAGGGCGGTGATGAATGAGGCAATCATTAATGATGGGGGTAATTTCCCAGATTCAAATGTTGAAGTTGATCTGGAGGGAATAAGGGAAGAATTAGTTACATTTAGGCCAAACTAGCAAATCCCATTAGTTGGGGAATGAGTGGGGTTGACTTTGATTGATTTTGATTTGAACTTATCTCTTGTAGTAAACAGGGAGGAAAGTCAATCTCCCATTGATTGTAGCTGATGAGGAGTTTGGAAATGTCAATATTGGGTTTGAGGTCAATTCTATTGGGCCTAGGGATGGAGATGTGATAGAGGTAAATCAGCAAATGGGCTTTGTGAAGCAACTGGGATATGTGGGCCAACGATAAAAGGACTAAGCCCTCTCAGCGGGGGTCAGTTCTGGTGAGGCCAGATATGGTGGTGAGTATGTAGTGAGTCAGTAGATGGGTTTGATGGAGCCGATGGAGCAGGATGGGCAACACGAGGGGGGACCACGCCGTATCAATGGGTGGGCCTACAGATAGGTCCAATTATGGGAGTGACATTGTCTTGAGACGACATGTGGGTTTTGTGGGGCAGGGTGGGCTAACTGGAGAACAAGAAGGGGCTCATGCTGCAGCAGTCGGTGCGGATTCGGGGCTCGGCTCAGATCCATTTGAACTTATGTCGATTATTGAACATTATCAGATAATTAGAAAAAGGAGAATAAGGAAAAGACGAAGAGGTTGGCGCACATTGTCGACCACTGTGTAGCTTAATGCTCGGGAACAGAAAAACCCATTGTTACCTGCACTTAGGAAGCGAGTGGTGCGAGAAGATGAGGAAGTGGAGGCTCTCAATGCAGGTCGAAGAAGGTTGCTGAATAAATCGGTAATAGCTAGTTCATCGGCGGAGGTTGACAAAAGTCAACCCCGCCGTTAGCAATGAGTTATTTAAGCTGGAACTGCCAAGGGCTTGGGAACCTCCAAGCAATTCATGCACTCCAACATCTAATAGCTAGTCAAGATCCCACTATAGTGTTCTTGTGCGAGACAAAGAACAATTCTAGCTATATGGACCGTTTACGTATTGACAAAGAACAATTATCTAGCCATTTGTGATAAACATAAGTCATAGAGGCTGTTGGAGACTCTTGCAGTTAATGAGTCTAAACCTTGGTTATGTATTGGTGATTTTAATGAAACCCTCTAAGCTAATGAGCAAGAATGGGGCAATGTGGGATAAGAGAGGCAGATGGAGGAGTTTAGGGATGCGGTGGCGCAGTGTCGGCTACTGGACTTGGGTTTCTCAGGGAATAAATTTATGTGGTTTATGACGAAAGGGGGAGGAATCAAGGTTCGGTTGGATAGTGCTTTGGGTAATCTGGAATGAATGGAGTTGTTCACTTGTGCTAAAGTACACCATTTAAACAAGACATCATCTGACCATGTGTCAATTTTACTTAATTGGTCGGGATGCAATCCACTTCGAGGTAAGAAACAGTTTCGTTATGAGGAAAGTTGGCATATGTAGGAAGGTTGTGTTGAAGTGGTACGAGAGGGGTGGAACCACGAAGTGGTGGGCTCGCCAATGTTCCAAGTTATCGAGAAAATTAAGATGACTCGAATGAAGATCAACAACTGGGTCCGTAATAATGCAAGGTCGAGTCTAAACGAAATCAGGGAGGTGAAGGATAAACTTACGTGTTTGTTGGGTCAACCATTCATTGATGAGTCTATTGAGCAGAAAAGAGAGGTTGTTGGGAAATTAAACAGATTGCTTGAACATGAGGAGCAGTTTTGGAGACAAAGATCGAAAGAAAATTAGATTAAACTTGGTGATCGAAATACCAAATATTTTCATCATAAGGCGAATAAGAGGCAAAAGCGTAATTGTTTGTATGGGTTGATGGATGATAATGGGCACTAGCATGAGGACCGAAGGGGGATAGAGGACATTGTGGTGTCATACTTCACAAAACTTTTTGGTTCAACTGGTGTGGATAATTTTGATGATATTTTGTGCCACATCATGCCCAAGGTGACTGAGGAGATGAATAATGCGCTGGAGTGCCCGTTCACGGACGAGGAGATAAAGTGTGCTGTATTTCAAATGCAACCTATGAAAGCTCCAGGACCTGACGGCATGTCTCCGAGTTACTACCAATAGCATTGGGAAGTGGTAGGTGTCGATGTTTGTAATGGGGTTCGGTCTATGCTTCTTTCTGGTCAAATTCTCCGGAAAATCAACTACTCCCATGTTACGTTAATTCCCAAAGTTAAGGATGCTACATTGATGACACAACTTCGCCCTATTAGTTTGTGTAATGTGTTGCACAAAATAATGGCGAAAGTATTGATGAACAAGTTGAAGTCTATTCTTCCACATGTTATTTCTCTTACACAAAGTGTTTTTGTCCCAAGAAGGTTAATTTCTGATAATTACTAGGTAGCTGTTAAAGTTGCTCACTGTATGCACAAACGGGCTAGTATGGTCATGTTGTGTGTTACAACAGTATCTTACTCTTCTAAGTTGAATGGCGATCCTATGGGTTATGTGCACGCGGAAAGAGGAATACGGCAAGGTGATCCTTTATCCCCCTATTTTTTTGTTATGTGTGCAAAGGGACTCTCGGCACTTTTGACGAAAACAAAGCTCAATGGAGATTTGCCGGGGATCAAGGTGTGTCGTGCTGCACCTAGCATTCACCATTTATTTTTCATTGATGATAGCTTTCTATTTGCCCATGGCACACTTAGTGAGTGCCAGAATATTAAGCAGGTGTTAAGTATGTATGAATTGGCGTCTGAACAAGCGGTTAATTTTGAGAAGAGTTGTGTTTCTTTCAGTTCCAATCTCACTGATTATGATAAACAGTTATTAGCGGATTGTCTCAGCATGCGGATAGTGGATTTTCATGATAAATATTTGGGGCTCCCGATGTTAGTTCGAAAGTCGAAGAAAGAAACGTTTGCGTATGTGAAAGATAGGGTGTGGAAAAAGCTGCAAAGTTGGCAAGGGGGCTTTTAAATAGTGCAGGTCGTGAGTTATTGTGAAGACAGTCGCTCAAGCGCTACCAATGTACTCCATGCAGTGCTTTCTACTCCTTAAAACGTTTTGTGAGGAGTTGAATATGATGATAGCTAAGTTTTGGTGGAGTGGAGATCCGGGTAAGAGGAAAATACACTGGCTCAACTGGAGGACTTTGTGTAAACCAAAATACGATTTTCAGGACCTTTACGCGTTTAACTAGGCTCTGCTGGCTAAACAAGCTTGGCGGTTTCTACATGATCCTGAGACTCTTGTGTACCGGGTATTCAAGGCCCGTTACTTCCCTACGACATATTTTCTGGATGTTTGGTACTTCAAAAGGGCATTCGCTGGCAGGTGAGTAACGGGAGAAAGGTCAGAATTTGGAAGGATAATTGGGTGTTGAAGGACTCTTGTCTCCGGATTTTGAATTTAACACTGGTCTATTGGGATGAAGAGGCCACGGTAGAAAGTTTATTTTGGCGAGAGTCGAAACAGTGGAACATTCAATTGATGAATGAGTTATTTTCCCAGGAGGATGTGGATCTAATTTTTGGAATTCCCCTAAGTTTACGGGATAATGAGAACCGTAGGGTTTCGCATTACGAATGACATGGGAATTTCACTGTTCGGAGTGCATATCATGTTGCATGGGGGATTACTATAGCTAATGGCCAAGGGGCAACTAGCTCATCATCTTCTCTTAGTACTGTTGGTGAAAAGCTTTGGAAGAAACTATGGAATGCTTGTGTTCCTGGGAAGGTCAAGATTTGTGTGTGGCGTGCATGTATTGATGCTCTGCCCACGAGGTTGAATCTTTGTAAATGAAGAGTGATGACCGAGGAGGTGTGTGCAGTTTGTGGAGGTCAGGTGGAATCAACAGAACATGTTTTCAGAGATTATGATGTGGCTAGAGTAGTGTGGTTTTGAGGCTTGGGCTTACAGGTGGATGGTGGGCAGGGTGAGTGCTTTATGAATTGGTTAGCCAATTTACAACTTAAGGGTCATACTTCAGGGTTTAACCTATGTTTAATGTTGATTTGGGCTCTGTGGAAACATAGGAATGAGATTTTATGGCCTGGCAAACCGCTTCAGCCGCTTGAAATTGTGCTTCGTACTGAGGGCTAGATGCAAGAGTTTTATAAGTGGCATAAGCTAGAGGCGAAGAAGGCAAGCAGAGAGCTTCAGAAATGGGGAAGACCTGTGGATGGGTGGGTTAAGTGCAACTTTGATGGAGCTTGGACTAAGAGAAGTAACTGGGGTGGTGATTCGTAATCATTTAGGAGAGTGTCTTACTGTTGTTGCTAGTCCTGTTGAGAGGGTATTGTCTGCGGTGCATGCTGAGTTCTGTGGCTTAGAGAGCTACAATATTGGTTGGCTGTATTTGTACGGTGGAGAGGAAGGTTCAGTTTAAAGGAGACTCGACGTTGGTGTTGGTTGCCATACGAGGGAGTGGGGATGACTGCTCTACCCTTGGTCCTATAATTAATGATCTCCGGTGTCTTTGCATGGAATAGGATGAGTCAGTGATTAGTCATATTCAGAGGGAAGGGAACTCGGCAGCTCATCGACTTGCTCGGATGGGAATTAATAGTGCTCAGGAGGTAGTGTGGTTCAAGGAACCCCCAGATTTTATTCAATATATACTTCTGGATGAGAGTTTGTAGTTATTTTCCATTGTTCAGTTGAGGATAGTTCTCTTTTTGTGCGGGACGCTCTTTTCCTTCAACCAAGTTGAAATCCCCGACAAGGTTTTTATCGAGGCTCATTGTGCACACTATCCTCAATTTGTACAAATTCGGTCTTAATTAATGAATATCGTACCTTTGATAAAAATAAAAATAAACATCAGTAAATTTTTTCAATTAAACTTGACATGGATACATTCTCAAATCAACAAAAAATGATCTATCCAATGGATTAGAAAAAATTGAATGGATTTTATATTAAAAAAAAAAAAAGGGTACATTTTATACCAAAATAAGGTATATTTTACATATAACAAATTGGTATATTTAAAAATAGGTACATTTAAGATTTAAAAATTAACAAATTATATGAATGCGTACATTTAAGATTAAAAATTTGAAAACTTTTATAAAACATTAATGGGTACAAACTTATTTAAATTTTTTTTTTCTTTTTGAAAATCAATTAGAAGTTTAATAAAGGTGTGAGTATTAAAACCCTATATCAGTTACTAATATTTATTTTAAAAAATTTAGTAACTAACATGTAAATCCATTAATGCATTAATGGTAGAAACTTTGATTAAAATCTAAAAACCAATCAAATCTCAATTAATAAATATTAATAGTTAGGGACGGGATACTAACTTTTTTTCTTATTTAAATCACTCAATTCGAATTTCCAGGTGATAACAAAAACTTTTCTTATAAAATTTAAAATGTTAAATGACAAGGTAATAATATCATTTTCTTTTCTTATCACCAAAACCAAGAAACCAAGTTCAAATATTTTGGCTCTTTTTTTTTTTTTTTTTTTTGCTTCCTCCTTTGGGGTGCGACACGCTCAAGCATAAACAATGATTATGATTCATTTGTGTCATAATCTAGTATCTTAGTCTTTAAAAATCCTTATACAAATGTCATACAAAAGATGTCATGAGTGTAATTTATCTAGGATTTGGATCTCATTCTGATCTAAATTGTGAGAATTCTAGGGATCCTCACATTCTAACCGTTTATCGTACATTGTGCAGTAAGAAATTATTTTGAAATTTTTTATTTAAGATTAAACACAAGTAGTAACTAATGAAAACTCAACATACGATTTCCAATCATCGGTTATGATGTGAGGATTCCTAGAATCTCCACAAAAAGTATCCGGAGAGGATCCTCGTCCATTTATCTAATAACATAAATAATTTAAGTCTGTATCTTAAATAGTAAGTAATTTGATTAAATTCGGTGTCGAGTCTAATAATTTCCGGGATATTCGATTCACAAATATTTTTATTTTGAGATTTGGTAAGTTATTTTTATTCCACGGTACATATTGGATGCAACCCTCCCTCGCAGTGGTCCAATTTTCTTCTGTGCAGTTTCACCCTCCCAGTGGTCCAATTTTCTTCTGTGCAGTTTCCATTATCTTCCAGGTACAGAAACAGAGATCTCCAAAAGTTGGTCCAGATATCTTTGATGAAGAAATCTCATTAGAGGGGGACCTTCAAACGGCTCTCATCCATCCATGAGATCACATGACCAAGTTTTTCCACTGCCACTAATTATGCTTCAATAACTACATAATCTCAAAACAAAAATGAAAACAAAACTGTTTAAACTTAACAAACCACCATCAATTTATACTTTTTATTTTCCAAAAGCCGGGCTAGGGGCAAATGATGCATGGTTAATTTGAAATTACTAAGATTCAAGTTTGTTTGTCAGTTAGTATTACAGTTTAGTGATACTTATTTCCATTTCTAAGTAAGTTGTAGAGCCAAAAATAATCAAGAAAATTATGGAGGCGACATGTGGACTCTTAGGTGAAAAAGATAAAATTACCCTTAAAGTACATCAGGATTCCCACGTACATGCAACGGATAATAACGGCTCAACCGAGGTCAAAGGTGATCAAAATGGTATTTATTCAAAATCCTCTCATCAATCCTCATCAAATCCTTACCCACAAGATAACTCCGAATTATCTTTTCAAATTGGCATTAATTATTAAATTAATTGATTAATTACCAAATTAATTGCAAGATATTATTTGACATAATATCTTGCAATTAGAGCAAGAATTCCACCATAAGTGGCCGGTCCCTATTTCTCCAAATAGGGCCGGCCACACCCCTATATATAGCCCTATCTTCACACCAAAAGGCAAGTTTAGTTTCTTCCAAAAATTGTCTAAACACTTTCTATCTTAAATTCTAACTTTGGCATCGAAGATTTTTCAGCCAAGCCCCCCCCCCCTCAATTCATCGTGGACACGTGAGGCTCTTGGCCTTGATCTTAGGTGTTATTGTTTTGCATGTGCATTTTCATCAAATAAGAAGAAGGCGGAAATTTGCATCCACATAAGTGGTTTTAAGTTCAAAACTAATTCATTCCTCCATCCCTCTAGGTTTATTTATTCCTAAATTTAAACCTAAGACTTTTATTTCTAACTACCAAACTCTTCCCCTTCCTCGGATGAAGGGCACCGCACATCCGCAAGTATTGGTTGAGAAGAAGGAATAATGTGTTTTTTTTTATATTCCCTTTTATAAATGTTAATATGTTTTTTATATTATTAATATTGTTGATACTTCAATCTTAGATAATCTCTAATGAGAGATGATAAATGTGACATCCTGGCCCGGGACGGATCACTTCCCGAGCCAGCTCCACCACCCTAGCACGATATTGTCCGTTTTGGGTTTACCATTCCCTCACGGTTTTGTTTTTAGGAACTCACGAGCAACTTCCCAGTGGGTCACCAATCATGGAATTGCTACAGAATCTGAAGCCAGTGAGCTCCCAAAAGGCCTCGTGCTAGGTAGGGATGGGAATATACATATAAGGATCACTCCCCTGGGCGATGTGGGATGTCACAATCCACCCCCTTAGGGGCCCGACGTCCTCGTCGGCACATCACGGTCAGGGTTAGGCTTTGATACCAATTGTCACATCCCGGCCCGGGGCGGATCACTTCCCGGGCTAGCTCCACCATCGTAGCACGATATTGTCCGCTTTGGGTTTACCATTCCCTCACGGTTTTGTTTTTGGGAACTCACGAGCAACTTCCCAGTGGGTCACCCATCATGGGATTGTTCTAGCCCCCTTCTCGCTTAACTTCGGAATTCCTAAGGAATCCGAAACCAGTGAGCTCCCAAAAGGCCTCGTGCTAGGTAGGGATGGGAATATACATATAAGGATCACTCCCCTGGGCAATGTGGGATGTCACATTAAATGCCTTAGAATGAATGTGTTACATATGTTTAATTGGTCAGAAAACTCTCTAATGGCCAAATTTTAAGAATAATACTTGGCTACTCAAAGATGAGTATAAACTTCTACTTAAAACTTTTAGTGTTTTAATCACATAGTTTTGTGCTTATGATAAGAACTGATCATACTATGAATCACACTGTAAAGATCATCTCTGCCAAAAATAAACTAAAACTAAGGTCGTTTAGTTAATTTATTGTAGCAAATACATAAGCGGTTCGTAATGCTTTTACCAATTCCGTTCATTTGTTTTAAATAGTTTGACGACTAAACGACCTTATTAATTTAAAAACTCATCTTGCCACTTAGTACTATGATCTAGTGGTATTCCTCTTCACTTGTAAGTGAGAGGTCTTAAGTTCGATTCTCCCCAAAGGCAAATTTGAATCATATTATTGCTAGCTAATAGTGAGGCTAAGCCTACCCCCTCCCCATTAGTGTAAATTATATCGTTTGTTAAAAAAGAAAAAAAACCAACTCATCTTGGCCACAAGAGATATATATATATATATATATATATATATTTTTTTTTTTACATCTGCGTCTTTAGAAAAGTGGACCCCGCTAGTTAAGGAGAGAAAAATAAATGAGAACTCTTATTTACTTGTTCTGAAGATGTAAATGAGATGTAAATGTAGGTTTTTTTACATTTCAAATTTGTATCTCTTCATTAAAGATGTTCTTTAAATATATCGTTATGTTCTTACATTTTTCGATGTGCGAATAACATAACTGTGGAGCTATCGTTATGTTCTTATAGTTGTTGGTATGCAAAAACTAACAAAGCTAAAACCAACTTAAGATTCACTATCAATAACAAAGCATCTTAAACCCTAGCCGTCTAGGGAAAAATCAAAGGAAAATTTCTCTGCTGCCAGCTCCTGCCTTTGGCTTTGGAGTTGGCCACAATCTTTTTGAAAATCATTCTTTATCTCGTCTCTCTCACTTTTTGTTTACTTTATTTGGTGTTGAATTGTTGCAGTAAAACATTGTAGACACCATGATAGTCGTCGTCTTTTGACCCACCCACATAGTTAACACAAGGTATTGGATCAAGTTATCACCTTTGATATAGGGTTGAAACGGGAAGCCATGGAAGACGTCGAATTACATTGGATTAAGTTTAGTCAGTACGACACCTTGGGTTTAGCCGATGCAGCGGTATCGCTTTTGGATGTCCGGAGGATGTGGAGGGCGACATGATTTTATCTTTTTATTTTGTTTTTGTTTAATAATTTTCAGGAATTGTTTTGGAGTTTGGTTTGATTTCTCTCTGTAAGAGAGTTTGCTAGTTTGATTGCTCTCTATAGGAGAATGCTTGATTTTAATTTTCGTTTTGATGTGCTACCTCTTTTGGATCTATGTATAAAGGGTGGAGCTGTTTGATTTGCTAGATTTACTTTATTTGGTGTTCTGGGATCGTAGCGGTGATGAGGTGATGTGATAGACCTATGGGCATCGTACTCCCTATCCCAATTTATGGTTTGAAATTTTGTTCTCACATTGTCTCCATGTAACATGAAGGTTAACAATTTATTGATCTCTGTAATGGTACGGTTCTCGATGAGGTCAAACGAGCGTTTGCAGTTTACTCATTGCTTTGTGATTAATGATGATTTATTGTAATATTTTAAGATCTAATTTGCAAGGACCCTTTTGAGGACGAATCTTCATGATATGTATTTATAATGCCCTTTTATCAATGCATGAAATATCGTACTCTTAGAAAAAAAAAAAAAAAAAAAAAAAAAAAAGAAGAGGTTACAACCAAAACAGAGAGAACTGAACAACAAATTCAATTCAAAGTTAATATTATATATGTCGTGTCTTCGTTTGATTCCAAAAGAAAGCAAAAAGAGAAATAACATCAAAAATACAAGAGAACAAAAAGAATAAGGACCCCTCCAGCGAGGACCATTTTGAGATTGCGAGGACCTTTTTGAGGATGAATCTTATGATATGTATTTATAATGTCCTTTTATCAATGCATGAAATATCGTACTCTTAAAAAAAAAAAAAAAAAAAAGGGGGGTAAAACCAAAACATAGAGAACTAAACAACAAATTCAATTCAAAGTTATTATTATATATGTCGTGTCTTCGTTTGATTCCAAAAGAGAAAACAAAAGGAGAAATAACATCAAAAAAATACAAGAGAACAAAAAGAATAAAGACCCCTCCATTCTTTTTCAATTTCTTCTCCAACCCAACATAATGTAACTGACAGCGGTGTTTCTGTTTGGCTTGGTTCATAAGATAAGAACTTCATCTCTCTCTCTCTCCCCTCTCCCTCACACATCGGTTTATTCTCATCTTTTTTTCTATTTGTTTTCTTGCCCATTTTCTCTTTTTGTTTATTGGCGCAGCTAAAAGCTAGTGTCCCTCTCGAAAAAGAGAAGGTCTCAGCAGTGCTTGTGACTTTGGAAATGCTTGTGAGAAATTTGGAGTCTGTGACCTTTACAGTACACTAATTTTTCTCCTCTTCAAGTCCCTCTCCATTCTCAACGTGGTAATGCTTGTGACTCTGGTTTTTCCACTTTCTGCCGAGCTTGAAAAAGTATGGTCTAGCACATTGGCTGGTGTGACGACCGAGCTACACACCCTCTCTAGAATTGAATCGAACCCATCAACCACAATGCCTTGCATTGCACTATAGCATTGCAACATGTTTTCCTACACGAAATTTGAAGAAAAAAACATGATTTTTTTGCATGTGAAGATGAATACTTTCATATAAAAGTGATTCCCATTTGGCTTGTTACATGAATGTATCATTCTTTGTTACAAGCAAATCGTTATATGACATTGTAAAAATAACTAACTAAAATAAAAGAACTGAAATGTTTCGACACACATGACAAACTCTGGTTTTTCTGTAGAGAGAAGTTACTCTTTACATATAGGAAGCAAAAGTATTTTCCTATGACAATTACCTCATAATGGTAAGTATAAAGAATGTTTTTTTATTTTTACCTTATTTACATATGAACAGTGGGATAGTGCATTTTTAAAGCAGGAGAATTGCATAGGAAATAACTCGTGAGAAGCAGAGAGGAGAGCAGCGGCCGCGATTATTGATGGCTTGAACACTAAAAACTCAACATCTGCAAACAACAATGATTTGATAAAAACTGTTAAGTCCTTAGCAGAAACTGAATTTATTTCCATGTCAAAATTTTATCTTGTGGAAGTGAAGTACCCTTTTGAGATTTGAAGATGATTTGGGTGGCTCTGGCTTTGAGAGCCTGCAGCAACGGCGGGTCTTCTAGTTTGAACAAAGAAATGAAAAATGACATGAATGAGAAGGGTGTTATGGAACGCATTCTCCATTTTAGAGCTCCCAATATGAGTACTTCCATCCTTTGAATTGTTTGCGTGTCGAAAATGATGCCTCCATCACCCTATAAAACCAAAAACACACATTTAAATTAGCAGAGGTGAATGTAGCCACATTAAATACACCTCCACCACCCAAGTTTGAATCTCTCTCCCTTCAGTTTAGGTTAGCTTAAAGCAGGATAAGAGTATAAAAAGACATCATTTAAGTGAATAATTAGTGAATAATTATGGGTTAATCACCACAATAATCAAAATGTTTAGTTTAATTTACCTGAACATCATGTAGAGAGAATTCTGATTTCTTCATCTTGGAAGCTAAAGAAATGCAGGAGATTGCAAGAAGCTTTATGAGCCATGGCTTTGGTTTCTGTTATACCAAGCATGATTTAGATCTTATAGAAAAGATTTGAGCCCAGAAAACAATTTCTACGCATTGGCATTGGGAAGAACCCTTCTTGCTTTTAAAAACCATTTGTTAATTATACAATTTTTGGTTATCAAAAGCAAGAAAAGTGTTTCCAAGAATCCAAATTGTTAATCTTTTAAGAAGCAAAACAACATGGTGTGCGTTTTTTACCAGCATTCCTTGGCAGGACAAGAACCGATCCAGATAATTTACAGCAAGGTACAGTAAAAGTTCATCAGAGTTGCAACACAGCTGCAACGCCATAAAAAAATAAAGTAAGGAAAAGAAATTTGTGGGTTATATTTTATATTACAAGACGATATTCTAAACTATGTACAATTTAAACCTTTGAGATGGAAGAGATGGCTTCCCTTCGAATCGAGATGTCGAAGTCTCGAGCTTTCAGGCTTTGAAAGTAAGTCTCTGATGTCATGTGATCAGATTCAGTGGAAAACAAAGAAGTGAGTGTTTCAGGGTGGAAGTCATGGGAAATTGTAAGTGGGTTTTCGAGGTCGAAATCCATGGATGAGTCTGGTTAAGTTTTCAGTGAATTTGAGGGCAGAGCGCGCAAGACATTGTAGAAAGGGAAGAAGAAGCGAAGTGGTAAGATAACGAAAAGGCAGAGAATTTGAGTGTTGTATTTTTGGGTTGTTGAAACGAAAGGAAGTGGAGTGAGTGAATGAATGTGCGGGTGAAGACTTGGATTTCACTCCTTTACAGCTCTCTATGACTCTCACTCCATCATATAGCTAGTGTGTTGCATTATAAAAAGATCCTCGCCCGATCATTTTTTTAGAGATTTCGCGATCGTGATCGTTTATCGTATGATCAGTTTTCGTTAAATATTTTATATTTAATTTTAAATTTTAAAATAATTTCTGATCGCACGATGTACGATGAACGATTACAATCGCGAAATCCCTAGGATTCCTATGAAACGGATCTGGTTCCATTTGCATTGACATGTTGGGACAGAGGAATTGAGATGTGAGCGGGTTATGCTCAGATGGGTTGCAGCTCACTGTAGTTTGCAAGGAACCTCAACCACGTGATTGGTAAAAAAAGTAAGTTTTTTCTTGGACATTACTTGTTTATCGTATGAGTGCACTTCACTGTCTACACAGATGTGATTAACGTATTTTAATTATACAAATATCATCATTGGAATTGTTTATTTTTTAATCATTTAATGATCATCACTGCTAACAAGTCAATCAAATTGACAACCGTTTTTGTTGTTTGTAGGTATCAGCAAATCGACAATTTATCATGAGAAAACAAAATGTTACAAAATTATTGATTTGTTCTTTATATGTGGATTTCTAACTCCAATTTGATTGATTTTTGTAAAGATAATCTCTTAAATGATTTAAGAAATTGAATGCTTGATATTATAAAAAGTGTACGATTAAAATACACCAATCACAATTAGATGGACAAGTAGGTACACCCATGGGTAAATGCAAGTGTTGAGAGTATGAATTCCATACCTGAAGAAGAGACTTTACATGTGTCTATAAGTGATTGAATTATTCTTCATATTGTCAATTTGTTTTGTGGTGAAACGTCGACTTTCTTCATGATATCAGAATAGGTTGTTCTATATGTGAAATTCAACAGCTACAAGTACTCTGCATCACTCTATTTGTGTTTTTTATGTGGAACCTTAATTTTTTTCGATAATTATTTTTGTTTATGTGTTTCTAAATTAATTGTCTTTGACCTTTTTGTTATTCGAGCCAATCCAACCTTCCACCTGAGTTTATGCATTTTAAAAATGTGAGTAATTTCTTTTGTGTATCAATCTGATAATCTGTTATACTAAAACAATAAATAAACATGTAGACGGAGATTCAGAATGATAGAGATGTTTGATATCTGTTTAATTTTTATTGGATATTTTCAAAAGAACTAATTGTTCATATCTTCATCTAGAAGTTGATAAATATACTTCCTATAGAGAACTTTTTAAGAACTTATAGCAAAATTTATTTTATCTAATTTCTTCGCCATTGTGTACGGAAGTAATTTTTTTATAAAATTAATGGAGTCTATTTGCAGTTAGTGTCTTATGATAATCTCATGAACAACAATCGTCAAATTCTCGTTTAAGTTTATATGCATAGCATGGAAGACTCTAAATTTATACAAGAACCAAGTAATGTATACATATAATCATGTGAAGGAATCAAGGGAGAGAATGAGGAGAGTCAAACCATAAAAAAATCAAGAGAGGTAATCTAAGTATGCTTAACACATTCATAACTGGCTTTTAAGCATCAACAGCCCTGAAATTATTGGGAGGCAATTTTTACCTTTTCAGCTCCTCACACACTTCTGCTCATCGTATTTAATAAATTAAGCGAAATCAATGAACTAGATTAAAAATGAGTGTGAAAATTTAAAAATGAAGTGTGTTTATTATTTCTCAAAATTATTATTCTTGTTTTAACGTAGGCCTAACAATAAAACATTCAACTTCTTCGTCTGCAAGTGGTCCTTTACCACAGTGATGGAAATGAGTTGAGCTCTTGCATGAGGATGTAGGTTCGAACCCCGTCAGTGACTAATCTAACATCTAATCTAACAAAATCTTTCGTTTGACCAAAAAAAAAAAAAAAAAAACTTCTTCGTCTACCACTCTCTTCCCTCACCGTCTTTCATATATTCAAACATAAATTGTACAGAAGATTTCCTTATAAACATAAAATTAAATTAAAATTAGAAGAGGATTTAGTTCAAATTTACCCTATTGATATTGATAGACAGAGAGGCAACTTGGAAGAAGGAAGAATAATGTTTATAAAATTTTGTATCACCTTGGCTAGCTCGTTGAATCCTAGAAATGAAACAAGTGGGCCTCAAGTTCACCACCCACACCACAGTATTTGGGAATTGGGATAAATTATTCAACAAAAGAAACAAGAAGGTGAGGAACGTTGCCGCTTTACACCAAATTATGCAACCACTCCCAGTGAAAAAAGTCTTTCACATCGCTCCAATTCTTGACCAAACGCTGCCGCTTTACCCCAAACACAAACAATACAATTCAGTCTTTTCATGTCCATGGCAGAGTGACAGCTCGAGCATATTCCTGAACCGAATGAGTCTCCATTCTTCCTTACAAGCAGAAGAGAGTCTACTGATATGTAGTTATTCTGATGCTCTTAAGTTTTAACACAGCAGTATCTAATTAACATGCATGATGATCACGAATGAAATATAATAACATATTAGTTATATAATATAACCATTGCGGGGTTTGATTAAATTTAAGTCAATGAAGAATATGTCATAATTAAGTTGATTAAACTAATTAAAGTTCTATGCAATTAGATATGTATTTGTGAATACATATATGTATATGTATGTATGAATGTATGTTGTGTAGTGGATGCCTAGTGGCGATTTGTTTGTGGGAACCATATATGAGGGTTGCAACTGCTGCTTACTTAATTTCCTTACGGTTTGGTGATTAACTTTTGCCGACCGAAAAATACTCAAATAGGGAACCATAATTGAAGGGTAATGTTAGGCAGTCTAAAATTTTAGATTAAACTTGCACATCAAACGATGTGTCACAAATAGGAAATAAATACGTTAATTAACATTTAATTAATAACTTAACATCAACAAGCACATATTTTGTTTACAAAATTTGATTTAAAAATTTAATCTCTCTAACATTACCCAATATATAATAAGAAAAACTAATGAAAAAAAGCTTGAAAACTTTGAGTTTAAACAAAAATGACAAAATAAAAGGTAAAGTGAATAGTACTAGGATTGACTTTTTAGTGTAAAAATGTGATTTTTCGTTAAAATGAACAATATCGGGTGTTTTTCGTTAAAATTCCCATACTAATATACACAATCATTCAAGAGGCACCGTGAATGGTACTTTAAATACCAAACATACACATGCACCAATGGTTCATGCATTAATTCATACAGCCATACCATGAGTCCATGGTCTAAGAGCATCCTCAGTGAGAGGCTTTATATGGGGCTGAAAAAGTGGTGGATATATCTCATTTTAGAGCTTTATAAAAGAATTTCTTCCAATGAGGGGCTATTTCTTTTGGGCTATATTTGGGGTTATATATATTTATTTATGTAGTAATTTGAGTATGCGATAATTTTTTTTATTATTAACTTTTCTTAAGTTGATTTTTGGACATGCTATCTTAAACTTTTTTTTTATGAACCTTTCAACCTAAAAAAGTTCAAATTGTGACAAAGTTAGATTTCATCATTTATAAGCTGTTCGTTAGATTAGATTCTCTTGTGTCAATCTCATCCGTTAAAAGATACAAACCCACTCTAAAATAATTTGATTTTCACATACAACACAACAACTTACCTAACACCAATTGGTATATTAGTACCATACAATTTTGAAAAAGTTTGTTTGAAAATTTCACCCACAATGCCAATGAGCGTTAAATCAATTTGAAAATTTTAATTCTTATGGAATTTAAAAAAATTATTAATTAGTCAAATTGCAAGAAAATATGTAAAGAAAAAAGAATTTAAAAAAAAAATGAGAGTATAAGTGTATTCGCAAGTAGATAGATAGTGATAGAATTTTTGTCACATGAGTTGCTACTTTTTTGTGGGATCCACATCTTTTTGGGGCTAGATGTAGCTTAATTTTATGCTACCCAAGAAAGGAAGATGCTAGCTCCAGTGGTGAATCTAACCTTATTTTCTGGCTCATTGGGGATGCTTTAACAAATCATTTTTCTAAAGGAGTTGTTAACCAGCACTCTAAAAAAGTTATCATGTGCTCCAAGCATGTAAAATATAAGAGAGAACAAGTAAATGGAGGGTTGTAATTATCGAGTGTTAAGGACAGTTTCATTTTTATAATTATTTTTAAATTCAAATGATAACCTAGCAAAATTATGCAGTATGTATACATTAATGCACATATCTTACTCAAGTATGTATATATAATATAAGGAAAATTAATGAAAATAGCTTGAAAACTTTAAGTTTTAATCAAAATGAAAAAAATATGTTGTAAGTGAATAGTACCATAAATGATTTTTTTGAGCAAAAATGTCATTTTCGTTAAAAGTGAACAGTACCAGAAGTGTTTCATTAAAACTCTGTATAATATATTTACTTACACAATCACATAACCACATGCATGTCATTAGCTGTGCATGCTTGATGTTTCTTAATTATACAAATAATTAATTAGTATAATTAGAGATTAGGGTGAGTAATAATAAAAATACTGATTTTATTCACTATATTTTATTTTAGTGTATGACAGACACAATGGACAATTGATCATTAAGAACTTTCTAAACAAAGGCCTTGTTTTGATATAGATGTCACGTCTCCTAACTGCTATAGCAGAAAGCCGAAATCGTGGTCCCTTTTTACTGCATGGGATGGTCTATAACCCAAAGCACTCGATCCCCCAATGGATCATCAACCAAAAACCCTAGCCAGAAGAGAGCAGTAATAAGTCTCTCTCAAAAGCCAAACATTAGTTATGTGAAAAAGGCCCCCACATTCTCAAACGCACCTACTTTTGAAATAATTCACCAATCCAAATTAATACTTTGACCTATGGCCTTTGATCTTGAAATCCACGTGGAGCCCTCTAGTTCCTTTCAATTTATAATTAACCAAAAAGTCATCAATTAATGTAATAATTTTAATTAATTAACCTCAATTATATTGTATATAGAGAATGAGGATTCGATAGATTGAGATAGGTCTTGACATTGTTGAAGATCATCAAGACATCATACAGTTTTCGAATCGTATATAATTAATAAAATTTGAGATTAACCAAATCTAAATAAGGATCGTTTGGCATGTGTCATTGGCAACGTGGCATTCTAGTATAAATGAAAAGAAAAAAAATTAAATATACAAAAAGAAACAATGTGCTTTTCAAGAAGAGGTAATGTTAGGTACATTAAATTTATAAATTAAACGATGTATCACCAATAAGAAATGAGTACGCTCATCAATATGTAAGTAATAATTCAATCATTAACTTTCGTTTCTTAGTTTACAAAAAATTTTCTACAAATTTAATCTCCTTAACATTACATTTTCAAGAAAATGCAATACAACCCAGCTGCATCATAATTGCTATTTAGTCCGTATTATTACATAATAATAGTTTGCCATCATGCCACTCAATTATTTTACGGATCGTCCTTTGAATTTTTTTTTTTTTTTGGTTACAAATGTGTCCTTAGAAATTTAATTACTCTTTTTTCCTCTGATCATCTGTCTTGAATTTGGGTCATCGATCATTGGCGTTCATCAGTACTTGTATTAATTTCTTACAGGGGTGAAAATAAAGTTATGTGGCGTCATGTTTAGGCCGTGTGATTTTGTGTTCAAGTCAATAATTATGAACTTATAATCTATTTGTAATTTTTGTTTTTGACAAACGATAGTATTAACGGGTTAAATTGTTAGTTGTTAGGGAATATCGGTGGGAATTGAACTCGCACTAAAATGTATAAGTATAATTACTTTCTGTCGCTACAGTGAAGCGTCATCTAATTATTTGTAAATTTATTGAAGAATACAAGAATTTAACAACTGAAAAATAAAAAGACAAAATTATATAACTTATACTGTGCAGTTCCACTTTTAATTTTACCTAGGCTTTTGGGGATAAACCCTCCACACGTGCCGTACAGGTGTAAAATGCAAGACAATATCAATATTTTTAGTTGTGAATCACTTATCTGTATCTCTAAAATCTTGATATTGTATGGTTGGTTTAGATATACTTTTAAAATAACTAAAAATGTTTTTAGAGAAAATTGTTTTAGATTCCAAAAGCACTTGAGGTGCTTTTTACAAGAAGCACCAGTTATGCGCTTTTTCTAGGAAGCACTTTAAGTGCTTTTACAGGATTCACTTACATTTTACTAAAGATTGGTTCTAAAAATATTTTCACCAAAAACGTTTTTAGTCATTTTAAAAGCACATCCAAACGAGCTTGTAATCAATAGTAGAACGTATGATCTGTGAACTCCTACTCACAACCTTCATGTTAAAGTTCCGAGAGTACAATTGTATCATGTTAAACGTTACCTCGATGTAGCTCTTGTAAGTGTTTCATTATACCAAAATAAAAATGATTTGACGGTAATATTTAACATCAACGTCGCTGACCTTGCTGTAAAACACGACCATAGTTGCACCAGTACACGAGCATATTTATGCCAATTTTTGTTAAATATATAATATTTTAGACTTTTTTTTTTTTTTAAACATGTTACGTGGAAAATGTATTGATATAAAAAAAATAAAAGTTATATTTAGACAGGAGGAATACAAATCTTATCCTTCGTAATACAAGCAACGAGAAGGAAACAAAAACTCAACCCTCCTGAAACTTGAAGAAAATGATTTAAGAGAGAAGAGGGGACAGGGGGTTACAAAGGACCAAAACCCCTCTAAAACAAAACTTAGAAATAACTGCAACCAAGCCACAATGTACAAATCATATCTGAAAAAGATTACCTCAAATGGAAAAAGAAGTCCAACGCTGTCTCTTTTATATGATGCCACTGCAAAATTAGGTACCAACTCCCACCACGTAAAACTACTATTTATTGCACCAAAATTAGCAAAATAATCCGTCAAAATTTTCTTCTCTAAAAATGTGTTAAAAATAGAAGCGCAAGCGAGCAATATACTATCAACAATTTGCGCAAAAAACTTTGAGAAACAATAGAACATCCACAGACCGAGCTAATAGAAGGTAAGCGACATACATAGAAACTTTTTATGGTTATTTTCGTGCCAAAGCCACCAAATAAATTGCAAGTAACTAAGGACCAAAGCTTTCAAACGGACTTGGACAATGATGAGACCAAAAACCATAAAGAAATACATCTTCAATGGGCTGTCAAGGAGCATAATTAAGAGGCTTGTCAAAAGAATGAAAATCCTTTTTCATAAAGCAATAGTTTGAGGATAATTAAGAATATGGTCACAAGATTTCTTAATAATATGACAAAAAGCGCAATATGAAGCTAAAACCACTCCCCAGCGTTATAATAAATTACCAGTTAATAATCGCCCATGTTTTTAAGGTACTAAATTCTTATATATGTGGTTGAATGGATTGATGCCAAACCAATAGTAGCCCTTTTTTAAGCGGGGTATGAAAAGAGTAATAATAGACAAAATTTAGAATGAAATATAGGAGTGCACAGGTTCTTTTACTTTCCACACACCCTTGTTAATTTTTGTTCATTGATATTCTTTAATTCATTTGATCAAACGATTAGAAATAAAAAAAATTGTGTGAGAAGTAAAAATGGTATGTAAATAGCACTACCCTAAATATAATAATGCGATACCATCAACCACAGGTATTCCAAAACAATAGTCAAATTCAACTTCTGAGAATCCATGTTATCGTATACCACCGTTGATTGCATGAAAAAGGATCTCAATTTCACATGATTTACAAATACCATCCACATTTTAAACCATTTTTTGCCCTTTAATTATTCTACAAGGGTAACTGAGTAACGACCTTACCATAGGATTCTACTTGTGAGTCATTCCGCAAGGCATACATAAGGAATAGTAAACTAAAATCGATCTTAATTTCTTGTTAGTTGGGAGACAAAAATTTTGGGATACCAGAAGAAACCAAATAAATTTTAATTTAATGTTTGTTTGTTTTATCACTTGAATCCAAATGCCTGGCTAATTGCTTTGAAGAACGTTCCATTGTTTTTTGGTTGCTTCAAGCTTGCTCCATCTCGAAACCCTACTTTTAATCATTGATACGGGTACCTTATATATTTTTTCTTTTCTTCCTACTTTCTTTTACTTTGTTGGGTGTCTTCATCTTTGACGAAATCAATGGATTCTCTTTAGTTTCTCAACATTGGTGCAAGAGAAAGCAAAAGAAAATACAAAGAACTATACTTTCTTACTCCTTGGAAGACCAATATATAGAGTACATAATATAAGGTCTCTTTAATTACTTTTAGAGCTAGGTGTATGTTGAAGCATGTTTCACACTCAAAACTTAACTGAATTATTAATTGAATTGAATGGTTTTACACTAATTTTATCGAGATTTGTTGTATAAAAATTCACACTCATTGGATTGCACATATTAAAAGGGAAATAATATCAACATTAATTAGCGGTAGCCCATGAATTGTTGAACCTTTAACAATGTATACATATAAATAAGATTTAAAAGAAGATTGATTGATTATTAAGTAAGTTGTTAATGGAGTTTTGTTAAAGGGATGAGATTTGAGAGTGGTAGGGAGTGAACAGGTTGAGAATGAGATTGCACGCTTGAGATATTGTGGGGGAGAGAGGGAGAGAGAGAGAGAGAGAGAGAGGTGGAACAGGTTGAGAATGAGATTGCACGCTTGGAGAGATATTGAGGGAGAGAGAGAGAGAGAAAGAGGCGGAACCACATCATGTGTGTGTTTCACGCCATTACCTATTCAGATAACACCATCATTAATATATTATTTTTTTGGGTTTGCAAATTCATGGTGGAGACAGGTGAAGTGGACCTTGTTCTACTTTGGGATAAAAGTGAAAACCTAGTTATACTCAATTATTTATCCTTCTCTGGAGAATTCATTGGCAGTATACTGCATGCTAACCTACCACGAAAACAGCTTGGGAGAGATGAAAGACTCATTATCTCACACACATTAGTACTTAAATATTAAGATTAAAGGCTGTAGACTACCGTTGATCACAATCCAATGGTAACTTTTAAATGAAATGCCGACCATTAAATTTTGATCTAGTGACAGCTAAGCTATGTATGTACGTATACACGTAGTTGTCTCACTAATTCAATTCATAATCCATACTCCATAGTGATCAAGACAAGAAAGACTCTTGTTTGTATAAGTTATAACTCTTTATTTATGCATTTTCTAAATGGCTAACGGCTATAGTCCATATGTATAAGTCCATAGGAATTGGATCTGCTCCGGGCCTTAGTGTTTGGAGTCTAGAGATCAATTCATCTAGGCCGCACAAATTCAATACAACGGTTTCCATTAACTCATTTTCCTGGCTCACCGTACAAAACCAACGACTTAAATTTTTTTTACACACCAATTAACGGCCCAGATGATTTCATCCTTAAGCTTTGGACGCTAAGGTCCATAGTAGATCCAATTCCAAGTCCATATTCATTGCCTAAGGACTAGCTTAATTAGCTTCTGGAGACCAGTGCACCAAAAGTTTTTCCCTACGGTGCTTGGCTGTAGACTGGGGAAAAAAAATCATTATGAATAGCAGTACTAGGGATTTGAGATGTATAGCATATGGTAAAAATTTCCTTATAATCATATAGTAAAAGAAAATAATGCTAGAAGCAAAAGCTGAGACTGTTTTTAGGATTGTGATTAGTTGGATTTGTGTTTTCACCTAAGATCAACTTGCAAGGGGGGTATATGAGTGCGTGTAAGAGGGACAGGGAGAGGAAAGAATGTCAAAACTTGTGTTCAATAAACTAGGATAAAGGATGGCATGCAAGCCCAGAATTTCAAGTGGAAGTTGAAGACAATCGAACATTGCTCTTACTTTATTGTCAAAGGATTCAAAGGGTTTGGTAGTGAGAAAAAAGGGGGATTAGCTGAATTGTCTATTTGGTGTTTGACTTATGGTTTATGTGAAATCATGAAATGGTGATAGTGATCTAACATTGTCGCTCACACTACTACAACAAAAGTTGTCTTTAAGCAGAAAATTAATCCCTAATCAAAGTTTCTGTTGTCAAATAAATTACTCTGTTCTTGGTACGATAATTAAGTCATGAAGGAGTAGAAATTTAGGGCACAACATATTATAATGACTTCAAATGTGCACAAATGTAGGAATCATTGTGTGCATGCCACGAAACGCGATTAAAACTGTTCGACTAATATTATATTAACAAAATGGTAACTGTTTTTCAAATTTTAGATGATTAAAATTAGTTATTGTCAGTATTTTCACATCATTTGCATCAGTAGCGGAGGGAAGGGGTGGTCAATGGGTTGACATAACCCCAACAACTCCATATAATTTTTGCTACCAGTCCCATTATCCCAATAACAACTTCCAACAATTAGGTTCAGCTTCAGTTTTATGTCTTCATGCGTTTGATTTCTTATTTGATTTCCATTATTTCTCAAACACTATTAATCGATAGTCTTTCACACAAGTTGTTGCATTTGCTTTGGCAACCAAATTAACGATTGCGACTGCTTAGGTTGAAAAAATTTAACTAATTACACATTGAGGATATATGGTTATAATATGACTGCATCCATCGAGGTATATAAGAATTAGTCATGAATTATATATAATAAAAAAAAGGGGCTTTTAGATTTAGGTCCAAAAATATAGATGATTTTTAGGAGTGAGTCCAGTTATCTAATTAAATGTTTTTATTTCTTTTATACTCATTTTATATTTTTTAAAAATATCAAAAATCAATTAAAAATCTTCTAATATTATGCATTTTTCAACTCCAAAAAATCTAATTAATATCTTACAACAACAAAAACTAATATACTAACATAAATTATCTACAAAACATTCTACCTTAACTCAAGAAACAAATATATGAATATATATTATACCTATAAGCGAGATATGAAACATAACTAAAAGGTAGGAAAAAACATAATATACCTATAAGCAAGACACGTTAATTTGTGACACGTTGATTATAAAAAAGAATCTGTCATATAGATACATAAAAATAATTAACTCAAGTAACAAATATATGAATATATATTATACCTATAAGCGATATATGAAACCTAACTAAAAGGTAGGAAAAAACATAATATACCTATAAGCAAGACACATTAATTTGTGACACGTTGATTATAAAAAAGAATCTATCATATAGATACATAAAAATAATTAACCTGTGATATAGGTTGATTATAAAAATTAAAAATAAAATCTATAAATGGGGTTTAAAGCAGGAGGAAGAACAATAAATAATAAAAAATAAAAATAAAAAGAAATAATCAAAGAGATAATTATGAAGAAATTTGATTTTTATAATAAATCTTATCATTGAATAGATAATTATTGATAATAAAATAAAATTTAAGGAATTGGACCTATTTTAATAAATTGGAGTATTCCTACCATTGGCTAAAAAAATTGGACTTATATCAAGTTTTCCCTAAAAAAAATATGCCTCCTTCTTCATCACAACCCCAGTGAGTTCAACTTCTGTCTCCACCACTATTTTGTATGATGACCAATCAATGAATTAACAAGAACGCAACACGAATATAAATGGTTAAACTCAAACCTGACCCCATTGCCACCATACTTCGAAACTTTTGGAAAGGCAAAAAAGTGAAAAGCAAAAATTTCCGTTCTCAGGGCAAAGCCCAAAGCCAAACCACTAATAGCCCAATACTACAATTCGCAATCTTTGTTGACAAATATATTTATAGCCCATCCCAATCTTGGGTAAGTCGGCCCATCATTGCTGTTTTTTAATTTTTCAAAAGAGTCGTCAATTTATGTTATTTGAAAGTTTATTGTATAGAGAGGAGGGGAAAAAGGAAAATTCTTGATCATGAACATGTGGTTATGTGGCGCCCTTTTGGCCATGCGCCTTATCCACCAATGGCTGTGGTCGTTACAAAACCATACTTCACACAAAAAAGAAGCTAACAGTTCTGTCTCCAAGCAATCTCGTTCCAATGGCTTCCTCTACTCTTTCTCCTGCTACCACTTCCCAGGTAATAAAACCAAAAACCAACTCTCCTATTGCTTACTTGACCATTGATTAGTACTGATTGATCTCTTTTAATTGATTTCCCTGACGTGGGTTTGGAGGGTTAAGGCCAGGATTAATGAAAAATCAGCTTTTGTTGTGTTTGATTTATTTATTTGTTTATTTCAGCTATGCTCCAGCAAGAGTGCAATGTTTTCATCAGCGCAGGGCTTTGCCGTGAAGGGCAAGAGGACACAGATGATGGGAAATGGGAAGGGAATGAGAGTCACGTGCCAGGCAGCCAGTATTTCTGCTGATAGAGTGCCAGACATGGAGAAGAGGAAGCTTATGAATCTGCTTCTTCTGGGTGCCATCTCACTTCCCAGTGGCTTCATGCTGGTTCCTTATGCCACGTTCTTTGCCCCACCTGGGTGAGTTTTCTTCCTTCCCACCTTACCCTTTTCCCAATTTTTAGTTTTTCTTAAACAAGACGATATATATATACTAAACTATTCTAATTTAAGAAGATGTGGTTGAACTGTAGCTAATTGACATAACTCATGTCTACTTTTTGCCCCTTTCTTTCATTTAAGTATTTGTGTCGATTGGTGGTGGTACTTGTTATTGGGGTTTTCATTGTATTTGGATTATATCTTGTATATCATATTGAACCGTTGAACTCATTAAGACCAATCCAAATGCGGCTTAGGATTCACTTCAAAGGTTTCATTGATTTTTGCGTTAATGTATTTTCATAAGCTATTAGTCTCATTGGTCCACTGATATCGACTGAGCTTTGCTTAGCTGCAAGAAGTCTATTTTTTCTTCAAATGTTTTACAGCCAAAGTAGAAGTTATAGAACCTCTATATGGAACCACGTCTTGAATGTTAAAAGTTGAACTGATCCCCCATTGAGAAGTTGATACCAAATAGAAAACAATAATGTCATTTAGACACGCCAAACTAACAACATTTGTTGAGACACTGTCTAAATAGCATTCATTACCCAAGAGAGAAACTCCTTTCTTCTCGCACTATATGAGTTTTTTCTTCACCACTGAACTGTTCAATAAGAACTCTTGATTTCTATTAGTGAGTGTTTGTTAGGATGTGAGTGAACAATCATGTTATATCCCAATGGTCATCATACTCACAGTAGTGTATTGGCATGAAATAATTTATCCATAGCTCTTTGATATGGCTACGATTGCTTGGAAAAACATTATAGCTCCGGTTCCGGCTCTGCTGGTCAAGTTGCTAAGGATGCTCTCGGAAACGACGTGATTGCAGCTGAATGGCTTAAGACTCATGGCCCTGGTGACAGGACCCTCACACAAGGATTGAAGGTACTGATACATGTCACTGATGAAGCTCAATATCTTAGATTATCATATCCTCATTTCAATTTGTATTAAAAGTACAAGTCTGACTTCCAATACAATCAGCAGCATTATGGGATTATGACCTAATGATACTTTTTGTTGTGGTCAACCATTCTGAAAATCGAATTGAGAAATTTGGGATGTATATTATTAGAAGGTATTAAATTATCTCGGATTGTTTGCTGTGCTTGTCAGGGTGATCCTACATACCTTGTTGTGGAGAAAGATAAAACTCTTGCCACGTACGGAATCAATGCCGTCTGCACTCACCTTGGCTGTGTCGTGCCATTTAACAAGGCGGAAAACAAGTTCTTATGCCCTTGCCATGGATCCCAGTACAATGACCAAGGAAGGGTTGTCAGAGGACCTGCTCCTTTGGTGAGTTCATTTAGACTTTTATTGACTCTTGCTAGTTTAAATTCTTTTTCTTGAAGATATATTAACCAAGTATGTACCGAGCTTGGTAGCGTAGGGTTGTAACTAAGTAAGGCGTTAAAGTGATTGGTTTTATGATGAAGGCTAACCGAGTATACAAAATTGCTATGTCCACAACGGTTTTTAAAGCTGCAATATGCATATATTTATGTCGAGTGCTGCATAATACATACGATAAAAGTCTGTTTCTTTACCTCCTTTCTGAAATAACCAATCTTTGAAATTTTACTTGCTGGAACAGTCTCTGGCGTTGGCTCATGCCGATATTGATGACGGGAAGGTGGTGTTTGTTCCATGGGTTGAAACCGACTTCAGAACCGGCGAAGATCCATGGTGGTCTTAAACATCACAAAGCAACTCTTATGAAAATATGTAATTTGAATTGTTTCGCTATATCTTTCTTCGTTCATAAACAACCTGTGTCATAAGGTTACTCTTTGCTGAATTTGAAGCATTTATTTGTGTCCAAGGAGGACCTAATTTTTTGCCATTTTCTGTTCTTCTCTTCTTTATGTATTAATACTGGCTTTTGCAAAACCTGTTGTATTGTATTGTCTTGTAGTTGATGGTTCCATTGCGTATGGGAATTAAGATCTCTAAGGGTTGTGAGGATGGGAACTTCTTTAATTATCGTGCACTAATCGTGACAAAATTCTATCTCCGTCACTGACTGCAAATGTGTCGTATTAAGTTAAGTCGCATAAAAATTTATTTATAATTTGTTGAAATACCAGATTCAAATTGCTGTATTATTTGACAATTCATATAAGTGACGCATTTTAATTTGAAGAGCTCAGTTTTTATCCAATGCAGAATTTAGACCAATTAAATGAAGCAACATAGACAATGTTGAACAACTATATAACTTTGTCCAACTTGAACACCACCACTAACCAAATTTATGTCTTCATACATGATGGCGACATAGCTTTGAACAACCATATAACCTTGTCCAACCTGCCCAACGATTTCAAATCAGGGGTCGGAATTTACGAAACCCTCGAACATTTAGCCAGTCGGACGTCCGACCTAATGTGACTCTGAAGATTTGTGATACCATAACTACGTGACATCAGTCATGGTTTTAGACTATCTTTAAAGGAGATGTTAAATATGTCAAATAGGAGACGTCCGACCTAATGTGACTCTGAAGATTTGTGATACCATAACTACGTGACACCAGTCATGGTTTTAGACTATCTCCAAAGGAGATGTTAAATATGTCAAATAGGATTAAAAGATATTTAGGTGTTCTTCAATAGATATGTCATATATGATGTGGCATGTGAGTCATTGGACTCTTTGCTTTCTAACTGCATTTTTTTTACAGCAAACAAAGAATAAGTCAAATATATTTAATTGAATTTTTTAATACATGGGTCCCATTAACAACCAATAAAATAAAAACTACAATTAATTTTGATTGTTTTTTAATAGTTAATGTAACTCTAGGCCCAATAAAATAATAAAATAAATATTTGACACATCCATTAGAAAAGAAGAGAATTTAGCACTTGTATTCAATTTGTCATATTAGTCATCAAATAAAATTTTGACATATTATATTTGACATCTCCTTTGGAGATGCTCTTGACATGAACCTCCGGCCAGTAGTCATCCCGTGTTTAGATAAAGCCAACAACTCTCCAATAAAGATAGGATTCATATGATAGTGAGTCATATTTCTATTATAGAGATAATACAAATGTGATATGTAGTATTATTCAGATAAAATAGAATCACGTCAACATATGATAAATGTAGCATTACTTAGATAAAGTGCAACCATGTCGACCTGATACCACATCAGCCTCCACCACCTTATGATGCAACTCGGGAGACAAAGCGAAAACCGGGTAATTACTCGTGGGAATAGACCTAATGTTCGACGGAAATATCCCGGCTAATCAAGGAGAAGTTATGAATGAATTTTGGAGTTACTCTCGATGATGGTGTACTTGGCTTTCCGATTGTGAAGGTGAAGACGGTGGTGTCGACTAATGCAATAGTTGGTAAATGTTGAAATCCAAGTGCGTTAGAGCTTTTCTTACCACCCCGAAGTCTTGTCCCAAGTGATCTTCTTGAGATTTTTTTTATTTTTTATTTTTATTTTATTTTTATTTCTTTTATTTTTTTATCGAGGTCGATATCACTAGCGTATTTCTTTCGGTTTGCCATTTTCTAAAGACAATATTTTATCATTTTTAGCGCTAGTATTTGTACGACATTTGATTTATGTCCAATAATATTTAATCAGGCAGCATGTCTTTAAAATAAGACGTAATTTTAGTTTTTAATATTAAGCAATGGTCTCTCAACTTTAATTCAATTGGAGCAATGGTCTCTCTACTAAAAATCAATGACCATTGGTCTCTTAACTCATAAAAACGTGTAGTTATGATCATTTTCGTTAACTCCGTCAGAATTTCATTAAAATGAGTTATGTTGGAAAGACCACTGCTAAAATTGAGTTAAAATTGAGGAACCATTGCTCTAATTGGGTTAAAATTGAGAGATAATTTCTCCAGTTGGGTTAAAGTTGAGGAATCATTACTACAATTTTTCGTATTTGGTTTTCCATATTTGCCCCTCAATTTAGCTTCATGTGCGTAGCACATGACTCATTTTGATGGAAATTCTAACGGAGTTGAAGAAAAAGACCATAGCTACACGTTTTGAGGAGTTAAAGGACTAATAGTCATGAATTTTCAGTTAAAGAATTATTACTTCAATTAGGTTAAAATTGAGGAACCGCTGCTATAATTTTCTTTGTACTATTTTATGATGTCTAATAAAGCATCTAATCAATAATAAAGAAAATAGAATATTACCAATGTGCACGTGGAAGTGACGAAGGAGAAACAGACGCCGTGGCGGCAGAGTCAACACCCCCTAAATTGTTAACACTTGCGTCCCTTTTCAGGAGAGTTTCACTCGTTTCTGTCCTTTTATAGACCCAAACAACTGGCTATGAACGTCCAGTCCTATTCAAATTCAAACTTTTACAGTTCTTTTTTCTTTTATTTCTTAATTTTCTGCGACTATTGAGAATCTGAGATGTTTTCGGGTGAAACAAAAACGGGTTGAGATTTGATTTTGTTTATGGATTGAATTGGACTGGATTATTATTTCATTGTGATTCCTGAATCCTCACGACCTTGTTGAATGCGGTGCAACTCCGGATGCCACAAAGCCAGAAAAAAGTTGAACAAACATAGGATTTGAGTTTTACGCGTGCAACCAAACATCCGCGAGTTCTTATTTCTGGGTTTGCACAGTAGCCGACGGCTAAAGTTGGAATCTTCATCGAAAAGGGTCCTCTCACACTCACAGTCCAATCCATACATATCCTATCCTACCCACCATCTTCTAATAGTAAGTTTCTATCTCTCTCTCCTTTTGTGGATAAATCTTTGGTTTTGCATGTTTATGAAAGATAATGATGAAGGAAAGTCAAATGTGATCGCTTGGGTTTTTTGTTTCTTCTTGCATCATAGGATTCAAATTTTATACGTTGGGAATATCATATATTGTTTGTTCTTGCGAACAGATATTTATATCTAAATTAATCTAATTTACGGTTTGAACATGAACGTGTAAGAGTGGTGACACATCGCCCTATTCAACGGAGGTGGATTTTCTACCTCCCATTTCCATACTCTTCTCATGCCCTCCTGTGATGTATGGTCACGATTAAACCACGTCAACATTTTATATTAATTTTTTATAGAAATAATAAAACAAAAAGTAATAAAAATATAAAATATTGACGTGATCACACAAATAGGAGGGCATGATGAGAGTATGGAAATAGGGGGCAGACATTCCACCTCCCTATTCAAGGAACCCAACTCCTATCTTATAATGAATCTTCTGGCGAAAAGTCTACAACTTCATTTTTAACGTTCGAACTAATTTATAGATACAAGGTGGACAAATTATGTACTTAAATGTCTAATGCCTTGTCTGGTTGAATCTAAGAAAATCTTAATCATTGAAGGGAGAAATTTTTTCCTGTGATGAGAACACGATCTGGTACACAAAGTGCTATAATACAAGTAGTTGAAAATTTTTCTTTTTAAGTATCTAACCACTTGTATTATGATACTCGGTGTACCGTGTTCCCGGCTAACTGAAATCTCTTCATTGAAGTGGGGTTGACTCTGATTATTGTAGCGACAGATTCACAGTAGGACTTTATTTCTAAGTCTTATTTTATGTACTCAAGAAATTTAATGATTTGCTAATGACAAGATTGAGCAGAAAGTTCGTGGCCAGAGCAGAAAAATTTAAGAGGAATAGCCGAAGATCATCAATTTAAACTAGCCATTAATAAATAATTTCCAAAAAACGACTTCTAATCACGTGGGTTATTATGTATTGGTGTGCTAATTTGCCATAAAGGCGTCGCTTTGTAGGGAAGCTGGTTGAAAGGAAGCAGTCATGGCAGGCATTGATGTGAATGCGCCCCCTCCAAATCTTGAGGTTTGTTGCCCCTTCTTTTGTTTCCTTTACGCTAGCACGAATTTGCACCCAAATTCGAATCCCTCTCGCTTAAATTAGCGTGGAACCAATTTCTAATATGGATGTGTTCTCTAATTGTAGGGGAAGTATGCTGCAATGTTAGTGTGTTGGCTTCTTGGAAATGGATGCCTCTTTTCATGGAACAGCATGCTCACAATTCAAGATTACTATGTTAACTTGTTCCCGGTAACTGCCTGAAGAAATCATTTTTTGTTCTCACTGTTCCTGTTAGTTCATAATCTCCTGTATTTGCTTTTGAATTATGTGACAGTAGGCAGTGTGTTTGGACAGTTTGTTACCTTTGAAGTTGGATAAATCCCTCGGGTTTGTTTCTTTTTTTTCTTTTTTTCCCGCTGCAGCGGTACCATCCCTCGAGGGTACTTACACTGGTATACCAGCCATTCGCGCTTTTAACGATCTTTGCACTGTCATACCATGAGGCGAAGATCAATACTAGGAAGCGAAACCTATTTGGATACATTCTGTTTTTCCTAAGTTCTCTGTTGGTGCTCGTTGTAAGTTCCCATCAAATCTTCAAAGACTATAATTTTTAGTGTACTTCTTAATTTCACAATGTTAGCATTGGTTTAAGTCTCTAAAATGTTCTTGATTCTGGCACAGTTGGATTTAGCTACATCAGGGAAAGGAGGTTTTGGAACTTTTATCGGAATTTGTGCAATTAGCGCTGCCTTTGGAATTGCAGATGCTCATGTGCAAGGTGGAATGGTTGGAGACCTCTCTTTCATGCCAGTTGAGCTCATCCAAGTCAGTATTGTCTTTCCACAATTTCATGTTCGATGCTTAATATTTGTTTTCCTTTGTGTTTTCGAAATTGTTATCAGTTTCTGAGTTTCTCTTGTTTCAAACTTTTCAGTCTTTCCTTGCTGGTTCGGCTGCATCAGGAGCTCTAACCTCTGCTTTGAGGCTGATTACAAAGGCGGCATTTGAGAATTCCCAAAATGGTCTTCGAAAGGGAGCCAGTAGGTTCAAAGTTCTCAGTTTTTCATATTTTGTTGAACATTTTACTGTTTTCTTTTGGATCTCTTACTATAGGCTGTTTATTTTTTCACTGTCCACTGCAGTTTTGTTCTTCGCCATCTCTTCATTCTTCGAGCTTCTCTGCGTTCTCCTCTATGCTTTTTCCTTTCCAAAGCTG
Source organism: Pyrus x bretschneideri (assembly GCF_019419815.1). Taxonomy (NCBI): domain Eukaryota; kingdom Viridiplantae; phylum Streptophyta; class Magnoliopsida; order Rosales; family Rosaceae; genus Pyrus; species Pyrus x bretschneideri. The sequence goes on along the minus strand of NW_025999424.1, from coordinate 5,699,892 downwards.
CCAATTGTTAAGTACTATCGCTCAAAGGCAGCTTCCGAAGGATCTAAAACTGTTTCAGCTGACCTTGCTGCCGGTGGCATCCAAAAATTGCCAGAAGCAACAGTATGTTATTCTGTCCAATACTTGCTTAAAAAGTTTCCCAAGCATTCATGTTCTAATGTTAGACAAAAAAAAAAACGCTGCAATGTGATGCAGGATGTGGAAAATCGAAAAGAACCTGACCGACTTGGGAACAAACAGCTATTGCTTCAAAACATTGATTATGCACTTGGCATGTTTCTAATCTATACGCTCACTCTGTCAATTTTCCCCGGATTCTTATCAGAAGACACTGGATCTCACAGTTTGGGAACATGGTATGTACTGAACACAATCTATCACATGACATGTTTGCGCCTTGGATCTTACCAATACTCCCTGAACTTATGTCTCCCCTTCGGTTTTCAATCTCAACTTTCGTTAGCTTTCCCACCTTGAATGGACGAAAGTACCTCTCAGTTTACAAAAAAAATTGACAGATTTGGAGCATACCGGAACCTATTAAATGATCAGGGAGCCTCAGAACAAACTGAAAGTTAAAGAGGCAAATTGGAATAGGGAACTGAGTTTAGAGGCATTGTTAAAATTTTCCCTTTGCCTTAATGTTCCATTCACTTCCCGCTCAGAGTACGCTTACATGAGTGTTCGTACTTTTGTTTGTCAGGTATGCGCTCGTTTTGATTACAATGTACAATGTGTGTGATCTCATCGGAAGATACATTCCGCTAGTGAAATTCCTGAAGATGGAATCGCGCAGAGGGCTCATGATCGTGATTCTTTCACGCTTCTTACTTGTCCCGTGTTTCTATTTCACGGCCAAGTATGGTGACCAAGGCTGGATGATCATGCTCACATCCTTCTTAGGTTTAACCAACGGTTACCTCACTGTCTGCGTCCTCACTTCAGCACCTAAGGGCTACAAGGTTTGTGCACTTCAATTTACTTAAACCTAACAGTTTTTTCGAGTTGAAAGCAAAGACTCATCGGAGTTTTTTGGGTTTGCAGGGGCCGGAGCAAAATGCTTTGGGAAATCTTCTGGTGATGTTCTTGCTTGGAGGTATATTTGCAGGGGTGACACTTGACTGGTTGTGGCTTATAGGGAAGGGCTGGTAAGGGATGGATATGATACTACTTAGGTGATTTGAAGATTGTGATTTTCTGTTGGTCAAGTTTTACAGGGCAAAATAATGGATTTATAATTTTTTTAGTTTGGTGATTCATTAAATAATGAGGAAGAAAAATATTTTTTGATATCGATCATGTCAACCCCTAGTTCAACCTTCCTGCAATTTCGGATTTCCGTCGAACTCATTCACTTTTTTATTATGTGACAAGCGGAAGACTACTCTTATCATTCTATGCGACTAAACCCATCAGAAATCAATTTTTCTTCGTAATTACATGGAATTAACGAGAACACGCTTGTCACATGACAATTATTCAATAGAAGAGCGAATGGATTTGCCATTTTCACACAATTTGCGGTTTGTTTGGTTAACTAAGAAATGTTTAATGCAAGTGGAGATTGCACAAAGATGAAATAACTTAGAGCATTTGTGCAAAATTTACCAAACAAGCTAAATCAAACCCAACCAAACCAAAATTAACCCGAACACGATTCTCAATGCGAACACAAAAACAATTATCCAATGGAGGAGCAAGACAATGATACATCCGCAATTCGTTCCCTGTAACATGTGAAACTGTATTTTAATAGTCCAGATTCCAAAAACAATTTATTAATTAATCCATTTCTATTACTTCCTCAAGTTACAGTGTCCTGGGTTTTATAATCCGAAACTGTTAGGTCCAAAATTTTGCATTTACTATTCGACCAACATCCTCAGTTTTGGGGAGTTTCTATGTTATAAATGAGCCTTGGGCACCCCCAAATGATTTACCATTAATGCAACTCCAGAAATTCCCACCACCCATGAATCTAATCAATCAAATAGAATATTATCACCCTCGGATTGGATAGCCCGAGTCCCAAACCCATCTGTTTACTTTATTTTCTTACCATAGATGTACTCCAAAAAAAAAAAAAAAAAAAAACAAATATGCTAAGTAGAAGGCAGTGTCCTAAACCCGTTTATTTACCTTATTTTCCCTCCATTCACGTGAGTGACTAGACCCTCGCAATGCTTGCGGCCAAAAACAAGACCATGCTTGAAGAGACTTGTATAGAAGAGAAATGTCAAAGAGACGGTACCTTAAACCGACCGCTACACATCACCACATGTTTTAACTTTTCACACAACTTCACGTGATTAGTTTAAAACACTGTCAGTTTAGCATTCTCGTTTCATATAAGTTATTTTTGCGTAAATGACTTAAAACACCAACCCAGAACCACTGCAGATTGCTGTGGCATCCTGTGTCTACCGTATTGGAAGTGAATCTCTCCCCATGTGAGGAACGAATTATTACTCACTACAATTTTGACTACAATTTCGAAACCGAGCTGAAATCTACAGGGGGCAAAATGACAAAAACAACCCAACAGCCCCGTCTTGTCCACTTGCGTCACGTGACCCGACACGACAGGGTGTCAGGGACTACCCAAAAAATGGGCAAAACCTCACACACCCGGATTCCCCTAAACAAACAGAGACGCCCAAATGATCAGAGGGAGAATCGGTAACAACAAGATGGACGGCGGCGATGCGGCGAAACCTTGCCCGTTCTCGATCTGCAGCGAATCCACGGCCAGCGGCATGTTCTCCTGGTCCGGGCTACACGTGTTCTCGTGCGGCGGGTGCGCGCTGTACATTATGGCGCGCAGCACGGCCGAAACGGTCGGAATGTACGCCGTTTTGTTCCGGGCGAGGAGCCATGTCAGCCCCATTAGCTGGCAGTCAAGGTTGAACATCTTGTTCGCTCTCTCGCTCGTGCTCCTGTCCCCCGCCGTTCCGTTCTTGCTCCCTCCCTTGAGCTGTAATTACGCTCAAGTCACAGGGCATTCTTGTAATCTAAAAAGGGGGAAAATTCGTATTGAAATATGAAAAGACGAAACTGACCTTCTGGAGAGCGCCCAGGCACTTGGTGCATCCAGAGTACGAAGAGTTGCGACAGTTCTTCTCGAGATTCCTGACGGCGGCGGTGGGGGTGGCGTTGTGAAATCCTCGCGACACGTTGAAGGCGGCGGGGCAGCTCAAGGAGCCGATCTGGTGGAGCCGGATTCCGCAGAAGCACAGAACCGCGTCGCAGCTGGCGTTGGGCTGAGGAATCCTAATGTTCCGGCTGACGAGCGAGGACTGCAGCGAGTTGACGCACTTCTGCGAGTCGTCCGGCATCATCGGCTGGTCGGGCACCGCCGACGGAGCCGTATCCGACGAGGGGAGCTCGAGGGCTGATCCGGCGTGGGCGGCGAAGAGCCAGGCGGCTAAAACAGGGCAGCACCGGCTCCGGTCGAGGTCTCGGCCGCATGCTTGGCTGACGCCGCCGAAGAGCTCCGCGGAGAGGTCGAGGTGGCAGGTTTGGGTCTGGGTTTGGGACGGGAGGGCCGGGATGGTGTTGGGGCTGGAGTATTCCCCCGGTTTGAGCGGCTGGGGGTGACCGGTCACTGGTTCGGCGAGTAGACCGGCGAGGGAAATATGAAAGCTGGATATTAATAAGAGGAGGAGGAGGAGGAAAAATGTGAGAGTGGAGGTGGGAAGAAATGATGACATTTTGGGAGTAAAGTAAGCTTGTTTTGGAGAAAAATGATGAAAGGTGAGGACTTTGAAATCTGGTTTTGTTTTTTGTTTGAGAAAGGTGACAACTTTATGGTGGTGTTTTTTGAATTATGAAATGGAAAAAGTTGGAGAAAAGAAAAAAAACAAAGTAAAGGGAAGAGATTCTGAAAATATTCAGAGCAGAAGAAAAGGCTGCACTTTCTCTCTCCTCAAACCCTAAGCCACAAACTTTGAACAGAAATTAGAGTGAGAAATGAAATTAGTAAAAAGCCAGATGGAAAGATTGGTTTTTTTCATCTTTTTCTTCTCTCTCTCTCTTTCTGTAGAAGTGGGAGTTTTATCTCTCTAGAAATGGTGTGATGTGATGTCGATGGGGATTATGATCCAGATGAAAAGGAACCGTGACCTCTCGAATTACGCAGAGAGACGCTCCGTGTACTGTGTGTGTGGAGTTTCACGAAGTAAAGTGGGCACTCATAATACAGTAGTTTATAACTACTTTTGGGTTCAATAATTTTATAAAAACTAAAGGGCAATGAGGGTCCGTGAAAAATAGAAGATATTCGTTTGGGGGAACCCGAGAGAGAGAGAGAGAGAGAGAGAGAGAGGTTTTTAAGTACTAGTGCTGGGTTTTTGTATGATAAGAAAAGGCTGTATAAAGATTTGGAAGGATGTAGTGTCATTTTCCTTTTTTCATTCTCTATCCTCTTCAAACACTGATAGGAGGATTCTCCCCCCTCATTCCTCCCCTGCCATTCCCTTCTCTTTTCTTCTTTGTTGTGTTACGCATGTGAAGATTATTAAGCAAATTTATGAGAACGACGATGCAATTCAAAAATTATTTTCAATCTTTCTAGCAACTCTGAAATTTTCGAGATAACTGCCAAATTTTCTTATGGCTTCAAGATCGACATGAGAAGCCAACCTTGACTGCCATGTATAACGAGGAAGGTAAATGGTGGTCTGAACATGAGTAGAAAAGAGCAAGGATTGTTGAACAAAAATAAGAAAAAATAAAATGAAGCTCAGTAAATATGTGGCACAACTTCAAGCCATTAAATATGATGAACTTTGTCAAAATTTCAGTGTTTAACTTGATAACATAGTTCATCTATTTGTTGCATGTCATTAGACGACTAAATGATTAAACTTGAGTTTGATTTACACTCTATGTTTGAGAAATATTTACCATCTGGAAAGAAGAAAAAAACAGGGTCTTTGTCTAAAGAAATGCCTTGAGAAAATGCAGATATGTAAATTATAGAATCTTTTAACTAGATAATACTTTGGGGTGTGCTATCCACACACTCCTTTTTACTTCTCACACACCCCTTGTTAATTTCTGTTCGTTGATCTTCTTCAATTCATCCAACCCGACGGTTAAAAATCAAAAAGCTGTGGGAGAAGTAAAAAGGGATGTATGGATATCACACCCCTAATACTTTTTTGGTTAATTTTTTTTAAGTAGAGTTGTTCTTTAAATGCTGACGTAGAAAACAAATGGGTTGAATCATAACACTACAAGTGAGAAAGTCAAGTACGAAAAAATGTGAATTTTCAAATAAAATATTGCTAACATTCCTCGTTTTAATATTGGTAATTTGGGTATACTAGTGTACCTCAACTCTATACCATGTCAATGCATAACATATATTGTTGAATTAATGACTGAATATGCATTAACGTTTTTTAGAATTTCAATGAGTGGATTAATTCGAGCCACTTACGACACTGATGTATGGTAGCATAACTCCTGAAGCAAAGATTTCCTCTGTTGCTACGTAAGGTCATAAGGAGATAAACTTGTATACATTGTGTGCATTCTCCTTTTCTCCCTCTCTCTCTCTCATCATGACTGAATATAGAGATAGGAATAGATTGGATATGTATCTGGTATTCTCGTGCCAAGTTAGTCACAAGCCTAATTAGTCATATTTTCATATTATTCATATATAATTATAAATGGGCAATTAACATGGCCCAAGGTTAATAACATGCAGCTAAAAAAAAAGATAAAGGTGCAAAAAGAAAAGAGAAAAGAGGGAAAGAGAGTTATGTATATTGAAACTTGTGCATGAAAAAGGAAAGCAAATTGAGCAGTTTCGGTGTTGGAAAGGAAGGGCATCGTTCTAGGGATTTGACCGTTTCTATGATGAACTCATTCAATCAAGCAGCATATGCGTGACCTTAAGCGTGTGATAGTAACTGGTTCATTTACTGGGTAACAGCTCCTCTTCCGACCCAAGTCGTGTGTGCCTGTGGTACAGCCAAACTTTTTCCACATACATTATTTTTCTAAAGATAACATAAAATAATATAAATTGCTCAGAGAGAGAGAGAGAGAGAGAGAGAGAGAGAGAGAGAGAGAGAGAGAGAGAGGGGAAGGGAAACATTACACTGCAGTTCACATGGAAATCGAACGCCCACCCACCAAACTTTCAAAGAGTGTTTGTATCAATTTTTCTTGGGTAATTTTACCATTTCATAAATGTAGATGCAAATTTTTGTTTTTCCTTAATTAATGAATCTGCACCTGCAAAATAATAACACCTGCAAATTTTCGCCTTTACTCGTAGGCTGCCGATTAAACTTGAGCCGGATTATGCAGCTGCTTATCCCATTCTGCTATGCTACCTACTCCAATATGAGGTGGAGGATGCTCCTTGCGGGCCTAACCGCGTATGAACACTTCGCCTAGAAGGTTGTCCATGTTGATTATTGGAGTGTGGCCCTAAACATAAATGTATGCTCGTCCGGGGGCCTAAATGAGAGTGCACGCTCCTCCACGCGCTAAGATGAGAGTCTACGCTAGTCGAAGGGCTGCTTGCTGGGATGCCATTGGAGAGAAATGTCATCGCCTGCCCTTGTCCTACTCCGGGATGCCTCGTCTGGGGCACGCTGCATATCGGTGCGTTGCCAGAGCTGACTCACCAAGGTAGTCTGCTGCGTGAGGGTGCTTGTGAGTTTGGCGACTTGTCGAGATATGTGTTGTTCGCCATTTAGAATGGAAGAGTTGGGATGGTAGACGTCTGCTTAAGTTGTGGAAGTGTAATGGACTCTAGGTGCAAAGCTTGAGCTAACATGGGTCAGATTTGCAGTAAGGTGGGGTAAAAATACCCTTGGTTCAACCGTCGACCTTGGAATCTAAATTTGGGCTGGTTGAACTGGTATGGGACTATGTTGGACCGTCTGGAGGGTTGTGGGAGCAGGTCGGGCGTATGGGCGTTAGGCCACCTCGGTTGGCATGGCTTGGACTGCCTCGGTCTAGGCAGTTGGCATCCAAGTGAAGGTGGCAAACGCCAAAAGTTGATGCCGAGGACAAGCAGCTGTTTGGGTCTGCGCCTGTTGGCTACTTGCATCGTGGGCCTCCTACCCTAGGGTTTCCTCGTGTTGAGTGGAGGTTGTCCCGTGGGCCACTACAGCGGCGGTTGCCGCTGTTGGCATAGCCACGGTAGCTCGTGGTGGCAAAGGTGCAGTCTTTGCCGTGGTAAACCTTGAAGAACGACGGCGTGGAGCCACGTCGCGATCTCCACCGGTTGGGCCATGTCCTTCAACATAGGAGGTCTCATTGGTTGTGGTTTCTGAATTTCCTGACATTGTAGTCGTGGATCTACGAACGAAGAAAGTTGAAAGCAAGAGTCTTCTTCAAGCCTTCGAATCAGAACTCTCAATGAAAGCACCAATTTGCGGATGCAAATTTTTGCATTTCCTTGATTGACGAATCTGCACCTGCAAAATAATAACATCTAAGATTAAGGTCAAAAGCCTCACGCGCCCACGATAAATGGAGGGACTTTGGTCGAAGAGTCTTTAATACCAAAGTTAGAATTCTGAAAATAATGTGTTTTGAGTGTTTGTGGGAAGCAAAAAACCTCTTTAGGGGTAGCTAAAGTTTCCCCAAATTTTGGAGATAAATGGAGTATTTATAAGATAAATGGAGGAGATGGGCCAGCCCTCTAGGGTTTAGATGTGGCTGGCCCTTGGGTGGAATTTGGTTGAGAATATTCTAAGATATTTGTGTGAATAAATATCTTAGAATAATTAGGTAAATATCCTAAATAAATGGGATTAGGATAACTTACTTGAAAGATGTCTTCTTTGATTAGGAGCACATTTATGATAAGAATAAGGGATTATTATATCATAAATACCCTTAATTTTTCCTACGGGCAGAGGTGCCTTGAGCAGTCGTTGATCACTACCTGCTCTACCTCAGCTGCGCGTGGTGAATGAGGTTGATCCTTGCTCACTTAATAAGGACAATCTTGTCTTTCTTCGGAAATAATTCACGTGTCAGCTCCGTGATGTTTTGGATTATTTTTTACTCCACAATGAAGTCCAATGATTATTGGTCACTTATTTTAAGTTGTTGGATTAACGGTTAAAATGAGTCGGAGTTGAGTGCCTGTACTCAAGAAAAATAAATTTTGTACATATAAGCAAAAAGAAAAACTGTAAAATGTCTCAAAATGGTGTCCGTTTAATTCATATATAATACTTGACTTTCGTACATATGAAGTTATCGTGCTAACAAATCACAATTTGATATGTGTATAAAAATTATCATTTCTAATTTTAACGAACTATTTTTACATATATTTCATACTCTAATTTGCAGATAACGAAACAAATGAGTCAAATAATGTTCATTCAACTAAGCTAGGGTTAATAACCTAAAAAAAATATTTCTAGGATTAAAAGTGAAATTTCCTTTCCACAGAGGACAAATTAGCACAACCCCAAGTAGGTTCCAACTCACGGAAGAGATAAAAGACTGTAGAGATTATACATACGAGGGAAAAGCAACAGTCCAAACCACAAATGAAAAAATATTAACTTGTTACTAACACAAGACAAACATAAAAGGGCCAATCAAGCAAAAATTATTCCGACCAAAAGTTCCTTTGGGAAAAGCTAATCCTCTCTCGTATGCCCCCACAGACTTTCTTTACCTGCATTTTAATAACTTTGATTTGTTAAAGCTTTAAGCCTTTTATTTTTAGAAAAATTAATTAAAATAATTTGAAAACTTTAAGTTTTAACGTTAAAAGTAAAATAAAGGGTAAAGTAAATAGTACAATGATTGACTTTTTAATATAAAAATATGATTTTTCGTTAAAGTAAACAGTACTGGATCTTTTCATTAAAGTTTTTTTTTTTTTTTTTTTTTTTAACCTCCTTTGGGCGTTGGGATGGGTCTTCGCCAAAGACTCGTTGGGTCCTCCCATTTGAAAATTATTGTGTAGAGAATACTACAACTGCACAACGTAGGGTATCAGTAACAAACCACTTCGTCTTAAAGAAAACAAATGGGCGTAGCTCTTTGAGTCAAGATTATTATACAAGAAGATTAGGTTTAAAAGCAAAAAGAAGATTCTTGCAAAGTTAGCTTATTGGTATTGGAGATTCAAAAGCAGCAGAGAAAAAGCGTAAAAGGTTTAATCATGGTGTTGCATGGATCAGGATTCTCTTATTAGCAAAGGATGAGAATCCTTTTGACTAAACCTATTGGATCGTTGAAATTTTATCCAACGGTTATAATTATTATAATTTTTAGAGAAACCCCTTATTTATAGTCATTAGATAAAATTTCAACGATCCAATAAATTTGATCAGGAGGATCCTCACCTTTTGCTCAGAAGAGGATCTTGATCCGTGTTGCATATCTAGACAATGGGGTCAAGTCTTAATTTGTACAGTATACTCCTAGTAGTAGTACGGTTGTTGTCGGGTATTCGCATGCTGTACGAAAAGGAAAGGCATGGTGTCTTGTATTTCTGCTCCTCTCTAAGCTTAGCTTTCAGGAGATCATCCTAGCCATAAGAATAAGTGTGTGTATATTGTCACATGGAAGTGATTTTAACACATTGTTTTTCTCCTTTTTCACAGTTGCATAGTGTTGCATAAGAATAAATCGATGTTTCAATATCATTTTTCATTGGCATAATAAAAAGTTAGTACTATTCACACATTTTTTTTATCTTCCATAGATTCTTGTTAATTTTTATTCATTGATTTTTCAATTCATTTGATTCGATAGTCAAAAATTGAAAGAGGTGTGTGAAATGTAAAAATAGGTATGTTGATAGCACTACCCAATAACAAACCTTCAAGAGTGGGATCCTTTCATTGGATATGAGGTGGTTGATTGACAGGTGCAGGGTCGGCCCTGGCCTAGTAATGTCCAATGTCACATCCCGAGCGGGACCACTTCCCGGGCCCGTTCCACCACCGTAGCACGATATTGTCCGTTTTGGGCCCCGACCACGCCCTCACGGTTTTGTTTCTGGGAACTCACACGAGAACTTCCTGATGGGTCACCCATCCTAGGAATGCTCTCACACGCTACTCGCTTAACTTCGGAGTTCCAATGGAACCCAAAGCCAGTGAGCTCTCAAAAGGCCTCTTGCTAGGTAGAGATGAGAATATACATATAAGGATCACTCCCCTGAGCGATGTGGGATGTCACAATCCACCCCCCTTAGGGGCCCGACATCCTCGTCGGCACACCACAGCCAGGGTTATGCTCTGATACCAAATTGTCACATCTCGGCCTGGGCGGGACCACTTCCCTGGCCCGTTCCACCACCGTAGCACGATATTGTTCGCTTTGGGCCCCGACCACGCCCTCACGGTTTTGTTTCTGGGAACTCACACGAGAACTTCCTGATGGGTCACCCATCCTAGGAATGCTCTCGCGCGCTACTCGCTTAACTTCGGAGTTCCAATGGAACCCAAAGCCAGTGAGCTCCCAAAAGGCCTCTTGCTAGGTAGAGATGAGAATATACATATAAGGATCACTCCCCTGGACGATGTGGGATGTCACATCCAAGGCCTCACCAAAATTACTAGGGTGATATATTCATATATGTTTTCCTAAGAGTATAAATTTATAAAATTTGGTTAAATAATCAATAAGTTTAACTAGAATTAGTGGTTTCTATTGCTTAAAATTAATTAGGAGGTCGCGGGTTTGACACACTATGTGTGTTTATCTACTTTACAATTTTTACAAATTGTTTTCATAAGAGTATAAATTTATAAAATTTGGCCAAAAGATTAGAAAGTGTAATCAAAAGTGGTGGTTTATGCAATTTAAAATTAACCAGGAGGTCCTGGTTTCAAAATACTATGTTTGCTTTTTTATTTTCAAATTTCTACTAATTTTTTTTCATAAGAGTATGAATTTATAAAATTTGGTTAAATAATCAAAAAGCTTAACTAGAAGCAGTAGTTTTTGTTGTTTAAAATTAACGAGAGGACCTAACCTCGAAATACTATGTGCATATTTATTCTTTCCAATTTTTTTGAACTTCTGTTTCATTATTAATTTCTTTTTAATTACTAGAGTAGCTATGTGGGTTACAATTTTACTTTTAAGCCATTCATCTTCAAGTCTAACCTTCAACAAAGACTAATTAATGTAGACCAGATTTTTAGACCAAATTTGCAAATCATATTATGTGTCACCAATAGGTTTAATTTAGTGCTCATACAATGCTCATACAATGCTTACATATATATATATATATATATATATATATATATGTGTATGTGTGTGTGTGTGTGTGTGTGTGTGTGTGTGTCAATTAAAGGGTAAAAAATATGATTAATTTTTTTTAGTCCCACATTGACAAGGAAACAACTCAAGATTTATATAAAAACACTTTAAAAATTCAGATAGAAGGAAAACAAAACTCATCATCTATCTACTTGTAAACCCAAGGTTTTTTAGTTCCCTTCTCTCAATAAAAAATAAATTAGTTTTCTGTATTTCTAAATTATTGAGTTTTAAGTGTTTTTCTAAGCATAATCTTATGAGTTAAAAATTTCTTATATGAAGTTAGGACACATTTTTGGCCGTTGCCCTGGACCTCAAAAATCTTGTAACCGACACTGGATAGGTGATGTGTTGTCAAAACAAAGGTTGTCTCACATCCTACTCAACAAATTCTCATTCATGCACCGAGCATGTAAAGTTGTAGACATCATAATATCAAATGTAGCCAAGTGAGAGATCTAAGGTTTAGTTCTCACCAAAGACGAATTTGAATCATATTATTGCTAGCCACTCTCCCCCCCTCCCAACTCCCCCCACACCCTTAATGTAGAAATATTTTTTTTTCAAAAAAAAAAAAAAAAAATTATCGATTGTACACTACATCATCAAATCCAAATTATAATTAGATTTAAAAGGAGTTAATTTCAATTCGATACCCTAAACTTTATCCAATAAGACATGTTAGTACCTGCCTCTTGGATTAACAGTTTAGTACCCGGTACGTTGTGAAATTTTGACAAGCCGACTACGGCTTTAGATTGATCGTTATAAATTTTATTAAGTGATGACGTGTCAAACAAATTGAATGAAGAAAAAAGAACTGAGTAACATTTAGCAACTTTAAAATGGGCCTCTTCAAGCTAGACTGGGGTAAATGAGCAGGTTGGGCAAAGGCTGATGCCAGCACTGGTCCTCCTACTTTACTATCCTAATCCGACCAATTTTCAAGCTTTAACAAGCCTCTTTCTCACCCCTGTTGAAGTAGCTTTTTTGTTATCTATTTTTATATATCTTTCCCCTTGCGATCCAATTAAAGTCTCCTTGCATGTAAGTTTCGTCCAGTTCCCTCTCAGCTCTTTCCCGTAAAAATGGATAATATTTTTTTGGGTAGTGTAGAATATAAAAATATAAGTATAGGCTTTCTTCCAATATAAACTCCCTGGGCAAGAGTAATATAAGGCAAGTAAGTTATAGGTGTAAAGCCAACAAATCTCTTACCTATCCTTCGCCCTCTTCTTGTTTAGTAGAGTCATTTTCATCCCCCTTAACGCGAGTTATAGTGCCCTGTAATCGAGTTGGATTCCCTTTTTGGTTCCATTCTTCCTATTGGCTGAGTAGTTTAAAGTGTAAATTGCAAACAAAATAGCTAACAAGTCAGTGTAAGAAAGAGAGTGAGTGGGATAATCAATAGAAAATATCCATTCATTCGGACTCCCAGTAAGAAAACGTATTCATATTGCTTTATATTGGGCCATAGCTAGCAACTCACTGTACCATGCACGTTCACCCCGGAAGGATACCCTTTGTCTATGTCAGCCAAACCAGATGGGACGAGACTAGTCCGGTCAAGAGATATAAGATGATCATCTAGCTATAGCTCTTATTATCTTAGTTGCTTTTTAGTCTTCACATGAAAGGTGCTATTAACTAGAAATAAGATTAGTACAAGCAAGACTTTCATTTTCCTATTGTTATCCCAAGAGCACATTCTACTTGAGAATAGTTAGTAAGACTAATTTGAGTAAGCAAGTCCAGTGCTATCGGTTACAAGTGCCTCTTTCGCCATCACCCATGGTACCAGTTCATATTTGGTTACCCGAAACTCATATAGAGAATAGAACTTGAACGAGGCCTTCCCGACTTTACCATCTCAAGCAAGCCTGAACGACCTTACTATCTCAACCCTGACTGACGACTAGCTTTACTTGATAGAGTTGCCTTCCATGCCCGGTTAAGTTCACCTTTAGGGGAAAAGGCCTTTCCTTGCCTTACCGGACAGTAAGAATTTAATTGCCGTGAAAACAAAACAGAAGTACTACTTTGGATATGCTATGATTCGCATCTCTCATTAAACTTTTATAATACAATTGATGTCCTACTCTTTTAGTTTTAGCTTTCTTCATTGAGTAAAAGGAAATTAGCCTTTCAAACAGAAGGCATATGATAGCTCATTCCTAGACTTATTCATATCGTAAGAGAGAGAGAGAACCTCCTATGCCCAAAGACTCCCATGCTTTCCATCGGTCAACAACCAACCACGACTCACTATAATTCTTCACTACTCGTACAGGAAGGTAAGAAAAACTTGCTTTTCTGGAGGGAATCAAAATGACGTAAATCCCAATTTTATGACCCAGGAACATATTTTGCTATTACAAGTAGAAAAAGAATTACAACTCGAAAAGGAAAAGCAACTAGAAAAGGAAAAACTATTAAAACTAGAAAAGCTATTAAAATTACAACTAGAAAAGAAATTAAAAGTAAAAATAGAATTACAACTCAAAAAGGAGAAACTCTTAGTGGAAGGCCTTGTGCATGTTAAACACGCCCCCCACTCCATCACTGTCATCACATACATTATAGCTTCTGTTTTTTCTTTTCTAGCCAACAAAAAAATAGTTTTATTGACCCATATGTGCACTTTTTCTACACAAAAATGGAACACGTGAAAAATAAAATTAAGAATCGACCAATCAAATCAAACCGCCAATGCTAATTTTGCACTGATTCGCCCACTGGTTTTTTCGTCCACTATTTTTGACCTAGACATATTCGTTTTGAGTTTTTTGCTTATGGGGCAATAAATGTGTCATGCTTTGCTTGGTTGTTTTGAGTTTTTTTTTTTTTTTTTTTTTTGTCGGTGGATTTTTGTTAGATTGGATGTTAGATTAGCCATTGATAAAGTTCGAACTCATGATGTTATGTAAGGATTCAGTTCATTTCCACCACTGTTATAAAGGGTCGCTTGCAAGAACAAATTTGAGTTCATATCCTTTAAAAAATATATTAAATGTATCGGATATTCGTTAATTTTGCCCCCACTTCAAGTGGGCGAAAACTCATTGTTTGAAGAGTAATGTTAGAGAGACTAAATTTGCAAACTAAATGATATGTCACCAATAAGAATAAACATGTTTATCAACGTTTAAGTAATAAACCAATCATCAACTTCCATATCTTTTAGTTTTCAAAATTTTACTTACAAATTTAATTTCCCTATCATTACTCTCGTTTGAAATATTACAAGGATAGTGACCGATAGCAATTATCGTTTGCTTGACTGGAACAAATTAAATGTACCTTTTCTATTGTCGTGAAGAAAATGAAAAGATGACTGCGAGCGTTTTGAAGTCAAAAGTCTCGCTTTCTCTGTGTGAATTAAGAAGATAATTAAGCACGAGGTGATGGAGGTTCAACTAATCTCATAGCCCACTTTTCAATCTTAAACAAGTTAATCAATTTGAACCACATTATTGTTAACTTATTGTGAGGCTAGTCCACCCCCTCCTTCTTAATGTAGATAATATCGTTTGTCAAAAAAAAAAAAAAAAAAAGTCATTTTGTGGCATGCTTACTTATAAAGAACGAATTTGTAAAGAATGAGAGCTTGTTTAGAATATGCTTTTAAATGACTGAAAACGCTTTTAGAGAAAATATTATCATGTCCTAAAGCACTTGAAATGCTTCTGCAAGAAGCACATAACTGGTGTTTTTTTTGTAGAAAGCACTTTAAGTGTTTTTCCAAGATTAAAGACTTAGAAGTAGATTGAAGCACGAAATGTGTGTAGCTGCTCTCTTGACCAAATTGAAAACAAGAAGCTTCATTGTCTTCCATTCGGCCAAGAAAAGAAGGTAAAATTTCTTCTTCCAGATCAATCATTCATGGTCATCGTTTACTAGGCAGCTGGTGGAAAGAACTCAATAACAAACAATCGTTATCAGAGTTCTACCAAAGTTACATTTATATGCTGCTAATTATGCAAATGCGTAGATATATTAGACGAATAAATGAAGAACAGATAAAAAGGGAAATATACTTGTGTTTGCCTTTTGTTGATTTGAGTTGTAATTACAAAATTAGGAATGCAGAACTTGTCTCAACTCTCCCTACCAATCACAGCCAATTTACAAGATCCAGCAATAAAAATGTGCCAAACCAAAGCCGCTCGGATTAGTACCATCGGAGAATAGAGTACCGTACCACAAGATAAATTACAACTTATATCCAATGTTTTACTCACTGAGACATTTTGTGATAAAACCCAACATCTATCGGGTTCTGCAGGTGGTTAAGTTAGGATAATATTAGTGTAATTCTGAGCCGTTGGCTTAACTGTAAATTCTTAACAAATTAATACTACCCAAGTGGTGAGTGCGGGTACAAAAATGAGTTACAATTAGGTTGGAATAAGGGGTTTTTTTGGTAGTTAATTGATTTATTTACTAGATCTGGAGTTATAAATTTGGTTTGTTCAGTTAGAATTTCCCTATATGTTTCTTTGTTTACTAGTTTTCCAATTCTTTGTAGGATTTGGAATGTTAGGATCGCTTCCTTTATAATTACTCATTTTATCAACTAGTTTTCCAATTCTATGTAGTTTTCCTCTTTCTTTTAGCCAATAATATAAACTTCAAAGTTTGCAATTAGTTTGCTTATTTCTCTCTTTAATTTGCTAACATGATTCCCTTACAATGTAACAAATGGGTTTTGTTTTATTAAGTTGGTAATCAACATAAACTAAGAAAAGGAAAAATAAAGGATCACTACAAAAAAAAAGGGCTTTGGATACAAAATTAAGGGCACAAATAATTATTTTGTGGGTATAGAACAAATTTTACACACAAAAAATTGTATTTGTTTCCTCTTCTATAAGGGCACCAACTAATGTGCTCATTCTCTACAAAGTTGGCACAAATAATTTTCTCTCTCAACTTTTTCAAAACAATGGATTCAAATATATTTATTTGTGTCTATATATTACTTCAAAAGACACAATTAATTTTTTTTATTATTTTTTTCTAAGACTTATGACTCACACCTTACTTTCTCTCCCTCTCTTTAACCCACCGACACCCTTAACCAATCCACACCCCATTCTCTCTCTCTCTCTCTCTCTCTCCCTCCTTCCCTTAACCCACCCACCACACACTCTCTCTCCCCTCCTTAACCCACCCACACCCACTTCTCTCTTCCATCCGTTTCTCTCTTTACCAAATGGATTACTTTGGTCTCAAACATATATATTAATCCTTAATCCTCAGTCTTCACTTCGTGAATTCGTCCCCTGAATCGCGATTCCACCCACAGTCCACACCACCTTGCCCGAATCGAGCTCTCAGTCTTAGTCCTCACTCCTCCTCACTCCACAAGGTAAGAATATCATGCAATAAACTCAACCAAAGTTCATGGATATTGTTTTATTTTGAATCTGGTTAGTGATTTTGAATATGGGTTATGAATCAGAGCTTTTGAAAATGGTCTCTGAATTAGGGATTTTGGATTAGGGTCTCTCTATACCTCTCTCTCTCTCTCACTCCTCTCATATCTGGGTTTTTCCTTTGTTTTTTTTTTCTTTGAAAAACACCAACACCACCCATGCATCATATTTGAGTTCGTGTTTTTTCGTTTCGAGTTTATATCTTATGAGATCTGACATGTATATTTTGTATCTCGCCTTGTTGCTTATGGATTTGAGTTTTGAAATTATTTTACATTTTTTTTTCATACTTGCCCGTTGCATGCAATTTTGGATATGAATATGATGGATTTTTGGTTATTTCATACTGTGAGGTTTCTCGGTGACTGGTTTGGTCGACCCGATCCAACTCATATTGGAGCAGTTTAGAGCCTTGTTCACTCTGTCTCTGCAACCTCAAAGGCCCTGGCCTTGTCACGCCCCCATTGCCGGTTCGTATTCTTTATTTGTATGGAAGAATTTCATATCTATTATTATATTTACGGAGCCATGTTGCTTAGAATTTTAGGATTTTGGATCTTCAATTTTTGGAAAAGCGTAAGTTTTTTTTTATTGATTTATTAGGAGTTGTCTTGATTCCACCCCTCCCCCAATAATTATTTATTCGTTTTTTGACTTTTCTTTTATGGTGTGGTAGCATTGAAAGAAGAGGATTTAGTAATTGGATCTAGGTAGAGATGAAATCAGAAGTGAAATACAAAAAAATGTATTCAAATGTGAAGTTCTTAAGGTGCTAATGTTTAATCATGTTAGTACAAGTTTCATCATGGAAAATGTAATATCGTTATACTGTCTATGCTAACTTAAACAAATATTTACCAGGTATGTGATTAAAATAAGCAACTCACTTTGGCCATAAATAATATACATACTTATATATTTCTGTGATTCAGGTGAGTCAGGTGACCATGAGCTGAATGTATTATCTCCAACCCAAAAATTGCTTTTACAACCCGAAGTGAGGAATTTGAATCTTTGAGATGGCAGATCTGGAACTTGTAGGTATTGATTTTAATTAACTCTGTGTAGGTATAATTTTGGACTGATTGTGTTTTGAATTCGACTATATTTGTGTTGGCTTCTGATGAATATAGTAGTCTATGTTAGCTGAGTGAGTCTTTTCTCACTGGCATCAAGCTAGAGATTATGTCGGTCTTCAACAGTTTTTGGCCATGGTCGCTGTTAATAGCATTAATTCCATTTGGTCAATTTCTATGGTTTGTTACAAAATGTACCCTGGTCTTTGTGTTGGAATACTAGAATCAAAATGAAGATGATAATATTTCTGCACCAAATCTGAACCTTGAGCAATTAGCCATGTAATCTTATGCAGAGTGTGATGAGTCTGAACAATGTAGTAATGCACAGTCAGTTGTTATGGAGGGTGGACTTATTTTTGATGAGGAATATTTGTATACTTTCCGCATCCATTGTTGGTTGTTCTGGAGGGTGGAGTTGTTATATAAGAATCATCTTAAAGCAAGTGGTGGAAAGACCCTTGAAGCAAATAAGAGTCCTCCCACAAAGGTATTCCCTTCTTACCTTCTTTATCCCTTCATTTTCTTTGCTCCTGTAAAGTGTGTGGTTTTTCTTTTTCTTTGCATTTGTTATTCATGACTTCTGTGAGAGTCCATATATTGCATGTCATCTGATTAATTCGTTTATGGAGCAGCAAAGATTTGATGAGGTGCAAGGCCTGCTGGGAAGATGCATCTATCCAAAAATGTTTGCTTTCAAGTTTTTTTTTTCTTTGGGTATTAGAGAGAAAATATGTAACACAACAATATATGTTTGTGAGATTCATAAAGTGAAAGTTGGTTTCATGGTTGTAGGCATTCTTCATTTCGTGAAAATTTAAATTTTTGCATTTCCTCAATTTAGATTCAATTTTTCAAATTTTGATTTTTTTTATTAATTAATTCATGTTGGCACAATTACAATATAAGTGCCAACATAGTTGGAAAAGCTGATTTGAAAAGTTGTCAGAACGGGGCACAAATGGGCCATTATTTGTGCTGGCCTCTCTGGCACAAACACCCCTATTGTGCCCTTTTAGAAATGATGACGCCCATAGAGGGCACAGACATAGAGATAGTAGCTGCATTGTTGCTATTGGTCTATGAGCACAATTGTCAGTGCTTTTTGGCCTCAAAGGGCACAGATAATTTATTGTGTGCAATGCTCATTTTTCTTGTAGTGGATCCAGTACTACTGTACGTAGAGATGTTGGAGATAGTATCGAATGAGAATTTAGAAATCTTCAAAGCAAGAAAATCAAAGTGCTTTCTCATTTGCTTCTCTGTAATACATTTGACTTTGTAATTGATGGTCCTACTGCCCACACTACAGATACCAACAAGATAATAGTACCCAATAATAACAGATGAACTCTCAAAAAAGTACACATTTATATATAAGATTAATTTGAAAAAATATTATCTATAGTTTGGCAAAGAAAATGATAACATTATATATGCTTATACTTTCGTCGTCGTGCATGGAAGAACCCTAGTTAGTAATTAATGCGCATGCAAGCCCTACCTTTTGATCGATATCTAATATATATATAGGAAACTGCTATTTTAATTAGTACGTACAAAAAACAAAGACTGTAGTATTAATTAACAATGAAAAAAGAATTTCAGTATCAACATCAACTACAAGAAAAAACAAAACTACAAACACAAAGTACAAGATTATTAAGCCTAGCTACGAGCTACCACCAAGAGATTTTAGATGATATCACTGATGTCCAAAGTACCCTCTGGGATTTCAAACTTTAACCAGCTGCTGCAATAGCTTTCCTTCTCATCCTCTGTGCTGCTGTTTATGTATGTACCTGATGAATTCAAAGGAGTCGGGCTTGAATAAGGCGTTGACATAACTGAATCGAAGCTGAAATCGTGGTTCTTGTTGTAGTTAAAAGATTGGAAATATGAATTTTCCGGATAATCAGGACTAGGGTTACCAGAAGTAGTACTGCAAGGCACATAGTTTGGTTGGGA
Source organism: Pyrus x bretschneideri (assembly GCF_019419815.1). NCBI lineage: Eukaryota > Viridiplantae > Streptophyta > Magnoliopsida > Rosales > Rosaceae > Pyrus > Pyrus x bretschneideri. Next base: position 5,680,133 of record NW_025999424.1, on the reverse strand, counting down.
GACCGCTGTTTGATGATGATCGGCACTCAAATTCGGAGGGACTATGTTTTCTTGGGAAAGGGGGCAGCTCAAGTTGGTCATGTTTGGTGAGTAACCTTTCACATTGATCTGTTGCATCAGATGTTTTGCCATGTCAGCAGAAAAGTCTCCCCCTTGGATAAGATTTTGAAACTGATCATTGGATTGTAAAGGTGGGAGAACTTGATTATTTTGTTCCTGAGAATTGGAAATCTGGTTTTGATGGAGATTATAATTTTGGGAACACATTTCCGGGTTTTCTTGTTTGATTGATAACAGACTTGTTGCTAGCCTTAACATTTCTGGATTAACAAGTGGTTGTTGCTGCTGGGTACAATTCAACAAGTTTGACAAATTGAGTAGTGCAGCAGCTGGGTTGTTGCACACATATGAGCTGAGAATTGAGGACAGATCAAGAAGATCGATGCGTGGAGCATGAGTCACGGGATCAATTCCCATTCGAAGGAGCCTTTTTCGGATGTGCGTGTTCCAGTAGTTTTTTATTTCATTGTCTGTCCTTCCTGGCAAGCGAGCAGCAATAGCTGACCACCTAACATTATTGGAAAAAGAAAATTGATCAGAAGACGTAATATAATTATTAATTACAAATCATTTTGATTTTGGGAGGTCAGAAATCCTAAAATACTTCAACAACTTGTTTAGCGATTTGTACGGTTAATTAAATTTCAATTAAACATAAGCTTACTTGTTTCCAAGGATGCTATGTAGTTGGATTATAGTCTCTTCTTCTTCAAAGGAGAACCTTCCTCTCTTTATATCAGGTCTCAGGTAGTTAGTCCATCTGAGGCGGCAACTCTTCCCGCATCTCTGGAGTCCTATACAATTTTCCATAACAAATCATTAATTAAATTGATAGTTCAAATCTCATCGATGACAGTTTGTTTATTATTAACAAAAGAAAAAAAAACTGTTTGATGAACATTGTGTATACCTGCATTCTTTGGAAGGTTTCTCCAATTTCCAGGTCCATGCTTCTGAATATAATTCACTAGCATGGCATCTTCTTCGGTTGTCCATGGACCTTTCTTGAGTCCATTTTTATCACAGCAAGGAGCTCTTCCCATATTTGCAGTGGTACAACTGATTCTGTTATCTAACTTGATGTGGAGGTGGAGAGATGAGTTTCCAAAAGTACTTACTAGGATAGAAAAGGGTACTTTGTGACTTTAGAATCAGAAAGTAGTTTAAGTTGCTGATCAAAAGGGAAAGATGAGGCCTTTATATAATGGAAAGGGGTGAAGTTTCAGAAACATTTTTGAAGTCAAAAGGGATTTGGCGCCGGCCTGAGGACACATGTCCATTTATCTGCAGTACAGGGAATATGAATGCAATATGTATAATATTTAGTTATGGATCATAAGCCCACGTTAAAAAAATAAATAGAAAAAGAAAAAAAAAAAAAAGAATGAACCCAAGTAAATTAAGGGAATCATGCTTGGATATAATTGTGCCCGAGAAGTCACAGCAGATAATACTACAAACTACGCTGTTGGGGTTGACCTTTTTTTGTTTTTCTCCATCATTAAACCCTAATCTTGTAGCTTGTTAAAGCAGTACTCATGAAAAGGATAGGACGGTAAGGTTGTTAGATCTGCTGATCAACAACAAGAAAAGCTTGATCGACCTTCTGTTTTTTGCAATTTCGTGTTTCATTAAGTGTTTGATCCTTTTCTATCAACTTTCTGATTCTGAGATTACTTGCTCATGAAGGCTAGGAAGCCAAAGCTTATTAACTTTATTTACGTCGGGCTATCATCAGCATGGTCAATGATGCTAGCTCCTAGATCCACAATTATTTATGTCTAATTAATCAAAATACATTTTTATTTGTTGTGTTAAAATACATTATATAAATGAAAGGGAAGAAAGCGAAACCTTTGATCGATGTTGTGTTTTTTTTCATGATAATATTGAATATTTTGACCATCTTTTAAAACATTGTCATTTATTTCTAAAAGTGCAGTTAATTTCTTGATTGGTTGGAATCTACTATGAATAATTGAAAATAACTTCTCTACTTGGTCCTACAACAATTGACAAAATTTCAGTTGTATGTTGACATATTTAGGAACATACGGTAATGTTTGCCATGTTTTAAGATTGATTGATTGGAGCCCAACCTTTTTGTGTGTTTCGTTAACCAAAGAAAACAGAAAGAAAAAGAACTACATTCCAACAATTTGTGTCCATACTCTCCTATCACTATACTCGAAAAAACCAACATGCATGCATTTGTATCTCTTCGTCTCTATTTCTCTATGGAATCTACATATGTATGCCATTTTTGTCGTACGGGTAGAAGAAATTTGAACTTATTGTTAAAATTTCTCTACATTTGAAACTTATTGCTCTTGTTGGCTATAATATACTTACAATTAGATGATAAATCAACATTCTATTTTTACATATGACGGACTATAGGTGACAACAAATCCATATATTGAGAAAAGTTTTGGCAAAAAAAATGATAAATCTTGAAAACTCGCAAGTGATGATCTATTTGGATGAATAGAGTGTTCCTCTTCAACTCACTGTATTTAGTTTCAAACCCTCTAATTCTTGTAATATAGATGAATTGAGTTCAAGTTATCTTATTATTTGTGAAAATAAAGTCTTGAAATTAAAAGTTAAAGATGAGTTGAAGATGATGTGTCGTCTTTGTTTACACATGTTACACCTCGTTGCTAACTTTCCAAGCTGGAACGTATTCTAAAACGCACCATTACGATGAAGCCACATAGCAAGGTGTACTTCCTACTTTCCAACAATAAAGTCAACCCATATCAAAGCCATCTCAAAACTGACAAATGTCCTCTGTGCGTAAAGTTTCTGTCATCTGCGCGCAGTAGCATTGTAAGGGCAAGGTACTCTCTCTCCATCTGCAAAATCAAATGAGTCATTGAAAATCAGGTGCTACAGTCCATCCACCTCTATCTAACATTACCCGAATTGGTCAAATACTATCTTATAATATTTATCTACTAAGATTTTGCATCGAGAGGTCAAAATGCTGCTGCAGCTTTCTTGCTTGTTTCACTTTGCTTTGCAATTTTCACTATCTTTCTTCTTTCTTCCCAAAAGAGAAAATCTAGAAGAATATGAATATCGATCTGCTGTTTTTCTACCCCTTAAAATATTCGTATGTAACTATATAAGGATCATTTGTTTCAAATATATGATATCAGCTGTTGAATTTCAAAGAAGAAGCTGCTAGTTCAATTCAGCTCATACTTTATAATAAAATAATTTTAAGCAAATCATAATTTTATCTTTGTCCCCTGTTTGGTGTCTATTAGACATACATGTTAGCCATCACTTGATTTAATTTTTATTTAGATTAGAGGTCCATCAAGCTTTCAATCACACGTTTATGGCCGTAGACACGTGCCCGAAACTGTTTCATCAATTTGGCCAGATCATGCATACCTATGTATCATAAATCCATATCTGTGGTCGTGGAAAGTTTTCCAAGTCGTCCTTCGTCACTATATTTGCTTTCAAGAGTTTACGATCATGAACTTGATGCATGCCTTATACTAGACGTACACATTATACCAGTTTAGGTAATTACTTGTCAAAAATCTAGGGTTGGTAAATTACTATATAAAATTTGGTAGTTAATTAATTGTATCGTATGATCGTTGATAGCTAACTTTTGTTGATGTGTGGCCTCCAAAATTCCCAACAAACTTTGAATATATATCAACTGGTTCTCCTTATCTTGTATCTTCTGAGGGCATGATCGATTTAGGGTTTTTAAATGAAAAATGTGATCTAAGTTTTGTGGACGTAATAGAATCACAGGTCGATCCCTGAATTTTCTATACATCCATGCACATTAGTTATAAGTAGTTGCTGTGTATGACAGTATGAAATCTACAATTGTATACTACAAATTTGAGGATTGAATAATTACAGACTAATATACAGAGAATCTGCATGAAGAGTTGACCCCCCTCATGAGGCCTCAGCTGTTGTCACTTGTAAACACGTGGATTAGAATTGTGGTACCAAAATTGTATGCGATGCATGGCAAAATTACACGCAACTGATCGACGTTAGTGGTTGTTCTGGTGTTGATCAACCTTTTTAATTTTGTTTTTTGTTGGCCACCGTGCTGTTCCTTCAAATATATTGTGATGATGTGGACAGTGAGATCATGGATATATAATTGATTATATTAATGCATGGGATCAGTGGTGTGGGAAAATCCGAGTATTAATATAATAATATGTATGGGATATGGGGCCTTGCAAATTATTAATTGATTAAGAAAATGTATGAGATGCATGGGATTGTATTTTAATCTCTCATTATTGTCTTTCACATAATTCCTTCTATTTTTTTTATTTGCTTCAATATGGTCGCACTTTTATCGACTTTTTCTTTTGTTTTTTGGTTTCCATAGTGGCATGCTGAATGAATGGAAGCTGGTCTGTGTCCAACCTCTTTTTTGTTTTCCTTCACTAGGCTCTGTCTTAATAATTGGTTAAACTAATTAAGCTAAAATATATATATATATATATATATTTTTTTTTTTTTTTTGAACAAACAACATTAACTAAGTTCAAATATTAGAGAGCAAAGATTTAGTATTTTATTATGCATGTAGCATCTGAAGCCTTTTTTTGTCCGAAATATTTCAGAAATTGGTCAAAATGATTATTTTACAAGTCTCAATGAAATTATTCGGTTTTCACATACTTTCAATATCAAATCGTTTAGTGAATACTTGATTGTTATGTCACCGGTAATTAATGTAGGACAAGATATAGGTCAATGCCGACAAAAAAAATAAAAAATAAAAAAGTTTCAATTTCTAGAAAAGAAGAATTAAAGTGGAAATACTAGGTTCAATCGATATGACGACAAAAAATATTCTACTGTTAGAATTGAGCGTATAACAAGTCAGCTTGGAATAAATTTCGGATCCCTCTACTCGTGTTGCGTCAATTGGCAATCAATCGTGGGATCAGCAACACCCTAAGCGACTTTTTTTTTTATGTTTAATTTACTATTATTAAGGGGGAGGGAGGAGAGTTCGAGCCTATTACATTAATTTAGGAGAGGGGATGTTTCAAACCCGGGATGCATGGGTATAAACTCAACACCCTATCCACTAGGATATTGGACCATATGCAACCGACGTTTGTAAGGGAGTACGAAATATTGAAGATGAACACGGTATGAGATTCACTCACAATCGACGTCATCTATTGATGTTGAAGATATTTCTATTTTCCTGGGAAGTGATTCCATTGAAGATTTTCTCTTGTGGGTCTTTCAAGACACAACAAATTCCGGAAAGGAGGATGGTGAAAATGGTTGCTTCTTGTTTAGATGGTGATGTGCGGTTATGGTCTAGGCAACAACTAGGTAAAAATTCTATCAAAACTTGGCGTTGGTTGAAACAACTAAGGGTTAAATAATTCTTTCTCAAATTCTATAAATTGTATTTACAAATGATGGGTAAAGCGATCATTAGAAAAGAAACTAAAATGATGGAGACTGATATTTCATCATGCCAAGAAATGGTGGAGGTCAAGGTGGAAGAAAAAGAAAAGTAATTTGGCTTGTTGAGAATCTTGTTGTAGGAGAATGATCTCCCAAAACATGACAACTCAACAAGGGGAGACTCAAATATTCAAGGTATGGGTGATTCTAAATGTTATGGCTATGAAGAATCAACAATCTAATAAATTGGAGTTAAATTCCATTGTTGACCAAACAAGAACATTGGGGAAGGAAAAATATTTTGATTATTGATTGGCATATTTTAATCTTGTTTATGGAATTAATTTTGTGATTATTTCACCTAAGTATACTGAAAGTTGGGGTTTCTCGAGTTGAAGAATTTATTTGCTTTACAAGGGAGTTGTAGTCTACTGCTATCAAGATCGTTTCAAGTAGAGGAATCAGATGTAAGACAAGATATGGGTCAAATCTGATGGAGAAATGTAAAGAAAATAAAATGTTTCAAATTTTGAAAAAAAAAGCTAAAGTTGGAAAATATTGGATTCAATCAATATGGTCACAAAAAAGGCAGCAAGAAATATTCTGGTGTCAGAATTGGATGCTCGTTTTATAAGAGAATTGCGAGCAGAACAAGACTCATGATTATATTGGGGGCCCCTTTGTTAAGGCCATCCGAAGATTTAGACTTCTAAAACTACAAAATAAAGTTTGTAATAAATTTCAGACTTTTTAAATTTTCATCTAAATTCATGTTGTTTAATTTCCCAAGGCTCCTGAGCTTCCCCAGTGTAGTGCTTATGTCTTTTTAAGTCGATTTGTAATTCATCTTTCAATCATTAACCAAACAAACTTTTTGATATTTCTCTCAAAAACTGGATGGACTCCAGAATTCATCTTTCAATCGTCAATATTTAATATTGGTAAGCAAAAATTGAGAGTTAAATTATAATCATTTTAGCCAATTTTTCAATATATTTCATTAAGAACATGCAGAGTCAAGGCATCAGAAACAAGCCTCAATTCAAGCGTATTAAGGTCCACAAAAAAGGAATCCAGAGGTGCTAAAATAGTCATAGAAGCATAGAACCCACAATTAGGCCTATCAAATAACAAACCAGAAAACATAAGGCAATGACCCTAAACATTAAGCCCAACAAAGAGGCATAAAAACCCTCATCCTAGCAGCCATTGCTATGAAGACCGTCGCATCAACCACCATGAGGCACTAACGGCAGCACCATAACAGCGCCAAGCCCCCATATATATATATATAAAAACCCTAAGAAAGCAAAACCCAAGAACCAGACTCCATTCAAGGAGATGATCCAAAAGGATCATGCTCAAATGCCCCCAAGAAATATTGCATGACTGATTATTTTTTTGTACCTCTGTCACACACTAAAATTTCTCTCAAATGTAAATGAAATTAAAGCATCCATATTTTAGCAGAAAATTCGCAGACCTTGTTCAAACAAAGAAGTAAATGCATCCATTGTAGCCCTTGGTAGCGCCAAACCAACCTCAATGCCATCCTCCTCCTCATCTCCACTCACTGCAAGAGAAAAAACTGTTGAATTAACAAAGTGAACCACCTCCACTTTCTTTACTCTTCCCCATCCAAAATCAGCCCATAAACTCCCAACGTTGGCGATCTAGCAATGGCTACACCACTTTCTGCTACAACTAACTTCCCTTGAGACGGAACCATCCTCTTTAACCCTTCAAGATGTCCATTTTTCATTGCACCCTCCAAGGCCTTCACGGCCTTAACAATCCCATACTCCGCCACTATCTCTCGCTTTTTCTCTGCGACATAACATGCTGACAAGCAGTTTCCGAAATAGGTGATGGGCACTGGACTTTGAAAGAGGCCTCGGATATCTGCTGCAAACCTTATGCGTAAGAGGTCATCACCCTTCATTGAAGTCATCGCGGTTTCTCTACCATCTAGTGCCTTCATCAAGCATACCCACACAAAACCACATGTGACCACAAATTTTTTCAACCGCTTTGGGGTTCGTTCATTGCAATTCTTGCATTGAGTCAAGACAAACTGTTTCAGGGCTTGAATATTTTCTCTTCCTAGTACAAATGTTGCACGAAAATTGTATACGAAAATGGAAGAAGGCTTGCCCTTGCCATGATTTTTCCATGTTGATCTAAAACCGATGTATTGATTGAACAAAATCGGCTCATAATCTTTTGGAGTTCTAATCAAATCTCTATCATAGATAGGAGGTGATTCACTGATTCATGTATACAAGATAAGTCTCCTCCTGACTTTTAAACGGAAGCCCAACATTTCATGAAATGATTAGCAGTCCGTCCATCCACAACATGGCTATACGCTATGGAAATGCATAAGCCAGAGTTTGGGAAAATTGTTGCTTGTAATGCAAGAATAGGAAGTACAAATGTGGTTGTCATTGGAATTGGAATAAGAGTCCAAATTATTAAAATTGGGCAAATGGGGAACAAGGTGATGGAATTCTTGGATATGTCTTGCTTGGTTGCCTATAAGATGGGTGAAGTTGGCAGTGGACTCAACAATGGTGAATTTGACAGAAGACTCATTGGCAGCGTAGTGGATGTAAGGTGATGAGTCAATATTATATTACATATTTTACTCTATTCTTAGTATAATTTGGTAATTATTTTGGTAGAATTTTGATACTTTGCTTTATATTTTTAATATAGGACATTCGACTTCTTCTGGAGCGAAATATGATCAAATGGATGAATTTTGGAGTAATTCAAATTAGCAGACGTTCGTGTGTCTCTTGGCTTGTTCGTATCAAAATTTGGGATTTTTCTACCAAGCGGTTATTTTCTGGCGATTTATTAAAAGAGCAATGCGCGTTGCTGGAAAGTGACGTTTTTGGAGCCTAAGATGATCTTGGATGGGTTCGTAGCCTTCTAGAGAAGTGTTCAGAATAGTCCAAGCTTTAAATCCAGCTATTTTGGATTAGTTTTGGAGCTGATTTGGGTCTAAAACGTGGCTGTGCAGATTTTTGGGTGAATTTACCAAGTCAATTTAGGATTATGTTTTCCATTTTATTTCGATTTAGTTGGTTTCCTAGTTTGATTCTAAAACCTTTTACTAGGAGGATTTTAATTAGAGTAGTATAAATAAGCCTTTTTGGCCAGCCATAGCTAGAAGGCACGCAAGATTTGAGGGGCTAAAGCTTAAGAGATTTCAAGACTTATACTTTTAGGTGTTTTCATCCTTTCTATATTTTAATACAATTATGTTGATTTTAATTATGAGTATGCGTAGCTAATTTTCTTTTGCTAGGGCAAAACCATGAGCCTTAGTATGAATATGTAATTTTTATTTAATTGCTTATGATATTATGCATGCATGCTTTGAATTATTAATCACTGAGTTTTAAACTGTCTTTGTGTCTTAATGATTCGCAACAATTATGATGTTTAGATAAGTAATTGGATGCAATTCAGTTGGAATGTCACCAGGGAATTGGGTATTGCTTCTAGTGATTGATAGTTGTAATTTCACCTACAACGAATGCCACGTCGTAGGGGTTGCATAGTTTTTCAAAAGGTTTTCACAAAACATAATGAGTCATGCATGTTTATATTTGATCTGAATGCCGCAGACGGATTGCATGTTTGATATACGTTCTAGCTTGAATGCCACAAGTAGAATATGCATAAGGAAAACCTATCCTTCAAAGTTGCATGAATAATTCATAAGTAATTAGTAAATCTACATAGGATTGTTAAGGGGATGGTGGAACCATAGTGCCCTTCCAAATTTGTTTCTCAAAACCTTCTCTCTTTGGTTTGTTTCCTTTTTAATTGGTTATTAGTTGCTTTCCCTAAATTACTTTTATTAAAATTCGTTTATGTTATTTTTAAATTCAAAATCAACATTTTCCAATCTTTGTTTGCAAATAATTAATTAAATAAAATTTTGGTTTTTCATAATTTGTTTTAAATAATCCCTACGGAGAACGACCTTACTTGAGCCGTATTATACTACAATAACCTTGTTCTCTTGCAAGTATTTTGTGTGATTTTAACCTCTTTGCGCAGATACCTAAAAATCCTATCATAGGGCATGGAGGGAGGAGGGGGACAAGTGAGGTTTCCAGAGAGCGGGAAGAAGTGCTGGAGAGTGTGGGAGAGAGAGTGTTTAAGTGATGGAAGGAGAATTTGTACGAAATGATGAGATGGGTGAGGGGATTCATAGAAGTAGAGTCGTTGGACAGGTTTGTAGCAAGCCAGGCCAAGGTATGTCCAAAAATGTGAGGGGAAGAGAGGTTGTGGGAACTGAATCTTTTGGTGGAGAGACCTTGCATTGCTCTAGGATCTTAAATGTGCAAGCCATTAGACTAGCTTAGCTAACAATACTACAAATCAAAGTAATAAAGGGTTATTGTTCACCCAAAAAAAAAAAGAGTAGAAATATTTATAAACACAAGTTTCATCTTGCCAAGATAACATGAATTGCATAAATTCTTGATTTCATATTGTGTCATGGGAATCAAATGACAGTCAAATTATGGAAGTGGTTTGGTTGGTACAAATATATACCCTATATTTAAGGTCACGTATGTTTAATGCCTTTCAAACTTCATATGTGTAATGGGAGTGCTTTCATAGTCAAGGATGGAGGGATTGGATTGCAGATATTAAACGTGGTTAAGGTAATGCATTGGTAATTGCCTCCTCATCATGTCTGATTTGACTCCACCAGCGTAGTGGGATCAACTCCATCAGCTTCACCAAGTTGGTTGGCACGAACCTTCATCAACATTCGCCTTCACCGTGCGCTGATTTTTTGCTTGAGTGCATTTATCTTTGTTTTATGAAAACTTTAACGAAAAACTCTTGTTACTGTTTATTTTAACGGAAAACCTTATTTTTACACTAAAAAATCAATCCCGATACTATTAACTTTACCATTTATTTTGTCCTTATAGTTATAACTCAAAGTTTTCAAGCTATTTTTATTAGTTTTCCTTTATTTTTTTAGTTGACACGCTATGTTTACCTCCATTTAGCTAATTAAGAGGTTCTAAACAAACACTATGTGCCACTCGTACTGGTAACAAATCAATTAGATGGTTTGAGCAGATGGAGATAGTGACGAACAAGGTTCTTAAAAATGTTAGGCATTAGTCAGGTGACGGATTGGGGTTTAGCGTCTAGAAGGTTAGGCGGGTGCCTAGGTGGACTAGGCGGGTTTAAGTAAATAAATTATATTTCGTGTAAATAGTGCCTGTTTATACCTAATATATATATATATATATATATATAATTTTATCATAAACTACAAAATAAAATGACATATATATTATGAAGTATTAGAACATAATGAAAACATGGAGAACAAGCATATAATGTGTGTTCATTTAAATATTCAAAAAGTCTCTTACAATTTATTGAAAAAATAAAATGAAAAATGAAAGTTATATATTTTCTCTCTAGGTGAGTTGTTACTTAGGTGGGTCTGCACGGGTGTCTCAATAGGTCCAGACGCTCTTTATTAATTTTCAAACGCCTAGACATTAATCAGAACAGTGACCAGCCATCTAGCGCTTAGGTTTCGTCTAGACGGCGCTATGGGAGAATTTTTAGAAGAGTAGTGACGAAGTAACATAACTTGATGAAACTTCAAAACATGCGACATTGCAAGCTATCACTTTTGTTTTGTTTTTTTTGTTTTTGTAACATTACACTCACGAATGTGCAAATGTGTTCGCATTTATTTAATCTTTTAAATGATAAAATTTGAAATATGACTTAAAAATTAGGACATTCGAATCGTTCGCATACAATTGTGGACAATTCCGTTGGTAGTAGTACACTGTATAAACGTGTTCACCCAAAAGGTAACTTACTTTGTCAAGTATTGGGTGGGAATCTTAGTGGGAAAAATGAGCAAAGTTATTGGCCCCACCAAAAATTCCAAGTGGAATCCAATCCGACACGTCAGACCACAAATGAATCACAATGTCACATTCACAACGATTGGAGAAGCACAGAGGATTCCCCTATCGGACTTTTCCCCCACTCGTTCAAATCGACATGTAGATAATAAAAGATCGAGCGGTAAATTCCAATCCAAGAAACTTTCCCTGCCCTTCCTCCCGCAATAATTTCGAACACGTTTCAATGGCTGCGGTCACGCTTCGCGTTTTCTACGACGAAATAAAAATCTTCTGAGCTCACGAACCAGTCAACTATTCCGCGTTTCCTCTGCACTTTTGGGTTCATCCTTTTCGATCCGAAAGCCTTCTGGAAATCCGAGATTTCATCGACTTACCGCCCGCAGATCCAGTTTCTGGGTAGTTTATATACCCTTTTCTTCTAGCTTATTTGGATCATGGTTAGAGGCTCACTCTACTCAACTCACTAGATAAATTTTCCATTTTTTTGTACTTTTCATTTGCCAAAATTGAATATCCAGCACTTTTCTGATTGTATTTCCAAATGGGTTTTCTGTGAGTAAATTTTTGTGCCATTTGATATATGTTTATCCTGCAAAGACTGAATCTTTCAACTTGTTTATCACTACCAATGAAAAAAAAATTCCTTTTTTCCTTGGATTAATCACTAATGAAATTGCATGGTATTGGATTAGTTTTGTGAAATTTTGTATTTTGGGAGGACACGAATTCAAATTGGTTGTAGAAAACTGCTCTTTTCGCGGTTACTGATTATAATTTTTGTAATGCAGATAAGAGGCATACTGGCAAATTCTCACTTCGGGGAGGATTTCTTGAAGGATTTCAGAATTCCTAAGTATGTACTAGTGCCTGAATCAAAGAGTGAAAATGTTGCTGATGTACCGCAGTGTCCGGTTTTAGTGTTTATCAACTCCAAAAGCGGTGGCCAGCTTGGTGGGAATCTTCTTGTAACATACCGTTCCCTTCTAAACGAAAATCAGGTACTTTCTATAGGGTTGAATGTTGTTAGATTTCTTGTTTTGAATATTTGGTTGAATATAACGTTTGGGTTTTAGTTCGAAGTTTTTATGAACCTGACCTTGAACTAACTAATTTTTAGGTTTATGATTTGGGGCAAGAGGCTCCTGATAAGGTGCTGAGCCGAATCTATGCGAATCTTGAAATGCTCAAGCACAATGGGGATGAATTCGCTACAAAGATTCAGGAGAGATTGAGAATCATTGTGAGTTGAATTAAATCAACATTAATGGTGTGAATTTTCTATTTTTCATGACCTCGTGTGATGTTACCCTTTCATGTTTCTGACATGAATTGCCCCTCTAGGTTGCAGGTGGTGATGGAACTGCTGGTTGGCTTCTTGGAGTTGTTTCTGATCTCAGATTATCTCATTCGCCGCCAATAGCAACAGTACCTCTGGGAACTGGAAACAATCTTCCTTTTGCATTTGGATGGGTAAGGAATTTCCTGTCCTGATGGCTTCGTGGTCTTAAAATGGATATTTCATATTTGGAAGACTGGTTGAGTTGTACTGCATGCAAATTACAATATGCTTTGACATTATGCAGGCAGACGGTAGTTACAACTTTGATTGCTCTCATCTCTTTTTAAGACTTGTACTTTTTTCCCTTGTCTTTCTTAACTGTGAAGCGAGGCAAATCATGTACAATCTGAGTCAAGTAACTTCTGTGTATATACGTGTTTGTTATATTTTTATATCAGTAGTTCTTTTTTCATTGATATTATATATATGTGTGTGTGTGTGTGTGTGTGTGTGTGTGTGTGTATTTGTGTATATCAGTAAATTGAGGAGAAAACTTCTCCATTTTATCATTGAAGTTTAAATGTTATATGTAATTTGTGATTGTCATGGTAGTAAGAAATGCAGCAATTGATTGCTAGAATCGTGCATGCATGACGTGCTGTTTGCTAATATACAGGGGAAGAAGAATCCTGGGACAGATGCTCAATCTGTGAAGCATTTTTTGGACCAAGTAAAGAGAGCCAAGGAAATGAAAATAGACAGGTGAGACAGTCATCATTGTTTCCTTTCACATCTTAAACTTTGTAAATTCACCATCTGTAGATTCACAGCCCTGTTTCTAGATGTATCAAATGATCAGATCTCATCATTTTAAATCTACTCTTTATTGTTCGTATATCTTAGATTTACCTGTTTCCATATGATGGAGTGATGAATCATTATGACTAATTTGTTCACCCTTTTTCTTGTTAGGTCATTAGTGCATTTTATTTGTAGTTTTAACCAGCTGCCTCTCATTTTTCCCGTAAATAAAAGTTCTAGTTTTATTTTTCCTTCTTTATTCTGATATAGCTGGCACATTCTCATGAGGATGAGGACACCAAAAGAAGGTCCGTGTGATCCCATTGCGCCTCTTGACCTACCACATTCTTTGCATGCATTTGGCCGTGTCTCTGATTCAAATGAGCTGAACGTGGTAATTATCACTATTCTCAATATAGTAGAGTTCTGACTTATCTGGCTCATTAGCCAAAAGAACCAGTCTCAGGGATTAGCAGACAGATAGAATCAGCTATTGCTAAGTCAAGCTTCAGGAGCTGGGCCCGCTTGCTATTGGTGGCTGATTTTTTCTTTGCAAAACTAAGCTCCATGTCAAAATGTTACTTTAAATGATTGCATTACTTTTGTTAAGCTCAAAGCTCTTCTCTTTCTTGTTAGATACAAACTTTTGGGGACATTTTATAGGCACAAACTTTCGGTGTTTTGCAGGAAGGCTGCCATACCTTTCGTGGGGGATTTTGGAACTACTTCAGTATGGGTAGGAGTTCTTCCCTTGGAGTCCTGTCAAGTATTTTTGAACATAAATCTGCAAAGCTATCTTAATCATTCTAGTAAATCTCTCCTTTTGTCAGTCCATTTAAGTCCCACCGTTGTACATTCAAAATAAGCCGATTAATTGTTTATCAATATCTTCTCTCACTCAACTGTGTTTTCTGAAATGAACTCTACATGTTTGTGGTTGTGTTTAGGAATGGATGCTCAAGTATCATATGCGTTTCATACCGAGCGAAAGCTGCATCCCGAAAAGTTCAAAAATCAGTTAACCAATCAGGTATTTAGTTTCTGCAAAACCCAATTGTGTTAATGGACATCACATAGTAAACGAATGAAAACTATTTTGATCTTGTAACAAATTCATAATAATAACATAAGCTAAAAGGTTGCTTGTTTGTTGATCAGGGTATTCTAGCTCATTTTTATCTGTGTCATATACAGTAAACTATGCTTACTCCTGTGTCTTTTTAATTCTAAATACAGGCTACTTATGCAAAGATTACCCATTCACAAGGCTGGTTTTCTTCTTCTCCTTCTCAATCTACTTCATGGTGAGCATCTAGAGAGTTGCCCGTCCAGCAGGGAATCGCTTTCTAAAACATTCTTTACTGAATGTGAAGTTTATTATCTCTCTTGATATAGGAACATAGCGATAGCGGAGTTCGCAAAGGTGAAGATCATGAAAAACCATGGCCAATGGGAAGATCTCCAAATTCCTCCAAAGTACATTGCTTGCTCAATGCAAATTTCTTTGCACTGCTTGTTTCCCCCCGTTTTCTCTCCGGACCTTGATGTATTTACGTTTGATTTCCCCTTGCAATTATGTCTTATTAAACTTTCTGTTTCTATGTCCAGTATCAAGTCAATTGTGATCCTCAATTTGCCTAGCTTTTCTGGTGGATTTAATCCTTGGGGAGTCCCGGCTAGGAGGCATAATGTTAGTTCACTACACTCCCCCTTTCCTCCTTTTGTTTTAGATAAATAGTTGAAATACTCTTTATATTGGTATTTCTCAAATCTAACATATTTTGGTGGATTATGACTTTACAGGGAGGTTTTGCTCCAGCATATGTAGACGATGGTCTTGTTGAAGTTGTTGGATTTCGAGATGCATGGCATGGGCTTGTTTTGCTTGCGCCGAAGGGACATGGGACTCGTCTTGCCCAGGTATTTGATCAAGAAGCTGGATTTATGTTCATAAATCAACTGTACCGTCCAGCAGTGGGTATTTACACACTATTATATTTTTTATCAATGATAGGCCCACCGTATTCGCTTTGAGTTTCACAAGGGTGTAATTGATCATACGTACATGAGGATCGATGGGGAACCCTGGAAGCAACCCCTCCCAGTCGATGATGAAACTATCATGGTTGAAATATCTCACCTTCACCAGGTGAACATTCTTGCTCGACATGGCTGCAGGTCTAAAGGCGTTCACAATCCTGAGTCACATAGCAGCGAGGGAAATGAGGAAGAGGATTGGGATGATGAAGAAACTCGTGAATCGGCAGAGTATAAGAAGTTTGGTGCAGCAGACACCTTTAAGCTCCCGGAAGAGATTGATATTACGCACCTCAGTTAACTTCTTATTGAGTAATTTGTTTCTCAGTCCCGTCCAAATCCCCTTGTGAAAGTGAGATTTCTTTTGGAATTTCGTAACATTTCTAGCAGGAAGCCATGGAAGATCTTTCTATCAGTATTGTATTGTGACGGGTTGCTTTCTAGGGTTCCTACTTAGCAACCCCACTGTTATCTAGCTGTGCAGGATTGATTTATGTGAATGAATGCAAATAATTATTCTCAAACCCAATAGCATTGAATTAAATCGAGAATTGGCGACTGCGCTGACGCCATTTTTGTTGTTGTCTTGAGAAAGACAGAGAGACAATGAGAAATTTAGCTTTACTATGGGGAACTCGATCCAAATTTTGCACATCGAGAATTGTAGTTACAAGCTATAATACACTTCTTTTACGTAAAACTTAAAGATAATTGATGAGAAACAAGCATGTAAGATATGTCGGTACATAGGCTGTTGCTGGATCACCACTGCAAGCAATACACTAAAACTGCAAACGTACAAGCTGATGAACGGTACTTGCCCAAGTGTAAAAACTCCAACTCTACCTAAAAAACCTTAAAGATTTGGGGATCTTCAGCTTCGGGGAGAGTGATCAGCTTTGAAGGAGCCACCACTTCGATTACTGGCTAACGTGGTTATAGTCCCCCAAACATTTCGCAACTGTTTCACTGGCCTTCTGTGTTTCCACCCGTTCCTCTCTTTTCTTCTTCTCCCTGAAAGCCAAATTCAATGCATTCAAATATGATTGAAAGTAAGCACAAAAGCTTATCCGTCCTTGAATCATAAACTCCTACTAAGCTATAGATAATCGAACTGGAGCTATGAAATTTAATGTTAGATGGTATAGGGGATCAACCGGTTTGATGTTAATTTGTCAATTTGTGGATGTCGTCTGAATTGTGATTACGAAATCAGTCGATTTGAGGATTATTATCATGTCTATCTTATCTATCACATGTAATGCTATGAATTCATTAACTGCTGTGATCCTGAGGGATTTGTTACCTGGCCACATATTCCCTTAGCAATTCTTTGGCCTGAACCAGCTTGGAAAGCAGATTGCGGTACACATCAAGGTCCCGGTCCACACTTCTTTTGTCAATGTTTAAGGCTGCACATAACTGTTGAACAGAAACCAAAGTGTAAATGCTCAAACATTGCAACCATCATGCAGGACCATTCAATAATTTAATCCAAACAATCATTAACTCAAACAAGCTAGCAGTAACCTAATCACTTGGATGAATATCCATCGAGTTGCAATGTTCATAGGACTGGAAAGTCTAACCTTTTCTAACACTGTTGGTTCAGTTGCTTTTGCCACCTCAAGAAGACGAAAAAGCCCAATAGCAAAGAAACGACTGTAGCTAAAACTTTCTTTTCCTGCTGCCCTCTCTGCAATGTCCTTCAGTGCTGCCTCAACTTTTCCTTCTCTGGATGGAAACTCCACTAATGAACTGGAAGTTTGCGCCCGAGCCCACTCTTCCAACTTTTGTGCATCAATTCTGTAGTGCTTAGCATGGAAACTTATCTAGTAAAGATAGAGACTTTCTCAAACATATTAGAAAGAGATTGATCATATGTAAATTAGGATTCGTTTTCTTTTTCTAAAGCATCTTAAGCACATTATTTTATCAGTCAACCTTCTGCCATAAACTAGGAAATTCTGATGTAGAACTATGAAGTTTGTATGATTCTGATGACTGGAAAAGAAAATATCTTCTTAATGGGATTTTCCTTAGTTATCACAAAAAGGACTGCATCATTGCAATATCAGAGTCTCAATTTACATACCACATTGCTGCATTTGAAAAAGTTACGCAAGGCACTAGACAGAGAAAACGGATCCCTGAAGAAGAGAAAACACAAGTCACAAACCTGTATTGCTCTGGGTCCTCATTTAACGCTTTAACGTACGCTTGGAAGATTGCCACTCGATCCTCATCGCTGGGGTATCCATCCATGAGCTGATCGTATACAGTGACAAAACCAAGAGCGAACACAGGATCATACCGGTATGTCCTCTTGTACTTCATCAAATGTTGCTGCACAATCAGCTCCTGCAGGACACTGTTGTAAACGCTAGGGATTGGTCGCTTATACGCCTTCAAAAAATTCAACTTAGTATCCGCCACAGTCGGAATATCTGCAAATCAAGTAATCATACCACATAATGACCAAAAATGCTAAGCACAAAACTTTGACTAATAAAAACTCTGATTCAACTCAAACATAAAGAAAATAAAACGGAAAACCGGTGCTGAGCAGCTGAAGAATATGAACATTTAGCAATATAGTTAGCTTCATTAAGGACCCATTAGTCTTATTTCACATGATTACACAAAATGATTAGTGAAAATCCTTCATTTCCATATCTGTAAGTCAAAATTCCTACTTTTAACAAAAAAGACCATAATTTGCAGACAAAGGTTTAGCCATACTCCACCCTCTGCATCCATGTTCAAATACCGGCTCGTAGTTAAATGAATTTAGTGTAATTATCTTGTTGTTCGTCAAAAAACAAAAACGACCATAACTTGGAAAGAAAGAAAGTGCATTAAATATAATTAGATCGAACTTAATTATACTTTAAACATTGTTCAATGCACAATATTTTTAAAAATAAATCAAGCTTTGGCAGCAAACATATAAAATAAAGCTCCAGTCAAGTTCCTGAGAAAATGTAGCAAATTTAAACGATTAAATGGCACCAAACAAGTAACCAAGAAAAACCCACCTGACGACCCTGCCATGCAATGAACCACCATGCGAGAGCTCGAACTGGAAGCTCGAATTCCACCGTTATGGCTGGAAATGCTCGTACGGAATCGAAGGCCATCGGCGTTGGAAGCCAAATTCCGAGTGGACGAGACGACCGATTTTCTATCAGAGAATTGACTGAGTGCCGAGAAAGACAGAGCAGCAACAGCCGCCATTGGAGGGGGAGAGAGAGAATTTAGCGTTGAAAATTTTCCGGGAAAATTTTGAGCATGGTGGAGTGGGAGAGAAGATTTCGTGGGTTTTAGAATTTTAATTTATATATTAATTGTTGGTGAGAAGTGTGGGAGAGAAAGAGGTCCACGAAAGGAAGGGCTTATCCAGTGTTTGAAAGGATTTGTGAGCCAGTAGTTTTGTGAGAAGTGCCGTGTGGTGCACCTATACAAAACAGAAAATTGTAATGGGTTGAATTATTGGATTGGACCGGCCCGCTTTATTTTTTGGCAGACTGAGATTTTCGTTTCACTTTATGGGTCAATAAGTATGATTTAATTACTGTAGTTTAAGTAAAGTTTCACATTGATCTTTAATTGTTGCAACCTTCACTTGTAAATGAAATGTTTTAGGTTGGATTATCGTCAATGACGAATTTGAACCATATTATTGCTAGTCCGTTTGGTGTATTGTTTGTTAAAAAAAAAAAATGTTGTGATTTAGGTTTGTAGTTTAATAATTGTGTGATTGAAGGACAATGATTTTCTTAGAGTTTTTTTTGTAAGAAGTTAGCGAATTGAGAAGCGTGTGCGTTGTGTTACGACATTGAAAAGTCAAAATTAGAGATTGCGAAAAGAAAATAAAAAACACCAACCCACCTTTACATATGTCACATAACTAGTAGCGACCAACAAAACCACAATTAAGGTATTGTCCTCAAACAACAACAATTAATAAACTATAAAGATTGAAATCCCGAGAATTGAAACTACAACTGAAAGTGAAATTTTGCTCAAACTATAGGAACTAGAATCATATTTATTTATGGGAACTTTAACGAAAAGTTTCCGTTGCAATTTACTTTAACGAAAAATCATATTTTTACACTAAAAAGTCAATTTTGGTACTATTTATTTTATCTTTTATTTTGTTCTTATCGTTAAAACTCAATATTTTCAAACCATTTTTATTAGTTTTTCTATCTATTAATGAACACATTTTTTCTATATATGTTGCTCCCACAGACGTAGACATGGCTTACATTTATTCGCCAACTGGTCATCAATATAGATAGAGAATATGGTACAAATGGCATAGTTGTTTTTGAATAAGATATATGAGAATGCATGCATGAGTACATGACATAAATTTAAGTCTATGCATTATATGTAACAAATGATACATGATGATCATGAATGG
The DNA here is from genome assembly GCF_019419815.1 of Pyrus x bretschneideri. NCBI lineage: Eukaryota > Viridiplantae > Streptophyta > Magnoliopsida > Rosales > Rosaceae > Pyrus > Pyrus x bretschneideri. The sequence goes on along the minus strand of NW_025999424.1, from coordinate 5,660,152 downwards.
CCCAATATTGTAGCAGATAGGCTGTTGGGTTTCTACGCATGCGTTCAGAGTTCAAAATCCCCTCCTCCTCTAAATTATTATAATAATTTCGAGCTTTCTCTTCTCTTCCTAATAGTAAAAAAAAAAAAAGGATGAATGGGGTGGAGTTGTGAAATCCCGTCCTTGGATTTCACTATTTAAAATTACGCATTTCGTATGTCATATTCGTATTCGTAGTTTTGATGCGTTTGTAGTTGCGGCGTATAAATTTCTCGATAAGTAAAATGATGAAAATGCCCTTAATGAACAAAAAAGAATTTTCGAGGATGTATTTGATCCTTTCATAATTTTTCAAATTTCTTTACATATTTGGATAGTACATGTCAATAGAAACGCGTGGCAGCAAACGGTTTGTAATTTGGAGTTATTAACAAACGAAGTTAGGGGCAAAATGGTAATTTAATTATTAATCTGGAAGGCTCCATATCTGTTGGAGAGTTGATATGTGCCACGTGTGTGGTTGTGATTGGAGACAGAAGAGAGAAATGAGGGAAATGAGGGAAATAAGGGGGAAACGGCCTAATCAGAAAAGGGGAAAAGATGGGACGAGAGAGAGGGGAGAGAAGCACGAAATCACCCCTAACCCATCTTCCTTGCGACCCGACCCGGCCGGAAACCATGAAATCCGATGGTTTTCTGGCCAATTTTCGACGAATTATGCTGGGACACCTCTTAGAATCAACTCCATGACCCTTCTTCTTGATTTTACACTCAAAACTTGATGAGTTTTCACTCAATTTGGCGAAGAACGGCGACGGGTGCGCTGAGGGTCCCGTGGCGGCGATCCGCCATTCCTGAAGCAAATTTTGTCAACTACCACCACCATTAAACTTCTCTCAACCTCAGGAACAAAGCCCATGCATTGGTTGAAGCGTTAGAGTTCGTTTTGGCATCGAATCGAGGACACCCATTTCTAGGGTTTTCGGCGAATCAAGAAGTTTTCAGGCCACTTCCCGGCATAATTGGACTTTGGCCCAGGTATGAAAATTTATCCCCTCATTGAGATCTACAATTCTATAAATTTTGGTAATTTTTGGAATTAGTTGATTTTTCCGGCGAGTCGGGGCAGCCACGGCTAGTGGGCCGATTCCATATGTGACTTCCGATTAAGAAAATACCATCGTTTGAACATAGTTTTGATAAAGGCCACCACTTGATCATTATATGCATCAACGATCCGACCGTTGGATTGATACCAAACTTTAATATGTTATTATACGTGGGAATCCGATGTACGGATATCTTCCCAAATTGAATTTCTAAGTTTGTAAAACCAAACGTTGACCGCTACTTGAATTGTGATTGACGAAGATCCGACCGTTGGATCATTCTGAATTTTAGGATATTGTTCTAGAAGATAAATGAGACTCTTGGAAAATTATAGATCGGAAATCAGTGAACGGATATTCTGGATCGAGTTACGTAGAGTTATGGACCCCACCGTTGACTGAAAGTTGACTTTTGGTTAGCTTGTCTAAAACTGCCTGAAATACTAAAATTAGTATTGCTAGGGACTCGGTGAGGCTTTGCGGACTTATCTCGGCAAGTGACTTTAATACATGTGATATAGTTATTACCCTGAAAACCTCCCATGCTAGTATACTTTGTGGATACAGCATATATTTCTAAATTATGTTTTATGTTAAATAATTGTTTTTATAAAGTTTGCCATCGATCTACTTTGTGAAATGTTATGTGACTTGCCTGATTGAATTGTTTATGAATTGTGTTTTAAAATATATATTTGAAATGTTTGAGAAACGTGAGGGTTAGTAGGGGACTGATACCTTAATTTCATGAGGTTAGGTGACACTGAGTTTGCACCATGTAGCAATGGTACATGGATAGTCCTGCTTGGTTAATCCGCGATGAGGGTCCATACTATTTATGGATCATGCTTGGTTAATTCGCGATGGGTGATCCTTATGGCTATACATACGTAGGGGTGATCATGTTTGGTTAATCCGCGATGGGTGATCACTGCCTAACAGTTCGTAGGTGTGACTCTGCTTGGTTAATCCGCGATGGGGGCCACTACCTACTTGGTTACCTTCTCAGGGGTGGTCCTGCTTGGTTAATCCATGATGGGGGGTCACTACCTACTTAATTACCTTCTCAAGGGTGGTCCTGCTTAGTTAATCCGCGATGGGGGGTCACTGCCTACTTGGTTACTTTCTTCAGGGTATCTCTGCTTGGTTAATCCGCTATGAGGGGCCACTTCCTGTTTGGTTACTTATGTAGGCTTCAGCCAAACTGTGTCCCTCTAGCCCTAGTTTTTAGTGTATTTATGAACGATAGTTTTTGAGAATCTTTGTGGTTGGAATTAGAAAAGTTGTTGGATGTCTAGGTGACTTATTCGGAGTTTTCAGTGACTTGACTATGATTTCCTAAAATAAGATTTTATATTTGAAGTTTATAAATCGTGATCGATGGTCTATTTTTATTGATTCATATATGTTGTATTATTGTCACTCACACGAGCTTTGCAGCTTATCCAAGTTCTTGTTACCCGGTGCACCATTTTCGTGGTGTAGGCACTGATTGTATAGATGAAAGGTCTAAGTAGATTACAAGCAGTCGCTTAGTATTTTTGGTTTCATTAAGTGGTCCGGAACCCTATGTTGTTGGATTTCGTTGAGTGGTCCAGAACCCCTACTCTTGCTCATTTCCATAAGGCTAATCCGACCCTAGATTCGAGTGAACATGAATTTCTCACAATAGATGTTGTGTTTATAAATTAGATTTATCAATTATTACTTGGAATCCAAGTAGGGATTTATGTAGGATTCCTTTATTAAATTTTGTGAATTGAAATGTGATCTTGTTGATTGATTAACATAGTTAAATGTTAATATCGTGCATCTTTGATTCTTTGGATTGATTAATTAGAGTGATTGTCGAATGACGTTGGATATGATTGTTATTACTATGATTAGATTCGTTGACCAATGTGGATAGAGAATAATATTGTGCTTCGTTGGTTTCTTTGAGATGTTGCATGCTATAAATTGTAGTATTATGTTGAAACATAGTGATTTATAAGATGGATGAAATGGAAATCTTGATTGTCATGTGGGTTTGTTTTGTAGCCTTGAATCTAATAATTCACGCTTGTCAAGTCCCAATAATTGATTGAGGAATGTTATGCCTTCCTATTAGAACGCATTGGGATAAATGTCTGAGTTTAGTGAATGATAACTACAAATGACTTGATCTCTTCATAGGGTACGTAGACAGTCTAACACTAAGGTTATATATAGCCATAAAGTATACAAAAATTATTACGCAATTCGAATCTTGATTTATGCTTTGTACATATCTCAGAGGCGAGGTCTATTGAATATACAGATATATAATGACGTCATGTGTCGATTCTGGACGTATATCGAGATCAAGGCATGACAGGAGTGGTAGTGAATCTAGTGATTACCTTCTAAAGTAGTGAGCAAAATCCAATACTTAAAAAGGAAGTTAAAGAAAGTGTGTTAGGTGTCAATCTTATCCCGTTGCAGAGCTAAACGTGTATATGCTAATCTTCCACCCATGTGATAATATGCCTTTCTTTGCTCCAATGTCGATGGAGGGAACGTGCACCCTATTGTTTTTTAGTTTCAGTCCACAACCATTTCCTTAATTAAACACCATAGGATCATATATTGTATACGAGAAGAGGAGCATAGCTTGGGAATCCATCAAAATAAACAAGCAAAGTGAGCGGAAAAAAAAAATGGTTTTATCTGTTGATTGCTATAAATTTGAAGCGAGTACGGAAACATAATGCCAAGTGGAACACCACAGTGCTGCTCCTTGATCCTCAATGTAATTAAATATTTGAATCACTCTCAATGTCATGTGGATTACTTTCCACTCGGCTTGCTACAGATAGCAAATCATATCTTTTTTTTACTTTTTAAAAGAGGGCCAGCTGGTGGGGAGATTTTCCAATGTGACTGATCGGAACACGAGGTGGTACATCACGTGTCACTATATAAATAATGGGATATGTATTCTAAAAAGTTAATAACTTAAAAAATAAAATTTCCAACCACTTATATAAAATCACGTGGTGTACTACCCGTGTTCTAGTAATGAAAAATTTCTCCAGCTGGTGCTTTTGCTACTGCAATCCACATTTATGGGGGTTGGAAAAACTTACAAGTCATATCTAATTATTAATTAGAATTACAGTTAAACTAAATTACTCCAGTAAAATTTTGCAGCTATTATATGCTAATGACCTTTTCTCTGCCTATATATGAAACTTGGTTTCCCAAGTTCTAAGCCACACCCCAACAACTAAAACACTACTTTCATTTGAAATGATTCAATTATCAGAAGCAATGCAAGGAAGAGGAAGCACTAATAGAGATCAAGCATCTAAAGGCAAGGCATGTCGCAAGGAATTGGCCACAGATTTTTCTGGTGCTGTAAACAAGAATAGTACCAGCAGCTGTGATCATCGGTGCAGGCTTAAACAGCAGGCTGAGGAATCTCTCCGGACTGTAATGTACTTGAGTTGTTGGGGTCCTAATACATGAGAGACGATGAGTCTAAATTACTATTCCTAATTACCTACTAATATATATCTGGAAATTCAACTCCCAATTATCCTTTGTTAATTAGCGTTTAATTAGACGGTCCATGCAGATGCGGTGATATGGTCATCGATCTGTATTACTAGTCCTTTTGTTTTCTAGTGTTAATAATATGTATAGCTAATTTTGTTGGATTAATTGTATGCATCAAGATCTTGATCTTCCCTCTTTCCCCGTGCAATGTTAAATATTATGTGTTTTTTATACGAGTTGCTATTGGTACTTTAAAAATGTCATCCTGCATCTCTATGTATAAATTTTCCTTTGTACTTTTATAAAAGTGAAGTACAAAATGACCTCTTTGGCGTCTCAAAACATTTCTTTTATATCATAAAGAAAGAGAGAAAATTTTGAAAGATGATGAAATGGGATGAAACAAATGACGGTTTTTAATTTAGTTCCTTTATTTCATTACCCTCCCATGCACAAGTTTGTATTTGTCAAGAACAAAATTGCAGAGTATGACAAGGCAAGTGTTTATATAATTAGTTATTTTGCCTTAACAAAAATTACATCCCATACGTGGGCTTGAATCCAAAACTCTCTCTTTCCAAGGAAGAAAGCTCAACTGCATAGTTCTAGCATAATAAGGAGGAGATGGTATACATTACATGCACGGTATACATATAGCTATTTTAGTACTGTAACGCGATCCGTCTCTCTTCCACTTCAACCTTCTTCGTCACGGCATCATAGATGGTAGGGAACCTTATTTCAGAAGACTTGTGATGATGATTAGGCATGATTGATGTTGCCTAGCTTCTTCTAATTTTTACAAAATTTGTTAATTTATTCCAAGAATGTGGCTTTTCGGATCATGTTAAACGGGTTTTGGTTAAATTTTGGGTTTCTTGATTGAAGTAATGGCTACTAGCTTTTAGAGTTCAAAAAGTACTGATGATATATAGATGAGTTTAAATTTGTAAATAATGTGATCACCAAGTGACATTTCATTTTCATCTTAAATTGTGTGGGGATGATGTTGATTGATTCTAACAACAAATAAGTGAAGTTATGGCCGCAACTTGATCGAGCAGAGGCAAGTATAGGATTATTGAAACCGTAATTTGAAAAGGGCAAAACGGATCAAGTTGGTACGAAGCATAACGATAAGATTATTTTGTTTCCTTCTTTTCGATAAGATGAAAACGGATCCGGTACACAACGTACAGTAGCACGAAATGGGTTGTATTCGTACTTATCAGGCACGCCATACTGAACGATGGAGATAAGACCATAACCACTAGAATATACAGCAGGGATGAATGGGTGCATGATGGCATGATAGCACGCAACTGAGACAAATAAGCTGAGATCAAAATATTGGGGTCCTCCTTCGGTTACTATTTTGATCAAATTTTGCAAAAACAAGGTGCAAGACCCCTGGTTTCTTCACTGAAAACCACTGCATAATTTGTCACTTCATATGTAAAAAACTTAAAAGGACAAAGCCAGCTTCCTGAAATATACAAATCCACAGCAACTTTGTATTTTTACCTTTCTGAATCCATCTGGTTTTAGCCTCATCTTTCTCCTATATATATTCACACCCAAGAAACTAAACTAGAACTAAGCTGTTTGTTCTGTTGATTATATTTCAAGATGTGTGGAACAAGAGGAGCGTGGATAGTAGCGGCTAGCGTTGGAGCTGTTGAGGCTTTGAAAGATCAAGGTTTCGGCAGATGGAGTTACACCATGAGATCTGTTCACCAGCATGCCAAGAGCAATGTGAGATCTTTCTTGCAAGCAAAGGAACTATCGCCTTCGTCTTCTGCTATGGTTTTGAACAAACTGAAATCCGAAAAGAAGAACCAAGCAGCTGAGGATTCTCTAAGAAAAGTCATGTACCTGAGCTGCTGGGGACCTTAATTATCTTCTTTTGTATAAAGCCAACAAGCCCAATGAACAGTGTTTTTTGGTGTAAAAAATAACGAATAGTGGTAGGGGTATTTTCGTTATTTTGACAATTTGTTTTGTATAGTTTTTATTTTTATTTTTATTATTAGTACATCACTATAGGCTAGCAATAATATGATTCTATCAGTTGTTCATTAAATATTCTCTATTTTTAAACACATTCAAAACATCTTGATAGACGTGTAATGTCGGTTATAAAAAAAGGTCTTTCGTACGCGCATAATAATGTGATTAAATTAGTTGTCAAATTATTGTTTTTTTTTTTTGAACAAACGATATTGTCTATACTTAAGGGGTTTCTTCTAACATGATCTAAGATTATTCATTTACTTCCAATATTTGATTTTCTTTTTATCAATTAACGCATATAAATTTATTTAAAACGTATAAGTCGCGCATAGCACGCCGTGACGCGCGTGCATGAAGGCTAGTTGACATAAATTGGAGCTCATGGTGAATTCATCAAGTCTTAAATTTGAGGATGTACCCACTTAGATTCATTAGAAATTGAATTGAAGTTGGCACATGTGACAATCACATTGAAAATTGCTACATATCCATGTCACTAAGTTAGTATTGAATGTATATTTAATCTAAAAATTCAACACATATAAGGTATGTGTAAAAATATGAATGACAAAGTCTCAGAGATGATGGACTAAATAATGTGTCGCCAATAAGAAATAAGCATGTTAATCAACACTTAGGTAATGCTAGGTAAACCAAATTTATAAACTAAACTTACAAACTAAATAATGTGTCAACAATAAGAAATAAACACGTTAATCAACACTTAAGTAATTTTCCAATTATCAACTTCCATATCATTTAGTTTATAAAATTTAATCTACACATTTAGTCTCCCTAGCATTACTCTTATTTTTAATATTGGTGAATTGTCACATGAACAATAATTCACTTAGTATAACAGTGTAGTGATATTTCTTTTCACTTGTAAACAAGAGGTCTTAAGTTTGACGCTTGTGAATTGCGACATTAATACTTAATTAGGCTAGCTCATTGTGTGGTTTAGGTATATCATTAAAAAAACATATGGACAAAACAATTATGATGACGTGGAGCGCGTGTGACCGCTGGACTTCGCCCAAAATTGAGTTTCCATCGTAAATTTAGTTAGTAACATAGAGAGTTGGCCAATTTACTTGCAAGCTCATGTAAGGACCCTCCACGTAATTTCCACTTTAAAAAATAGATAAAAATGCAACTTATTTTGTGATACTAAAGAAGTTTTTAAACTAATAATTACATAATTAAGAATTAATTGGAGTTTGATAATGAGAAGAAGATAAAATGCGGTTAGTTCATCATCAATCTTGAGCAGAGTTACAAAATACGAGTTAGGTTATGGTTAGATTAAGGCCATGTTTATGCACACGTAATCGGAATGAAAATAAGGAATCCGATTCTAATTACGGATAATTCTTGTGTTTACTACGATTTGGAGGAATCAATAGCATATGGGACCCACACAAAAAATGGAATTCAATTCCTGAAATTGGAGGAATTGGACTCCCTCCATGGGTGAGGTATTTGGATTTCTGGATGGTGAAGGAATCAGGAATGCATTTTTTTCTTCCTATTATGCCCTCATTCACATTATGCACAACTCCATGCATATGTCGAAGAGAAGAAACTACAATTTTGAGCGAGAAATTTTAAATATTAAAGTACATACTTAAAATTATTAAAAAAATAAACAAAAACATTTTAATGTGTTTATGAAATAAAAAAGCAATTTAATTTTTTTCTTACTATTATATATTATATCAAATTTTATTAGAAAAAGTGTATAAAATATTTGATTCGGGACAAGCGTATTTTAGTAATCATATTGGTTTATATTCCGATTATGCTGAATTAGTAAACAGTTTTATGGAATTAGTGTCATTTCTATTCCGATTCCATAACATTTAAGTAAACAACTTCAATAGGAATACGATTCTGACTCCTCCTCATTCCAATTCCTCCTATTTTCATTACGGTTACGTAAACAGATGCGAGAAATTAAAAGATATCCAAATTTTGTTGGAGGAAATGACCTCAAAATATCTACAATGGGCATTACATGAGTGAAAATTTTTTTTTTTTGTGTGTGTAAGAAATGCGTCTGCTATTCTTTGAAGCTTGACTAGAAGAAATTGTCCTTAAAATGTTGTCTTGTGCAAGTCACGTTGTTAACCTGAATGGAATTTTGAGTGAAAATTGGATTCAGGTAGCAACATTGTCAAAAGTTATTTTAGCCTAGATCGTCAAACGTAATCTAGTGGTAGAGGCACAAAAGTGAAAAAAATTCAGGTAGCAAAAAAATAAAAAATAAAAAATAAAATAAAATTAAGGCGCCATATGCTTGCAAGTTTTTTCAAAAGAAATTTGGAAGTAATGATCTGAAAATAATAGAATATATATAAGGCATCTCAAAATCCATATATATATATATCATATCTAGTAATACTACAGAGACCAATTATTTTAATCGTGTGTGTGTGTGTAATATATATATATATATATATATATATATATATATATATATATATATATATCATATCAAGTAATATTACAGAGATCAATTATTTTAATCAAGTTTTATAAATTATTTATGACGTGGTTATCAATGATTGAATTATTACTTAAATGTTGATTAACATGCATGTTTTATATTGTTAATACATCACATGGTTCACATTAGAATATTAATATACAACATTACTCATATCATATATTTATCTGGTCTATTTTCTCTCCCTAGCTTCTCTATATTTTATAATGTATGAGTTTGTTTTGTAATTTTCTTTTTTCTCAGTAATAAAAAACAAAAATTTGAGTTCCTTGGTAATCAGTAGAATAGCTTGTCTTGATCTACGGCATACGTATGTAATTTTCCCCAAAAAATCATACATAGGATAAGTTAGACACGTATGATTTAATAATCGGTGGAGGATCTTCTTTAAGATTTGTATCATCTTTAAAAAAAGAAGGTTAGCTTGTCAAACAATGTGACAATTTCCACGCATACAATCCTTCCCATACTTGAGGCTTAAATGGTTTTTATAAGCAAAACCGTATGCTCATTTGTAATCCAGTGGGCAGTGTGTGTCATTTCCTCCACCCAGCCGAATTTTGTCTCCATCAATGATTGTGACAAAAGAAAACAAATACCATCGGCTCTACACTCTCTAAACGCCCCTAGTTTTGGTGACAAGGCCCACCGTCTGTAATCCCCCTATATAAAGAGCACTTGGTGCTCATCTTGTTCATCAAACGCTTAAAACATTCACAATCACTACTACAGGAGTTCAGAAGATCAAAGAGAAAAGAAATCATGAGTTCATCAAGTGCGAGCAAGGCTATAGTGGCAGCAAGTGTTGGAGTTGTAGAGGCACTCAAGGACCAAGGGATTTGCAGATGGAACTCTGCTTTGAGATATGCAGGCCAGCAAGCCAAGAGCCAAGTGAGATCATTTTCTCAGGCCAACAACAAACTCTCTTCTCCTTCTGCTTCAGCTCTGAATAAAGTGAGAGATGAGAAGCTCAAGAAATCAGAGGAGTCTTTGAGGACGGTCATGTTTTTGAGCTGCTGGGGTCCCAACAACTAATTGAATGATTCATTCACAAAAACAAGAGCAAAGATTAGGGTTGTAAATTACGGCAACTAATGATGTTTGCTTGGGCCTAATTGATGTAAATTTTGTTTCGTTGTAACAATTACCATATAGAACAGAAATTGTTGCTGAGAATTTCTACCTTGATCTCTTTTATTTTTTCATCCTTAGCCAGTAGTTTTTTTTTTTTGAAGTTCTCGATGGATTCATTTCATTTCAAAAACAGAGTTACAAGGCCCTACATCAATTACAAAACAGCTTCGTCAAACAGTAAAATTGAGATGAGGTCCGGAGGTTTCTCAAACCCGTTACATGACGAACTTGAAGTAAAGGCAAACTGTGAAAGGCGATGAGCAATACCATTGGCTTGGTGACGAACATGGTAGCATAAGCTCTAGTGGTTGAAGACAGGATCACACGCGAGTCTTCAAATAAGAGTCCAATGTCGGACAAATAATTGAAAGAATTATGTAGAAGCGTCACAATCTGGAATGAATCACTCTCGAGGATATTGTTTTGAAAACCCCCTAGCTTTAAGGAAATGGGCAGGAGGGCGGGACCACCTATGAGTGACTTGGGGACGAGTAGCGAGTCTCAGGGGGAAGCGGGGAAAGCAAATCTCTCGAACTCTTGCCACCAAGAGAGACCCCGAGCAGCGATGATGTCAGGAGAGTCCATACAGTCATTCCAGAGACGGTTATTTCGTGCACCCCAGATTGCCCAAAGCACCATTAAACCAAGAGCAAAGTTCGATGGATTAAGGTAAGAAGTCCACTTCAGAATCCAATCCAACATCGAGAGGACATAAGGCGGAGAAGGAGGGATACCAATCGGAGTAGCAAGCCAGACACATTTAGCAAAGGCACAATCGCGGATAAGGTGAATTGTAGACTCACCCAGGATTCCGCAGAGGACACACTTAGTGATGGAGTTTTGAGCTCCTATTATCCCACATCGTGAAACAACAATTTTTCAAAAGCCTTTATATAGGTCAAGTCCTTTTAGTTGGCAATTAGGGGTTGGACGATTTGGATTAAGTTTGTTTTCGTACTTACTTTCTTAGATATTTATTTATAAGAAGGGTGGTGCTAGCCATACATCAATTTTTACCTCTTGTACACTCTCTTAATTTTTGAACGTTGGATTGAATGAATAAAAAAGATTAATGAACAAAAACTTCTTAATTTCTGACCGTTGGATCGAATGAATAAAAAAGATTAATGAATAAAAACTAATAAGAGTGAGTAGAAGTTAAAAATGGATGTATGTATAACACTATTTAGAAAAATGAAATCTAAAATCTTTGAAATCTGAGTTAATTAATTTTTATCCCAAAAAAATATTGGATAAAGTTGTTTAGCTGAATAGATTATATTGTCTTGGAAACAATTTGACAATTTCCCACTAGAACAAACAAAAGCAAGTGGTGTTTCCTCCCATACCTGAGGCTAAGGTGGGTTTTATAAGGAAAACCGTGTGCTCATTTGTATAGTTAGTGGCAATGAGTGTGACAAAAAGAGAAGAAAAGAAATATATACCTTTGGCTTTACGCTCTCTAAACCGCCTCTAGTTATTGGTGGAAAGGCCCACCCTTTCTAATACCTATATAAAAAGCACTTCATGCTCATCTCCTTCATCAAACACTTAACATTCACAATCACTACCAAAAGAATTCAGAATACCCAAAGGAGCGAAAAGAAATCATGAGTTCATCAAGTGCAAGCAGGGCTATAGTGGCAGCAAGTGTTGGAGTTGTGGAGGCACTCAAGGACCAAGGGATTTGCAGATGGAACTCTGCTTTGAGATATGCAGGCCAACAAGCCAAGAGCCAAGTGAGGTCCTTTTCTCAGGCCAACAACAAGCTCTCTTCTCGTTCTGCTTCAGTTCTGAGTAAAGTGAGAGATGAGAAGATGAAGAAATCAGAGGAGTCTTTGAGGACGGTCATGTACCTCAGCTGCTGGGGTCCCAACAACTAACCCAATTATTCATTCACAGAAACAAGAGCAAATTAAGATTGCATGTTTTTGTGTAAGCGCTTGCTGATGGAACACCCCATGAAGGGGTCCTTGAGTTATTAGCAAAGGCTATCGTTTGGGATCGTAAGTGGCAGGCAATTGATGTCTGCTAGGTCCTGGCAAATTGATGTAAATTTTGTTATGTTATGACACTTGCCATGTAAATTAAACATATAAATCTGAGAATTGCTGATCACTATTGAGTTGAATTTTTTTTATTTTCACAACGGTACATTTGAAGAAGGGCTCTTATGGAATTTGAAGTTTAAATATTGCCCCCACAAAAAATGGTGCTATGATGGATTGACATGTTGCTGAACGTAGTTAGGTGATTTTCAAATTTGAGACAAAATTGTTTGTATCTCGTTTTCTCCAATGTGGCTGCCTCCGTGGTCGCTTGCAAGACGTTCAACCATTCCAAAAGAGTGATTAATTGATTCAAAGACTTAGCAAATCCAACCATACCAAAATAAAAGGGAGCAAAAACATTCCATTAGGCCAAAAGAACAGAAATAGAAACAGTCTGAAATAGGACAGAAGATTAGCCGCGATTATAGGGTTGTTCAAGATCCCTTTCAAACCGCCCAAACCGACTGAACGAATCTGATTCAGTCGGATTTTGGTTTAGAAATTTGGTCTCTCTCACATTACTCTTATTTGTTTAATGGTTTTATCCCTTGTAGGCATTTAGTATGACTCTCAAACCTAAATATTTTCTATGAATCGTTCTTCTAAATTTACGAAAATTGTTGGGAGGAAGAATCTCACATCGAAAAATAATAGACCTTGTATGTGCTTATGAAAAATTGAGCTAACTCCCAAATTAGTAATTAAATTTATGATAAAAATCCTAGCTTCTTTTAAAAATGACATCTCTAATTCTTAAAACAAAAAACCGAGTCACCGTTTTAGCTCCATAAATTAAAACAAGGAGTGAGGATCCCAGGGATCCTTAAATCAAATCTGTTTATCGTACATTGTGCAATCAGAAATCATTGTAAATTTTTTATTTAAAATTTAATATAAATAGTACCTTACAAAAACTATCAGCACGATATACGATGAATGAATGTAATTGAAAGATCCCCGGAATCATCACAAAGAGAATTCGGCAAGGATCCCCTCTCTAAAACAAGTCGTATCTACTCCCATACTTGGGACTTAAATGGATTTTTTTAAAGGAAAACCGTGTGTTTTTGCTTGGTCCTACCCAACCTAACTTTGTCTTCTCTGTTAATGAGTGTGAGTGTGACCAGCTAAGAGCAGTTCCACCATGAGAAGGGCCCCAGGGCTATTCACTATTTAATCCACCTAGTGAATAGTAACTACCCTTAATAAATAGTAAATGTCTTTTGCATCTTCACCCTTACACTTGAACAGCCCTAGCAATAGGTAATAAAATAATAGTATTTTTTTTATTTATAAAATAATACTAAATAATTTAATTTGTAATTTCAAATAAGATTTTTAATCGTTCTCCTTACGTCACGTGTCATTATCCAAAAAGGTAATTATTCGTGATGGATTTCGATAAGATTTTTATCCAATGTCATCGTGCCACGTGTCGTTATCTTTTCAAAAACGTTGAAGATAGATTTCCGATAAGATTTTTAACCAATCACGTCACGCAACGTGTCACAATTTGTTTACAATCTTTGAGGATATATCTCAGTTAGATTTTTAACGAATGACGGCATGTCACGTGACATTATCTACAACATAATCCTTTCTGAATCCTCCATATAATCCACCATCCATCCTCAGAAATCTCATACCAATTGTCTCAAGATCTCTATCATTATTCATAGTTTTTGCTTCATTCTTCACCAAAATCAAAATATGTATTTTTGAAATCCCGTTCCCGGATTACATTGTTATAATCTACGTATTTGTATTATTGAGATTTTATAGTATTTTTCAAGAAAGTATACTAATTTATTTGAAACTAGATTTCAATTAAACTAGTTACGAAAAGTCAAGTTTGGAAAATCATTATTTACTCGTGGACCTTTTGAAGTCACAAGTAACATTTTCGAATGGATCTCGAGCCCACGAACGCATAAGCGAAAGCCGTTTGCAAGTCCAAATTATAATGGTATAGTTACAGACGTTTGAAATTGTGAACTATAGATTGTGGGAATTATTTAATTTCCGCGTGTGGGTTAAAGGTTAAGTTAGTTTAATAAAAAGGGAACCAATCAGATTTTTAAGAAAGGGGAAACAGCCCAATCATAGGAGGGCAAGGAGAGGGAAGGGAGTGAGACCCGAGTTGGGTCATTTTTACCCGCAAAACTCCAATTTTGACCCGGCCATATCTCCTTCATCCGAACTCTGTTTTGGGTGATCTTGGTGTCCATGGAAAGCCCTTGATGAGCCCTACATCCTTGTAGTGTTAGATTTCCCAATTTCTTTTTCATTTTTCCAGTTCGAAGCCACAAACCCACAGGTGTTCCGGCAGCTTTATCCCTTTTCCTGGTGGCTCCGGCAAGTTTCACCATCCATGACCACCACCAAAAGACTCCCCTCAACCCCAGGAACAAAGTCCAAGTGGTTTTGGAGGCATTGGAGTCGATTGGAAGCCAAATTCGAAGCACACCGGCGGTTCGTGGCCAGTTTGGGGTGTTTTCCGGCCAAATTGGCCTTGGCCGCAGGTATAACGTTTATTTTACTCATTGAGATCTTCATTCTTGTAAATTTTGGCAATTTTTAGAAATAGTTGGATTTTTCCGGTGAGTCAAAGCGGCCGATCGCCACCCACGGCGGCGCGTGGCCCGGGGGCCGTCGATGTCATTCTTAGGCTAAATTAGATGTCTTGAGCTCAATTTTGGTAATTGTATGACATAAGTTGATAGTTGGAACCTAAATTTTCTACGATACGTTAATTGGTAAAAGGGTGAATCGACGATCCGACCGTTGGAACGTCACCAAACTTTAACATTTGTGATATGGTTATTAACTTAATTTCGTATATTAGTATCATTTGCGAATATGAATTGGTATTATAATTATGATTTCTATTGAAATGTGAATTTTATACATATATATATATATATATGTGTGTGTGTGTGTGTGTGTGTGTGTGTGTGTGTGGGTGTGTTTGATTAAATTTTTAATAATGCGAATGATAATTATGATGAATGTTATGACAATTATAGGATCTAAATATTGTTTGATAATCATTTGGATATGCTTGCCAACTGAATACCTATGTGAACTTGGCATTACTACCTAGCATGAGATGAAGATGGAAGTCAGGAGATGAGTTGGGTGTTCTATTAGATTTTTAGTAGAATTAGTAATTAAGGGAATTCCTTGTGTTGTGCTCCATATAGTTGGATGGTGGTTGATATGTGGAATCAATAGCAGGTATACGTATAATTATGTTGAATGTGTGATGATGAGATTGCACCATATAGTTGTGGTACATGGATGGTCCTGCTTGGTATATCCGTGATGGGGACCATATGTATTCAGGAGTGATCATGCTTGGTATATCCGTTATAGGTGATCATTGCCTGCACGACGAGTTTATGCCTATGGTCTTGCTTGGTATATCCACGATAGGGGACCATACGCATTCTAGAGGTGATGATGATTGGTTGTACATGGTACATTTTTAGGCGATCATACTCAGTTTGGTTCCGTTAAGTGGTCCGGAACCCGAGGTTGTTGAATTTAGTGGAGTGGCCTAAAATCCCATTGTTTGGAGAAGTAGGCTTGGCCTAACTATGTAACTCTAGCCTTAGTTATATATATATATATATATATTTGTGTCAATGGTTTTGAGAGTATTGTGAATTGAGTTAGAAAAGATGTTGGACGTCTGAGTGACTCATTCGGGATTTTTCATGATTCGATTATAATTTCATAAGGTATGAATTTAGAAGATATGGGAATGATTGTTATTACTTTGATCAATTAATTAATTAATGTGGCTAGAGAATGGTTTTGTGTTTCGTCGGTTCTTAAATATGATATATGTTGTGAATTGTGATATCATGATGAGACATAATGATTTATATGTTGGATGTGAGCGAAATCATGTTTTCATGGGGGTTGGTTATGTAGCTTGAATCCAGGAATTACATGTTGTCAGGTTATAATAAATGATTGAGGAATGTTATGCTTATCTGGTTGAACTTAGTAGAATAAATGTCTGGTTTTGTGCAAATGAACTATGAATGGCTTAATCCCTATTGAAGGGTATATAGACAGTCTAACGAGAAGGTTAGATGCAGCCATAAGGTAAACGAAAGATTTCTTTGCAATTTGATTCTCGAATTATGATTGCCATATTCCTAAGACAGGGTATGTGAGTTATACGAGTATTTGGGTAACGTCAAGTATCGAGTCTGGACGTATGTCGGGATCAGAGCGTGACAATATTATTATTCATAGTTTATGCGTCTTTCTTACAATGTTTTCTTCTTCAAGGATGATGTGGGAAATCGATTAGCAAGAGGAAGAATTGTTTAACCAATCAGAATGAATGTACAATCTCCAGGTGGCCCAAAATGAGATGGAAGATGATGAGGAGCGTAGAAGGAAAGATGACGAAGCAAGAATGGCCAGAACCTCACATTCTCGTCGAGTCATCCAAGCTATGGCTCAAATCTGCAGGCCCAACCGTTTCGCAAACCTTGATAAAAGTAGGCAATGACGAGGTACGGAACTCTTGGACGATTATTTTGTCCGTAACAGTGTATTCCCTGATACGTACTTTAGACATCGTTATAGAATGGAACGACATTTGTTCAACAAAATCATGATTTTTGTTTGCAACCATGATTCTTACTTTGTGCAAAAGAATTATGTTTTTGGTGTTATAGGTCTCATTCTTGAGCAAAAAATTATTGCTGCCTTGTGGATGCTTGCATATGGAGCATCTGCAGACCAAGTGGATAAGATAACGAGGATGGGGAAATCAACTATTCTTAAGTCCCTGATGAGGTTTTGCAGAGCAATCGAATCTATCTACATCGCAAAGTACCTCCGGAGACCTTCTGAGATGGACTTGCAAAGGCTTTTGAAGAAGGGCGAGATGCAAGGTTTTCTTAGGATGATTGGAAGTACCGACTGTATGCACTAATCCTGGAAAAATTGTCCAAGTGCATGGAAAGGCGCTTATGGGGACAGAAAATAAGCAAAAAGTATCATTTTGGAGGCAATGGTATCTTTTGATATATGGATTTGACACGCCTTTTTCGGTGTTCCGGAAGCTCAAAATGACCTCAATGTCCTTGCCCCAATCCCCAGTGTTCAACGATGTCCTACAAGGAAAGGCACCAAAAGTCAAGTACTGGGTCAACGGACATAAGTATGATGGGCTATACTACCTAGCAGACAACATTTACCCAAGGTGGTCATCGTTTGTCAAAATAGTGCCACGTTCGTAAAGTGCAAAGGAAAAACACTTTGCAAGCTATCAAGAGGGGTGCAAGAAGGATGTGGAGCGTTATTTTGGTATCCTCCAAGCTCGCTGGGCGATTGTTAGGGGTGCTGCCAGAATGTTTAATTTAGAGTCGCTCCAATCCATCATGATGACGTGCATCATTCTGCACAACATGATTGTGGAAGATGAGTACGATTATGATGCCGTTGATGAATATGAGCTAGACACGATGAACAAGTCCAAAATACAAATATATTGTGCTCATGACGCCACCGAAAAACCCGTGCAACATAAGCCATTAGAAATGGATGAATGTTACAATGAAAGGCTCATTCAACAATATACTACACTTCAAATGCCATATATGCACAATGCCCGACAAATTGACTTGATAGAGCGCTAATGGGAATTGAAACATGCTCAAGATACTTAAGTTCATTTAGTGTGTTTGTTTTTATTTGGTGTGTTTATTTAATTTTATTTGCTGTGTTTTTTTAGTTCATTTAGTGAGTTTTTTATTATTTGGTATGTTTATGTAATTTATTTGGTGTGTTTATGTCATTTGAATAAAGATTCTCTTAGTATAAATAAATTACCAAATTAAATAAATTTACTCTCACTTTAAATAAAGTGCTAAATTCAATAAATTGAAAACAACATAAAGTACTTTATTCAATAAATAATAAATTACAATCCAAAGTGATTGGAAAATTATGGGCTCCGATTACTAAAAGTACTACTATATTCATCATCACTTAACCAATTTGTGGTGCTAGGATGATCTTCTCTTGTCATGCTAGGACCATCTCTTCTTGCTCTCGCTTCTCTTGCAAGCCTTCTTCGCGCCACGTCCGCTTTCTCCGACTTCCAAAAATATTTAGAATTTGGAGACTTCCCTTCTAAAGGCGTGTTTATAATGTCACGATCTCGTTGAGCCATTCTTTCTTCTCTAACATGTTCCCTTTCTTGCCTAAGTAGCTCTCTTTCTCTTTTATTAGCTTGAAATGCTCTCTCAACAGTTATAGCTTTTGCCTCCTCTCTAGCCTTATCAGCCTCAAATTTCGCCATTTCCATCGCCAAAGTCAATTCACCTTAGCGAGCAAGTTCTTCCATATACTTTGCATAATCATTCTTGGAAGCACTCTTTTTTCTCTTTGAAGTCTTCTTACCTTGAGGCCTAATTGGATAACTGGTCGACCCTGATGATTGTTCAGGGGGGTGTTTCGGGCACTTCTTCTGCATCATCTTCATGAATATGCAAGGCATGATCGGGTGTAGAGTGTAGAGGGGTGATGTTTATGAAAACTTCAAGATCGACAGGCACAACTCTGAATTTAGGACAATCTTTGACAATATTCCAACATTCCCACCAGTTGAATGATTTGTTTTAGCTTTTGGTTTTGGCATTATACCAAGCTTGTGCTTGAAGTTTCTACGCAATGCGGGAGAAGAAATCATTATAATGAAAGTAGGTAACAAATAAATAATACAAACAAATAATTATAATCAAAGCAACTAACAAGTAAATAATACAAACAAATAATTATAATCAAAGTAGCTAACAAATAAATAATACAAACAAATAATTATAATGTAAATTTGGGTATAGTACCAACAAATAAATAATATATTGTTACCTGATCCGCTAAATTTTCCCCACTTCGAAGATTACTACTAGCTTGTGCCAAGGCGTCTCTCCACGTACTAAACAATTGGCTAAGTAATTTCCAACAACTGGACATCGATTCTTTGGTTCTTTTCCCGCCAATTTTCTCAAGAAAATTGGTATGAATAAGACTCCATATTTCTCGCAACTGAATCTCATTACCCGTAATCAGATCATGAATAACTTCAACCCAGCTAGTACACAACGCAACATCTTCAAAAAGCGTCCAATTCATACATGCATCAGTAGTCATTTTGTTGGTAAAAAATTGGATTGAAACTTTGAGAGAAAGATCGGAATGTGGTTGAAAGTAGTTGAAAAAATATGAAATTATGGTTTAAGGTAGAAGATAATGAGAAGGTATTTATAGAAAAATAAAACCATTTTTTTTTTGGATTTTTATTAATTTTTTACATTTTTTTTAAATTTTTTATTCACCTAATTAATCTCTGTGGTTGGATTAAAAAAAAAATTGAATTCCAACACTCCAGATTGTGCCACGTGGCACAACGGTAATATTTCAAAATTATAAACTGTTTTTTTTTTAATTTATAAAGGCAAATAACGTGGACCGTTGATCTTAGATCCAATGGTCCACAAATTGTTGCCGTTGAAATCCAACGGACAAGGGGAAGCCATGTGGCCTCCCAACAGTAACATTTTCAAAGTGCGTCGCAGGCCCTAGCTTCTGAAATCCTGTCGGACGACGCACGCCAACCTATGCTTGAAGCCCACACGCCTAACAGAAAAAATATAAAAAAAGTTGCATCACGTTGCCTTTGGGCTCTTGGGCTGGCAACTCGTGCCAGGCCTCTCCCTCGGGCCCACTCAGGCTCCATTGCCAGCACACACTGGAACAAGTCGCTCGAGCTATCTAGCCCTATTCCAACGCCAGTCCACCAAGCAATAGCTCACAATGGAATTGCTCTAAGTAAAACATTGGCTTAATTCCCATGGTTTTTCCCACATTTTATGGGCTTCCACTTTCCTCCTACATTCATGAACTTAGTTGAACTGTCACTCCCTTCATATAAAAGCAACACCCACTCACCATTTTCTTCATCAAATCAAAATTCAAACACATCAAACAAACATCAGTTTTCATTACTTGCAATTTTCCATCAAGAGTTTTGTTTTAAAAATATATACAGAAGAAAATATGACTATTTCATCAGCAGCAGCAAGGAGAGGTTGGGTAGTGGCAGCAAGTGTTGGAGTTGTGGAGGCCTTGAAAGACCAGGGGATCTGCAGGTGGAATTATACTATGAGATTACTGCAGCAGCATGTCAAGAACCAACTTGGGTCGTTTTCTCAGGCCAACAAGTTCTCTTCCTCATCTTATGCTTTGGTCTCAACTAAAGTTAGACAAGATGAGAAGATAAAGCAGTCTGAGGAGTCTCTCAGGAAAGTCATGTACCTCAGCTGCTGGGGTCCCAATTGATCATTCATCCAGCCACTCTCTCAATTTTGATACGCAAGAAATCGTTGGCCATGGTTGAACAAATTGTAGACTGTAGCCTGAATGGAATTTGTAATTTTTCACAACAAATTGATTGTTAATTTTAGATCTCTGAATTTTCTGTATGTATATACAATTAATGTATGAGAACTAATTCATCATGTGATCAACATTAACATTAGCCTCTTTTTCTCTCTTTGCTTTGGTCCATGGACTATTTGTATGCCCTTCCCTTCCAATTTCACTGGTGAACAAAAAAATTTTAATCGACTTTGCAGTCAACAAGTCCCCCTCTACCAAATTCCTTACATTCAACTAGTTTCTTCTTATGAATGAGGATATAATTACTGTGTTGATTTATTACCATCAAAATTACTCATTTGCCAAATATGGAAGTTATCTATTTTTTCTGTGGTTCATGCACTTAAAGATTCAAGTAGCTAGAATTTGTATATATATATAAAAAAAAAAAAACCTAGTGTGTATCGATATGTTAGTATTAATATGTGTTACTTTTATTGACATGTTATTGACACTTTATCTATACTAGCCGATGAGCACACACTTTGTGTGTGTGAATAATTTCATTTTGTTTTTTGTTTTTTGTTTTTTTTTATTAAGGAGTGTGATTAGTTTTTTAAATTTTAAAAAGAGTGAAAAAATGATAGTGGAACAAGTTCTCTTAATAAGTGCATATTTTATCTTAATATTACATACTTACTGTTTTGTCCTCCTTATGTAAATATTATGTATCAAAAGAAAGGGTAAAATAGGAAAAATAGGGATATGATTGTCATTTTCTCAAAAGATATAAAATTACTATTTTGCTCTCATAATGTATATATTGCATATCAAAAATGAGGACAAAATAGAAAACAAATGTAAAAATTTGACAAAGAGGGTTCTCTTAATAATAGTATACATATGCATCCACATTTTCACTGTAACAAACAAAAGCAAGTGGTGTTTCCTCCCATACTTGCGGCTTAGGTGGATTTTATAAGGAAAACCGTGTGCTCATTTGTATAGTTAGTGGCAATGAGTGTGACAGAAAGAGAAGAAAAGAAATATATACCATTGGCTTTACGCTCTCTAAACCGCCTCCAGTTATTGGTGGAAAGGCCCACCCTGTCTAATACCCCTATAAAAAGCACTTCATGCTCATCTCCTTCGTCAAACACTTAAACATTCACAATCACTACCAAAAGAATTCAGAATACCCAAAGGAGCGAAAAGAAATCATGAGTTCATCAAGTGCAAGCAGGGCTATAGTGGCAGCAAGTGTTGGAGTTGTGGAGGCACTCAAGGATCAAGGGATTTGCAGATGGAACTCTGCTTTGAGATATGCAGGCCAACAAGCCAAGAGCCAAGTGAGGTCATTTTCTCAGGCCAACAGCAAGCTCTCTTCTCCTTCTGCTTCAGTTCTGAGTAAAGTGAGAGAAGAGAAGATGAAGAAATCAGAGGAGTCTTTGAGGACAGTCATGTACCTCAGCTGCTGGGGTCCCAACAACTAACTCAATTATTCATTCACAGAACAAGAGCAAATTAAGATTGCATGTTTTTGTGTAAGCGCTTGCTGATGGAAGAAGGGGTCCTTGAGTTATTAGCAAAGGCTATCGTTTGGGATCGTAAGTGGCAGGCAATTGATGTCTGCAAGGTCCTGGCAAATTGATGTAAATTTTGTTATGTTATGACAATTGCCATGTAAATTAAACATATAAATCTGAGAATTGCTGATCATTATTGAGTTGAATTTTTTTATTTTCACAACGGTACATTTGAAGAAGGGCTCTTATGGAATTTGAAGTTTAAATATTGCCCCACAAAAAATGATGCTATGATGGATTGACAAAAGCGCCTATTATACTCTCACTTACCTTGAAATGTCGCTGACCGTAATTAGGTGATTTTCAAATTTGAGACAAAATTGTATGCATCTCGTTTTCTCCGGTGTGGCTGCCTCCGTGGTCGCTGGCAAGACGTTCAACCATACCAGAAGAGTGATTAACTGATTCAAAGAATTAGCAACCTCCAACCATACCAAAAGAAAAGGGAGCAAAAACTTTCCATTAGATCAAAAGAACAGAATTAGAAACAGTCTGAACTAGGACAGAAGATTAGCCACGGTTCAAGATCCCTTTCAAACCGCCCAAACCGACTGATCCAATCTGGTTCGATCCGATTTTAACGGTTTTGGATCCCTAAATTTCAAACCAACACGATTGAATCAGATTGGATGACTTCACTAGTGAGAATCCAGTCCAATCCACTTTAGTCTGTTTCATGGTGTTATCCCTTTATGGCATTTAGTATGAGACTCAAACCTAAATATTTTCTAATAACCATTCTTCTAATTTAGGAAAATTGTTGGAAGGAAGAATCTCACATCGAAAAAGAATAGACCCTGCATGTGCCTATGAAAAATTGAGTTAGCCCTCATATTACCAATTAGTTTTATAATAAAAATCCCAACTTCTTTTAAAAATGACATCTCTAATTCTTATTAAAAATAAAAAAAAATAAAAAATAACTGAGTCCCTGTTTTAGCTCCATAAATTAAAACAACTGGTATCTCCTCCCATACTTGAGGCTTAAATGGATTTTTTCAAAGGAAAACCGTGTGCTTTTGCTTGGTCCTACCCAACAAGTTTGTCTCCTCTGTCAATGAGTGAGTGTGACCAGCTAAGTATACCATTGGCTTTATTCCCATGGTTTTTCCCACATTATATGGGCTTCCACTTTCCTCCTACATTCATGAACTTAGTTGAAGTGTCACTCCATATAAAAGCAACACCCACTCACCATTTTCTTCATCAAAACAAAATTCAAACACATCAAACAAACATCAGTTTTCTTTACTTGCAACTTTCCATCAAGGGTTCTTTGTTAAAAATATATACAGAGAGAAAATATGACTATTTCATCAGCAGCAGCAAGGAGAGGTTGGGTAGTGGCAGCAAGTGTTGGAGTTGTAGTGGAGGCCTTGAAAGACTAGGGGATCTGCAGGTGGAATTATACTATGAGATTACTGCAGCACCATGCCAAGAACCAACTTGGGTCGTTTTCTCAGGCCAACAAGTTCTCTTCCTCATCTTCTGCTTTGATCTCAATTCAAGTTAGACAAGATGAGAAGATAAAGCAGTCTGAGGAGTCTCTCAGGAAAGTCATGTACCTCAGCTGCTGGGGTCCCAATTGATCATTCATTCAGCCACTCTTTCAATTTTGATAAGCAAGAAATCGCTGCCCATGGTTGAACAACTTGTAGACTGTAGCCTGAAGGGAATTTGTAATTTTTCGCAATAAATTGATTGTTAATTTTAGATCTCTGAATTTTCTTTAATGTATATAAAATTAATATGATAACGAATTTATCATGTGATCAACATTAACATTAGCCTTTTTTCTCTCTCTCTCTTTGCTTTGGATTATTTGTATGCCTTTCCCTTCCAATTTCATGGGTGAACAAAAGAATTTTAATCGACTTTGCAGTCAAACAAGTCCCCCTCTACCAAATTCCTTAGATTCAACTAGTTTCTTCTCATGATCAACGAGGATATAATTTCTGTGTTGATTTATTACCATCTAAATTACTCATCTTGTCAAATATGGAAGTTGTCCATTTTTTCTCTTGTGCATGCACTTGAAGATTCAAGTGTCGGAAAATATTAGTATTTTATGATTATTTGAGTTGCTTGTTAGTTAGTTTATGGGTCTAGCCCATCCAAATTAGGGTTTTTAAGTTTTTCTCTCTATAAATATATCTTATAGTTTAGTATGAATAATAAGTTAGTCACGATGTAGCCTTTTGGGATTTTGTAACCGTTTCGGAATTCTTGTTTGTTTAATAATATTCTTATTATTTTGTAGTCTTGGTTATCACGCACATTGATATTCAACTTAGTATAGAGCAGGTTTGATTCTTCGGGATTGAATCTGTTCTTGGTAGCTAGTTTGTATTTTTTAGTTTGCTCGGTATTAGTTTTGATAAGGTATTGTTTTAGAAAAAGGTTTGCGTCTGTTTGCCCCAGCCTGCTAGTACCATCGGTGCTGCTCAACCCGCAGCAGCATGTCCACTACCAGATCGACCCACCTCTGACCTACACCCTCGCACCACCTCGCCGCCCCGCAATCACGACTCCACTACTTGAATCGATTCCGTCGCTATCCAAGCACTTTGCCGTAGTCTCGCACCCGCATCGACTAGTCTCGTACCCTCAATCGACTCCAATGAGTCGGATCTGTCGAACCACTGCAACCCTGCCGCTGCTAGTTTGAAAACCTTATTCTTGCTGTTTTTTGTTGGTCCGACGATTGCACTGGAGTTTCAATGCAGTTTGATGATTGCTGTACTAGTTTGCAGTTGCACAGAAGAGCATGGAAGAAGGATACAGGAAGAAGGAAAAAGAAAGAAGACGTGCTATGAAGAAAAAAAGAAAAAGGAATTATTGGATCGTCTCCTAAGATCAAGATCCTCCTAACCCACTAACACAACCATTAAATTTTGATCCAACCACTATAATTATTATAACTTCAAAGGAATCCTTTGTTTATAGTTGTTGGATCAAAATCTAACGATCCGTGTTAATAACTCAAGACGATTCAGATCTCATGCTCATGATCCAATTCCCAAAGAATAAGAGAGAGAAAAAA
Source organism: Pyrus x bretschneideri (assembly GCF_019419815.1). NCBI lineage: Eukaryota > Viridiplantae > Streptophyta > Magnoliopsida > Rosales > Rosaceae > Pyrus > Pyrus x bretschneideri. The sequence goes on along the minus strand of NW_025999424.1, from coordinate 5,634,800 downwards.
GTAGAAAATAAAAAAGAAAATAAACGTTGGCTTTTTGTTTGAAGGCCCTCACAAGTTGGCTTTGTTTTGAAGTTTGGGTATCTGCCGTTGCCGTTCGCAATGAATTCTCAAATGTTTGGAGTGCTGACCACTCAAGTGATAGTTACTAGAATTTTTCGGCGTTGTTCGTTTGTAGGTACAATTGAGATATGGAAATCTCGTCCGTATAGTGACGGGTTCTTTCCATACTCTCAACACTATCAAGTCAGAATCAATTCATAACTTCGCAAGTTCGCCAATCAAGTCAAGTCAAGTCAAGTTAAGTTTGCATACCTGCCAGTCCGCCTAACGAAGCCAATCCACATCTGCTTGTTTGCAAACCCATGTCGTATGTTGGAAAATATTAGTATTTTATAATTATTTGAGTTTGCTTGTTAGTTAGTATATCTGAATTAGGGTTTCTAGGTTTTGCTCTCTATAAATATAGCTTATAGTTTAGCATGAATAACAAGTTAGTCATGATATAGTCCTTTGGGATTTTGTAATTGTTTTGGCATTCTTGTTTGTTTAATAATATTCCTATTATTTTGAAGTCTTGGTTATCGCGCTCTTTGATATTCAACTTCAAATAGCTAAACTTTGCTAATTAAAACAAAACTAGTGTGTATCGATATGTTGGTATTAATAAGTGTTGTTGTTATTGATATGTTATCGACACTTTATCTATATATTATTAATAAAATTAACTCGTACTGAGGTTCTAAAAATAATATTCATTTACATACAGAGTTGTTCTGGCAAAATGGATATATAACAAGGGACAAGTGTTGGAATTTGATGTTGCTATTGCAACCTCATTAATTTCACTAAAATAATGATCACTAGGAGTTAGAAATAACCAACATGTATTTTAGTCAAATGAATTAGCAGTCCTTATCCTAACAGTACTGAATCAGAGTTATAAATCTGTAATTCTGTAGAAAAAGATGAATCGCAAAAGAAGAAAGTAAGAGAGAGAGAGAGAGAGAGAGAGAGAGAGGAATCACTAAATTCCAATTAATGAACCGAAGGCAATACAATAGTGTATGTATTAGTGTACAGTGATAACTACCAAGACGATGTGGCAACACAATCCAATCTTAATTAGTTCTTGGAGAGGAGGAATGCACTATGAGTAGGAATCGAACCTGCATTAAGTCGCATAAATATAATTATTTTCTATTATTATGATAAAACGTTGTTTACAGGGAGAATTCAAGTATTATCAAGTAATTAATTAGTAAATAACTTAGTCAAAATTCCGACCTTCCCCTTCATCTTCTCCCTACTGTTTTTTCACCTCCATAGTTCTAATCAATCCATCTTCTACCTAATCCCAATTGGTTCAGTCTTCCTTCACTCCCAAAAAATTCCATATTTGTAATTGCTTCCCTTCTCCGCGTTTGTGGATTTATCGGATGATGCATAGAGCACTGGCTCAGGTGTTTACACCACCACTATCCAGTTGTCTACCATTCTCGACACTGTTGCTTGTGGAATTTTCCACTGGCTTCCTTTCCTTTGTGGTTGCGATTTGGATATTTATGGTTCTTGTTGCAGGTCGATGGAGCCTTCTTCTTTTCGTTTTCAGGTTGTTGCCTTGTTGGATCTTCGGCATCTACAAGGGAAGCTGGTTCTTGGTGGATGGTTGGTGCTCCGGCGGCAGCAGAGGGAATTGGCTGCTCGGGTTTTTTAGTATTGTGCTTTTCTGTTTTGGGCTCCAAAGTTTTTTTTGTTTGTCAAAGAGTAGAATTTATTGAAGTCTAATAGAAATGTTTACATCATTCGCAAGTGTATTAAAGAGAAATTCAGGGCTCAAAAGTTTGGGTTGGACTCTTTTTTGTGTTGTTGTGGAGGTCTATATCTCTGTGTAATTGGGCATCCATCTATATACATATATTTCCTTGGTAATAACATTTACCTTTGATGAAAATAAAAATAAAAATTTAGAGAAAATGATGTATGCACTATGCAGTGATGATGCACATGCAATTTTCTTAATGTTGTGCACGGTGTAAAGTTCCATTCCATATTAGTCTGCTGCTTAAAAGCACTATTTTATTGACGAAACAAAGTGCGCGTGTGAAAACCAGCAGAAAAGTACTAAAAAATTAAACAAAAACCAGTGGATTTCCTTGGAAAACAAGCAGCAACTTCTGCAACCTCTGTTTTTTCCCCAATATTTTTGGCTTTGCTTCCATCCATTCGTGTATCCAAATCAAACTAATCAACCTTAATATCCCATCTACATAATACATCCTCCTTGCCAAATATTTCAACTCAACCTTTCTCAATTCCCATACTTTGTTCAATACAAATCAAAAGAGAGTCCCAAGGAAAAAAAGAAAATTTAGATGATGAGTGCAGCAAGTAGCGCTTGGATCGTGGGGGCAACGGTTGGAGTTGTGGAAGTACTGAAAGACCAAGGGGTGTGCAGGTGGAACGACCCCATAAGACTGATGCACCAGCATGCCAAGAACCATCTCACCAGGTCGTTTTCTCAGGCCAAGGAGCTGTATTCTTCTCCTTCCTCTGCTGCTAGGGTTTCAAACACAATCATGCGAGAAGAGAAAGCAAAGCCAGCAGAGGAGTCTATGAGGAAAGTTATGTATCTAAATTCTTGGGTTCCCAACTGAGGCCAAATTAAACTCAGCTTGAGGTCACTGTAATCTGTACATACTTTGGAAACATTTTCTTCTGGCACGTAAATATTTATTCCCTACAAAGTTTGGAGATTCATCCATAAATTGTTATTTTCATTAACTGCATTTTATTAAGTGAAGAAATATAGAATTGATGACAGAAATTAGATGAGAAGAGAAGATGAAAGCAAGGAAAGGAAAGTCTACGTAAGACTCTTTGATAACAGAGGAATCGGAATTTAGGAAATAGTGACAATGATTCACTAATTATACAAGAGACTTAACTACACCAATCACATAAGGACACTCGTCAATAAATTTTGGAGGATACATTTTTGTTCACCGTTATGTTAATTACCGTTAGATCAATTCGATTCTGTAGTTGGAGATGAGAGAAAGGATGTGTTTGAGTTTAAGGTGGAGTAGTGACTAGAGAAAGTGAGTTGGGTTTGGGCTGAAATGGGAACAACTAGTATAAGTGTGTCATGTGTGTGTAAAATGAAATGGGCCTACGGACCGGGCATTCTAGGTTTTAAATGAGACGTGCCTATGAGCCGAGCCAGGCCTCAAACACCATAGCACAAGCCTAGCTCTCTATATAACGAGACTGCCCGGCCCGTATCCAATAATGAATCGGGTTGGGCTTTTTCCGATGGGCCGGACAGGCTCATGGCCCACGTGCCAAATGAAGCCCCCTAATTAACAACATGATCGAAGCCACTTTCTACACAAAGTGGGAGAATCTTCTTCTTCGACAAAAGAATGGTGTCAAAGAAGAAGGGGACTTTGAAGCAATCAGAAGGACCACGTAGACTAATATGTACTTGAGTTGTTGAGGCCCAACTGAGCTGGAAAGATCCTATTCCTGCCCACTCCCATGTTTATGAAATCATTACCAAGCGTTACGTATGCTGTGTGTTTGTAGTCTTTTAATATGATATCCTTTTAATTTGTTCAGAAAGAAGGAAATCACATATTTCTGGTCCTCCTCTTTTAGAGCATGACACATACAAGAGCAAATAATGAATTGAATTTCATCTTTAACAAAAATAAAACAATAAAATATGAATTCTAATTGGAAATGGTCCCAAATTACGGAAAACTCATCAATTTGGTTTCCCAACTTAAACTTCAAAGTCACTCAATGTCGTCATCCTATTATCTGACATGACATTAGTTATGTGCCCTTTAAAATTAATTATACATATTGAAGTATAAACGCGCATCGAGCGATTTGGAAGTTGGAGGACTAAATTGATGTGTTTAACATAATTAAGAGAGAGAAACCCTTAAATCTTAAATTTCACTAGTCAATTATGTTGGTCCAAGCAATTAGCCATTGGGTCGATCAACTTATTATATAAACACAGTGAGAAAAATAAAGGGAACGGAAGTAACTTTACACAAAAGCTGTTTGAACTTTGATAATCATAATTGTCATAACAATCATCAATTTAGTCTAGGCTAGATTAGAATATCTCGCCTTGTCTGTTCAATGAAACATGCCGAACTCAGGGTGTTATTATTGTTGCATGTACAAACGAATTATGTCAAGGGTAGGGCGTTTATAAGGGGTAGGGTTTGGTTTTAATCTCACGTATCAGCCATGGTTCGTCGTATGAAACATAGGTGACAGGGGTAAGGCATTTATAAGGGGTGTGTTTAGTTTTAATTACAAGGGTCAACCGTTGTTGCCTGCATGAAGCATCGGTGTCGGAATAGGGCATTTATAGGCCGTTATCAATAGGGGGTATGGTTTCGTTTTAATCTTAAGGGTCAACCATAGTTGGCCAGACAATGCATTGTTGCCTGGGGTAGACATATTATAAGTCACTATCAACCATGATAGGATACGCACTAAAGTCATAAGTAGTAACATAGTAACCCCTATTTAAGGGGAAAAAAAAAAACATTTCTCCGCTGTGCTGTGGCGATGGAAAAAAATTTGAATACGCTGGCCAATGAAACATGCCGAACTCAGGGTGTTATTATTAACACGCCACCAAACACTTGAACTCATGGTGTCACTATTCACATGCCCCTAAACACTAAACCTCATAGGCCTCCATTGCTTCTACTGCGCCTTGAGCTTTCTAGTGGACCGCATAAGTTGGGGCTTGAGCGTGAGTTTGGACTACATCTTCCTGCGTCTAAACCATTAATTTTATTTATTTTAAGTTTTATTTTTGTTAAATTTTTGTCTTACCCATACCACAACACGAAACTATCATCTTCATGTTCTACAAAATGTAATTTTGGTGAAAATTTTCTTATAATCCATGTCAAAAAATTCGAAAATAAGGATATAAATATAAAAGGTGTTTGAATCCAAATAAAGTAAAGCAAGAAGAAAAATAAATTCAATGGAAAAAGAAAAAGAAATAAGGAGGGGTAAAAATGTTACGATCGGTACTTTTATTCCTATTGCCCTTGAAGGAAGTTGCTAGTAAGATAGCGATCATATCAATTATGATCGCTAGATAACTAGCAATTATACTGAAACAAAGTCGCTAATTTCATACCGATCCTCCTCTTTTCAAATTTTTTTATTATTTTTTTTCTCTTACCCTAACTACAAACTATGAATTCATGTTCTTCAAAATATATTTTCCCATGCTAAATCTATTATAATTAATATTTAAACAATTGAAATTAACTATTTAAAACCTTAATTTAAAGATATTCTCATATTTTCCTATTTAAAAATCAATAAAAAATAGTTTTAGGAAAAGAAATTCAATGGGAAAAAAAAAAAGGAGGGGTAAAAATGTTACGATCGGTACTTTTAATCCTATTGTCCTTGAAGGGAGTTGCGAGTTCGATAGCGATTACGTTGAATAATTATCGCTAGATAGCTAGCAATTATACTGAGATACAGTCGCTAATTTCATACCGATCCCCCTCTTTTCAAATTTTTTTTATTATTTTTTTCTCTTACCATAACTACAAACTATGAATTCATGTTCTTCAAAATATATTTTCCCATGCTAAATCTATTATAATTAATATTTAAACAATTGAAATTAACTATTTAAAACCTAAATTTAAAGATATTCTCATATTTTCCTATTTAAAAATCAATAAAAAATAGTTTTAGGAAAAGAAATCAATGGAAAAAAAAAAAAAGGAGGGGTAAAAATGTTACGATCGGTACTTTTAATCCTATTGTCCTTGAAGGGAGTTGCCAGTAACATAGCGATTAAGTTGAATAACGATCGCTAAATAACTAGCAATGATACTGAGATACAGTCGCTAATTTCATACCGATCCCCCTCTTTTCAAAATTTTTTATTATTTTTTTCTCTTACCATAACTACAAACTATGAATTCATGTTCTTCAAAATATATTTTCCCATGCTAAATCTATTATAATTAATATTTAAACAATTGAAATTAACTATTTAAAACCTAAATTTAAAGATATTCTCATATTTTCCTATTTAAAAATCAATAAAAAATAGTTTTAGGAAAAGAAATCAATCGAAAAAAAAAAAAAAAAAAAAAAAAGGAGGGGTAAAAATGTTATGATCGGTACTTTTAATCCTATTGTCCTTGAAGGGAGTTGCTAGTAAGATAGCGATTATGTCGAATAATTATCGCTAGATAGCTAGCAATTATACTGAGATACAGTCGCTAATTTCATACCGATCCCCCTCTTTTTGTGACATCCCGTCCCGGAAATATTAAAACGTACATGTGAATTGTCAACTTTGCCCCTAGTTCGTTTTTTTTGACGTAATTGGTTGTTTTGTGTGTGTGGCATGTGTTGGACCACACCCACACCTGCACACACACTGTCTCACTCTCCCTCTTCCTCTGTCACTTTCCCTGTCTCTCTCTCTCCCGAGTCCTCTATTCTTCTTCTTCTTCCTGCAACGTACGGACACACACACAACTAAACCAAATCATCACAGATCGAAGAAACTAAGGCCATATTCGAGCTCGTGAAGCTCGTGGGAGTACAGCTGTACCATTTTCAGGTGAGAAACTAGTCGTTTTCACGTCGATTTCTTAAGCTCCGATTTGAGTACTGTTCATGCAAATTTAACCTAGCTAGTTTTTGGGATTTTGAAGCTTGTAGTTGTGTTTGTGAGGTTCCCAGGAGCCTCGGAGTGCTTCGTTGGACAAATTTGGACGTCGGGAAAGCTTGGTTCGAAGTTGGCCGGTTTTTAAGTTTGAAGACAGGTATGATCGCGTGGTTTTTAGCCTTTAAAAGTAGTCTATCGTGATTCTTCTAGGTCTAAGCTTCATTTTGGTTCAAGAATCATGAAAATTGGTTGAAAAACGAAGGAGAATAGTGAGTTTAAAGTTTTCCCAGTTTTCCGGTGACCGGAGTCCGGCGAGGGTAGGCCGGAGAAGAAACAGGAATATTCCGTTAATTTTAACGGAATATTCCTAACGGCAGTAACGGTATCCGGTTAAGTTTAACGGAATATTCCTGACGGCGTCAATTGACACCGTCAGTGTGCACGGCACGTGGCCGCGCGTGGGGGCGCGTAGGTCTGTGCCTATTTTGGCGCGTGGGGGCGCATGAGAGGTCCAAAAATTATTTTAAAAATATGGTTGTGATCCTGAGGTTGTGAAGAGCACGTTGGTATATTCATTTGTCCATTTTGAGCAATGTATGAGAAGTTATTTTGAACGGAAGGTTATGTGCTTTAAAGTTAACGTTTTTATAGTTAATTCGCATATAGGTGATTCCTATCCCGAGGACGAGCGTGCACACTCGAGGCAGGGGGGCTACGACCCTTCCACATACCAGTGAGTGGGCTTTTGGTTTTCCGTATATACCTATATACATATAATTCCCAGAAATTAGTATAAATGCTTATTCGTTATATGCCGTTTCTTTTATATAATTGGTGGTTATGCATGATTAGTTGCATCTACGTTTATTTATAAATTCAGTTATGTGTATGTATATATATTTAATGGTGCTGTGGAGGCACAGGTAAGTGCCAGGTAAGCGTTATTTCATATATGCATTCAATAGTGATTAGAGATGCTTAGAGAGCTCATAACCTGCACCCCCGGTGTTAGTGCTCCCGCCCAGAGTAGGGCACAGTCCTTCACGTGTTGTTCACCTCCCGCACCACACGCTCAGCTTGGATCCAAGTTAGGTGCACAGTCCTGTCGTACAGACCACTATAGGTGGTTCCGACTCGTAGGTGACCCGCGATTATTCGCACAGTCTTCACGTGATCGTAGCACTAGAGCGTTTATATGTATCGCACCCAGGCCTGTCGTAGAGACCACTATAGGTGGTTCCGACTCGTGGGCAGGTTTAGCTGTTGAGATTGAGATTTGAGCTCTAAATTCAGCCGTACAGGTCACTTTAGGTGACTCCGGCTGCCAGTGATAAGTTTTGACACGGTTTATACCTGAGCACTTGCATATTATTATGAGGTTTTGAGCATGACGGCATACCTTTGAGCATGATGGCATACCCTTGAGCATATTTGGCATATTTATACCTACGTATATATGTTTATTTTCTGGGAAGTATACAGGTTTTACGGCGAGGGGTTAGAATGTATTTTATGAAATGGTTTTCAAAGAATTTGTTTTTGCCCACTCACGCTTTTGTTTTGCGCCCCTCCAGGTTCTAGTAGCTTAGCGGGTTCGGTGGTTTTCCCAGAGGATGTCCCGGCATTTCTGACAGACACGCACCGATGTAGGGTCACCTTCGGGTGCACTATTGTTGTATCTTTTCTTTGGACTGCTGTAGTCTTTAGGCTCTGAATTCAGCGTCTCACTTACGCTAGCACTTATTTTATCGCATTACATATGCTAGTTTTAAATTATTCGTACTTTTATATTATTTCCTTTAGCTTCCGTACTGTGCACATGGCTACGTCACCTCCACGTGACGGCCAGCATGCCCTGATCTCGGTTGGGGTGTGTCACTTTCAAATTTTTTTATTATTTTTTTTCTCTTACCATAACTACAAACTATGAATTCATGTTCTTCAAAATATATTTTCCCATGCTAAATCTATTATAATTAATATTTAAACAGTTGAAATTAACGATTTAAAACCTAAATTTAAAGATATTCTCATATTTTCCTATTTAAAAATCAATAAAAAATAGTTTTAGGAAAAGAAATCAATGGAAAAAAGAAAAAAAAAAGGAGGGGTAAAAATGTTACGATCGGTACTTTTAATCCTATTGTCCTTGAAGGGAGTTGCTAGTATCATAGCGATCATGTAGAATCGCGATCGCTAGATAGCTAGCAATGATTCTGAAATACAGTCGGTAATTACGTACCGATCCCCCTCTTTTCAAATTTTTTTTATTATTTTTTTCTCTTACCATAACTACAAACTATCATATTCATGTTCTTCAAAATATATTTTCCCATGCTAAATCTATTATATTTAATATTTAAACAGTTGAAATTAACGATTTAAAACCTAAATTTAAAGATATTCTCATATTTTCCTATTTAAAAATCAATAAAAAATAGTTTTAGGAAAAGAAATCAATCGAAAAAAAAAAAAAAAAAAAGGAGGGGTAAAAATGTTACGATCTGTACTTTTATTCCTATTGTCCTTGAAGGGAGTTGCTGGTAAGATAGCGATCATGTCGAATCATGATCGCTAGATAACTAGCAATTATACTGAATTCAGTCGCTAATTTCATACCGATCCCCCTCTTTTCAAATTTTTTTATTATTTTTTCTCTTACCATAACTACAAACTATCATATTCATGTTCTTCAAAATATATTTTCCCATGCTAAATCTATTATAATTAATATTTAAACAGTTGAAAATAACGATTTAAAACCTAAATTTAAAGATATTCTCATATTTTCCTATTTAAAAATCAATAAAAAATAGTTTTAGGAAAAGAAATCAATGGAAAAAAAAAAAAAAAAAAAAGGAGGGGTAAAAATGTTACGATCCGTACTTTTAATCCTATTGTCCTTGAAGGGAGTTGCTGGTAAGATAGCGATCATGTCGAATCATGATCGCTAGATAACTAGCAATTATACTGAATTCAGTCGCTAATTTTATATTGATCCCCCTCTTTTCAAATTTTTTTATTATTTTTTCTCTTACCATAACTACAAACTATCATATTCATGTTCTTCAAAATATATTTTCCCATGCTAAATCTATTATAATTAATATTTAAACAGTTGAAAATAACGATTTAAAACCTAAATTTAAAGATATTCTCATATTTTCCTATTTAAAAATCAATAAAAAATAGTTTTAGGAAAAGAAATCAATGGAAAAAAAAAGGAGGGGTAAAAATGTTACGATCGGTACTTTTAATCCTATTGTCCTTGAAGGGAGTTGAAAAAAATATGAAATTATGGTGTAAGGTAGAAGATAATGAGAAGGTATTTATAGAAAAATAAAACCTTTTTTTTTTTAAATTTTTTTTTTATTAATTTTTTACATTTTTTTAAAATTTTTATTCACCTAATTAATCTCTGTCGTTGGATTAAAAAAAATTTGAATTCCAACACTCCAGATTGTGCCATGTGGTACAATGGTAATTTTTCAAAATTATAAACTGTTTTTTTTTTTTAATTTATAAAGGCAAATAACGTGGACCGTTGATCTCAAATCCAATGGTCCACAAATTGTTGCTGTTGAAATCCAACGGACGAGGGGAAGCCACGTGGCCTCCCAACAGTAACATTTTCAGAGTGCATCGCGGGCTCTAGCTTTGAAATCTTGTCGGACGATGCGCGCCAACCCGTGATTGAAGCCCACGCGCCTGACAGAAAAAATATAAAAAAAGTTGCTTCACGTTGCCTTTGGGCTCTTAGGCTAGCAACTCGTGCCAGGCCTCTCCCTCGGGCCCGCTCGGGCTCCATTGCCAGCACACACTGGAACAAGTCACTCGAGCTATCTGGCCCTATTCCAACGCCAGTCCACCGAACAATAGCCCACAATGGAATTGCTCTAAGTAAACCGTTGGCTTAATTCCCATGGTTTTTCCCACATTTTATGGGCTTCCACTTTCCTCCTACATTCATGAACTTAGTTGAACTGTCACTCCCTTCATATAAAAGCAACACCCACTCATCATTTTCTTCATCAAGTCAAAATTCAAACACATCAAACAAACATCAGTTTTCATTACTTGCAATTTTCCATCAAGAGTTTTGTGTTAAAAATATATACAGAAGAAAATATGACTATTTCATCAGCAGCAGCAAGGAGAGGTTGGGTAGTGGCAGCAAGTGTTGGAGTTGTGGAGGCCTTGAAAGACCAGGGGATCTGCAGGTGGAATTATACTATGAGATTACTGCAGCAGCATGCCAAGAACCAACTTGGGTCGTTTTCTCAGGCCAACAAGTTCTCTTCCTCATCTTATGCTTTGGTCTCAACTAAAGTTAGACAAGATGAGAAGATAAAGCAGTCTGAGGAGTCCCTCAGGAAAGTCATGTACCTCAGCTGCTGGGGTCCCAATTGATCATTCATCCAGCCACTCTCTCAATTTTGATACGCAAGAAATCGTTGGCCATGGTTGAACAACTTGTAGACTGTAGCCTGAATGGAATTTGTAATTTTTCACAACAAATTGATTGTTAATTTTAGATCTCTGAATTTTCTGTATGTATGTACAATTAACGTATGAGAACTAATTCATCATGTGATCAACATTAACATTAGCATTTTTTTCTCTCTTTGCTTTGGTCCATGGACTATTTGTATGCCCTTCCCTTCCAATTTCACTGGTGAACAAAAAAATTTTAATCGACTTTGCAGTCAACAAGTCCCCCTCTACCAAATTCCTTACATTCAACTAGTTTCTTCTTATGAATGAGGATATAATTACTGTGTTGATTTATTAACATCAAAATTACTAATTTGCCAAATATGGAAGTTATCTATTTTTTCTGTGGTTCATGCACTTAAAGATTCAAGTAGCTAGAATTTGTATATATAAAAAAAAAAAAACCTAGTGTGTATCGATATGTTAGTATTAATATGTGTTACTTTTATTGACATGTTATTGACACTTTATCTATACTAGTCGATGAGCACACACTTTGTGTGTGTGAATAATTTTTTTTTTGTTTTTTGTTTTTTTTTATTAAGGAGTGTGATTAGTTTTTAAAATTTTAAAAAGAGTGAAAGAAATGATAGTGGAACATTTTCTCTTAATAAGTGCATATTTTATCTTAATATTACATAATTACTGTTTTGTCCTTCTTATGTAAATATTGTGTATCAAAAGTGAGGGTAAAATAGGAAAAATAGGGATATGATTGTCATTTTCTCAAAAGATATAAAATTACCATTTTGCCGTCATTATGTATGTATTGCATATCAAAAAATGAGAGCAAAATAGAAAAAAAAAAAAAAGGTAAAAATTTAACAATGAGGGTTCTCTTAATAATAGTATAGATATGCATTCACATTTTCACTGTAACAAACAACAGCAAGTGGTGTTTCCTCCCATACCTGAGGCTAAGGTGGATTTTATAAGGAAAACCGTGTGCTCATTTGTATAGTTAGTGGCAATGAGTATGACAGAAAGAGAAGAAAAGAAATATATACCTTTGGCTTTATGCTCTCTAAACCGCCTCTAGTTATTGGTGGAAGGGCCCACCCTTTCTAATACCTATATAAAAAGCACTTCATGCTCATCTCCTTCATCAAACACTTAAACATTCACAATCACTACCAAAAGAATTCAGAATACCCAAAGGAGAGAAAAGAAATCATGAGTTCATCAAGTGCAAGCAGGGCTATAGTGGCAGCAAGTGTTGGAGTTGTGGAGGCACTCAAGGACCAAGGGATTTGCAGATGGAACTCTGCTTTGAGATATGCAGGCCAACAAGCCAAAAGCCAAGTGAGGTCATTTTCTCAGGCCAACAGCAAGCTCTCTTCTCGTTCTGCTTCAGTTCTGAGTAAAGTGAGAGATGAGAAGATGAAGAAATCAGAGGAGTCTTTGAGGACAGTCATGTACCTCAGCTGCTGGGGTCCCAACAACTAATCAATTATTCATTCACAGAAACAAGAGCAAATTAAGATTGCATGTTTTTGTGTAAGCGCTTGCTGATGGAACACCCCATGAAGGGGTCCTTGAGTTATTATCAAAGGCTATCGTTTGGGATCGTAAGTGGCAGGCAATTGATGTCTGCTAGGTCCTGGCAAATTGATGTAAATTTTGTTATGTTATGACAATTGCCATGTAAATTAAACATATAAATCTGAGAATTGCTGATCACTATTGAGTTGAATTTTTTTATTTTCACAACGGTACATTTGAAGAAGGGCTCTTATGGAATTTGAAGTTTAAATATTGCCCCCACAAAAAAATGGTGCTATGATGGATTGACAAAAGCGCCTGTTATACTCTCACTTTCCTCGAAATGTCGCTGAACGTAGTTAGGTGATTTTCAAATTTGAGACAAAATTGTTTGCATCTCGTTTTCTCCGGTGCGGCTGCCTCCGTGGTCGCTGGCAAGACGTTCAACCATACCAGAAGAGTGATTAACTGATTCAAAGAATTAGCAACCTCCAACCATACCAAAAGAAAAGGGAGCAAAAACTTTCCATTAGATCAAAAGAACAGAATTAGAAACATAGTCTGAACTAGGACAGAAGATTAGCAACGATTGTAGGGGTGTTCAAGATCCCTTTCAAACAGCCCAAACCGACTGATCCAATCTGGTTCGATCCGATTTTAACGGTTTTGGATCCCTAAATTTCAAACCAACACGATTGAATCAGATTGAATGACTTCACTAGTGAGAATCCAGTCCAATCCAATTTAGTCTGTTTCATGGTTTTATCCCTTTATGGCATTTAGTATGAAACTCAAACCTAAATATTTTCTAATAACCATTCTAATTTAGGAAAATTGTTGGAAGGAAGAATCTCACATCGAAAAAGAATGGACCTTGCATGTGCCTATGAAAATTTGAGCTAGCCCCCATTTACTAATTAGTTTTATGATAAAAATCCCAACTTCTTTTAAAAATGACAGCTCTAATTCTTATTAAAAATAAAAAAATAAAAAATAACTGAGTCCTTGTTTTAGCTCCATAAATTAAAACAAGTGGTATCTCCTCCCATACTTGAGGCTTAAATGGATTTTTTCAAAGGAAAACCGTGTGCTTTTGCTTGGTCCTACCCAACAAGTTTGTCGCTTCTGTCAATGAGTGAGTGTGACCAGCTAAGTATACCACTGGCTTTATTCCCATGGTTTTTCCCACATTATATGGGCTTCCACCTTCCTCCTACATTCATGAACTTGGTTGAAGTGTCGCTCCATATAAAAGCAACACCCACTCACCATTTTCTTCATCAAATCAAAATTCAAACACACCAAACAATCATCAGTTTTCTTCACTTGCAACTTTCCATCAAGAGTTATTTGTTAAAAATATATACAGATAGAAAATATGACTATTTCATCAGCAGCAGCAAGGAGAGGTTGGGTAGTGGCAGCAAGTGTTGGAGTTGTGGAGGCCTTGAAAGACCAGGGGATCTGCAGGTGGAATTATACTATGAGATTACTGCAGCAGCATGCCAAGAACCAACTTGGATCGTTTTCTCAGGCCAACAAGTTCTCTTCCTCATCATCTGCTTTGATCTCAATTCAAGTTAGACAAGATGAGAAGATAAAGCAGTCTGAGGAGTCTCTCAGGAAAGTCATGTACCTCAGCTGCTGGGGTCCCAATTGATCATTCATTCAGCCACTCTTTCAATTTTGATAAGCAAGAAATCGCTGACCATGGTTGAACAACTTGTAGACTGTAGCCTGAAGGGAATTTGTAATTTTTCGCAACAAATTGATTGTTAATTTTAGATCTCTGAATTTTCTGTAATGTATATAAAATTAATATGATAACTAATTTATCATGTGATCAACATTAACATTAGCCCTTTATTTTTTTTCCTCTCTCTTTGCTTTGGATTATTTGTATGCCTTTCCCTTCCAATTTCAAGGGTGAACAAAAGAATTTTAATCGACTTTGCAGTCAAACAAGTCCCCCTCTACCAAATTCCTTAGATTCAACTAGTTTCTTCTCATGATCAACGAGGATATAATTTCTGTGTTGATTTATTACCATCTAAATTACTCATCTTGTTAAATAGGGAAGTTATCCATTTTTTATCTTGTGCATGCACTTGAAGATTTAAGTGTTGGAAAATATTAGTATTTTATGATTATTTGAGTTGCTTATTAGTTAGTATATGGGTCTAGCCTATCCGAATTAGGGTTTCTAGGTTTTTCTCTCTATAAATATATCTTATAGTTTAGCATGAATAATAAGTTAGTCACGATGTAGCCTTTGGGGATTTTGTAACCGTTTCGGAATTTTTGTTTGTTTAATAATATTCCTATTACTTTGTAGTCTTGGTTATCGCACACATTGACGTTCAACTTAGTATAGAGCAGGTTTGATTCCTCGGGATTGAATCTGTTCTTGGTAGCTAGTTTGTTTTTTTTTAGTTTGCTCGGTAATTGTTTTGATAAGGTATTGTTTTAGAAAAAGGTTTGCGTCTGTTTGCCCCAGCCTGCTAGGACCATCGGTGCTGCTCAACCCGCACCAGCATGTCCACTACCAGATCGACCCACCTCTGACCTACACCCTCGCACCACCTCGCCGCCCCGCAATCACGACTCCACTACTTGAATCGATTCCGTCGCTATCCAAGCACTTTGCCGTAGTCTCGTACCCGCATCGACTAGTCTCGTACCCTCAATCGACTCCCATGAGTCGGATCTGTTGAACCACTGCAACCCTGCCGCAGCTAGTTTAAAAACCTTATTCTTGCTGTTTTTTGTTGGTCCGACGATTGCACTGGAGTTTCAATGCAGTTTGATGATTGCTGTACGAGTTTGCAGTTGCACAGAAGAGAATGGAAGAAGGATACAGGAAGAAAGAAAAAGAAAGAAGACGTGCTATGAAGAAAAACAGAAGAAGGATAGTCTCCTAAGACCATAATCCTCCTGACCCACTAACACAACCGTTAAATTTTGATCTAACCACTATAATTATTATAACTTTCAGAAAAATTTTCTGTTTGTAATCGTTGGATCAAAATTTAACGATCCGTATTAATGAATCAGAAGGATTCAGATCTCTTGCTCAAGAGAGATACAATTCTTGGGCAGGATCCAATTCCAAAAGAATAGGAGAGAGAAAAAAGTAGAAAATAAAAAAGAAAAAAAAAACGTTGGCTTTTTGTTTGAAGGCCCCCACAAGTCCTTGGCTTTGTTTTGAAGTTTGGGTATCTGCCGTTGCCGTTCGCAATGAATTCTCGAATGTTTGGAATGCTGACTATATGAGTGATAGTTACTAAAAATTTTTGGCATTGTTCGTTTGTGGGTATAATTGAGATATGGAAATCTCGTTCGTATAGTAACGGGTTTTTTCCATACTCTCAACACTAGCAAGTTAGAATCAATTCACAAGTTCGCCAGTCAAGTCAAGTTTGCATACCTGCCAGTCCGCCTAACAGAGCTAATCCGCATCTGCTTGTTTGCAAACCCATGTCGTATGTTGGAAAATATTAGTATTTTATAATTATTTGAGTTTGCTTGTTAGTTAGTATATCCGAATTAGGGTTTCTAGGTTTTGCTCTCTATAAATATAGCTTATAATTTAGTATGAATAACAAGTTAGTCATGATTTAGCCCTTTGGGATTTTGTAGCTGTTTTGACATTCTTGTTTGTTTAATAATATTCTTATTATTTTGTAATCTTGATTATCGTTCACTCTAATATTCAACTTCAAATAGCTAGACTTTGCTAATTAAAACAAAACTAGTGTGTATCGATATGTTGGTATTAATAAGTGTTGTTGTTATTGATATGTTACCGACACTTTATTTGTATATTATTAATAAAATTAACTCGTACTACTGAGGTTCTAAAAATAATATTCATTTACATACAGAGTTGTTCCGGCAAAATGGATATATAACAAGGGACAAGTGTTGGAATTTGATGTTGCTAGTGCTACCCCATTAATTTCACTAAAATAATGATTACAAGGAGTTAGAAATAACCAACATGTATTTTAGTCAAATGAATTAGCACTCCTTATCCTAACAGTACTGACTCTTATAAATCTGTAATTCTGTAGAAAAAGATGAATCGCAAAAGAAGAAAGTGAGAGAGAGAGAGAGAGAGAGAGGAATCACTAAATTCCAATTAATGAACCGAAGGCAATACAATAGTGTATGTATTAGTGTACAGTGATAACTACCAAGCCCATGTGGCAACACAATCCAATCTTAATTAGTTCTTAGAGAGGGGGAATGCGTACTATGAGTGAGAATCGAATCTGCATTAAGTCGTATAAATATAATTATTTTCTCTTATTATGATAAAGCGTTGTTTACGGGGAGAATTCAAGTATTATCAAGTAATTAATTAGTAAATAACTTAGTCAAAATTCCGACCTTCCCCTTCATCTTCTCCCTACTGTTTTTTCACCTCCATAGTTCTAATCAATCCATCTTCTACCTAATCCCAATTGGTTCAGTCTTCCTTCACTCCCAAAAAAATCCATATTTGTAATTGCTTCCCTTCTCCGCGTTTGTGGATTTATCGGATGATGCATAGAGCACTGGCTCAGGTGTTTACACCACCACTATCCAGTTGTCTACCATTCGACACTGTTGCTTGTGGAATTTTCCACTGGCTTCCTTTCCTTTGTGGTTGCGATTTGGATATTTATGGTTCTTGTTGCAGGTAGATGGAGCCTTCTTCTTTTCGTTTTCAGGTTGTTGCCTTGTTGGATCTTCGGCATCTACAAGGGAAGCTGGTTCTTGGTGGATGGTTGGTGCTCCGGCGGCAGCAGAGGGAATTGGCTGCTCGGGTTTTTTAGTATTGTGCTTTTCTGTTTTGGGCTCCAAAGTTTTTTTTGTTTGTCAAAGAGTAGAATTTATTGACGTCTAATAGAAATGTTTACATCATTCGCAAGTGTATTAAAGAGAAATTCAGGGCTCAAAAGTTTGGGTTGGACTCTTTTTTGTGTTGTTGTGGAGGTCTATATCTCTGTGTAATTGGGCATCCATCTATATACATATCTTTCCTTGGTAATAACATTTACCTTTGATGAAAATAAAAATAAAAATTTAGAGAAAATGATGTATGCACTATGCAGTGATGATGCACATGCAATTTTCTTAATGTTGTGCACGGTGTAAAGTTCCATTCCATATTAGTCTGCTGCTTAAAAGCACTATTTTATTGACGAAACAAAGTGCGCGTGTGAAAACCAGCAGAAAAGTACTAAAAAATTAAACAAAAACCAGTGGATTTCCTTGGAAAACAAGCAGCAACTTCTGCAACCTCTGTTTTTTCCCCAATATTTTTGGCTTTGCTTCCATCCATTCGTGTATCCAAATCAAACTACTCAACCTTAAAATCCCATCTACATAATACATCCTCCTTGCCAAATATTTCAACTCAACCTTTCTCAATTCCTATACTTTGTTCAATACAAATCAAAAGAGAGTCCCAAGGAAAAAAAGAAAATTTAGATGATGAGTGCAGCAAGTAGCGCTTGGATCGTGGGGGCAACGGTTGGAGTTGTGGAAGTACTGAAAGACCAAGGGGTGTGCAGGTGGAACGACCCCATAAGACTGATGCACCAGCATGCCAAGAACCATCTCACCAGGTCGTTTTCTCAGGCCAAGGAGCTGTATTCTTCTCCTTCCTCTGCTGCTAGGGTTTCAAACACAATCATGCGAGAAGAGAAAGCAAAGCCAGCAGAGGAGTCTATGAGGAAAGTTATGTATCTAAATTCTTGGGTTCCCAACTGAGGCCAAATTAAACTCAGCTTGAGGTCACTGTAATCTGTACATACTTTGGAAACATTTTCTTCTGGCACGTAAATATTTATTCCCTACAAAGTTTGGAGATTCATCCATAAATTGTTATTTTCATTAACTGCATTTTATTAAGTGAAGAAATATAGAATTGATGACAGAAATTAGATGAGAAGAGAAGATGAAAGCAAGGAAAGGAAAGTCTACGTAAGACTCTTTGATAACAGAGGAATCGGAATTTAGGAAATAGTGACAATGATTCACTAATTATACAAGAGACTTAACTACACCAATCACATAAGGACACTCGTCAATAAATTTTGGAGGATACATTTTTGTTCACCGTTATGTTAATTACCATTAGATCAATTCGATTCTGTAGTTGGAGATGAGAGAAAGAATGTGTTTGAGTTTAAGGTGGAGTAGTGACTAGAGAAAGTGAGTTGGGTTTGGGCTGAAATGGGAACAACTAGTATAAGTGTGTGATGTGTGTGTAAAATGAAATGGGCCTACGGGCCGGGCATTCTAGGTTTTAAATGAGACGTGCCTATGAGCCGAGCCAGGCCTCAAACACCGTAGCACAAGCCTAGCTTTCTATATAACGAGATTGCCCGGCCCGTATCCAATAATGAATCGGGTTGGGCTTTTTCCGATGGGCCGGACAGGCTCATGGCCCACGTGCCAAATGAAGCCCCCTAATTAACAACATGATCGAAGCCACTTTCTACACAAAGTGGGAGAATCTTCCTCTTCGACAAAAGAATGGTGTCAAAGAAGAAGGGGACTTTGAAGCAATCAGAAGGACCACGTAGACTAATATGTACTTGAGTTGTTGAGGCCCAACTGAGCTGGAAAGATCCTATTCCTGCCCACTCCCATGTTTATGAAATCATTACCAAGCGTTACGTATGCTGTGTGTTTGTAGTCTTTTAATATGATATCCTTTTAATTTGTTCAGAAAGAAGGAAATCACATATTTCTGGTCCTCCTCTTTTAGAGCATGACACATACAAGAGCAAATAATGAATTGAATTTCATCTTTAACAAAAATAAAACAATAAAATTTGAATTCTAATTGGAAATGGTCCCAAATTACGGAAAACTCATCAATTTGGTTTCCCAACTTAAACTTCAAAGTCACTCAATGTCGTCATCCTATTATCTGACATGACATTAGTTATGTGCCCTTTAAAATTAATTATATATATTGAAGTATAAACACGCATCGAGCGATTTGGAAGTTGGAGGACTAAATTGATGTGTTTAACATAATTAAGAGAGAGAAACCCTTAAATCTTAAATTTCACTAGTCAATTATGTTGGTCCAAGCAATTAGCCATTGGGTCGATCAACTTATTATATAAACACAGTGAGAAAAATAAAGGGAACGGAAGTAACTTTACACAAAAGCTGTTTGAACTTTGATAATCATAATTGTCATAACATTCATCAATTTAGTCTAGGCTAGATTAGAATATCTCGCCTTGTCTGTTCAATGAAACATGCTGAACTCAGGGTGTTATTATTGTTGCATGTACAAACGAATTATGTCAAGGGTAGGGCGTTTATAAGGGGTAGGGTTTGGTTTTAATCTCACGTGTCAGTCATGGTTCGTCGTACGAAACATAGGTGACAGGGGTAAGGCATTTATAAGGGGTGTGTTTAGTTTTAATTACAAGGGTCGACCGTTGTTGCCTGCATGAAGCATCGGTGTCGGAATAAGGCATTTATAGGCCGTTATCAATAGGGGGTATGGTTTCGTTTTAATCTTAAGGGTCAACCATAGTTGGCCAGACAATGCATTGTTGCCTGGGGTAGACATATTATAAGTCACTATCAACCATGATAGGATACGCACTAAAGTCATAAGTAGTAACATAGTAACCCCTATTTAAGGGAAAAAAAAAAAAAAAAAAAAAAAAAAACATTTCTCCGCTGTGCTGTGGCGACGGAAAAAAATTTGAATACGCTGGGTAATGAAACATGCCGAACTCAGGGTGTTATTATTAACACGCCACTAAACACTTGAACTCATGGTGTTACTATTCACATGCCCCTAAACACTAAACCTCATAGGCCTCCATTGCTTCTACTGCGCCTTGAGCTTTCTAGTGGACCGCATAAGTTGGGGCTTGAGCGTGAGTTTGGACTACATCTCCCTGCGTCTAAACCATTAATTTTATTTATTTTAAGTTTTATTTTTGTTAAATTTTTGTCTTACCCATACCACAACACGAAACTATCATCTTCATGTTCTACAAAATGTAATTTTGGCATGTCAAAAAATTCGAAAATAAGGATATAAATATAAAAGGTGTTTGAATCCAAATAAAGTAAAGCAAGAAGAAAAATAAATTCAATGGAAAAAGAAAAAGAAATAAGGAGGGGTAAAAATGTTACGATCGGTACTTTTATTCCTATTGTCCTTGAAGGAAGTTGCTAGTAAGATAGTGATCATATCAATTATGATCGCTAGATAACTAGCAATTATACTGAAATAAAGTCGCTAATTTCATACCGATCCTCCTCTTTTCAAATTTTTTTATTATTTTTTTTCTTACCATAACTACAAACTATGAATTCATGTTCTTCAAAATATATTTTCCCATGCTAAATCTATTATAATTAATATTTAAACAATTGAAATTAACAATTTAAAACCTTAATTTAAAGATATTCTCATATTTTCCTATTTAAAAATCAATAAAAAATAGTTTTAGGAAAAGAAATTCAATGGGAAAAAAAAAAGGAGGGGTAAAAATGTTACGATCGGTACTTTTAATCCTATTGTCCTTGAAGGGAGTTGCGAGTTAGATAGCGATTACGTCGAATAATTATCGCTAGATAGCTAGCAATTATACTGAGATACAGTCGCTAATTTCATACCGATCCCCTTCTTTTCAAATTTTTTTTATTATTTTTTTCTCTTACCATAACTACAAACTATGAATTCATGTTCTTCAAAATATATTTTCCCATGCTAAATCTATTATAATTAATATTTAAACAATTGAAATTAACTATTTAAAACCTAAATTTAAAGATATTCTCATATTTTCCTATTTAAAAATCAATAAAAAATAGTTTTAGGAAAAGAAATCAATGGAAAAAAAAAAAAGGAGGGGTAAAAATGTTACGATCGGTACTTTTAATCCTATTGTCCTTGAAGGGAGTTGCCAGTAACATAGCGATTAAGTTGAATAACGATCGCTAAATAACTAGCAATGATACTTAGATACAGTCGCTAATTTCATACCGATCCCCCTCTTCTCAAATTTTTTTTATTATTTTTTTCTCTTACCATAACTACAAACTATGAATTCATGTTCTTCAAAATATATTTTCCCATGCTAAATCTATTATAATTAATATTTAAACAATTGAAATTAACTATTTAAAACCTAAATTTAAAGATATTCTCATATTTTCCTATTTAAAAATCAATAAAAAATAGTTTTAGGAAAAGAAATTCAATGGGAAAAAAAAAAGGAGGGGTAAAAATGTTACGATCGGTACTTTTAATCCTATTGTCCTTGAAGGGAGTTGCGAGTTAGATAGCGATTACGTCGAATAATTATCGCTAGATAGCTAGCAATTATACTGAGATACAGTCGCTAATTTCATACCGATCCCCTTCTTTTCAAATTTTTTTTATTATTTTTTTCTCTTACCATAACTACAAACTATGAATTCATGTTCTTCAAAATATATTTTCCCATGCTAAATCTATTATAATTAATATTTAAACAATTGAAATTAACTATTTAAAACCTAAATTTAAAGATATTCTCATATTTTCCTATTTAAAAATCAATAAAAAATAGTTTTAGGAAAAGAAATCAATGGAAAAAAAAAAAAAGGAGGGGTAAAAATGTTACGATCGGTACTTTTAATCCTATTGTCCTTGAAGGGAGTTGCCAGTAACATAGCGATTAAGTTGAATAACGATCGCTAAATAACTAGCAATGATACTGAGATACAGTCGCTAATTTCATACCGATCCCCCTCTTCTCAAATTTTTTTTATTATTTTTTTCTCTTACCATAACTACAAACTATGAATTCATGTTCTTCAAAATATATTTTCCCATGCTAAATCTATTATAATTAATATTTAAACAATTGAAATTAACTATTTAAAACCTAAATTTAAAGATATTCTCATATTTTCCTATTTAAAAATCAATAAAAAATAGTTTTAGGAAAAGAAATTCAATGGGAAAAAAAAAAGGAGGGGTAAAAATGTTACGATCGGTACTTTTAATCCTATTGTCCTTGAAGGGAGTTGCGAGTTAGATAGCGATTACGTCGAATAATTATCGCTAGATAGCTAGCAATTATACTGAGATACAGTCGCTAATTTCATACCGATCCCCTTCTTTTCAAATTTTTTTATTATTTTTTTCTCTTACCATAACTACAAACTATGAATTCATGTTCTTCAAAATATATTTTCCCATGCTAAATCTATTATAATTAATATTTAAACAATTGAAATTAACTATTTAAAACCTAAATTTAAAGATATTCTCATATTTTCCTATTTAAAAATCAATAAAAAATAGTTTTAGGAAAAGAAATCAATGGAAAAAAAAAAAAAAGGAGGGGTAAAAATGTTACGATCGGTACTTTTAATCCTATTGTCCTTGAAGGGAGTTGCCAGTAACATAGCGATTAATTTGAGTAACGATCGCTAAATAACTAGCAATGATACTGAGATACAGTCGCTAATTTCATACCGATCCCCCTCTTCTCAAATTTTTTTTATTATTTTTTTCTCTTACCATAACTACAAACTATGAATTCATGTTCTTCAAAATATATTTTCCCATGCTAAATCTATTATAATTAATATTTAAACAATTGAAATTAACTATTTAAAACCTAAATTTAAAGATATTCTCATATTTTCCTATTTAAAAATCAATAAAAAATAGTTTTAGGAAAAGAAATTCAATGGGAAAAAAAAAAGGAGGGGTAAAAATGTTACGATCGGTACTTTTAATCCTATTGTCCTTGAAGGGAGTTGCGAGTTAGATAGCGATTACGTCGAATAATTATCGCTAGATAGCTAGCAATTATACTGAGATACAGTCGCTAATTTCATACCGATCCCCTTCTTTTCAAATTTTTTTTATTATTTTTTTCTCTTACCATAACTACAAACTATGAATTCATGTTCTTCAAAATATATTTTCCCATGCTAAATCTATTATAATTAATATTTAAACAATTGAAATTAACAATTTAAAACCTTAATTTAAAGATATTCTCATATTTTCCTATTTAAAAATCAATAAAAAATAGTTTTAGGAAAAGAAATTCAATGGGAAAAAAAAAAGGAGGGGTAAAAATGTTACGATCGGTACTTTTAATCCTATTGTCCTTGAAGGGAGTTGCGAGTTAGATAGCGATTACGTCGAATAATTATCGCTAGATAGCTAGCAATTATACTGAGATACAGTCGCTAATTTCATACCGATCCCCTTCTTTTCAAATTTTTTTTATTATTTTTTTCTCTTACCATAACTACAAACTATGAATTCATGTTCTTCAAAATATATTTTCCCATGCTAAATCTATTATAATTAATATTTAAACAATTGAAATTAACTATTTAAAACCTAAATTTAAAGATATTCTCATATTTTCCTATTTAAAAATCAATAAAAAATAGTTTTAGGAAAAGAAATTCAATGGGAAAAAAAAAAGGAGGGGTAAAAATGTTACGATCGGTACTTTTAATCCTATTGTCCTTGAAGGGAGTTGCGAGTTAGATAGCGATTACGTCGAATAATTATCGCTAGATAGCTAGCAATTATACTGAGATACAGTCGCTAATTTCATACCGATCCCCTTCTTTTCAAATTTTTTTTATTATTTTTTTCTCTTACCATAACTACAAACTATGAATTCATGTTCTTCAAAATATATTTTCCAATGCTAAATCTATTATAATTAATATTTAAACAATTGAAATTAACTATTTAAAACCTAAATTTAAAGATATTCTCATATTTTCCTATTTAAAAATCAATAAAAAATAGTTTTAGGAAAAGAAATCAATGGAAAAAAAAAAAAAGGAGGGGTAAAAATGTTACGATCGGTACTTTTAATCCTATTGTCCTTGAAGGGAGTTGCCAGTAACATAGCGATTAATTTGAGTAACGATCGCTAAATAACTAGCAATGATACTGAGATACAGTCGCTAATTTCATACCGATCCCCCTCTTCTCAAATTTTTTTTATTATTTTTTTCTCTTACCATAACTACAAACTATGAATTCATGTTCTTCAAAATATATTTTCCCATGCTAAATCTATTATAATTAATATTTAAACAATTGAAATTAACTATTTAAAACCTAAATTTAAAGATATTCTCATATTTTCCTATTTAAAAATCAATAAAAAATAGTTTTAGGAAAAGAAATTCAATGGGAAAAAAAAAAGGAGGGGTAAAAATGTTACGATCGGTACTTTTAATCCTATTGTCCTTGAAGGGAGTTGCGAGTTAGATAGCGATTACGTCGAATAATTATCGCTAGATAGCTAGCAATTATACTGAGATACAGTCGCTAATTTCATACCGATCCCCTTCTTTTCAAATTTTTTTTATTATTTTTTTCTCTTACCATAACTACAAACTATGAATTCATGTTCTTCAAAATATATTTTCCCATGCTAAATCTATTATAATTAATATTTAAACAATCGAAATTAACTATTTAAAACCTAAATTTAAAGATATTCTCATATTTTCCTATTTAAAAATCAATAAAAAATAGTTTTAGGAAAAGAAATCAATGGAAAAAAAAAAAGGAGGGGTAAAAATGTTACGATCGGTACTTTTAATCCTATTGTCCTTGAAGGGAGTTGCCAGTAACATAGCGATTAAGTTGAATAACGATCGCTAAATAACTAGCAATGATACTGAGATACAGTCGCTAATTTCATACCGATCCCCCTCTTCTCAAATTTTTTTTATTATTTTTTTCTCTTACCATAACTACAAACTATGAATTCATGTTCTTCAAAATATATTTTCCCATGCTAAATCTATTATAATTAATATTTAAACAATTGAAATTAACTATTTAAAACCTAAATTTAAAGATATTCTCATATTTTCCTATTTAAAAATCAATAAAAAATAGTTTTAGGAAAAGAAATTCAATGGAAAAAAAAAAAAAAAAGGAGGGGTAAAAATGTTACGATCGGTACTTTTAATCCTATTATCCTTGAAGGGAGTTGCCAGTAACATAGCAATTACGTCGAATAATGATCGCTAAATAACTAGCAATTATACTCAGACACAGTCGCTAATTTCATACCGATCCCCCTCTTTTCAAATTTTTTTATTATTTTTTTCTCTTACCATAACTACAAACTATGAATTCATGTTCTTCAAAATATATTTTCCCATGCTAAATCTATTATAATTAATATTTAAACAGTTGAAATTAACGATTTAAAACCTAAATTTAAAGATATTCTCATATTTTCCTATTTAAAAATCAATAAAAAATAGTTTTAGGAAAAGAAATTCAATGGAAAAAAAAAAAAAAAAAGAGGGGTAAAAATGTTACGATCGGTACTTTTAATCCTATTGTCCTTGAAGGGAGTTGCTAGTAAGATAGCGATTATGTCGAATAATTATCGCTAGATAGCTAGCAATTATACTGAGATACAGTCGCTAATTTCATACCGATCCCTCTCTTTTTGTGACATCCCGTCCCGGAAATATTAAAACGTACATGTGAATTGTCAACTTTGCCCCTAGTTCGTTTTTTTTGACGTAATTGGTTGTTTTGTGTGTGTGGCATATGTTGGACCACACCCACACCTGCACACACACTGTCTCACTCTCCCTCTTCCTCTGTCACTTTCCCTGTCTCTCTCTCCCCGAGTCCTCTATTCTTCTTCTTCTTCCTGCAACGTACGGACACACACACAACTAAACCAAATCATCACAGATCGAAGAAACTAAGGCCATATTCGAGCTCGTGAAGCTCGTGGGAGTACAGCTGTACCATTTCCAAGTGAGAAACCAGTCGTTTTCACGTCGATTTCTTAAGCTCCGATTTGAGTACTGTTCATGCAAATTTAACCTAGCTAGTTTTTGGGATTTTGAAGCTTGTAGTTGTGTTTGTGAGGTTCCCAGGAGCCTCGGAGTGCTTCGTTGGACAAATTTGGACGTCGGGAAAGCTTGGTTCGAAGTTGGCCGGTTTTTGAGTTTGAAGACAGGTATGATCGCGTGGTTTTTAGCCTTTAAAAGTAGTCTATCGTGATTCTCCTAGGTCTAAGCTTCATTTTGGTTCAAGAATCATGAAAATTGGTTGAAAAACGAAGGAGAATAGTGAGTTTAAAGTTTTCCCAGTTTTCCGGTGACCGGAGTCCGGCGAGGGTAGGCCGGAGAAGAAACAGGAATATTTCGTTAATTTTAACAGAATATTCCTAACGGCAGTAACGGTATCCGGTTAAGTTTAACGGAATATTCCTGACGGCGTCAATTGACACCGTCAGTGTGCACAGCACGTGGCCGCGCGTGGGGGCGCGTAGGTCCGTGCCTATTTTGGCGCGTGGGGGCGCGTGAGAGGTCCAAAAATTATTTTAAAAATATGGTTGTGATCCTGAAGTTGTGTAGAGCACGTTGGTGTATTCATTTGTCCATTTTGAGCAATGTATGAGAAGTTATTTTGAACGGAAGGTTATGTGCTTTAAAGTTAACGTTTTTATAGTTAATTCGCATATAGGTGATTCCTATCCCGAGGACGAGCGTGCACACTCGAGGCAGGGGGGCTACGACCCTTCCACATACCAGTGAGTGGGCTTTTGGTTTTCCGTATATACCTATATACATATAATTCCCAAAAATTAGTATAAATGCTTATTTGTTATATGCCGTTTCTTTTATATAATTGGTGGTTATGCATGATTAGTTGCATCTACGTTTATTTATAAATTCAGTTATGTGTATGTATATATATTTAATGGTGATGTGGAGGCACAGGTAAGTGCCAGGTAAGCGTTATTTCATATATGCATTCAATAGTGATTAGAGATGCTTAGAGAGCTCATAACCTGCACCCCCGGTGTTAGTGCTCCCGCCCAGAGTAGGGCACAGTCCTTCACGTGTTGTTCACCTCCCGCACCACACGCTCAGCTTGGATCCAAGTTAGGTGCACAGTCCTGTCGTACAGACCACTATAGGTGGTTCCGACTCGTAGGTGACCCGCGATTATTCGCACAGTCTTCACGTGATCGTAGCACTAGAGCGTTTATATGTATCGCACCCAGGCCTGTCGTACAGACCACTATAGGTGGTTCCGACTCGTGGGCAGGTTTAGCTGTTGAGATTGAAATTTGAGCTCTAGATTCAACCGTACAGGTCACTTTAGGTGACTCCGGCTGCCAGTGATAAGTTTTGACACGGTTTATACCTGAGCACTTGCATATTATTATGAGGTTTTGAGCATGACGGCATACCTTTGAGCATGATGGCATACCCTTGAGCATATTTGGCATATTTATACCTACGTATATATGTTTATTTTCTGGGAAGTATACAGGTTTTACGACAAGGGGTTAGAATGTATTTTATGAAATGGTTTTCAAAGAATTTGTTTTTGCCCACTCACGCTTTTGTTTTGCGCCCCTCCAGGTTCTAGTAGCTTAGCGGGTTCGGTGGTTTTCCCAGAGGATGTCCTGGCATTTCTGACAGACACTCACCGATGTAGGGTCACCTTCGGGTGCACTATTGTTGTATCTTTTCTTTGGACTGCTGTAGTCTTTAGGCTCTGAATTCAGCGTCTCACTTACGCTAGCACTTATTTTATCACATTACATATGCTAGTTTTAAATTATTCGTACTTTTATATTATTTCCTTTAGCTTCCGCACTATGCACATGGCTACGTCACCTCCACGTGACGGCCAGCATGCCCTGATCTCGGTTGGGGTGTGTCACTTTTCAAAATTTTTTATTATTTTTTTCTCTTACCATAACTACAAACTATGAATTCATGTTCTTCAAAATATATTTTCCCATGCTAAATCTATTATAATTAATATTTAAACAGTTGAAATTAACGATTTAAAACCTAAATTTAAAGATATTCTCATATTTTCCTATTTAAAAATCAATGAAAAATAGTTTTAGGAAAAGAAATCAATGGAAAAAAGAAAAAAAAAAAGGAGGGGTAAAAATGTTACGATCGGTACTTTTAATCCTATTGTCCTTGAAAGGAGTTGCTAGTAGCATAGCGATCATGTAGAATCGCGATCGCTAGATAGCTAGCAATGATTCTCAATACAGTCGGTAATTACGTACCGATCCCCCTCTTTTCAAATTTTTTTTATTATTTTTTTCTCTTACCATAACTACAAACTATCATATTCATGTTCTTCAAAATATATTTTCCCATGCTAAATCTATTATAATTAATATTTAAACAATTGAAATTAACTATTTAAAACCTAAATTTAAAGATATTCTCATATTTTCCTATTTAAAAATCAATAAAAAATAGTTTTAGGAAAAGAAATTCAATGGAAAAAAAAAAAAAAAAGGAGGGGTAAAAATGTTACGATCGGTACTTTTAATCCTATTATCCTTGAAGGGAGTTGCCAGTAACATAGCAATTACGTCGAATAATGATCGCTAAATAACTAGCAATTATACTCAGACACAGTCGCTAATTTCATACCGATCCCCCTCTTTTCAAATTTTTTTATTATTTTTTCTCTTACCATAACTACAAACTATCATATTCATGTTCTTCAAAATATATTTTCCCATGCTAAATCTATTATAATTAATATTTAAACAGTTGAAATTAACGATTTAAAACCTAAATTTAAAGATATTCTCATATTTTCCTATTTAAAAATCAATAAAAAATAGTTTTAGGAAAAGAAATCAATGGAAAAAAAAAAGGAGGGGTAAAAATGTTATGATCCGTACTTTTAATCCTATTGTCCTTGAAGGGAGTTGCTGGTAAGATAGCGATCATGTCGAATCATGATCGCTAGATAACTAGCAATTATACTGAATTCAGTCGCTAATTTTATACTGATCCCCCTCTTTTCAAATTTTTTTATTATTTTTTCTCTTACCATAACTACAAACTATCATATTCATGTTCTTCAAAATATATTTTCCCATGCTAAATCTATTATAATTAATATTTAAACAGTTGAAAATAACGATTTAAAACCTAAATTTAAAGATATTCTCATATTTTCCTATTTAAAAATCAATAAAAAATAGTTTTAGGAAAAGCAATCAATGGAAAAAAAAAAGAGGGGTAAAAATGTTACGATCGGTACTTTTAATCCTATTGTCCTTGAAGGGAGTTGAAAAAAATATGAAATTATGGTGTAAGGTAGAAGATAATGAGAAGGTATTTATAGAAAAATAAAACCTTTTTTTTTTTTTAATTTTTTTTTAATTAATTTTTTACATTTTTTTAAATTTTTATTCACCTAATTAATCTCTGTCGTTGGATTAAAAAAAATTTGAATTCCAACACTCCAGATTGTGCCATGTGGCACAATGGTAATATTTCAAAATTATAAACTGTTTTTTTTTTAATTTATAAAGGCAAATAACGTGGACTGTTGATCTCAAATCCAATGGTCCACAAATTGTTGCTGTTGAAATCCAACGGACGAGGGGAAGCCACGTGGCCTCCCAACAGTAACATTTTCAGAGTGCATCGCGGGCTCTAGCTTTGAAATCTTGTCGGACGATGCGCGCCAACCCGTGCTTGAAGCCCATGCGCCTGACAGAAAAAATATAAAAAAAGTTGCGTCACGTTGCCTTTGGGCTCTTAGGCTACCAACTCGTGCCAGGCCTCTCCCTCGGGCCCGCTCGGGCTCCATTGCCAGCACACACTGGACCAAGTCACTCGAGCTATCTGGCCCTATTCCAACGCCAGTCCACCGAACAATAGCCCACAATGAAATTGCTCTAAGTAAACCGTTGGCTTAATTCCCATGGTTTTTCCCACATTTTATGGGCTTCCACTTTCCTCCTACATTCATGAACTTAGTTGAACTGTCACTCCCTTCATATAAAAGCAACACCCACTCATCATTTTCTTCATCAAGTCAAAATTCAAACACATCAAACAAACATCAGTTTTCATTACTTGCAATTTTCCATCAAGAGTTTTGTGTTAAAAATATATACAGAAGAAAATATGATTATTTCATCAGCAGCAGCAAGGAGAGGTTGGGTAGTGGCAGCAAGTGTTGGAGTTGTGGAGGCCTTGAAAGACCAGGGGATCTGCAGGTGGAATTATACTATGAGATTACTGCAGCAGCATGCCAAGAACCAACTTGGGTCGTTTTCTCAGGCCAACAAGTTCTCTTCCTCATCTTATGCTTTGGTCTCAACTAAAGTTAGACAATATGAGAAGATAAAGCAGTCTGAGGAGTCCCTCAGGAAAGTCATGTACCTCAGCTGCTGGGGTCCCAATTGATCATTCATCCAGCCACTCTCTCAATTTTGATACGCAAGAAATCGTTGGCCATGGTTGAACAACTTGTAGACTGTAGCCTGAATGGAATTTGTAATTTTTCACAACAAATTGATTGTTAATTTTAGATCTCTGAATTTTCTGTATGTATGTACAATTAACGTATGAGAACTAATTCATCATGTGATCAACATTAACATTAGCATTTTTTTCTCTCTTTGCTTTGGTCCATGGACTATTTGTATGCCCTTCCCTTCCAATTTCACTGGTGAACAAAAAAATTTTAATCGACTTTGCAGTCAACAAGTCCCCCTCTACCAAATTCCTTACATTCAACTAGTTTCTTCTTATGAATGAGGATATAATTACTGTGTTGATTTATTAACATCAAAATTACTAATTTGCCAAATATGGAAGTTATCTATTTTTTCTGTGGTTCATGCACTTAAAGATTCAAGTAGCTAGAATTCGTATATATATAAAAAAAAACCTAGTGTGTATCGATATGTTAGTATTAATATGTGTTACTTTTATTGACATGTTATTGACACTTTATCTATACTAGTCGATGAGCACACACTTTGTGTGTGTGAATAATTTTTTTTGTTTTTTGTTTTTTTTTATTAAGGAGTGTGATTAGTTTTTAAAATTTTAAAAAGAGTGAAAAAAATGATAGTGGAACATTTTCTCTTAATAAGTGCATATTTTATCTTAATATTACATAATTACTGTTTTGTCATTCTTATGTAAATATTGTGTATCAAAAGTGAGGGTAAAATAGGAAAAATAGGGATATGATTGTCATTTTCTCAAAAGATATAAAATTACTATTTTACCGTCATTGTATATGTATTGCATATCAAAAATGAGAGCAAAATAGAAAAAAAAAAAGGTAAAAATTTAACAATGAGGGTTCTCTTAATAATAGTATAGATATGCATTCACATTTTCACTGTAACAAACAAAAGCAAGTGGTGTTTCCTCCCATACCTGAGGCTAAGGTGGATTTTATAAGGAAAACCGTGTGCTCATTTGTATAGTTAGTGGCAATGAGTGTGACAGAAAGAGAAGAAAAGAAATATATACCTTTGGCTTTACGCTCTCTAAACTGCCTCTAGTTATTGGTGGAAGGGCCCACCCTTTCTAATACCTATATAAAAAGCACTTCATGCTCATCTCCTTCGTCAAACACTTAAACATTCACAATCACTACCAAAAGAATTCAGAATACCCAAAGGAGAGAAAAGAAATCATGAGTTCATCAAGTGCAAGCAGGGCTATAGTGGCAGCAAGTGTTGGAGTTGTGGAGGCACTCAAGGACCAAGGGATTTGCAGATGGAACTCTGCTTTGAGATATGCAGGCCAACAAGCCAAGAGCCAAGTGAGGTCCTTTTCTCAGGCCAACAGCAAGCTCTCTTCTCGTTCTGCTTCAGTTCTGAGTAAAGTGAGAGATGAGAAGATGAAGAAATCAGAGGAGTCTTTGAGGACAGTCATGTACCTCAGCTGCTGGGGTCCCAACAACTAACTCAATTATTCATTCACAGAAACAAGAGCAAATTAAGATTGCATGTTTTTGTGTAAGCGCTTGCTGATGGAACACCCCATGTTATTAGCAAAGGCTATCGTTGGGGATCGTAAGTGGCAGGCAATTGATGTCTGCTAGGTCCTGGCAAATTGATGTAAATTTTGTTATGTTATGACAATTGCCATGTAAATTAAACATATAAATCTGAGAATTGCTGATCACTTTTGAGTTGAATTTTTTTATTTTCACAACGGTACATTTGACGAAGGGCTCTTATGGAATTTGAAGTTTAAATATTGCCCCCACAAAAAATGGTGCTATGATGGATTGACAAAAGCGCCTATTATACTCTCACTTTCCTTGAAATGTCGCTGAACGTAGTTAGGTGATTTTCAAATTTGAGACAAAATTGTTTGCATCTCGTTTTCTCCGGTGCGGCTGCCTCCGTGGTCGCTGGCAAGACGTTCAACCATACCAGAAGAGTGATTAACTGATTCAAAGAATTAGCAACCTCCAACCATACCAAAATATTTTCTAATAACCATTCTAATTTAGGAAAATTGTTGGAAGGAAGAATCTCACATCGAAAAAGAATGGACCTTGCATGTGCCTATGAAAATTTGAGCTAGCCCCCATTTACTAATTAGTTTTATGATAAAAATCCCAACTTCTTTTAAAAATGACAGCTCTAATTCTTATTAAAAATAAAAAAATAAAAAATAACTGAGTCCTTGTTTTAGCTCCATAAATTAAAACAAGTGGTATCTCCTCCCATACTTGAGGCTTAAATGGATTTTTTCAAAGGAAAACCGTGTGCTTTTGCTTGGTCCTACCCAACAAGTTTGTCGCTTCTGTCAATGAGTGAGTGTGACCAGCTAAGTATACCACTGGCTTTATTCCCATGGTTTTTCCCACATTATATGGGCTTCCACCTTCCTCCTACATTCATGAACTTGGTTGAAGTGTCGCTCCATATAAAAGCAACACCCACTCACCATTTTCTTCATCAAATCAAAATTCAAACACACCAAACAATCATCAGTTTTCTTCACTTGCAACTTTCCATCAAGAGTTCTTTGTTAAAAATATATACAGATAGAAAATATGACTATTTCATCAGCAGCAGCAAGGAGAGGTTGGGTAGTGGCAGCAAGTGTTGGAGTTGTGGAGGCCTTGAAAGACCAGGGGATCTGCAGGTGGAATTATACTATGAGATTACTGCAGCAGCATGCCAAGAACCAACTTGGATCGTTTTCTCAGGCCAACAAGTTCTCTTCCTCATCATCTGCTTTGATCTCAATTCAAGTTAGACAAGATGAGAAGATAAAGCAGTCTGAGGAGTCTCTCAGGAAAGTCATGTACCTCAGCTGCTGGGGTTCCAATTGATCATTCATTCAGCCACTCTTTCAATTTTGATAAGCAAGAAATCGCTGCCCATGGTTGAACAACTTGTAGACTGTAGCCTGAAGGGAATTTGTAATTTTTCGCAATAAATTGATTCTTAATTTTAGATCTCTGAATTTTCTGTAATGTATATAAAGTTAATATGATGACTAATTTATCATGTGATCAACATTAACATTTGCCCTTTTTTTTCTCTCTCTTTGCTTTGGATTATTTGTATGCCTTTCCCTTCCAATTTCATGGGTGAACAAAAGAATTTTAATCGACTTTGCAGTCAAACAAGTCCCCCTCTACCAAATTCCTTAGATTCAACTAGTTTCTTCTCATGATCAACGAGGATATAATTTCTGTGTTGATTTATTACCATCTAAATTACTCATCTTGTCAAATATGGAAGTTGTCCATTTTTTCTCTTGTGCATGCACCTGAAGATTCAAGTGTTGGAAAATATTAGTATTTTATGATTATTTGAGTTGCTTGTTAGTTAGTATATGGGTCTAGCCCATCCGAATTAGGGTTTCTGGGTTTTTCTCTCTACAAATATATCTTATAGTTTAGTACGAATAATAAGTTAGTCACGATGTAGCCTTTTGAGATTTTATAACCGTTTCGAAATTCTTGTTTGTTTAATAATATTCCTATTATTTTGTAATCTTGGTTATCGCGCATATTGACATTCAACTTAGTATGGAGCAGGTTTGATTCTACCGGATTGAATCTGTTCTTCGTAGCTAGTTTGTTTTTTTTAGTTTGCTCGGTATTAGTTTTGATAAGGTATTGTTTTAGAAAAAGGTTTGCGTCTGTTTGCCCCAGCCTGCTAGTACCATCGGTGCTGCTCAACCCGCACCAGCATGTCCACTACCAAATCGACCCACCTCTGGCCTACACCCTCGCACCACCTCGCCGCCCCGCAATCACGACTCCACTACTTGAATCAATTCCGTCGCTATCCAAGCACTTTGCCGTAGTCTCGTACCCGCATCGACTAGTCTCGTACCCTCAATCGACTCCCATGAGTCGGATCTGTCGAACCACTGCAACCCTGCCGCAGCTAGTTTGAAAACCTTATTCTTGCTGTTTTTTGTTGGTCCGACGATTGCACTGGAGTTTCAATGCAGTTTGATGATTGTTGTACTAGTTTGCAGTTGCACAGAAGAGAATGGAAGAAGGATACAGGAAGAAAGAAAAAGAAAGAAGACGTGCTATGAAGAAAAAAAGAATAAGGAATTGGATCGTCTCCTGAGATCATGATTCTTCTGATTCACTAACACAATCGTTAAATTTTGATCCAACCATTATAATTATTATAACTTTCAAAGGAATTTCCTGTTTGTAATCGTTGGATCAATATCCAACTGTCCGTGTTAATAAGTCAGGAGGATTCAGATCTCCTGCTCAACAGAAGATCCAATTCCAAAAGAATAAGAGAGAGAAAAAAGTAGAAAATAAAAAAGGAAAAAAAACGTTGGCTTTTTGTTTGAAGGCCCTCACAAGTTGTTGGCTTTGTTTTGAAGTTTGGGTATCCGCCGCCGTTGCCGTTCGCAATGAATTCTCGAATGTTTGGAGTGCTAACCACTCGAGTGATAGTTACTAGAATTTTTAGCATTGTTCGTTTGTAGGTACAATTGAGATATGGAAATCTTGTTCATATAGTGACGGGTTCTTTCTTTACTCTCAACACTAGCAAGTGAGAATCAATTCATAAGTTCACAAGTTCGTCAGTTAAGTCAAATCAAGTCAAGTTTGCATACCTACCAGTCCGCCTAATGGAGCCAATTTGCATCTGCTTGTTTGCAAACCCATGTCGTATGTTAGAAAATATTAGTATTTTATAATTATTTGAGTTTGCTTGTTAGTTAGTATATCTGAATTAGGGTTTTTTGGTTTTGCTCTCTGTAAATATAGCTTATAGTTTAGCATGAATAACAAGTTAGTCACGATGTAACCCTTTGGGATTTTGTAGCTGTTTTGGCATTCTTGTTTGTTTAATAATATTCTTATTATTTTGTAGTCTTGGTTATCGCGCACTCTGATATTCAACTTCAAATAACTAGATTTTGCTAATTAAAAGAAAACTAGTGTGTATCGATATGTTGGTATTAATAAGTGTTGTTGTTATTGATATGTTATCGACACTTTATTTGTATATTATTAATAAAATTAACTCGTACTACTGAGGTTCTAAAAGTAATATTCATTTACATACAGGGTTGTTCTGGCAAAATGGATATATAACAAGGGACAAGTGCTGGAATTTGATGTCGCTAGTGTCATTAATTTCACTAAAATAATGATTACTAGGAGTTAGAAATAACCAACATGTATTTTAGTCAAATGAATTAGCACTCCTTATCCGAACAGTACTGAATCAGAGTTATAAATCTGTAATTCTGTAGAAAAAGATGAATCGCAAAAGAAGAAAGTGAGAGAGAGAGAGAGAGAGAGAGAGAGAGAGAGGAATCACTTAAGTTTCCAATTAATGAACCGAAGGCAATACAATAGTGTATGTATACTAGTACAGTGATAACTACCAAGCTCATGTGGCAATACAATCCAATCTTAATTAGTTCTCAAAAAGGAGAAAGGCGTACTATGAACGGGAATTGAACCTGCATTAAGTCACATAAATATAATTATTTTCTGTTATTATGATAAAGCGTTGTCTACAAGAAGAATTCAAGTATTATCAAGTAATTAATTAGTAAATAACTTAGTCAAAATTCCGACCTTCCCCTTCATCTTCTCCCTACTGTTTTTTGACCTCCATAGTTCTAATCAATCCATCTTCTACCTAATCCCAATTGGTTCAGTCTTCCGTCACTCCCAAAAAATTCCATATTTGTAATTGCTTCCCTTCTCCGCGTTTGTGGGTTTATCAGATGGTGCATAGAGCTCTGGCTCGGGTGTTTACATTACCACTATCCAGTTGTCTACCATTCTCAACACTGTTGCTTGGAATTTTCCACTGGCTTTGCGATTTGGATATTTATGGTTCTTGTTGCAGGTAGATGGAGCCTTCTTCTTTTCGTTTTCAGGTTGTTGACTTGTTGGATCTTTGGCATCTACAAGGGAAGCTGGTTCTTGGTGGATGGTTGGTGCTCCGGCGGCAGCAGAGGGAATTGGCTGCTCGGGTTTTTTAGTATTGTGCTTTTCTGTTTTGGGCTCCAAAGTTTTTTTGTTTGTCAAAGAGTAGAATTCATTGAAGTCTAATGGAAATGCTTACATCCTTCGCAAGGGTATTAAAGAGAAATTCAGGGCTCAAAAGTTTGGGTTGGACTCTTTTTTGTGTTGTTGTGGAGGTCTATATCTCTGTGTAATTGGGCCTCCATCTATATACATATCTTTCCTTGGTAATAACATTTACCTTTGATGAAAATAAAAATAAAAATATAGAGAAAATGATGTATGCAGTGATGATGCACATGCAATTTTTTTAATGTTGTGCACGGTGTAAAGTTCCATTCCATATTAGTCTGCTGCTTAAAAGCACTATTTTATTGACGAAACAAAGTGCGCGTGTGAAAACCAGCAGAAAAGTACTAAAAAATTATACAAAAACCAGTGGATTTCCTTGGAAAACAAGCAGCAACTTCTGCAACCTCTGTTTTTTCCCCAATATTTTTGGCTTTGCTTCCATCCATTCGTGTATCCAAATCAAACTACTCAACCTTAATATCCCATCTACATAATACATCCACCTTGCCAAATATTTCAACTCAACCTTTCTCAATTCCCATACTTTGTTCAGTACAAATCAAAAGAGAGTCCCAAGGAAAAAAAGGAAAATTTAGATGATGAGTGCAGCAAGTAGCGCTTGGATCGTGGGGGCAACGGTTGGAGTTGTGGAAGTACTGAAAGACCAAGGGGTGTGTAGGTGGAACGACGCCATAAGACTGATGCACCAGCATGCCAAGAACCATCTCACCAGGTCGTTTTCTCAGGCCAAGGAGCTGTATTCTTCTCCTTCCTCTGCTGCTAGGGTTTCAAACACAATCATGCGAGAAGAGAAAGCAAAGCCGGCAGAGGAGTCTATGAGGAAAGTTATGTATCTAAATTCTTGGGTTCCCAACTGAGGCCAAATTAAACTCAGCTTGAGGTCACTGTAATCTGTACATACTTTGGAAACATTTTCTTCCGGCACGTAAATATTCATTCCCTACAAAGTTTGGAGATTCATCCATAAATTGTTATTTTCATTAACTGCATTTTATTAAGTGAAGAAATATAGAATTGATGACAGAAATTAGATGAGAAAAGAAGATGAAAGCAAGGAAAGGAAAGTCTGCATAATACTCTTTGATAACAGAGGAATCGGAATTTAGGAAATAGTGACAATGATTCACTATTTATACAAGAGACTTAACCACACCAATCACATAAGGACACTCGTCAATAAATTTTGGAGGATACATTTTTGTTCACCATTATGTTAATTACCGTTAGATCAATTTGATTCTGTAGTTGGAGATGAGAGAAAGGATGTGTTTGAGTTTAAGAGCAACTCCAGCGTTGAAGCCCTCCCTCCAGGCTATGCACTATTCAATCCACATAATGAATAGTAACTGCCCTTAATGAACAGTAATAGCCCTAACAATAGCATTTGCATCTCCACCGTTACACTTCAATAGCCCTGGCAATAGGCAATTAAATATTAGTATTTTATTTATTTATAAAATAATACAAAAATAATTTTAATTGTAATATCGGATAAGATTTTTAATCGTTCTCGTCGCGCCACGTGTCATTATCCGAAGTATTATTAAATAATACAAAATAATTTTATTTGTAATTTCGGATAAGATTTTTAATCGTTGTCGTTGCGCCACTTATCATAAAATCCGAAAAGGCAATTATTGGAGATGGATTTTCGATAAATTTTTTAATCGTACTCGTTATGCCACGTGTTATTATCCGAAAATACAATTATTGGTGATGGATTTCTGATAAAATTATTAATCAATCACGTCGCGCCATGTGTCATAATTTGTTCACAATCTTTGAGGATAGATGAAGAAAGGAATGTGATTGAAAGTAATTGAGAAAATATGAAATTGTTGTGTAAGGTAGATGATAATGAGAAGGTATTTATAGAAAAGTAAAAACAATTTTTTTAAAAAAAATTCAGATTTTTTTTTGAATTTTTTACAATTTTTTTGAATTTTTATTCAATTAATTAATCTCTGCCGTTGGATATAAAAAAATTTGAATTTCAACACTCCAGATTGTGCCACGTGTCACGACGGTAACTTTTCTTAATTTTAAAACTATTTTTTCTTTTATTTTTTTATTTATAAAGCATATTAATATCCACCGTTGATCTCAGATCGAACGGTGGATATTAAATAAGACTTTTTTATTTTTTTTGACCGTTGAGATTGAACGGTCCAAATTAAATATCCGTTGAGATCGAACGGACCATGGGAAGCCATGTGGCTTCCCAACGGTAACTGAAAAAGTTAAATTTTATTTTTTTTTCTGATTTTGTGTCGGCGACGCGCCCCCACACGCGAGTGGGGTGCATGCGCCTGACACAAAAAAAATTAAATAATGCTTGACGCCAGGCTAACGTCAGCGCTGACGTCACATGGCCTCAGGCTCTCGGGCTGGCAATTCTCCACGAGCCCAGTGCTCGGGCCTGCACCTTCACTTGGGCTTGCCCACACTAGAGCTGGTCCACGGGGCCTCAAGCCCCTGTTCTATCCCCTGTCCCCCGAGCAAATGCCCACGCTGGGCTTGCTCTAAGGTGGAGTAGTGACTAGAGAAAGTGAGTTGGGTTTGGGCTGAAATGGGAACAACTAGTATAAGTGTGTCATGTGTGTGTAAAATGAAATGGGCCTACGGGCCAGGCATCCTGGGCTTTAAATGAGACGTGCCTATGAGCCGAGCCTGGGCTCAAACACCGTAGCCCAAGCCTAGCTCTCTATATAACAAGACGGCCCGGCCTATATCCCATAATGAATCAGGTTGGGCTTTTTTCCAATGGGCCAGGCAGGCCCATGGCCCACGTGCCAAATGAAGACCCTTAATTAGCAACATGATCGAAGCCACTTTCTACACAAAGTGGGAGAATCTTCTTCTTCGAAAAAAGAATGGTGTCAAAGAATAAGGGGACTTTGAAGCAATTAGAAGGACCACTTAGACTAATAATGTACTTGAGTTGTTGAGGCCCAACTGAGCTGGAAAGATCCTATTCCTGCCCACTCCCATGTTTATGAAATCATTACCAAGCGTTACGTATGCTGTGTGTTTGTAGTCTTTTAATATGATATCCTTTTAATTTGTTCAGAAAGAAGGAAATCACATATTTCTGGTCCTCCTCTTTTAGAGTATGACACATACAAGAGCAAATAATGAATTGAATTTCATCTTTAACAAAAATAAAACAATAAAATTTGGATTCTAATTGAAAATACTTCCAAATTATGGAAAACTCATCAGTTTGGTCTTCCCACTTAAACTCCAAAGTCACTGAATGTCGTCATCCTATTATTTGACATGGCATTAGTTACGTGCATTAATTATGTATATCGAAGTATAAACGCGCATCGAGCGATTTGGAAGTTGGAGGACTAAATTGATGTGTTTAACATAATTAAGAGAGAGAAACCCTTAAATCTAAAATTTCACTTGTCAATTATGTTGGTCCAAGCAATTAGCCATTGGGTCGATCAACTTATTATTATAAACACAGTGAGAAAAATAAAGGGAACGGAAGTAACTTTACACAAAAGCTGTTTGAACTTTGTGATTTTCCCAAGTGCAAAATGGCAGGTCAAAATTATGGTGCATGAAATATGGGAAAAAGATGAGATGCCTTTGAAAGAGCCACTGGGGAGGGGGCCGCATGGGAATATCAGCGGAGTTGCTGATTGCTGCATCGTTATCTTTAATGGCACCACCAGGAGAACATGTTCTAATGCTCTAAACATGATTAGCCTATTTTAATTATGGCCTCATGCGATTGATCCATTCTTTTAAAAACAAAAGAATAAAAAGAGAGATGAAAGGAAAAAAGAATCATGCGAAGATTTGAAAGAAAGTGCGGATTTGGTGCATGTCCATGTCGTATCCAAAGCTATAGTTCTTCCACCAACGGTTTGGGTATATTCTTCCTAGTTGTCAATTTTATGTTTGGACCAAGCTATCAATTTTTCTTTTCCAACCGATATTATTGCTTCAAATTATATTAAGGGGAGAGGTTGAACGTGAAGTACAATGGATTGAAGAGAAAATGTTATCTACTAAAGGAATCGATCAATAAGAATTATTTCGATAGCGAGAATGTGATAACTTATGTATATAACATATGAATTTTTTTTTTTTTGCCACTTAATACTACGGACTAGAAATATTCATCTTCATTTGTAAATGAGTCTTAGGTTCGATTCTTGCCTAAGACGAGTTTGAACCACATTATTACAAGATCATCCCCTTCCTTTAGTGTAAATAATATCGTTTGTAAAAAAATAAAAAAATAAAAAAATAAGAAAATAAAAACATAAGAATTTGTTTTTTCCTTTCATAGTAATATAACAGACCTAAAAATATGTAACAATTAAACGGCTAATATTTTAGATTAAGAAAAACTTATGAAAAATCTGCAAATTTTTTAATCACACATAGAAGTTAAGTGTATGAGTTAAACACGTACATTTTGTAAGATTTGTATCTTATTTATCTTAAACTTTACTATGATATTTGACTAGGTATTTTTAAATTGCTCTAACTTACATGAAAGACAATCGTACTCAGATGTAAGAGAGTATGCACACTAATCCGGTCAATTGGCATGATTCTTATGTGCTGGTATTTTCGAAATTTGTAGCTCTAGCATTCATTACGTGACAATGGAAATTAAAAAACAAAACTAGAGATTGAAATGGTGGAGCAATGGAGGACAGATGCAGGATTTGTTTATGTGGTTTGAAGTTTGAATATGCGAGTAAATTTTCTATGAGGCAACCATGGGAGGATGAAGAAAGATCCAAAAGTTGGAGAAGGAAAGGGGAGAGGGTAAGGAGGAAGGAGATATTCAGGAGAAGGAAAGGAAAAATAATTAATGATGGTGGAGAAGGAAAGAAATCGTAAAAAAAAAAAAAATCAAATTAATTACCATGTTGGACTAAAATATAGTGTCATGGAATATTTCTATATTTCTATATATATATATATATATATATGTACATGTATAAAATTGGTGACACCCAAAAATCAAATTAGCGTAAGATTCGACAAAGGAAAAAACATACAACTATGCTCTTATAATTCAATAATTTTATTTTGGCATAACCACTTTAATTAGGGTAATGTATCCCTCTTTCAATCCAAATTTGAATTCCCTCCCATTGTTTGAATTAAATTACGACGTTAGTTAGACAAAAAATGATATTAGATTAGGATATTACTTAAAAAAGAAATATATGGTCCAATAATTTGTATGAAATCGATATATATAGTCCATATGTTGCCCACAATAAGTTTTTAAACTTTGATCCACATCTGCCAACTGACAGCCAACAACGACAGAAGAGAACAGAGTGGAGTGAGCAAAAGTAACCACCGCCAGTTCCGACAATCCAAAAAGTCCAGAAAGAAAGGTCGCATTCATCCACATTTGGCATTCGCACCCCATAAAGGCCTCCCACAAACACTACTTGCCACCAAAGTCTCAATCTTTCAGCTTTCTCCTTCAATCCGCGTAAAAACAAAATTTCTCTTTTCACTGTTTTCCCCACCATCTCTGGCGAAACCCACTTGCTAGCGACGAGAAGTGATTTCCGGCGAGTTGGTCGAGAATGGCTGTGGAGGCTGAGAAATCTGGGCCTGACGGGAAGCTTTGGAGTCTATTCAAAATGCCGTTTTGGCAGTCTGGGAACGCTTCTTCGTCGTCGTCCTCGACCTTGTCTTCAATGCATCACAATGTTCACCACCAGCTGGGTCAGATTCACGAGTCTGCGGCGGAGCGGATGGCTCTTCATTCCGCCAGTACTGTGTCGTACGTGACCAAGTCTTTGCTTCCGGCTAGGAGAAGGCTGCATCTTGATCCTCCGAATAAGCTCTTTTTTCCATGTAAGCCCCTTTACTTGCATCTTTCTAGTTATCTTTGTTGTTATGTAATAATTGTGATCTGGGTTTTTCTGGTTTCTAAGAATTTCAATGGAAAAAGTTGACCTTTGTTTCTTTTGGGTTGTCTAATTGGTTGCGTGAAATGTCGTGCTTTTAAGCTTAGACTCTGTTTTTCAATGACAAATGTTTAACTGGGTCTCCAACATTTAGTACATAAAACATAATGCCACATTTTTTGTTCTTTGATTTGCTTAAGTTGCATGATTTGTTAGTTTCATGAGTTAAACTGTGAAAGTCTTGGGGACCGTTTGGTGATGCTTGGATGAGAAGCATTTATGCTTATAAGTACTTTTGCTAGAATTGTTTTTACATGAAACCCGTCAAAGCACTTTAATTTTTTCTGCCAAACGTAGCCATAAGCTGTTTTTGGTTGTTAGAAAGCGGTTTTAACCATTCTACAAGCAGACCCCAAACAAGCCCTTATAGTAGTTCCAAATGTTGTTTCTTTTTGCTGATCTGGACGGTTCTAAGTGGTGTCTGTACATCTGATATGCTCTGTTCTTTGATAGTTTGTTTTTAAGTATCCACTTGTGTAGTTTTGTTCCACTTGGGATTTCTTATAAGCTTTTCACTCAGAAATATTTGCTAATCATTATAAAAGTGTAATGTTGGCTGAGTTCCTTCGCTGGTAGATGATTCAAGGTAGATATATTTGGCCTCACATTGTGATTGTTTCGTCTGAAGATGAACCCGGTAAACAGGTCAGGAGTGCAATTGGGATAAAAAACACAAGCAAGTCTCTTGTAGCTTTCAAGGTATGGATTGATCCTCTAAGTTCCCCTGTTATGTATTTTACCTCTAACATTATCGAAACTAGTCATAGCTAATTGGACAAACTGACTGTTCGACTAGATTTACGACCAAATTTGGTTAGCATAGTTTTGAAAATTGTATAGCATGGGATGACAGTATCAGGAGTTTTCCTATTACAAATTTGATACGGCTATCTAACTGCTTACGTGTTGGTTGCTTTAGTTCCAAACAACTGCACCAAAGAGTTGTTACATGCGTCCTCCTGGGGGTATACTTGCTCCTGGTGAAAGTCTTATTGCAACTGGTAATTCATTTTTCATGATCTTCCATTATTTCAGGTTATATTTCACATCCATATATTTGCAATGAATAACATACTAGCTAGTCATATTTTAGCACGTTCATTGTTGAAAATTGTAATATTAAATCTTGACAGTTTTCAAGTTTGTGGAACCTCCGGAGAACGATGAGAAACCAGCTGTAGACCAGAAGAGCAGGGTGAAGTTCAAGATCATGAGCTTAAAAGTGAAGGGAGATATGGACTATGTACCAGAACTGGTATAGTTGCAGGCATTTCGTATATAACTTTTACCATATTCATTTACGTTGTTTTTCCACAGTAACATTTTTACTTTCCCTCAAGATAATATCAGTAAATATTGTGAGTAGACTTTGAGATATCAAATTTGAGGTTGTTTTCTCCAGTGTGTGAAAAT
Source organism: Pyrus x bretschneideri (assembly GCF_019419815.1). Lineage (NCBI taxonomy): Eukaryota > Viridiplantae > Streptophyta > Magnoliopsida > Rosales > Rosaceae > Pyrus > Pyrus x bretschneideri. The sequence continues at coordinate 5,590,363 of NW_025999424.1, read as the reverse complement.
TGGGAATATTCTTGCAATTGTGAAAGCACATGCTGTCTATAACCTTCTGCGCCATATGTTAATAAGTGAAAATTCAGATGTCACATACTACATTAGCAAACATTTGTCATAATTTCTAATTAAGGCTTCCTTATAATTTGTTCAGACCATATATCTTTCTTCTGCAACAGGTTTGATCTTGCTATATATCCGATTTATGAACTGAAATCTGCTGTATATTTTTTACTTTATGACAAGATAGAAACCAGTGTGCATCATAATTCAAAGATATTAAACATCAACTGTAACATTTGTTTATGTAGTTTGATGAGCAGAGGGACGAAGTCGTGGTTGAGCAGGTTTTGCGTGTTGTTTTCCTTGACCCTGAGCGCCCTACCCCTGTAAGTAGATGGACCAATTTGCCATTTCTTGCACAATACATACTTTTTTGGTTGTCTTAGCTTTAGCCTCAGTAACAAGCCCTTTCACTTTCAAATTTGTTTTTTAAGGCAATGGAAAAACTTAAGCGGCAATTGGCCGAAGCTGAAGCTGCCCTTGAAACACGAAAGAAACCTCCAGAAGAAGCAGGCCCCCGGATTGTTGGGGAAGGACTTGTCATAGATGAATGGGTGAGGCACTCAACTTGTTTTTGTTTCTTTTGGTAGAGTGACGGTGTTGTGTTTGTTTAGACCATTCTTCTTGTGCACATTCTTACTTACGGTATGTGTGGTTTCGTTTGTAGAAAGAGCGCAGGGAAAGATACCTAGCGCAGCAGCAGGTTGAAGGGGCTGATTCAGTGTAGAGTTGTGTTTGTTTAGGGCATTTCTTTCTAATTGGAAGCATGTTTCAAGAGAAAAATTATAATAAAGTACTGTTTCGTTCGGGTCCCCATCTCTACCTTATAACCTGTAGATAGTATAAATGAATGTTTTAAATTTGACAGAAATATAATCTCTGTTCTGGCTGGTTGTTTTGCTTCATTTTTTGTCTTGAGACGTGCAGCATGAACACCTCTCGATACGGCGAATTTACGGTTTCCTTGCTGAATTTCCAAAAACTATGTGCAATTATTTGTTCCATGTTGACATACACTTTAAGCATCATGATATATGTGTATGTAATGATCTGAAATGATCTTGATTCAGATTACTAATGACTTCATGGAAGTTGTGGCTCTAAACACATACAACTATACTTTTGCTATTGTTCAGACTTCAGAGTTGACAGCTTGAAAGAGAGCAATACTGAGGCTGCTCTCCATTTCCTTATTATATGGAATTAGTGGAAAGTGGATTGAGATCTGAGTTTAATTCTTATTTTTTGGTCCACTAACCATAAAACAAACATATTAATACCAAACTTATCCATCAAAGACCATTTCTTGGTATCCCTTTTATTTTCATGGAGTATCTTGCTCATGATCTTTGAGATTCTAGTTTACAATTTTTTAGTCCCACACAAAGAGAATAAAAAACTCAGGCTTAAAGAATAAAGAAATACAAATAGATAAAACTTACTTTTTGCAAATATTCAGTAGGAAATTGAACTTTTCCACTAAGGAGACACTAAATACAATACAAATAGATAGAACTTTTTACAAATAACTTTTGAACTTTTTTCATTAATAAGGGACACTAACGGTACATTTAGAAATACTTTTAAAATGATTGAAAGCGTTTTGAGAGAAAATATTTTTGAATTTCAAAAACACTTGAAGTGTTTCCTAAAAAAAAAGTCAGTTACGTGTTTCTTTTACGATACACTTCAAATGTTTTTTCAAAATTCACCTGATTTCAAAAACATTTTATTAAAACACATCCAAAAAATTCTTAAATCGTTTGTAGTCCCCTTTAGCATAAAAAGTTCCAAGTTTAATTGAAGATTTGTAAAAAGTTATATCAAAGTGTTTATCGGAAGAAGAGGTGTGCAGTAACTTGAGCTAGACAGATGGCAAAGTTATCCTCTAATATAAAAGATTATATATATGATGTGGAGAATAAGAGGAGATCTTATATTTTAAACGAATCTTAACAATGAATTGGTATGTAAGCCAATGACAATGATAGGTAACTGCCTCTAATTAGTATAAATTAATCCCCAACTAAGTATATATTATCGGTATCACAATGTTCTTTAACAATGGAATACCTGTCTGTAATTACAAATAATTAAAAAGTTATCATTATCCAAAGTTCCAAACTCCTTAATTCCTTTTTGGAAGATCTTATGTATGTTCAATCTCAAATTTATTATCCGAACTACATATTAATAGAACTTTATTTGTCAACTAAAGAAGTGTGAAAAGACTATTTAATTTTTAATCACAACAAAAAAGTTAAGGGCAGTAACGTAATTTCATAAAACAAAATTTTATTATTATTTATTTTAGCATCACCTACAAGTGATTTTAACGTTTATAATTTTAAAAAATAAATAAATAAACCAACCTCTCTCATTCTTTCTTTGCTTTCACATTCTCTCTCAGTCTCTTTCTCTCTCCTTGAATTTTAAAAATTAAAAAAAAAAAAAAACATTTTATGCACACTTTGTGTGTGAGCATATACTAGTATAATATTGATAAAGCTTAAGTGATAGCAAATGAAACCCACAAAGAATCAAAAATCAATTAACCATCTTCATTAGTGGATTATACAAAGAACAATAATCTCCAGTAGTGCAAAATCTATCAAAAAAAGGAATGGATACATCTAAAACATTTGGTTTCCAATACCAGCAGCAGCACAGTTGGGTTTCTTTTCATTCTCTCTTTGTTGACAAAGTCCAAAAGCGAATATTGTAAAAGCACTTTTGGAACTGTAGATATAATAGATATCTCTACAATGGGGACCAGTTCTTGTTGTTCAATTTCCACCAGCTTCCCCACTCTGATAATGACTAGAGAGGATATAGTAAACACAATTATTATTCTCAAAACTGATGCCTGATGGGTGGTGGACCTCCTTAGTGAAATGGAAGTCCCACTCTATATAATGTGACCCATCTGCAGTAATGATAAAAATAAACAGAATGTAAATGGTGGGAAGCAAGTTGTAATTTGATCCCCATCCATTGTATGTGACAGCCATGATGAATCTTCTCATCCTAAACTCAATCCTAAGATCATCTTCAACCCTGATCTATAACCTATTTTCCCCCTTTTATTCCTCCCCTTCCCCCAAATCCAACCCAACACAAGCTTAAAATTCGACCTAAAACCTATAACCTAAAATAAAGCCAAATTTAACCCAGGATTAGTGGGGCTGGCCCACCTTATATGTATATTTTATTTAGTTTGATATTTATAAATTCATTAAATCCAATGGTTAAGATTTAATTTGATGAAATTCAACGGTAAAAACAAAAATTTAACGGTTCAAATTTAAATCTAACGGCTAAAGTAATTAAAAAAAAAAACTTTTATGTGTTTCGTATTTTTTTCATAGTGTTTAACGAGTTTCATGATGTCGGTTAATGATTTTTTAGTATTTTTCAGAATCTAAATATTTTTAGGTTAAAATGTTCATAAAATTAAATTAGGATAGTCCATAGATTTTTTTTTCTTTTAAAAAAAGTCACTTTAAGAAAAAAATTTAGCCAAAATTCATTCTCTAATAATTTGGGGCTAAAATTTTAAGCCAGAAAAATTGTTTCTGGGTTAAAACCTAAATTTTCTGAGCTAAAAATTTTAGGTTTTAGTCCAAGGGTTGAAGATGGTCTAAGAATATCTAACAACTGAAAATAAGTGATATTCGAAGACATAATCGAATATAAAACTGTTGTAATGTTTACAACTCGAACTACAATCCATTTGTATTTCACGATTTATCCTAATGTGTGGGCTAGGAAATGCCTACAATCGTAAGCCACCTTTCCTCTTCCTCTCCACATTCAAAAAGGTCATTTCTCTATTAACTTGGCAATTTCACTCAGTTAGTATCTCTATATCTTCATTATCACCACATACATATATAGGGTTATTGCCAACCATTCTATATTTAAGTACACAATCCCAATCTCTCTAACAATGTATCTACAATTATTTCATATAGATTCATACTATACCATGTCAACTAGTTAAACTTAACCCGATCAGAAAAATATCTCTTTTGATCACCTCTCAATAGAGGTGAGAATTCAAACTTGAAGACAGTTTTCAATTGTAATAGAGATTACAACTAGCCAATACCTAATTAGTTATACGGTAAAACCTCTATATTGTCATAAAGTTGTGACCAAACAAATTTTCCAACTCCAAAGAGGTTATTTTTTAATAGATGTGTGATTGAAAAAAATACTATTGACCTAGAAACATTTTGAGAGGTTAGAAGGGGAAGGAGATATTCTTGAGGATGCAATATGGATATATAAAAGTTTCATGTCCCTGTAAACATGCTTCAGAAGTTAGAAATTATTTTTCTTTAGCAAGAAAGTTCATGTTAACGAAATATTATGTATTCGTAAATTCGAAATGTGACATTAACTCTAAAAACTAAAATATTCTCCTAAACAGTATAAATATGAATATACAATCCTTTCAAGCAAGTTTTCTTTGCATAAACATGATTGATGATACCGTACAACCGTAACCAAATTTTCCCAAAATTTGTATCCGTAAATATATCGGCATGATACAATACAACTCATACGAGGTCCAGACAAAATTTTCTCGACACAAATGAAATGAAAATTTGAAGAAAAAACAAAGTTCTGTTACAAAAATGAAAGTTTAATGTCGTCGGTCGAGTTTCAACAGAAAAGGGAAAAAGAAGTGACCGTCGGATGATCAACCGACTGATATCAGACACCGTTCGTTCGCGCTGCATGAAATCTCACCCGTCCAAAAAGCTCAAAGATCAGAATACTAAAAACAAAAGCAAAAAATTATTCATTTTAAAAGCTTCAAAACCCGAGGATTATAGAGACGACAGACCCCATGTCAAAGCACGTGATGGCCATGCATGCCCCCATGAGCATGACGACCCAATGGCGCCAAAATGCACAAAAGGACCACTGGCACCTGCCTGCTCACGTGTCCCTCTCCCCCCGTAACCTCATCCGCTCTCCGATCACATCGGAAAGACGAAACTACCCCTGTGGTTATATAGGATAACTGGGGGAAGAGGACAAGGGGCGAGCCCCATGCTGAAAGAGGACGTGAGGGTAGCAGGGGATGATGAAACGATGTTGTACGTACACGTGTTTGCACTGGCTGGATGCACGAGCGATGAGTCATGAGATTGAAGGGGAAAGTTCGGATAAGCACGACACCTGTTTGCCCTCATTGGCTGCCTTCTAGCAACTACAAAGATTCTTTTTCTCTTCATTTCTTCTTCTAGGGTTCATCATTGCATATCGCGATCGATCTCATCCAGCTTGTTAGAAAAGTCTGATAAGGAACAGTGTATGGTCCAAACAATGTTGTTATTAAATCAAAAGATAATGAATAGTATAATCTAATGATTGTTACGCGTTATGAGTGGTGTCCCGAATTCAAATGTTTATCTCCAGATGTAACTTGTAGCAAAAAAATTTTAATACATAAAAGTAGAAATTTTTCTTTGAGTACTCAATCTAGTATTTAATTATCAACTTTTAAAAAGATAATTAGCTTTATCTTTCATATTTTCTTAACAATAATGCTTATGTCTCTCCACGGGAATTTACTTGTTCTATCACTCATGATTAATGAACTATTACAATCCAAATATTATCATCGGAATCATTTTTTTTTTTTCATCATCTACAGATCATATATATTTGAAAAACAATTATTCAATTTAGAAATCGTTTAGTTATCCAGATATGTTAAACTAGTCAACTGTTTGGTAACTATTAGTATCTTCATGATAAATGATCCATTTATTTTATGCATATAAATAGCTTAAAGATCTCTAATTTAAATATAATTATTTCATATATAATGGTAAAGAAAAGAAACAATTATGATTATGGTATTTGGATTGTAAAGGTTTGTTAATCCTAAGTGAAAATGTACAAGTAAGTCCCTTGGTGAGGAGCACAAGACCTGACAAATATCATAGTCGTACAAATTTTATAATCAGAATTGTTCCATTTCTTAATTTTTATTTGTAAATCACCTATAGAAAATTATATTTCAATTGGATATTAATTAAGCATCCAAATTTACATAACAAAAAGACATATAGGTACAAAGTATCATTTTCATAATGAACTATCTATTTATATGATACGTTTATATGAATAAATATTCTCCAATTTAAATGATTTTAGTACGTGTGATCTTTAATAAAACTTAATAAATTGAATGATTTTGATCAAGCACATCATTCGTAAATGAAAGAATATGTACATCCTTCTCATAGACGGGATGCAATTATTGTCGTTTATACAATTTCCACTTGCGTTTCAAAAGCACACCAATCTTCTAATCACCATGCTTCGTGTCTGTGATAGTAACTCAATTATTTGTACTACTCACAATCGTCTATAACCCACACGTAATTGACTTGACTCGCAGAATATTGTTATGATTAAGTATGAACAGTTTTGATTATGAAGTTTGTTTAATAAAGCTACATGTAAAACATAAGTACTATTCATTTTGAAAAGATAATGTTTGTGTTCTTCCGAGGGGGTGATGACCTACTTATCCCCCATTTATAATTAACGTATATTTACCGGATCAACTTTATAATTGGATGTTAATTTTCAATATCACTATTTAAAAATTATATTTGTCAATGATCAGTCACTTAAGAGAACATGTAGCAATTCATATACATCAACAAATATATGACTCATCATGAGTACATTATTTGTTATCCAAACTATTGATCAATTGATATGCACGAATGATTAAATTATCTTCGAACTAAATAATTTTTTATAGATATAATTTTAAAATAATAATTAAGAATATAACAATTCCAATTACAAAGTTTATACGTTACCGAAACACACCTCAGAATCAACAATAAATAATCTCCTAAACCGAATGAACATAATTAACATCAATTTGCAAAAATAAAAAAGAATATTAACATCACATCACAAATCAAAATCGGCGAGAAACTGAGGATAAAATGACAATGTGAAGTTTGGACACAATCAATTATTAAATTTTGGGAATCATTGATACCTCCAAAGCAAAAGAGAAAACGCCAAAACAAATGGGCCACCACGCCTAACTAAAGTCACCACTTATCTCCCAAAACCACTTCCCACTCACCCATAGACCACCGGTTTCACGAAACGCGGTATCACTTCCCACCTTTGCCTATAAGTAACCGCCTTTGTCTCCTCAGTACAACACTTAAACCAACCTCTCAAAAACACACATCAACAAACAAAACGATCATCTCACCTTCAATTTTCAAGTTAAGAGATCTTTGTACGATGAATCAACTGAGTCGAGTGTGGATGGCGGCGAGCGTGGCGGTGGTGCAAGGCCCTGTCGACCATGGACATAAGTGGAAATCCGGCCTAAAATCCTTTCAGCTAAACCGGGGGCGATCATCTTTCGCTGGCGGCGACGCATCATCGGATCTCCGACCGTTATCCGGCGCAGTTGGGTCGGATTTCTCCGGAGTGTTGGGGAATTGCGAGGAGAGACGGAACCACGCGGACGAGTCTATCCAAAAAGTCATGTACTTGAACTGTTGGGGTCAGGGCTAAGGCAGCCGGAGATTGGAAATTTTCCGGCGGAAAAAAGTTAAGAGAGTTGATCGGGACTCGGGAGTTACTCCGTTGACGAGCGTCATGGAAACAGATAGTTGAAACGGACAACTCAATTATTGAGTTAACTCGGATGGAATCATTTATGTAAATTGTACAAAGATTGTGGAGATAAAATGAAAACCATCAATAAGAGAACGGCTTCGGTATTTCAATTTATTGTGTTTATTATTTACTACAAAGAAAGTAAAATTAGGAATTGAATTAGTTTAAATACGCCACTCCATTGGATATATGGGAAAATAAATTGACTATTTTAACCATATGGTAATGAATTATTTTATAAATTATTCTAATTCGAATGAACTCGTACGTTTCTGATAGTATAGTGTTTGGCATTTTTAATTTTTTGAGCTTGATCTCCGTTTCTAATGGACTAGTACACATTCATTGGAGTACGCATATGTTTCTGTTTAACCTAAACTATGTATAGCTAGGATGCTATCACATAAAAGATGGAGATGATGAATATTATGTTAATTTTATTTAACCGAGTCACAGACTGAAGTTTAATCATGCAAAATTGATGGTGATCACTCATGCAACTTTATCAGTGTACCCAAGTTATATAATTTACTTTCTTATTTTTTTAGGCATACTATCAAATAAACTATGAGAAATACCAAAAAAATGTAAGACCGCTGGTAATTGTCTCATGCAACATTGATCCACAAAATTATACCATGGCCTGCAATGAGCCCTTTTTCAAATAAACTTTTGTGTTCTTTGTTTAAATATCCACTTCTCTTTTGAATATTTACCAAGCCTTATGTAATTGTTTTGATATATGTAATTCATGTGAGCTACCATGTTGGCTTGTGAAAGCGTTCTTCGTAGGTCTTAGATTCTGAGGCAGTCATCAACAGGTTACTTTGTGGGTACATGAGCTGCTTTGTGCACGAATTATTGTCCGGTTAAGCAAAAGAGAGGAATGATTGTGTTTAGTTTATGAGATCCTTCATGTATGAATCTCTAAGGGAAAAAGAAAAACTATGGGAAAAAAAAACCTTAGCAGCTATCACAGGGAAACGAAGACCATTCATTATACAAGTCATATGTAAATGTGTCAGTTCTTCGATGTGAAATTCTTGTATAATTTAAAAATTATTACCTCATTAAGCTTTATACAACCTAATTTAGTTACAAACTAGGTATCAAAATCGAGTGACATAATTGACTCGATCTAGGTATGTGAGTGTATGAAAACTGTTTACAATTAGATTACCAAACTAAAAGATCTGTAGAAGTATATTTAAAAAAAAAATAGTAAATTTCATGTAGTTTCTACTAATCAATTAAACTCTAAGAAATCTACAAAAGTCTGTCGCACTCTCTCCCGCTTGGTGGACGAAATCTTCTCTCCTTTTTTTTAGAATTCTTTCTCTATCACATAATTTTTTTTTGTTGCAAAAGTCTAAATAAATCTGAATACAATACATCGCTAAACTGACATTTAGGCAGATTCCCTGTGATCGGTCTCAGCCACTTTTGCAATATCTTCTGTTGGCTACAGAATCACCATCATCGTCGAAGTAATTGTAAATTTTGTTCAATTCATGGGCTAAGAGTTCTGAAAATGTAAAGTAAAACTAAGAACTCAAACTAAAAGATTGAACGTCAATTTTAATCCCGTTTTGTGCAAAGAAATGATAAAAAACAAAGCACAATAGAAAAATACCAAACATACAAAAATTAGCTTTACAAGGGAAAATCCTCAAAGAAGAAAAACCCTTGCGCAAGATTGCCAGCAATAATCAACTAGGGAAAAGATGAAGACTTTCCAAGAATAAGACCCAGGTACACAACCAAGAGAGCCTTGTTAGGGTCGCACACATCGGATTTGAACAAAGTGCAAAACGGCTTCCTTTGCTCACTCAAATGCAATATGCATATTTTGCGTTACAAAAGATGTCCTCCCTTGAGTGTGAAGGACCAATGAAATAGGTGACCTTACACACTTTTCCAGGACTAGAAAGTCCTTCCTCCTCAAGTAATCTTCACGTCCAATCCCTTTATTTTATCCAGCAATCACTTGATGAGATTGTCATCATCTTTCGACTAACCAATTACTTTAGTTTAAAGAAAGGTTTGAAATTGGCACGATAAAAATGAACAGTGTTTCAATTCGAATTTCAAATTAATGGTGCCTTAGATTTTCTAATAGTTTAGTATGTTAGGTCGTGTTTTGGGGGGGTTTCCGATTTTATAGAGAGATGGATAGGGAGATAGAGATAGAGAGAGGAGAAAGCATGGCTGTGTGCATTTTTTGGGGTTAATTGATGGGTTAGTGCGCAGGGTTAGTGAGGAGAGAGTGACAGAGGGGTGTATGGCAAGGTATGGGTTTTCAGTTTTTCCCTCTGATTCAAGGAGGCAGATTGTCTGCCCTCCTGTTTGGGTGTTTTTTCCATCTCTTTTTATTTTGTACGGTCACGGTTAAGTTAGATTAACATTTTATATTGATTTTTTTATAGAAATATTAAGATAAAAAATAATAAGAATATAAAATATTGACATGACTTAAGCGTGACTATATAAATAAAAGGGATGGGAATATCACCCAAACATAAGGGCAGACAATCTGCCTCCCTGATTCAATAGGTTATGCACTGTTTGAAAATAATTGTTTATTGTTTTGTTTTCCGTTTGCTTAACCATCATTCGAATTTTTGGGTTTCACTGTGCTTCTTCAAAATTTTCTGGTGTTTGCTTCTCATTCCTCTGTTGGTTGATTTTTTTTCCCATTTCTTGGTTCCTTATGTATTCCTTAGTTCTGTCTAATTTTTGGCTGTGGGATGATGCTTGCAGGTGAACTATATGCACAGTTTTTTGGGACGAGTTAGGAAGATCCACCTGAAAACTGCATACAAGATAGAGAACTGGTATGCTGTTTTGTCTTTCTGTTGGATTTTGATGTTTATGTTCTGCTACTAAGAGGATTTTATAGTGTTCTAAATCTATTTTGTGGTTTATTGAACTGAAATTTTGATATGTGCTGATATGAATTGGATATGTTGAATTAGAGATGTGCTACTTTGAATTGTATAATTTGACAAATGACAAACCATGGAATATTGACTGTTTTTTTTTTGCCCCAAATTCAACAAAGTCCGAGTCACCGAGCTTCAGCGCATCATTCACGACCTCCGAGCGGAAACGCTTCTCCCAAGCCCTCCAGGTTTCCATCTTTCTTTCTTACCTTGCAATTTGTGTTATCCCCTGTTTGGTTGCTCAGAAAATGAAAGCAAATTGAAAGAAGCATCAAAGTAATTAAATTTTAGTTAAAGAAAGTGAGTGAAAGAGGGAATTAGGATTTTTGTTAGTTAATGTGTTTGTTTGTATCATAAGTAATTGGAAATTCCCCTGCTTTCGTAATAATGTGTTATAGGTTGCAGGTTTCAGAGTGGATGAATCAGAAGGGGATATGCATATTTTCGCCGGTTGAGCATGCCGTGCAGCTGGATTTGATTGGGAAGGAAGAATTTTGCACCAATTGCTGTGAAATAAAGCCAGTTTGAGTCTGTGGGTCGACATTGTTGCATCATGGAGCATGTGATTGCTGGGAAGTTTAAGCTGGGGAGGAAGATTGGGAGTGGGTCTTTCGGAGAAGTCTATTTAGGTTTGGTAATCAGTGCTTGATATCCTTTTTTCCTTAGAAAATTATTCGTTGTGTTAATTTAATGTGTTTTGTAATGAAATTGCTCTTCTGGTGTTAGGTGTAAATGTACACAGTGGGGAGGAGGTGGCTGTTAAGCTGGTATGTGATCGATCCTCAAATCATAGTGTTCATTCATAACATATTCACCATTTGAATTGGGTTGGTTTGTGGGTGCGGATTTTCAAGATAAAAGATTTATGTGGACCAGTTTATCTTTTTTTTTCTTTGGAAAAATAAAATTTGAATGTCGTTGAATTGTATTACTCATCAAGTTTCAGGGCATTTTGCGTTTGAAGGATTTGAAACTGCTGTAAGCTAAATGGGTGTGAAACAAGATGGTGGCACTATTGACACTGTGCCTGCAATGGAACAGGTACACCTGAAAATCAACTGATATTATTTTATTAGGGAAATCAACTGGTTTATATTTTTTGTAGCAGTCCCACAAGATCTGCTTGCAGTCATGATTCTACTCAACCTCATTGAAAATATGTTTTTTAGATGTTTTGTTAGGTGGAGATTTTCGAGTTTTGATATTTTGGTATTTTAGTTATGATAGCTCTGGATTAAGCTCTCACCTTTTTTACATTGCACTGTTTAACTCACCAACGTGAGAGCCGAACTTTAGGCTCTTATGTGCACATAATTTTCTTAAAAAGGGAATGAGAAAAAAAAATGGGCAGTACCTTAATTTGCTGGAGAAGATTTCTGATGAGTTAGATAAGAGAGTGAAGAAGTTTCTTAAGAGGAGCAGAAGCAAATTTGGAGGTATGGCCTAGAAACCTTGAGCTTTCATGAAACTTATACATGTTTATTTGTCACTGCATCTTGGATGTTGTGTTTTCAGGGCTTGAAAGATAAGAAATTGAAGGGTCAACTTGCTGTTAGAGAAGAATTGTATGGAAAATCTGCACAAGCTGCTGCCAAGGCTGAGAAGGTGATTTGTTTTCCTTAATGTGATATGTTGGTCTGTTCAAACTTTAACGGAAGGGAAAAGAATCTTACATAGAGTCATGCTTAAGCAGTAGACTGGATTTTGTACTCTCTTTTCCAGTCGTGTATTGTTGTATTACATTTTTCTCTGATTTACTGGATTTAGTTTATACAAGCGATCTTCTACATGAAATCTTACTTCTCCTGTTCTTTTAGTCCATGTAATACTGATAACAATTGAAAAGTTGACGTTTTCAGTCATTTGTCTTAATTAATCAATGACTTAGTTTTTTACCGTAATAAAATTTTTAATTATAGTTTTTGTGCCCTGATTTCATATTAGGCGCCTTATCTTCATATGAAACCACCATTTTCAATTTTTTGGTAATGTTAGCAGGTGCTTCTCGAATTCTCTCTCTCTCTCTCTCTCTCTCTCTCTCTCTCATTTACCATCTTATGATTCATAGCGGTTGCGGATTATAGCAGCACTGTGTTTTGATTTGTAAACAAACTGTATAATTTAATCTTTGTCTTGGGTTATAGTATAACGTTTAATGATTGAATTTGTAAGATGGTTTATGTAAGATGGTTTAGTAATTTTTTCAGAAACTTACTATTCATGCCAGATGCCCATTCTGTCTTCTACTTTTCTACTTCCCTTTTTTGTGTTCTTCCATGTAGTAGACTGATTACTTGAAACTATGATATTGATGACACATTATGATCTACAATTGGATGTTTCTGATAGGATGCATATCCATATATAGCAAGCAAAATTTGGCTTCATTGGATCTTAGGTATTACGTCGTTTTAGTTACTTTGTGCGGAAACTCATCATCTGTATTCTATGTGATTCCGTTTTGTGCAAACAGTTAAAGCTGCCATGCTTGGTGTGATAATCGATTACTTGAAGTTAAGGCTCCAAGTAAAGGTAGAGTTGTTTCAACTATAATTTATGTTTTCTTTTTCACTTGAATGATAGAATTCCTAATTACTCAATCCTGTCATCTATGTCTATTGTATTACATTCAATTATTTGCTGAAACCTTTCTGTTCTTAATATGGTCATTAATTTTAAACGATTGTTATTCCATACAAGCTTTCTTTCCTTTGATGTTAACATTTTCTGATAAAATGGTAGAAATCCACTTGCCTTTGACAAATAATTGTCATCATTTTAGCAGTACAATGCACATCCACATAATTGAGCATAGTAAAGAAAAAATTGAATACTTCTTAATATAGACAATTTTTTTCAATACTCCCAGACCTTCTTGCATTGTACAAAAGGTTCGGAATTTCTTTTTAAATGTGTCAATACATTATTATTATTTTTTCTTTTGTGCTTTGGCAATGTGACTTATCTTGCCAAAAGATGTATGTGGGTTTTAAGGGTTCAGGGATCCCCTTTTCACAAGATTACTGGATTGGTCCTTACCTCCATGTGTTGTTGAGTCTATTGAGATCTGGTATGCATGAGAACTTTAAGTAATCATTGCCATAAAAGGTAGAAGTGATAGACTCACACTAGGAATCAGTTATCTCATTAGGAACTTTATTTTTATCGAAGATCAACTTTGATACCTGTAGGTGTATATAGGTTAAAACTCCGCCTGTGTAAGTTTATCTTACATTGCCTGTCCCAAGCCCGGATAAAGGAGGAGGGGGAGGGCATCAGGTAGCCGACAGCCGACACTCCTATCTTACGTCGAATTCTTAGGATGTAACTCATACCAACTCACATGCACCGGATCCCATCCAAACTCCAACGTTAAGCAAGTTTGGGCAAGAGTAGTACTAGGATGGGTGACCTCTTGGGAAGTCCTCGTGTTGCATCTAGCCGACCCCACTTGGTGGGAAAAGGCTTTGAAGAAGTAGAAGAAGAGGTGTATATAGGTTAAATCGATTGTTAAGATGGCAATTTAATCACTTTTCAATGTTTGATATCTCCATCTCCCTATTTTGGATTTTTACTTACTTGAAATGAATAGATTATGGGCGTTTCGTTTAGCCAAATGAGCAGTGGATAGTGCTAACTCATTTTTTTTTACATTCACAGCAATATGGGCACTTTTCTTGGTAATACAGTGCTTAGCTTAAAATTAGAATGTGATTTAGTTGTATTGAATTTGTTCGATTAACCATTGGTCCATTTATAGTTCATTTAATCTTTTGAATTAGTAAGCTACTGTGTTGTGTCCTTTAGAGTTCTTATTATGCTTTTGATATGGAAAACATCATCTATCGGATTTGAACAAAGTGCAAAACGGCTTCCTTTGCTCACTCAAATGCAATATGGATATTTTGTGTTACAAAAGATGTCCTCCCTTGAGTGTGAAGGACCTATGAAATAGGTGACCTTACACACTTTTCTTGGACTAGAAAGTCCTTCCTCCTCAAGTAATTTTCACGTCCAATCCCTTTATTTTATCCAGCAATCATTTGATGAGATTGTCATCATCTTTCGACTAACCAATTACTTTAGTCTAAAGAAAGGTTTGAAATTGGCACGGTAAAAATAAACAGTGTTTCAATTCGAATTTCAGATTAATGGTGCCTTAGATTTTCTAATAGTTTAGTATGTTAGGTCGTGTTTTGGGGGGTTTCCGATTTTATAGAGAGATGGATAGGGAGATAGAGATAGACAGAGAGAGGAGAAAGCATGGCTGTGTGCATTTTTTGGGGTTAATTAATGGGTTAGTGCGCAGGGTTAGTGAGGAGGGAGTGACAGAGCGGTGTATGGCAAGGTAAGGTATGGGTTTTCAGTTTTTCCCTCTGATTCAAGGAGGCAGATTGTCTGCCCTCCTGATGGGTGTTTTTCTTATCTCTTTTTATTTTGTGCGGTTACTGTTAAGTTAGGTTAACATTTTATATTGATTTTTTATAAAAATATTAAGATAAAAAATAATAAGAATATAAAATATTGACATAACTTAAGCGTGACTATACAAATAAAAGGAGATGTGAAGATCATCCAAACATAAGGGCAGACAATCTGTCTCCCTGATTCAATAGGTTATGCACTGTTTGAAAGTAATTGTTTATTATTTTCTTTTCCGTTTGCTTTCTTAGAACCATCATTCGAATTTTTGGGTTTCACTGTGCTCATTTCTGTGCTTCTTCAAAATTTTCTGGTGTTTGCTTCTCATTCCTCTGTTGGTTGATTTTTTTTCCCATTTCTTGGTTCCTTATGTATTCCTTGGTTCTTTCTAATTTTTGGCTGTGGGATGATGCTTGCAGGTGAACTATATACACGGTTTTTTGGGACGAGTTAGGAAGATCCACCTGAAAACTGCATACAAGATAGAGAACTGGTATGCTGCTTTGTCTTTCTGTTGGATTTTGATGTTTATGTTCTGCTACTAAGAGGATTTTATAGTGTTCTAAATCTATTTTGTGGTTTATTGAACTGAAATTTTTATATGTGCTGATATGAATTGGATATGTTGAATTAGAGATGTGCTACTTTGAATTGTATAAGTTGACAAATGACAAACCATGGAATATTGACTGTTTTTTTTTTGCCCCAAATTCAACAGAGTTCGAGTCAGCGAGCTTCAGCGCATCATTCACGACCTCCGAAAGCGGAAACGCTTCTCCCAAGCCCTCCAGGTTTCCATCTTTCTTTCTTACCTAGCAATTTGTGTTATCCCCTGTTTGGTTGCTCAGAAAATGAAAGCAAATTGAAAGAAGCATCAAAGTAATTAAATTTTAGTTAAAGAAAGTGAGTGAAAGAGGGAATTAGGATTTTTGTTAGTTAATGTGTTTGTTTGTATCATAAGTAATTGGAAATTCCCCTGCTTTCGTAATAATGTGTTATAGGTTGCAGGTTTCAGAGTGGATGAATCAGAAGGGGATATGCATATTTTCGCCGGTTGAGCATGCCGTGCAGCTGGATTTGATTGGGAAGGAAGAATTTTGCACCAATTGCTGTGAAATAAAGCCAGTTTGAGTCTGTGGGTCGACATTGTTGCATCATGGAGCATGTGATTGCTGGGAAGTTTAAGCTGGGGAGGAAGATTGGGAGTGGGTCTTTCGGAGAACTCTATTTAGGTTTGGTAATCAGTGCTTGATATCCTTTTTTCCTTAGAAAATTATTCATTGTGTTAATTTAATGTGTTTTGTAATGAAATTGCTCTTCTGGTGTTAGGTGTAAATGTACACAGTGGGGAGGAGATGGCTGTTAAGCTGGTATGTGATCGATCCTCAAATCGTAGTGTTCATTTATAACAAATTCACCATTTGAATTGGGTTGGTTTGTGGGTGCGGATTTTCAAGCTAAAAGATTTATGTGGACCAGTTTATCTTTTTTTTCTTTGGAAAAATAAAATTTGAATGTCGTTGAATTGTATTACTCATCAAGTTTCAGGGCATTTTGCGTTTGAAGGATTTGAAACTGCTGTAAGCTAAATGGGTGTGAAACAAGATGGTGGCACTATTGACACTGTGCCTGCAATGGAACAGGTACGCCTGAAAATCAACTGATTATATTTTATTACGGAAATCAACTGGTTTATATTTTTTGTAGCAGTCCCACAAGATCTGCTTGCAGTCATGATTCTACTCAACCTCATTGAAAATATGTTTTTTAGATGTTTTGTTAGGTGGAGATTTTCGAGTTTTGATATTTTGGTATTTTAGTTATGATAGCTCTGGATTAAGCTCTCACCTTTTGTACATTGCACTGTTTAACTCACCAACGTGAGAGCCGAACTTTAGGCTCTTATGTGCACATAATTTTCTTAAAAAGGGAATGAGAAAAAAAAGTGGGCAGTACCTTAATGTGCTGGAGAAGATTTCTGATGAGTTAGATAAGAGAGTGAAGAAGTTTCTTAGAGGAGCAGAAGCAAATTTGGAGGTATGGCCTAGAAACTTTGAGTTTTCATGAAACTTATACATGTTTATTTGTCACTGCATCTTGGATTTTGTGTTTTCAGGGCTTGAAAGATAAGAAATTGAAGGGTCAACTTGCTGTTAGAGAAGAATTGTATGGAAAATCTGCACAAGCTGCTGCCAAGGCTGAGAAGGTGATTTGTTTTCCTTAATGTGATATGTTGGTCTGTTCAAACTTTAACGGAAGGGAAAAGAATCTTACATAGAGTCATGCTTAAGCAGTAGACTGGATTTTGTACTCTCTTTTCCAGTCGTGTACTGTTGTATTACATTTTTCTCTGATTTACTGGATTTAGTTTATACAAGCGATCTTCTACATGAATTAGTTTTTACTGATAACAATTGAAAAGTTGACGTTTTCAGTCATTTGTCTTAATTAATCAATGAATTAGTTTTTTACTGTAATAAAATTTTTAATTATAGTTTTTGTGCCCTGATTTCATATTAGGCGCCTTATCTTCATATGAAACCACCATTTTCAATTTTTTGGTAATGTTAGCAGGTGCTTCTCGAATTCTCTATCTCTCTCTCTCTCTCTCTCTCATTTACCATCTTATGATTCATAGCGGCTGCGGATTATAGCAGCACTTTGTTTTGATTTGTAAACAAACTGTATAATTTAATCTTTGTCTTGGGTTATATTATAACGTTTAATGATTGAATTTGTAAGATGGTTTAGCAATTTTTTCAGAAACTTACTATTCATGCCAGATGCCCATTATGTGTTCTACTTTTCTACTTCCCTTTTTTGTGTTTTTCCTCCATGTAGTAGACTGATTACTTGAAACTATGATATTGATAACACATTATGATCTACAAGTGGATGTTTCTGATAGGATACATATCCATATATAGCAAGCAAAATTTGGCTTCATTGGATCTTAGGTATCACGTCGTTTTAGTTACTTTGTGCGGAAACTCATCATCTGTATTCTATGTGATTCCGTTTTGTGCAAACAGTTAAAGCTGCCATGCTTGGTGCGATAATGGATTACTTGAAGTTAAGGCTCCAAGTAAAGGTAGAGTTGTTTCAACTATAATGTATGTTTTCTTTTTCACTTGAATGATAGAATTCCTAATTACTCAATCCTGTCATCTATGTCTATTGTATTACATTCAATTATTTGCTGAAACTTTTCTGTTCTTAATATGGTCATTAATTTTAAACGATTGTTATTCCATACAAGCTTTCTTTCCTTTGATATTAACATTTTCTGATAAAATGTTAGAAATCCACTTGCATTTGACAAATAATTGTCATCATTATAGCAGTACAATGCACATCCACATAATTGAGCATAGTAAAGAAAAAATTGAATACTTCTTAATATAGACATTTTTTTTCAATACTCCCAGACCTTCTTGCATTGTACAAAGGGTTTGGAATTTCTTTTTAAATGTGTCAATACATTATTATTATTTTTTCTTTTGTGCTTTGGCAATATGACTTATCTTGCCAAAAGATGTATGTGGATTTTGAGGGTTCAGGGATCCCCTTTTCTCAAGATTACTGGATTGGTCCTTACCTCCATGTGTTGTTGAGTCTATTGAGATCTGGTATGCATGAGAACTTTAAGTAGTCATTACCATAAAAGGTAGAAGTGATAGATTCACACCAGGAATCAGTTATCTCATCAGGAGCTTTATTTTTATCTAAGATCAACTTTGATACCTGTAGGTGTATATAGGTTAAAACTCCGCCTGTGTAAGTTTATCTTACATTGCCGGTCCCAAGCCCGGATAAAGGAGGAAGGGGAGGGTGTCAGGTAGCCGACAGCCGGCACTCCTATCTTATGTCGAATCCTTAGGATGTAACTCATACCAACTCACATGCACCGGATCCCATCCAAACTCCAACATTAAGTGAGTTTGGGCAAGAGTAGTACTAGGATGGGTGATCTCTTGGAAAGTCCTCGTGTTGCATCTAGCCGACCCCACTTGGTGGGAAAAGGCTTTGAAGAAGTAGAAGAAGAGGTGTATATAGGTTAAATTGATTGTTAAGATGGCAATTTAATCACTTTTCAATGTTTAATATCTCCATCTCCCTGTTTTGGATTTTTACTTACTTGAAATGAATAGATTCTAGGCGTTTCGTTTAGCAAAATGAGCAGTGGATAGTGCTAACTCATTTTTATTTTACATTCACAGCAATATGGGCACTTTTCTTGGTAATACAGTGCTTAGCTTAAAATTAGAATGTGATTCAGTTGTATTGAATTTGTTCAATTAACCATTGGCCCATTTATAGTTCATTTAATCTTTTGAATTAGTAAGCTACTTTGTTGTGTCCTTTAGAGTTCTTATTATGCTTTTGATATGGAAAACATCATCTATATGTTCTATTTATCGCTTGATATAAGAATCAAAGTAGACTTGGCATCCCTTTTGTGGCCTTTTTTGTGTTAGCAGATGCCCTCAGATAGGCAAAAACATATTGACTACAAAGTGCAATGAATGCTATAGGTTACTAAGTTTAGCCATATGCCTTCATTGTGGCATTGCCCTTTCTGCGACAAGTAAGCATTATAATTTCACTTTGTGGAATGATATTAAGTTGACTTATGGAATAATATAGGGTTGTGTCATGCATGAAAACTATGAATCCATTTCATCATGCATTTTTAGTTAAACTACTATGTTTTTGTTCAATTGACTGCAACTCATGCCGTAGTTTGCTTCACAAACCTCTATGGTTAGCTTCCATACAGTATGTTACAAGTTTGAGGATATCTCTACATCTTAATTTCTGCTCTCTCTGGTTGCTTCAAGTTTGTAATTTTACGTGCTACACTGCCACTTGATTTGATTATAAAAATGTAAAACAAAATCTGTCCATGATTTACAAATTTGTATTCAATTTTTGATGTTTTTCCAGTGTAAGGCATATGTTGCACAAGCATGTAAATGGTACAAATTATTTGGTTTTGGACAGTAAGCTTTGAGTTTCACAATCCTTGCAAGGGGATTGTGACTCAGGTGAACAAATTTACCATAGGAGAAGTTATGCATGCATTCTTTTGGCAATTCTTTCCCAGAACCTGTAGTGATCTTGATATGAGTCCAACTCTGCCAGCAGAAGCGCGACGTTCATGAACTATTTTCTTTCAATTGCTCCTTAAACATAAGAGGGCATACTAGCATAAACTCTTTGGCACAAGGTAGCATAAATTGCTTATCTTATCGACCCCATTCACTCATGGATCCCTCAGTTTATTCATAATTGTGTTGAATTTATTCAACTTAAATGTGTTTCATTCGTTCGATTACACCTGAAACAAATGGTTCCGCAGCAATGCGCAGACATATTTTCTAGTTTAATCCTAGAAGGCTGGACTAATGAAACTAATTGAGACGAGATCTTGTATGATAATTACAAGAACAATTGCATACTCAATTAAATATAAATTACAATTTGTCAAAAAAAGCCAAATTAAGTCACATTTACAACTTCGGGCATTGGAGATGGCACACACCACATCTAGGGGTGGGCACGGGCTGGGCCGGGCCCAATTTTGAACGGACCGGATCTGGGTTTAAAGAAAATAGGCCAGAGATTACAATTTCTAATATAGGAACTGGGCCTTACCCGGCCCGATTGAAACGGGCCAGGTCCACGAGTCCTTTTTTTTTTCTTTTTTTTTCTTTTTTGAAAAAAAAAATAATAAAATTTGCATTGCAGACTGCATAGATTTGCACAATTTGCAAAACTGCACAGATTGCAAACTGCACAGATTTGCACAGATTGCAACTGCAAACTTCTGTGCCTTCTTGTTTCTAGAATCATCATTCTAGGTACTCAATTTAAGGCAGTATTACAGTGGGATTTCCATTTACAATCTGCAAAAACGGCTTTAACATTGGGTACAAGTAGACATTTTCATTTAATTACAGAAATAAAAATTGCATTAACTCTCTCCTATATACTTTTCTCTAGTGAACTCCCAAATCTCACTTGTGTATTTATATACAGATAATCAAAACAATATTTCAAAGCAAAGTGAGATTTGGCAGGCATTCATGTAAATACTAAATACATGCATATATGAGATTCCTATGTGCTGAGAATAATCAATTGTATGTAGAACCAGTCCAACCAATCTGAACTTCAAGGACAATTGGTAATAAACCAAATACAGAAGTAATTTATTAAACTATTAGGCAACGCTTAATATGCAAAGCCAAAAAAGAACCAAACTTTGTTATCAGTATTACAATGGAAAAAAATTGGTAGATGCGAAGAGAAGAACCGTAAATGGCGGCAACATATCAATCATCACTCTACAAATTTTAAGAAAACCGTAAATGGTGGCAATAGGATTCAATCATCAATCTACAAATTCTAACCTAAAACCCCTAAAATCCCTACCCCAGAATCCCAGATATTCACAATTTCACATTAATAATAAAACCTAATTCAAAATAACCTAAATTTTAGAGGGATGATGGTTGGTAGTGGTATTGGACCACTGGTGGTAGCAGTGTCCTCAACGGTGGTGATGGGCTGATGGTGGTCGCGACAGCAGAGGTGGTGTTGTTGTGTTGTTCGCGACGACGCTATGAGAGTCTGAGAGTTGGAGCTCGATGGGGTGATGGTGGTCGTGACGGCGGAGGTGGTGTTGTCTTGTGTTGGTCCCGACAGCGGTGAGCACTGTGAGTGAGAGTCTGAGTTGGAGTTGAGGGGAGGGACAAGGAAGGACGAGGGAGGGAGAGTATGAGAGTCTGAGAGACACTGAGGGTGAATACTGGAACTCAGGAGGTGGGAATTGGCTAGGGTTGAAACTAATGGTTGAGATTGGATGGAGATATGATATCTTAAATCTCGTCCGTCCATTGTAATAACAAACGGGCCGGTCCGGGTACCCGCGGTTCCTATACTTTTGGAATCGGCCCGAACCGCAAACTTCAAAGGCCCACCCCGCCCCTCCCCGTTCTGTTTTTACAAAATTAGGAACCGACCCTTACCCGCCCCGACTCACGGTTCCTGTACCCGTTTGCCCACCCGGTCCACATCTGGTCTACGTTCCCTCGTACCATTCACTCACAAACCACCCCTAAGTTTATATAAAACATTAATTTTAATTGCTTCCAATATCTCACTATAAGTTTCTAAAAATGAAATAGAATGAATTTGATCTTGCATCCTTTATTCTGTCAAGCGGTGCAATAGGATGAAAATGTATTAAACATAGGAACAAATTAGGTGTTGTCACATGTAAACAATGATAATCAGTATCATGTGAATGCTATTGCAATCATCTAAAAAATGCATGCAACGATGCTGTTTGAACAATATTCTTTAAATTAAGATACCACTTTTTCATGTAAAAGAAAAGAGAATAATGGGTAATATAGTTGTAGGATACCAAGTTAGGTAGCACAGGGGTGCCACCGTGATATTACTTGTCAATCATGCAATATTATGTAAAAAAAAAACAATCATTGTCGTAAAATATCACAGTGATAATATACACCAATGCTCGATGACTCCTTGGCTTATTTTAGCTATCCCTGTAACCCTATTTTGATTTTATTTTGCTCACTTTAACTTAAAAATCATCACTTTAATCTTTGAAACTTAAAATTCGGTCAGTGGACTCTCTCTTCTCCCAAAAATTTGTAAGTCACCTCCTAAAACATACGTGGGACCAAATGCCTATTAAGACTATGCTATATGTGCAATAAATTTAATCATAAATCTCCATTATATGTTAACATTCAACAATCAGAGTATGTAAGTTTAAAAGAAATTGAAGAGATGAAAAAATAAAAAAGAAATTGATTAGCTTGGCACACCTAAATCAAACCCACGTAAGAAATTAACAGATTTAAGACAGTGTGGAGTGAATTTTGAGTTTTATAGAAATGACTTTCAAGTTTTTGAGAGCAAAATGGGATCAAAATCAAGTTCCCCCCGTGTGCGCACGGGGGTGGGGGGCAAAGTGAAGGGAACTTTGAGTGTCAGGAAATCAAGTGACGACTTTTGAGTTAGAGTGAGATTAAAATCGAGTTCCAGAAGGTGTAACTAAAAATAAGCCTAAATCCTTCTTGTTGTAGGTCATTTCAGAAAGAAAGATATTAGGAGATTAAAAGATTTGGGGTGTGCTATCCATACACTCCAAATTACTTCACACACACCCCTTGTTAATTTATGTCCGTTGATTTTCTTCAATTCATCAGATCTGACGGTCAAAAATTAGAAGGATGTGTGAGAAGTAAAATGAGGTGTGTGGATATCACACCCTAAAAATTTTTAGCAAACAACAAGAAAATGAGACAAATGGGCGAGCAGGACATAGCAAATTATACAGAGGCAGCTAAGCCTGCCCAATGCGCAATATTCCTGAAACACACAACATGTTGTTCACGATCACAAAAACTGATTAAACAAAAATATAATTACTCTGGGAAACCAAAGCAAATACACTAGAAAATGGACGTTGGACAAGCCGGCTTCTAACTAGGCGTACCATCTCGACCTATAAATATGGCTTTACACTCTCATCAAATCATCACCCAACACACTAAACACACTTATTTTTCTAAGACTAATATACAACCACATAATAAAGCAAAAATGGCTGTGGTTATATCTAACAAATCCCTTAATTTGGTTCTCATGCTCTGCCTTTTTCTCATCATCTCCTTTGCTGAGGGCAAACAAATAGGCGGCAGTAAGTTTTATGGTATTAGAATTTTAATTGTCCAATTATGAATGGTAATCACGTATCATCGTTTTTTGTAAAATAAAATGAAATGAAATCTTCTCGTTTTTTAGGGAGTTGTTATTGACACTCTAGCAAGTCATCTAGCAAACACCCTTTGCCAATGTAAATTACAAAAATGAGGGGAAAATGCAGACTGACATTTTAGGAGTGCTAATAACAATTTATTTTGTGAGATTATATGGGATATTGATATGTTGCGTTTTGTGTTTGATTTTTGTCTTATGAATATTTGATGGTGTAGTTGGGTTTGTGGGTGTGAAAGCAACTCCAAGATGCCAACAAGTTTATGGGGTAGAAGCTGGGGATACTTGCAATGGAATCATGGCCAAGTTCAAGCTGACTGCTCACTTCTTTGCAATCAACCCTAACATCAACTGCAACACCATCTTTATTGGTCAATGGCTTTGTATTGCTGGAACAACAAAATAAGCGCTGGGGGCCGGAAGAGGGGAGAGTTCGAGTTCAACAAGAGAAAATAAATGCAAGAATAAAAAGAGCACAAGCAAGCATCAGTGTTCTTTCCGGATTCCACTTTTTTCTTCTTTTTCTTTTTTTTTTTTTCTTTTTTTTTTTTGGTTAGTTTTTCACTTTTGTGGCTTTATATCTACTTCATTTCTTAACCAAAATCCATGAAATTTATATGCATTTGAAGGTCTCGAAGAGTAGAACATGTTCGTACCTATTAGAAGTCCAAAATCCAACGAAAAACGATCGAAAAAATCCTTGGAAAATCCGGCCAACTTTGCAACTCTTCAAACTCACCTATTCCGCCGTCCACTCCACTCCAAATCTACTCTGAAGTGCTAGGGAAGTTGCATAGAGACCATCCCGAACCTCAAAACCTTGTAAATCGTCCGTGATCGTTCAAACTAACTCCTCGTCAGAGCTTCTGGTTTTCGAGCTAAAACTCACCAAAACGAAAAACTAAGGGTATGGTGGTGATCGTGTGGTCGAAAGAAGGATGGTGGTGGTTTCCAAAAGTTCGATCCGTGAGAGTTTGATGATGGTTGTGTATGTGGGGTGTCTCGGGTGTATGGAGGGAGAAGAGTTGAGAAGGAGAGAGAGAAGGAAAAGTGAGTGTGTGTGTGTGTGTGTATGTGTGTGTGTGTTCTGATTGGCTAAGAGAGAGAGAGAGAGAGAGAGCTAATTTTAATTGGCCCAAAAGAAGAAAAACAAATTATTTGATTGGGCTAAAAGAAATAGGAGCCCATATAATTGGTGCACGATTTGCCCATTTACGCACCTAAATAATCGTAATTTTTTCGTTACAGCTCCAATTCGGTTCTAATTAACGCACTCGTGACGTTGAGTACGATTTAATTACGATAGCGGAAATAATAATTTAAAACTGCATATACACATCCATGTCACTTAGCCAACAAGGACATATTCGTCACTTTACACGCTCGAGGAGAAAATTATATAATAAATAGGGACGGGTTGTCACACTATGAGTGACTTACACATTTTAAATGTTTTATATGCGTAAATTGACAAAAAGAAAGTCAAATATTTGAAGTAAATGAATAATTTTAGATCATGCTAGAAGAAGCCCCTCATAAACCAATTAAAGTAGCTGAATTTACATAATAAAATCGGTCTCTATAGAATTTACATTAAGAATAGAGAAAATAATAGTTAATAAACAATTGATTGAATCACATTATTACTAGCCCATTGTGAGGCTAAGCCCACTCCTATCTCCCTTAGTGTAGATAATATCGTTTATTAAAAAAAAAACAATAATTTGACAACTAATTTAATTACATTATTATCCGCGTGTGAAAGACCTTTTTTATAACTGGTATTACACGTCTCGTAAGATGTTTTGAACGTGTTTAAAAATAGAGAAATTGAATCACATTATTGCTAGCCTATTCTGAGATACTAATTAAATACCAAAAAAAAAAAAAAATACAAACAAACAAACAATCAAGCCACAAAAAAATTAATTATTAAAAAAATACCGTTAAAATTATGAAAATGCCCCTGCCTTAATCTGAAACATTATTTTGGAATGCTTTTGAAGTTTTGTCTTGGGGGCATTTTTGTCCAAATATTTTTGTTGAAGTTTAGTGACACCAAAATCACTTTTCACCTTTTCCATTAGCTTTATATATAGATTTTCAAATCTACTATTTTATCTTGTAACAAGAGTATTTTAAAGTACTCTATAGAGGGCAAGTCGAACTTAGGTGGCAGCGTAAGGGTGCGGGCACATCTCTTGGCCAACCGATCTAACCCAATTTTGCAAATTTAGTACAGTGGTCAAATAATTAAAGTTTACTCGAAAATTCATCTCTTTCCAAAAATAGTCAGCATGGTTCACTTACAATACAGTCTCGGTGTTTAAAGCCATTGAAAAGTAATCACTGCAAATAGTGTTTCTTTGAAAACAACTTGGAACCATTTTGTAACTACAGACCGTGTCGGGGCGCCAAAACCCCCGATGAGGAAGCGAAAATGCCCGTCCGAAGGGTACAAAAAAATTTATACAAGCAACAAGGGCATTGTTAACAGCCCTAATGACGCCAAACAAATTGTTACAAAAGAAGAAAGATAACAAAGTTCCGCAACTGGCAACGAGACATCTCATTAGGAGTACACAACTCACATGGCACCCGTACGAAGAGAAAGATGATCATAAAGATAAACCCAGGCTCCTCTGGTGTCCAAGATTATGCGACTTTATCTCCCATGAAGTATTCTGCTGTTGCTCCTCTGGAAGGACGAAAGGTAGAGAGATCTCACGGATCATCAAGTCCCCACAAAATGGGCATTCGCTGGCCACTGCATCATCCAACTGCGACCGTAGCTGCCAACATGAAATACTCGGTTTAACTTACCATACAGATCTTAATTTCATGAATCAATTAGGGATCAAATAAAAAACAATGTAATGAAGATACGTTTGTAAAACTATCACCAGAAACTGTAAAGTTAAGTTGAAATCGTATACTTGAAAATGTTAGATAATCAAAAGCAAATCTTATCGAAAATGGCTAAAAATCTACTAGACTCATTTGACAGCCATGAAACAGAAAACAAATCAAATAAGATAATGTAAAGCAAAAGATGAGAGAGCAAACTAAGATCAAAATGCAGACCTTATCTACGGGGGCCATGCTTGTTATGGTTTCCTCGGTAAGGCTACCATTTGAATCCTTCCTAGCTTCCCCGTCAAGTAGAGTTAGCTGCTTCTGCAGATCCAATATATACTCTGCCTACAATACACATTAAAAAAATGGGGCAAGTTATAGAAAATTCCTGTTACTGAAATACATTTCATACCAAACAAAAAATTAATTCAACTGGCACAAGCATCATCTAGCCCAAAGTATTTCTTACGCTTCAACTACTTGGGCGCACATAGTAAAGCTTTTGCAGGATACTATGTTATTATGAGCTGGTAATGATAAAAGAGAAGAATACAGAAAACAATACTTCAACTTACTTGAGCTTCATTTGTACTACGTGTGACGTGGGCAATCAGGCATTCGGCATGGAAGGCATGTCCGCATGGAAACACATAGAATGGAGCCATTTGGCCTACGGATGCATAGCCTCTAGCCAACTGATACTCCCTACCCACAGTTAAAATCTTACGCCGACAAACCTGATAGAAGAAGAAAAAGAAAAGCAAGTATTGGAAAAAGAAATGAAAGTATGAGCAAATCCAATTTAACTTACAACTATAAAATCAACATGAGCAATACCCCGCATTCTTCATCACGATCAATCACAGCATATCTTTGAGCAAGTGCACTAATGTCATTTCTAATGTTATCGGCACCATGTGTCGCATCATTCATCTCTTGCTTCAGTTCTTCAATTTGATTGTTGTAATCCTCTAATGACGAGCAAATTGCCTCCTACATACATACAGATTCAGTTCAAAATCCAACGTGCTGAAAATTAATAGTTCCAACAGCACCACACAAGTAAATATTCTGAAAACCACTTCATAATGGAAATCTAATATATAAACAACCACTATAGCAATTGATAAAGAGGCAACCTAAAGGGGAAACAAATGAAGCTATATAATCATATTCACTGTAACCAGAACACAATAAAACATGTTTCCATGCATGCAAATAAATTCACAAATGTAAAGTGGCCAACAAAAACAAAAACGGAGAAAATCACTCCTGGCGGAAAAGAAGAAAGCTTGAAACTTCACATAAGACTTGAATCATTATAAACAGTACAAACCCTGACAAAGCAGAAGGGTACGATAATTCTACCTTGAAGTCATCAATGAGAGCAAAGTCCGGAAAGAATGGTAATATATCCTCTATCTTTAAAAGGCCATCGGTTTCTTTAAGAAATGCTATTGCCTTCCGAATGTTCTCCCTTTTAGCTCCCTTTTCCTGTTCTATAACATGCTTCGCAACCATAAGCCAAAGCTTCTTTCTCAGGTCCTCATCATCTTCAACCTTGTCAGCCTCAGCCATAGCAAGCTCAGGATCAACCTTAAGGCACCAAAAGAACAAGTTATGAAACAATAGGATAAAAACCATTTCAACATACTGGAGCAAAAATAAAATTACAAAACCATAAAAGAATTATGTAACAATTAGATTTTTCCTGGGTTCCACTGGAGAAGAGAATATTAGGTGGAGGTGATTGTTTCTATTCCCATTGAGTTGGAGAAACAAGATACACAGAATTTATTACTACTACAACATTCAGATAACCTCAATCTCTATCCCAATGGCAGCATATGTTGTAAAGGTAGTTCTAACAAATATATAAACCAGAGAGGACCCTTGGTATCCAAAAACGAGAATATCATGTAAATTGAAATCCTTTTGCTACAAGTAAAACAATATATGGATTGGGGCAATAATAGTTGAATCACAAAAGCATAGCCTCAAACTATACCTGCAGGGCAAGAGCAACTGCTTCTTCATGCATGGACATCATACTATATATATGAACACAGGCACGCATTCGCTTTTCCTTGAGGCAAAGGCGTAAAGCATACTTGGGATCATAGAAGAACTCAGGGCCAATTTCCCGTCCTTTTCCGAACTTGAATTGAAGGAAACGCAAAAGTGCACTGTCGTCTTCCTGTAAATTATTGTGAAAGCAATGAAACGCATTCATATATAGATATGGCTATAAGGCAAAGAAATTCTCGTATACATATAATTTCATCTAAAATAAACCGAGGGGAAGTAAGAGATATGGCTATAAGCCTACAATTAACTTTTAAACTCAGGATGTGGTTTTTCTGCAAATTTCAAGCTACAAAATATTTTTCCTTCTTTCAAGTTGTGGAAACAGCCTCCTTGCAAAGCAAGGGTAAGGTTGCGTACAATAGACGTTGCGAACCCCCCAACCCTCACAAAGCGGGGAGCCTTGTAGGCATAAGTGAGTTAAGAAATGGGGACATCACAGTTTTTAAAAGATGTATATAATAATTAATAATGTATGTATGTATAGACACCTGTAAACCAAGATCATATTAAAAATCATATCAAATTCTTCAAGAAATCAACCTGTTTGGCATATAGCGATAATAGCAAGTTGTGAACACCAGGATCCTCATTATGCAGACGATGAACACAGTATTCCAAATATTTGATGACTTCGTGTGTTTCATTTCTGCATGTGATATAAAATAAATAAGTAGCAGTAAGAAAGAAGAGTAAAGCTTCAAAGTTTAAATGCATCATTAACTAACACACAGGATATAGAAATCCCGAGTTCTATAGAAACTGTAAATTAAAACTACTATCAACGAAAACTGTGTGCCTGAATGAAAGAGACGATGCTTCAGTGACCAAAGAATAAAAACACCATGGGAACCTAATATGTCATGCGAGAGGAGGGGTACATGTATACAAAGAAGGCATTGCAATACACTACTTCTCACAATGAATTCGAAATTTCAAGTTTTATGTCTAAAATCAACAAATAAAATATAGTGGATACGTGCTTTTTTTGTGTTAAGGGAAATTGATTAGTATCTAAAAAGCCTTATCCAGATCTTCAATTCATAATTGCAATTTCTAGTCCAGTATATACATGAGATAATACCTTGCATGTGGTTCACTTGAATAACGCATCATTGCAGGAATGAGTTTCCTTGGATTGAGGTTGTTTGTAGTCATCCATGACTCCACAGCTTCATATGCATCAAGCATGATTAGGTCTGGTGCAAACTTGTACTGCAAGTGAAGAATTGCATAATTTGATAAAATAAAACACATACATACTAATAATATTATACTACATAAACACTTGAGAACATGTGGAACCTGTTCGGGAAAATTTTCAAATACCAAACCAGAGAACATAACCCATACCTGAAGATCTATAGGAACAGTAGGTTTTTGGAGCACCTCCAATGCTTTCTTTGCCTCTCCTTGCTAATGTGCATTCAGTCAATGTAAATCAAGCATGACTAGAAGGACATTTAAAAAAAGAAAAAAAAAAAAAAACCATGGAAGTAGCAAAACAGGTGATAATGACAAGAATTTGAAACCAGATAAGAAATAAATCGGAAGCACAAAGCACCTGAATATAATGGTGGACTACAATTTCATACTGTTCCTTCAGACTAGCAAAAAAAACCAATTCTTCGACTCGGCCATAACTGCAGCATGTAGCCAGAGGATCCTTCGTTTTAGTATTCTTTCAACTGTAATATAATCTAAAGAGAAAGACCCACCAAGTACCTAATGGCACAGATCTTTCACAATAATCTAATTGTAGATGATAATACTTAAAAATGACATTTTCTTCTACTGATACATTTAAGCAACATGATATTAGCATATGGGATTCCACAGCTGTATAAGAATTTGAAAAGAATGGTGCGAGATGAACAATTCAAAGCAAATTCAATGACAATTACCTTTCTAAAAGTCTCATGGTAGTTGCCTCATCCAAAACATCCTTGGAGTCACTAAGAAATGCACGAAACTCTTTAATGATCAAGTGGTATTCTGAAGTACGATTATCCACTGCAGTATCATCTTCCAATAGTAGACGATTTATCTACAATGAAAAACAACATATTAGTGATGGCTTTGTAAATTCAAGGAAAGGAAACTTTCAACGTCTACATTATTCTATTTTAAGAGTGCATAAACTGACGACGGAGTCAAAAGGAAGATGTTCTCAGATTTTGTCCTAAGTAGAATGCATCGTCATTAATTATCGTTCTTGCCCTTTGATATGCATTAAGAAAAAAGATTGCAACATTTACAAGCTATCTAGTATAAAGCAGGAGAGGTAAGGAGAAAAAAGCTAGTTCTTTATCCAAGAGCTAAGTAAGACCTTATCCAAGTACAGTTCAGTTGCCCACGTCGAAATCATTGTTACTTGGCATTTGTCATCCACTGCAAGGCTATCAAGTTTCCGCAATAGAAAGGTTCTTAAAGCATCCTGCAAGCATGCCAAGTAATATAAAAAATCCATAAAGAGTTTAATACCAAATAAAAAACACAGACAGTGCAAGGAACATTTTGCAAGTACCTGTTCATTTACAGTGATAAACTTCAAAGTGATCTCCTCGAATGACAATATGTAATTAATCTGCAAGAAAATCCCATAATTTAATAAATGAGCTGTAACAAGTTATAATAACTAGAAATAAATCAAAACAATCATAGAGAAGCGGCAGGAAAATCATTGTTATTATGCTTCTACCAAATTAAATCACTAATTCAGTTACTCTCAGCATCCATCAAATATGAGACTTGGATGATCAGAGTGTGATAGAATGGAAAGGGCAACCAATTTCAATTTAACGATATTAGTAATATAGCTGTTCACTGAAAAGATATTAATTGGTAATTTCTTAGATATTGCCTTACAATATGAGAAACATCAAGACAAAAACAATGTGTACCTTATAGTTTAATAGCTACCACACAATATCTCAGTAAGTGAAGCATATTCCTAAATGTCATCAATGTGACTGCACAATTAGAAGTACTGAGTCTACTGACACGTTCAACTCTAGTATAAATATAACCAAAACCAAAAAATCGAGGCAATAAGATTAGAAAATAATCATATTATCATTAATAAACAACAAATGGCCTGCTGCACCTATAGGCAATATTGCAATAAATATATGGGAAAACAGATTAAGGAAATAGAGAATTCACTTTTGCATAGAATGATGATGCTCTAAGATAATCCTTGGCAGCAAATGCAGCTTCAGCCTGCAAATCAAATTACTTCGTTACTGACTACCCAGGTAAATACAAGACTGAGAAGAAAAATATACAACACAGCAATGCATTAATCTTCACAATTTTTTTAATTAAGTGCCATGGTGAGAATAAATTACAATAAATGACAATGAGTATAACCATCACTTAGATACGACCTGCACCAAATATACTTGGTCCCTCTGAAGAGGGTCACGGCAATTTGCCAAAGCAGCAGCGTACTCCTTCATGTCCAGGTAAACTTTCCACATGTCTCGGCCTTCATCATTAACAGACACCTACATTATGTTCTCAAATTCAGCAGTATGGAAAAAATTACTGTCTGATGCAAAATGAACAAAATTCAGAAAATATTTAGGCAATAGAAGACGCAAACCTGAAATACAGAGTTTTGATCATATGCATAGAACAACCCAGCAGTGGCGTCACTACACAATCCAGTGACACCCCTTGAAACTGCTTCAGGTGTTTGCTCAAACTGAAGTTCCTCAATAGTTTGCTCACTTATTCTATTTACAACCTAAAAACAATTACACTCATAATGGAAGCTAAAAAGGGGGCAGGTGCAGCATTCAGCAGTATTCTGTGAATAATAAAAGAATAACATATCTAATGCTTTTAACCTAATGCTTAGCACCAGCAGCAGTTCATAACATGATACTCAACAGGGACAGAGAGATAACAGCACTGAGAAGAAAAAAGTTATTCAGAGAATTAATATGTGAATACCTTAACCCGATTCCCGATAAGAAGCAAGAAATGAAATTCTGAAACTGCCATAGAACTGGGTTTCACTGGTTCAGAACCCTCATTCAAAGTTGAATAGTTCAAAAGAGCCTTGTTCTCCACAAAATTTTCATCTCCATCAGGAGAACTGCAAAAGAGATAAATTAGGAGAAGGTTACATGCTAACAATCATTAAATATTAAATATATCAAGGAATGCTATTAACAAGTTTCACAATGTCAATCATAAAACTACTCAGTAGAAGACAGAATGATCAGAATCTAGACAGACAAAGCCATCAGAAAAGAAGGAAGAACAGAAGAATGTTATCTTGTACCTATGTTGTGCTCCAAAATTTAAACCACCATGATATATACCAGCACCAGAAAGCCATGCAAAATGTATTGCTCTTCTTTGCTTGATATAGAAATGCAGTTCACTGAAATATGACAAGGTGAAACCAGAAAGCTCAACAAGAATGAGAGGAAACAGTACAACAATTTTGCAAATCAAAGGTAACCATTTATTTAATACAAGGAACAACGATTCCAAAAAAAGGGAAAAAAATAGGAAATATTTTTATCCCATTTTGAAAATAATTTTAGTAGTGTCAACATAAATACTTGCCTGTTGGGAATTTCACCAGGAAGTTCCATGAAATGCACCGTTTGTTCCGAGTAACTAGCAAAAACAGTCTAGAAACGCAGAATATTCAGGTTATGAGAATTGTAACAACAACAAATACATTGTCACTGGAAGTGACAATTTCACTAGGCATGGAAGAAAACTTACTTCCAGTGATCCAATACCAGTAAAAGAATAGAGTCTTGTAGGAGTTACAGCCATTACATAGTATCTAGTCCCACTGAGAATGGTTGCCGTTTCCATCTGCACACAAAGAATGAGATCAATATCATGATGCGTAGAGGCAAATTGGTATAACTGTCAGAATCAATTTCCTATTAGAGAAGGTGATCAAAGATAACCTGCAAACTCATGAAAGCCTCTGGAAGTTCCAATAATTCAAACAAAAACTTTACGTATTTCTCCTTCTTATCCTTCTCGTCAACTGCCATTTCATGAAGTTGGCCGTTGTCTGTACCAAGAATGACTTCCTTTGTTGAAGCTGAGATTTTTACGAACAAAATCACACACAATAGCTCAAATGAGTCAATATGCACAAACTTCCATTCAAATGCAATGGGGGAAAATAGTCAATGGACTGACCAATTACCTTCTGTAATCTGTTGTCTGTTCCAGGCAACAGCATTCACGACAAGACCCTTTAGCTTGGTTAAAAGACGGGGCTTGGTCCATTTTGCATGAGTATAGAACGTATCAGCACCCCCACTCCCAACAACAGTGGCAATGCAGTGGCTCCCTCCAGGATCAACAAAAACTCTATGGATGGATTGCTCGCCAGAACGACCCACCGAAAGATCAACATCTATAGCTCAAATAAACAACAACCATCAAGCATTGCTTGATCATACCATACACAAACTAGAAAGCAAACGAATCCAGTCAACCGAATTCAACAACGGGTTTCTTAGTAACCAAAGCAAATCATTGTTCTAATCAATCTCAATCAATCAAGTAAATTGCTGCTAATCATATCCTATCTAAGCTAATTACGCTAAACACTATCACTAAGCATATAAGCTCGGATCAAAATCCGAAATTTGACAGGAATTCAAAACTTATTCTGCAAAAGAATCACTAATTCGAGACGAAAGTTCCAGAATTTCATGTCAATTACAAAAGATTGAATTCCAAATTCTCATCAAATGGCAAATTTGTGAATTGGTAAAGAATTGAAAGTGCCAAACGAAAGGATTGGTTAAGAGTAACGTACCAAACGAATCGCCGACGCCGAAATCGTGTCGAATGATCCACCCTTTACTGGTTCCGAGCAAAATGACGTCGTTTCCGGCAGCCATACAGGTGATATTTCCGCGCCCCTTGGCCGCATATCGTTCCAGAAGATCCACCGTGAACACCTGCCTCCCTGAATCCATCTTCGAATCTAATTCCGGGATAATTTAGTCCGAAATCTTTATCCAGGCGTACAAACAGCCCCCCCTAACGGCTCACTGGAAGAAGAAGCTGACGTTAGCACGAGTTTTGGAGTTGCAGAGGGACTAGTGCCGCTGATCCGAACGGTCTAGCGTCTACCTGGATCCTCTGCCTTACTGGCCTAGTACCGGATTGTACAATGCTTTTAATCTGGACCGTCCATTACAATCCATGATGCATATTATGCCACGTCCATATGTGTTTTTATTTTTATTATACAAAATTTACATTAGGGAGTTTTAACGAAAAACTCACGGTACTGTTCACTTTAACGAAAAACCATATTTTTACACTAAAGAGTAGAAAAATAAATTCTATTAAGGGGTAGAAAAATAAATTAGTATAAAATGAATCATCCACTGAACTTGAGACCACCAAATCAAAGTATTATGATTTCTATAGTGTTATGATTATTAAGGGAAATGGGAAGTGTTCAAATTATTACAATAAATTATTTAGGAGTGAGAGGAGTTTCGAATACAAAATGAGTTTCAAAAGGCAACATAGAAATTAAAAATCTTGTTGAATTCATGATTCTAAAAGATGTTAAATGCTAGTCGGAACCTAGGCAGACTAGGTGAATTTAAGTAAATTTATTATATATTGTATGAATAAGTGTTTGTTTATACTAAAAAAATACATAATCATTTTGGGATATATAAATTGAAGAACATAATGACATATATTATAAAATATTAGAACATATTAAAAACAATTATAATAAAAATATAATTAGTGTTCATTGTAAGTATTCGACAAGTCTCTAACAATTTAGGATAAAAAAATAAATGCAAAATTAAAGTTATCTATTTCTGCCTAGACGGGAATGTTTATACATTTTAATTTGTATTACGTATCGAACCTGAAATATTAAACCAACTATTAGTTTGATACCTTCATTATCTATATTGATCGAAGCACATTCGGAAAACAGTCATTCGTCATGCAAACCGGTTGCGATTTTGACATGAGCAGATGCCGGTGGGAATCCCTCTATCAAACCAATTTTATCTGGATTTGTCTGGGGAAATTCAGTGTCGGTACAAAGAATCATTTCTTGCTAGCTTCCTCCATGTTGAAGTAAAAACCTTACGACGCTAATCACACTGTCAGGGATCATAAGATTCAAAGGATAATTGGCTGCAACGATCTTCGCCATCTTTAGATGACTCAGGGAGGGGACTCAAAACCTGAGCTTGACTCTCCCAGTATTTTTCTTCAGTGCAATCAGCATTTTCCAACAAACTGTTGTTCCATACCTGCAACAAAATTATAAAATATATCGTTATTACTTATGGAAATTGTTATTAGCACTCCAAAAATCTCATTCTACACTCCAAACTTTCTATATTAGGAAAGAAAAATACACTTGTGAGGAGTGTAGAATGAGATTTTTGGAGTGCCAATAACACTTCCCTTACTTATTAGTTACATATTCAAACTCTATAACGTACACGAGTGGTGATTTCAATCAGAAGAAAAATCAAGCTTTTCCCTAAAACGCATTTGTCTTTAAAACTTGCTAATGTACAGTATACCTAACTAGGCAAAAACTTACATCATTGCGGTCGCAGCTATGGGATAAATTGATTTTGGGAGTGTGGAGTATGGGAGAGCTCTTGAACAGGCAGGTTAGACCTGGGATCTTGCGTTTGCCGAAGCCCTTGGTATAAATTTCCAACGTCCGGAGTTTCACAAATGAATTTGCCTTTGGTAGACCACCTTCAAAATATACTTTGGATAAAACCTGTAAATGGTTAAATTAGCCATGTATTAATTAAAACTCTCCGAAGTTCCAGAGTAGTAGACAAAAAAAGAGCTGAGCAAATGAACCTAGAGAGTGTCGATGCTGAGGACAAGTTGTTGAACATGGAATAATCCAGATAATAGATTGACTGCGCCACAAGTCATCGCCTTGCTAATATTATTATCCCGAACCAAAAATCAATGTCAGATGTTCTCAGGGTAGTTGAGATTGGGGTCAGATATTTCACAATTGTAAGGTGATTAAGATTCCAACGAAACGTCTGCAGATTTGGAGCAAAAATGTCGACGAAACTTTGAGTTGCATGGACTAAACAGCTGTCGACGACCAAATTCTTCAGTCTCATTCCACATTTGTGCAGCCTAAATAAACCTGTTCCGAAAATATGTACTTCTTCGAGGCGCGGACAACTTATTTTGAGATCACCTATTCCTCTACATTTACATATGATCAAATTCAATTTCTCAAGCGAAGGGAGCGCTGAATCAGAAAATAAATCCATAACCAAAACACTACTATCCGAGAATTCCATAGAACCTAGGAACAAGGTGTATAGTAAACGGAGACCACTAGTAGTAATAGCCCTCCTAACACGGAGAAACGAAAAACTGCTAGTGGCTAACACTGTGAGACTCCTGAATGAATCACACTCAAATACACAGGCAAATCAAACATGCCATTTACGAGCTTCAGATAGAGTACAAGTTCTTCAACCTTATTATGCTGCACCACCAAGCAGATAGAATCATGTAAAAATTTTAAACTTGCACCTCCAGAATCTTTTATCGCAATGCGAAAGATTTTTATGTTAAGAGTTTTCTTGATGTCGAGTCAAAGCATTGGTTATGAACTGCATCCGTTTAATATCATCGACGTCAGATGGAAACCCCTTGTAGAAGCCGAGGATGGGAACAGAAGTCCATGAATATTCCCATCTTCTAGATAAAACGCTGGTTCGTTCTATGGATTTGACGGGTAACAAAGAGAGTATGCGATACAAAACATCATTTGGAAGATCGCTGATTCTGTCAATACTGCACTTTTGCTCATCGTGTGCTTCCTTTTCTTCCTCTATAAAAGCTCTAGTGATTTCCATGGATTAATGAGTTAATTACCTGCTAAAAAGATCAAAAGAATAAACGCCCCCCAAGTGAGTGCTGATGATGATCAGGGCCTAAAAAAAACTTACTTATACGAAACCCTAACCAAATTGTTTGAGCTAATTTTATTGAAGAACGTCCAAGCATGTAGACAGCCAAAACAAACAAACTTGCTATATATGACATGCCCCGATCCCGCTGTCCGGAGGACACTAGGATAGCCATGTGCTGGCCGACTCCCAAAGGGTGAAGCAAGCCATCATATCATGCTTATACTAAGAACATGTAAGCATGCTTGCAAATTTGCGCCGAATATAATAATCATATTAAAATACATATCTTTAAGATTTAAAGTGTGAGAATGATGAACATGTGTAGAGCATACTACTACTCAAGATTACAAGCGGAGGGAATAATATTTAAAGGTGGGGTTGCAAAGAAGAGGTACTGCAAGGAGGGGAGGACCTTGAGCTACCAATATGGGAATGCCTCCACGCCAAGGTCGTACGCCTCGTTTCTATGTCTTCAAGAGGGCAAAAACAAAGGTTAGTGGACCAGAGTTTATAACATAATAAGTAAAATCACTTTTCTTTTTAACGTACTAACCCCCTATTTTGGAAAACTCATATAGTATATAGTTTGTAGTAAGTTTTTCTGAAAAATTCCAGTATGCCATAAAATATTTGTATATTAGCGATATCATATTCATGAAAAGACTCATGGTCAAAGATGAAGCTATACGACATTGAGTTGCGCCATTGAAAAAAACATGGCGGGCCCCATCACCCGAAGGTGAAGTTGTACAACACTGGGTTACGCCAGTGCAGAAAACATATCACTCCAACACTAGCATTGGTTAGTGAAGTTGTCTGACACTAATTTCATTATTGAAGCTAGAAGTATATCATAAAGTACCTTGATACGTGTAAAACAAGGTCATATGGGCCATAGACAGGTACATACTCGTGTTATGTGTATAAGTGTATGATTACCTAAATAAGTAAATACAAAAAACATAAACATAGTCCTTTCATATCATAGCATAAAAGCTTAATAGCTCTAAACATTATCATAAAAACATGGGAGCTTTCTAGCCCAAAACATCATCATAGATCATAATCGTTTTCTAAAACGTGAAATTATTAAATTATGTTTTTCATGTATGCATCTCTAGTACTATAACAACAACAAAGTCGTATCCTACTAAGTGTGATCGGTTTAGAACATTATTGCCCTCAATTTTGCGCCAAGTCTTCTGTTAGCTCCATGTACTCTGTCTTTTCTTAAAGTCTCTTTCTAAATCTTCCTTTACCCTTTTTGCCTAAGCCTCTATCTCATAATCTCATTTTCTAACTGGAGCATCTGTAAGTTTTCAATTCACATGTCAAATCACCTTAATCGATTTTCTCTCATCTTAACTTTAATTGCAGTAACTCCTACTTTACCTCGGATATCCTCGTCCTTAATCACGTCATTTCTCTTGTGCACACATCTCCAACAAAGCATTCTCATCTTAGCTACACTCATTTTTTGCACGTGTTAATACTTGACCACCCAACATTCCGTGTCATAAAGCATTGATGACTTTATTGTCGTCCTATAAAGTTTTCCCTGGAGTTTTAGTGGCATATGATAGTCACACAACACACATGATGCCCTCTTCCACTTCATCCATCCAAATTGTATTTTATGGTTGGGATCTCCAACCAATTTTTTGTTCTTTTGCAAGATAAATTGAAGATAACGATAATGTTCACTCTTTGGTGCTTCGTGATCTCTAATCTTCACTCCTATCTCATTTGGACCCCCACATATCTAGTAATATATAAAATCATGCATTTGGAAAAAGTGTCCACTTACATATACTCCATCCACGAAAAGCAGCTCAACATAGAAAGAACGATGTCACCGATAACAATCGCACCTAAGCATATAAAATTACTTATTAGCAAAACTCTGTTGAAACAATTGATTTGGAAGAAATGGAGTGCGAATTCAGAATTAGCGTGTCGAGATACCCTAAAAGGGTCTTGAAGCCGATTTCGTCAAAAAAACAACAAACATTGGATGGTCAATGTCGATCCGAGCCCGGTATGGTCTGATCCGATCAGATTTGACCCAATTTGAAGCGATCGAGCCAGACCATGCCAATTAGAGCCTAAATGCAAAATACTCACAAAATTATATAGATTTTCGCTAGAATTTTTGCGTTAACTGTGTCATCGTGCATGCTCCAACGTCTGGTTTGATGACTGTATTATGCTTTAACCTCTAGGTGAGTCCAATGGTGGTGGCCTCGAGCCTCGGTTGTCTGTCGTTGGCCAGAAAAGCTCGCATGAGTCACTAAAACTTGCCAAAAATAAGGTTTCGCAGGTTTTTCTGCATATTTTTCAAATTGTCATAAC
Source organism: Pyrus x bretschneideri (assembly GCF_019419815.1). Taxonomy (NCBI): domain Eukaryota; kingdom Viridiplantae; phylum Streptophyta; class Magnoliopsida; order Rosales; family Rosaceae; genus Pyrus; species Pyrus x bretschneideri. The sequence goes on along the minus strand of NW_025999424.1, from coordinate 5,550,195 downwards.
TTCCTCATTTCTCAACCAAATTGAGTGATTCAAGAATGAAAATCCTACCTTAGAACACGCACGTGTTTTGGTTAGAAAGTTTGAGGCAAGCATGGGTGTTCTAGGTTTGTGAGGATGACACAAAGATGGTGTCCTTGATTTAGGAGGTGGTGGAAGAGAAAGTTGTGCACCATGTGTGCATAGTGACAACGGAAGAGTGTGTGTGATGGATGATAGAGGGAGAAAAAGGAAGGAGAGAGAAAATAGAGAAAAAAGAAGGGTGGTGCTATTTACACACCTATTACTTTCATACATTTTTTTTAATTTATATCATTTGATCTAACGACCTAAAATTTAAATAAAATAAAATAAAATAAAAACAATGTAGGAAGCAAAAAGAGATGTGGATAACACATCTCAAAGAAAAGGTAATGTAACAACACGTCCTTAATTTTATGGAATTCGAAGCGTTAAAGGTATTTCGGTAATTTTACGTTTGCGAGATATTTTCCCGTTTCGTCTCTTTTGGCTTTGTGTTGTGAGCCACTAGGGCCCACACTTGTCCCCCTGATTCCCTTTTCCTTCTCTTCACTCTCTTTTCTGTGGCTCTCTCTCTCATCTTCACTCTTTTTCTCTATTCCCTTCTCTTTCTCTCATTTCTCTACACTCTTTGTTTCTCTTCGAGAGACACACACACACACACATACTCACCTATAACAACAACAAGGAAAATTCCATCATCATCATCCTCGTGCCTCTGCAAGACCCTCAGACCAGGAACGACGAAAAAACCCTCAGAAATACCTCCATCGTGATGTATTGTGCAGCCACTGTGCACAAAATTTCCTTGTGAGTTCCTACCGTATCCAGGAATGTAAGCCCTAAGTCCATAACTTAGTTGACCATGTCTAGGGATACGATTAGAAGGTTTTTAATAAGTTTTGGTGGCTTTGAGACCATAAATGCCTCAAGGAAAGACTTCCCCAGTTTTTCAGCGAAAATTGCAAACTTTGCTGGCGTTTTCCAACCAACTCTGGCCACCACTCGGTCTAAATTGGTATGGATGTGTTCTCCTCATTTTAAGCTTCATTTCCATATAAAGATCGTCGATTTTGGTTAAGAATTGAAGAAATTCTGAACGTTTAAAATTTACCCTTAGTTTCTGGCGACCTCCGCCGCTTTCGAGCCATTTTTCAACAAAACCATAACGAGTTAGCCATTGAAAAGTGTACCAATCTTTTTGTCCCCTTTCGAGGTATGATTTTGCGCTTTTGAATCATTCAATTTCGTTGAGTATTGACGAAGTTATGGATGTTTAAAGTTTTTCCAGTTTTCAACGAAGAACCCAGTTTTCATGTGGACTTGTCACCTTTCAAGCTATTTTCTGGTCGTCTCTAGCCACCATTGAGCTTCCAAATAGGTATAATCTTGTTCTACACTTTCCTATCGTCGTTTTGATATATTATGGGTTGAATTTGGTTAAGAAACAATGAAGTTACGAAGCTTCGAAATTTGCCCAAATTTTCGACCAAAAATTCCAAATTCTGGTGTGAGCTCCGGCAGCTTAGGTTAGCTCGACTCAGCTTTGGCAGCTTGGCTTGAGTGAGTCAGCCGTTGACTTCTCGGTCAGCGTTGACAATTGACTAGTTGGTCGTCAATGTTGACTTTTGTTGAATTTTTTTTCGGGTTTCGACCATGACCCCTCCTAGACTAATTTCAACGCCCTGATTCCAAATTCGGGCTCCATTTTCCCAAATTCAATTGTTTTAGTAAGGTTTTAGGTTTTACTAATTGGTCATTTTATGTGCTTAGGTGCATTTGTTAAGGACGACCTTGTCCTCCTTAGTTTGCATGACTCTTCAGCGACAGATTATCTATGAGTGGACCCCTTCTCAAATTGCATGTTTATATCAAAATATTAGGATTGCATTCATGAAAAGCATGATTTCTTGATTTTACGCTTCATGAGATATATTTATGATTTATCAAACTTACATTTTATGAAATGTTTATGATTATTGAATTTACGTTTAGAAAGATTTGCGAACCATGACTTTTTATACTTTACGATATATGATGGATTTACAAATATGATTTATGATATGATGCTTGAGCTTTTGAGCTCCGATGATTTGATACAAGAGATATGATTTATGTTTCTGGTACTTATTTAGTGGGTAATCATACAACACATACACACAACACGAGTATGTATATGCCTATGGCCATGGGACACAGTTTGATGAGTAGTGAGATATTTTATGACATACTCCCAGCTTCACTGGCGAAACTAGTGTCGGACAGCTTCACTAGCCATGGCTAATGTCAGTGTGTTATGCACTTTTTCTTCTTTGACGTAATCCAGAGTCGTACAGCTTCATCTTCAGGTGATGGGACCTACCATGTTTCTTCACTGTCGTAACCCAGTGTTGTACAGCTTCATCCTCGGATGATGGAATGAATTCGGGCGACTATGATACCCCTAGTTAAGTACACTGTTTTATGATTTATGAATGTTTTATGGATTTGCCTTTGAGTAACTATATTACCATTACCGAGCACTGGTTTATACGTACATGTTTTACGAACGTTTTCATGGCATGTGAGGGTTTTCAAAAAACCTATTATATAGTATTATATGTGTTTTCAAAACATAGGGTTAGTATGTAACATCCCACATCGCCCAGGGGAGTGATCCTTATATGTATATTCCTATCCCTACCTAGCACGAGGCCTTTTGGGAGCTCACTGGCTTCGGGTTTCATGGGAACTCCGAAGTTAAGCGAGTAGCGCGCGAGAGCATTCCCAGGATGGGTGACCCATCGGGAAGTTCTCGTGTGAGTTCCCAAAAATAAAACCGTGAAGGTGTGGTCGGGGCCCAAAGCGGACAATATCGTGCTACGGTGGTGGAGCGGGCCCGGGAAGTGGTTCCCCCTGGGCCGGGATGTGACAATTTGGTATCAGAGCCTAACCCTGGCTGTGTGTGTGCCGACGAGGACGTTGGGCCCCTAAGGGGGGTGGATTGTAACATCCCACATCGCACAGGGGAGTGATCCTTATATGTATATTCCCATCCCTACCTAGCACGAGGCCTTTTGGGAGCTCACTGGCTTCGGGTTCCGTAGGAACTCCGAAGTTAAGCGAAGAGGGGGCTTGAGCAATCCCATGATGGGTGACCCACTGGGAAGTTGCTCGTGAGTTCCTAAAAACAAAACCGTGAGGGCCTGGTCGGGGCCCAAAGCGGACAATATCGTGCTACGGTGGTAACATCCTACATCGCCCAGGGGAGTGATCCTTATATGTATATTCTCATCCCTACCTAGCACAAGGCCTTTTGGGAGCTCACTGGCTTCGGGTTCCGTAGGAACTCCGAAGTTAAGCGAGAAGGGGGCTTGAGCAATCCCATGATGGGTGACCCACTGGGAAGTTGCTCGTGAGTTCCCAAAAACAAAACCGTGAGGGCCTGGTCGGGGCCCAAAGCGGACAATATCGTGCTACGGTGGTGGAGCTGGCCCAGGAAGTGGTCCCCCCCGGGCCGGGATGTGACATAGTATGTTCAAAAGGGAAAAACGGTTTTCTTATTATTATTATTACTATAAACATTGGTCCACTCACGTTTTGTTTTGCACCCCCTTTAAGACTTAAAAACGAGGTGTACGATCTCGGTGTTGAGGCATTCCCGTATTGGTGGTACCTTCAAGTCCTTTCGATGTAGGACCCCCTTTTCTTTGTAATCTCATTGTTATATAATATTTCTTTCGTAGTATTCTTGATTAGTTGTATACTCTAAACACATTCCCGCATTTCATATCTCAATATATTTTAAATTTACATATTTTATTTCCGTTTGTTCTTTCTTCATAACTTGCATGCATGTTAAAATGATTTCGTCACCCTCGGATGTCGGCACGTGTTCATCTTGGTGTTTGAAGGATATCAGAATTAGGACTTGTTAAGTAAAGAGGATACAGTGTCAGTAGCGTGGCCCCACGACACATTAATAATTGGAGTTCCGCGTGCAATTTTGCAACTTTTTCGTATGGACTCCGCATGGTGTGAGCACAACTCGAATAAAATAGTAGGAAAGAATTATCATTTTTTTGGGGGGAATGGATAATAAATTTGAATTATAAAAGCAACAATTGAAATCCTAATTCGAAACAATAAATCACTAATTTCAAAATTGAAGAATCAAACCAAATTGGAGAGGGATAACACAAATATTCTTCAAACATGGGAGATGTTTTTAGTTACATTTTCATACATGGGAGATGTTTTTAGTTACATTTTTGTTTGTATTCAATTTGCATACAAGGGAGATGTTTTTAGTTACATTTTCGTTTTGATCACATATTAAACATGAAGAACCAGCTAATAGCTTCATCATCTACATGGATCCATGCGCATTGAAAAACAATCAGTCAGCAAGCAAAACGATTGAGATTTTGACTTTGGCAGATGCTCGCGGAAATCCCTCTATTAAACCAATTGTATCCTTCCAAGGATCTCGGAAATATGTCGGGTGATAAGAACCAAGAACCATGTCTTGCAATCCTCCTCCATGTTGAAGTAAAACCCTCACAACGCTAATCACACTCTCGGGGATCATAAGATTCATAGGATAACTGGCAACAACGATCTTCACCACCCTTAGATGACACAGGGAGGGACTCAAAACCTGAGCTTGACTTTCCCAGTATTGTTCTTCAGTGCATTTAGTAATGTCCAACAAACTGTTGTTCCATACCTGCAACAAAATTATAAAATATGTCATTAATCGTTATTAGTTATATATTCAAAACTCTATAAAGTTCACAGTGTAACCTTAAACCGTATTAGTTATATATTAGTAAACTTACTAATATACAGTACACCAAAGTAGGCAAAAACTTACATCATTCTGGTCGCTGCCATTGGATATGTCGATTTTGAGAGTATGGAGTATGGGAGAGCTCTTGAGCAGGCACGTTAGACCTGGGATCTCACGTTTGCCAAATCCCTCAGTTTGAATTTCTAACGTCTGAAGTTTCACAAATGAATTTGGTAGACCATCTTCGAAATATATTCTGGATAAAACCTGGATATGGTTAAATAAGCCATATATCAATTAAACAATTCAGAAAATGCATACAAGTAGATGATATCATCACTTAACACAATTTCTCTAGTCTAATATATATCTCATTTTATGAAATTAAAAGTCTAAAGAGCTTCAAAGTAGTCGACAAGAAAACAGATGAGGAAATGAACCTGGAGAGCGTCGATGCTGAGGAAAAGTTGTTGAACATGGGATAATCCGCACAAAAGATTGACTGCGACACAAGTCATCGCCATGCTAATATCATTGCCCTGGACCAAAAAATTTACGTCAGATGTTCTCATGGTAGGAGAGATTTGGTTCAAATATTTCCCAGTTGTAAGGTAATTATGTTTCCAACGAAACGTCTGCAGACTTGGAGCAAATATGTCGACGAAACTTTGAGTTGCATTGACGAAACAGCCCACGACGTCCAAATTCTTTAGTCTCATTCCACATATGTGCAGCCTAAATAAATCTGTTCGGAACACTCGTACATATTCAAGGCGCGAACAACTTATTTTGAGATCACGTATTCCTCTACATATTAAAATGGTCAATTTCTCAAGGAAAGGGAATGTTGAATCAGAAAAGAAATCCATAACCAAATCCCTATTATCCAAGAAGTTCACACGAATTAAAGACAAGGTGTGAAGTGAACGGAGACCAATAGTAGTAGTAGCCATCCTAACACGGAGAAAGGAAAAACCGCTAGTGGCTGCCAGTGTGAGACTCCTCAATGAATCACTCTCACATACACAAAGAGGCAAATCAAACCTGCCATTTACGATCTTCAGATAGAGTACAATTTCTTCAACCTGATTATGCTGCACAACCCAGCAGATGCAGTCATGTAAAAATTGAAAACTCGCATCTCTAGATTCTTCACTCCCAATGCGAAAAACCTTTATGTTGGAGTTTTCTTGACGACGAGTCAAAACAGTGGTTATGAACTGCATCCGTTTTGTATCATCGACCTCAGATGTGAAGCCCGCACAGAAGTCGAGGACGGGAACGCAAGTCCATAGATATCTCCATCTTCTAGATAAAACACTGGTTCGTGCTGTGTATTTGACGGGTAACAAGGAGAGTATTTGGTACAAAATATCGTTTGGAAGATTGCTGGTTCTGTCAGCACTGCACTTTTGCTCATCGTGTGCTTTCTTTTCTCCCACTATAAAAGCTCTGGTGAGGGTTAAAGGGTTCATTACCTGATGAGAATATAAAAAAAAAACGCCCCTCAAGTCAGTGCTGATGATGATCAGAGCCTAGATAAAATTTATACGAAACGCTAATATATATACAGTGTTCGTTAATTTTTTTGAACTCAATTAGACACCTCAAACATTTCCTATGTGTCTACTATTTTGCAAGGATAATCTATTAAGTGCATCTTAAAAAATAGAAGTTCGGATAGTTGGATTCAACATGTATATAAACACATACAAATATACGTACATATTGGTGAAAATACATATAAAGAGAACTTACGTTACAGAAGAAGAAAGAAGAGAAGAATAATAGAGGAGGAAGAAGAAGATACAGGAAAGTTTCCAACTTACAGTCACAAGAGTTGTCATTTGACAAGGCAAACGATTTAGGGATTCGACTTTGACCCTTTGTTCATAGAGAAAGATTGGAAGTGGGTTGAGTGAGCTGCGGCTAGATGATTGGGTTGGGGCTGAGTCATGACCTTTGGACACCCAACACACGGGGAATTTTTTTTTTTCTTGGAAAGTGTCATCGATCGCTGGTTTGGTATGTCGCTCCAAAAGAGCATCGCGGAAAGTCAATCACATATGAAATGGTCAGCGATCTCAATTATGAGCATAGTGTTCGTGTGTGTTTGTTGAGCCCCATGTCTCTATCTCTCTAATCGGAGCCTTCCTATTCATATATTGATGCAAGAAAGCTGGCATATTTATTTTTTCTCAGTTGGAAATTTGTCAGCCAATTATTTTTGGTATAGTCGTAAATAAGTTGAATTATCATTCTCCATTATTAGTTCCGTGGTGAAGGGAAGAGTCATATTCCACCCGTAATGCTTGTAATCCTGAAGGAACTGTTCCAAAATTTTCAATATTACCAAATTAATTCCATAAAAAAAAAACCAAATTAATTGAAAAAAAAAATTGAAATACAACTTTATACCATGAAAAATTAGGATCATGGTCTTGCCTCTTTGGGTGGGGCGGGCGAGGACATGATTGAGATTTGCTTATACTAATAGGTCGCACAACTGTCAATTTTAATGAATCTAGTCCTCACATGGTTAAGAGCACCAAATATGAAAGATGTCTAATCTTAATAGAAAAAAAAAAATTGTTAGAGGTGACATCACCCTTACGATACTCATGTCATGTCCGAGCTACTGAACAAGACTTCTCCGTACAATATAATGTTGAAAAACGAGGATTTTACCATGTGATGTCATGAATTATATATTCTCTTCAGTTTTCAATTTTTAAATATTCAGAAATTGGGTTTCCCAAAATCGCCCAATTTAGTGTTTGAAAAAAACAAAATTATATTTTCTGAGAAATTGGGCACTGCCCTACGTAATAAAAACCTCTGAACCAAAAAATATAAACGTAAAAGGTAAAAACAAATATGTCCAAAAAAAACAAGAGCAAAAATACTTCAAATCTCATTAAAAACAAAAAACTTTAACTCAAATCGGAGCGTCTATAGGAGCCGTTTAGCATCCGACGGCTACGATTCCATGGAGCCTCAGGCTGGCCCCAACGTCTAAATTTCTTCCCAACGGTCAAAAATCTCAAAATACAAAAAAAATAAAGATCGCCTCTCTCTCTCTCTCTCTCTCTCTCTCACATCCAAGAATCACAAATCAGCAGTTACAGTACAAAACCCCATCATACAATCTTTCCATCTACCCCTAAAATCGTTTGAGCTTCGAACCCAGTGAGCGAAAATGAGTGTAGTTGAATACCAAGACGCCATTACCGCACCAGACCTTCAGGTGTGGAACAACGCCGCCTTCGACAACGAAGACTCCGAAGGCGGCTCCTCCGTCGTGAAGGCTTCCTGGTCCGATATACTCCAACCCCTTTCGCTGAATTGCTCTTCCGAGTCGTTTGAATCGGGTTGCAGCAAAGAGAATCTGAGCCCCGCTATTCTGAAAACCCCTGTCTGCGTCAAATCTTCGGTGCCCTTCAAGCCGCTGGACACAAATACGAATCTTGATCCCTTCTCGGCGGTTGCGAAGAAGAAGGGTCTTGCAGAGGTTGAAGAAGGAGAAGAGAGAGTTCGAGATGAGGGGAAGATCGATGCGGAGATTGAAGAGATTGAGAAGGAGATTAGTAGATTGAATTCGAGGCTTGAAGCGCTTAAACTTGAAAAGGCTGAGAGAAACGAGAAGGCGGTAGAGAAGCGTGGAAGGGTTGTGGCGGCGAAGTTCATGGAGCAGAAACAAAGTGTGAAGAATTTGGATGGGTTGAAAAAGATTGAGTCTATGATGATGAGTGTGAGGTCGAAGGTTAATCGGAGAGGAATGAGTTTGGGGCCGTCTGAGATTGTAGCTGGAGCCGGATTTCAGAGGCCGAGTAAGTTCGAGATCACCCCTGTTCAGGCAACGCAGAGTCGCAGGAAATCGTGCTTTTGGAAGCTTCAGGACATCGATGAATTGAGGGCTACGAAAGAGAGGGGCAAGAGTTTGAGTTTGAGTCCGAAATCGAGGAAAACTGTGTCCAAGGTTCAAGGTCCGAAACAGGCTGCAACTACTGTTGGAGGGTCCAAAAGGCCTATGAAGAAGCAAGACAAGGTTCTTGCATCAATTGGACCCAAGAAGCTTTTTAAAGACGGAGCCGAGAAGTCTGTGCCTGCTAAGAAAACACCATTCAAGCCTGGGAGGGTTGTGCCTAGTAGGTACAATCAGATTGGGAATTCGGCAGTGAGTGATGGTCGGAAGCGGTCTTGGCCTGAGGATGATAAGGATGACAGTAAGAGAGGTGACAAGAGGCGGGTCTCCTTGGTTGGAAAGCCGCGTGGCATTGCCCGTGAGACATCCAGGAGTCAAGGACCGGAGTGCCGGGTGAAGAAGAGGTGGGAGATTCCAAGTGAGATAGTGGTGTACCAAAGTGCAGCAGAGGATAACAAGTCACCTTCAGTTATTGCTGAGATAGGAGATGTGCTTCCAAAAATTAAGACAGTCCAATGTGGTATTGACACTCCGAGGGGTTCGGGGCCAGCCAAAAGGGCTGCTGAATTGGTTGGGATGAAATCCTACTTTAGCACCAATGGGGAGGTTTGCCATGAATTGAGTTTTGCAGAAGAAGGTGCTGAAGAAGAATAAGTGGAATTGTCGAGGAACTTCACCTCGACTGAATTTGTTAATTTTTGTTCTAAAGTTTACTTGATTTTCAGTTAGCCATAACTCTTGTTATGGAGTAAGTATGCACTTTGTAATGGTCAATTGGGTTTGTAAGTCTCTGGTTTCTCTGCTATGCAATAATAATAGATGAAGCTATTTTTCTTGCTTCCTAGCAAGATATGTCTGCTAATAACAACGATTTCACTCGAACAAAAGTGTCGAAATCTGAATCTTGATACAAAATCATTCCAATTGGTATACAACTATATACCAATTGGCAATAGCAAGAGACCTTGAAACCAAAAACCAAAAGATAACTTCAGCTTCTAACTACTTACAAGTGTATATTTCATTTGGAGTCCATAGGACTAGTAATCCGAGTATCATCAGTCTGCAAATAAGAACAACTTTGCTCGAAGAAAACTGTTGAATTCGAATCATGTTTGATAAAAATCATTTCGAAACTGAGCAAACAAAGTGAATAGCACATTTAAATCACTATACAACTACATCAATTGGCAATAACAAGAGACCTACAAATCGAAAACCAAATGGTATCTCCAGCTTAGAACTACTTACAACCGTTTATTACGTTTGAAATCCATTGGACCAGCAAGCTCCGAATCACACGAATTCATCTCCTCTGTTAAACTCAATGCCAAGTCCACCTTCCCCATCTTCTTCAGGTTCGTGATCAGTGACCGATAAACATACAGGGAAGGACAAATGTGCCTCGCCTTCATCTCGTCGAAGAATCTCAATGCCTCCTCAACATTTCCTGATCTTCCCAGGCTCTCAATCACTGCAGTATAAGTAAGCAAATCTGCCTCCACACCATTTTCACCCATTTCCTTGAAGTAAAACATACACACATCGAATTTCCCAAGCTTCCTCAAATTGTTCAACACCGTATTGTAAGAAACCACATCCGGGACAATGCCGGTCTCTTTCATAACCCCGAACTGACCCAGCATTTCATCAATCCTACCGGCATATCCTAAAATCTCTAAAACAGTGTTGTGGGTGTACAAATCAGGCACGAAATCAAGAGTTTTCATCTGGGAAAAGATCAGGAGCGCCTTCTCAGTCTCTCCGCATTCGCCGAAAGCAAAGAGAATCCTGTTTATGACTGTCATGCTGGGAGAGGTGAGCTCCATTACCTGCTTGGTTAATCTGAGCAGCTCCGCGCAATCATCCGACTTTGCGAAAGCTTTGGCGACAGTGAGAAAACAAGCAGAATTTAAAGGTTGAGAAGACGCGATTGCGAGCTGAAGAAGCTGGGATAGGAAGGAAAGAGCGCTGCTTTCGGCTGCGGCCGCAACCAGCACGCGGTTGAACGATTTGGGGCTGAGGAAAAGGCGGTTTTCGTACAAGGATTCGAGTAATGTGGCGGCGTTTTGTATGGAGGAAAGAATTTGATTCAGGGTAGCCTCTTGCTCTAGGGAAGAAGAGGTCCGAGAGCTGCTAATGAATCTGGTTGCGGTGGAAAACAATGGCGGATCGACTGAGGTGGAGAATGGCGGGGGGTTGTGATTCGGGCGCCGAATTGGAGCGGAGTTGGGGAGGACAGTGAGAGCGCGTAGGTCTGATGCTGCGGCTGCTGCTATGTAGCATCGCAAGTGCCTTGAGGAAGAAGATAGCATGCTCTGGATATTCATAGCGGATGGGGTGGGGGGTTCGAAAGTGCAGGTAAGGTGTTTGATGAAATGCCTCAGTCGTCAGTCACTGGACTTGGGAGAAGAACGTTGAGGCGCGGCTGCTGCGCGGGTTTTAATAGAAGTGCTTTAAACAAGCCGGCACACTTGGTTTTTTCACTTCTCTCTTGGTTTTTTTTTCACTTCTTTCTTTTTGGGCCAGTTTTGCCATTTTGTTGTATATAATCATTTTCCCTGCTCTTGATAGGGAGAAATTCTAAGGTCTGGCACCCGGTTCACTTGTACTATACGGCAAGACATAAAAAATCACACCTACCTTATCCCTTGGTTTTTAGGCCTACACTTACCCATTCATTGATCCCACCCTCTCTCTCATTGTCCCTAGTTCGGTTTTTGAACAGAAGAACTTCTAAATAAGATGTTATATCTTTATAAAAAGGAGACGGGTTGAGAAAAGTTGACTTCTATTCATTTTCAACTTTGATCTCTTTCGTTGACATGGTTTATGTTTTTAGCTATCATTTATAAAGTTTTTTTTCAATACAACCAATATTGAAGAAGAGAGAATTGAATCTAGGACCTCGGGTGCAAGGAATAAAAGTTGTTAACCATTTGAGCGCTTAGCTCCTTCAGCTTTAGACTGTAGATTTCTAGTCTTGGCTTGGTTCATACAAACAACTACTAGATGCATACAAAATACAAATGTGTTTTTTGCATATATGTAGTACAAATATCATAACTTCAATCCGGTTACAAGTTTGACAGTAAGAAATAAATGGAACCAATGCTCTACCTAATACATTGCAAGACAAATGGTGGAAACACAGTTCCAGTGTGATGATATATTTGCTCCCATCTGGTCTCAAATCCGACTGGAGTCCCTTCCAAAAATAGATCGCCTTCCCCAATCCGAAACCACCAGCACCCTTGTGCGCCAACTCACTAGCTTGCTGCAAAAATTCCAATAATTTTCAGTAGAAACCGATATGCTAATGCCAGATTTAAGCTGAGTGAAAGCAAATGTGCATCAGATATTTACCTAGCATATACTGAGTACCAGAGCCACTGAGTGCTGTGGCCAATTGAGACCCAATCTCCTGGAAGATGAGCTGCAGTTTGTTCTCCTCCCAGTGGGGCAAACATCCCAAAGTGTTTGTACCTTCAAGTAAATCATATAAAAAGTTCATGCCAATGAGCCTAGTAGCATAGCATTGTAACTAAGCACGACATTAAAGTCAGTTGTATGATGGATTGGTGATAGAATTTCACCTGAAGGGTTGAAAGCGGTGGCGTCCAACATCCCTGAACTTGAGGGGACCTTCAGGGTACTTCTCACATTCCTCCATACGATTGAAACAGTTGGCAAGGTAGGCACCTTGTTGAGCAGCTACCTAAATTATTAAAATTTCGAAAACAAAAATAGTTAAAGAAATGGAATATGAGTTAGAGGATAAGGAGATGTGATGGAAAAAGAAGTGAATATAATGAGTCAACCTGGGCAGTTGCTGGAAGATTTTTCATCTGCGAATCTGCTTGGGAAAGAGCTGCTTTAAACGTTTCAATATCGATTTCATCTTTCGGGTTTTTCCAACTATTTTCCAGCAACTCATCAATATTCCTCATATGCTTGCTCTTCAAATGAAGGCTTAGTTGAGGATACCTGACCATGAGGTCCTCCATGACTTCTTGAAATTCCTCTAGACTTAATGTACCAGAGTTGTCTTTATCTGCCTTTTGGAATATCGAAACAATATCATCCTGACAATAAATTGGTATGCAATGACAACAAAATATCATACATAGAATCAGCAAATTCTACCATACAACAATATAGGCATCGACACTTTCAACCACACTACAATGCATGGCATAAGCAGAAAAATATTAAATAGATACCACGACGCGGCGTTGATTTACTGTTGCACAATCACCTAAAGCATACACGCCGTCACATCCTTCCACCCTCAGCCATTCATCCGTAGCCAAAACACGCCGATTCGTCTGTTTTGTGCAGACAAATTACATCATTTGATTAATTGAAGCATCAAATCCAAAGTTAAGCTCTCGACTACAATTGGAAACAAGCACAAGTTAGTATCAAACCTGACCAATCTGCTTCATAAAATCAATAATCTCAGGGCGTGGCCCGATACCAGTTGCCCAGAGAACCATCCCATAAGGTATATTTGAAATTTTTCCTGTGTCTCTATCTTTAGCGGAGACTTCCTTATCAGTTAATTTTACGACCAGTGAACCTGTTTTTACATCAATTCCGTCTCGGAAGAACTTCCCTTCAGCAAATGAAGTAATTCTCTTGTCAAACCTGCAACACCAAATTAACCAAGTGTGTAAAAATTAAATTAGCATCTTTAAACATGTAAAACCCTAATACAAAAACCTGTAAGCATGCCTTACATGTTCAAAATATGATCGCTTGCTTCGATCACAGTAATTTTTACGTAGTCTATAACTGAAGGGTATAATTTGGCTAAATCCTCTTTTACAAAGTCATGAAGCTCTGCAGCAAACTCCACACCAGCTGGACCGCCACCAACACATACAAAACTCAGAAGTTTCTTCTTCTCTTCTTCGCTTACGCTAGGAAGACTTGCCCTTTCAAAACAGTCAATCACAGTCTGTCGGATCCTCACAGCGTCTTCTATTCCCTGCAAATCAAAAGCTCAAACCTAACATTAACACTTACTATTTCTTCATCCTATAAAATACTTATCGGACATGGGAGGAAGAATAAATTTAAGTTACCTTCAAGAAATGAGCATATTGCTCAACACCAGGAGTGTTAAATGTGTTTGTTTTGGCCCCCATTGCAACGATCAGGTAGTCGTAATCTACACTAAACTCAGCTTCTTTCAAACCCAAATTACTGTGTTGGGTTGATCGACAGAGAACTTTCTTATTCTTTGGATCAATTCGATAACATTCTGCTTCCCTAAATTCAACATCTAAACCTTTCTGCCATATCATTGAAACCAAAGAGAATTAAGCATAATTGTCTCATCATATCCAATTAATCAATCATTCGGATCATAAAATTTATATACATTACATGTCTAGGCACATACCTTATCAGTAATCTTGCGAATTGGTTCAACAATGCTGCGTGCTTCAACCGTGCCACATGTAACACTCGGTAGCAAAGGCGTGAACATGAAATAATTTTTGGGTGACACCACTTCAACATCATAAGAAGAACTCCTCAAATTCTTCAAGAAACTGACTCCGGCCCAACCGGTTCCTAGTACTACCACCTTCTTTTTCTTGCTTGTTTCGGCTTCCTGAGCCGAATCAGCATATACAGTATGGACTGGTTTGCTCTCATGAAATGTTGCTAGGCCTCCCCCACTGCAAATATATGCAATGCAAGTTAGAAGAAATCATGATATGTAGAGTTTCATTTAACATAAAATGCCAAAGATGTTATATCTACCATATATAATCGGCAAAAAAAGATATAAATAATAAATACATAAATCCTTGCAAAAGAAAGCTAAACAAAAACTATGCAAGCTCGTATAAACATGTGTGTTAAAGAGAGAAATTTCATGTGCATGACGTCTGTTCTTTATTAAAAAATGAATACATATTATTATTCTGAAAAATATACTAATATTGACAATCAATTGTTTTTTAAAATAAAGAACAGACGTATGTTTCATAACTGAACAAGTACCTCACAGTGACAACAACGAGAATCTTGCATAGAGAGGAACGTTGATGGAAAAGCCTTGAGGCTGTCTCAAAGAAAGAATGTCCCCACATTCTGAAACTCAAATTGTTTCTGAATCTTTCTGGGAAAGAAAAGGTTAGAAAATTACAATGGCGGATATATTATTTCTGGATTTAGAAGAATTCGAAAACTTGGGGTGTGACAGTTTCTAATGGTCGGGTATGTGAGTGAAGGTCCGAGGTCTAAGGTTAGACAGACACTCACTATTTTTTGGGGTCTGAGGTTGACTCGTCAAACCGGGAAATTAGGAGACGTGTACCTTGGCCAACAATCCAAGACTAGGTTGTAAATTATTGAGTAAATTTTAGTTATGGTCCCTTAACTTTAACTCAATTGGAGCAATGGTCCCTTAACTAAAAATCCATTACCATTGGTCCCTCAACTTTAATTCAACTGGAGAAATGGTCCTTTAACTTTAACCCAATTGTAGCAATGGTCCTTCTAATATAACTCGTTTTGACAAAAATTTTGACGTAATTGACGAAAATGACCATAATTACACACTTTGATGAGTTGAGGGACCCTTATTATATAAATGGTTATTCCAACATAACTTATTTTGACAAAATTTTGACGAAATTGATGAAAATGACTATAGCTACATATTTTGATAAGTTGAGGGACCAATAGTAATGGATTTTTAGTTGAAGAACCATTGCTACAATTTACTCAAATTAATTTGTAATGCTTTCACCATCTAATCAAATAGGGTTTTCTCTGATGATGAATAACTTTTGTAGGACATGAGTAGCCAGTCGATCGGCAATTAAGATAGTTGGGTAACTATTCACATCGTGAGATTTGTCTCTCATACTAATCAAATTGTATTCTATGAGTTTGTGACATTGTGTCTTTTTCTTAACCTCAGTGGTATGAAGGGAATTGTATCATATGATTCTGTGACAATGTGTTCATATTGTACTTACCAAAAAACAATTGAGTTAATTCTATGCACGTTTTCTCAATCAATAGAATATATAAACTACATATTTGGTACAATAAGCTCGACATCTCGCACATTCAAAAGAATTGATAGAACAAGATATTACTGCAGTAAGTTTGACATTGTGATAGTAAACAAATCGCATAAGCAAATGCAAACACTCATTATGCCACAACAGTGAACCTAGCTAATAAGGTTAATAATTTACATGTGCCAGAATGTGCTTTGACCTCTTCAAATACGGGTTGACATGTGCCAGCATGTGCTTTGACCTCTCCAAATACCTCTTGAATCTCTCCCAAAAATGAACGCTTAAAGCATTTGTTTAAAACTTACACTATGTTTGGATGAAAAAATTTAAGATTACTAAGGAATTTTAAAATGACGGGATTTTATTTTCAAGAATTTGTGAATTTTCTTGTTTGGTTAACCTAAAAGAACAATGGAATTGAATACATAATTTGTTATTTTTAAACTTTCAATCATAGAAATTGAGAAATAACACTTATTTACGTGGAATTTAAACTTGGGAATTGGAGGTCCCAAATTCCAAGTTTTTTTTCACGCAGAAATTCTAAATTTTGTATGTTTATGAATCCAAACAAGAGAATTGGTGCATGTCAATTTATAAAGTTTGACTTTAATCCAAATTCCAAGTTTATTTCTCTTATCCAAACATAGTGTTATAGTTTGTCGTGGTGTTTTTCTCTAATTTACTGTACTATTTTCTTATTTGCTTTCCAGTCACTACTCATGCAACCCTTATCAACCTTCTGGCAAACTCATGGTGACTGAATTATGGGAAAAATTGATAGGTGTTCGAGGAGAAAACCAACAGCACCAAGATTCATGTGTAGAAAACGCATGTTTTTTTGGAAAGTGAAAGAGGTGTAGCTTCATTGCCCTGCAGAATATGAACTACTGAAGACATTGTTAGTCGATCATTTGGCGCTTCTTGAACGCACAAAAACCCTACATGGATCAGGCCGGCATGTTTCCCCTATTGATCCATCAATCACCTCATTTCCTATTCCTTCTTTCCACAACTCCCATGCCTAATTTAAATTCAATATATATATATATAGATTACTCATAAATTTACAAGAGTTAAACACAGAATGAGAATAAGTTAGAATAATGTTTTAGTACTTACCCATCCAGCAAGAGTTGCTGAACTTTCAAAGCAATAAAAAGCAGCATTCTTCTTTCTACTTATAATCTCCAACAACAACACTCTGAAACTGAATACATCTAATTTCTCAGAGAAATGGCCATATCGGAGACATGTATGTCCCTGTTTGCCACCCAAACAATAGTCCTCTCAGTAACTATGTGCTTGGAGTACCATATGCCTATATAGTAGTTTGAAAGCTAACCTGGTTTGAAGAAACCTAGCTCGAAGATCCCACCTGAAGAAACAATGGTTGATCACTGGTTAGAGAATTGTTTTCGCTGATGGTGTCAGCTGCAACGGAGATACGAGACTTGAGAAATACACGTAATAAAATAATGGAGAACTCGAACAACGAGATTGGGTTGGTATCCATGGCTGCACAAAAAAATTAGCAGAAAAGGTAGAATTTAAACCATACTGTATGCATTCAAAATCAACTATTTAAGGGTAAATTCATATATTTATACGTCTACAACTTAACCTTCACATTGAAATCTTGTTATACTTGATATTTAATATTGATCAGTAGCTGCCATTACGAGAAATTTTTTATTGTGATCGGAATACGGATGGTACGTCATGTGCTTTTATACAAGTGGTTGTAAATTTTATTTTGGATAAAGTACAAAAAACTACCTCAACTATTAGGATCACGACAGTTTCATACCTCATCTTTTAAAATTGACAATGTCATACCGCATCTTACGAATTTGTGATAATGTCATACCTCCGTCAATTTTTTTGTTAGTTTTTCTGTTAAATGCTGACGTGGCAAGAGACGGGGACCACTTTCTATTAAAAAATTATTAAAAATTAAAAAAATATTTAATATTTTTTAAATATTAAAATAATAAATAAAAGTAAAATTAAAAAAAAAAGGGTAAAGTACAAAAAACTACCTCAACTATTGGAATCACGACAGTTTCATACCTCATCTTTTAAAATTGACAATGTCATACCGCATCTTACGAATTTGTGATAATGTCATACCTCCGTCAATTTTTCTGTTAGGTTTTCTGTTAAGTGCTAACGTGGCTTGATTCGAGACCTACTTTCC
The DNA here is from genome assembly GCF_019419815.1 of Pyrus x bretschneideri. Taxonomy (NCBI): domain Eukaryota; kingdom Viridiplantae; phylum Streptophyta; class Magnoliopsida; order Rosales; family Rosaceae; genus Pyrus; species Pyrus x bretschneideri. Next base: position 5,532,232 of record NW_025999424.1, on the reverse strand, counting down.
ATTAAAAAATTATTAAAAACTAAAAAACAATTATTTAATATTTTTTAAAATATTAAAATAATAATAAAAAGCAGAAAAAAAAAAAAAAAAAAAAAAAAAAAAAAAAAACCCTCATTTCGTCCCTCCCCTCCCCCCTCCTCCCTCCTCTCTCCTCTCCCCATCTTCATCTTCTTCCCCCACCTGCAAATCCCAACAAAAAAAAAAAAAAAAAAAATATCCAATTTGTCTTCCCCCCACACCCACACCCACACTCTTCTCCCTCCTGCAACCTAGAAGAAAAAAAAAAAAAAAAACCCAGATCCCGTCGGCGGGAAGATGGGTGAGCAGAGAAGGTGGACGATGGGTGCGGAAGAGGATGTGGAGAATGGATGAAAGTGGTGGATTTGGGGTTTGATGGGTTTTCAAAATTTTTTTTTTTTTCCTTCTTTTTTTCCTCTTCTTCTTCTTCTTCTTCTTCCGCATGGGAGTTGATGGTTTTAAAAATTTAAAAAAAAAAAAAAAAATTCCTTCCTCCTTTTTTTACTCTTCTTCTTCTTCTTCTTCCTCCTTCTCTTTCTCCTTCTCCTTCTTCTTCTTCTGCAAGGGTGTGTTGATGGGTTTTCAAATTTTTTTTTATTTTTTCTTCCTCTTCTTCTTCTTCTTCCACGCCAACAGGGGGGAATTTTTTTTTTTTTCCTTCCTCCTTTTTTTCCTCTTCTTCTTCTTCTTCCTCCTCCTCCTCCTCCTCCTTCTTCTTCTTGTTCTTCCGCAGGGGGGTTGTTGGATTTTCAAAATTTTTTTATTTTTTTTATTTTTTTGGGTTTGCAGGTGGGGGGAAGAAAATGAAGATGGGGAGAAGAGAGAGGAAGGGGGAGGGGGAGGGGAGGGACGAACTGATGGTTTTTTTTTTTCTCTACTTTTTATTATTATTTTAATATTTAAAAAATATTAAATAATTTTTTTTTAGTTTTTAATAATTTTTTAATAGAAAGTATGTTCCGAATCAAGCCACGTGATCACTTAACAAAAAAACTAACAAAAAATTTGACGGAGGTATGACATTGTCACAAATTCGTAAGATGCGGTATAACATTGTCAATTTTAAAAGATGAGGTATGAAACTGTTGGGACCCCAATAGTTGAGGTAGTTTTTTGTACTTTACCCTTTTTTTTTAATTTTACTTTTATTTATTATTTTAATATTTAAAAAATATTAAATATTTTTTTTAGTTTTTAATAATATTTTATTAATTTTTTAATAGAAAGTGGTCCCCGTCTCTTGTCATGTCAGCATTTAACAGAAAAATTGACGGAGGTATGACATTGTCACAAATTCGTAAGATGCGGTATGACATTGTCAATTTTAAAAGATGGGGTATGAAACTGTCGTTACCCCAATAGTTGAGGTAGTTTTGTGTACTTTACCCTTTTATTTTTTAAGTTATTAACTTTTTAACACACATATCTCACCACTTATATAATGACACGTAGTGTACCATTCCGTGTTCCGGTCACACTGACCATGTCTTTGTGAACTATGAATATTCTAATGTGAAATTCTTTGTTCTAGTTGGACTAGTTAGTTTTTGGAGTAGTGTACTTGTTTTCTAAAAATTGGGAGATGTCAAAAAATTCCTTGTTTTTTATTTTAGTTTAGCGTACTTGTCTTCTCATGATATGGTTACGTCCACATCTGTAGTTGAACAATAATAAATAAATAAAATCTTGTGTTATTAAGTTTAGTTTGGATGGGAATAAACCATAAACCACACAAACGGTTCCTGTAATGTGTTAAAATGCGCAAAGAATACCAAAAATCCATTTTGTATATACGTGTCTAAGAGACTTCTCGCATTTGAGGGGTTTTTCTCTCTCTCCAATTGTGCCCTTGAAGTGTTTGTATAAAACTTATAGTTGTCAGGGTTTTTTTTTTTTTTTCCCTAATTTAATACACTATTTTCTCATCTTCTAGTCAGTTACTATTCTTCCAACCCCTATCGACCTTCTGGCAAACCCGTGGTGATTGCGTTGTGGGAAAAACTTGTAGGTGTTTGAGAAGAGAAAACAAAACTGGAATTCTTGCATGTTGAAAATGCAGGTTCTTTGGAAGGTGGAAGAGATGTAGCTTCAGTGCTCTGCAACATACGAATCTCCGAAGACATTGTTGGTCGATCAGTTGGAGATTCTTGAACACATAAAAACCCTACGTGGATGCACCTCAAAGCTTCATCTGGCCGACATGTTTCCCTTACTGATTCATCAATCACCTCCATTCCTCTTCCTTCTTTTCACAACTCCCATGCCTAATTAAAATGTTGAATTTACGGTCATTTGCAATTGCTAGGCTTAAAAACAGAATGATCATAAGTTGGAATGTTTGTTTAGTACTTACCCATCCAGCAAAAGTTGGTGAATGTTCAAAGTGATAGAAAGCAGCATTCTTCTTTCCACTTACAATCTCCAACAATAGAACTCCAAAACTAAATACATCCAGTTTCTCAGAAAAATGGCTATATCTTGCATACTCTTGTGACATGTAACCACTGCATCAATTAATGGTACAATAAGCAAAAGTACTAAAGTAGTGGTTGAGTAAGGTTTAGATGATTAAAAGCATGTACCATATCGACTTACTATGTGCCAACAACCCTATTGGTATTTGCTTCAGTCTGATTTATCTCGAAAATCTTAGCTATTCCAAAGTCTAATATTTTGGGTTCATCGAGCCATCCAACAGAACATTACTTGCTTTTAGGTCCCTGTGAATGATTTTCAGTCAGGAGTACTTGTGGATGTAAAGTACTCCTTGAGCGATCCCTTGGCTTCTATAATTCGAAAACGCTTTCCCCAATCTAATTCTTTTTTTTCACATGGATCTGATTGGACAGACCATGAAAGCAAATGAGCTAGTGTTTTTTCGATGGACAAACCGAATCAAAGTTGACTTCCCTGAAATCAACAATATCAAAGATATAAATCTTAGAAATGATGAGGATATACCAAACAAAAGTTTGTCCAAACTCCGATTGGGCATGTACTCGCAGATCAATAGCAGTTCCTCCTCTTCGACACCACAACAACCCAAGAGCCTAACAAGATTGGTATGCTGAAGCTTGGCTATAAGCTCCAACTCATTCAAAAACTCCTCATGTCCTTGCCTTGACTTCTTTGACAGCCTTTTTATCGCTACCCCTTGATTTTCAAGTAAAGTGCCCTGTAGAGGAAGGGAAATGCCACAAAGAGAACCACCACCGTGCCAATATTACTTAATTGGGGAAAAGGTTACTACGACAAGTACAAAGAAATTATCATTTTTATCAAGAACAATCAATGTACTTTAGTATTACAAATTAAGTGGAAGGGTCACCTTATAAACAGCGCCAAAGCCTCCCTCTCCGAGTTTATTAGCTTCAGAGAAGTTGTCTGTAGCAGCTAATATTCTCTTTAAACCGAAAAGTGGTAGTTCCGTATCATTCTTTACACCTCCAGCTCCATAGTTTATTTCAATCCCACCATGCTTCCTCCTGTGCTCCCTGTTTCAGTCTTATTGTTAGAGCATGGATCATTTGTGTGTATATGAGAAACAAAGAAAGACTGCTAGGATCCATGCTCCTGCGTGTACTTCTATTTTTGTGTGTGCGCGTGCGCGTATGAGAAGCAAAGAAAGACAGGCAGAATGGTAGCAGTACCTTTTCTTTCCCAATGTTTTCTTCCGTAAGAAATAGCCAAAACTTACAGCAAACAATCCTCCTGCTGCTGAGACCATTGCAATTTTAAGGGAACGCTTATCAGCACGACCCTTACCGCCTGCAAAAAAATTAAAAGATTGGGTTAACCAATAAAAATGATGGCTCTCCAAGTAATAGACACTCAAAACAACCCGAATAATCGTTCGCATATTACTTTTAAGATACATAAGCTCAGAAGCTGCAAGTCTGATGTATAACATTCTTCCATGACTGTCATCTTCCGCAAGTTGTTCCACGCCCAAGAGATCTTCGGTCCAAATTGAACATCTAGTACTGCTATCATAAGCATAAGCAGTGCGAGAGCAGTTACTTAAGCAGACTGATCCACATTTCTCAACACTCGTAACCTCCACAGCCTGTTTATTTTCAGGCATTAACATGTTATGCATTTCTAGGAATCTGTCTTCCGTCCCACACTGCAAACTCGTTTTTCTTGAACACCCATCAGAATAATCCTGCAAATACCAGTCCAGTGGCGACTTTGGCTCAAAACCCATCAAGCAAGTGCAGAGGGGCCCTGATGCATCATTGCAACTCCCGAATGCGCCACAAGTCGCATGAACTTCACATTGTCTTCTTGGTTGAGACCAAAACAAATTCCATTGCCTGGTATTCTCCATCCATGACAATAATTGAACCTGCCCCATGACAGACATCAAGCATCGATATACTAGCTTAGGATCATAAGGAGAATAGGTGAAGTAACTTATGTTTTCATTTGTTACATATCTGAAATTATACATAGAATTAAGCCTCAGCTCAGGATCCAACCTGAAAGTACGCGAACTTGCATCCCATGATCCGCTGGTCCAATACTGTATAGTCCTATTCCACCATATGCTATATGAATTGCTTCCATCTTGGTTTATCCCAACATACAAAAGGCCCGATGAAGGATCCTCCGAATTCTTCCATGAAGTGAGAAATTGGGTTTGTTTGGTAATTTTGTTGAATCCAAGTTGACCTCAGGGTAACCATGTATGAGTGGGATGATCGAAGCTTTGGCATAAAGGCTCTGAAGTATTATTACTAGACCCCGCTCTCAAGACAAGGTTTCCACTATCCCAAAGAACCATTTGGACAGAACCAGAATTGATGGTGGAGTTTAAATTTGTTGACCAAACTGGGGTTTTGGACTCGTTAAAGACAACTAGATTACCATCTACGATCCTCAACGCCGAAGAAAATCTTTCGGAGACTGGTATTTCCCTATTTGCTACCCAAACTACAATCCTCTCAGATGCTACTTTCTTTGAGTACCATATGCCTATATAGTAGTTTGGAAGCTGACCTACTTTAGGCAAAAGATATAACCCTATGCATGGTACTTGAACTTAACCTATATGCCCTTTTCGTGGTGATCAATTCAAGTCACCTATATGCCCTTCGCATAAAAAATCTTGTTTTTATACTCACGTTGGTTGACTGCACTTACGTATGTGAAGTACATGCGACTTGTGAGCCCTGATTTATCATTGCAACCCATGAAACAACTACATATGAGCCCAGATTCACCATTGCAACCCCAGAAGTCGCACGTTCAGCACGCAGCTGCCATTGTGGACCAAGCCTATGTAGAAAAAGCAATGTATGGAAAAGGCTTGAACATTGTTCTTCCCGTGTCAAAGCTTCTGTTCAAACTCATCAATGCTCAACCATGTGAAACCCTTGAGGCAGCACCTACCCAAAACCCGAGAAGAGATAGAAGTTTGAGTTAGGATTAGGACATGTTCGAGTTAGATTGCTTCGACTGCAAGCTAATGTACTATACTAAGCACTTATGCTTGCTATGAGTTATGGTGCACGTATATTTCAACGGGGCTACATACGATCATGATGTTGGGAATGAAGGCTCTAAGCTGATTTATTAGAGTTAAATTATTCATGCTGATGTGTAAATTAGTTTGTCACTGTTGAAGGGCTGTGATTAAGTTTGTTAGAGATCTTAGGCTCAAATGTGAGCAAGCGGCATCGTCTCGTAGGGCACTGTTTGAATGGTTGAGATGAGTGATGAGTCAATACAATATTATATGTTACCATAATCTTAGTTTATTTTGGTTATTATTTTGAAAGAATTTTGATATTTTAAATTGTATTTTTAATGCAAGACATTGGACTTCCTCTTAAGCAAAAAGTGATCAAACAAATGAATTTTGGAGTGATTTCAATTGAAGGAGTCTTTCAAGATGATTGTGCCAAAATTCCAAATTATTCTACCAAGCCGTTTGACCGTGGCAAATAAAAGAAGGCCCAGCACACAGCTTTTCCGAATTGACGTTTCTAGACGCTTTGAGTATTTGAAGGTCAAGATGGCATATTTTGAGGAAGATTCCTTTTGATGATTTGTTCGGAACGTCTCAAGCTTTAAAAAGAGACATTTTGGGACCTAATCGGAGTTGATTTGGTTGGTCAAAAGATGGATTTTCTCTGCAGTCCGAATTTCAGTTTAAATAGGAGACATTTTATTTCCTAGTTATCTTATTCTACTTGGCCATTAGAGAGACCAACGCATTATTTTATAAAACTTTTTCTAGGTATGATTTTATTTTGTGGTAATATAAATAACTTTATTTGGCCATTAGAGAGACGAACGCATTATTTTAGAGAAGGCGCTACTTTGAAGAATTTGATGATTCAAGTTTATTTTCAAGGTGTTTTCAATCTATGATCTTAATAATATTTTGTTTTATAATTGTTAGTAACTAATTTCCATTTGCTAGGACAAGGCCACAAGCCTTAGTAATAATATGTAATTTCTTTTCAATTTGCTTATAATATTATACATGAAGATTTTGAATTATTAATCACTGTGTTAAAACTATATAATTGTCTTGATGACTGATCACCATTAGATATTTGGAAAAGTAGTTTGATGCAATTTTGGCGAAGAGTTGTCCTGACTTCTTGTGGTTAATATATGTAACTTCTTATGATAGACGCCACGACTTAAGAGTTACACGGTTTTTCAAAATGTTTTCACAAAACTTAATGAGTCTTGAATGTTCACATTTAATTTGAATACCATAAACAGATTGCATGTTAAATATAAATTTTATGTTTGCACAAGCGTGATTCTCCTGCAAACTATACAAAATCTAATTCTGTCAACAATAAAAAGATTAGCAGCATCAACCCGAGTCACAAAAAGATTAGCGGTCCGACCCGGTTGATTCTCCTGCAAACTATACAAAATCTAATTCTGTCAACAATAAAAAGATTAGCAGCATCAACCCGAGTCACAAAAAGATTAGCGGTCCGACCCGGTTCGCCGGTCCGACCCGGTTCGCCGGTCCGACCCGGTTCGCCGGTCCGACCCGGTTCGCCGGTCCGACCCGGTTCGCCGGTCCGACCCGGTTCGCCGGTCCGACCCGGTTCGCCGGTCCGACCCGGTTCGCCGGTCCGACCCGGTTCGAGCGGTCCGACCCGGTTCGAGCGGTCCGACCCGCTCCAAAACTGGAAAACCGATCCAAACAACCTGTGAGAGGGCCGTTTTAAAACACAGAACTCGTTCTTCCTATTGCGCCACCGTTCCTAACAACGTACCGGAAACAGATGCTTTGTAGGGAGACGAATTAGAAAAAAATTTGGGACGGTTGGTAAGAATCAACAGCAGCAATTAACAACAAAACAAACAAGAAATCAAATTAGGAGAAAAACAAAACAATTAACACAAAAACATTCGCAGTAAATATTAAAAAAATTAAAACCTCAGTTAAATCCATAAAATTCATATGAAATGCAGTTTCGCCGAGGGGTTCTCCCTTCAAACAGGGTCTCAGTTCCACTGTACCTCCAACAGACGGATTCAATCATCATCGGCAACACAAACAATAAAAAAAAAAAAATCAAATAAATTTATACACAAAGGGCTCAGAGTATGAAACAGCTCTCTCGATCACGAATTTTCTGAAGCAGAACTGGCATAAAGCTGTATAATTCAGTCATCAGCGCCAAAATTAACCAAAAAATCCAACTTTTCAAACACACATACCAACAAATCACAATACAAATTGGCTCATATCAAGAAATTCAACCATTGATTATCACATTCTACTTCATCGATTGCTCTCAGAAGCGCGGATAGTTTGTAATCAAAGCCAAAAATTCAACAAAAGATATCAAAATCCACAAAAATATTTAAACAAAATTAGAAAATTTAGCGGACGTTTTTAGAGGAAAAACTATGAGAAGAGAAAAACCCCCACGTGTGACACCGCCATTGGATTTACGCCTCCATGACTAGCTCAGTTTTCGGAGATTTTTCGAAAACAGGCTTAAGGTGTGTCGAGGCGCGTCGGATCGGATCGGATCGTATGAAACTGAAAAATTGATGAAAATATTTAGGGTTTTGGGGGAGATGTAGCCGTCGATTTGACACAGAAAAGCCGTAGGGAAGAGCGAGGCTAAGCTGCAACACTTGACGGCGACGTTCTAGCACGAGCATTGGGGCTTTCTTCTTCAGTGAAATATACTCTCAGAGAAGCCCGGGGTGCATCGTGCATGATTGCAAACTATAAATTGCAGAAATTAAAGATTAGGTTTCGATTGCATGAAGGGGAATTGGGAGAATTCTGGACGAGAGGGGTAGAGGAGGCTTCGATGGAGAATGGAGAGTTTGAATAAGGAGCGGGGGTTAGTGTTGTTTATATAGGCATACAATGCCCTACGGAAACCCTAGGGTTTCTTCTTCGCGATTGTTACGGTGCTAACGGCATCGTTTTAACATTCATGGTCCAATAGTCATCTTTTTACGAATTTACCCCTCCACGGTCTTTGTTCCACTTCGGCCCTTTTAGTTTCAGTTGTTGCGTTTTGAACTCATATTGTTGCAAACTTGCAATTCAACCCCGCAATTCTGCAATTTTTTCAACATGATTATTACGCAAGAGGCATGTGTGGTGTTTTTACCTCAGGCTCAGAGAAGTCCGATTTCCCTCAATGTCACTGACGAGCTACTTACGACGAAAGATCGACAAATGTAACCATGTAAGTAACATTGTCCTTGAATTGCATAAATTAGCACACTACAAAGTCCACAATCTACGAAGGGTTAACTCGAGACAACTGAAACTGCAAGACCAAAGCAGAACTTCGCTTAAACTAAATGGACTGCACTCGTGAATTGGCGTCTTCTTACTTGAGAGCCAAGCATTTATAAGTGAGAAGGCCGTAAAAATCGAATTTGGCAAGAAACTATAGAAACATTTTCGGTTTGAATTCTATGGAAGGCTAGCTACTTGAAATTTCTGATGTTGTACAATCACTGAATTACAGAGAGAACACTTTTGACATCTCATATAATGGTATTCTTACACTCATACTATCATCCATGTCAAATGCCGGTAGCCAGCCCACTTAGCAGCAAGACGAATTCCGATGGCTAAACCTGCACCAAGCAAGGGCATTGGAAGCTTCCTGTTAGCCACTACAATTTCCTCCTCCGTATCTGATACCTTCTTTGAGTGATGAAAAATGGCCAAGGCCAGATACGATGCGATCACCAAAACTCTAACCCATGGTTCTCCTATGGCAGACATCACAGCTGCCGCAGGCAATGCGGACGTAACATCATCCCTCTTTTTAACTAATCGTGAGTAACCGTAGAACCCTACTAGAATCGTCCAGAATAAAGGCTCTGAGATGTAACCTGCCACTGCTGCGTAGCCTACTACACCAGATGCTGTGAGAAGAAAAGGTTGACAGTTTACAGCATTTGGAACAACAGCTTCTGCGATAGCAAGAACAGTTGATGCAAGTATGATCATTGTCATCAACTCTGGAATTGGAGCGTATGCCACTATGCCAGAGTAGAAAGAGCGTATGGCATACAATGTTGTTTCTATGAATCTAATCACGGAAGTAATGGGATCTCCAATGAAATGAAAGATTAGAGCCAGGATAAGTTTCAAAAGGTATCCCACAAAACGGACAACGCCCTCAGCAGCCTTTCTCCAGTTAGCTAATTCCAGCAAGACAGCTCTCCATGCATAGATAAGGAAGACCAATGCTGCACGATCAATGACAAATAGTATTTAGTCAGCTGCATAAACCATTATAGTGCAATTTGTATACGTGAAAGCCTCAACCGGAAAATAAATAACAAAAAAATTTATTTCAGCTTCAATTGAGGCTTCAAAAAGTTATAACTAGAAAACATCTCATAACACCACTGACGTGTGCACGTATCAGGAGCTAAATAGTCTAAACCAATACATTAAAGTTTCATCTCGTCAGGTTAAGTACAATATCACATCAATAAAGTCAGTGCTCAGATCTGTTTTACTCCAGAAACCAGTGCTTTCTTCCCCCTCCTAACTAGTTTTTAAATTTCACAAGCATCCCGATTCACCAATTTGTTCTATACTCATACAATCGCAATGAAAAAGCATTTGTCGGAGAGAATGCTGTCAAACATGAAGAAGTAAGACACATTAATCAGAGCACTAGTCTAAATCATCTTTCACAAACCCAATAAACTTAATTGTGTTACAATGTGTGAAGATTAAGTCATGAAATATCCCCGATCAGAATGAATGTAAAACTATGAGAAAACACAATTAGTTGAAGTTTCAACCACATTGTAATGCCTACACATATTACAACCTGCTAGCTCATTTTTCAGATGCTGGTGACAAATTCATATACTTTTCTTCACATACGCATCAAACATTTCCAAAATTCGAGGAAAGTCATGGTAAAAAATGTCAATATACTTTCTAACAAGAAATTAACCAAACAAGCTGTATTTATACATGGAAGCAAGTCCCTTCTGTTCTCAAATCTTGGGGCATTCGACAACAATCCCAAATACTCAAACTTTCTCTGTTTTCTCTCTTTCATTTACCAACATTTTCTCAGCAGCTAAACAGATGGTAAAAAGAAAAAGAAAGAGAGCAGAACAGTTTACCTACAAGCCAAGGCCACCTGACAGGAGGGTCAGGAGCTTCCTTGGTCAAGTACCTGAACCGCTCAGGCATAGTACTCTCCCCTCTGCTCTCCTCCTCAGCTGCATCAACACCCTCATTTTTCACACTCGCACGAACCCTCAACTTTCTCTCAAACAAAAACCCATTTGTTTTCCAGGAAAACCCAGGAAAATTCTGAGCTTGTATTCGGTTCAAACATTGGAATTTGGGTAAACTGCGAAAAGGGATTCTTTGGGTATGAGGTTGGATTCTGGGGGGAGTAAAAGAAGTGACTTTGAGTCTGAGAATGGAGGGGGTTGGAGCGGAGATGGTGGGAATGGAAGTCGCCATGGCTTGGGATTAGAGGGGTTTTGCTGCCATTACCGGTAGCAGCGATGGAGCTGCAGAATTTGGTGTTTTGGGGTTTTGAAAGGTTTCGACTTTTTGTATTATGGCCCCAAAACACTTCACAATTGGCCCATGTAACACTAATAGGTCCGGTCCATGGAAATGGAAAGTGATTTCCGTACTCTCGTTTTTTCCTCATAAATTTATAGCTTATAGATTGAATAAAATCAAACAAGAGAAAATAAACAAGGTATACTGTATACATAAAGGAAAAAAAGGTGTGCGAAAATTCTTTCTTAAGAGAAAAACTTCAGTAGGACAGTCAACTCTATTGGATTACATGTGTTAAACCATGGGCTAGATATACCAGGTGGCATTGTCATGCTGTGTATATGATGAACATAATATTGTCTCCTTGTTTTGGTTCACCGGGACCATGACAACTTCTTATTGGCCGATCGCACACGATTGACTATGTGACGTTGAACATTCACTATTTGCACATTTTTGTTCTCCTAAATTAGAATTTGCAACGCGGTTGTTTTAAATCCCAAAAACATTGAATCAAGGGCTTTAATTTTGTTAGGGATGACACATGACATGTAAGAATGCATTGGTGAAAACAATTCTAAGACGAATGAAAGCCCTTGATTCAACAAGGCAGCTCACATACAATGTTGAGTTGAGTCATTCAGAAATTCGGTATTGAAAAAGTGATGAACAATTCTAGACAGAGACACTTCTGTTGGATCGTTGTAACTGCGTGCGTTCTTTATCCACGCAGCGCAAAATAACTCTTAAGAATATATTTTTACATATACATCCGGGGACCTAAAGCAACTCAATGTATCTTCACTCTTCACCGTCTTCAAATTTCAGTAAAAAACCAGAAAATTCGTGTTGAAAAAATGAAGACATCTTGAAGCTTGCCACTGGTTCGAAAAGAAATTCCTTCCTCATCATCTGATCTCTCCCAAAAACGCTGCTTCTTCGTTCTCAATGTCGTAGATTAGGGTCAGATATTTGACAGGCGAAAGAAAGCTGTTCGCAGTAAGGCGAAACCTGATAACTTCCCAACACCTGAAATTAGTCTTGATAAACCACCCAACTAGTGCCAGATGATGCCTTCACTCCCTTCTCCTTCATTTTCCTTCTCATTCGTTGCGCTTCCTCATGCCTGCCTAAGCCAGAATACATTCTTGCCAATAGTAAATAATTGGCAGGATTATCAGGTTCAATTTCGGACAGAGCTTTCCCTGCAATCTCAGCAAGGTCCAAGTCTCCGTAAGTTCTACATGCTGAAAGAAGAGCACCCCAAGCTTTAGCAGTCACCTTCACTGGCATTTTCCTTATGACCTCATATGCCTCATGCAACCTCCCTGCTCTGCTCAGAACATCTACTAAACAAGAATAGTGATCACTATTTGCTTGCACACCATAATCCTCATGCATCCGACCAAAATAATGCAGTGCTTCATCTGCTAATCCTTCAGCATGGCTGCACGCCTTCAGTACCACAAGAAAAGTAATCTCATCAGGCTCTACTTTCCCCAATTCCATCTCTCTGAAAATTTCCAATGCAGTTCTTGCCTCCCCATGAAGTGCATACGCAGACATCAGACTACTCCATGCAACCACATCCTTTTTCTTCATATAGCGGAACAGATTACGCGCATTTGCAAGACAACCACAGCGCCCGTAGGCCTCTACTAGGCCACTACTCAATTGGGAATGTGAGTCAATCTCATTTCTCACATCATAACCATGAATTTCCTTAATAAACCTTAAAGCCGCTATATCAACAAAAGCACGTAACAGAGCAAGCAGCGTTATTAAATCCGGTTCCCTTCCGCACGCTCTCATTTTCCTATAGAACTCGACAGCCTTAAACGACCCATCATCCAATCCTGACATACCAGATATAATGGTATTAAAAGTTGACACATCGGGTTCAACATCCATTGCGTCAAACAATCCCAAAGCATCGAACACATTACCGTTACGCGTATAAAGTGATATCATAGCATTCCACACAACAACATTCCTGTGAGCAATTTCATCAAACAGGTTGCGTGCGGTCGACAATAACACGCACTTGCCATACATGTCGACAAGAGCAGAAGCCACAAATGGGTTTGATAGGATGGAAGATTTGGCGACATGGGCATGGACGGATACGCCGAGTTGCGGGCGGTGGACGGCGGAGCAGGACTTGAGAACAAGAGAGAAGACATGGGGGTCGAGAGATAGAGCCAGTGAGGTCTGCATGTGGTGGAAGAGGGAAAGGGCTTCGTCATGACGACCTTGGCTGACATGGGAGGTTAAGAGCTTGGTGAAAGAAAGCAACCGTTGGAAGTTTGACTGGTTGTAGGACCCCATGTTGTTCAGTGCTTTGGGGATCAATCAAGTATTTAGCATTGAACAAGCAAGTTAGTTAGATCTTTGTTCCCTGATTTAGGGGAGGGACTTAGAAAAGATACCCTGGGATATATTAACTATGTCGTTTATTTATATTGTTATACGAAAAATGCTAAGGAAATTCTCTCCAAAGTGAAATTATTCACTATCTGTCGCATCATGTTTTTGCACAATGTTTTATGATATTGGTATGATAATGTTAAATTATGAGGTGACGGAAAGTCCATAAAGAGTCATACTTTTAAAAAATCTCCTTAACATTACATTGTATGTTATTGAGTTTCGGGTACACATAAAAGTTTCTCCTCATATTTTACTCAATTAGAGTTTATGTGTGAGAGTTAAAAATCCACAAGTCCTTGAATTCATCATAATCAGAAGCAATGGCTTTTTAGGTAAAGACTAATGCTAAGGAGACTAAATTTTTAGACTACGTTTGTATATCATGTGATGAGTTACCAATAAGAAATAAGCACTTAATCAACACTTAATAATTCAATCATCAATAATAACATCATATAACTCACAAAATATGGTTTAAATAAACGGTATCTTTAGCATATTTTGTAAACCATATGACACATTTGTTGACGATTAAATTATTACTTAAATGATGATTAATATGATAATTTCATATTTGTGACATATCACATGATTTACAAACATGATCTAAAAAGTTGGTTCCATCTAGATGTCATAGGCTCAAAAGTTCTATTAACTTGAAATTCTAATTTCTCAAGTTGCCCAATATTTTCCATATTTACAAATGAGATGAGACTTTCTTGCTGATTCCCGCACTTACCCTTTTACTTTTAGGAAAGTAAATGTCCTTTCACCTACCGTTTCAACTAAACAAGACGGGAAGACAAATATAACCTCTCTTTTTTCAACATAAGTGACATGTGACATGTGACATTGAGGTGAAGGGAGAATCGAACAAATAACTTTATGTAAATTTATTTTGCAACTTGAGGTTGGCGACATTATCAATAAATTAAAATAGTTTATAGTATATTGTTAGAGAAAATTAAAAAAATCAAAACAAAAAGAAATTGTAAGTTTATGAAATTTAGACCAATCCCACATTTCTTTCTCAAAACAACTTCCTCTTCAAATTCACCCCTATATCCTTAAAAGAAAGAGTATGATTCAAAAAATTGAAATTATTATAAGCATTTTGTAACATCATCATGCACTTTTTTTTTTTTTTTGGGCAGGAAACAATTATGGATATGCATGGGAAGCACCAAATATTGAACAAAAGATTTCGAGTATATGATGAATATTTTTTTTGTCAAAAGAATATTTTTTTTTATCAAACGATAAATTTTGTTAGATTAGATGTTATATTAGCCAACAACGTGGTTTGAACCGATGATGTCATGCAAGAGCTCAACACTTTTTCATCACTGTAGTAAATAACTATTTGCGTATGATGAATATTTTTAACCACTTGAACTACAACCACCGTAAAAACGTACTACAAAATAAATTTTCCCTCAAAATTACCAATACACCACTAAAAATGGAAAAGTATGCATAGACCCCTGAAGTTTTGGTAATTACGACAAAGACCCTGAGGAATAATATAAAAGAGCGGGCCATATACTTGCGGGGAAAGAAAGAAAAGCCGACCGCACCAGAGTTTCTAAAGAGTGCGAGAGAATCCACAACACATCTCGAGAAGCCATGGCGGCCGCCTTGGGCTGCCGCCTCAGCGTTCTTGCCTCCCGGTACGTGTTCTTCCTCCTTACAGCTACACTTTCTTTCGTAGTTTCGTTCTCCGAAAATCATCAAAATTTGGAAACCAAAAAAAAACGATTGTTTATGTAAATCGCCAGAGAAAACGCTGTATTATGCTAAAAGTCGTTTCCTTTTTTTTTTTGGAAAATTAGATTCAAAAGAAGGAACAAATTCTGGGTTTCGTTTGCCTCGTCCTTTTTTCGCTTTTCGATTTATTAATTCCTGGAAAAGTGAAGAATTTGGTTTTTTTTTGGGGTTGTTATTTGTTAATGGTGTTTGTAATGTTTTTAAATAATTATCTCAGTGTTTTAGCTGTGGTAGGTTGTTTCTGAATTGTTTTTCTTGATGCAAGAGTTTGATTTTATAATTTTCGGAGGTCAGGAACGAAAAATTTCTTCGGAGTTAGAGAGTTTTTGATGTCATGTGAGAGGGAACAATTAGGAATTTATGAAAATTTGAATGTAGTTTAGAGGTTTGTTACATGAGCTGAATATTGGTCCGTAATTTAGCACTCTTCTTTTAAGCTCAACTTTTAAATTCAAGGTCGAAAAGTAGGTCTGTTGGTAATTAGTAGTTGATTTCTTGTTTATAGGCGTATGAATATGATATCGATTTAGAGATTCTTGGCAATGGAGTATAAGTTGTGTTTCTGCTGCATATTTAGATTCTTGGCAATAGAATGTGATTAGTTTTTATGGGCAATTTTAAGCGGTCTGAATTTTTGGTGAAGCCTTCTTCCCCTGTTTGCCTGCAGGATTAACATTCTCCGAGATTCTTAATTTTAGTACTTTTTTCATTGAGTTAATATATCATTTGTACTGTTTGCATTATCGCCTTAAGTGTGATTAAGTAGGGGACACACTTGAGTTGCCTTGCTTTTAATCTGAAACAGAGTGTGACATTTGGGAACATCTTATTTGTATGTGTTAAGGGAAGCCATAACTAATTTCTAAAATTTGTTTAGTTTGGAGGATCGGAATGACTTTTCAATCAGTAAGTGATGGTGGAGATACCAAAAGAAATCGGTTTTGTTGAATCTTTAATTACCAAAAGAAAGGATGATATTGAGCTTACGGAATAGTCGTGTTAGAGATGTTATGTGAGGAGCTTTTTCCGAGGCTTGGAAGACAGATTCTAACCGATTTCAATTGTTCCCGAGTATTTGTACAGAGTACGGCAGTTTTATTTTTTATAGTCTTGAGATCCACCTTTTCTTTTTCTGGTCTGGAATAGGGACAATTATTACCAGCATTTGAGTAATGAAACAAGAGTGTTGCTAAGTGTATATGATTGTTTCCCAGCTCATGTTAATCGATTATATTATATTGGTCTTTTAACTAGGTACAAGGATGTGAATCTAAATAGACAGAACAAGCGCAACGGGGTTGCATGCAGATCTAACTTGAATGCAATGCCTATACTGTCAAGCAGCAGGAGTCTACAACAACGTAATCACAATCTGCATTCCTGGGCTCCTAAAGGTATGCAAAGTTTCGTACTGAGTATCATCCTTGTTTCTCCTATAACTTGATTTGAAATTAGTCAGTTAGGTATACCAGAAGCAATGCCTTTAGATAGGAGCGTCTTTGAGATTTGTTATGTCCTTATAACCCCAAACTTGTAATTTTCAGGATTGCCAAGCTTGCAGCTTTCTTCTACGTCATCCACACTGTTAAGAGGGGACCAAGGCGATCGGTCACACAACATATCTGTGTTACCAAGACAACGGAAATCTTCAACATTGGTACAAGCACAGAAGAGTAACTCCATCAGTATACCTTTTCCAAAAATGAAAGAGAAGCCAGAATGGTGGTGGAGAACTTTAGCATGCTTCCCCTACTTAATCGCTTTGCAGATGTCTGATACCGGATTTTATATTCAACCCTTCGCAGAACACTACGAATTGTTTGGAGACTTGGTTTATTATGTCCCAGGAGCAATAAAGAGGTTACCGTATTGGTTCACAATGATATATTTCTTCTTCGCATACTTTGGAGTGGTAAAGAGAAAAGAGTGGCCTCACTTCTTCAGGTACCACGTAATCATGGCAATGCTATTAGAAACAATGCTGCAAGTGGTGTGGTACTCGAGCAATTTTTTCCCGCTTATACACTTCAACGGCATATTCGGCATAGAATACTGGGCGGTCGTGGCATTCGTGTACGTTTCGGTCTTGCTCGAGTGTATACGGTGTGCTCTTGCCGGCAAGTATGTTAAACTCCCATTCTTTAGTACCCCTGCTTTAGTCCATACTCTTTTCCAAGTAGAAGGATACCATAAACCTTTCTGAAGAGTTGTATCGTTTAGGTCACAGTCTGAGGGAGTTGTATCGTTTAGGTCACAGTCTGAGAAGTTATATTGTTGTTCTAGAGTGTATCATTTAGGCACACTATCATTTTTCATGTGCATCTGCCGGTATCACTTAGCTATGCGCTTTATATGAGTTGTATCATTTATATGGACGTTAAAGTGATTGGTTGCCTAGATTATACAAGATTGTCTGTGAGACTGTCACACAAACACGTATGAAATATAATCCTCTGGTTTACGAATTGGGGAGTGTTTGCAGACTTTTTTATTGAACCACTGTGTCTGTTTTCGGTAGGTTTTGTACAAATTAAAGGCCAAAGCTGGCCTAAAATTGATAGGACCTTTTTAGCAATGTTAATGGAAGATATGTATTCAATGGTAAATGCCACGGAGCCTTTAGAAACGAAACCCAAGCCTAAGGACGTTAGACGTTACTCACCTTGGATCAAGGGAAAAAAAAAAGCGTTCGATACAAGAAATGGCTAGTTTGAAAGTGCTTTTAAAATAACTGAAAGTGCTTTTGGTAAAATTGATTTTGGTTTCAAAAGCACATCAAGTGTTTTTTTTTTGGAAAAAACACTAGGTATGTGCTTTTTGCAAGAAGTACTTCAAGTGTTTTTCATAATTTACTTGAATTTTTATTGAGGATTGATTTCAGAAATATTTGCACCAAAAACGGTTTCAGGTATTTTAGAAGCACTTCTAAACGAACCCATGAATTAGCAAAGGGAGATAGTGTTTAGTTTTTGAGAAATGGTAAGGAGACAGTTGATTCTCCATGAAGTCTCTGTCACTTCATGTTTTCATACAATGTTTTATAATTTTGGCATGGGAATTGACGTTAATTGTGAGATGGCAGAGAGTCCCACTTTGAAAATAATATCTTTAACACTTCTCTTTTTTCTTTTATTATAAGTGGGTGGAATTGAACTTTATATCTAAGAGCTTTTTTTTTTGTTTTTTGTTCTTTCTCTTGCTGTATTCCAAAGGCGAGCTGAGCATACATTATCCTGCTTAACTAGTCTAACTCATGTTTATATAAACTTAATATAACTAATTTTAATTAATTTTCTTGACATATATTTTACCACTTAGAGCTAGTCCGCACAGGAATTATGTCTTTATTTTAATTGAAGACGATGTCATTGTAACATCATAAGTCAATTATTGTGGTAACACGTGGTTGATTTCATACTCTCACAATGACGTCACAAGTATCCCCTACTACAAGTATGGTAAGTAACTATGGTATCCCTAGTACAAGTATGGTGCTTTTGAGTTTTTAAGCCGGATCCGTCACTCAAGATCTTGGGTCATTACCATAACTTGATGAAAAAATGGGATCACTTCTTACGGATTTGTTGAGAATAATCCTAACTAATTCATAGTCTATTAGAAGCAGAAGATGCTCCAATGGGATTCTCACATATAAAAAGATTACAATTTCGTTATCTGGAAGCTCTCCTCTTTTGATCTATTTATATCATAGTAAATTTATTATTGTCCCTGTAAAATAGAAGTTACTATTGCCAATAATGTGGAGGTAACTATCACCTAACCATCGAGGAAAGAGACTTTCGAGGGATCAAACGAAAATGACATCACCAAATTGAATTAATGATTCTACTAACCTTTGTTTGTTTGGCCTCAATATGCTATTTTCATCTTAATAAAACCAACAAACAAAAATAATAAGCAGCAGCAGCATCAAAATTTTCAATTTTTTTCAGTGGTCTGAAAATTTAACTGTTAGATTTTGCATTTAGAAATTTTATAGAACTTTGCAATGCTTATATCTTGCATAAAACTCGTATGATATTGAGTGAAATATAACATTGTAACTGCGCTTCAAAATTTTGGATTCAACTACAATGATACGAATTTCATGCAATATTTAACATTGCTAAAATATACCAAATCTCTATATGCAATATCTAATAATTAATTACTTTGGATTATAGAATAATACAAAGGGAAATGTTATGCATACATCGCTTTTTAATTTTCTCACACTTTTATTAGTTTTTGTCCACGGACGAAAATTAAGAAAATGTATGAAAAATAAAAATGAATAGGCGGATTGTACCCCCTTAATACAAATCATGAAACAAAAATTACTAACTTTAGAAGAAAAAAAAAAAATGAATAAATAAAGCAGAGAAGCAAAAGCCACGCCACTCCACACATATAATTGCAACACACGAACTCCCCGAACAACTGTTGTTGTCTCTCTGCGAAAGACGAAGGAAAACTGAGAAGCAGAAGAAGAAGACACATAAAAACTCATTTCTTTCTCAGTAAATCTCCTCCCAATCCAAAAACCCACCACAGATTCGACCCCCAGAACCCTAAAATCCCATCCCCAATTTTCCTCACGTGACAAGATCCAATCCCTCCAAGTTTTCATCCGGATTGCGATCTCTGTCCGGAAGGCTGTAACTTTCCGGGAAACAAACGGGTATTCTGGACGCTTCAGATTTGGAAGCAGTGGAGAAATGAGGCGGAGAGCCCCGGAATTCCGGCGGCCACTGCGGCGGCGGTTCCCCAATGCCTTCTGGTGGGCGCTGTGCGGGGTTGCGGTTTTGCTCTTCGTTTTTACTTTGAGCAGAGTGAATCAGATGGAGTCCAGGCCTGTCATTCCCACTGTATGCGTATATTATCTCTCTACCCTTTTTGTCGTTTTTTTGTTTAATTGGGTGTTTGAACTCTGTTTGGTTGCCTAGAAAATGTAGGAAAGTGGAGGGAATTGGAGTATTGGATGCTGGGTTTCTGACTAAGTTGGGAGCTGGGGTAAAAAAAAATGCTGAATTGAGTTGTGAGTTTTTCATTTTTTGGAGCTAAAACAACAAAAAGATGTGAGCTTTAGGATTCAATATTATTTTTCCTTTATTTGGTGTTCTTGGTTAATCGAGCAAGGATTTGATTTTGCATACGTGGGTTTGGTTCGATCAGAGACAATGAAGTGTTATTTAGTTGGGATTTAGCATGATCTAGATTTCATCTGATATAATCTTATTATTTCCAATGATTTCGTCGAAAGGGCTGAAGACTCTGATTTCCATGTAATAGGAGTTGAGTGCACACGATCTATTGGGTAGGAACTTGCTACTTTCTGATCTATATCGCTACTGTGTATAAGTATATGAATTTAAGTGGAGGAGGGAACTAATGCCGTGGCAAGGGCATATACTGGAAGAGTTCTAAGATAAATTTTTTATTTGGGGGTATTCCGGTGTATTTGACTGAACTTGCTTGCATTATGTTTTTCGAAGTGGAATAGTAATGTTTGTTGAATCATAAAAAATGATATGGATGTGCTTGGTTACGTCTTTTTCAGTGTTTCAAAGTCTGCTTATGTTGTGGATTCTTGTAAAATGTATAGAGTTGATTGGATCCATAGGAGAATCTAGAGATTTTATTGTCATCATAAAGTCAAGGTAGATGTCACCGTAAAGTGCCCTGAGAAGTGAATGCTATAGTGTCGAGAACAGGGACTTTAAGACAGCACATTTACTGTGGTATGGCCAGAGTTAACTCATATAGATAACTTATACGACTTAATGATCTACTTTTGACTGATGTCGAGTTAAAATATTTAAAACGCTGGCTGAATCCTAGCATTCTGAATTGGAAGCGTATCATGACACAAACCATGTGGTCTTGATGCAAGATTGGTGGGAAGCTGCTCTTATGTGACGGGCACCAATAAAATCCTTCCACATATTGGAAGATGAACTATATCTTTGTTCTCTTCTTTTCTGTTGCAGAGGAGTGATAATATGCATTTTTTTCCCCTTTGCCTTTTCCAATTTATTTTGCAAACCTTAATAAAATATGTGCTTGTTTTCCTTTCGCAGAGGTTCAGGAATGATAGAGTTATGGAAGGCCTTAATATTACCGACGAAATGCTGAGCCCCAACTCAGTTTCAAGGCAGCTCAATGACCAAATTGCTCTTGCAAAAGCTTTTGTTGTGATTGCCAAAGAAAGTAACAACCTTCAGTTTGCTTGGGAATTAAGTGCCCAGATTCGCAGTTCGCAGATCCTGCTGTCAAATGCTGCAACCAGGCGAGTTCCTCTGACTATTAGAGAAACGGAAACTGCAATCCGTGATATGGCACTAATACTTTACCAAGCACAGCAGCTCCATTATGATAGTGCAACCATGATCATGAGACTGAAAGCCAAAATCCAAACTATGGAAGAACAGATGAGTTCGGTAAGTGAGAAAAGTTCGAAGTATGGACAAATAGCTGCTGAAGAAGTCCCAAAAAGTCTCTACTGCCTTGGTATTCAGCTGACTAGTGAATGGTTCAGAAGCCCGAATATACAGAGGAAAATTAAGGACAGAAAGCAAATAGAAATGAAACTGAAGGATAACAATCTCTATCATTTCTGCGTCTTCTCTGACAACATCCTAGCAACTTCTGTTGTGGTCAATTCAACTTCTATAAATTCCAAAAATCCAGATAAGATTGTTTTCCATCTCGTAACTGATGAAATCAACTATGCTGCAATGAAGGCCTGGTTTTCTATAAACAGCTTCAGAGGGGTGGCCGTCGAGGTTCAAAAGTTTGAGGATTTTACGTGGTTGAATGCTTCTTATGTTCCTGTACTTAAGCAGCTACAAGACACTGATACTCAGAGTTATTATTTCTCTGGAAATAGTGATGATGGGCGGACACCAATCAAGTTTCGAAACCCAAAGTATCTTTCTATGCTTAATCATCTGAGGTTTTATATTCCGGAAGTTTTTCCTGCCCTGAAGAAGGTGGTATTTCTGGATGATGATGTTGTGGTTCAGAAGGATCTGTCTGATCTGTTCTCCATTGATTTGAAAGGTAATGTCAATGGTGCGGTGGAGACATGCATGGAAACATTTCACAGATACCATAAATATCTGAACTACTCTCACCCTCTCATAAGGGCTCATTTTGATCCTGATGCATGTGGATGGGCATTCGGGATGAATGTTTTTGATTTGGTTCAATGGAGGAAAAGGAATGTCACCGGCATCTACCACTACTGGCAGGAAAGAAACATAGACCGGACATTGTGGAAGCTCGGCACACTACCACCTGGGTTGTTGACATTCTACGGATTGACAGAGCCTTTGGACGCCTCATGGCATATTCTGGGTTTGGGCTACACAACTGTTGACCCTCACTTAATAGAGAAAGGTGCTGTGCTGCACTATAACGGAAACTCAAAACCATGGTTGAAGATCGGTATGGAAAAGTACAAGCCCCTCTGGGAGAAATACGTAGATTATGGTCATTCGTTATTGCAACGGTGCAATTTCCATTGAGATTTCAGGCATGGAAGTTTCGACTTTACCACGACAGGTTTGGCGCGTAAAGGAGACATAACCTCTTTGAGGGCATGGATGAATGCTTGCATAATTTTTCCAGGATGAAAGCATGGATGGATGGGTAGTGGTTGTAAGATGGGTGGGGCTATTTATGTGATCTTCCTAGTTGTGTTGTAGTATAGTCTATAGATGATGATATACTTCATATATGTCATTCAGATTGTTAATGCTAACCACTGTTCTTCAAGAACTATTTTTTGCAGTATAATATTAATATGTTGAACTGCAATACTTGTATCCTTATAAATTGTTTGATCTATTTTTTTATTTATCAATATTAAGGAGAGATGAGAGTTCGAAACTATTACAATAATTTAGAAGATGAGGGAGTTTCGAACCCGAGACGCTTGGGTGGAAACCTAACACCTTATTCACTAAGATATTGGATCACGTGTTTGTTTGATCTATTGGTTGGTCAAGTTCTAGAGAAAATCTCACACCCTCTCTAATAAAATCATTCATTTTCATCCACTCTTCAATCTACGATTTTGGATCGAGCAAAGCAAAGGAGAATGAAGGAGCAAGCATAAACAAGGATGTCTAGAACGAGAAAAATGGTGTATAGAAATCCTTTTCCTATCTTTTCTTCAAGTGCTGACAACATATAGTTTATGATTTAACAAATGCGGTACAAGCAAAGCAAAGTGAGTGGCAAACCATAGAGTAGCGAAGTTGGTTAGAACTCCCTCATTTGCACTCAAGTTGTAGTATATTTTTTTTAACAAACGATATTCTCTACACAAAAGGGGTGGGGATGCCTCAGCCCCACAATATGCTAACAATAATGTAATTCAAATTCGCTTTTAGCGATAATCGAACCTAAGAGCTCTCACTTACAAATGAAGACGAATACTACTAAATCGTAGTATTAAGTGGTCACTCAAGTTATAATTTAGATTAAAATATTGCTTGAATACCAACTGTGGTAGGAAAATGTGAAGTCGAATTTTTAACCCATAATACTTCTACCTCTACCTGTCATAGATAGTAATCCGTTGAGAGTTAACATGGAGTAAAAACAATGTTAAAATATCAAATATAGGGACCTGGAACAACGAAGTCGTTGTAGTATAGTGGTAAGTATTCCCGCCTGTCACGCGGGTGACCCGGGTTCGATCCCCGGCAACGGCGTTCAGTTTTTTAATTTTAAGCTGTTTATTTTGTTTTTCCATTTTTTCAGAGGCCGAGCTGCTGTTATCTCTGGCTTGTGATGTGAGAAGCTCACCAACTTACAGAAAGTTTGACTTTTCAAGTTTTTCACGACCCCCTTGTGCGTGCATGTAATTATTTGGTAGTTCTAAGTTCGCTTTTGCTCACCCGTTATTCAAAGTAACTGTTTATCTTTTCAGAATTAATGTAACCATCACACTTTCTTTTAAAATCCTGTTACGTGTCTATCTAATCAAAATTTTTAAATCATTTTGTAAACCAAATAATATGTAAATAATAAAAAATAGGCACATTAATCGACAGTTAATTAATAATTCAATTATCTTCAAACACATCTTTTTGTTTACAAATTTGATTTAAAAAATTTGATCTTCCTAACATTACCTTGTTTAACTAACTATGCTTATATTTATGCCTCCAACTCCAACTCCAACTCCAAGCTTGGAGGCATTATCCATTGTATTTCCACACATATGCCTCCAACTCCAAGCTTACCAATCATACAAAATATATAAAAGGTCTCTTAGTTTTATCGAATTCGAAATTGACTGTTTCTTTCATATGATTTGAGATTAATTTATCACTTGAATTTTATTTACAGTAACAAAGATAAAACAATTAGCTTACATAAACACGCACATTCATATTAATAACAAATTTAACCCAAAAATTAAATACAAATTAACAAATACCAAGTGCATTGCAGAAGCCAACAAAAACACATTTTGACAAATGGCAGATTCCAAATAAACCCTTCGTTATCTCTTAACTTTGCCGGCTCAGTTCATTTCGTTAACTCTTATATATATTCACTCCTTCCACCACCCAAAACGAAAACCTTTAAAATTTCTAAAGATAAATAAGTTGTATTTAACCAGTCTTTCATGTAAACACCAATATGACTAAATAACGTGCATGGAGGATGGAGCATTGTCACGTTTGATAAATTTTACGTAATTCCAGTAAATAAATATGATACATGTAAACGTTACTATACTTATTAAACATGACGTAAATTTTGACAAAAAACAAACATGATGCAAATATCTAAATTCATTTACGTTTATTGATATTTTGTAGTGATAATCTGTTTATTGCAAAATTATAATGATTTAACATTCTTCATTTGACCTCTCACACTCCTACTTCAAGATTTTTTTTTTTTTTTTTGACCGTAAAAATATTCAAATCATTTTTGTTTTATTGGCCACATATTTACCAAGTCAGAGTCGACGAGGGCATTTCAGTAATCCCACCTCGAAAATCCCATAAAGCCTCCTCATATGCCGGCAGAGGATCTAATTTGCCGCCATTTCAAATGTGGTGGTTTGTTTTTGGTCTCATCTCTTTCCCAAACAAACGCAGACAAATCAACTTCTCAAATCCTTCGTTTCTCACACACAAGTAATCAAAACACCTCTCTCTCTCTCTCTCTCTCTCTCTCTCTCTCTCTCTACATACACACACAGAGAATGAAGAACGATCAAATGGTGACAGACCAATCCCACAAACCCAGAAGAGCCAAATCCCGCGAAGTAAGCTCGCGGTTTCTATCATCGCCAACCACCACAGAAACCACCACGCTCCCGTCGCCGAACCACCCCATCTCGCCGGTCCGGCGCAAACCCGTTTCACCTTTCTCCGATGCCCGAAAACCCAAAACGCAGCTCGAGGATTCGGGCCCCACCCGCGGACTATGGCCCTCTTCAAACTCGTCGCACAAGAAGCTCGACACTCTCGCCGACCACCTCGGAAACGACAGGCGCGAAGATCGCGTCCAGCGTAAGGATTCAATCTTTGACAGAGGAAGGAGCTGCAGAGAGTTTGGTTCGTCGGATAATCCCAAGGAGAAAGGGAGAGAAAGCCCCAAAGAAAATCACTTACCGTTTCTTGGCGGGTCGATGAGATACACTGGAAAGTTCAGGTTTTCCAGAAAATCTAACTCTTCTTCTTCTTCTACTTCGTCCTCTTCCAGCAAGTTTTCAAGCAGTTCGAATGTGGCTGCTCCTCGGAGATTTTCAGTGGACGAAAATGCTCTGTATCAGAAACAATCTCGGAGAAATTCGGATGGTTTTCCGGATACCCTTGATTCAGAATCGGAATGCAGTGACGGCTCTTCAGGGATGATTATGGGGTCTCCGAATATTGGTTCAGCTGCTCGAAAATCGGGTGTAGAGGTTTCTTCCAAGTACATGAATGAGATACCTTTGAGGCATCGAAGAGGGACGTCGGATTCTAACATCGCAAATCCGATATCAGGAGACAAGTCTCCGAAGCTGAACAAATTCACCATTAAGAATGTGATGAGGAGGGCTCATTCTCTGACGGCGACAACACAGTGGGCGTTGTCGCCGGGAAGAACAGGGTCGCCGACGATGTCTGTGGAGAATAAGGGAGTACCAATGTCATTTTCGAGCTTGAAGCCTCCTACAAGTCCCTCGAAAACCAAACGGGTGGAGAAGTTGTTCAACATGGGGTTGGACTTGTTCAAGAGTAAAAAATCTTCTTCTTCTAATGTCTTTCTGGTGAGGTCTAATTCGGTTTCTTCGGGCTCAAGTATGGCAGAGATGGGTCATCAACTCCGCTTGCTTCATAATCGATATTTGCAGTGGCGTTTTGCAAATGCTAGAGCTGCTGTTGTGAACCAGAACATAGCAGATCAAGCACAGGTATGTCTCGGTGCAATTAGAAATAAAATCACTAAATATAAGTTATATTTAATTGTCAAAGTTTTCTATGCAAGACTTTTAACATTCTTCAACATTTGCAGGTCAATGTTTTATATGCTTGGGATGCTCTGATGAAGTTACGGCATTCCATGCTACAGAAGAAAGTGAAGTTACAAAAAGAAAGGCTTGACATGAGGCTGAACTTAATACTCTATTCTCAAGTGAGTAGCAAACTACGATACCTAAAGGTTTTCGTTACGAGGTTTGATGGTGTATAGATGTTTGGATTGATTCAAACAACCTGTGTTAATATGTTTGTAATTTGTGTAGCTTAAGCAATTGGATTCTTGGGGAGATATGGAAAGGCAACATATGGCAGCAGTTTGCATGATGAAAGAGTGCTTGCATTCTGTTGTCTGCAGGGTGCCTCTCGTTGAAGGTGCAGAGGTAGGGGAAAGGAAACTGACTCTAATCTTTTGTTTTTGGCAAAAGAGATGCATTTTTTCTGACAAAACCGAGTGCGAATGCAGGCGGACACTCAATCTGCTTCCGTTGCTCTTCGACATGCTTCGGATCTCACCACTTCCATTAAGTTGTTGCTTTGTAATTTCTCACCATTGGTATGCTTCAGTTGTTTTATAATGTTGTATACTTGGGATTCATGTAATGTGGACTTACATTGAAGCCGATTTTTGAACAGGCAGAGCAAGCTGCTCCGTTACTGTCAGAATTAGCGGAGGTGGTTGCACAGGAAAAATTGCTTTTAGAGGAGTGTCTTGAGCTTTTCAGAAACATTTCCATACTAGAGGTAATAAGCTAACTCTTTTTTCCTTACAAAAACGATACATGTTACAAAATTACACTTGCTAATGCTTAGTGTCACATGACTTATGAACCGCACCAAACTCCGAAAAACTGACTTGTTCCTTCTGATTTGTTCGGACAGATTGAAGAGAGGAGTTTGAAGTGCAGTGTAATTCAGTTAGAACTTTGGAAACAAGAACAAATTAATTAGCACGAACCAAGACAAATGACGATGTTATACAGCACACCAGCACGGGCGCTAAGTGACATCATATTTCCTAGAAATTGTTGGTTGGAAGATGACTGATGCATGAAACTGGCCTTTGTAATGTATATGTGAGTATAAGGTTCTGTAAATGAGCAAGAAAGTTTTGGTCATTAGCTGATTGAATCTCAATTTTCTTTTTACGTAGACACTGTCTTTCTCTTACGTTGCTTAGTAGGAATATCGCTCGTAATAAAAAAAATCGTAGATATACCATGTTTGGCTCTTACTGATTCTGCCTTCTTATCATGTGTGTTTTTGTAACATGTTGACAACATCTTTTTATGCTAGTTTTCACAGTAACGGCACTTCTCACATTGCAAACCCTAGATGAATTTGAATAATTCACGTGACTGTATGGCCGTCACACTCGAACTTTACTCAGGCCGGCCAGCTGCTGCAACAAAATGTTTAGTGGTCATCATGTTTCTTTTATTTAATTAATCCATTTGGTCAACACGTACTTATGTTTCAATTCACAGTTGTTGCTTGAGATGAAAATCAATGACGAAGTCAAACCCAATTCAAACGGTATCTCATTTAGGAGATGCAGCCATGTGGTAGTTCATGGGCAACCATGAATCCCAATTTCTCCTCCAATGTCCGTCCTCTTAACGAGTGAAGGTTGCTACAAGCCTCTCACCAATCCAAACCCGAAACGCCTACCTGCCAAACAGGAAAGTTGATCAAAATACTTGAGCTGCGAAGATGAACGATTTGTTTATGAGCGATTCGTTCAGGAGATACAAGGATCTTGAACGCCAAGTCTACATCGATGACATGCAGGAAGGAGGCGAGGCATGGAAAGAGACCGTCAATCTTGATGGATTCTTCAAGGAGATAGAGAATGTCCAACGTGATATGAGAGCTGTGGTGCAGCATTACAAGCGGTTAGAGGGAGCGAACGAGGAGACCAAGCTCGTCCACGATGCCAAGTCCATGAAGGGGCTTCGTGCACGGATGGATTCCGATGTTGAGCAGGTGTTGAAGTTGGTTAAACTCATCAAGGGGAAGCTAGAAAAGCTCGAACTCTCCAATGCCGATCAGCGAAAAGTTCCAGGGTGCGGCACAGGGTCATCTTCGGATCGAACAAGAACCTCAGTGCTCAATGGCTTGGCCAAGAAGCTAAAGGACATGATGGATGATTTTCAAGGATTAAGGGCCAAAATTGCATGCGAATACAAAGAGACAGTTCAAAGGAGGTACTTCACAATTACAGGTGAGAAGGCCAACAAGGAAACAATAGAGAATTTGATATCGAGCGGAGAGGGAGAGACATTGCTCCAGAAGGCGATCGAGGAGCAGGGCCACGGCCAAGTTTTGGACACGGTTCAAGAAATCCAAGAGAGGCTTGGTGCTGTGAAGGAGATGGAGAAGAGCCTCATTGAGCTCCACCAGGTGTTCCTTGACATGGCTGCACTCGTAGATGCACAAGGGCAGCAGTTGAACGACATTGAGAGCCACGTGGTGTGCGCCAATTCGTTCGTTAGGCGGGGAACCGTGCAGCTTGAGGTGGCTAAGGACTATCAGAAGAGTACCAGGAAGTGCACTTGCATTGCCATTGTTATTGGCACTTGTGTTATTGTCATTCTTCTTTTGCCTATTTTGCTTCACTTCAAGAGTTAACAAAAATATGCAACTGCCCTCTGCATTAACAAGAGTTGTATTCTTTGCACGTTTCTACATTGCTAGGCTTACATTGTATGAATTATTAATATCATTTTATCTCATAATTTAACTTTGAATTAATTAGGAGTGGATAATAAAACACTAAAACGGGCCTTGTTCTGACACTAATTAATTATGTAGGACTTGCTTCACATGACTATTGTTCTAAAAATCTCCGTCTAAAGACGCTTAGATCTTGCCTAGGCGTTAGTGGCAAGCTACCATCCTGATTAACTCCTAGGCCGTTTGAAAATTAAGAAAGAGCCTCTAGACAAGCCTAGTTGCCCGCCTAGCCTGCCTAGGTGACTCTCACTTTATAAAAAAATAGATAACTTTAATTTTGCATTTTATTTTATTTTTCAATATATTGTAAGAGGTTTGTTAAATAATTAGATGAACACTCATTATATGTTTGTTCCTCATATTTTCAATATGTTCTAAATTTTATAAGCTATATGTCATTCTATTTTACAGTTTATGTATTCTAGTACGATTATGTATTTTTTAAGTATAAGTAAATATTTATTTATATGTTAGATAATAAATTTAATTAAAATTAAAAAGAGGGCCTAAACCCTTGCCTTCGCCCGATTAGCGTCGCTTTTTAAAACCTTGTCATTCACGTTGCGTGAGTCTCTGGTACATATCAAAAGCTAATGTTCAACTACAACGTGACAACCTGAAACTTCATTTGAACACGATTTAAATAGAAGAAGGCGATTAAGATAAGTGAAACTTCATTAAACTGTAAAACAAATTCAGTAAAAATTTTCTTTCCGATTAGGGCTGGTACATTCTTAGCTGAAATCAACTAGATTTTCAAGTTTTTAAGAACGTTTTGTATAAGAGAACTGATATGTAATTAGACATCAAGACTAAAACAATCACATTTTTTATATTTTTTATGTGACTAAGTTGAAACGCATAACGTTCTGTGATATATTTAAAAAATCGTTATTCTACAATTCTCGTTTCATGTAAATTTTCTTTTGTAAGTCGGCTTAGTTTGTCACCCTTGGGCTTACAAGGACTAACCCAACCCAAGTATAGGTCCCAACCGCGCTCCATCAGTAATTAGCCCAGACGACGTCGTTTTTTTCTGCGGGCAAGCCTCTTTCTATAACCAAAGCAGTTCCTCGCATTTCCCTTTCTCGCTCCTCTCTCCCTCTCTCTCATTTGAAGCTCAAAGCCATGGCTACTCTAACGGCGGCCGCAGCTCGTCAACTCGCCACTTCAAGTCGCATCTCCACGGCGAGAACCTCGTCTCTCCCTTCCAATATAATCCACCGCCGCGGCCTCGCCGGCGCTGCTGGTAATAATCGCAAATTTTCAATCTTGTGTTTCGTGTATTACTTGATCTCCGATCTGATTTTTTAGCTGATTTGGTTTTCTACCACAAAAAATGTGAAATTTTTAGATCACCATGGACCCCCAAAGGTTAACGTCTGGCAAGACCCATTGAGCCCATCTAAATGGAAGGAAGAGCATGTCAGTCTCTCTCTCCCCCTACATTTTTTGGTCTTCGATCTCATGAATTTATATATGTGTGTGTGTGTGTAATATGTATGCATGCATGTATTTATTGTTTTGGTATTCAATTTCATGAAATTAGTTACTTGTTAAATTTTGGGTTGTGATGATTTTTCTGGGTTTTGATTTTACCCATTTGTTTGGAATTGACAATCATAAAGAAAAAAAAAAAAATTTTTATGGATTAAGAAGTGTAGCATGATCAATATATAATCAGAAGATGCATTTTTTGTTGTTTTGGGTTTGAACTGTTTTATCTTCTGAGTTATGATTTATATTGTGACGAAAAGAGTGATGATTTTCTTAAATATAAACATGGTAAAAGAGAGTATTAGTTACAGATTAGTGGTTTTACACGTCACCTCGTTGAAGTTGATTAGTGTTGTTCTTGAACCACTAGTATGATAGAAATTAGTTGACACATTAAGTTGTCTTGACTGGGTTCGGTACTTTTGCAGTTTGTAATTGTCTCCTTATCTGCCTGGGGTCTACTCATCTTTGGAGGTTACAAGTTCTTCACTGGAGGCAAAGGCAAGAAAGAAGAGGTACTTCAGATTTCTTTCTCCCTTTAGCACTATGATATTGTTGTGGTGGGTTATGAGCCTAGGCATCGGATATCCTAAGCAACATTGTTGTGGTTATTTGAATGAACAATGGTTTTTATGTAAATGAACGTGGGCAGCGGCTCATGGTCCTGATTTTGGTGTAGTCAATTAGATATGCGTTTATATGACCGTTCACTTTCCCATTCTAGTGAAATGTTGTTCTTCTACTTTTTTTTTTTTTTCCAGCTTATAGATTTGTTCACTCTGTGCATGCTGAAAAGTAACTAGGACTCCAAATACGTAATTACATTACCCATGTTGCATCTCCCATTTTATACTGTTTAGATAAATGATTGTTCTCCTTATGCCCCTTCATCATATTTTCCTGTATATTGTGTGCTTTTGGTTGTCGGATAGAGATGGTGTTGTATTAAATGGTTAGTGGTTCATCTATGAGAAAATTTACAAATATAATCATCAGATGAATTGGACAATGTGTAACACGCCTATTTGCAATCTTCAAGTTGTTCGCATATGGTCAGTTGATCGGATTATCATGGGAGTTGTTTTTTAAAAAATGCGTGTGTGTGTAGATAATAAAATCATGGTGTGTTGTTTTGTTTCTAGTGTCTGCATAGAGCTAACAATGGATTAGGTTCGGTGAATTTAGGACGAGTCTGGTTTTTATAGAGTGCTTCTATCTGTCATGAAGCATGCAATTTAGCTTTTTCTATAATGTGTTCCACTATATTGGGGGACTGTTGTAGTATCTGGGAGAAGAGGAAGACAAAAAACACGTTTGGATTGAATTAGGTAAACATAACTGGAGGTGGCCTTGGCATTTTAATATGGAACGGGGTCACTGATGTAACTCTTGTCTTGTTTTCGACTGTAATTTTAGCTTTTGCTGACTAAAATTCTTGTTTATTTTCAGAACCTTGTGGAAGCAAAGCACTGAGGTTTGGAGTTTTAGATATTCCCAGAACTTCTTCGTGATAACGAGTTTGCTTGGATATAACATGTCTTCGTATTTCTTTCTCATTGTCAGAAAATGATCTATGATCGGTCTGTGGAGATCGATCCATTGAAAAAGTTGAGGTCAATGGTTTTGTTGGGAGTTCATGCCCCTGTCGAGTTGTGCTCTTTTTGTAGTTGCTTTTACGATCCCATGAGTTAACTTTTCATGTTTTCAATAATATAATGGCATCCTTCGTACAAATTCTTTAGATGGTGAAGCACAACCCAATCAGACCCGTAATCAATACTTCATAATCTCTATTTACCCCCGTGCTCTTTCGATTTTCCACCTTCAAGTTTCTGTTTCCTATCATCTGCTTTTTCAGGGTTTTGAAGCTCCCAAAGAATGCACGGGGTTGATCATCGCTTGTTACTTTCCAGTTTAAAGCTGCTTCCTCTTATTTGCCCACAGACCTACTCTGATCATCCATGAAGAATCTCCTGCTACTCACACTTTCCACTCGATTGGTCTTATAATTTCCCTTCTTCTCCTCCCTCCTATACCTTCACGTTGATCTCCATTTCTGTCGTCTCTCGCCGCTGCTAAAGCCATGCCTCCCTGTCACTCGACCCCTCACCTTTCTCAAAGCTCTCTTGCGTTTCCAACTCCCACCACCCGCAGTCACATTAAGGCCACTGCGGCCATCTCTAATGGAATGGACTAAAGGTCCAACAAACCAAAAAATAGCTTCATTTGTCAAAAAACTTACTTCCAATCAAAGATTGAGCTATAATTTTATGGAGCTTGCTAGGCCATTATTTGGCCAAAAGGGTATTAGGCTGGCTAAATGTAGCTCCCTCTTAACTCTTTTTTTAGGGCTTAAATCTTTAGTTTCGATAATTGATTTAAATTTATGGCTGGATTTGAAAACATTCAACAGTAATTTAATAAATTTAAACTATAAACTTAAAATTAATAAATTATTAAGGGGTTTATGTTTAACCTTTTCGGCTAGAGATAGTATATAAGTATATCTTGACACTGTTAATTTAAACATAAATTTTGCAGGGTTGTAATTTTGGATGGAGCTATATTGAGCCCTTTCGGTTTGGAGATAGCCTAAATTTCTGCCTCTCACCTGGTTCAAAAACATTCCGCTCTCCCATTTCCTGTGGTCTTAGTTTCTTCGCCGTCATCAACTTTCTCATCAACATATTTTCCTCCACCATCTTTCAATCCTCACCTTTCTTTCCTTGGCCTCGTATTCGTTGCTGCCATTCTTGGCATACCCTTCCTTCCTTAAATTATTGTAATAATTGTGAACTCTCTCCTATCCCCTAATAATAGTAAAAAAAATTTAAAAAAAAAACCAAGAATGAAAGAATAAAAATAAATATTTGTGTCCAAAAAAATCCCAAAGTACTTTATTTTCTTATTTAATTATTTTATTTTTGTAAGGCCACAACATAATTGGAAGCCCATATTACCCTGGATACCAAATTGGGTTAAGGCCCAATTACAAGCTTCCAAAGCCCGATCCAAATTCACAACCCGCACCCACTACCGCCAATTCCAGTCATTCGCGAACAGCTCTTTGTGGTCTCGACGGACAGTCCCGCAAACAACAGAGGCAACTACTTCACCGTATAAAACCTTTATCTGTTTACTCCTCTGAAATCGCCTTCCATGGCGGACGACGACATCTTTGGCGAAGATTTTTTGAATTTGGAAGCGAACCATCAAAAGGAAGGCTTCGACGAAGGCTACAGAGAAGGCTTGATCGCCGGAAAGGAGGAGGCGAAGCCGACGGGGATCAAAACTGGGTTCGAGGTGGGCGAGGAACTCGGGTTCTACAAGGGATGCGTGGATGTATGGAACTCAGCGATCTGGGTCGATCCGACACGGTTCTCGCACCGGGTCCAGAAGACCGTGAGGCAGATGGAGGAGCTGATTGAGAAGTACCCGATCATGGAACCCGAGGACGAGAGCGTCGGGGATGTGATGGAGGCTCTGAGGTTGAAGTTCCGGGCGGTTTGTGCTTCGTTGGGTGTGAAATTGGAGTATAAGGGGTACCCAAAATCTGCTTCTGAGGCTACGGAGACGTCGTTTTGAGATGGTTTGTTGTCGTTCTGATGGAATTAGGGTTAAAGGTGGAAGCTTTGGTACTTATGGGGAGTGTTGGTGTTCTTGATATGTACTGCTGAAATTGTTTTTGGTTCTGCTGTGACTAGTTTAGTCTAAATTAGATACAATTTACGGGTCTTAGCTTTTCGATTTGTGGATGCATTTTGCTTATGACAATGTTATGAATTCTGTTGTTTCATCGACTTGTTGTGCAAGAAATGTTCGAAAATTTTATCCAGCAGAGCATGGTTTTTTGCGAATTTCGGTTTTTGTTGAGATGGTTTTGTCATCAGCCACAAGTAGATAGCTGAATTAGTGGCTGAGGTTAGAGGAGATTGTGAATCTGTGATCAGATAAGAACAATGTCCACATTGTTTTCTGGTGGTGTTTTTCATTATTGTAATCTGTAGGATTTTTTTGCAGTTGGTGATGAGCAGGAGGGAGGGAACATGTTGAAGGCGATGCTTGGTTGCTGCAAGGTTTACATATCCGAGAGCAGAAACAGGGCAGCGCTGGACTCGATCGAACGGGCTGCTAAGCTGTTCTCGGAAGCACGGATTGTGAATAAGTTTGAAGATGAGACTTACAACAGAGTTGGTTACACACTTATCTCTAAGTTGGCTCCAAAGCCGTCTGCGGATCGTTGTCCCTTGAGGATGGCAGTGCTTGCCATGGTTAAAGCTGCTTTTGAAACAATTGATGTCGAGTCGCATTGTGGAAGTCATCCCCGGCTCGGAGTTGTGGATCATATATGCTTTCATCCCCTGCTTGGTGCTTCTTTGGACCAAGTTGCTGGGGTTGCAAACTCTTTGGTTGAAGATGTTGGCTCTAGTTTTCAAGGTTTGCTTTCGTTCTCTTCTTTTCGTAGTTTTGATGCTCCTAAACAAATTATATGATTCTTATAAACAGTAATTCGAACGACATGCGATCAGTTCACGTACTATATCAATTGCTAATAATCTTAAATGTGGCCTGCAGTCCCTACTTTTCTGTATGGAGCTGCCCATGATGAGGGAAGAACACTTGATTCAGTCTGGAGAGAGTTAGGTTTTCAAGCCGAATTCTAGCGGAGAACAGTGGGTAGGGGGACCGAAATCAAATTAATTGGCGCTGGAGCCGGACTAGGGTCCTCAAGTAACTCAAGGAAAAGGTGTCATTGTGATTGGAGCAACTCGGTGGGTTGATAACTATAATGTTCCTGTCGTCTCTACTGATATCGCTTCTGTTCGTAGAATTGCAAAACACATGAGCGGCAGAGGGACTGGTCTTGCCTCGGTTCAAGCCATGGCACCTGCGCATGGTGAATCCGTCATTGAAGTAGCTTGCAATTTGTTGGAACCAGAGAAGGTTGGAGGAGATAGGGTTCAACTTGAAGTTGAGAGGCTTGCAAAGGAAGAGGGTATGAGAGTTGGGAAAGGCTACTTTATTGATTTTTCTCAGGAAAGATTAATTGAAAGTCACTTGAAATCAGATTCGAGTACAAACAAAATGTGTTTCTAAATTGTAAAAGCACTTTTGATGATACATATTACTTCTAATAAAAGCGCTTTTAGCTTAAGCTTTTTTTATTCTTACAAAAACACTCCTAAATGAACCCATATCTTTGTCAGATTGCCTTCCAGCTCGTGACGAGGCTTCATAACTCGTTGGTTGAAGTTTCTCCATCCATCGTTGTCAACTCAATATTTAAGTATGTCATTTAGTACTATGTTCTAGAAGTAACAGGTCTTAAGTTCGATTCTCGTCAAAAACAAATTCGAACTACATTATCGTTAGCTCCTAAAAAATAAAAAATAAAAATAAAAACTCAATATCCAAACATTGGTTTCCCTTTCCTTTTTCTTTTTTTCTTTTTACTTTTTCTTCTGTTAACTTGAAACTTTGTCATTGTTCTTAGTGTGTATTTAAATCCTATCTTTGTTGTTATTATTGGAATCTATTTAAAACATTATTTGTTTTTCGAGTCGTAGAAACAGCCTTGTTGCAAAGTAAGGGTAAAATGACATACGATAGAGATTCCTCTTCCAATCCTCACAAAGTGAGGAGCCTTGTTGACTTGAAATCGCCTTCAATCTTATATATTTATAGAACAAGTATAGAAGTTGTATTTGGTGCTTAATTGTAGTATAACTCCATAGTTCATCTCCAATGGAGAGGGTTAAAGGTTCAAAAGCCAAAAAATAACTTGATTTGCCTAAAAATTCATCTTCAACCAATGACTGGACTATAGTTGTATAGAGTCTACTAGACCATTATTTGGCCAAAGGGGCATCAGGCTGGTTAAATATAGCCCCCTTCTAGGCTTTTTTTATTATTTATAATCAGCTCCTCAGTTGTAATAATTGATTCAAATTCAATGGTTAGATTTGAAAATATCCAATGATAATTTAACTAAATTAACCAATAAATTTAAAGTATAAACTTAAAACTAATCAGTTATTGAGAGGGCTATGTTTAGCCCCTTTGGTTGAAAATTGTATATGAGTATGACCTGACACTACGATCTATTGCTATCTCTTTTCACTTGTAAGTAAAAGGTCTTCGCTTCGATTCTCGCTAAAGATGATTTTGAACCACATTATTGCTAACCCATTGTGAGATTTAACTTACTCCCCTCCCTCTTAATGTAGATAATTAATATCATTTGTTCAAAAAGTTTTTTTCTTGCAGGGCTAATTCTGGACGGGCTATATTTAGTCATTTTGGTTAGAGATGGCCTTAAAAAAAACATTTTGTTTCCACCGAGCTAAAATAATTTGTCGATGTCCTTGGTAAACCAAAGTCATTGTTTAATAGCCAGTTTGCTTCAATTTCCATAATACAAAGTCCAAATTAAAGAATTAGTTATGATTAAGAAACAACTTTCCTTCTTTATCTATGGATCCTTACTCATACTCATTCAATTAGAATTATTGATCTAATTAAACAAAAATTGTGTTTCAAAATCATATAATCCAAATTTTCAAGTTTTAATTGATTATTGGATACAAATCAATTAGTGGATACAAATCACGAGAATGTATATTCTTTGTCAAATTTTTCATTAAGAGGTAAATGATTAAATCTTTTTAAGAAACACAGCTTTTGATCTGAATGAAATATTAATCAAATCGAAAGACTCTTTAAATATATAAAGGATTATACAACAAGTCACACTTTTATTACTTAACCATGTGCTCCATCTTTTCATCTAAATTCGAATTTTTTACTTTATAATTATTTTGTTAAAAAAAACTGAAATAATAAAGTAGAACATTTTGGATGCTTCTTCTTTCACACATGGCTTTGTAGTTTGCGCCGCACGTTTATGGTAAAGACAAATAGAGCTTGCTTAGGTGTTGGTATGCAACAAGAGTGACAAGAGACCATCATCTGCTTTCCAAGTCATCTGCTTCTGGATTTTTACAGTAACTTGCAGTCATACAAAAGGTGCTGAATAAGACAGCAGCTTATGTGCTAAGCTGCTTTTAATCACTTTCACCATGTGGGTTGTTTATTTATTATATATAGAGCATGGAGGGACAGTTGCTTACACGGATGTCGGACCCATGCTGACTCATAGAACATGGCTTTTATATAAAAGCACTTCCCAGACTGTCAGGTCTCAGAAACAGAACATAATTTCAGCTGCAAAGTTTAAACATTGGAGAAAAAAAGGAAAATGGATTTTAGCCAAGGCTGCAAGGTAACAGACTAACTTCTTTTTCAGCTGTAGAATCATTCACTTCAATGTCATGGGGGAGATTCTTCAGTCTCTCCCCGACGCCACTCGTGTATCCCTTCTTGTTGTATCTCTCATCAAGTCATGTAATTATGTTACTTGATCATTGTCATATAACGAGAGAAATAAATGAGATATATACGTTTCTCCAGTTGCATGCAAGATTATCTCCGATTTCGTGCCAATTATACGTGTGATTTGTAGATTTGTTGGGACCAAACCATCTATCCCTTGAAATTAACCTAGTTCTAAATTTTAAGGTTGCTTACTTTATTTGTAATGTTCGTTAGACAAATAAGATTTCTTGCAAATGGAAAATTATGAGCTGCTAATCAAAGCTTTCCTGTTGGCTAATGCCTGCTGGAGAAGGATCAACCAGATGAAACTGCATTCATAATTGATAAACAATAACAGCCGTACACTTGTCAGTTGATTAGTGCAAACTCATGACGTATGATGTGATTCTTATAAATAATCGTGTGATTAAGACCATTTTAATTTCTTGATAATGTTCCATTATTTTAGTTGACGTAAAGTTCACTGCATAATGCAGACGTAACTATGATAGAATATCTGTTCCTTTGCACTTGATTTCAAACTTCTCTTTCGATAAATTAGATAGTGTACAATGTCGATTTAGGTACATTTTCATCTTCTAGGACACGATGTACAGATCTGTCTTAGTAAAAATCATGAATGAGACGAATGTTGTTATTGACACTACGACAAGAAGAAGAAAACCATAGACCAGTCCATGCTATTGTGCTGCAAGCATTTCATATCTGAATTACGAAACCTCGCTGTTCTCGACGCCATTGAAAGTGCTGCCAGGCTACCCGAAGTCCGTCATCATTAACAAGTTTGAGGACCGAGCATACAATAGGGTCTGGTACACTATAGTGTCATATGTTATGCATGATAGCACAGGAAGTGCCGTGTATAGCCCCTTGCAGCAAACTGTCATGAAAATGGCTGAAGCGGCATTTGGAGCCATCAACCTTGAGCAGCACTCCGGGGCTCACCCTCGGTTGGGGGTTGTCGACGACATTGTCTTCCACCCGTTTGCTCGGGCATCATTGGATGAAGCTGCTTGGCTTGCTAAGGCAGTGGCAGTGGACATTGGCAATATATTCCAAGGTTGGTCCTAAGGTTTCAAACACCACTTTTATGTTGAGTTTGAATCTCTCTTCCCGTAGTTTATATTAATTTAGCATAGATTGTAAGAGAAACTCATTTTTAATTATGTACTGCAGAACCAGTTCGTATGCTGCAGCACACCTTACAGGCAAGGCACTAGACACAATCGGGCGTGAGCTAGGCTACTACAAACCCAATTTCATGGGGAGCCAATGGGCAGGATGGCCCATGCCAGACGTTCTCCAAGAAAAGCCCACTGAAGGCCCAACAAACGTATCCCCGGCAAGAGGGAATCTCAATGATCAGGGGACGTCCGTGGGTTACCTTGTACAACATTCCCGTCTTGTCCACGGATGTTGCGGCCACTCAACTGGTTGCACGGATGGTGAACGCCTGAGGGGGCGGACTTCCAACCGTGCAAACACCAGGCCTTGTGCATGGTGAGGACTCAACAGAGATGCTTGCGGCACAAGAAGGGTTGGATGCAGAGAAGGGGTACTTCACTGGTCACTCACCGGATATGATTATTGAAAAATACATGAAACTCATTTCATCTGCAGAACAATAATGCCAAGTGGATATTGTGAACTCGCATCTTCTATTTATATTTCTCAAAAAACAAAAAAAAAAAAAATTAATGTCATTTTACATCAGCCTTGTAAATATATGGTACAGTAATGTACATTTGGGTTCTTTTGTTCCAACTCTTACCTCTGCTCTGTCATGTACATTGCTTTCTTCGAAAATCTTCGGATAATAGTGTGTGAAGCAGCTCTTGGAACCTCTCTGAACCAGGACCTGGCTTAAACACCGAATCATTACCACGCACCGAGCATGGGTCAGCCCCGCCTTCAGGGCTGCCTATGCACCACCCCCCAGGCGCAAACCGGCTTGTGCGACCTAGAAGCTCTTTATCAATTTTGTCTAACACTGGGTCATCCTTTGCAAACTTTCGAGCAAAGGGAGCGTTGCTCTTTACCATTTTGTCAAAGTCCTTCATTGATAAAGAGATGGGATGCTGCTTAGGTGGTCTGTCCCAAGCAATGTAGTGGAGATCATGACTTATTGCAGTGTGGCGATATTGCTCATTGTTGCAAATAACAGTATGAAAATAGCCTTCCGGAGAAGAAACAAAATTTGTGTAGTACATAAGGATCGTGCGTGGGAGGTTATCCCATCCCCATATACAATACTCAAGAAATGATCGCGTTAGCATTACCCACGCTGAACCTGCACGCAAAGAGAAATGCAAAACGAGGGAAGCTATTTATTTAAATAGAGATTGACTGCTAATTTCAAAATGAAAATTGAAGTCATAAAGACTATTTCTAATCAGCCAAGTGAATCACAACTTGCAGAAGAAACAGAATTTGACATGTAAAGTGTTCATCTTCGTTCCATATCCCCCCTTTGTCGGCGCTGAGGAAGGCGGATAGTTCTGGTGGATCATTAGACATACACACACACACACACACATATACATACACAATTTTACTGGCATGTGATTTCTTTTCACAGCAAATCAGACTAGACCCACCTTCAATCCTGGTTCTTGTCCAATCCAATTTATCAGTGTGATCATTTAGCCCCAAGTAGGACGATTAAATGAGCGGGAAAAAAAGCATTTCCATTCTAATACTTATTAAGTTTGGAAATATGTTTATGCTATGTAATTTTATAATCATTAAACAAAAAAATGCAATAAAAACTTCATATAAATGAAAATGGGCTGACAGTTATAAAGTGTGCACATATAAAGGGTGCTCTATATGTATGTGTATACATATATACCTGTAAACAACTTAAATGATGTAGGAAGTGATCGGCGCTGAGTAGTCAGTGCAAGGTCAGATTTTTTTGATAAGTACAGGCCTGGGTCAATTATGATTGGTTTTGCTCGTTGGTTCCTACAAAATAAGGCATTATAGCATAACCATGATTATGTAATGGTTAACTCCAAAAATGAAATACTCTCTTGTTAGGCTATATGCACTTTACTTACAGTTTCCATCCAGTGATCTGCATGTGTTCAATAAAGTTGATATTTCTGGAAAGATTGGAGAAAGCATGAAGCAAATCTACACCATTAGGAAACCGATCAATGAACACAGACTGAAAATCGTCACATGACATACATTAGACTGTATCACACAGGCACAAAGCTAAATACCAAAAGTTCTGGGTGCAGCTTAATTAAAGAGTGTTCATGAGATTAAACTGGTAAATCAACAGGACGGAGCAGTTTTCACTCCTAGAACCAGAAAAACTCCCGTAAATGAAAGGTAGATAGATAGGCATCAGAACTGAATGTCCCAAACTAATATCTTTGAAAAATTATGATAACTGCCTTGTAGGACTCTAGCACACCGGCTTTTGAGTATTTCATAATCATAGGCAGGAACAGTCAATGAAAACAGACTTCATCAGGTATTCGAAGAAAAATGTCAATTCATGGGGTACCGATAGAGCACTGTGTATTAGCAGGCAAAACTTAGGTATACATAGGGTTCATTAACAAACAATAATTATCAACAATTGCGACATAGTAAGAGATACAGAATATATTGATTCATCAGCAGCCACAAACTCTGCTAGCACACTACGAGGGTTGAAAAGTTTGTCTTTTGAAATCCCCAACCCATCAATCTCAACAATAAACTCATTTTAACCCATCACCATATACAGAACCCCGCTTTCCCTTTCTGAGAAAGTCCGTTATAATTAGAAGTAGCATAATGGAGAACATGCAGCTACACAAATCCACACTACGACAACTAATGCTTCACAATTCAGGCAAAAAACAAAGTTCTTAAAATGAAGAATGTGGCCAGCAACGTTTTAACAGGCCATATAGAAGAAAAGAAACTCAATTCAAGTAATGGAATTGCTACCACATGCACAAAATATGTATCAAATATCTCTAACTATCGAGGCAGGAAACCTTATGCAAGCATACTACAAGATCGATCATGATAAAAAAAAGTAACAACAAGCAAAGAGAAAAGTCTGATACCATCTTGTGTCATGAGAGGATAATCTGATGCACTGAGGTTTATAAACCAGTCCCACTCTGAGCTCTCCTTTAATAGAATGGAAATGGCTTGCAGAGTACAAGCAATCATCGTAGGGCCCTTATAAGTCACCAAATTGGATTGAGACATAACACGTACATTCTCCACGTCGCGAAAAGTAAGATCAGCCCTCACTAAACTTGCCAATTCCAACCTTTCACGAGGCGGAGCCTCAAGATCCAAATGCAGGATATATTGATTTCTTGGATGATACACCGCGCTTAAAGTCCTCATCATCCTATGACTATCACCCCTTGTGCCGGATATAAGATACGCAAATCTAGGTGCCCCAATTTTGGAACTCCCATTGGTGTCCAATGATGTTTTCAAATCAGATTCGACATAATACCCACTTGGGTCATCTGATTTTGCGAAGGGAATAATGTCGAATGACAAATTCTCTCCATCGTGTGGGGAGGTAAAGAGCCCGGAAATGGCGGAGAAATAGAGGGTAATGAATATGATAAAGCTAGTAATGAATGGAATAACCCAATTCCTATCCCCAATCACCCTTGCTGAGTGATGATTCACATACTTCCTCATACTCGTTTACGGTTCCTGTCTAACTAAACTTCGGCTTAGAACCCTAAAACTCTATCAGCTCACAAACCCAGAAAGGTTTATCAAATGCAAATCAAAACCCACATATATCCTGAAGATTCTAGAGCTAAAGAGGAGTAAGGAGGTTCGGTTACCGAACCCAAAACGCCATTTTAATCAGCAAATGAATAACATCAAAGGCGGGGGTTCACAATTTTCAGCAATAAAAAACATGGGTTTCGATCAAAATTGCATAAATTACAGAACTTGGAAATTGAGGAGCTACGATTGCCAAAAGGGCAGGGGAAAAATGTATACTTTTTATAAAAATAGATGCTTACAGTGATACGTTGGCATTGAGGAGAAACGTCAAAATGAAAGATTTCAGTTTCAGAGTTTCATGAATGGTGAACGTCTGTGTCGGCTAACTAACTCAGATCTAACTTACCCAAAATTGTATACAAAGCCAAAGTTCTAAGCATAGAAGCTTCAAGCCATGAAGTTTGGCAGAGGGGAGAGAGAGAGAGAGAGAGAGAGAGGGGACCCAGAAAAGATTCAGAAACAAGAAACAGCCATAGAGAGAGAGCTCGAGGCTCGATACAGAAATTTGAAGGTTCAAGTGATAGACTTTTGGTAATGTGGTGATCAAAAAGTGGGCAGCTTTGAGAGAAAATTAGGGTAGAGTAGAGAGGGAGGGGAATCATGGGTGATTAAGTACATGAATACTTTGCTTTAATTGGGGGCAAAAGCAGAGTTTAATTAATCAGCTGATAATTGTTTTAGAGTTAATTAGATTATAGGAAGATGAATGTACAAGCTACAAGTAATGACATCAAAGATGTAAAAACCCCACCTCCATTATATTGGATTCTAATAAAGTC
This sequence comes from Pyrus x bretschneideri, assembly GCF_019419815.1. NCBI lineage: Eukaryota > Viridiplantae > Streptophyta > Magnoliopsida > Rosales > Rosaceae > Pyrus > Pyrus x bretschneideri. The sequence goes on along the minus strand of NW_025999424.1, from coordinate 5,488,328 downwards.
CTTGTACTTGGTAAATGACATTTGTTATTATAAAACACTATCTCAAATTCCTTTTTAAACCAAACGCGTAACGTTCTATAATTTATACAGTCTATCCTATTTAATAGAACAAAATTTTATTATTGTTGTTGGATAAGGATGTTTAAGAAAAAAAAAAATGCATTGTTATTGATATTATAAAATCAATGATGATGCACTATTTTTTATAATTATTAAACATTTGATCTTTTTTAAGTTTTAATAACAATTTCTAATGGAAACTACTCCTACAATATTATAATATAGCTCATATAGTTTTTAATTATTGAGGAATTATGACATTATACCTTTACATAGGTGAGGATAAGCTATGGCCCCATACTTAAATGCAATGAAAATGTTTGGTGAGATTTTGACAATGGATCACCCTAACTATATGAAATGACTATCTCATAAACAAAATTCACAATATTGTATTTAAGCAGATAAAATAACAAGGTGCGACTCACATATGTCATGTATCTTGGAGCGAGGATTTTGATATCCACAACCAAAAAACAAAACTTGCAGTCTCTATTTTTGTTGTGCTTATGGTATACCACTAATTTGTACATTATAATTCACTTCGTAATTAAAGAGTGCTTCTAATTAAATGGTTATGCGTATAGTTTTTGCTGCTAGTCTATATTGTGATAGCTTAGATGGTATTTTTCTATGCTAATCTGTGTTTTACTTGTGTTTTTGTTATCTAATATGATTCTTTTGTTGACTTAATAATAATCCTTATTTTGTAGAACTTTTATTCATTCATTATCTTGCACATTCTCTACGTTTTATATTTTGATATGTATATGGAGATTGTGATTAGAGAAATATTAAAAAGATTATCTTAAAATGAGATTTTGTATGCACTCTTTAACACTTCAACAAAAAATCGATAAAGAATCCTACATTTAAGAAAATCTCCAACCAGTTCTCTTCTTGTTATTATTTCAATCTAAATCCCAAAGAAATAGTCTTAACATAAATTGCTCCGTGCATTGCTTTATAGCCTGCATTCATTGTGTCTAATTTGGAGACCAGCCGTAAGGTCTAAACCCCCAACTCACCAACCTTTGAATTTCTGCCGACCTGGCAAAAATATAATAAAAATATCTCCTTTGTGTTGCTTTTGAGAAATGTGCTCGGCGCAAGTAAAAAGTGCTCGTTCTGCAACCTGCCAATTAAATCATGACAAAGAGGGTGTAGGGCTTGCATGCATGGCACGATAACTGATAAGCGTCTTTATTTACTGTATGTCACAGTGTCAATAACATAAATCTCGATTTATACCAAAAACAAACAATGATTACAATGTTGGAGTTCGTCGCATTTCACTACCGGGAACTGGGGAGCTAGTTATCCCACATCGGAAATTAAGAGAATATATGTATATACTTCGCATATATACTTAAAAGGACTTGCTCATCATTCTTTGATGTTACTAATCCTACTAACCTAAGCTTGTAACTAAGCATACCCTAGTACCATGAGTTTGTACTAAGCAAGCCGTGAACATAATTGGTGCTCTTAGGTATGATTTGGGATTGAGGTGATTTTAAAAAAAACTGGTATAAAAAAAAGTTGGGGGTCATTTTTGTGTTTGGTAAACTTCCAGCTTCAGCTTTTTTTCATAATTTTGGATGAAAAAAGTCAAAAAACAGAAGCAGCAAAATGCAGTTTTGAAAAGCTCGCTTTTCAGCTTCTGCGCAAACCTCTAAAACACGGGTGAAAAGTGACCCTTTAATGAAAGTTTCTGGCAATCCTACCCTAAGCTCTCTCTTTCGTCTCCACACTCCTCTGTCAAACCCACCACTTTCCCACACCTCTCCGCACCCCTTCCACCTCTCTTGCTCCTTCAAACCTACAAAACCCCCCAAACCACCTTCTTTATCTGCCTCAACATCGCCGCCTGCCAGAGACAGAGTCACCGACTTCGGAAAATACAAAGGCAAGTTGCTGGGCACCCTTCCTTCAGCCTACCTCAAGTGGGTCTCCAAAAATCTCTGCGCTCGCAACTTCAAGGACTAGGCGAAGCTCGCCGACCAGGTCCTTGACGACGCCGTTTACTGGGACCGGATCAAGTAGGAGCTGGCAGAGAACATCTTGAAAGGAAATCAGAGGAAAACAGACCCAACATCTGACGTTGTTTCGTCCACCGAGCTATAGCGGCTCCAAACCCATCAAGAACCCTAATTTCCCAAAACCCATTTCTCAATTTCACTGATAAATTCACACAGCTCAAGCTCAGGTAGTTGATTCCGAGGATTCCGAGCAGAAGGAAGAGAGAGTGTAGAGAGAGAGAGAGCTGAGGTGAGATGGTTTGAGATTGAAGGTTTGTGTGTGGGGTTGTCTCGGTGGAGGAGAGAGTGCAGAGAAAGAGAGAGATATCTGAGAGTTTTCGAGAGAGTTCGAGAGTGTAGAGGGAAAAGAAGATACATGGATAAGGGAAATGGGGTGTGGGCCCCACGGCCACACAAAATCCTCACATAAAAATAATAATATTAAATAAAATATCATAATAATAATATAGTATTATACCCTTTTTGGTCATTTCACACAGTCACAGTTGTTTTACATAAAAGTTTACCAAACACTATCATACTGCTTTTTTTTTTTTTTTCCAAAAACACTTTTACAAAAAAAGTTTACAAAACACTCTGCTGCTTTATTTCACAGTTGCTTATTCTCACAGCAAAGCAAAAGCAGCTTTTTTTCAAAGCACAACAATACCAAACCAGCCCTTAGTTTGTTCACTTTAGGTGAAGTCAAGTCACACAAAGCATTCATGTAAACCCTGAAAACTTTTGTCGCTCCATCCTCACTTGCGTTAGGGGAGTGTTTGTAATTGTTTTCGAAGAAATGAAACAAAAGATACGGTAAAAAAATTGATAAGTAATAGTCAACAAATTGGAATTCATTTATCAACAAATTAAACTTTTTTTATTCCATTTGAATTTGTTTCAATAATTAGTAGCATCATATCAACAACTAGAAGAAAACAATTTTTTTTTCCAAAGACAATGAGTATTTCAACTTCTGTGAAAGTATACATGTTTGGATCGACGAAGAAAATTTAATTCATTGTTTAATGTTTAGACTACAAAAGCTTATTATAACACTAATACTTACATGCCCAAAAATTATCTCACTTCCTTTGTACGAAAAAAATTCATTGTACACAAGTTAAATGATGGTCAAGTTTTTCAAGATGAGAAATATTAAGTAGACTCTCAAAAGTAGGACTCTCTCTTGTTGGATTTGACATTAAATCAACATGCCTAAACTAAAAAGCATTAGAATATCTTGGACGCAAGATATTTGGATTTGTGTTTCCTAGTTGGTTTGGGATTTGGTTTTAGTATAGGATTTGGGTTCCTATATTCTAGGGACTTTGTGTAAACCTATGACATCTTTTAGTATAATAGATGGATGTGAGATAGAGTTTGGTGTGTGAGAGTGTTTGAGAGGCATAAGTTTGTATACTTGAGAACACTTTATGTTTGTGAGTTCTCTTGTATTTGTTGGTAATCAAGACGACGGTTCAGAGTGCTAGGTTTGAAATTGAGAAATTTGATGGAACAAACAACTTTGCTATGTAGCAGTGTGAGGTTCGAGATGTCTTGATACAACAAGGTTTGGTTGTTGTGTTAGGAGACATGCCGTTTTCGATGAAAAAAAAAGAATGGGAAAGATTAAAAGCTCATGAATGTTCTACAATTCGGCTATGCTTGGGAAAGCAACAAAAGTATGGTGTGATGAACATAACTTATGCGAAGGAATTGTGGGCTACAGTGGAGACAAAACATATGAAGAAGAGTGCAGAGAATTGACTGCATCTCAAGAGTAAGTTGTACAGGTTCCAGTACAAAGAAGGCACAAAGATGATTGGCCATCTAAAAGAGTTTAACAAGCTTTTAATTGAACTGGAAAATCTTGAAGAGATAATCAAAGATGAAGACAAGGCCTTGATCGTGTTAAACTCATTGCCTGAATCCTATGAGCCTTTCGTGGCTACTTGGATTTATGGTAGGGAAACAATTAAGTATGATGAAAGCTCAAGTGCTCTTATAGATCATGAGGTGAGACACCTTGACAGGCAAGAAAGGAATAACTTTACTTTGATGGTGAGAGGGAGATCGACAGAAAAGAAGGGTTCGTATAGGGAAAATAATAGGTCTTGTACTAGAGGAGTCTCAAAGAAGAGGAAGTTCTTGGATAAAGATGAGTGTGTTTTTTGTCATGAAAAAGGACACTGGAAGAAAGACTACCCTAAAATCAAAGAAAAGACTAAAAAGAAGAAGGACGACTCAGAAGCAAATATGGTTAAAGTCAAGGATGAGGAATTTGTCTATGCCCTGACTGCACTAAGCACTGTGGATTGTACAAAATAGTGGGTGCTCAACACAGGTTGTACCCATCACATGACTTCTCAAAGGCATTGGTTTTCAAGCTTCAAAGTTATGAATGGAACTGTGTATATGAGAGATGATAACCCATGTATAACTCAAGGAATTGGAAGCATCAGGATCAGCATCATGATGGTGTGATTCGAGAATTGCATGGTGTAAGGTATGTCCCAAATTTGAAGAAAAATTTGACCTCACTAGGCAATCTCGAGTCACAAGGCACAAGTATTACTCTGATAACAACGTCCTTAAAGTTGCTAAAGGAGCACTTGTCATAATCAAAGGGCCTCAGAATGGCTTACTTTATATGCTACAAGGAAATACTTTGAAAAATGGAGTGGTTATGGTACATGATGAAGTGCTAAGTGATAAAAGTGATTTGTCTGCATTATGGCACATAAGGTTGAGACATATAAAAGAAAAAACATTGCAAGGATTGATCAAGTAAGGGTGTTTAAAAGAAGCAAGAACTGGAAAGATAGAGTTCTGTGAGCATTGCGTTCTTGGCAAACAAACAAAGGTGAAATTTGGCTCAGCTGTTAATCAAATGAAAGGGATTTTGGACTATGTTCACTCTGATGTTTGGGTGTAAGGACCTGTCCCAAACTTTACGAAACGGAAAGGCATTTTGGTTATTTCACTGTGGCTGAAAGATATTTTGAAATGTTTACTTTTTGGGGTCTTAATTAGTGTGCCTTGTGGGGTCCACTCCTTTTGATTTGTTCCCCCGGCCCACTTTCCTTCTTCTTTCTTCCTTCCCTCTCCTGTGACAAAATGCTTAACTCTCTCTCTCTCTCTCTCTCTCTCTCATCTCTCTCAATCTCTATCAGTGAGCACCACCCACACACTAAGACCACCATCAACTCATATTTCTAGCAAGATGCACCACGTCTAACCCTCTATGTCCCGAACTCAGGCTAAGGCCATGTAGTCCTGATGCCCAAAAAATGGCAACTTTATTGTTCATTGTCTTCTCCGTTGAAAGCACGGTGCACCCTTAAGTTTTCGAACAAGGTAAAGCCTAAAAAACAATGTAGGTCATCTTAGATCCCATTTTCACATTATTTTTTGCCTCATTTCAATGTTTGACATAGAAAAACCAGCTCGGAGATATTTCCCCAGTTTCAGATGAAAACCCGAAGCTTGTAGGCCGTTTTCCAGCCACGACTAAGGAACCTAATGGTATGATTCGAATCCTTATTCCTTGGGCTTCAATTTGGTATATCATATGACTTATTTTGGTTAAGTTTTGGGGTTGAACGGAGCTTGGAAAGCTCCAGCTTTCCTCTTCGTCAAAACCGGCCAACTCGGCCTGGAACCGGGTCAAACTCGACTTGGAACCACTAAACTGGCCCAAGCTTTTGAGCCATGCAACCCAGGCCCATCTATGTAACCCAGGCCCAACACCCAGTTATCTGGCCCAAATATATTACTTAGCTCAATAACTAGAAACCCAACCCACTAAACTAAACCTAACCAAAGTCGGGCCCAACCCAATAACCCAGTCCAACCTAGAAACCCAAACCCCAGACCCGGACCTAACCCGTTGACCGTTGACTTTGACCTATTGACTTTTTGACGTTGACCGTTGACTTTTGGTTGACTTTTTTGGACTTCGACCGGATCTCTTCTAAACTAATTTCAATGTCCTGATTCCAAATCTGCGCCCCATTTTCCCAAATTGAATCATTTTAGTATAGTTTTATTAATTGGACCCTGTATGTGCTTAGGTACGTTTGTTAGTGGCGTTTCCGTCTTCTTTAATTTGCATAGCCATTCGACGACATAGTAAGGTGAGTGGACCCTTTCCAAAATGTATGATTTTATTATTAAAAATGCATGCATGAAAGCATGATTTTATGAATACATTTTATGAAACGTTTATGAGTAAATTGAATTTATGCTTTATGAGATATCATGCTTCATCGGATTTACGTTCTTTGAAATATTTATGATTATATATACTTATGAACATGGTTTATGATGATGACTTGAGCTAGAATGCTCATATGATTTATAATATGATATTTGAGCTATTGAGCTCCGATGAGATATATATTTTGGAAATATTATGTTCAAGATTTTTTGTGCTTATGTATGCCTACGGGCAAAAGATACTTATATTGGCTTTGGCCAGGAAATGTAGTGCCTACGGGCGAAAGATATATATATTGGCTTTGGCGGGGAGATGAAGTGTCTACGGGCGATTGTGATACCACTATTAAGCACACTATATATGATATATGTTTTACGAACACATTCCACAATTGCATCCCTCTTGGTGTATGACCCATCCCTTTGTTGATTTAATTTTATATTATTCCTTTTTAGTGTCTTGGATTATTTGTATGTTCTGAACACATTCCACAATTGCATATTCATTATAGTTAAATTTACATGTTTTCTTTATGTTAGTTATTTCTTTCTAGTTTTCATGCATTCTATTATGGCTTCATCATCTTCAGGTGTCGGCCAGCACGTGCCTACATTGGTATTTAGAGGATATCAGCGTCGGGGGTGTCAATTTGGTATCAGAGCATGGTTTGTTCAGAGTAAACTTAGGATTTTCTATTACTGTAGTAGTGCGTCGGCCTTGACATCATTTGGATGTCACGATTTTTGGATTTGATGCATTTCGGCACAGTTGTGCAAATATTTTCTGTCTGATTTGTTGCATTCTGCTTGAAGTACAATAATTCGTGTCGGGATTGTGCCTTATAGGTGACGAAATGGATTGATGGACAACTTTCAATATCGAACCTATACTCTGTGACATGCATTCCCTAGGAATGGCAGGCAAAGTCGGTTTTACATTGATGTGATGTGAAATAGAAAATCTCAATAAGATAAAGTCTGGTTAAGACCAACTGAAGATCCAAAATGGCGATGCCACTCTCCAACATGCGTTTCTTAAGAATTGCGGGCAAAGTCGGATCTACATATAAGTGTTGGGAAACAGAAAAAATCTTCGCGGTATGAGTTTAGAGATCTAAAACGGAGATGTTACTCTGTGACATGCGTTCCCTTGCAATGGCGGGCAAAGTCACAACTATTTGGAAATTGCTCGAAACATCTGAAGTTCGTGTTGGAGAAAGCGAGTAAGCCTTAGTTGTTTGTGAAGTTTAGCAAGTGTTAGTTTGGTTGGACCAAATCATTGTTCTCGAACTTGTTGTTGCCACTGAAGGAAATTCATGTGAACTTCAGATGATTTCTCAGTGATTTTCTTGTCATTGACCTTCTTACCATTGAACTTGTTGTCACTTAACATCGACAGTCAATTTTACACCAAATTCTTTAAACGTTGGCTTCGTTTAGATTAAATACTTTTCTTGGGAGACTTTTTTTTATGGCAGATGATATTCTCATCAATTTCCAATAGGGTTGCAACCGTTGGAAATTGAAAATCCCCACAAGGTGTTGTGAAATGCAAAATATCCTTGGTATTGTCATTTTCTATTGGTAGTTCTTAACGATTCTTTGAGCATAGCCTTATCTCCTTGGCTATGAAATAATCAATTTTGTTGGGTTGTTAAAGGTGAACAAAGTTTCTGACAACGGAAGTATTGTCTCGCTTGATCATTGTTCTTACACTTTTCGATGACATCGCTGAATTTCAATCCTACGACGATGTGTTATTAGATGTCTGGTTGCATAACGTGTGTCCATCTTAACGGCTGAAATCGCAAGATGTGAACCATCCTATCTATGACTAAAGCTGGTAACAATTTCCTTTGCTGAAAAATCTAGTGACGTTTTCTCTACAGCGAGAAATGTTGCATCCTTTCTGACCAAAGAGTTTGCAGTGTGTTTTCATACAGAAATAGTTGAATTGGAGACAAAAAAGGTAGATGGAACTCATCGGTGATTTTGATTGCACTTTTAGGTACCATCTTGGTCAGGCAAATGTCGTAGCTGATGTGTTTAGTTAGAAATCTTATGGACAGTTTACCTCCATTCGAACTATCCATATCCCACCATCGTTTGACCTTCGAGGAATTGGCTTACTTTGGCGTCCGATCCATGGTGAGTATTGTCGGCTCACTTTTAAGTAAAACCTGTAATGCTAGATTTCGAGTAAGAAACCGAAGAGTTTGATTAGTATTGTGCATGGTTGAATGAGTAAGTGTTAGATTACTTGAGACGAGACGAGAAAGTTTGAGGAGTTGGAACTTTGTTGTTAAGAAACAAATTGTTCTTGCCTAAGGGTAAGGAAACTGTGGAAAAGGAAAATTCTTGATGAGGCTTACAATTCAGCGTATGCTATGCACACTAGCAGTACTAGATTGTACCATCATTTTCGTTCGCTTTATTACTGGTATTGTAGGAATGGGATATCGTTAAATATGTGAGTAAATGTCTGTTTTACTAATAAGTGAAAGCGATGATATGGAAACCATCGAGCTATCTCAATTTCTTTCTATTCCTGTTTGGAGGTGGGAAGAAATTCCTATAGTTGTTCTTCTTAGGTTGTCGAGGACCCACTGAGGATGCGAATGGAAATGGGTAAATGTCACCATAGATTTCCTGTACAAACTACCTTGTATACGTGGAGACTATGATGACATTTTGGTATTTATTGATCAACTCACTTAGAATATTATCTACCAGTCCGCGAGGACTATACTTTTGACCACTTGGCAGAATTCTTCATTCTAGACTTGTTTGATTGATGTCTCGATTAACATCGGTTTCGACCAAAATCCCTGTTTCACCTCTTGGTACTGGAAGACGTTTTAGTCAACTTTAGGTTCATGCTTACCCTACGACACTTCGTGTCTTCATTTCTAAAACAGAGTGACTATTTAGGAAAACCACACAGATCTGAAAGTTTTAGCTGGAACAATCAGGTACTCAATCACCCTTTAACATCTCATTGAGCGAATCATTACCACTAGTGATTAAATATCTCTGAGATTATCGTTATAACAAGTTGATGTGAATTTTGGAGTAGGAATAAGTCTTGAGTTCCCACCTATTTGATTACTTTAGACTACCACTCGAGTCGAGTCCGCACTTAACCATCTCGACTTGCCACCACAGAATCAAGTTTTGTACTCACACGTGTTCTTACATCAAAGTTACGTTTTCCATCCAGTTATCTTGTAGACTTGTACCCTCGACTTGATGGACTTGATTTGACCCTTAAATTCTTGAGTGTTCTTTTAGCCTTTTCGCTGAAGCCGAGAGAAATTCTCAATGAATCAGCTCGCTTAGGCTTTGTGAATCACATTGTTTGATTTTTTTTTTGTATGCTGTCACTTTTGTACCTCATCATGATGTGCATTTCACTTCTATGTATTGTGAAGCTTTCTTAAAGACCTTGGGTACTAAATTGTTGTTCGGTACCACATTTCATTTTCAGACTGTTGGACAGTCTAAACAAGTTATCTAGACCTTGGAAGACGTGTTGTGTTTCATTCATTTTGTGGTTTCAACATGATTAGATTTTGCACAGATTTCTTTTGGAATTGTTTACGACGATAGTTTTTATTTTTGGATTAGGTATGACACTTTGTGAGATATGGCATGAGGATTCCTACAAGCAACACTGGTTAGACAGTAGAGTTTTGCGAACTGGTATGTGGATGTTTGAATTTTCGATATGGGAAATTGTATACTTCAGATGATGTCGCCTTGGAGTTGGATGATGGTAATTTTGATCCTTTGAGAATTACTACTTGCTTATTGAGACAACAATGTGTTGTTGATATCGTAGGCGGCCGACTGTAATATCGATGACTTATTCGTTGGGTCGTTAAGCAAGTGGACAGGTAGACCTGTCTACGGTAGTTGTTATTGATTAGTTATTGTTAAGGCTCGACCCAGTGACGCCCACACTTATCCTCGATGCATGTGACGTTACGAATGCTTGGGCGAAACCCACTTCCATTTTCGGTTTCGACTTTTTTTTCAATACAAGTATTTTAACTTACCTTATTATAGTTATATATTTGTATTTTGATGTAACAAATGTTTGGGTGAGTCTTTTCCACTTTCAATTTTAAGTTTAGTACGAGTTTTCGGCTTCTATATTAGTACATATCTATTTTGACGTCATCCTATTATGCAAACGTATTTTGACCTTACGTTATTATATATTTTCGACTTTATATCTTTATAAAGTTTGTTCCTACTATTATACTGATGGGGGAAGAAAGTGTGAGCTTGGAGGTATGAAAGAGGAAATTGCAACCCGTTCGCGACAGTGTGGCATATTCTCTTTCATGTGTGTGTGTATATATATATATATATATATTCTTCTTCCAATCTTCGAGTATTATTGTACAGCCAGTTATTTCAATTTTCGAGGATGAAATTTTCTTAACGGAGGTAGATTGTAACGACTTGTTCTGAACTTTACGAAACGGAAGGGCATTTTGGTAATTTCACTTTGGCAAAAAGATATTTTGAAATGTTTACTTTTTGGGTCTTAATTAGTGTGCCTTGTGGGGCCCACACCTTTTGATTTTGTTCCCCCGACCTATTTTCCTTCTTCTCTCTTCCTTCCCTCTCCCATGACAAAATGCTCAGCTCTCTCTTTCTCTATCCATAAGCACCACCCACACACTGAGACCATCATCAACTCACATTTCCAACGAGCTACACCACGTCTAACTCTCCACGTCCTGAACTCAAGCTAAGGCCATGTAGTCAGGTCGCCCCAAAAGTGGCAACTCCACTGTTCATTGTTTTCTCCATTGAGAGCAAGATGCACCCTCAAGGCTTCAAACAGGGTAGGGCCTTAAAAAACAATGCAGGTCATCTTAGTTCCCATTTTCACATTATTCCTGGCCTCATTTTAACGTTTGACACAGAAAAACCGGCTCCGGGATATTTCCCCAGTTTCTGGCGAAAACCCAAAGCTTACAGGCCGTTTTTCGGCCAACTCCAACCACGACTAAGGAACCTAATGGTATGATTTGAATCCTTATTCCTTGGGCTTCAATTTGGTATATCATATGACTTGTTTTGGTTAAGTTTTGGGGTTGAACAGAGCTTGGAAAACTCCAATTTTCCTTTTTGTTGAAACCGGCCAACTCGGCTTAGAACCGGGTCAAACCCAACTCGAAACCACTAAATTGACCTAAGCCTTTGGGCCATGCAACCCAGGCCCATCTATGTAACTCGGGCTTAAAATCCAACTATCCGACCCAAATATGTTACCCAGGCTAACAACCAGAAGCCTTACCCACTAAATTAAACCTAACCAAAGTCAGGCCCAACCCAATAATCCAGTCCAACCCAGAAACCCAAAGCCCAGACCCGGATCCGACCCGTTGATTGTTGACCAGACCCGTTGACCGTTGAGCTGATCTGTTAACCGTTGACTTTGACCTGTTGACTTTTTTACTGTTGACCGTTGACTTTTTCGGATTTCGGCTCGGAGCCTTCCTAGACTAATTTCAACGTCCTGATTCCAAATCCGCACTTCGTTTTCCCAAATTCAATCATTTTACTATAGTTTTATTAATTGGACCCTTTATGTGGTTAGGTGCGTTTGTTAATGGCGTTTTCGTCTTCTTTAATTTGCACAACCCTTCGACAACGGAGTAAGGTGAGTGAACCCTTTCCAAAATGCATGATTTTATTATTAGAAATGCATACATGAAAGCATGATTTTATGACTACGTTTTATGAAACGTTTATGAGTAAATTGGATTTACGCTTTATGAAATATCATGCTTTGTCGGATTTACGTTCTTTGAAATATTTATGATTATATATACTTATGAACATGGTTTATGACGATGATTTGAGCTAGAACGCTCCTAAGATTTATAATATGATATTTGAGCTATTGAGCTCCGATGAGATATATATATATATATATATATATATTTTTTGGAAATATTATGTTCATGATTTTCTGTGCTTATGTATGTTTACGGGCGAAAGATACTTATATTGGCTTTGGCCAGGAGATGTAGTGCCTATGGGCGGAAGATACTTATATTGGCTTCGGCCGAGAGATGTAGTGCCTATGGGCGATTGTGATACCATTATTAAGCACACTATATATGATATATGTTTTACAAAGGTTTTATGGCATGCTAGGGTTTTCAGAAAACCCATTACATATTATGCTATTGAGTTTTCATAAACTTTGGGGTTTAGTACGTTGTTGAATAACGGTTTTAGTATTACTATATATCAACTTGGTCCACTCATGTTTTGATGGTGTATTCCATATGCTAATTTGGTTGGAGGATTAATGTATGCTATGGTGTGTACTCGTCCTAATATAGCACACGTGGCTAGAATTGTTAGTAGATTCATGCATAATCCTGGAAGAGAGCATTGAAATGCTGCTAAGTAAATACTAACGTATTAACATGGAATGAGGGACAAAGATATTTGTTTTGAAAGATGTGACGAAGGAATTGATGAGTTCTTAGTTGGATATGTGGATTCAGACTTTGCTGGAGACTTAGACAAGAGAAGATCGATGATTGGGTATGTATTTACTATGGCAAAGGGTCTTATATGCTGGAGATCAATATTACAACCAATGGTCGCTATCAGTGAGCACCACCCACACATTGAGACCACCATCAACTCACATTTCCAGCAAGCTGCACCACGTCTAATCCTCCATGTCTCGAACTCAGGCTAAGGCCATGTAGTCCTGATGCCCAAAAAGTGGCAACTTTATTGTTCATTGTCTTCTCCGTTGAAAGCACGGTGCACCCTCAAGTTTTCGAACAAGGTAAAGCCTAAAAAACAATGTAGGTCATCTTAGATTCCATTTTCACATTATTTTTGGCCTCATTTCAACGTTTGACATAGAAAAACCAGCTCGGAGATATTTCCCCAGTTTCCGACGAAAACTTGAAGCTTGCAGGCCGTTTTTTGGCCACGACTAAGGAATCTAATGGTATGATTCGAATCCTTATTCCTTGGGCTTCAATTTGATATATCATATGACATGTTTTGGTTAAGTTTTGGGGTTGAACGGAGCTTGGAAAGCTCCAGCTTTCCTCTTCGTCAAAATCGGCCAACTCGGTCTAGAACCGGGTCAAATTCGACTCGGAACCACTAAACCGGCCCAAGCTTTTGAGCCATGCAACCCAGGCCCATCTATGTAACCCAGGCCCAACACCTAGTTATCTGGCCCAAATATGTTACCTAACTCAATAACCAGAAACCCAACCCACTAAACTAAACCTAACCAAAGTCGGGCCCAACCCAATAACCAAGTCCAACCCAGAAACCCAAACCCCAGACCCGGACCTAACCCGTTGACCGTTGACTTTGACCTGTTGACTTTTTACGTTGACCGTTGACTTTTGGTTGACTTTTTTGGACTTCGACCGGATCTCTTCTAAACTAATTTCAATGTCCTGATTCCAAATCCGCGCCCCATTTTCCCAAATTCAATCATTTTAGTATAATTTTATTAATTGGACCCTTGATGTGCTTAGGTATGTTTGTTAGTGGCGTTTCCTTCTTCTTTAATTTGCACAGCCATTCGACGACATAGTAAAGTGAGTGGACCCTTTCCAAAATGCATGATTTTATTATTAAAAATGCATGCATGAAAGCATGATTTTATGAATACGTTTTATGAAACGTTTATGAGTAAATTGAATTTACGCTTTATGAGATATCATGCTTTATCGGATTTACGTTCTTTGAAATATTTATGATTATATATACTTATGAACATGGTTTATGATGATGACTTGAGCTAGAATGCTCATATGATTTATAATATGATATTTGAGCTATTGAGCTCCGATGAGATATATATTTTGGAAATATTATGTTCATGATTTTTTGTGCTTATGTATGCTTACGGGCAAAAGATACTTATATTGGCTTTGGCCAGGAGATGTAGTGCCTACGGGCGGAAGATATATATATTGGCTTTGGCGGGGAGATGAAGTGTCTATGGGCAATTGTGATACCACTATTAAGCACACTGTATATGATATATGTTTTACGTACAATTCCACAATTGCATCCCTCTTAGTGTATGACCCATCCCTTTGTTGATTTAATTTTATATTATTCCTTTTTAGTGTCTTGGATTATTTGTATGTTCTGAACACATTCCACAATTGCATATTCATTATAGTTAAATTTACATGTTTTCTTTATGTTAGTTATTTCTTTCTAGTTCTCATGCATTCTATTATGGCTTTGTCATCTTCAGGTGTCGGCCAGCACATGCCTACATTGGTATTTAGAGGATATCAGGGTCGGGGGTGTCAATTTGGTATCAGAGCATGGTTTGTTCAGAGTAAACTTAGGATTTTCTATTACTGTAGTAGTGTGTCGGCCTTGAAATCATTTGGATGTCACGATTTTTGGATTTGATGCATTTCGGCACATTTGTGCAAATATTTTCTGTCTGATTTGTCGCATTCTGCTTGAAGTACAAGAATTCATGTCGGGATTGTGCCTTATCGGTGACGAAATGGATTGATGGACGACTTTCAACATCGGACCTATACTCTGCGACATGCATTCCCTAGGAATGGCAGGCAGAGTCTGTTTTACATTGATGTGATGTGAAATAGAAAATCTCAGTAAGATGAAGTCTGGTTAAGACCAACTGAAGATCCAAAATGGCGATGCCACTCTCCAACATGCGTTCCTTAGGAATTGCGGGCAAAGTCAGATCTACATATAAGTGTTGGGAAACAGAAAAAATCTTAGCGGTATGAGTTTAGAGATCTAAAACGGAGATGTTACTCTGAGACATGCGTTCCCTTGCAATGGCGGGCAAAGTCACATCTATTTGGAAATTGCTGGAAACATCTGAAGTTCGTGTTGGAGAAAGCGAGTAAGCCCTAATTGTTTGTGAAGTTTAGCAAGTGTTAGTTTGGTTGGACTAAATCATTGTTCTCGAACTTGTTGTTGCCACTGAGGGAAATTCTTGTGAACTTCAGATGATTTATCGGTGATTTTCTTGTCATTGACCTTCTTGCCGTTGAACTTGTTGTTGTCACTTAACATCGACAGTCAATTTTACACCAAATTCTTCAAACGTTGGCTTCGTTTAGATTAAATACTTTTCTTGGGAGACTTTTTTTTTTTATGGCAGATGCTATTCTCATCAATTTTCAAAAGGGTTGCAACCGTTGGAAATTGAAAATCCCCACAAGGTGTTGTGAAATGCAAAATATCCTTGGTATTGTCATTTTCTATCGGTAGTTCTTAACAATTCTTTGAGCATAGCCTTATCTCCTTGGCTATGAAATAATCAATTTTGTTGAGTTGTTAAAGGTGAACAAAGTTTCTGACAACGGAAGTATTGTCTCGCTTGATCATTGTTCTTACACTTTTTGATGACATCGCTAAATTTCAATCCTACGACGATGTGTTATCAGATGTCTGGTTGCATGCTGACGCAGCATGAGCGAGTAACGCATGTCCATCTTAACGGCTGGAATCGCAAGATGTGAACCATCCTATCTATGACTAAAGCTGGTAACAATTTCCTTTGCTGAAAAATCTAGTGACGTTTTCTCTACAACGAGAAATGTTGCATCCTTTCTGATCAAAGAGTTTGCAGTGTGTTTTCACACAGAAATAGTTAAATTGGAGACAAAAAAGGTAGATGGAACTCATCGGTGATTTTGATTGCACTTTTGAGTACCATCTTGGTCAGGTAAATGTCATAGCTGATGTGTTTAGTTAGAAATCTTATGGACAGTTTACTTTCATTCGAGCTATCCATATCCCACCATCATTTGCCCTTCGAGGAATTGGCTTACTTTGGCGTCCGATCCATGGTGAGTATTGTCGGCTCACTTTTAAGTAAAACCTGTAATGGTAGATTTCGGGTAAGAAGCCCAAGAGTTTGATTAGTATTGTGCATGGTTGAATGAGTAAGTATTGGATTACTTGAGACGAGACGAGAAAGTTCGAGGAGTTGGAACTTTGTTGTTAAGAAACAAATTGTTCTTGCCTAAGGGTAAGGAAACTGTGAAAAAGGAAAATTCTTGATGAGGCTCACGATTCAACGTATGCTATGCACACTAGCAGTACTAGATTGTACCATCATTTTCGTCCGCTTTATTACTGGTATTGTGGGAATAGGATATCGTTGAATATGTGAGTAAATGTCTATTTTACTAACAAGTGAAAGCGGTGATATGGAAACCATCGAGCTATCTCAATTTCTTTCTATTCCTGTTTGGAGGTGGGAAGAAATTCCTATAGTTGTTCTTCTTGGGTTGTCGAGGACCCACTGAGGATGCGAATGGAAATGGGTAAATGTCACCATAGATTTCCTGTACAAACTACCTTGTATACGTGCAGACTATGATGACATTTTGGTATTTATTGATCAACTCACTCAGAATATTATCTACCAGTCTGCGAGGACTATACTTTTGACCACTTGGCAGAATTCTTCATTCTAGACTTGTTTGATTGACGTCTCGATTAACATCGGTTTCGACCAAAATCCCTGTTTCACCTCCTGGTACTGGAAGACGTTCGTGTCAACTTTAGGTTCATGCTTACCCTACGACACTTCGTGTCTTCATTTCTAAAGCAGAGAGACTATTCAGGAAAACCACGCAGATCTGAAAGTTTTAGCCGGAACCATCAGGTACTCAATCACCCTTTAACATCTCATTAAGCGAATCATTACCACTGGTGATTAAATATCTCTGAGATTATCGTTGTAACAAGTTGATGTGAATTTTGGAGTAGGAATAAGTCTTGAGTTCCCACATATCTGATTACTTTAGACTACTGTAGACATCGAAATTTTGGTGAAACAAATGTTCACCAACGTATTAAAGTTTTGACGTGTCAGGGCATACATGACATACGCCACGTGTCGTACAAATTGTACACATGGCATGTGACTCAACAAAATAGGAAGAAATACCCTTGGATGATTAAACAAGTTTTTCTTCTCAATTTGGGCAATAACAAGGTAAGCACATTTCAATCCATTACGGATCAAAGCAAGTTTTTCTCATTTGGGCAATGACAAAGCAAGCACATTTCAAGTTTAAAATTGTATTAAGTGGAAAATTAGGCCATTTGTTAGACCACTTCAATTTCAATATTGTATTAAGTGGGAAATTAGGCCATAAATAAGACCACTTCAATTTCAATATTGCATTAAGTGGAAAATTAGGCCATTTGTTAGACCACTTCAATTTCAATATTGCATTAAGTGGGAAAAATTAGGTAATAGTGCTTGGGTGGGAAAATTTTGTGGTGGTGATTCACTCTCAAAGCCTATAAATAGGCTTCTCCATCAAGAGGAAAAAACACCAATTCACAAATACATTTCTCTACACACCAAAACCTTGAAGCCTTAAAGTTCTAAAGCTCTCAAGAAAATCCCGAATGATCAAGAAAACACTCTTCGTTCTTCGTCAAATCCTCCTTCAAGATCAAGCCCCAACGGCCCTTGAAGAACTTCCACCAACTCAAGATCAAGCCCCGACGGCCCTTGAAGAAAGTGTTCATTGTTCATCATCCGTTCATCCTAAGATCAAGCCCCAACGGCCCTTTGGATCAACAACATCAACAAATCCACGCATCCAACCGTTCTTCAAGATCAAGCCCAAAAGCCCTTGAAGAAAACCAATTGTTCATTCAAGATCAAGCATCGACGGCCCTTGAAGAAAACCAACCATTCTTTAAGATCAAGCCCAAAAGCCCTTGAAGATCCGCTCATCCATCAACCTTCAAGATCAAGCCCCGAAGGCCCTTGAAGAAACTTCCATCAACCTTCAAGATCAAAGTCACGAAGGCCCTTGAAGAAACTTACAACTGTTCATCCAAGATCAAGCCTCGACGGCCCTTGGATCAACAAATCTACATCTTACGGAGATTGAATCAGAGGACCAAATTTAAGAGATCGTAACCCCAAAATCATTAAACACAAAAATATTATTTTGTACACGTATTCTTGTCTCTTGTTTCAGGAATTTTCCGTGTTCACAAATTTGGCACGCCCGGTGGGATAATCTCTACCTCTCATCTCTGTCTCCGTTCAAGATATTCAAGCACACTCCATGGCTTCAAACAAAGAACAAGTCATGACCATCGGCACTACCTCCATTGAAAAACAGCTGGTTCAGATGAAGGAAACAATTGCAAGGCTGATAAAGACTGCAGATGAGAAAAACTTGCAAACTGCCAGACTCATTAACCGTCTGGAGGCGCAACATGGTGTCATGGTGAAACCAAGCTCTCTTCCAACTAAGAGGACCGAAGAAGGCTTCAACCCAAATGCCTACGAACTCATGTCAAATGCTAGGTATGACTTTGCTTCCTCTTCAAATCTTGGAAAGAAGGTTTCAAACACCGTCAACGACAAAGATCGTGCCCTCATCAAAACTCAAAAGAAGTTGAAGGAGCATGGTTACGGAGTTGACAACAACAAAGCCGGACTTGGCTTCACACCAAATGCATCGGTGAAGATTTCAAGCAAAGTGAAGAAAGCTAGCGCTCAACACATCAGCGTGAGCATTGAACAAGACCAAAAAGAGCCTAAACCCGCCCCTCGGACGTCGGTCTTCGATAGGATGAGCCATTCAAGCTCCAGAATTTCAGTGCTTAATCACATTGGTAGTCAAGACCGAACCTCTGTCTTCAAGAGGCTTAACGCGCCAACATCCCAAAGCTCTGTTTTTGAAAGGTTGTTAAAGCCTAAGAAACAAAGCAACACAGCTATCTCTCCTCTGCGACGATCAGCTTCGGAAAGATTTGAAGATAATGAGAAGCCTTTTGGAAAGAGGAAGACAACACCAAAGGAAGAAAAATTCGATGGGTTAGCAGAAAAAGGCGACGTTCGAAGCTTGATTCTTTCAAGGATGAAGCGCCAAGCAATCCTAAAGGTCGACACAAAAGGACCACTGAAGGTAAGGAGGCGCATCATCGTCCACACTGGCAAATCTTCATGCCAACAAACCCAAGAGGACGACACTGAAGATGAAATCCGTAAGAAAGATGTCACTTCTGGCTCTTTCGACTCAAAGTCTTCACCTCGACTGTTGGGGGCATGCTCCAAGTTAAGTGAAATTGAAGGATGGACTCATGTCACTCCGAAGAAACTGCACGAGAAACATATGTCTTCTCCACAAGTGCACCAATCAGAAATGAGGGAAAGCAGCTTTCGCCAACCTCCAAAGCAATGTGAAAATGTCGAAGATAAGAAAATTTCAACACAAAGATCGTTCATGCGGGATCTTTTCTTCCTCGAAGACTTATTCAATTTCTTGGTCAAGGTTCCTTCCTATGAAGATTGTGAGGAATGCCTTTCGAAGATCGCTTCGAAGAAATTGGACAAGCAGCAACCATCTTGTCCACAAGTTTATCAGTCGAAAAGGGGGCAAAACAGCTCTTGTCAACCTCCAGAACAATGTGAAAGTGTTGGAGATAATGAAATTTCGACACAAAGATCGTCCAGCCCCATCACAATGTGCGACCTCTTCCCAGAAGACTTCTTCAATTACTCGGTCAAGGCTCATTCCTATGAAGATTGCGAGGAACGCCTCTCCCAGATCGCTTGACAAATCCACAACAACAACCAAAGCTCCTCGTTCGCACGAGCCTAAAAGGTGACAACCAAACGCTCCTTGCCTGCACGAGCTGAAAATGCAAACGGCACTAAACGCTCCTTGCCTGCACGAGTTGAAACTGCAAATGGCACCAAACGCTCCTGGCCCGCAAGAGAATAAACTGTGTACGGCAAAATCATCATCAAAATCACCAAAAAAAAAAAAAAAAAAAAAAGGCAACAGAATTATTGCAAAGAAGAAAATAAGGGAAAGAAGGTGCACGGCACCACTTGCAAAAGTGAAAAAAAAAAAAAAAAAAAAAAAAAGAAAGAAAAAAAAAAAAAGGGAAATAACACATCTTGGTGATATATATGTTTTATCTGTATTTAGCACAATACACTGAATAAAATAAAGCATGTCCATTGATCTCCGAGAAATTACAAGTGAGTACAAAAAAAAAAAAAAAAAAAAAAGAGAAAGATGGAGCCTTCACAAAGGTTGTTTACAT
This sequence comes from Pyrus x bretschneideri, assembly GCF_019419815.1. Lineage (NCBI taxonomy): Eukaryota > Viridiplantae > Streptophyta > Magnoliopsida > Rosales > Rosaceae > Pyrus > Pyrus x bretschneideri. Next base: position 5,467,911 of record NW_025999424.1, on the reverse strand, counting down.
GAAGCCCCACTACTTGGCAAAACTCCAGGAGCGGGAGGCATCGAAGATAGATCATTCGAGGCCTCAATACTTGGTGGAACGCTAGATGACACAGGAAAAAGGTGCCTCTGGAAGAAAGTCGCAAGCCTTTGACGGTCACTTTGAATTCGACCTTCAGATTCTTGCAGCTGATCAAGCTTCCTCTTCATGCTTGTCGAATAATTATTTGCAAGCACGTGCAAACCTCTATTCTCGTGCTTAAGCTGTTTGATCTCTTGCTTAAGATTTTCCACCTCCGCCATCAATGATTCAACTTGACGGGATCGAGCAAGTAGGCGTTGGCCCATGTTGGACACAGAGCCCGCACACTGAACACTGAGAGCTAGGGACTCTTGAACGGCCAACTCATCGGACCGTCCTGAAAGCAGCCTACTATCTCTAGGAGTGAGGAGGTTCCTAGCTACTATCGTAGCTGTTGTTGCATCCTTCATCACGGAGTCTTCACCTGTAAGAGGGCCATTAGAAGATAAGAAAGACGGGCACCATACATTACCCTGACGTGGCGCACCCGTACCACTGCTGAGACTCAAATCTAAGCAAATGTTAGATGGGTTAGCCATTTTCAAAGATGTTAAAAGAGAAGGGTTGGATGAACTAAAATCTCAAAGGGCCGTTAAAACAAAATACACCGGAGACGATTTTCACGAATGGGCAATCTTCAAAGTGTGCATGTTGGAGGTGATCGACACCTCTATAAAAGGAGAGGCGACACAACCACCGATTCAAAAATTGAAAAGACACCACTCTTCAAATCTTAAAAGCCGGATTTTCCTGTGCAAAGTTCGTCAACACTTTTCAGACACAATCTCGGCTTTTCAGATAACGCATGCAACTTTGTCAAAAGATCTCTGACAAAGTTGAAAACGTGTGGAGGTCATTATCCTAACTACACACTTTTGCCGACAAGCGTGGGTGAAAAAGCCGTAATCTCGGTTTTTCAGATAACACGTGCAACTTTGTCAAAAGATCTCTGACAAAGCCGCATCCGCACTACTACTTGCCATTACAATTCCTATATACGTCAATATTCATGGTAAGGCATACATCCAAAAACACATGACTCTTCTTCTCGGCCGAGAATGTAGCTGCAACCAAACCTCTCAACATGCTCAGTTTTCTTCTTCCCTGAAAGACAAAAAGAGAGAGAGATATCAGTCGGCACTTGGAATCAAGCTTCCCGTTTGGAGCCGACTGCCTGGAATCCCTTCCCTGATTGCTTATCCAGCTCTGCTCTCAAGTACTCATCTTCAACTATTGATGTACCCCCAAAGAAGATACCAGATGCCTGGAGTACAGATGAGGCAGGAGGAAACGGTAGATTGAAGCATATGGAGACAAGCACAACAAATATATGTGCTGATTCGTTCGCTGCTTCTTCAAAAGCAAAAGTATCTCATATCATCAAAGGCGAAAGCAAAGGTATCTCATATCATGCTTTTTCCCTGTCTTTTCCTTTGCCCTTGTTCTCACCTGCCAAGACAAGGACAGAGAAAGCAATATGTCGGAACCTCTACTCAAACTTGCGCTGCCACCAAGAAGTGATGGTCCATTCAAATGCAAGGTTTGCATTCCACTCCTGTATCAGAGGACAAATACTACAAGAGAAGATGCCAAACCTGCATAAGGAAATACCACTTCTGCAAGGAGAGCAAGTAAGGCAAGTGAAAATGATACATCGAAGCATGTGGAGACAAGCACAACAAATATATGTGCTGATTCGTTCGCTGCTTCTTCAAAAGCAAAAGTATCTCATATCATGCTTTCTCCATGTCCTTTCCTTTGTCCTTGTTCTTACTCGCATGGCAAAGTGAAAGAGAGCAATCAGCCGGCACTTGGAGTCAGTATTCCGATCTGGAACCGACTACCTGGAATCTATTCCCTGGTTGCTTACCTAGCGTTGCTCTCGAGTAGTCATCTTCAACGGTTGATACACTTCCAGAGAAGGGACCACATCTGCTTGGAGAACAGCTAAGACGAGTGACAATGAAACATCAATCTTGTGGATCGTCAGCAAACGCAACAACTGCATATGCTGAGTCATCCTCTAACCCTCTTCAATATGAATTGGAAAGATTGAACAAAGAAACAGGTCATCACCTCCACCTCGTGCTTGTCTGCCATGTGTCTGAATCCTGAAACCGCTCATGGTTTTATTTTCACTCAAGATCAAGCCTCGATGGCCCTTGAAGAAATCACAAGCCCGATTCAAAATCAAGTGTTTTCCACCCTTGAATCAAATTCAACTCCAGATAAAAGGAGTAAGTTCAGGCCTTCGGGGAAGACCAAAAGAATCCTCCAGCCCAGTTCAAGACTAAGCCTGTGGAAAATCAACGATTGGAGAAAACCAGAAAATCTTCCAGTCGAACTCAAGATCAAGCCTCGATGGCCCTTGAAGAAATCACAAGTCCGATTCAAAATCAAGTGTTCACCACCCTTGAATCAAATTCAACTCCAGATAAAATGAGTAAGTTCAGGCCTTCGGGGGAGACCAAAAGAATCCTCCAGCCCAGTTCAAGACTAAGCCTGTGGAAAATCAACGATTGGAGGAAACCAGAAAATCTTCCAGTCGAACTCAAGATCAAGCCTCGATGGCCTTTGAAGAAATTTCCAGCCCAATTCAAGATCAAGCCTCGACGGCCCTTGGGTTAACATCTACATTAAGGGACTTCAAAACGCATCTTCTACACGTGACAAGCACATGTCTACGACGCGCCTTGAAGTGGGGGCATTTGTAGACATCGAAATTTCGGTGAAACAAATGTTCACCAACGTATTAAAGTTTTGACGTGTCAGGGCATACATGGCATATGCCACATGTCGTACAAATTGTACACATGGCATGTGACTCAACAAAATAGGAAGAAATACCCTTGGATGATTAAACAAGTTTTTCTTCTCAATTTAGGCAATGACAAGGTAAGCACATTTCAATCCATTACGGATCAAAGCAAGTTTTTCTCATTTGGGCAATGACAAAGCAAGCACATTTCAAGTTTAAAATTGTATTAAGTGGAAAATTAGGCCATTTGTTAGACCACTTCAATTTCAATATTGTATTAAGTGGGAAATTAGGCCATAAATAAGACCACTTCAATTTCAATATTGCATTAAGTGGAAAATTAGGCCATTTGTTAGACCACTTCAATTTCAATATTGCATTAAGTGGGAAAATTAGGTAATAGTGCTTGGGTGGGAAAATTTTGTGGTGGTGATTCACTCTCAAAGCCTATAAATAGGCTTCTCCATCAAGAGGAAAAAACACCAATTCACAAATACATTTCTCTACACACCAAAACCTTGAAGCCTTAAAGTTCTAAAGCTCTCAAGAAAATCCCGAAGGATCAAGAAAGCACTCTTCGTTCTTCGTCAAATCCTCCTTCAAGATCAAGCCCCAACGGCCCTTGAAGAACTTCCACCAACTCAAGATCAAGCCCCGACGGCCCTTGAAGAAAGTGTTCATTGTTCATCATCCGTTCATCCTAAGATCAAGCCCCAACGGCCCTTTGGATCAACAACATCAACAAATCCACGCATCCAACCGTTCTTCAAGATCAAGCCCAAAAGCCCTTGAAGAAAACCAACTGTTCATTCAAGATCAAGCCTCGACGGCCCTTGAAGAAAACCAACTGTTCTTCAAGATCAAGCCCAAAAGCCCTTGAAGATCCGCTCATCCATCAACCTTCAAGATCAAGCCCCGAAGGCCCTTGAAGAAACTTACAACTGTTCATCCAAGATCAAGCCTCGACGGCCCTTGGATCAACAAATCTACATCTTATGGAGATTGAATCAGATGACCAAATTTAAGAGATCGTAACCCCAAAATCATTAAACACAAAAATATTATTTTGTACGCGTATTCTTGTCTCTTGTTTCAGGAATTTTCCGTGTTCACAACTACCACTCGAGTCCAGTCCGCACTCAACCATCTCGACTTGCCACCACAGAATCAAGTTTTGTACTCACACGTGTTCTTACATCAAAGTTACGCTTTCCATCCAGTTATCTTGTAGACTTGTACCCTCGACTTGATGGCCTTGATTTGACCCTTAAATTCTTGAGTGTTCCTGTAGCCTTTTCGCTGAAGCCAAGAGAAATTCGCAATGAATCAGCTCGCTTAGGCTTTGTGAATCACATTGTTTGATTTTTTTTTGTATGCCGTCACTTTTGTACCTCATCATGATGTGCATTTCACTTCTATGTATTGTGAAGCTTTCTTGAAGGCCTTGGGTACTAAATTGTTGTTCGGTACCACATTTCATTTTCAGACTATTGGACAATCTAAACAAGTTATCTAGACCTTGGAAGACGTGTTGTGTTTCATTCATTTTGTGGTTTCAACATGATTAGATTTTGCACAGATTTCTTTTGGAATTGTTTACGACGATAGTTTTTATTTTTGGATTAGGTATGGCACTTTGTGAGATATGGCATGAGGATTCCTACAAGCAACATTGGTTAGACAATAGAGTTTTGCGAACTGGTATGTGGATGTTTGAATTTTCGATATGGGAAATTGTATACTTCAGATGATGTCGTCTTGGAGTTGGATGATGGTAATTTTGATCCTTTGAGAATTGCTACTTGCTTATCGAGACAACAATGTGTTGTCGATATCGTAGGCGGCCGACTGTAATATCGATGACTTATTCGTTGGGTTCGTTAAGCAAGTGGACAGGTAGACCTGTCTACAGTAGTTGTTATTGGTTAGTTATTGTTAGGGCTCGACCCAGTGATGCCCACACTTATCCTCGATGCATGTGACGTTACGAATGCTTGGGCGAGACCCACTTCCATTTTCGGTTTTGACTTTTTTTTCAATACAAGTATTTTAACTTACCTTATTATAGTTATATATTTGTATTTTGATGTTACAAATGTTTGGGTGAGTCTTTTCCACTTTCAATTTTAAGTTCAATATGAGTTTTCGGCTTCTATATTAGTACATATCTATTTTGACGTCATCCTATTATGCGTACGTATTTTGACCTTACGTTATTATATATTTTCGACTTTATATCTTTATAAAGTTTGTTCCTACTATTATACTGATGAGGGAAGAAAGTGTGAGCTTGGAGGTATGAAAGAGGAAATTGCAACCCGTTCGCGACAGTGTGGCATATTCTCTTTCATGTGTGTGTGTGTGTATATATATATATTCTTCTTCCAATCTTCGAGTATTATTGTACAGTAAGTTATTTCAATTTTCGAGGATGAAATTTTCTTAACGGGGTAGATTGTAACGACTCGTTCTGAACTTTACGAAACGGAAAGGCATTTTGGTAAATTTCACTTTGGCAGAAAGATATTTTGAAATGTTTACTTTTTGGGTCTTAATTAGTGTGCCTTGTGGGGCCCACTCCTTTTGATTTTGTTCCCCCGACCCATTTTTCTTCTTCTCTCTTCCTTCCCTCTCCCGTGACAAAATGCTCAGCTATCTCTTTCTCTATCCATAAGCACCACCCACACACTGAGACCACCATCAACTCACATTTCCAGTGAGTTGCACCATGTCTAACTTTCTACGTCCTGAACTCAGGCTAAGGCCATATAGTCAGGTCGCCCCAAAAATGGCAACACCACTGTTCATTGTTTTCTCCATTGAAAGCACGATGCACCCTCAAGGCTTCAAACAAGGTAGGGCCTAAAAAACAATGCAGGTCATCTTAGTTCCCTTTTTCACATTATTCCTGGCCTCATTTTAACATTTGACACAAAAAAACCAGCTTAGGGATATTTCCCCAGTTTCTGGCGAAAACCCGAAGCTTACAGGCCGTTTTCCGGCCAACTCTAGCCACGACTAAGGAACCTAAAGGTATGATTTGAATCCTTATTCCTTGGGCTTCAATTTGGTATATCATATGACTTGTTTTGGTTAAGTTTTAGGGTTGAACAGAGCTTGGAAAACTCCAGCTTTCCTTTTTGTTGAAACCGACCAACTCGGCTTAGAACTGGGTCAAACCCGACTCGAAACCACTAAATTGACCCAAGCCTTTGGGCCATGCAACCTAGGCCCATCTATGTAACCTGGGCTCAAAATCCAACTATCCGGCCCAAATATGTTACCCAGGCCAACAACCAGAAGCCTTACCTACTAAACTAAACCTAACCAAAGTCAAGCCTAACCCAATAATCCAGTCTAACCCAGAAACCCAAAGCCCAGACCCGGATCCGACCAATTGATTGTTGACCCGACCCGTTGACCGTTGAGCCGATCTGTTAACCGTTGACTTTGACCTGTTGACTTTTTTGGATTTCGGCTCGGAGCTTTCCTAGACTAATTTCGACGTCCTGATTCCAAATCCGCACTTCGTTTTCCCAAATTCAATCATTTTACTATAGTTTTATTAATTGGATCCTTTATGTGGTTAGGTGCGTTTGTTAATGGCGTTTTTGTCTTCTTTAATTTGCACAGCCCTTCGACAACGGAGTAAGGTGAGTGAACCCCTTCCAAAATGCATGATTTTATTATTAGAAATGCATATATGAAAGCATGATTTTATGACTACGTTTTATGAACGTTTATGAGTAAATTGGATTTACGCTTTATGAAATATCATGCTTTATCGGATTTACGTTCTTTGAAATATTTATGATTATATATACTTATGAACATGGTTTATGACGATGATTTGAGCTAGAACGCTCCTAAGATTTATAATATGATATTTGAGCTATTGAGCTCCGATGAGATATATATATATTTTGGAAATATTATGTTCATGATTTTCTGTGCTTATGTATGTCTACGGGCGAAAGATACTTATAGTGGCTTTGGCCGGGAGATGTAGTGCCTATGGGCGGAAGATACTTATATTGGCTTCGATCGAGAGATGTAGTGCCTATGGGCGATTGTGATACCATTATTAAGCACACTATATATGATATATGTTTTACAAAGGTTTTATGGCATGCCAGGGTTTTCAGAAAACCTATTACATATTATGCTATTGAGTTTTCATAAACTTTGGGGGTTAGTACGTTGTTGAATAACAGTTTTAGTATTACTATATATCAACTTGGTCCACTCATGTTTTGATGGTGTATTCCATATGCTAATTTGGTTGGAGGATTAATGTATGCTATGGTGTGTACTCGTCCTAATATAGCACACGTGGCTAGAATTGTTAGTAGATTCATGCATAATCCTGGAAGAGAGCATTGAAATGCTGCTAAGTAAATACTAAGGTATTAACATGGAATGAGGGACAAAGATATTTGTTTTGAAAGATGTGATGAAGGAATTGATGAGTTCTTAGTTGGATATGTGGACTCAGACTTTGCTGGAGACTTAGACAAGAGAAGATCGATGATTGGGTATGTGTTTACTATGGCAAAGGGTCTTATATGTTGGAGATCAATATTACAACCAATGGTGGCACTATCAACGACACAAGAAAAATACATGGCGATTGCTGAAGCTATCAAAGAAGCAATGTGGACTCTGGGGTTGTTAGGAGACTTAGGTGTAGAACAACACAAGTTGGATGTATATTATGACAACCAAAGTGTCATTTATTTAGCCAGATATCAGGTACATCATGTCAGGACTAAGCACATTGATGTACAATATCATTTTGTGAGAGAAGTGGTAGCTGAAGATGAGATTCGTCTAAAAAAAAATTACTACAGAAGATAATCCAACTGATATGTTGACAAAGGTGGTTAATGCAGCTAAGTTCGAGCACTGCTTGGATTTGGTGCAGTTGAAGCAAGTTTGATCTTGCGATATAGTGGAGCAACGAAAGTTGTTGGATGCCTCGTTATGGATTTCATGCCAAGGTGGAGATTGTTGGATTTGGCATTAAATCAACATGCCTAAACTAAAAAGGATTAGGATATCTTGGACGCAAGATATTTGGATTTGTGTTTCCTAGTTGGTTTGGGATTTGGTTTCCTATATTCTAGGGACTTTGTGTAAACCTGTGACATCTATTAGTATAAATAGATGGATGTGAGATAGAGTTTGGTGTGTGAGAGTTTTTGAGAGGCATAAGTTTGTATACTTGAGAACACTTTGTGTTTGTGAGTTCTCTTGTGTTTGTGGGTAATCAATAAAGCTTCCGTTGTTAGAGAGGTGCTCCTATATTGGAGGAATTCTGAAATTGTTGTGCTTTGTTTATTGCTTGATTGGTTTTTGGTTTAGTTTACAACATCTCTATGGACTCTCTCCACCTCATTTTTTTTTTCATAATGTTTAATAATGTTGGCATGGAAATTGTTAAACTGAGATGGCTAAGAGTCCATGAAAAGTCTCACTTTTGAGAGAGCCGCTTTGCATTTCTCTTTCAAGACACTAACATTCGACAATCAATTTTTTCAGTCATAATTTTTGGGACGACGAAGATGCATGATTCAAAAGCAGCTCTTATTTTCCGTTATAGTTCGCTTGTAACGATTCGTCTTTCAACAACTTACGGTCAGTACATTTAGCAATGCCCTCGAATATTGACGAGAAGCCATTTTGCAGTCCATGCCAGTTTTCATCATTTCCTTTAAACTCTCCAAAACTTATTCGCCCATCCTAATAAAACACAAACCAAAATAATTAAAAAGGGTAAATCAGCAAGTACACTACTGCGATACCAACTTAAATCCATTTTCTGGACAGCATCATACGGTATTCACAGATTGTTACGACCCTAATCCTAAATCCTAAATTCTAAAACTTGTGTTAGTAATATCAGATAGCAGAAAACTTAAGTTGGTACCGATAGTATAAATCAGAAAGCAATCAAGTTGGTAAATTTGTAAGAAATGAAAAGGATATACTTAAAAATTAATTACCTTGTCCAAGTCAACATCGAATATGATGTCTTGGATAACCTGCTCATTAGCCGGACCAAGTGTGTCATCGAGCAAGGCTTCTCTCAACTCCTTGAACTCAATATATCCGCTGTTATTCTTGTCGAAATAGCCAAAAGCTTGATGGAGAAATCCATCGCTGTCTATCGTTTTTAAGTGAACAGACACCATAACGAACTCCTCACAGCTCAGTGTACCATTTCCATCAGCATCCGCCTTTTGAATATGTATAGAGAGATTGTTAATTAGATATGGTAAAGGAAAAGAGAAATCGAAAAACAAAAAGGCGTCAAGCAAAATAAACTCACAGCATCCAACAACATATGCACATCAGGATCAGCAACATTGTGTCCGATCTTCACAAGACCATCTCGAAGTTCTTCAAAAGTCAAGTTTCCGTTGTTGTCAATGTCCATCATTTCGAATATCTGTCTGATTCCATCTATTTGATCCCCTGGCAAGTTATCCGCCACCACCTGAAATTACAAATTATTCAACAGTTAACAATGGTTGTGAAAGAATCAAAGAACCACCTTTAACAATTAGTGAAAGAAAAGAGATTCGGGAAGTTGCATGCTCTAAGAACTTTCTTCTTGAACTTATTCATTAACGAGAACTGCTTGATCCTTAATGTGACATTTTCTTCCAGAGGAACATTAGGAACTTGATTTGCATTTTGTATCCACGGATGATCTTCATGTAAAATGATAGGGAATGGTTAGTACAATTTTTATGTAGTCCACTTCAGAACAACAAATGCACTTTTGAAGACATGGACATGCTAAGTGAAAGAAAGACAGACGTTGTATCCGACATTTTCTGCTCAAGCATGTGCAAAAATATACATACCGAGGACTTGTTCAACTGTGAGCCTGTTGTGAGGGTTTGGATCAAGCATGCGCCTCACTAGTTCTTTTGCTTCCTCCGAAACCTGTTTCTATGTCTCCCTCTCGAAATCTATGGTACCCCGAACAATAGCCTGTGCAATTCCTTCCTCAGATTCTGCACTAGGTATAAACCGAACATTAGAAAGCATTCTCGAAAACAACATCTTCACTCATTTTTTGCATATCATATGCACTGAAGTTAATCAGATTCCTGAGAAGAGAAAACTTAAATTCAACCACAATACAAATTTAAAATGAATTTACCTGCCCAAAATGGAGGCACTCCACAAAGTAGGATGTATAAGATAACCCCTGCACTCCAAACATCAATTCCCGATCCATAATTACGCCGTAGCACCTCCGGAGCCATGTAATATGGACTTCCAACAATTTAAGTGAATCTCTGACCTACCAAAATATTGGCAAGATTCGAAACGAGCAAAATTCGAAAAAGCAATAAGAACGCGAAAAAAAAAGGAGGTCATGTTTAGGAAGATACCTGGTTCGAAAAATATAGAAAGGCCAAAATCAATTGCCTTCAATTGAGCATTTTCACTACTATCTGCAAAAAGGAAATTCTCCGGTTTTCATGTCCCTATGTATTACTCCATGCTTGTGGCATACCTGCAAAAATCAATAACAATCAATTAGATAAAACACCCCGACAACTATAAGTTTTATAATATAAAATACAAACTTAGAGAGAACGGAACTCAAAGTATACCTGGCAAACCTCAAGCATTGTCCTGGTAACATTGGCTGCAGCGCGCTCCGTGTAATGCCCTTTGGCCACAATCCTATCAAAGAGCTCGCCGCCTTCGCAAAGCTCCATGACAAGATAAACTGCCTCCCTATCCTCATAAGCCTCCTTGAAGCAGACAATATTCAGATGCTTAGGCAAACGGCGCATGATCTCAGCCTCCCTCCTTACATCCTCGACATCTATCTCCGTCTTCAGCTTGCTCTTCGATATGGTCTTGCACGCAAAAGCCTCCCCTGTCTCCCTGTGGACACATCTGTAAGTGATTCCAAACTCCCCTCGCCCTAATTCCTTGCCAAATAGGTACTTGCCGAAGATGTCATCACCGGCAGTCTTGTCCAGCACCCATATAATACTGCGGTGATGGGGAACCACTGCAACGGACGACTTGCGCGGTGACGAGTCATGTACACTGTTTTGAGGTAGAGGTTTGATGATGTGGTGGACACCTGCTTTCGCAGGTGTGCATAAGCAGCTTCCCATGGGAATAAAGAAGGTGTATTTGGTCAATTATATCTGCAACATCGATCCCATGGGAAGAGAGAGAGAGAGAGAGAGAGCGATTGAATAGGGATACTAATTTTGGGAAATGTTTGCGTCTGGGAATAGTTTTGAAGAACAGTTGGTTTTGGTTTTAAGGCGTCCCGCCATTTTCTTAGGGTTGTTTTGTCACAGTCACGCTTGACGGCAAAACTTTACTGTCGTTAGGTATATCCCGTTATCAGTCTGTCATTTGGAAGGCCTGCAAACTAACGCCGCCAAGCCAAGTCAAGTGTGGTCTTAGATGGATGACAAAGATAGATGACAATGGTCAAATGCGGTCGTTGCTTGGTATTTTGTTAAGCAAAAGCATTTGCATAGAGAAAATATAGCTTCATAACCATCACCAGCTTACTTTGCTTGGTATTTTGAGATAGGTCGCAATTGTTTAACTTATTTTCTTTCCTTTTATTGCTCCGCCTTCTTCTCTTCCGCTGCTGTATTCCCTCGCAGCTATGCAGCGAGCGTTTTCTTCTATTTTATTGTGTCGTTGATTCCAGCCATGGGTAACGATCAAAGCTCAGATGGAGACAAGCCAAAAGCCTCCGGTCCATTTTTTATTTACATTCTCGTCTCCAATGAGGACAATTGTTGCACTTGGTAAAGATCGGTTTTTAACACACAATGTCAACAAAACATCTCAAGATATATTGATTTCTCGGATGACACACCGCGCTTAAAGTCCTCATCATCCTATGACTCAAACTTTGTATAAGGTGGCTTAGTTTCGCAACCCCCATCGGTGTCCAATGATCTTTTCAAATGAGACTCCACAAAAATCACAAAATACCCACTTGAGTCATTTGATTATGAGAATGGCAATTTCTCTCCGCCATGTAGGGCCGTAAAGAGCCCAGAAATGGCGGTCAGGGCGAGGGTAACGAATATGATAAAGCTAGCATAGAATGGAATAAACCCAAATCCCATCACCAATCACCCTTGCTGAGTGATGATGATTCACATACCTCCTCCATATACTCATCTACTGGTACCTGTCCAAAAAATGATTTGGCTTAAGACCATCTCCAAATAAGATGTCAAATATGCCAAATAGGATTAAAAGACATTCAAGTGTTTTCCAATGGATACGTCATATATGATGTGGCATGTGAGTCATTTAACTTCCTGTTTTCTAGCTACCTTTTTTTACTGCAAACAAAGAAGGAATCAAATATATTTCATTTAATTTTTTAATGTATGGGTCCCGTAAACAACCAATAGAATACAAACTAAAACTAATTTTGATTATTTTTTAATAGTTAATGTAACTCTAGGCCCAATAAAATAATAAAATAAATATTTGACACATCTGATGGAAAAGAAGAAGATTTAGCACTTGCACTCAATTTGTCACATCAGCCATCAAATAAAATTTTGACGTACTATATTTGACATATCCTTTGGAGATGCTCTTAAAACCTGAAAACTTTATCAGGTTAGAAACCTAGAAAGGTTACCAAAACCCACAAATCTTCTGAAGATTATAAACTAATACTGAACAATAATAGAGATGAGCCACTTATTACTATGTTTTAGTAGTATTCTTTTTCACTTGTTAGTAATATATCTTATATTTGATTCTCGCCAAAAGCGAATTTGAACAACATATTGCTGAGACAATGTGAAGGTAAAAGAGTACCACATTGGTGAAAGGAGAAACCTTGTAAGGGTTTATAAAGGTTGGGTTACTTTTTATATTGCTAATTGATTTTATGGTAAAACCTCAACTTTCTTCATGGTCACGGAGCAGGTTGTCTCGTGTCGCGTGTGAAGCCCAACAGCCACACGTGCTCCACCCGTTGTGTTGCCCACTTGTTAAGGCTTGAAAATTCGCCACATGTGAAAGGGTGTGTTAAGAAAAACAATAATAGTGAGAGATAGTATTTCATTTCTTTTGCTATGTAGGGATGCACCCTATAGGCGACACTGTTTGCAGAAGGCTAGTTTTTGTTTTTGGGCTCCAACTTGTGTTTCGACCCCCGCATTGTGTAATTTTGGGTCCATTTCTTCTGCTATGTATCTTTAATTTGGACCCTTTAGACCAACTCCAACCTTTGGAGTAAATCCTTAATTTTCCCTTATACTCCCCCCTTTCATTCCAACCCTTGTTCTATAATTGGATTAAGTGTTAGAACCTAAAAAAAAAAAAAAAACCCAAATACCAGCTAAGATTTAGCCCAAAATTAGTGGTGGGGCCCACATGTGAAAGTGGAAAACCTGATGTGAAGCCTAAACTCCCAAAAACCACTCTCGAAAGCGCCAAACACACTAGCCACAGCACCAGCAGGACCCCTTCCACGTGGGCATGTCCCCTGTGTGTTAGTAGCCATAATAGCCTAACGGCTGGTTTTTGTGATCCAACGGCCACATTTAAATGGGCCGTTGGTTGATCCAACGGTCCACGTTCAAATTTCTTTCTTTTTTTAATTTTTTAATATTTATATATTTATTGAATCCAACTGTTGAGATCGAATATAATCAAATCTAACGACCTAAATTTAAATCCAATGGCTAAAATAATTATAAAAAAAAATTTATTTAACTCAAAATTCATCCAAATTTAATGGTTTTTCAATATTTATCGAAATTTAAATATTTTAGGTTAAAATATTCATAAAATTAATTTATGATAGTCTACATAATTTTTTTTAAGTTAATTTAGAAAAAAAAATTAGCCTTAATTCATTCTTTAATAATATGGGGCTAAAATTTTAGGCCAAGAGAGTTGGAGCAGAAAAACTATTTCTTGGTTAAAACCTAAATTTTCTAAGCTAAAAATTTTAAGTTTTACTTCAAAGGTTGAAGATGGTCTTATGTTAGTTGTTTGTTGATAATAAAGACTTTACCTTTGTCAAAAAAAAAAAAAACATAATTAGGATTGATTAATGGGAGAGATTTTTTTTGTCGATAAAAGATATTCAAATAATTAATCAAATTAATGAAAGAGATTTTTTTTTTTTAGTCAAACGATAGATTTTGTTGGATTAGATTTTTTTTTTTTTTTTGAACAAATGGTATATCTACACTAAGGGGAGGTGGTAGGCTTAACCTCACAATGAGTTAGCAATAATGTGGTTCAAATTTGTTTTTGGCGAAAATCGAACATAAGACATCTCACTTACAAGTGAAAATGAATACCACTAAACTGTATTACTAAGTGACTTATTAGATTAACTACTAACAAGATTTGAACTCAAACCATCATACAATGAATTAATTCATTTCTACTAATGTAATAAAAGGGACATTTAAACGTTGACTTCATGGTGACTATGGTCATAGAGTACGGTTCTTTTTTGGGGATAGATGGTACGAGTAGCAGGCAGCAGGCAGTAGAGGAAGGAGACACGGTATTAGACCTCAGCAGACCTCTTAACTTTAGGTACTCCGACACTGACATTCAACAACAGAAACCCTATAACATTACCCTCTGTGTATATATGTCTACTATCTACACGGATATGTGCGTGTACATATATATATATATATATGTACTATGTTTAGAGTTTACGTCCCAAGTTGCCCTCCATCTCATGCAGTGTTAAACACGACTCACGAACCATGACCATCAGAAATGGATTAAAAAGTTTTGTGGGCTCATTTCTTAACAAACTTCTTTGCCACATGACAATTTAGGGTTTAGTTACGGATTTGTCAATATCGGTAATTCATGACAATTAGTTAATGGCATGTTATCTATCAATAGTATCGGTTACTTTACTTGCGCTAGCAGTGGTAACACTTTGTCGTAGCTACCTCTGTAATCTTGGAAAGCTTTGTAGAACAATCTTTATTAATGTATGTATGTATGGGTCAGATATATCGACATCAACAAAACATTGGGTTTTGTGCAGTTTTACACCGTACCATACCTGAAAGCCCCACTTCAATAGAGAGACGCTGACAATGCCTGAGACATATATTTTAAAGACCAAACGAATCAATATTTTTTTCTTATCTATGTACAACAATTCGTATTTGAGGATTTTTCTGGATGGACCGACTCGTAATATGGTCCAGGATTTTTAATTGTGAGATTCTCAATCGTGGACAGCATCGTTACGGATTCAACGATTAAGAATTTTAGACTATGACAAGAACCATTCTACTCGAAAGTTTTCAATATATTTTTGCTTCATTATCAATTTCATGGTTTCAATGTTATTAAGCTATATTGATTCAAACATAAAAAGGTAAGTCTATCAACCTAAATGGCAATTACAATCCTCTTTTAACTAAATTACTGATTAATGCAGTACAACAAGGATTTTTTTTTTCTCAAATAGAGAAAGATTAGGCGAGATTAGCTCTTTGGCAATGATCATGAGCAAGGCACTTACCTTTCTCGCAAAGAGGTGAGGACCATTACACCGAAAAACCCCCGACCCATAAGGAATAATTGTTATATACAAGCACAACACAGAATATATATATATATATATATATATATATATATATATATATGATTATATTCTTATGAATTTTTTGTGGTAGTAACCAACCTAGGTTTTGGCCATATGGATGACCTAGAATTCTGTTGTTTTTTTGCATCTCATGTTTGTAAATAGTAAAATAAAGCTCTCTTTCTAGGAGTTAGGTGGTTAGTAGGCACCGCCGGAGGTCAGTATATATAAGCTGGCAAATTTGGACCAAAAAGAGAAGAAGTTTTGGATTTGCCAATCAAAGTCTAGTTACCAGACAAAAAATGTTACATAACATTAAGAAAAAGACCCAAATGCATGAATGTGAATGAAAGTTGACTACGGCACAAGAATACATATATAGGTTAGGTATGAGAATACATGCTTGCGACACATATTTTGACATACGTTTTGGTGGAATTCACTTAGTAATATTTCAAACACATTTTGACATACACTTTTTTGGGACCCACTCAGTAATATTTCGACGATTAAACCGTCTACCTTTTATGTCTTACCTTAAAGGTCATGTACAAAAAATCACCCAAATCCGAAAATCATATATCGTTGGATTAAATTTAGTGTTTCTTTGTAGAACCGTATTCGTTTGTTTTTTTTACTACGAATAAATGTATTTATGATTTTGGATTTGTCTAATTTTGTAAGGATGATCTATGAATAATGTACTAAAATATAGACAATTCGGATTGTTAAACACATTACAAAGTGAGCCGTACAAAGTAAATGTTAAAATATATATCAAAACATGCATCTCCGAATCCTAACTCATGTATACTATATCAACTATGTATGTATCTCTATAATCTATATAATTCATTTCAAATGTATGTCTATAATCTATATAATTCATTTCAAGTTGGGTAGGCCTACTTTGTAGAATGCTTGAAGTCCAAGTGGTCCTCTCGGCTGAAGAATCCAATGTAATATCATGGCTTGTGAAAATTGCAAAGCACAACTTAGCTAAAGCTAATAAGTCAACATGGGCACCAATAGCAAGCGTCCCGCGTCCGGACTACCAATTTCCTACGCCTCAGACTCAAAAAAACTCTCATTGCCCACCCTCCCGATTTGAGGACGACTCCTACCTCGTTTTTGACCTCGTCATCTCTCTTTTGGTATTGTCCGGCATTCAGACAAAAGACCTTCTCGTCTCCCTCTTTTGGTATTTTGCGGTGTTTGGACAAAAGACCTCCAATAACACACATCCATGCACCAAATTCCATACAAGAAGCTCGATAAAACAATAGTTTCTTTACTTTTCTCAGTGTATATATGGTTTGCTCACTTGTTGACAAAGATATAGCCATAATAACATGTTTTGATCATTTGAGAACAGAGATATACACATAATGAGATAAACGGCTCTTTAGAACTCTCTAACTAAACCTAATCATTGTCTTACACCTAAATTTATTTATACACTTTGAAAAAAGAAAAGCTTATAGTTAATCATTGTTGTTACATAAAATGTGTGCAGGGCAGTGTTTCATGTGTACTTTTATCATTTTATTAATATATTTCTAATGCCTAATGATTTTATGCTAGAGCTGTACAACTTTTTGAACACAAAGAGAGAGAGGGAGAGGCAGAGGGATTATGATTCTCTTTTCTCTTTTTTTCATCATCTTCTATCTCTTTTTCTTACATTTTTTATTTTGTCTTTTTCATTTTATAAAAAATTAATACAAGATGTTAACGTAGCTTAATCATAATCGTTCATATAAGAGAAGAGGGAAGGAGAGTGAAAAAAAGAAGAAGAGAGAATTCTACTCCGACACATAGAGAGGTGAAGGTCGACCAAGCCCATATATGTCACTGTGTGTGGCCAGGTCACTTCAAGGGATATCAAACCAATCATAAACCGAATCGCATGCCACAGTGAAAAGAGCTAGGCCTTGTTTTCAATCATACTTTTTCCAACGGGACTACACTGAAATATTTCCTCTACCTTTTGCTAAAGAAGATGATGATGGCATCATATCATACATGGTTGAGGCATCATATCATACCTTTATTTAACTTGTTTATGTATTTTATGTTAATCCAACACGATTTGATCTGATTTAGTATCAGCGTTGTTATAGTCAAATTGATTTATCAATATTTCTATGCTCATCAAATATGCAGCGGATAATTTTTCTATAAATTGAGCTAACAACTTACCCCAATTAGCTAATTAATAGGTAATGACTAGTGCATGCACTGAGTCATGAGCTAATGATGGGTAGGAATCAACCAGTTGAAATTGCTGGAGATATCAACAGATGAAACCAAACTAACTACAGTCCTACTATGCTCCATGGTGTAGAGTACTAGTTGAGAATCTCTTCACAATCCCCCGCCACAATGGCCTTCTTGTGACTTATGATAAGATCGGACATTGACATCCACCACCGCCACTACCTGTCTTGAGATCAAACTTACTCAAACTTTCATGTAGTTCTTAATTTGACTACTAAAATAATGTGCTAACAATAGTTTACATTTATAGAAATGACTTTTTATATGTAAGATACAGAGCATGTTTAAACTAACTTACAGAAATAGGCACTTGTGCATAATATAATAAATATGGTATGAAAACTAGTGATCAAGTATATTTAAAGTTAATTAAACAATCGACACGTCCTGCATTGATCATTTAAAAGGTAATGTTGTAGTTGATGATGTTTAGCCTCAACAACTAAGAACTAAGTTGATGATGTTTAGTGGTATCCAACTTTGTCAACAAATATAGAAGCTGGCTCTAAGCTTAGTGTCAATAATGCATCTTTAAACAAAGCTTTAAGTTGTTTTTAAATAGCTTAATACTGTATAGAAAACAGAGAATGCATGTGGCAACTATGAAACGATGACGTACGTACATTAGTGAATGGCTCCACACACAAACTATATAAAATTATCCCCACATATTAAGGGTTGGTGAGATACCCTAAAATATAAGTATATATTAGCACTTTTGTCAAATTAATTAAGTTGCAAGTATGATAATTCATATTTCTCCTAAATTAGTGTAACTAGTTGACGTTCAACGTTACCTTAGAAAACTTCAGGTAACCTGAGAAATGGTAGTCTCGCTTTATATCGAAGTATGCAAGATGATGGTGGGATAAAGCTAAAGTTTGTATTTTCAAGGTTTCAGGTTCAGTATAGTTTGCCACCAATCTATGATATCCGAGCTACCTTAACGTTTTAAGAGTTTGGTCATCATTCATCCATTAGACTAGAGACAACTCAACTGTTTGAAGACTCATTGTTCATTCTAATACCCTTAGAGGAGAGCTAGCGCAAGATGATAAACATTTTAGGCGCAACATGATCCATCACCAACATCACTGATATCGTTTCTAAATTAACAATTTATTACTACATGTGAAGTTTTATCGCAAAATGCATCAGTGACATTAGAAGTGAACCTATGCTATTTTGTTATCTCTTTGATGTGGGACTCTATTCTCTAACATCGTGTAAGGAAATATACCCAAATCTTGGTTATTATTAGGGCAAATGAGTAAATCTTGTGTCATTTGATAAAAATGGCCATTATTCATAGGTGGTTTTATCCACACACCCCTTCTTACCTCCCACACACTGCATGTTAATTTCTATCATTTGATATTTGTCAATTCATTCAATCCAATGGTCGAAAATTAATAAATGTATATGAAAGGTAAAAAAAAATGTGTGAATATCCTCCTTTTTAATTATTATAGCTGCCATTTTCTAACTCGACTATTTTTCTATCCAAGTTTCTATTCAAAGTTGACAATGATTTGGATAGAGTTGTTTACACCTATTATGTATGCACCTCTAACCAAAATATAAAAAATTTGTATTGTAATCCTACCCAACCTCACCACCAACTAACGTGAGAGATGCTTTAGTAAGACGGCTATGCCAAATTTCTTCTTTGACACAAGAAATCGTTAACCATTAGTTTGGCTTTTAGTTTGTTTTAGGAACCAAAATTGTGATTGCAATGTTATAACACTCCTCTCGTAAAAAATATCATATGGTTTACAACAATTTTCTTAGATTTACAGTATATGTCATGCATCGAATGAACAATAAATTATATATACGGTCACTGATCTAACGGTAAAAAATCTCAATGTATATTGAACTATTTCGCTCATGCGTATGAGAGAGCCAAAAGGGTTTAGCTTTGGATTGGGTTTTACTCAACAGTCGGTTTCACCATTTGAAACTGCTAAAGCCTAAAGCTAACTAAAAATCACCGTCATTGCTACTGCTTTCCAATCCCGACTCACGAGAATACCAAGTATAAACCTCCAATTTCTGATCACAATCTTTGGCTCTGTTCACTACTTAATCGATAAAAGTCCAGCACCAAACTCATTTCCGTACACTTTCTGCATCAAATTCTTACACCTCGGCCTCTCTGGTTGCCTGGCGCCAACCACACAGCACCTCACCTCACTTCACCACCACAGTACCACAGTACCAAAGTTTTAAGACTATTTGTTAGCCAAACTGACTAGATCAATGTGCTCTGTTTTTTGCTTTAAATTTCAAATCCGTCTGGTTGGGATTTAGCGTAGATTATCGCTCGAATCAAAGATGCCATCTTTTATGAAAACAGTGCAAATCTCCAAGCAGCAGTAAAAAGAAGGGGAGTAAAAAAAGGACTTTGAACAGAAACCGAAAACCTCACCTCCTTCCCACGAGAGGGATTTTCCCATAAACGAAAGCCCCCGACCCCAAGACCCATTTTTTTTCCCTTTATTTTATCCCTCCTTCCCTCTCATGTCATATCATGCATCTCTTGCAATTGGCAAATAGGAGAGAAAGGGAGTGAGGAGAGAGAAAGAGAGAGGAGTGAGAGAGAGAGGCTTTTAACCCCTTCTCACTCTTCTCAGCTGAACTCCACCCCACGACAGCCAGCTCATTTCATTCATTCATATTTCATTCAAACCCCATTACCAACCAACCTCTCACTCTCACTCTCTCTCTCTCTCTCTCTCTCTCTCATCTCACCCACACTCTCTATCAAACTCGTAACGCCTCTCCCTCTTTATTATCTTTCTATCTACAAAAATACTATAACTTTCGACGTTTTCCTCCACCAGATCTCTCCGAATAAATCCATGGATATGCGTGCGTCTTAGAAACCCTTTTAATTACAGCACTCGCCTCTCCCTTCCCCCCTCTCTCTCTCTTTGTGGTTTTCTGGGCTTTTTTTTCTCGACCTTTTTTTTCTCTTGTTCCCGATACAGCCCAGAAAACCCATGTTATTTTCCTTGATTTTCTTCCATATTTTCTGACTTTTCCTTCGATTTTACCTTCTGGGATTTCTGGGTTTCGATCAAGACTCCACCTTTTGCGGAAAAATGGCGAATGGGGTAGAGAGAGACTGTGGGTTGGTGCTGTTTAGCGACGATGAGCTGAGAGAGATGAGCGGGGTGAAGAGAGGTCCGGACCATATGGAGGTCACGTGCGGCTGCACCAGCCACAGATATGGCGATGCTGTTGGGAGGCTTAGGGTTTTCGTTAATGGAGACCTCGAAATCACCTGCGAGTGCACCCCTGGCTGTCAGGAAGGTCTTTCTCTCTGCCCTTTTGATCTCTCTCTCACTTGCTTTTTGGGGAAAAGGGTTTTGATTTTTAATGCATGTTGTTTGCGTTTTGAGCTTCTTTAGTTCATCGTGTACTGGTTTTGACGTTGATGGCTTTCTGTCTGTCTGTCCATTTCTGGTCTGGTTAATCTGCTGGGTTTGTATTTGATGACGACGAGCTTTTGCTTTGGAAGTTGTTCATTGTATTTTTGCTGGGTATACAGTTGAGGTGTATGTTGTTTTGTCTGACCGAATGCCTTCTCCGTGTTGGGTGTACGGTAGCTATATGTTTGTCTACTCTTTTGCTTCATATGGTCGAGTTCAGATGGTTTCTGGCTTGTTTGTGGAGTAAAGAGTATTTCTTTAAGTTGGTGTATTGAGAATGAAACCTACATTGCCATTTTCGTGGCGATCGCAACCTCGTAATTAAACTTGGTTTTCGAGGTTTTGGTTTCGAATATGTCCTGAGTTCTGTTCTTTCTCTTCCAGAGTAAGATGTTGTAGAGTTGCATAGCATGGTTTAGTTATTGTAGGGCTTTGCGTATCTTTCTTTCGTCTTTGATGTAATTAGCACTAATGTGGTTGATGAAATTGCTTTTTCATACTTGGCTTATGGGCATTGACAGTTAATCCAATGTGTTATTTCATGAGCAGCCACCCTTATAACTTTCAAGCTTGACTGTGTTATCTGATGTCTCTATGCGCTTCTGGTCTTGTTTCTACAATGCTATTATCTGTAAGCACTATGGCGTGGAGTTTCCAAGAATACCTCTTTCTGACAACCTAGCGGTGCATCCTCTTTTACATAATTGCAGCTTTTGGGCGTGCCATATCTTATTCTTCCATAATATAGTCCTTGTGATAATTCCACAAGTTTGCTTCCTGCGTCTGAATTTGGCACACACTCGAAAGATTAGGGCATCTCGTAACAAGACTCTTATGTCTTTAGTGTTCATTGAATTGCCGGTATCTTTTCCTCACATAAAACAACTTAGTCCATCAAGGACAGTTGTTCTGTTTGTAAAGCAAATTGCTGCCTTAAGACACAGTCTTGACCCAATAATGGAGTCCACCTGCTTACAACCTTCGTGTATTTACTGTCGGCTCTTTTTGTGGTTCCAACAAGATAGAGGTGAAACCATTAGTATTTAATTATGTAGTTGAGTTAGCTATATGTAGTTCGTGTGGTCTGTTAATAATATCCAGAAAATGGTACACGTTGGGATGCATGCGTTTTAAGTATTGTTTAACTAGTTTAATGGTCATGACAAAAGCTCAGATTGAGGTTTCGTGCTTATATCCAGGATTTTTGTTTCTGTTTTAGCTCAACTCTTGTATTATAACCATCTTATTTATTTTTCCTTTTTATTTCAATCACAAGGAAAACTGACTCCTGCTGCATTTGAAAAGCATTCTGGAAGAGAGACTGCTAGGAAATGGAAAAATAATGTTTGGGTGATTGATAACGGGAAGAAGGTTCCGCTGTGTAAAACGGTGCTGCTCAAGTACCATAACGAGGCATCAAAAAGTGCTAATGGTTCCCACAGATCCAACAATGGACGTGTTTGTCACCATGATGAGTTTGTTTCCTGTACTAGGTGCAACAAGGAGCGCAGGTTTCGCCTCCGGACAAAAGAGGAATGTCGGGTTTACCATGATGCTTTGGCTGATGTGAATTGGAAATGTGCTGATCTGCCGTATGACAAGTATGTTCCTCCCTTACATTGAACAAATACTTCTACTTGGTATTGATCGAGTTGTTTTTCTCTTATGCTATAGGCCATCGACCATTCATGAACCATACACTAGTTATAGTTTTATCTCACAAATGTGAAATAATATGAATATCGTTTCTGTTTAATCGTTATGCTAATGTTTATATAGTGTAGTTTGGTTTCAATATGCTGTTTTATTGACAGTTTTTAGAACAACTGAATGGTTGCTTATTGTAGCTTCTATATTGATCGCTTTTTTTATGTTTGTGTATACTGTTCATCCAGCTTCGTTGATTCAGTAGTTAGAAATTAGCCGGATTAGCTGCTTAAGGATGGATTGTGGCACCATTTCCGGAAAATTGAGTAGTTATTACTTTCTGGGGTAGAGTAGGTGGTGTTTGTACGCATATACCCATCCAATAATGGTAGTTTGTTGCCATTCAAGTTATCTTAAGGTTGAGAAATACACATTTAATAAAACGTTAGGAAGCACATAGGGACGTTCGATTGGGGGAGTAAATATAAGTGGCGATGTTATTCCTTGACATTCACCAGTAGGCATTTTAGATTAAGATGGTAGGTTGTAAACTAGTGCACACACCCAATATACAAAAAAATGGTTGGTTTGTTGTAGTTATTACATATGTTTTGAAGGTTCAGTAATTCAAATGTGAATGTTTGTCTATATTTCAGAATAACATGTGATGATGAAGAAGAACGAGCAAGTCGAAGGGTATATAGAGGCTGCAGCCGTTCTCCGACATGCCAAGGCTGTACTTCTTGTGTGTGCTTTGGCTGCGAAATCTGTCGTTTCTCGGATTGCAGCTGCCAGACCTGCACTGACTTCACAAGGAATGCTAAAACTTGAATAATATCCCTGCAGTCCTGCTATTCCCTTTTGATCATATGGGTTACTTGTACCCATATCGCCTCATTGAAAGCAACCCCCTACCCCTCCCCGTTCCCCACATTGGAAAAAAAAGGCAGCTTCCAATGACAATTTCCCGAGTTAATGTCTCTTGTTCTCTTGACTGATTTAGAACCTTCTAATTTGATAATTTATTCTCATGCTTAGTAGGTGATATTTCTTTTCTATTTTCCTTAAATTATGGGTTTTTATCACAAATGGTCATTGAAATTGGCTCATCCCATCAGATGGTCTCTAGTATTGAAAATCAATCAAAGTTATCTTTGAAAATGAATGTCACAAATCAATGTTACTCATTTTTAGGGGATTATATTAATTGATTTTTAATTTCAGAGATTATCTTGTGGATCAATTTCAGGTAACGCCTTCAGGTAACGCATGTTTTGGTAACCAACTATTGCAAGATTATAAATTTGGGGCTTGAAAATTTGCTCCCACAACAAAATAAGTACGCTTGATAGGATTAAATTCAAAATTATCGACGCTTTTACTAGACAGACCAAAATTTGTCGATGTTCAAAATTACATGCAACTAAGGTGGATATTGCATTGTAAGGAAATCGAGAACATGTTCACCATCTATGTTCTTTCATATACTGGACCAGCAAATACGGTAAAAACCGAATACATAAAAACAAGCGATTTCGAACGATGGCTCTTCTCAAAGCCTACTTGTAGTTTAACTTCAGTGTGTTGGGTGCCGCAGAGCATGCCATAACTTTCACCTCGATTGCTGCCTGCCTCTTCCCCTTCCAAAATTACGACCCCCTCTATGGGAGGGTCTCCTTCCAAAATTACGAGCCCCTCTATGGGAGGGTCTCCTTCCATGATTAGAAGGTGCGCCCTGATTACATTGCTGGCTGTCCACATTGCCCGCATTTGCGACGGATTGTGGCAAATTATGGTTTTGTTCGGAATGTAATCCATTTGATGGCATTCCTTGATCTGCATTGAAGATTGGGTGAGAAGGTTGGGCCTGTAATCCCATCCCGAACGTGTTTTGGTTAAAACCAAGTTGACCCACCCTGGGTTCTGCAAAGGCATTGAATTGTTGGCCTGGTATGGGTTGGCCCTGTAAACCTAACCCAAAGGCTGTTTGATTGAACCCATGTTGACCCATCATCCCTTGTGAATACGCAGGTCCTGCAAAGGCGTTCAACTGTTGGCCCGGTAAGACAGCACCAGCCTGCTGATAGAACGGCATTCTGTTCGGAATAGACATTTGATAAGGATATTGAGGATTATACTGTGGAAGACTTGGAAAACTATTGTTTGGAAATCCGTTAGGGAAGGATGTGTTTTGTGGCTGAAACGGCACTCCATTTGCCCAACCTCCATTTGAAGTTGTGTTGATACCAGCGACCTGTGTAGGAGCTGGAAATGGTGGAACTAATCCAGTCCGACTAACCAATTTTTGTGATACTGCAGCAGAAGATGGTACACCTGGAGAAAAAGGATGGTGGTGTTGATTGGGAGGCTGCTTAACCACATCCACTGGTGTTTGCTGCGGTGAAGGTTGACCATTTTTCCAGGGTCCCGGCTTATTTTTACCCCGTTTTCTGTTGTTTTTCTTATTGCCAACATTTTGGTCCTTCATTCCCCTCTTTGACATTTTTTGCATCCTCCTGTATTCAGCCTCTTTCTCATCATCTGAAAATTCTGCCTCATCTGATATCTCTTCATCATTTGCACCAGATGCATCATAACCCTTTCGGTAAACATCTTTGTTATTAAGCACATGATCCGCAAACTCCGGAACGAAAGAGACCAAAATTCCTGTTTGTATTCCACTAGGTATTTCACTTTCTGAATTGAATCTCACCACATAGTAAGGTTGTATGACAGGTCCAAAGATTTCATCTATCAACCCCAACGGAGATCTACTTTCAGTTACCCACAAAATCGAACCCTCGTTTAGAGGGTTGTGCTTCTCTACCCCTTCTACGATGACTTGGGTACCAAGAACCTGTAAAATTCAAATTGGCATCAAACCGATTAGGCAACAATACCACAAATCACAATAAGCACCTTCTAGAGTGTCACTAGATTCTAAATTTTCAATGACACTAGAGATTGATAAAGTTCATGTTACAATATCGGCTTCCTTGCATAATTGAGATTAAAAATAAAAAAATAAAAAAAAGCTTTCACATCCTTATGAGCTTACCGATAAGACAACTCCCACAGGTTGCATCTGATGATGTGGTTGCAAAGTCACCTCCACCGGAGGAATTGGGGGAAGCACCTGCGAAATTCAAAGCAATCCTGTCAAACTATTTGAAGCAGTACTAGATACTCCAGAAAGCTAATTTCATTGAAGGTTTAGCAAGCATTGCATGTTTTAAGATATCATAGAATCGAGAATATGGTAAAAAGAAACATAGAAAAGCTAATTCCAAAAAAATTTGCAAGTACTGCAACATCAGAAATGCTAAATTTTTTACAATGCGTTATTAATTCCAGAGCGATTGAGCAAGGTACTCAATTTACTAAAGAGAATTCTGTATATTAGACAAAAATACTGAAAATCCTGAATACGACTTTCTTGCAAGCTTAAAGATGATCCCAAGTACCCTTTCGTTTCCCCAATCCCAAACCAAAGTCAGACAAGCCAGCTCCACTATCACAGTGGAGTCTATCTTCTTATCTCCACTAAAACAAAATCAACATGTACTCCTCATCTAAGCTAATCTATCAGTAACGACCTAACGAATGAAATAGGAACTCTATGTCCACCTCTCACCGAATGTTCATATCAACTTCTCAATTGAAATGTGCACAAATCCATTCACGGCTTCAAAGTACGAGATAACCAATGAACTTTTTCTTACCTCAAGCTCATTCTTGGACCTAATGGGTCCCTTCAGATCTCCAACATCATCCTCATCGCCGTCTCCCTCGTCAAAAGTTTCAGCATCGGCCCAAGCAACCATTTCATCTTCATCATCATCATCCTCACTTTCGTTATCCATACCGAATATCTTATCTTCCTCCTCCCCTCCATCAGCATCCCTTATTTCACCTTCTTCCATTTCACCACCCTCGTTGCTCTCCTGCACCTCCACATTCATCTTCCCTTTCCTATTTTCCTCCTCTTTATCATCACTGCTGTCATCATCACTAGAGTTACTACTCTCAGATGATGACGATGACGACGACGACGAACTCTCACTCTCAGACTCCGAGCTTTCACTCTCGGACTCACCATTCCCTGCTCCACTCTTCCCACCATTCCCACTCACCATTTCGCTGCCCATCCCATTCCCGCCTTCAATCTTCGACTTCAAACCCTCACTCCCATTCTCATTACTCACCGGTTTCATTTCCCCGGTATCACAACTCACTACTTCACTCTTCATACCATTCCCACCATCAAGAACCGAACTTTCTTCACACCCTCCAAGCAAATTAACCTTCCCCAACTCTTCCGCAATCAAACAACCCGAATTCTCCAACGTTTGACCCTCCACCTTCACCGCACAACCAGACCCATAATCAATCGGCACAGACCCATCACCCGCCGGCTCGAACCCACCTCCAATATACTCTGCGTCAACCGCCTCAGCCTTAAACTGCCCTGTTTCCGCCATATCAATATTCTTGAACCAATCCTCTATGGAATCAAAATCCAAGAACGAATCTGCAACCGAAAGGTCTCTGGGATCAACGGAGTCGGGCGGGTCCTTCGAATACTTGGGCTTTGAAGCTGGATCGAGGTCTTCGAGTGTTAGCTGAGGGATGAGCCCTACCATCTGTGAGCGCAAGAAAGAAGAAATTGGGCGGGGGAACTAGATGAGTGAAAATCCATGGGTACTGAAAGAAAGCGAATTTATAGATTTTGGGGTTTGGGTTGGAAACGGTCAGGAGAGTGCTTAAACCCTAGCTAGGGTTTTGAACATTTTTCAGACGAGAAGATGGCGGAGTGTTCGGTAAATTAGTTATTTTAACAAAAAATAAAATTTAAAACGATCTCCTACGACGACGTTTCGAGAGGTTCATCAAGGACCAAAATCCTAGGGTAAGGGAATTAGGAGGTTAGACTTTGTTGTGTTGTTGCATTTAGCACCTTTGTTACTTGGAGTTTATGTTGTACGTAATGTAACTTATATTATGTTGAGTTTATTATATTCAACTTATGATATATAGTTTATCGTATTTATCAATTTTATCGATGTAATTTGCTTAGTTTTTTATTTTACTTTTGCATTTAAATGTATTAAAATTTTCTATATATTCACCAACCATTTTGAACCATTTGACTGCTTGAACAATTTGTTCAAACGATCAAATGACTCAAATTTCATTATTTTTGTTGATTGTACACTTATATTTATTACTCGTAGGACATTTGCTTAGTTTTTTTATTTTACTTTTGCATTTAAATGTATTAAAATTTTCCATATATTCATCAACCATTTTGAACCATTTGTTCAAGCGGTCAAATGGCTTCAATTTCATTATTTTCGTTGATTGTACACTTATATTTATTACTCATGTGACATTTTAGACTAAAATTAGAAAGATCAAAATGTCTCAAAAATCTTTTACTATTTTTAACCCATAGAATTTGATTTTTTTTTTTTTCTAACTAGACATGTCAATATATCAGATTTCAATTCGAATTTAATCTTAACAGAATGTATTTGTAACTGTATATGAATTTAAAGGTTGGGTCTGATAATTTGATTACAATCTTAATCCGTTACATGCAACAAACATGGGGTTTTATGTTATATATACATATACATGCCCGGCAGCACAGGCCTACAACTGCTAATACACACCACTAGAAATTATAATTTTACCGACAAATTATAAGTCTTTAAAGCAAAATTTTGTTGGCACAAGAGTCCTTTATTGAGGAAAATTTTAATTTGTCGGCTAAATATTCACACCACAACCACTTTACAATGCCAATCTTAGTCGAGAAAATTGGAATGTTAGTCGACGATCATTTTGTACGCGTAAATTCGATGCCCTGACGAATTTTGTTTTGACGGGTTAACTGTAATATCTTGAAAATTTAAAATATATGAATATGTGGAGTAAATCGGGAATAAATAGATTTATGGTTATGAAAATTTTGATTAGAGAAATTTTAGAATTTTGTTTCCGGGATTTATTATAACTTACTTCGAAAAATTTATCGATAAGTGGAAAAGACGAAAATGACTAAGCGTAATTTTACGAGAACGTATTTTATTTTCATATATTTTATCCTATTTCTTGACATATTTGGATATAGGACGATTCCACGAGCGTATAGGCAAAAACCGTTCGACAAACGGAATTATAACGAATGAAATAGAAACGAACGAAAGTAGGGGCAAAATAGTCATTTTACCATAAATCTGGAAGGCTCCAGGGAAAGGATGTGAAAAGGGAGAGAAATACGAGAGAAGGAAAAAAAAGGGGAAGGAAAAAGGAGTGACCAATGGGGGGAACTGCTAAATCAGATAGGGAATGAATCGGGAGAGGGGAAAGGAGAGAAAGGAGAGGGGGAAAAAGTGACCGCGCGACCAGTTTCCCCTACCAGGACCCGGTTTTGACCCGAAGCTAACCCGGTGGTTTTCCATCGTTTTTCTGGCGATTTTCATTGAGCCAGCACTTGGAAACTTCACATTGGCCTTTCCTCTTCAATTTCCACCCCAAAAAGGATGAGAGTTGGCCTTGGTTTGGTGAAACCCACACCGGTGGGTACGGTGGCACCTTGCCGTTGATCCACCATTTCTGAAATGTTTACCCTCGATCACCATCACCTTTAGCATCCTATTGAGCCTAGGAACAAAGCCCAAACAAGTTTGGGGGCGGTGGAGCTACGGATGTGAAGAATTAAAGCTCACCATTTCAAGGGTTTTCCGGCAGAAGGTGTTTTTTAGCCGAATTGGACTTCGGCCCATATATGAAAGTTGTTCCTCTCATTGAAATTTACTTGCCTGTAAAATTTGGTAATTTTTAGAGTTAGTCGGAAACTTTGGTTTCCGTTCGTCGGAAACCACCACCCGCGATGGCGCGTGACCAGTGGGCCAACGCTGCCTTTTCATGCAAATTTTGATATTTTAAATCCATAATTGGTACCCATTTGATGCGATTCGATTATGAAAGCTAATGTTGAATATTTCCGTTACAATAATATTTTCGGAAATGGATAAAAGAATGAATGGTGAACTGTGAAAGGCTTGATCCCACTTAAGGGTACGTAGGCAGTCTAACAGGGGATAGATGCAGCCTTCAATAATTGAGATTAATCTTTTATTGGGAATTTGATTTAAGAGAAGAAATTTGGTGAATAATTTGAAAATTTAATCTTATGTTTATGGTAAGTAAATATTGGTTATAGATTTTGTGAGTGATTAAGAAATTTAAATAAAGAATTGTGATTTGTGATAGTTAAATAAACAAGAGTTTAATTTGGCCTATCACCGAAATTAGTTTCAGAAATAAAATTTTCGGGTCAGGGTGTTACATAAACTCTTGTTGAAACTTTTCCTGCTATATTGAAATATTAGCCGACAATGTAAGGCAAGGTATTTCATCAGCAAACTAATAAGAGAGGCAACAAAGTATGTCATCGGCAAAGTGATAATAACTCTACGTGATAAAAACAAACTTATCAAATTCCCCAGGCAATCCTAACCTATTTTGTCAGTTCACATCCCCCAATTACTCATGATCACCCTCCTATATTCTTCCTAATCCTATTTTGTCGGTTCACATCCCCCAATTGCTCATGATCTCTCTCCCATAATATTTCTATTCCTATTTGTTGGTTCACATCCCCCAATTGCTCATGATCTCCCTCCCATAATATTTCTATTCCTATTTGTTGGTTCACATTGCTCATGATCTCCCTCCCATAATATTTCTATTCCTATTTGTTGGTTCACATCCCCTAATTGCTCATGATCTCCTCCCATAATATTTCTATTCCTATTTTGTTGGTTCACATCCCCAATTGCTCATGATCTCCCTCCCATATTCTTTGCTCTCAGCGTGCCATCCGATTTCACTTTCATAAGAATTCATATTTATCTTGTAACAACTTGGCGGGGTCTTTCCCGCTCAGAAACAATTTTGACGATCCTAAATCCCTAAGATTATATATTAGGGTTCTCGTACTTTTAACTAACTCTCATACATATCCTTGCCTTTATCATTTCTCTCGCTTCTCTCGCTCTCACGATCATCTCCATAATTTTGTAGAAGCAGCAACCGGGCTTAATGGTGAGGATATAACCAAACTATTTAATATATTGCTTAATTATAATTTGGTTCAAGACCTTTAGGCTACCATTACTTTTTGTTCTGATTTTTTATTGGTCATGCCATGTTATTGTTCGGCTCTTGTAACTTAGGGTGCACTACAAATTGAAGTAAAGTTTTTTATTTGGATTTTTTATGCGTCAAAATCTTTGATTTTTATTCTTACCAATGAATTCCAATGCGCTGCATCTATATATGTATTTACATTTAACTTAAACTTGGTTTTTGTTTTTGTTTTTGGTTTTTTATTTTTATTTTTTTTATTTTTTTCTTTTAGTGTAGATGCGAATGATTAGCCAAAAAAGGAAACGACCTCTTGTGTCATCAAGAAACCTTTGCCATGTCTACATCTGCTTTTTGCCATTGAATGAGATAGTAATTATCAATATATAAGATCAACTATAAATGGAAGAAATTAAGTAGCCATAAAAATGGATCATGTTAGCAACTAGATTCTTAAATAACAAAACCTTATATTCAGTCAAAAGTCCGATAGCAGATGTAGATCGTGACTAGGATGGCAGAGGCGGGATTCTTGTTGAAACAAGAGGTCGTTTCCTTTTTTGGCTAATCATTGGCATCTACAAAAAAGAAAAAAAAAAGAACCAAGTTTAAGTTAAATGTAAATACATATATATACACACACATATATAGTGCATTGGAATTCATTGGTAAGAATAAAAATCAAAGACATTGATGCATAAAAAATCCAAATCAAAATCTTTACTTCAATTTGTAGTGCACCCTAAGTTACAAGAATCGAACAATAACATGCCCTGAACAAGAAAAAATTAGAACAAAAAGTAATGGTAGCCTAAAGGTCTTGAACCAAACTATAATTAAGCAATATATTAAATAGTTTAGTTATATCCTCACCGTTAAGACTGGTTGTTGCTTCTGCAAAATTATGGAGATGATCGTGAGAGCGAGAGAAGAGAGAGATGATAGAAGCAGAGACGTGAATGAGAGTCAGTTAAAAGTGCGAGAACCCTAATATATAAACTTAGGGATTTAGGATCGTCAAAATTATTTTTGAGGGGGAAAGACCCTGCCAAGTTGTTACAAGATAAATAGGAATTCTCACAAAAGTGAAATCGGATGGCGCGCTAAGAGTGAAGAATATGGGAGGGAGATCATGAGCAATTGGGGGATGTGAACTGACAAAATAGGATTAGGAAGAATATGGGAGGGAGATCAAGAGCAATTGGTGGATGTGAACCGACAAAATAGGTTAGGATTGCCTTGGGAATTTGATAAGTTTGTTCTTATCACATATAGTTATTATCACTTTGCCAATGACATACTTTGTTGGCTCTCTTATCAATTTGCTGATGAAATACCTTGTTGCCTCACATTGTCGGCTAATATTTCAATACAGCAAGAAAAGTTCCCACCAGAGTTCACCCGTCAAAACAAAATTCATCAGGACATCGAATTTAAGCCTACAAAATGATCGTCGGCTAACGTTCCAATTTTCTCGGCTAAGATTGGCGTTGTAAATTGGTTCTAGTGTGAGTATTCAATCGACAAATTAAAATTTTCGTCGAGAAAAGACTCTTGTGCCGACAAAATTTTGCTTTGGCGGCAAAATTATAATTTCTAGTTGTGTGTGGTACCTGGTTTATGTTTCTGTTTCTTGCGACATTATCAACCACAACTCGTTTATGTCCACCATCTTCTTCTTAGAGGGCTCACAAGAAACCGTACCACAAATCCAACATATATCAAGGTCCTGGCTGCTTCATGTAGCATGGCATAGCATTTATTCTAAGGTCCTAGCTGCCACCCAACCGATCACGTCCGATAAATGTTTAATTCCATTTCTATTAGCTGTCGCAATGTCTACGCAAAGTTCTATTTCTCCTTTCACACATTTGTTTGGAGGAAACGACTTACTCAAAACGAGTCTATTATGATGTGATGTTCCTATTCAATAATACATTATTACGTGTAATAATTTTTCAACATGACAATCCATTATTAAACCAGAACGTTGCAATGACAATGTCTAGCAATATTGTGATGTGTATACCTCTACAACCGTTTTGAGGACGCTCAAAACACTTGCCAACAATCAAAAGATTAGTATATATTTTTCTTTACTTGTATATTGGAATTGCATAGTATTTAGGGAACTTTAATGAAAAACTTCCGGTACTGTTCACTTTAACGAAAAACCATATTTTTACACTAAAAAGTCAATTCAGGTACTATTCACTTTACTCTTTATTTTGTTCTTTTAGTTAAAACTTAAAATTTTCAAACCTTTTTTATTAGTTTCTTTAGTATTTATTGCAGAGAGAAGGAGCCAGATTATGCTGAAAATGATAGACGACGTGAATACGTAGCACAAGGTTTATGGTTTCAGTTTCACCCCCAACCTAACACCAACTTTGCCTTCATTTCATGTCATAAAAAAGCATGCATCTTTTACTTGTTTTTAACCCCTTGAAATTGATTGTCTACTTGCAAGTTCCAACTGGCCTCTGCCTTCAACTGTCTCTACTTAAATTCCGAACCATGAACGCAACCACCCGCAAGCCAAATATAAATATAGAGATACAATAAAAAAAATTGACAGAAATAGAATTGCGCATCTCATTGGGTTAATTCTCGAATATATAGTCATTAGCTTGTGTTAGAGTTTGATGCAGTGCGCTAAACGTATGTAAAATTGTGTCTAAAAGCAACAAGTTTAAGCGGCATTTGGTGCGTCGGATTGGAGTGACGACGATTGAACTGAGAATTATGAATAACGCAAAGTAAAAGATACCGAAAATCAAATAGTCATTAAATTAAACTACTAAAGACCTAGCTAGCTAGCTATACATGCAAATTAACAAATCACCCTTTTGCTAGAAGAAACATGCAAATTAGCCAATAATTTATCGATAAGAACGAAGAACAGCTCCACAGAAAGTACATATTATGGCCCTCCAAGATTTCCAATAAAACGGGACGTAACAAAATCTTGTAGCGGTCTTCATGTCCGCCACGCTCGCTCCTCCGCCGCACCGCGAGCATATTCCCGCCGCCGGCTTGCTCCCCTGCACTTGCCTCTTCTGATCCACCAGAAAACAAAACACCACCATTCTGTTCCGGTTTCGGCTTTTAACTGACCTCTGAAGAGAGAACCAAAAATGTGAGATGTTGGTTTTGGAAGCTGAAAAATAAGAAATGAAAATTTTGCTTATATGTGCGTCAGACAAGTTATAGATCGAGCAAGTTTTGTTGCCATTGCTGTTTCTGACCGTTGGATGAGTTCGGGGTTTAGGGCATCATGGCTCATGCAACAAGGCCAGTACATTTTTGCCAGCTGGCTGGGGAATTTAGAGATGAGAGCATGAGATCATGGCCGTACACGTGGTGGGAAATGGTGGTTTCAGAATGCTGTGGTGATTAATATGGGCGTTAGATGATGAAGAGATTTTTCAATGTAATCGGAACACGATGTGATACATCATATGTTATTATGCAAATAGTATGATATATATGTTAAAAAGTTAATAATTTAAAAAATAAAAAATTCCACCACATATATAAAAGTACGTAGTATACCATCCGTATTTCGATCCCAATGAAAAATTTATCCGTGAACGTGTGTGGCAGTTAGTAGGTATTGAAGTTGATTTGGAATGGGCTTCGGTTGGCCGAGTTTTATGGTCAAATCTTTGAAAATCCAACGCCCATCTGTCGTCCAAGTGGAAAATAAAAATGGAAATACGGTTGACAAAGGAAAAATAAGGGAGCTTTAACTTTTGTTTGGCCGCTGAGAAAATTGGAAGGGAAAATTGACTTGTACACATCTTGTTGCTTAGGGGAAAAGAAATTTGTATGGTTCCCTTTTTGCCCTACCATATTGGAAAACAAAATTGCAGTAACAAATGTGTTTCTGTACAGTGTAACTACACAGATGGGAAATACAATACATGTTTCGTCAAATCCGGTACATTTATACAATACGGTATTAGATGCATGAACTTGTTTCTGTACAGTGTAACAACACAAGGAGTTTATACCTTCAAACAATTACACATCCTCAAGATCTGAAGTAGCCTCATCGGACTCATCTTTAGTTTCGGAACCCGTCTTTTGTTCTGAGTAGAACTCATATCTCATCTCTTGGCTAACCAGTTTGGCAAGGTCATGCCTGTTGGCATCTGTATAGGCATCCATAACAGCTTTGTACAAGGAATGATTTGGCTCTATCTCTTCGTATTTCAACCGGCTGTATATTCGCTTCACACCTTCGACCATACCAGCTTTTCCATAGCAACCTATTAGGTTAATATAGGTTACATCGTCTGGCTCCAGGTCTTCATCTTGCATTCTCATGAACATGTTCAGAGCCTCGTCGATCTCCCCACACTACTACAAAAGGACCTAATAGTGTCAGTTGTTGTGTCGGTTTAATATTATATAGTGGCGAAAAAGAGATTTGCGACACTCACTGAAGATGACGTCGTATTTACTGTCGCTTATAAGCGTCATAAAATTTTTATGTCGCTTTTAAACCGACGTCAAAATTTAGTGTCGCTTATAACCGACATATATTTTAATATTTTTAAGTACCGACGTCGCTTTAAATAAAATAGTGTCGCTTTTAAGCGACATAAACTATGGGTGTCGCTTCTAGGCGACACTAATTCTTGTTTTTAATATTTTAAATCCTGCGTCGGTTTTGAGCGACATATATTTTGAAAACCAGTGTCGGTTGTAAGCGACACATTGATGGTCTTTATATCCTCTCCCCCGTGTTTTCTTTTTCTTCTCTTGCACTTTTCTTATTCGTTCTTCCAATTTTTACAAAGTCTCCCGTGTTCTCTCTCTTTCAGCTTTCTCCTTTGGTTTTCAAACTTCATTTGTTCCTTTTCACAACAGTAAGTTTTTCTTGCTTATAATATTTTTATTTTCTCCTCTTATGTTTAATTTTTAGTTACAATTTATTTTTGTAGGAAATTTATTTGAGTTGGTTGAGTACATAAAGAATTGTTGACGTCGAAATTCTTCAACAAATCAGGTTTGTATCACTAACTTCTTTAATTTTTAAATTGTATAATACACAAGTTTATTTATTTAAAAATTATAATTTAAGCACTTAGATAAAATTCTACTATTTTTGTTAAATTAATAAAAATTTAGTCGAATTAATTAATTTTGTCACTCTAATTGTTATTTTAATTTGTTGTTATTTTGATAATTTTTTGTTGTTATTTACTAGAATGGATTAGATGAACATAATTTGAATTGTTATGAGAAAATGGAATGAATAATATTTATAAGCATTTATGTTAAATTAACAATATTAAATATAACATAAACTTATAATATTGAGTAATATAAGAATATATTATGTTATTTTTTTTTTTCCACTCTAATAAGAATATAACCTAAACTTATAATATATTTAGGAATATAAGAATATAAGAATATAACCTTTCATAAAAATATAACCTAAACTTATAATATAAGAATATCCTTTCATATAAGAATATAACCTTTCATATAAGAATATAACCTAAACTTATTGTGACATCCCACATCGCCCAGGGGAGTGATCCTTAAATGTATATTCTCATCCCTACCTAACACGAGGCCTTTTGGGAGCTCACTGGCTTCGGGTTCCGTAGGAACTCCGAAGTTAAGCGAGAAGAGGGCTAGAGCACTCCCAGGATGGGTGACCCTCTGGGAAGTTGCTCGTGAGTTCCCAAAAACAAAACCGTGAGGGAATGGTAAGCCCAAAGTGGACAATATCGTGCTACGGTGGTGGAGCGGGCCCGGGAAGTGGTCCCGCCCGGGCCGGGATGTGACATTGGTATCAGAGCCTAACCCTGGTCGCGTGTGTGCCGACGAGGACGTCGGGCCCCTAAGGGGGGTGGATTGTGACATCCCACATCGCCCAGGGGAGTGATCCTTAAATGTATATTCCCATCCCTACCTAACACGAGGCCTTTTGGGAGCTCACTGGCTTCGGGTTCCGTAGGAACTCCGAAGTTAAGCGAGAAGAGGGCTAGAGCACTCCCAGGATGGGTGACCCTCTGGGAAGTTGCTCGTGAGTTCCCAAAAACAAAACCGTGAGGGAATGGTAAGCCCAAAGTGGACAATATCGTGTTACGGTGGTGGAGCGGGCCCGGGAAGTGGTCCTGCCCGGGCCGGGATGTGACACTTATAATATTTAGGAATATAAGAATATATTAATTAATTTTTTTTGCACTCTAATTGTTATTTGAATTTGTTGTTATTTTGATAAGTTTGATAACTTTTGGTTGTTATTTATTAGAATGGATTAGATGAGCATAATTTTGATAACTTTTTGTTGTTATTTTAATTTGTTTTTACTATAATAGGTGTTGAAAATTAAAAGATTGCAATCGTGATAGAGTTCGAGGGGTGAAAGATAGAAATTGAAAATTTTGATAGTTATGCCTACATGATAGGGATTGAAAGATTGTAGGCATCTTAGTGTCAACGTAATATTTTACCTTCGTAAAGTGGTAAAATATGGACAAGAGTTGGTTGACAATACCCCGAAATTTTGAAGCGTATACAACTGGAATTAATTTGTTTTTGGATCAAGCAGTTGCAAATGGTGTTGGTCCTGATAAGTTTAGATGTCCTTGCAAAAGATGTTGTAATCAATATACTTTTGTTAGGAACACCATTGTTGAACATCTCATATTGTATGATATGGATAAAGATTATAAAAACGCTTGTTGGCGACATCATGGCGAGCAAAACATTGGAGAGCAAAATGTGGGAATTGGAGAAGAAGAAACAGGAGATGAGGTGATTGGCATGCATGATTTTCTTAATGATGTATTTGTTCAACCATTAACAGAAGAAGGTGTTGGGCCATCTACTGAACCCCCTATTGGGGAAGGGCGTCCAGAAGAGGTGCAGACTTTTTTTAAGTTGCTTGAAGAGGCAGATCAAGATTTGTGGCCAGGTTGTAAGGAGTTTAAGAAATTGGAAGCAGTTGTAAGATTGTATCAGATCAAGTGTTTAGCGGGAATGCCTGACGAGATCTTCACCACTTTACTGGAGTTAATTAAAAGAATGTTGCCTGAAGGGGATTGTTTGCCTGAATCCTGTTATAAGGCAAAAAAACTTATAAATGACTTGGGGCTGTCGTATGTGAAAATTGATGCATGTCCCAATGATTGCATGATCTATTGGAAAGATACTTCAGATTTGACCGTGTGCTCAGTTTGTGGTAAATCAAGATATAAAATTACCAATGCAGAGGATAGTTCGAGGAAAAAGGTCGCAGCTAAGGTTATGTGGTATTTTCCTTTAAAACCATGATTGCAACGATTTTTTATGTCGAAGCATATGGCTGAACATATGAGATGGCATGCAACTGAATGTCCTAAGGATGAGTTTATGAGACATCCTTCAGATTCTCCCGCATGGAAGCATTTGGATAATTTATATCCGGATTTTGCGTCAGAAATTCGAAATGTCCGATTACGGTTAGCCAATGATGGATTTAATCATTTTGGGAAAATGAGGAATGATCATAGCACATGGCCTGTGGTGCTTTCTGTTTATAATTTGCCACCTTGGATGTGCATGAAGCAACCAAATTTGTTATTGTCTTTGTTAATACCAGGACCGCGCAGTCCTGGTAAAGAGATTGATGTATACATGCGTCCATTGATTGACGAGCTGAATGAGTTGTGGGAGGTGGGCATTCCCACTTATGATGCGTATTCCAACCAAAGTTTTACGATGAAGGTTGTCGTGTTATGGACTATAAGTGATTTTCCGGCTTATGGAATGTTGTCAGGATGGAGTACACATGGCTATAAAGCTTGTCCACATTGCATGCATGATAAAGAATCTATTTACTTGCCAGCGAGTCGCAAGATTTGTTATATGGGGCATCGACGTTTTCTTGAAGATAATCATAGGTTTCGAAGGCAAACCATCACTTTTAATGGTCGTCGAGAGCATCGTAGTGCACCAAGGCAGTGGACTGGTTTACAATGTCTCGAAGAACTTTCTACATTGAGATTTACTTTTGGAAAACCAAACAAGGATGCTTCAGTTGGGCAACGCAGAAGAAGAGCTTCGAGCAGTACAAGTAGTAACAGTCAGTGGAAGAAGAAATCGATTTTTTATGAACTACCTTATTGGAGGCATCTGTTGATTAGACACAATCTTGATGTTATGCATATCGAGAAGAATATATGTGACAGTGTGGTGGGAACATTGCTAGATATAGAAAAGTCTAAAGATGGATTGGCGGCACGTGCAGATCTTGAATTCTTGAACATAAGACATAGTCAACACCCACGTAGAGAAGGAAATAGAACATTTCGACCTCCAGCATTGTTCACATTGAAAAGAGAAGAAAAAACTGCGTTTTGTAAAGTATTGTCTACTATTCGGGTCCCAGATGGATATTCATCAAATCTGTCGCGATGTGTGCACGTGAATGAACGAAAAATACATGGGTTGAAAAGTCATGATTGCCATGTTTTAATGCAGCAGTTACTCCCGCTTGCAATACGCCCGGTTTTGCCTAAAGCTGTTACTATTGTTTTATTAGAGTTGAGTGCAATTTTCAGACAGTTATGTAGTAAGAAGGAGTCTGAGGAAGGATTTAAGCAACTGAATTCAAGAATTGTCTTGACATTATGTCAACTTGAGAAAATATTCCCTCCTGCATTTTTTGATATAATGGTGCACCTCCCAGTTCACTTGGCAGATGAAGCAGCTCTTGCAGGGCCTGTTCAATATAGATGGATGTATCCAATTGAACGGTAATGAATAAATTTTTATAATTTTTTTACAATTGTAGTCATAACTTTAATTAATAATTATAATAATTTGTATTTCGTTTTATAATTGTAGGTATTTGCAAACACTGAAGCGCTATGTTCGTAATAAGGGTCGTCCTGAAGGTTCTATTGCTGAAGCATATTTGGTGGATGAGTGCTTGTCATTTTGTTCCATGTATCTTAGAGACGTTGAGTCTCGTCGTACCCGTAGAGGCCGAAATGAAGATGGTATTGGACATGGAGTATCTGGTGGGTTATCAATTTTTGACTCGAAAGGATGTTATATGGGTTCAGGAGAAAATGTGAAGCTCGATCTAAATGTTCTTGATCAGTGCCATAGATACATTCTAAATAATTGTGATGAGGTTAGCCCATTTAGAAGGTAAGAACGTTTAATCATACGTCTTAATGTTTTATTGGTTTTCTTAACTTTGAAAAAATAATTATCTAAATTGGACATAATTGTGTAGGCAACATGAAGAATTCTTGAAAACTAAACATCGTCGAGAAAGGTTAACTATGCGACAAATTAAGGAGCTAAGCAAGAAAGAATTTCCAGAATGGTTCAAGCAACATGTGAGTTGATATAACAATCATATTATTTATTTATTGTTTTGCATTTTAATTATAACATGTTTATAGTTATTCTGTCAATTTTTATCTTCATACTTATTACAGATGAATTCAAGATATGATGCTAATGACACATTGATATCTCAAGACTTGCATTGGCTAGCTAATTATCCTAGTAGGGTTGTGAGTAGATACAAAAGTCACATTGTTCATGGATTTAGATTTCGTATAAAATCTGTGGATGATAAGCATAAGAATCAAAATTGTGGTGTCTTTGTACCTGCAAATGTTCCTGGAGCAATTGGGCAAGTGAATTGTTATGGCAGAGTTGTAGATATGTTCGAGGTCAAATATTGTGGTCCTACTGAAGCAGGAGATAGGGGTCGAGCTGTGATGTTATTTAAGTGTGAATGGGTTAATAGTGAAAGTCCACGAGGAATGAAGACTGATCAATATGGATTTACTATGGTGAATTTCAATCAATTGGGATTTAAAGAGGATCCTTTCATACTAGCATCACAAGCATTACAGGCATTTTACGTGGAGGATACGATTGAAAAAGATTGGCACGTAGTTGTTCGAACTCAGCCAAAAGATTTATTTGACGTATTAGAGGATAGTAATGCTATTGATGATTATGCCACGCTGAACTTGGATGATCGAATTCTTGATAATGAAAATTTCCATACAAGGGTTGGCGTGGAAGAGACTCCCTTTCTTGAATCATTAGCGTTGCCTACCGGGTTCGTTAATCATGCCAATACCGACGAAGAGCTAACAGATGATGACAGGGAATAAATATATTAATTATTTTTTGTTAATTATTTTTTGTATTAATTAGACTTTGTTTTATTTTGTATGTTATGATATTGTATCATAAAATTATATTTCTGTTTTTTTTTTTTCCCTTGTTTTCTGTCGCTTTTAACCGACAGCATATTTCAGGTGTGTCAGAATTGGCGTCGGTTTTAACCGACGCAATATGACACTACTTCGACGCAATGTTAACCTTATGACATGTGTGTCAGACTTGGTGTCGGTTTGAACCGACGCAACCCTAGCCTATTTCGACGCAATGTTAACCTTATGACATGTATGTCAGACTTGGCGTCGGTTTGAACCGACGCAACCCTAGCCTATTTCGACGCAATAAGAGACTATTTTGACGCAAGATACTTGTTGTCAATCATATGCATTACCCCTAATAATAATAATTATATATAATTATTTTTTATTATTTGCAGTTTTATACCCTTAATAATAATAATTATATATTAATTTAACTGTTTTACACCCCTAAAAACT
The DNA here is from genome assembly GCF_019419815.1 of Pyrus x bretschneideri. Lineage (NCBI taxonomy): Eukaryota > Viridiplantae > Streptophyta > Magnoliopsida > Rosales > Rosaceae > Pyrus > Pyrus x bretschneideri. The sequence continues at coordinate 5,426,295 of NW_025999424.1, read as the reverse complement.
ATAATAAGTATATATTAATTTAACTGTTTTACACCCTAATAATAATAATTATCTATAATTATTTTTTATTATTTGCAGTTTTATACCCCTAATAATAATAATTATATATTAATTTAACTGTTTTACACCCCTAAAAACTATAATAATTATATATTAATTTAACTGTTTTACACCCTAATAATAATAATTATGTATAATTATTTTTTATTATTTGCAGTTTTATACCCCTAATAATAATAATTATATATTAATTTAACTGTTTTACACCCCTAAAAACTATAATAATTATATATTATTTAACTGTTTTACACCCTAATAATAATAATTATGTATAATTATTTTTTATTATTTGCAGTTTTATACCCCTAATAATAATAATTATATATTAATTTAACTGTTTTACACCCCTAAAAACTACAATAATTATATATAATTATATATTAATTTAACTGTTTTACACCCCTGTATGAATACATTGAATGAACTCTTAAGTGTTAGTGAATCTATCATTTTGATAGGATACGCATTCTACAAAACTAATTTTAACGATCCAACCGTCAAACATGTTTGTATATAATTCGAGATCGTATACGAAAAAAATCGCAATAAACAAACATTCTGGGATGAAATAACGGGACAAAAAATTTCGACGGTTATGTAGTCCCACTATAACTAAATTTTTTGTTGTTACTTATGTAAATATTGAGAAATTCTCTAAATACATTTAACTTGGTCGCAGAATCTCTACTATGATATCATTGTCAGCCATCACAATGCAAACTGGCTTACTATCTCCATTTTTGGACAAAAACGGTGCGTTTTTATATATAAGATAACAACATTTCTGTCTTCCACCTTTGCGTTCATGTCCTGAGGTCCTCATCTTATAATTAATTCGGTCACACACAATTATATATACGTACGTGGTCAAAATATTACAAGTTCATGACCCTGACAATCTTTGAGTTAATTAATTGACTTGATTAAAAATTGGTACAACAAGTATTTTATGATCAGTGGAGTTCTATAAGGTAAACATGTGCTTTAGGTAGACATCTTATCTTACATATATCTTATAAAATAATTAACAATAACATATTTAGTACAAATGAATAGGCTGCATTTCCTGAATGTTACATTGCACGTGATCAATATACGCACACCTTTATAACATGCATGTAATAATATGTCTCGAGATATGCAGACAACGATTAAACTGGTTTTATAATGTTCCATGCATCACCCACTCCGAGTATGTTTCATTTGCCCTCTTTAATTAGTCATGATCAAGTACATTTCCTCATTGCATGTGCTACCTTCCAATTTCGATCAAGGCTTCAACAACCACTATATATATATATATATTAGTTATTATCAACTATATTAATTACAATGGCAACCGTAATTTAAATAGGAGGTTTCTTTGGGAAGCTCCAAAAGCAATTGATCAACGTTACGTCTTTGCAAGGTTTTTTTTTTTTTTTTTTAACTTTCTAATACTAGGGACAATTCTTTAGATTATCAAACACACTATTTCATTTGTGCCGAATATTCAAGCTTAAGACCTTGACAATTTAACAAGATAACATGAAGCACATGTGTTAGTGTACATAGGAGAATCTGATTAGGATTCCAAGTCTTCTTGGGTTAGATTTTTCGTATTCCCTATGAACTTAGTTTACTTGTATGCCAAGTCACTATTATGCTCTAATATTATGAATAAAGTTGAAGCGATAAGTAACAAGAGAGTGACTCAACTCTTCTAAGCTTTCTAGGGTAATTAACTTTCCGATGTGGAGCAACTCTACATATCACCACACTTCCAACTTTGATTTGGATTCAATGGTGCTTAATCCATTCTAGTAAATAACAACCAAATGTTATCAAAGTTATCAAAATAACAACAAATTAAAATAACAATTAGAGTGCAAAAAAAAAAAATTAACATAATATATTCTTATATTACTCAATATTATAAGTTTATGTTATATTTAATATTGTTAATTTAACATAAATGCTTATAAATATTATTCATTCCATTTTCTCATAACAACTCAAATTATGTTCATCTAATCCATTCTAGTAAATAACAACAAAAAATTATCAAAATAACAACAAATTAAAATAACAATTACAGTGCAAAAAAAATTGATTCAACTTAATAAATTTATTTATTAAAATATTATATGAGATAACATAACTAATTATTTTTTAATTTTGGGTTAAACTTTTTTATTTTTTTTTGTTTTTGTTTTTATCCTTGTTCCTTTTTTTTTTTGTAAGTTAAAATTTTATTTTTATGTTGGGTGGGAGGTTTCCCGGTTTTTTTGCAGGGGAATGGGTTGGAAGATTTTGTCAGTGGCATGTCAACTCATGCTTGGACTGGTTTTAACCGATGCAAAATTATACTTTCGAGACTAATTTTCTGTCAAACACAATGCTTATTTCGACGCAAATGTTTTCCTATTTCGACACAAACTTGCTCTTATTTCGACGTTAAGAAAACCTGTCAGGCTAACGTCGGTTAAAACCGACGCAATGTCACCTTATTTCGACGCAAAGTGACCTATGACTGAAAACTATGTCAGACTTTCAGTCAAAACTATGTCAGGCTATAATATAGGTCGAATCAGATATAGTGGCGATTTTAAGCGACACAAACCTGTGCTTATTTCGACGCTATGCAAACTAACGTCGGTTTTAAACGACGCACTAGGCCCTTATTTCGACGCTATGCTAGATAACGTCGGTTAAAAGCGACGCAATAGCAGGCTTTCTGTCAAATGTGCAGGCAGGTGTTCTGTCAAAAGTGCAGGCTTTCTGTCAAAAGTATGTCAGGTTACGTGTGGGGAGGTTTAGTCAGTGATTGTGTCGGTTTTAAGCGACGTAATGTGTTCATATTTAATCTTCTTTCGACGCTAAGTTGTTATCCATATTTAATCTTCTTTGTCTCCCTTTACTTTCTTGATACCACTTCTGTCTCTCGTCTCTATCCCCCATTTCTGGCTTCCTCTTTCCCCCATTTCAGCCATATTCCTTCTCCTTCCATTAAGTTTTGCAATGGATAATTCCCGTGAAGATCAACGTTCTAAGGAACTTCATTTGGAAGAGGACGAGGGGGATGCTGGTTCTTTTTTGAATTGTTATTAGTCTCAGTTTTTTTTTTTTTTTTTTTTTTTTGTGTGTGTTTGAACTATTATTATTGCTAATCTGAAAATATACATTTGTTTCCTTGTTTTTAATTGTGTGTTTGTATTAACAAGGTACATCTCAACGGAGGCGTGGACCCTCAATTCCTAAATGGACGAAACAGCTTTGTTCGTTTGATTCGTCTGGAAAATGCATTAGCGATAATGCTAGTGCTTTTTCAAAACATGTAGCAGCGGAGGTTAGGGACTATAGAAATCTGCCGTTGGAGAAAGATTGGCGTAAGGTTACGGAAGAAGATAAGGAAGCTTTCTGGAATAGAATAAAGGTATAGATGTTTTTATTTTTAGTTGAAAATAGAAGAATAGGTCAATGATTGTAATAATAATTGACTAGCGTGATTTTTTTTGTTTTTTGTTTTTATGTATGTAGGGAAATATTTTTTTTGAAGATGCAGATATGGTAAAAATGCCTTTGATCCGTCATATGACGCTTAAGATTGCGGAGCATGCGCACAAAGAGTTTAGAAATAAGTTAAAAAAAAGTATTATACTAAAAGAGCAGAAAAGGTGCGCAGCGAGCCTCCTCCTGATGTGATTCCTGCCCAGTGGGATGATTTGTTGGCATATTGGAATAGAGACAAAACAAAGGTAAACCTTACACGATTTATTTCGTTATAACTTTAAAGTTGCCTAATATAATCTTTTTTTTTTTCGTTCGTTTTTTTTCAGGAGGTTGCTGAAAAAAATAAGATTAATCGGGGATTGAAATCAATGAACCATACTACTGGTACAAAATCCTTTGCAAGAGTGCGGGAAGAATATGTATGGATTGTACATTTTGAAGAGATGATTAATTTTAAATAATTATATTTATTTTTAGTATGAGGTTTGCTTAAGTTGTTTGTATGAAATTTTATTTTTGATAAAGCGGAAGAAGCATGGGAAAGAAGCAGATCCTGTAACCTTTTTTCGTGAATGTCATACATGAAAAGATAAAACATGGATTGATGAAACATCGGAGCGTACAGGGGTAATTGATTTTTTCGTGTTAGTATTTGTTTTTATTAGTATTTATTATCTATAGCTTATTTTTCTGTTTTACGATTGAATTTTTGTTTTTAAAAATTGTAATGCAAGTCAACAATGGAGAGCAATCTGCAAACATTGATTGAGTCGGGCCAGGAGGATAATGAAGATCTTAGGACCCAAGTTTATGTTGATACTATGGGTCCTGAGAGGCATAATAGAGTCAGAGGATACGGTCATGGTGTGACTCCTGATATGGTGTCTTATGCCTCTTCTTCATCTTCTACATCAATTTCCTCCAGGAGATCATCTAAGAGTGCAATGGCGTTGCTGATGACTCAAAATAATGAGTTGAAAATGAGGGACGAAAATAATAATAAACGGATTTCGGATCTAGAGAACAAGCAAAATCAGTTGTTTGCATGGTTTTTTCAAAGATTTCAGCCACAACCACCGTATAGCCCGGGAACCCAACAATCAGGCCAGAGTCAACCTCCTCAACAGTCGGGCCAAAGTCAGCCTCCCCCTGCATATCCATATGCTGGCCATAATCAGCAACCTCCATATCCTGTGTATCCGATGCCTGCGCAGCCCATGCCATACATGCAGCAGCCGCCCATGCCATACATGCAGCAGCCACCTTATCAAGTGCCAGTATATCGACCTGAGATGGTTGCTCCTAGTGGATTTTTTCCTGAAGTTCCAGCTGGAGGGTTTTCTGGAATGCTTGCAGGTGTTGGATTTGATGTGGACTTGTCGAGGATTTTTGGATCAGATGGAGGATCTCAAGGAGGAGGATCTCAAGGAGAAGGTTCTCAAGCAGAAGGGTCTGGACGACGTTCTGGTGCAGATTCGGTTGGGTAGTTTATTTGGTTCATTTTCTTGTCGGTTAAATATGACACTATAATCGTTCTATTTTTTTGTTTTTTTATGTTATGTTTGTAATGTCGGATTTGGTGTTTGTTACGACGGAAGAATTTTTGTATTTTATGTGGAATGTTAGATGTATAGTTTGACATTACTGTTCTTGGTATTTATTTTCATTAATGTTTATTTAGATCTTAAAATTTATTATTTTGATTATATAATTTATTTAAGTTGGAATTAATTGAAATTGCATGCAGTTGGCCGTATGTTTTTTATTATTATAAACAAATATAGTGTCGGTTAAGACCGTTACTAGATTTTATATTTTATTTATTTAATTGTTATCTAACGTCGGTTTAAGGGATATTTTATTCATTTAATTTTATTATAATGTCGATTAAAAGCGACAGTAGGGATATTTTATTTATTTAATTTTATTGAGTATGCGTCGCTTTAAACCGACGCTATGTTAATGTCGCTTTAAACCGACGCTGTGTAGTGACGGATTAAGCCCAAAAAGCGACACTGAAGCCCTTTCGCGACGCTAGCAATAGTGTCGCTATTCCAATGCGACATTACATTGTTTAATGTCGGATTTGTGCCAAATTTCCGACAAAAATTTGATTTCTCGTCGGTTTTTCCTCCGCCGGTGATAGTATATATTGTAGTAGTGCCAGCAGCCCCATAAGCATATATTGCGATGTTATAGAGAAAAGAATCGAGCTTTACATCAGCTTTTGTGAATTTCTCACAGGACTCGAGCGCCAAAGCATGCATACCCACCATAGAGAAGACACTGGTGATGACAGCTTGCCTAGAGTAAGGTTTCCCTTCATGGTAGGATGACTCTAACTGCGTCACTGCTTCAATTGAAACACCTTTTTTCAATATTGTGAATAATACTTTAAAAGTCCCGACGTCTGGCAAGAGTTTCCGAGTTACCATCTCATGCAATAATTCCCCACATTCACGGAGCTGCCCGTTAATGGCATAACATGACATTACCTTGTTAAATGAACCGCAGTCCCTCACCAGACCTGACAGTTTCATTTCCTCTGCTATATCAATGGCTTCATCAAGCATGCCCACACTCTTGTAAAGATATATCATGGTCGCATATGTTATCTCATTTGCCCAACCCTTGGCTCTCAGTTTTTCAAAAATCAATTCGGCTTCAGACACCATCCCATGGTCTGCATAAAGATCGATCATGCTGTTAGATGCAACAATATCTCGGGCACCCTCTAGATCTTTCAACCTCTCATAGAGTACTTTCGCTCCATCAAGGGAGTCCACCTTACTATATGCCTTTAGGAGGGATGAAAGAACTATTTGATTTGCAGAAATCCCAGACTCTTCCATGTGACGAAAATACTTCAATGCTTCTTCAACTCTGCCATTTTCTACAAATCCGTTGATCAAAGAACCATATACAAATTCATTTGGTTTTAATCCCGAATTGACCAAGTCTTGGTACACATCAATTGCATCAGAAAGCTGGCCAAGGCGAGCACAGCATCCAATAAGAGCAGAGAAGGCTAGAGAGTGTGGCTTAAAACCCATTTCCCCCGCATTTCAGTTAAAACATCCCTTGCCTGGTCCACTAAGTCACCTCCTGAGAACATCTGAATGAGAGAATTATACGTGCAGTTATCGGGCCAAGTCCCATGATTTCTCATGTCCTTGAAGAGTGAAAAAGCTTTATCATAAAGCTTTGCCTTACCATAAGCTTTGATCATGACGTTATACTCCATAACATCCTTCTTTTGTCTTACCAAGTCTTTCTTCCTACAGAATACCGCCTCAGCTTCGGTCCAAAATCCCCTTTCAGCATATGCATCTATAATTGCTGCACATGTCTTTGATGATAACTCATCACTCAACTGGCATTTCTCGTAAAACAACTTAGCCCGATCAAGCTTTCCTTTAGCAATATACATCTTGATGACACCAGGAACAGAATGCTCATCGACACGCACACCAGATTTCTCCATATCCTGAATCACAGTCTCCACTTCTCGGACCATGTTTCTCTCACATAACACGTGAAGAATAGTCCTGTGAGAGACGACATCTGGGGGAAAGACCCACCTCTCTGATCTTCCTATAACAGTTCAGAGCAGCATCAATGTTCCCCATATCGGCATACAGAGATAGAAAAATGTTATAAGTTCTTGTGTCAGGAGAAATTCCCCTTTCTTCCATCTTGCTAAGCAAAGTTTCCGCTTCCGACAAATGCCCATTACTTCCACAAGTAAAGATCATAGTGTTGAAAGTTATGACATCCATTGGGACCCCAGATTTCATCATTTCTCCAAACACATTCGCTGCATCATCCAGACGCCCTGCCTTCCCGTACAAATCAATCAAAGCATTATATGTCGATGCCTGTCGTGGTTTTTGAACAGAGTTCTGTGTATCCAATGAGGTCGTAACCTTTGATGTGGGAATTCTCCCACCTGTCTTGAAAAGTTCAGTGGACAAGAAATGCTTAAAACTAATAGGCTCTGAGCCATAACTATTCACAGAGTCACCCATTGAATTCAAATCTAGTTCATCGAGCTCAATCTTCCCGGTGCACCAATCCTTATAAAACTTATCAGCCCTATCAAACTCTCCTGCATCCTTCAAGGCCCGAACAACCGTATTCATTGTAACATCATCCGGAAACATTCCCCTCAGTTTCATGTGCTTAATCCACAAAAGTGCTTCCTTCACAAGTCCGGCTTTCCCATACACATCAACGAGCATTGCATACGTGTTGTTTGTTGGCAGAACACCCCTTTTCGCCATTTCAATCCAACAAAGCCTCAATTCATCCCACTTCTGAGCCCTACCCAATTTCCGAAGCACCACATTATAGTGTATTACATTGGGAACATACTCTTTCTGTGCCTTGAACCACTCGAAAACACGCAGAACCCTTTCCCAGCTTTTTTGTTCCTTGAGAATAACAGTCTGTTCTTTCGGATTCAAATTTTCACCTAACGAATTAAGGGTCTTTTCAACATCATTTTCGGACTCTATACACCGCAAAATCGTAGACAACACGCCTCCATACCCCTTCTTCTTACCGTTAATCGAAGAAACTTTCGTGGGCAAAACCGAAGATTTCGAATGACACTGAATCTTAAACCCTACAAAAACCCTAGAACCTCTCAAATTCTGTTTCTGAGCTCGTGAATTCACAATCTTTTCGAAATTCGGAGAATTGGGTAAGTTAAATTCTAGAAAAGCCCTAGCTCTGAAAGGACATTGATGGGGGTTTCTAAGCTTACTTGGTGAAAAAGTGCGACGACTGTGAATTGAGCTCTGGAAACTTTCTTGCCCTAATTCCATGGAGCTGTAACTCTGGCTGTGAAGCATCATTGCCTGCTTTCTCCTAGGACTCTTCGGCGGTGGGGGCTCGACGGATTTTTCAGCTCAGAGTTTTATTAGGGGTTCTCCTGCTGCAGCCCCTGGAAGTCGTTCCTCTGGTGTAGGAACAATATGAGCCTCAGGGCTAAAACCGACCAGATATTTTGAATCCTTATATTGAATTTCAATTGCAGCTTAAACAAAGCGCTTTCTTAAAATGCATTTAACATGTGCTTTTTCTTGAAGTACTTTTATGAAGGGGAAACACTTATAAGTTTTTTTTGGTTTTTTTTTTCTTTTTCAATTAGAATCAGAAGCGCTTTTGATGGTCAAGAAGCATTTAAAATCAAAATGCAAGTACATTTATTTTATGTCATATACTCTTGATCATAAAATAGTTTCAAAGCTGAAAGTGAAAACAGTTACCGAACAAGTTATAGGTTTGAGTTCTTTATAAATGAATACAGAAACTGAAGTTGTAGCAGATTCAAAACTGTAGAGACAATAACTACACACGAAGAAACCAAAGAGCAACATCCATCTGACTGCACAGCCTAACAAGTTACGTTTAACTATCCCGAAAATCATCTGGTTTGTGAAGAAACCATCGACCGACAATAAAATAATTCCTAACAAGTTACTATCCCAAGTCCATAGATTTTGGCCACTTCATATTGCTGCCATCATGGTGGTTCGTGCAGCCTCCCGCTTCACCTCTTCTGCCTTTCCGCTGCCTCGGAAATACGTGTATACTTGCTGCAAAAACGACGCACGAAGAGTCAGTTTCTCCGAAGAGGGGGAAGAAACGCAGAGTCAAGGGCAAGAGAAGAATGCAAGTTTGTTAATCGTCGAACCTGAATAACCCAAATGCTGAGAAGCGTTTCCAAGACGTACAACGCAAATCCAATGAAGTAGAGTATCTGAAATGAAGAAACAAAGTCTGAGTCTTCACCGCGTCATCAACTCAAAAGAAAACTTCAAGATCAAACCACTGACGGAGCAATCCAACAGTTCAAGTTTTTCAACTGAATTGAAAAATTCGTGTGACTAACACTGCTAGATTGCTGTCTAGCTGAAAAACAAAGTTGTCTGCCGCTTGCAATTACTTGAGGACAATATGGAAGCCAACATTTAATACTGAAAGCCTGAAACTTACCCCAACCGAAACGTTGTAACTCATCAGTTCTATTGCAGGCAAAATACCCCTGTCAACATGATCACACCGCAGAAAAATGAGCTTCAGAGCAGAAAGAAAACAGTGTTCAGGAGGAAATACGGTTAATATACATTTCTTCATTGCGGAAATAGAATACGACTACAAGAAGCCAAATATTGGGAGAAAAGTTTAGCTAACAAGGTCTGCACGAAATCATACTTATAGAAGTAGCCCACATATGGATGCAAATTATCCACTAAAGCAATGTTAAGCTGAAAATTATGATTTTGAATGATGCATCCCTTATTCATTTTTCATTTCTGCCTCGTTCCTCCCTAAACGAAAGAATGAATGTAACCGAGCGATAAGTAAACCTTGTAGACTGCACAGTAAAGAAAACTTACGTGATAGATTTCCCTTTTAAGAAGATTGGAGGAGCAATTGCAGCGTAAATGCAAAAAGCAATATGAAGCTGCAAAAAGAAAATCAGGGCACAAAAGTGAGCCAATTTTCACATCTTGAATGCAGAAAATATAACTGCAGTAAGAAAAAAAACTCACCAGATAAGACAAGAAAAACCCAGCAAAACTTAGAGCACTATCAGTCCTGTAATAGTTGGTACACAATTACAACTATGAGACCTAATATGTTAGGATGAACAAATAACAGGACGAAAAAAAGCATAAGATAAAAGATATGTCGGACAAATGACCGAGAAGTGCACAATCATTAAATGCATAGGCCTTGAGCCTCATATACAGTTCAGGCATAGTGATATACAACAAGGTCATATCCATGGAATCGTAAGTACCTCATAGCACGATAAAGAGGGCGATACCAGACGAAATAGGCTACAGGAACAGTTGCTAGGAGGTAGATTATAGCCAGAAGCCAAATTATTACACCTGCAAGAGGATACAAGTTCAGACCAAATTTTGAGTTCATTTATAATGGTTAATAGGTCTACACTAAGTCGCAGATCAAACCTTCTCCTTTGATCCAGGCTACAGTAACTGCCAGAATATTCCAGAAGAGACACACAATCAAACCTGAACAGTGCCATAAACTTAGTCAACTTAAACAACTACAGAATTTTTTTTCATTTAGTAGTTAGAAGATCTTTTGGTACCAAAACAAGGTACGATATAAAAAGTTCAACAAGATTGTCTCAACCCAATCGAATAATGCAAAAGCAAAACCCAACTCTGAGAATTATAAGAGTAAATTTGAACAAATCATTCGATCTATATTGCTTCTAGATTCCTTTTTCTGGCAATGTTATAACTTTTGTAAGCAGTTTTAAACCCTAAACTACTAAAGTACATACAACAAAAAAAAGCGATCAACGAAAAATCTGCAATCAAATATCATCTGGAAACTGAGGCACCTGTGTGAACGATCACAAAGACAAATAAATAAAACTTAACCTACCCAAATATGTTGTGAACGCAACATACTGGATCTTCTGTAGATGGATTGGTATTTCATTTGCAATGTCATGATGGATGATGGGGAAAAATGGTGGCCAGTTCTTCTCCTCTATAACAACTCCAGCTGCAGAACAAAACAAGGGAAATCACAAATTTGGACTTGGGTGTCATAGTTTTTCACAAGCACATATCAGAAAAGGGTGAACCTTGTTTTATGGCATCTTCTTTCCGCTTTAGTTCCTGGAAAAGGACAATAAAATCGTAAACTCCACTTACTAAATAGAAGAGTAACTTGTTTAAAAGCATAAAAATTCTCATTCAAATCAATGTTGCAAGGACTGCTTAATGGTGTCCAAATAAAAACTTGGATCAAATATTTTGTTCACCAGAACATTCAATCGAAAGTGGTTGATTATTCTTGTTCTCTTTGCAACAAATGCGTGTAATGGTCTGGGAAATTTGTTTGTAAGATATTACCTGTTCCCTCTTTTTCAATTCAGCCTCTTTAGCTTTGAGTTCCTTCTCCTTTGATTGTAAACTCTATAGCAACAAAAATAATAAGAAAAACAGAAAACCATTAATTGCTTGTACAATAAGTTAATAACAGATGAACAAAAAGCCTTGACAATGTGATTCCACATCTTCCATATGCTAACTACTTTTGAATTGTCAAGAGGAATATCGATTGTTGCATTGCGATCATAGGGTTCCGGAGGAAGGGGCGAAAGCCTTGGATTTGCAGGGGCAACACCTCCACCTCCATTCTACAAATTCAACAAAAAGTAATAAGATGGAAAGTTACAAACGAAAGGAACTTTCTTTACAAATGCGATGTTCTAAACTACTCTAATCTACCGGAAGTGAACCGATACCAACTAGGATGCAACCAGTCAGATCAGATTCTCCAATTTCACATAACCCACAAACATTTTATTTCTTTCCTTTTCTTCGTTTTCTAAGAACCGAAATGGATCATCGAATAATCAAAACAAGCTACATTGCGGAATTCAATTCCCGGTGGAATCAAATTCCAAAGAGTAACGGGAAACGCATTGAACATTTCGCAGTCTGATCAAAAAAGTTTCAACATATCAGCAATTCCGATTCCAAAAACTCGTAACGTAAATGCAGGCCTGTAATGGAACTCACCGCAAAGGGATTGACCTCCTCGTCGGCGAAAGGGTTCGAATCGTATCGATTCATGGGAGCGAACCAGGAGATCCACGCTCTGGGGACTCTGTGATAACAATGGGATTCCTAGTCGGGAATGCGAGAGTTAGAGGCTTCGGGAATTGGAATCGCCGATCATGAAAAATGAGAGAGAGAGAGAGAGAGAGAGAGAGAGATTGAGAGGTTATTGTGGTCGATTGGTGAGACGAAGAGTGTACGTACGGCCTTGGTTTTAGTGGGAGCTGTTTGTTTCCTGGGAAAATTGAAACGGAAAATTAGAGAAAATATTATATATGAAGGCGTTTGGCGGGGAAGCGTGGCGTGGGGCCTTTTTTTTATTCCACGTGTAATATTTCAGACATTAAAAATTGGGAAGTAAAAAATGGCTTATTATATTAGCATATCAAATATTGTTGAATACACTCACATACTTAATACATCATATATTTACTTTTTCAATTGAAAGTTATCTTAATACACCCGACGTAATTTCCCTTAATACCCTCACACCTCACATTCTCAACATACACCCCACATTTTTTTACCTACACTCCACTCCACATTTTTTTTTTTTTTTTTTTACTCAATGAAACTAGGTTGAAGAAGAATGTGGGGTTGATAGAACGCCTCTATGAATCATTGGATTGAAGAATTTCATTGTATCTACAAAAACAAACAATCATATGTGCATTTGCGAGAGCTTTTGGTATCACAGCCAAAAAGGCGAGTAGCTTGACTTGGAAGCTCCTCTCCCTCCCTTCCTGTTTGGGTGTAATTTGAAGCATCATAACGAGAATCCGCAAGTTTTGAGTCCCCTTTGCGAAAATCGTCATAGCAAGGCAAATTTGTTGATTTCATACAGAGATGAAGCTATAGCGGTACAATGAATGAAAATCAGGAGGCTATTGATCAATATCCCTGGGCTTAAACGTTGTGATCAACGTATTTGTAGTTTCATTGATTTAGGTTTTATACTACAATAGAGGATGAGATTGGTTTTGAGAGAGTTGAAGAAAAATAATTGTAGGATATACATGTTAAAGTTGTGATTTGGGGTGTATTTAGGTTTTTTATTTAACTTTATGAGGTTAAAATTGTCATTGCATATTAGATATATAAGTGATTTAATATTAAATTTTAATATGAGATGTATTTAACATTATGTGGGGTGCTAATTAAAAAAACCTAAAAAATAAGTCATATTTAATAGTCATTTCTTTGTCAGTAAGATTTGGAGGCACAATTTTATGATTTTATCTAATTAAGTCTGTCACCTCACTAGATTTATTTTGGCTTATTTTTAGCTAAACCAAATTCAATTTTATTTTCACTTGCACTCTGTAACTCAAAAGTCACAACTCTACTTCTTAAAACTCGAAGTTCACTTCATTTTGTCTTCTGAACTCGATTTTGATCATATTTTGCCTCCTAAAACTTAAAAGTTGTCTTTATAAAACTCAAATTTTGTTTCACATTGTCTTAGATCTGTTAATTTCTTATGTGGATTTGATTTGGGTGCTCTAGGCTCATCAATTTCTTTTTTATTTTATTTTTTCATCTCTTCAATTTCTATTAAACTTAATATTCTCTACTTGTTGAATGTTAACACATAATAGAAAGTTATAATCAAATTTATTACACATGTGACATAGTCTTATTAAGTGTTGGAACGGGCATATGTTTAGAAGACGACTTATAAGTTTTAGAGATGAGAGAATCTACAAGTCAAAGTGAAACGAATTTTGAGTTTCAGGGAGTAAAACGATAACTTTTTAGTTACAAGAGATAAAGTGAAATCAAAATAGAGTTTCAAGAGGTGTAGCTAAAAAGAAGCAATTTATTTTCTTAATAGTATATTGATAGAAACTAAATTTGTATTTTAGAAGAGAATGAGATCGTCATGTATTTAGATTGGACTAGCACCTAAATGGATTTATATATATCTATACAAGAAAAAGGAGGAGCTATTTGCGTTCTACTCTTTGAGGCTTGCATTGTGGGAATGCATTAAGGGAGAGTGCAAAGCGGTGATTAAGTAAAACCACAATCACTAAGGTATCGAATTTGTTTTAACTATTTAACACCAATTAAAATAGCTTCAATTAAGACCAATCAAAATGAATTCAATGCGGACTTGGTTTTCTTAAGGCGGCTGATTTTGTAGCTGTCGGCGAAGTGGTTGCGGCGGTGGTGGCACGCTTGATGGGATTAGGGTTATGGTTTTCCTTTTATGATTTTGTCTTATTGTTGAAGGGCTTTTTTGGCTTTTCCCAATTTTTACTGAGCTGTTTGTTGTAACTTGCATTGGGACGTTTCCAATTAGTAAAATTATGAGAAAACAATTAACCATTGGTTATTATTAAATTTTACTCTTCGAGACAGTAAATTGACTATAACGCTCATATAATCCTTTGCCTTTTCTACCTATTGTGTAATCAACCTATGCAAGAACTTTTATATTCTCAATACATCTCCTCACGAGTACGGCATAATTTATCAAATACGTGGATACGCGGAAATTGGAATACATGCAGCCAAATTGGTTGTACCAGTAGCATGTCAATGAAGTGTCCATCCTAATATCATGTTTAAGTTGAAACATTCAAACTGAAACCAGTTTTAACTTCATCTTCACTACTTGACTAATGCAGTCGCAACATGTTGCTTAAACTACAGTCAACCGATGCGTGAAGAGCCTAAATGGCTGAACAAATCAAATTCCTGCCGTCGTTTATGAGTGATTCGGGCATTCGGCGTTTCAATCCGTGAAAAATTCGCAGTGCACGTCAGTTACGAAATGGAATAGAACAATTTGAACCGGTAGAAATCAAATTTGCAAGGCATCACAGAAATACAGCAGCCGAAAATGATTCACCATCAAGAACTTCTAGTGACAAACAATAATTGCTAAACAATTGGGTTAGCTCATTCTTGCAAGATAGACGACGTTGCACAAGTTTAAATAATAATTGAATGATCTGAAAATATGAACACCAAAATCGGACTGTTGAGCTGTTCACATTCCAGAACTGGCGTAGTTGATTGCAGCGAGCACTCCCTGGAAACGCTTGTGATGTGAATGTTGATGGTGATAGTTCCGGCCATCATCTGCAGCACGTTTACACAGATGTCTCTTCTTGGTTCTAGCAGTAGCTACAACTAGTACACCCCCATCAATACTAGTGTGGTCATTAGGTCTATTTTCATAAATGTGAGTCTTCACTTGATCCACTGCCATTAGGCTCTCGCCGTATCATGTCTAATAGGTCTTGAACAACTTCAGACATTGGTGGCCTGAACTCTGGTTCCGACTGTAGAATATAATACGCGTCAGGAATATGGTTCGCTTTGAAATCAAATTAGTAAACATGTGGTAAATAAAACTTAAGTGTATGAGCATTTAAAGCATATTATATCTCGACCGAATAGAGATACCAGGTATCTTATGTCTATCAACAGAATGATGCCCGTGTTGAAGAATATTACGTCCCAAACTCCATAAAACAAAGTCTTAATTAACTGCATAATTTAAGAAGTCAAAATGATGTTCACCTGAACGCATCGAGATATAATGTCTGCAAAGTGCGATAAAGACTTTGTAGGATATTGTCCATTTAGAGAAGGATCGACCATCCTCGATAATGCAGCAATGTCATGAAGCTGGGTAGTGGCCCATCTAACCAGGAATTGCTCCCCTCGGTTCCTTGTGCTGTGAATTCAAAATTTTCAAATACAAAATCAAATCAGAGGTGGACAGGAAGGAGTGAGAATGCAATTAAGAATTTGTCATTCTTTTCACCTGTCATAGGACTTTCGGCCTGTTAATAGTTCCAACATTACCACCCCAAAGCTGTAAACATCACTCTGACGAGTATAAATTCCAGACTCAAATTCTGGAGCTCCATAACCATAGGCCGCTAGCAGATGTCCTGACAACTGAAAGTAAGAAACAAGTTAGCATTAGTAAGTAGCATTGAGGATGACACTAAGTAGACAATCGAGACACTGCATGTTTTTCAAAAACAAAGTAACAAGGAAGACCAATAGTCCAATAAACAAGCTTCGAGATCAGAAGACGAAGTCAACCAACCAACAGGCCAAAAGCTACAAAAATATAGGGAATATTGGCTCGCACTAGAGTGCACAATTACATCCATCTAAAATGCAGAGGAATCGTTTCCATTCATACATTATTTTTTTCATCAATACTCCTCATTTGAAGGCTACTTATCTATTCTATATATTCAATCAAAATGGAAAAATCGTTCATCACACCAAATTCTCCCACTAATTAAAACCATGAAAAAGGAATACAATACATCTCCCCGAAAGAAAAAAAAACTTAAAATCGCCAATGTTGGTCATGACTCATGAATCATGACCCACACTTTTGTAGACAAAAAGCAGCAACTCTGGAAAAGATGTAGAACAATGACTCACCTGACTAACAGAGCCTGATGAAATCAATGGAGCCAAGCCACAGTCAGAAACGTGCACGGAAAGGTCATCATCAAGGAGAAGGTTGGCAGCCTTGAAATTTCTGTGTACAATAGGTGGCTCGCAGATTTCATGTAAATACCTTCTCAAACAAAATAAAAATGGAGTTAGACTCACTGTATCTCCTATTACCATTGTGATCAGGGAAAAAGACGTGCAAATGAGTAAATTTGGAAATTGTACTCACTCTAAGGCTCTTGCAGCTCCAAGTGCCATTCTAATACGAGCATTCCAGGGGAGTTTCTTCTTGAATTCGTCATCCATGTGCAGAGCATCATGCAGTGAACCATTACTGCAATACTCATAGATAAGAAGCCTTTGACCATGCTCTGCACAGTAACCCATAAGCTCGACAACATTAGCATGCCTGATTCTGTCAATGTTGTTTACCAGTTCAAGGAACTCGTCATCTTTCTGCTGACTGGTAGCTCTCTTGTCCAATTTCTTGACTGCAAGTAGCTGCAAAAGCATCCCAAAAGAATAGTGTCAGTGTCTAAACTATTCTATGCATATAACAGAAACTGCTTGATCGCCTTAGATAGAAGCACATGACACGGGAAGAGAGAAGAATGTCTTCGTGCATACAAAAGTACCCAAAAAAATGAAATAATTCTCTTCATGCAACTCTTTGACGGGGTGTGCCATCCACACACCCCTTTTTACTTCTCACACACCCTTATTAATTTTTGTCCGTTGATCTTCTTCAATTCATCCGATCCGGCTGAAAAATAAAAGGTGTGGGAGAAGTAAAAAGGGGTGTGTGGATATCACACCCCCTCTTTGACCAACTTTTAGTCTTTATAAAGTAAAATATCCACATCTTATCTGTTTAAAGTGAAATTCATAAAAAAATTATTACGAAGTCTTCCTGAAATTGCCTATCAAGTTTGACACTTGATCTCGATGAAAATGGGATCTCTCTACATATCAATTCATATATTCTTGGAAGGAAGGGAAAAATGGTTTTTGGTTTTTTAGAAACTTATCACATAATGAACATGAAGCACTGAATCTCTATATAAAGAATTAGATGCACACATGCCACATGGTTATTTTGCTACTAGATCAATTATATGGTTCAAAAATAACTCTGCTGTTTGAAGTACACATAGCAGATACTAAATAAACCGTAAACAAGAAGGCTGTCGAAAACTATCAAGCAATGCTGGTGGACCTAGCACAACAAAATTGCGAAAATGGTGCAAAACAACAAGCGCCTAACATAAATTTCATTCAACAACTCAGCCATTAAGAAGATGCAATAAAAGAAAAAGCCATCATCAAGAAACAGACCTTTCCGCTAGGTAGCTGTGCCCTATAGACACTTCCCAGCATGCCTGATCCTAGAAGGTTATCCGGAGAGAAGCTGTTTGTATGTTGCTGAAGGGAAGCAATGGTAAACGACTTTGCAGAAATTGTACGATTTGGACTTTTGGTGGAAGGCTTCGGTGTAGGCAGTTTGGTAGGCACAGTTGGCTTCACAATGACCTTCTGAACAGGCGGTGTTGGAGGAGGGGGAGGTGGAGGAGGAGGAGGAGGCATTGAATACGAATCAAGTGCACTCAAACTATCCTCTCGCTTTGGTGGTGCGGCCATTCTACGTACCTTTCTGTCTTGTTCATCATTTGGCTTTGGAATTGCCCATGTTCTTCTGGTTTCTGGCTCATTATCCTCTTTGGGCCTCACAACTTCTTTTGGAACTGTTCACCAAAATTTTAGTGAATTTCTTAGAATAAGATGAATGAAAATGGACGACTGAAGAAACAAATTAAACTGAAGAAAAAAGTGAGAGAATTTACCTTTCTGCATTTGATTGGTTGGTTGAACCACCAAGGACCCATTGTCCCTGGGAGGGTTTTCCCTGTCACCTGTATATGCACCTATTTGATGCCGCTTGGAAATTCTGTCAGCCTCTTCTCTTCGTCTACTACGTCTTGGCATGAAAAACAGAATCGCTAGAATCAAAATAATAAACACCAAAGCCCCTCCAATTGATATTCCAACCACCCTTTTTTTAGTTAGAAATTTCTTCGGCTTTCCAGAATTTGATGCATCTTGTGAAGATGGTCCATCAGCCGATTTGCCAGCTTTTGGAGGACTTCTGCCAGGTGTTTTCCCAGTAGGTGGCCCCCAAAATGCTAGCGGAGGTGCTGGCGGACTCGATGGAGATGTGGGTGATGTTGGTGGAGGGACTGGAGCAAGAGAAGCATTGAATGGATTCCCATCTTTTCTGCATTAAAAATATAAGAATTAGCTACGTGGAGAATCTCTTTCCTTGATAACAATAAAACTTAAAGCTTCATTTAAAGATAAGTCTACAGTGTGTGAAACCGCACTTGAAATTCGGGATGCTCAGCAACTTTTCAGGTATGGGTCCAGCAAAAAGGTTGTTCTCTATATTCCTGTTCAACAAGGCAGAAAATCATTTATGATGGGAAAGAAACAGTGGACATAATCAGAAGGCAAGATAAAACTATAAACTTCTGACTACTGTATATGACAATCAAAATGAGTTGTTTAGAGGATTACAAGTCGCTTAGGGGAAGATCCTGCAAAACATCGAGGGTTCCAGACAGCTGATTGTTCTGCAAATGTCTGCCAATAGAGGAGTTAGCTCAACTCATCGAGATAAACCATGCATAATAAAAACCTGACACAAGATACTCACAGAGTGGTCAGAGTTGTCAGGCTTCCTAGAGAGGGTGGCAGCTGGCCGCTCAAATTGTTACTGGAAATATCTCTGCAAAAAGTCAGTGTGTATATCAGCTACTAATAGTTAACAAAAGTCATACAAAGTATAATTCCGAAAAATTCAGAATAAGAACCTACAAGTTGGTCAACCCTGGAATGCTCTGAAAGGAATCTGGTATTTCTCCGGTTAATTGATTATTATTAAGAGACCTGATTGGCGAAATAGTATATCTTAGAAACAATTATATAAAAAACCGGGAGCTGCTGGGCTGTACCAAAAGCTAGCAAATTGATGACTTACATTGCTGTGAGCACAGCTAACGAGGCTATAGAATCTGGGATGCTTCCGGTGAATTGGTTAGCTGAAAGAAAACTGCCAAAGGTAAAGACTATCATATCTTTTGCACAAGGATGTGAGCAGAACAGGTAGGAAATAATCAGCAGTCTGGGGTTAGTATTTAATATAAGCAGTACGAAATTATTATTTCATGAAGAGGGTTGACGTACAAGCTTTGCAGGGTAGCAGGTAAACTGGATGGAATACTTCCCCCGATATGGTTGTTGCTTAGATCTCTGCACACAAACACCCATGTCAAAGGTCCACAAATGTATCAAAAACATAAGGTCAGCTACATATTATGATGTGAGGCAAGTATTGTACGATCTTTTGCCGACAATTTGCATTCTATATGCAGCGCACTCACACTCCATCGAAACAAGTCACTTGTCAAACGCACTATCATCCTAATGAGCATGTTGAAAACCATCTAGTGATGAGCTTTGCACCCCACACTATCATCCAAAGTCAAAAACTCGAGTAAAAAAAATACGTGGTGACCTTAAACACAAAAAGCCCATACAAACTAATCAAACCTAAATCTACTCGCAATCACCCCATCATGCATATCACTCCCATTTTGCCTGTTTTGTCTTGAAATGAAGAACAATGTAAAGGATTTTAATGCCAGTGAATGAAAAAAATTAATTTGGAGCAAAAGATATAACAAACCAGCAATCTCGCACATGTACACAATCATCAAGTTCAACCAGAAAAAGAGAGTACAACTTACATTGCCCGTATTGAAGAAAACATTCCCAAGTGTTCACCCAGTTCTCCTCCCAAATTAGCGCCATTAAGAACACTATAAAATCATCAGAACCATAAACCACTGACAATTAACAGGTTACGAAAAAAAATTATATAAATAAAAGAAGCCGAGCAAAGAGATTAACGTACATTTCCAATATTATAGAATCGTTGCATTGAACACCTTGCCATGCTTCACCACACGGGTCTCCTCCAGCGGAAGTCCACCCAGGAAGAACAGGCGTGCCAAGCGAAGCATGTAAGTTGTTAATTGCAGCAACTGATCAAACCACAAGTAAAACACATACAATAAGTGTTTAAATCTCCAATTAACCATATGAAGTAAGAAAAACGATCAAGTAAACATATTTCCACACACAATTTCACTAAACTAACGCATATGAACTCCGAAACTACCAGACCGAAGCCACATTATAGCGAAAAATCTATCGAATAAGAAGAGAATTACCATCAGTAGAACTAGTTGCTCCAAGAGAAACTTGAGCAAAGTAGATCAAAAGCAACCCCACTGAAACCTCAGCGTAGATCTTCAACTTCTTGTGCTCCAACACAGATCTCTTCCTTCCCATTGCTCTCAAATTTTAGTTTACTTCTCAATCCCCTTTTCTCTATCCAATCACTCACACATCATCTTCCAATCTGAAAAGCAATTAAAAAACAAATTAAAAGAGATTACTAAATAATAAATATTAATACTTTACATAAACAGAAAACAACCCATGATCTTAACTTCCCAGAAAACGAAAACCCAGTTGCCAAAATTCAAAGATAAACAACCTCATAAGAGAATCCAACATACAGACAAGCATATGGTTCATGTAAAAAAGCAACGAGATGAACTTACAGAGAAAATGGAGAGGTGAAGTACTAATTAACCAAATGCTGAGTGAAACCAATGGAAATTATTGAATTAAATAATGCAGGAAAATGCAGAGAGCTTTGCGGAAAAGGAAGTGATTGCTTATCCGGGATATTTTTAGTAGGACAAGATAAAAAAACCTTAGACGCTAAGATGCAATGGATCAAGCAATGGAAGTGAGGGATGCGAACATAATTATCGCGTCATAATTTGGATTTATATTTACCGGAAATTGTTTTTTTAAGCCTTGGGAGAAAAGAAAGAGGTGGAGAAAAAGGCAGAGGAAACTGCAGAAAGTTCGGGGAGAGAGTGAGGAAGGAGGGGGTGTGTTGTGAAGCTCTGAAACCCTCTTCGTTCTCTCTCTACTTTCTGTTCTTTCTTTCTCTCTCCTTCCACTATCTTTCTCTCTCTAAACTTCTCAACACTGTATGCGTGTGCGTGTAAGTCATGCATATCTCTTTGTAAGCAAAAGGGTGAACATCAATTCCACGCTCTCTGTGGGGCCCGTGTACATTTATTATATTTGAGATTTATCTTCTAAGAATAATAATATCTCAAAATATTTTTACTTTACTTTCATTTGTAAATTTTGGGATAAATATTGTGAGGATGCTTGAATCTTGTGAGTCCATCTCAATTTGTGGCTAATGAATTGCACATCTTAAACGTGGGAAGATATTTTTTTCAGGTGTATTTTGCTCTTTAGAAGCATGAAAACAAAAAACTTAATGACTACCATGTTTTTTTGTGAAAATTGAACGCATTAATTGTGTGCTCTGTCTAAAAAAATTCCTTCTTTGAATATAAGGTTCAACGCCTTCAAATATTATGTAATCTCTTAATACTTTCAATTTAAGTAGAAAAAGCAAGTGTATTTATTGCAAAATTCTATCGTTTTACATATTATGATTTTCTTTTTGAAAAACAATTGAATGTAGAATTTAAACTTAAGATCATTTTCAACAAAATAGAAATTGAGCGTTGCTTGATCATATGATAATCATGTACGAAGTCTTTAAAAGTTGAATCAACGAAGGAGAAAACTAGGAATGCATTTTTGTTATGTTACTAATACTTGTGCTTAATTAAAAACAATAGACCATATATTAATTCCATATTTCCATCCTTTCTTTCCTTTCTTTTTTTTTTTTTTTTTTGAAAAATTAAATAAAAGAAAAATACCTCAAGAAGTTTTATTTGGACTGAAATTAGATGACAAAAAAAAAAAAAAAAAAAAAACATTTGCCATGGTAGTGTTTGTGTTCCCACGCTTACCCCGCGCGCGTAACTTGACAAATTAAGGGACACCGGAAAACTAATTTTCAAAAGTTTTCTTACTATGCAGTCAATAATAGCCGCCAGTTTTCTATGGGCCTCACGTGTTTCGTCGGATGATTACTATGGGCCTTTTGTTTAGCTCATTGAAAGCCCAAAAAAATTAATATATTTAAAAATCCGCTGTAAACAAAATTTCGAAAACGGTCATAAGTTTTGACTTTTCCCAGAAGCCCGTCTGGATGAGGAGCGTTGGAATATTTTTGTCATAAACGTTAGGGTGTGGAAATAAAATTGTAGGTCAGAAAAAGCGCTTTTGAAAGAAGCAATTTTATCTGCTTTTTTTCAGAAAAGTCAGAAGTTGTAAGAAAAATTGGAGAAAAAAATGGGTATCTGAAAAAAGGGCAGCAGATTTTAGCTGTCACTTAAAGGGGAATCTATCTGATAAGGGCCAATTCAGCCCACCGACTAAATTGAAACGCCAACTTTTGTGTCGTTTTGTTCACGTCAGCAGATTTAATCATAGTTTAATGTGTCTGTTTTGTCCCCGGAAGAAATAGTATATTACGGCGACACCACGGCTGAATTAAGGTTCTATTAGGTTTACTATATTTATGTGTTTTACTCAATTATTGATCAATATATCACATGGCACAATTTACGGTATAATATATCTGCTCTCATCTTTCAATATTCATTAAATTCATATGAAGGCAGTGTCATACGCGCGTGAACTAATTCTGACCATTCATATTTGAGAATTAAGATAATTTCATGTGCTTGTGTGAGATTTCATTATTGCATAATTTATGGTGATCATAAAACGTGATCATTGTCTCAAAATTTATTGTAAGGTCAAGAGCTCCACCCCTTTATAACAAAAGGAAAACAAAGCTTATTTTTCATGGACATAGTGATTTGGTCTAAGATTTGTATAAGCATTTTGATTCAACAGAGAGAAAAGGGGAGCAGGATTATCTTCCCTTCAAATCTTCTTTCCTCCCCTCTCGTCCTCTCATCCTCTCACTTTCCTCTTTGCCTTTCTCTCTCTATAAGTCAGCACAAGATGTTGAAATGGAGCGTTCAAATAGGAAGGAACGGGAGGGGAAGGAAAATAGAGAGGAAAAAAATCGAGATCCAAAAAAACGTAAGCGTGTCAGAAATATGTACACTATTATTAACATTAAAAGTCTAAAACAAAAAAGGCCAACTATTCATAGTATAGTTGCAATAATGAACGAGAGATTTTACGATCGAATTTTCTTTTTACAAACAAAATAAATTAGATAATGCATGAATTTGGAGGAAGGAAATTAAATGATATTAATGAATGGGCATATCTGGTAGTGGAGTGGAGGAGAAAAGCATAGAAAGCAACATAATAACTGAATTTTAGCTATGAATAAGGCTGGCTAGGTCACACTCATATTTTTTGACCAAAAAAAAAGTCATACTCGTATTATTAAAACATGGAATTTGATTTGGATATCTATACATATTTAGTGCATGCTAGTCTAAGCTAAGTGTGTGTATGTATATATTGGATAAAGATGGTACTATCCACACACTTATTTTTATTCTACAAGTATCTTCTTAATTTTCAATCATCAGATTAAATAAATTGAAGAAGAACAATGAACAAAAAATAAACAAGGGCATGTGTGAAGTAAAAAATAGTGTGTGAATAGCACTACTCTATGGGTAATACTTGCATTTGCAAATAATATATATTTATATTAGAAATTTATAATTGAAACCGTTTAATTTTAAACCATCATTTGAAAATCATCCTTACAAATAATTATTCGATCGGAAAATGTTTAGTCATTCAAATGTATCTCGTAAATCAACAATCTATGTATCAAGTAACATATTCATGACGAATTGTTAATTTATTTATTACACTCGGATGACTAACCGGTTTCTAATTCAAATAAATTTGCACTCAGATACCTTCAAATGAAGGTTGAAAATTCAATCTTCTGATTATAAAACTTTTGTAATGAAAAAAGGTTATTTGTAAATGAGGGTATGAATTCATCCTAAAAGAGAGAAAGCAAGTAACTATTCCCTCTATATATATCCAAAGGTATCTAATAGTGACAAAGCCATGTATGCCATGCATTACCTAATCCATATCCTTCTGTCGACATCGACAAACCGTTTCTATCTCACTCCTTCAGAATGTTTATTATTATTTATAGGATCTTTGGTGCTGGTGGTGCTCCTTTCAATTCAATTGAATAGATTCTCGACTTAAGGTTGATGTTCATGTGCTTACTGGCTGTACAAATCCATGCCCAATCACAATTTGACACCCTTGAATCAAATATCTTTTGATATCACTATTTTAAGACCTCTCGTTTTCTTCTCCACCACATAACACCTTGTCTTAGGTCACAATTAGAGG
This sequence comes from Pyrus x bretschneideri, assembly GCF_019419815.1. Classification (NCBI taxonomy): domain Eukaryota; kingdom Viridiplantae; phylum Streptophyta; class Magnoliopsida; order Rosales; family Rosaceae; genus Pyrus; species Pyrus x bretschneideri. Next base: position 5,401,300 of record NW_025999424.1, on the reverse strand, counting down.
CATGTGCCATGGTATTACTAATTTTGAACCACTATAAATTTTATCGTCTACTAATATTATAACACTTAAATTAATAATATCATTACGTTCAGTAATCAACTTGTTGAGATATTCATAACCATATATGCATGCAAGTGTAAATTTATGATTTGAACGTTAGCACCATATGGTTCTTGGTATCAAGGGGCAAACCCTACATAAAGTTCTGATTCAAATGCAGGGACCGTTATGTTGTTGGTTGTATATATATGTATAGACCCCTTATGCAAAGGGATCTCTATTTTTTCCAAAAAATGGGGACTAGGTATGGGGTTCACTCCACATTGAACTTCAATGATCTGAACTGTCTAGTTCGTAAGTTTTGATTCATAGATCATCCTTGGCAAAATTTAATTCAATCCAAAATCATTTGCCTATTTAACTATGAAGATAAAGTTTCGTTGTTTTTTATATAACAAAGTATTCGTTAATTTTTTTTAAACCCAATTAGATGTCTTAAATATTTCTGATTTGGCTAATATTTTGCAAGGATGATTTATGAGGTGTTCGGATCATTAAAATTTGATATTGTGTGGATCCTACAACTAATCCTCATTTTTATGAAAAAATAGGGATCTCTTCCCTTAAAGGTATATATATGGAAGCCTTTAAGGGGAAGGGATCCTCAATTTTTTTTTAATAAAAATTGGATTATTTGTGGGGTCCACACCACATCGAACTTTAAAAATCTGAACCCTCTATTTTAAGTTGTACCTCATAGATCATCCTTGCAAAATATTAATCAAATTGAAAATATTTAAGACATATAATTGGATTCAAAGAAATGAATGAATACTTTGTTATATAATAAACAATAAAATTTGATATTGATAACTAAATAGGCAAATTGTTTCAGATTGAATTGAATTGTTGCAAAGATGATCTATGAATTGAGACTTACAAAATAGATGATTTGGATAATTGAAATTCGATGTGGAGTGAGCCTCACAACTAATCTTTTTTTTTTTTTTTTTTCGAAAAATGAGAATCCATGTACATAAATGGCATATATAATATAATATGATAAATTCTCTATATTCCAACAAAAATAGAATTCTCCACTTATCGGGACCAATCCACACAATTGACTAATTGAGCCCATTATGTCCAATCACGTGAAATCCCATCGTAGGATTAGCTAAGTTAAACTTATTGTTTATTCTCTTTTCGTCGACATGGAATGATAATTGAGCATCATTTAACGTGATGACAAGAATCTCGTAGCGAGTGAGAGGAAATGGCCTTTATTTGTTTCAACATTTTCTGTACTTTAAAAGCGTTTTATTTTTGTTTATCGATAAGACACTATTTTTTATACAAACGACATTGAGGATGATGGGTCTGAATTAGCCCTCTACAGGCCCCTCACAATGGTCCACTCTATTTGAAAATCATATAATAAAATGATTTTTATCGAAATTGTGATACGTCCCTCTTGAAGAGTTTGCAAGATAGACCTTTTCAAAGAGCTAATATATATATATATATATTTTTTTTTTGTCGATAGCTAAATATAATCTTACGGGCACCAATTTTTATCCCGTGATATTGTAAGCTAACATTCCATTTGTCAATATTTTGGTTGAACCTTTATTTATAAAACCGATAAGTAACTATTATGTCACGATGATTAAACTTTTATAATTTTTTTTACATTTTCAGTTATGTTTTATGACCAATTATTTACCCTTTCTGGATTATATTTAATTCAATGATAAAAAATAAGCAGGAAAGTACAGATGTAAAAGGAGAAAAATAGTGAGTGGAAATGAATTTCGTTTAGTCTTTTTTTTTTTTTTTTTTAACACAATGACATGTACTAAAAAATGAAAGATTTGTGCTAAGTCTCATAATAATCATCATAATAAATTCGTATTAAACTCATTATCTGTGAAATTCCAACTAAGAGCTCTCGCTCACACATATTGTACTATTGAACATGAGTGTAAAAAGGAGTAAGAAATAGTGTGTACAAACAAATCTTTTTGCAGGTGATAAGACATATTTGAAAATGTGGGGATATGCAATAAGTATGTAAGTTTCTCTCTACGCAGTGTTTTTGTTCATCACCATAATTATAGTATATGTTTATTGTACACTTAATTATCTGTCACATGTCATGTCACTTAAATTCTAATTAACTTTTACATTAAATGTTACTTGTTCAATTTAAAAAAAAAATATGAACTAATATTAAGTGAAATAATACGTGACAAATGATTAGGTGTATAGTAAACATACATCATAGTTTATGGTGGTGCAATTGCAAATGCTCCATTTCTCTAAAACATAAGATTTAAATTTGGTAGTGACCCTGGCAAACATGTCTTCCTTGAAATTTTGTTCATATGCATGGCATCAGATTTATCATGAAATACGATAGAAACTAATTTTGTTCTTACCAATTCTGGTGTGGAAAATTATGTGTGGCCAATATGATACTAACACTCAGCTGGTCAGATGTAAGAGCCCGTTTGGTGGGTGGATAAGATTGAGCTTTAGAGATGGGATTGGATTGGCAAAGACTTATAAGATATGACTCGTAACTCATGTATAAAGATATGTTAAATAACTCACTTTATTATGGACTAATAACCCATCATGTTCAGTTATGTCCATCTAATATTTTGACACATCAAACAACAGATTGGACTTAAGTCCATTTTAATTGATCATAATCTATCTCATCCAGTTCACCAAATATGTGTACGAAAAGTTTCATGGGCAATTACAGAAGCATATTCTGAATATATACTAAATATTTTAAGGTACTATATATACTATATTAACCAGAAATGAGTAGTAATTCTTGTATACTAAACCCTTATTGAGGTCAAAAATGGATATAGTTAATCCTCTGACAAATCTACTAAACTAAATGCTAGCGTTGATTATCACATCAAGGGGATAAGATGTATGCCTATAACAATCGTCGAGAATGATGGTAATCCAACCTATATGAATGTAGATCCCATGAAGTAGGTTCGTATGGGTAAGAACCAATCACTTGTTGGTCAAGGGTGCACTTTAGATCGAATGTTGTTATTGTCGAGAGTCTATCCCTATGGTACAGATAGTGCAAATACTGCAGTGTATGAGATTGAACTTATGTTCTTAATGAATACTATACCCTATATCTAAGTGGTATGCTTGAATGCAATGTGTACTTGATGGATTCACCTATATGAGTGTAGGAGTAAGGACGCTTTCTATGAGAGTTTAGGCAAGTTCTTTGGAGCAATCATGAATATCCAAGTGGGCGCATGATCTATTCATGCCAACCTGCTCGAACAAGCTCAATTTCGAGGATTTAATGTGGATGGTTAGTCATATGATTCATGTAAATAAACATTGGTTCATAGAAAATTTAATTTTCAACAAATTTCTATGAGTTACGATTAGCTCGTCCTAAGGTTAGTTCATAGTTCAAAAGACACCAATTCTGATGTGTTTGGATTCTCACTTTCCTTTGGTACTTCATTTCCTTTTTAAACTTTTTTTTATCTCAAATTCCCTTCTAGTGAACTCGATTTGTATTTTGAAATATGCCGGGGATTATTGGAATATGTAATTAGGTATTTCAAAACACAATTCATATATCAAAGTTTCATTGATCATGTTAATATCATTCTTAATTTTTCTTTTAATTCTCAGTTTTGTTTGCAAACCAAAATTAATGCATTAAAGGAGGTTTATTGTTAGCATTTGATTGTGCAATAATGCTCCTCGAGTTCCCATTATTTGGCCAACATTTTGTTTGTGATTTGCCCTATATATTACTATTGCGTAAACCAAAAGGGTAAATTGCAGTTCCAGTCAAGTCCTCTACTATTCTATAAGTTTTCAATCCTTGCTTTTTGATTTGATCACATATTCTCTCAAGCGCTAAAGAATTGAGTTGTTTATCCGATCTAAGTATTGCGAGCACGCGCTTACAAAGATCACAAGTCTTGGAGGGTAGGGCATAGTAACCTACTACATCGAGATATTGTTGCCGAGGAGTGAAATCTACCCTTAAGGACAGTAACTTACATGTCTCAACCTAAAATTTTGCTTCTAATCAAGCATTGACGAAGAGTTGTTTCTACGCTATAAAAAAATAAGTATTTCATTGTTGTTTCATTATTTATATGATTTATCATGTCAACATAAATTATAATTTACTAATATTCATCTTGTGTGAATTCTTGTAGGAGAAACAATATTTGTATTCCCAAAATTTTTAACAACTATAACACTTGAATTAGTACTATCACGTAACGATTTTCTTGAAAAAAGAAATTATTGTTTCGTGCTACATTTAGCAGTCAACTTGTCGAGATATTCATAACCATACACATACATGCAAGTGTGGACTGATGAGAGTTAGCACCATATGGTTGTTGGTATCAAGCGGCAAGCCCTACATAAAATTCTGTTCGGTTCCGAATCCAATGCAGGGTCCATTGTGTTGTAGTTTGGTGGGCTGAGTCTAGTTCGATATAACATTGTGTTGTAGTTTGGTGGGCTGAGTCTAGTTCGTAGTGTTATATCGAACTCAATACAAATATTTTACGTCTTTATCATACATATAAGTCAAATTTATATAGACTAAAAGGAAAAAGTAGCCAAATTCATGAACTCTCCCACCAATCGCAACCACAAGTTCTGTCGGAGTCGCGCCATAATCAAGCTACTGTATATATATGTAGAGAGAATATAATATGATCAAATTCTCCATATATTCCAACAAAAAAATAATTCTCTACTTATTGGGACCAACCTCCAAAATCGACTAATTGAGCCCATCCTCTCCAATCACATGAAATCCCATCGTTATGGCAAATTTATTACTGTTTATGTTGATAATTGAGAATCATTTAACGAAAAGTAAAGAATCTCGTATGTAATAAAATTAGAAAATTCAGGAAAGTGAGGGAAAGTGCGCTATAACTCTTCCATCTTTTCAAATTTAGGATTTATTCTTTCAAAAAGGTCTTTATTTGTTTCAACATTTTCAGTACTTCAAAAGAGTTATTTTCCTTTGTCAATAAGGCACTCCATTTTCTTATACAATCGATATTGAGGAGAGCGGATTCGAATTGGACCTCCGCAAGCTTCTCGCAACCGTCCACTCCATTTAAAAATCATGTGATAAAATGTTTTTTTTATCGAAATTGTGATATGTACCTCTCGAAGAGTTTGCAAGATATTTTTTTAAAGAGCTAAAAAAAGTGAGTGGAAAAAATAGTGTGTGAATAGCATTACTCTATGGGTAATGCTTGCATTTGCAAATAATATATATTTATATTAGAAATTTATAATTGAAATCGTTTAATTTTAAACCATCATTTGAAGATCAACCCTACAAATAATTATTCGATCAGAAACTGTTTTATCATTCAAATGTATCTCGTAAATCAACAATTTAGGTATCAAGTAACATATTCATGATGAACTGTTAATTTATTTATCACACTCAGATGACTAACTGGTAAATTTGCATTCAAATACCTTCAAATGAAGGTTGAAAATTCAATGGTTCTGATTATAAAACTTTTATAATGAAAAAACATTATTTGTAAATGAGGGCATGAATTCATCCTAAAAGAGACAAGGCAAGTAACTATTCCCTCTATATATGTATATCCAAAGGTATCTAACAGTGACAAAGCCATGTATGCCATGCATTACCTAATCCATATCCTTCTTTCGACATCAACAAACCGTTTCTATCTCACTCTTTCAGAATGTTTATTATTATTTATCGGATCTTTGGTGCTGGTGGTGCCCCTTTCAATTCAATTGAATAGATTCTCGACCTAAGGTTGATGCTCATGTGCTTATTGGCTGCCCAAATCCATGCCCAATCACAAGTTGACACGCTTGAATCAAATATCTTTTGATATCACTATTTTAAGACCTCTCGTTTTCTTCTCCACCACATAACAGTTTGTCCTAGGTTCAGTATTAGCGGTATGTTTCGTGATATTACTAATTTTGAACCATTATAAATTTCATCGTCTATTAATATTATAACATTTGAATTAGCAATATCACTACGTTCAGTAGTCAACTTGTTGAGATATTCATAACCATATATGCATGCAAGTGTGAATTTATGATTTGAGTGTTAGCACCATATGGTTCTTGGTATCAAGGGGCAAACCCTACATAAAGTTCTGTTCAAATGCAGGGACCGTTATGTTGTACATTATATATATATATATATATATATATATATGTATGTATAGGCTCTTTATGCAAAGGGATCTTCATTTTTTTCAAAAAATGGGGACTAGGTATGAGGCCCACTTCACATCGAATTTCAACGATCCGAACTATCTAGTTTGTAAGTCTCGATTCATAGATCATTCTTACAAAAATTCAATTCAATCCAAAATCATTTGCCTATTTAATTATGAAGATAAAGTTTCATTGTTTTTTATATAACATGTAATCGTTAATTTTTTTGAACTCAATTAGATGTATTAAATATTTCTGATTTGACTAATATTTTGCACAGATGATCTATGAGGTGTTCGGATCATTAAAATTCGATATTGTGTGGATCCTACAACTAATCCTTATTTTTATGAAAAAATAGGGATCCCTTCCCTTAAAGTAATATATATGGAAGCCTTTAAGGGGAAGGGATCCCCATTTTTTTTTTTTTTTTATAAAAATGGGATTAGTTGTGGGGTCCACACCAAATCAAACTTTAACGATCCGAACCGTCTATTTTAAGTTGTACCTCATAAATAATCCTTGCAAAATATTAGTCAAATTGGAAATATTTAAGAATATAATTAGATTCAAAGAAATGAACGAATACTTTGTTATACGAAAAACAATGAATTTTGATCTTGATAACTAAATAGGCAAATTGTTTCAAATTGAATTCAATTGTTGCAATGATGATCTATGAATTGAGACTTACAAAATAGATGGTTTGGATAGTTAAAATTTAATGTGGAGTGAGTTTCACACTTAATCTCTATTTTTTTCGAAAAATGAGAATCCCTATATATACATATAATATAATATAATATGATCAATTCTCTAAATTCCAACAAAAATAGAATTCTCAACTTATCAGGACCAACCTACACAATTGACTAATTGAGCCCATCTTGTCCAATCACATGAAATCCCATCGTAGGATTAGCTAAGTTAAACTTATTGCTTATTCTCTTTTCGTCGACGTGGAATGATAATTGAGCATCATTTAACGTGATGACAAGAATCTCGTAGTGAGTGAGTGGAAGTATGTCCAAAACTTTTCATTCTTTTCAAATTTAGGATTTAATCTTTTGAAAAGGTCTTTATTTGTTTCAACATTTTCCATACTTCAAAAGCGTTTTATTTTTGTTTATTGATGAGACACGATTTTATACAAGCAATATTGAGGATGATGGATTCGAATTAGCCCTCTACAAGCCCCTCGCAACGGTCCACTCTATTTGAAAATCATATAATAAAATGATTTTTATCGAAATTGTCATACGTCCCTCTTGAAGAGTTTGCAAGATAGACATTTTCAAAGAGCTAAAATATAATTTTTTTTTTTTTTTTTGTCGATAGCTAAAATATAATCTTACGGGCACCAATTTTTATCCCGTGATATTGCAAGCTAACATTCCATTTGTTATCATTTTGGTTGAATCTTGTTTATTTATAAAACCGATAAGTAATATTAAACTTTTATATTTTATTTACATTTTCAGTTATGTTTTATGGCCAATTATTTATCCTTTCTGGATTATATTTAATTCAATGGTAAATAATAAGCAGGAAAGTATAGATGTAAAAGGAGAAAAATAGTGAGTGGAAATCAATTTCGTTTTTGTTTTTGAGAATTTGTTATTGGCAATTAAAAAATTTAATTGTGCATTCCAAACTTTTTATTTTTAGAAAGAAAAATATTCTTATGAGTAGTGTACAATTAAATTTTTAGAGCACAAATAGTAGTTTCTTTAATTTTTTTTTTTTTTTAACACAACAACATATACTAAGAAATGAAAGATTTGTGCTAAGTCTCATAATGATCATCATAATAAATTAGCATCTGTGAAATTCCAACTAAAAGCTCTCACTCACTCACATATTGTACAATTGAACAAGAGTGTCAAAAGGAGTAAGAAATAGTGTATACAAACAAATCTTTTTGCAGGTGATAAGACATATTTGAAAGTATGGGGATATGCTATAAGTATGTAAGTTTCTCTCTACGGAGCGTTTTTGCTTATCACGATAACTATAGTATATGTTTATTGTACATTTCATTATTTGTCACATGTCCTATCACTTAAATTCTAATTAACTTTCACATTAAATGTTACTTTTTCAAATTTTAAAAATATTAACTAAGATTAAGGGAAATGATACGTGACAAATGATTAGGTGTATGGTAAACATACATCATAGTTTATGGTGGTGCACTTCCAAATGCTCCTTTTCTCTAAAACATACGATTTAAATTTGATAGTGACCCTGGCAAACATGTCTTCCTTGAAATTTTGTTCATATGCATGGCATCAGATTTATCTTGAAATACAATAGAAACTAATTTTGTTCTTACCAATTATGGTATGGAAAATTATGTGTGGCCAATATGATACTAACACTCAGCTAGTCAGATGTAAGAGCCCGTTTGGTGGGTGGATAAGATTGAGCTTTAGAAATGGGATTGGATTGGCAAAAATTTATAAGATATGACTTGTAACTCATGTATAAAGATATGTTAATAACTCACTCTATTATGGACTTGTAACCCATCATGTTTAGTCATGTCCATATTATATTTTGACACATCAAACAATATATTGGACTCAAGTCCATTTTAATTTATCACAATCTATCTCATCCATTTCACCAAATAGAACCTAATGTAATTGAACAGGTGTACGAAAAGTTTCATGGACCATTACAAAAGCATATTCTGAATATATACTAAATATTTTAAGGTACTATATATACTATATTAACCAGAAATTAGTAGTAATTCTTGTATACTAAACCCCTATTGAGGTCGAAAATGGATCTAGCTAATCCTCTGACAAATCTACTAAGCTAAATGCTAGTGTTGATTATCACATCAGGGGGATAAAACGTATGCCTATAACAATTGTCGAGAATGATGGTAATCCAACCTATATGAATGGAGATCTCATGAAGTAGGTTCGTATGGGTAAGAACAAATCACTTGTTGGTTGGGTGTGCACTATCAATTTAGATCGAATGTTGTTATTTTCGAGAGTCTATCCCTATAGTGCAGATAGTGCAAATACTGCAGTGTATGAGATAGAACTTATGTTCTTAATGAATACTATACCCTATATATAGGTGGTATGCTTGAATGCAATGCGTACTTGATGGATTCACCTATATGAGTGTAGGAGTAAGGATGCTTTTTATGAGAGTTTAGGCAAGTTCTTTGGAGCATTCATGAATATCCAAGTGGGTGCATGAACTATTCATGCCCACCTAATCGAACAAGCTCAATTTCGAGGATTTAATGTGTATGGTTAGTCATATGATTCACGCAAATAAACATTGGTTCATAGAAAATTTAGTTTTCAACAAATTTTTGTGAGTTACGACTAGCTCGTCCTAAGGCTAGTTCATAGTCCAAAAGACACCAGTTCTGATGTGTTTGGATTCTCACTTTCCTTTGGTACTTCATTTCCTCTTTAAACTTTTGTATCTCAAACTCCCATCTAGTGAACGCGATCTGTATTTTGAAATATGTCGGAGATTATTAGAATATGTAATTGGGTATTTCAAAACACAATTCATATATCAAAGCTTCATTGATCATGTTAATATCATTCTTAATTTTTCTTTTAATTCTCAGTTTTGTTTGCAAACCAAAATTAATGCATTAAAGGAGGTTTATTGTTAGCATTTGATTGGGCAATAATGCTCCTCGAGTTCCCTTTATCTGGCCAACATTTTGTTTGTGACTAGCACTATATATTACTGTTGCGTAAATCAAAGGGGTAAATTGTAGTTCCAGTCAAGTTCTCTACTATTCTATAAGTTTTCAATCCTTGATTTTTTAATTTGATCACCTATTATCTCAAGTGCTAAGGAATTGAGTTGTTCATCCGATTTAAGTATTACGAGTGCACACTACAAAGATCACAAGTCTTGGAGGGTAGGGCGTCGTAACCTACTACATCCAGATATTGTCGCCGAGGAGTGAAGTCTACCCTTAAGGACAGTAACTTACATGCCTCAACCTAAAGTTTTGTTTCTAATCAAATATTGACGAAGAGTGGTTTCTACGCTACAAAAAATAAGTATTTCATTGTTGTTTCATTATTTATATGATTTATCATGTCAACATAAATTATAATTTACTAATATTCATCTTGTGTGAATTCTTGTAGGAGAAACATTATTCGTATTCTCAAAATTTTTAACAATTATAACACTTGAATTAGTACTATCACGTAACGATTTTCTTGAAAAAAGAAATTATTGTTTCGTGCTACATTTAGCAGTCAACTTGTCGAGATATTCATAACCATGCACATACATGCAAGTGTGGATTGAGAGTTAGCACCATATGGTTGTTGGTATCAAGCGGCAAGCCCTACATAAAATTCTGTTAGGTTCCGAATCAAATGCAGGGGCCATTGTGTTGTAGTTTGGTGGGCTAGAGTCTAATTCCTAGTATCGAACTCAATACAAATATTTTACGTCTTTATCATGCATATAAGTCAAATTTATATAGACTAAAAGGAAAAAGTAGCCAAATTCATGAACTCCTCCACCAATCGCAGCCACAAGTTCTGTGGGAGTCGCGCCATAATCAAGCTACTTTATATATATGTAGGGAGAATATAATATGATCAAATTCTCCATATAGTCCAACAAAAAAAATAATTTTCTAGTTATTGGGACCAACCTCCAAAATCGACTAATTGAGCCCCTCCTCTCCAATCACATGAAATCCCATCGTTATGGTATCATAGAGTTAACTGAGTCAAATTTATTACTGTTTATGTTGATAATTGAGAATCATTTAACGAAAAGTAAAGAATCTCGTATGTAATAAAATTAGAAAATTCAGGAATGTAAGGGAAAGTGCGTTATAACTCTTTATTCTTTTCAAATTTATGATTTATTCTTTCAAAAAGGTCTTTATTTGTTTCAACATTTTCAGTACTTCAAAAGAGTTATTTTCCTTTGTCGATAAGGCACTCCATTTTCTTATACAATCGATATTGAGGAGAGCGGATTCAAACTGGACCTCCACAAGCTTCTCGCAACAGTCCACTCCATTTAAAAATCACGTGATAAAATGATTTTTATCGATGGTGTGATATGTACCTCTCGAAGAGTTTGCAAGGTGTTTTTTTAAAGAGCTAAAAAAAGTGAGTGGAAATCACTTTCGTTTAGTTATTTATAACAACCATAATTAGTTATTATTTTTTAAAATACTTATTGGCACTCTAAAAATCTAACTTTGCATTCCAAACTTTCTATAGTTAGAAAAAAAATTACTCTTATGACGAGGCAATATTATATTTTTAGAATGCAAATACCAGTCTGCTTGTTTTTCTAATATCACGATGTATACTAAAAAATGAAAGATTTGTACTAAGTCTCACAATAACCATCATAATAAATTAGCATTAAACTTGCTGCCTACGAAATTCAAACTAAGAGCTCTCACCCATTTTTGCACAATTCAACATGATTATAGAGGAAGAAAAAAGTAGCGTGTGAAAATCACTTCACTTCAGTTACGATGGCAACATAATTAGTCATTATTGAAGTGATTGCCTTTGATTGTAAATTATCAGGCCCAGTGGCCCAAAACTAATCCAATTTAAAATCAAAATCTTAGACCCATTACCAAATCAAACATGGGCCGTTGATTTCAGATCCAAAACTGTCTGCTCCAACCAAACCAACGAACAAACAAACCACCAAAATCTCATCACCTTCTTCCCCACCATCGAACCATCTGAATCTCTCTCCATCTCCCATCGCATTATCGCAAATCCAGCGAGAGATGCAGACCCGGTTCACGGCCCTAGCGGCTCGGACCCTAAAATCGACCGCCCGGTCCTTCTCCTCCTCCTCCACGCAAACCCCGCCCTCAACCGCCGCAACCTCCTCTCGGTTCCCACAAACTCTGGCGGGCCTCCGGGCCCGCCTCGCCGCCGAGTCTCCGGTTCTGACGGACTTCGTGGAAGGCGAAGGCCCGTACTCCGTCGAAGTCGGAACCAAGAAGAATCCTCTCCCGAAGCCGAAATGGATGAAGGAGTCAATTCCCGGCGGCCAAAAGTACACTCAGATCAAGAAAAAGCTCAGAGAATTGAAGCTCCACACCGTGTGCGAGGAGGCCAAGTGCCCCAACCTCGGCGAGTGCTGGTCCGGCGGAGAGACTGGCACCGCCACGGCCACGATTATGATTCTCGGTGATACGTGTACGCGCGGTTGCAGGCAAGTTGTTTGATGAAACGCGCATGTGAGAGCATTGCTGTGTCTTTTGGTTTATATGTGTTGATGGGAATTTTTGGGTTTTGTGCTGAAATTATCAGGTTTTGTAATGTGAAGACTTCCAGGACTCCGCCGCCGCCGGATCCTAATGAACCGACCAATGTGGCCGAGGCGATTGCGTCTTGGGGTTTGGATTATGTGGTGATTACTAGCGTGGACCGGGACGATTTGCCCGATCAAGGGAGTGGACATTTTGCAGAGACCGTGCAAAAGTTGAAGGTGCTCAAACCCAGCATGCTCATTGAGGCCTTGGGTATGGTGTTGTTCTTCAGTTTAAATTAGGATGATATTGTCAGCTCGGTATGGAATTCGGAACATTTATTTGGATTCGACGAAATATTGCCTTTTGTATGCCTGTATGATTAAGAGGTTGTGGGTATTAAGCTAATGGATGTGAAGTTTGGCAATTATGTGATTAGAGTTCATATGTGATGTTAATTTGTTGCCTTGTAGTTCCTGATTTTCGGGGAGACTCAAGCTGTGTAGAGAAAGTTGCAACATCAGGATTAGATGTCCTTGCACACAATATAGAGACGGTTGAAGAGCTTCAGAGGGCAGTGCGGGATCATCGTGCCAATTTTAAACAATCTTTAGATGTTTTAATGATGGCCAAAGACCATGCTCCTGCTGGAACACTTACAAAGACTTCAATAATGTTAGGGTGTGGAGAAACACCTGATCAGGTTGTGAGGACAATGGAGAAGGTGAGAGCTGCAGGTGTCGATGTTATGACATTTGGTCAATACATGCGACCTTCGAAGCGCCACATGCCTGTGTCTGAATACATTACTCCTGAGGCTTTTGAGAGATACCGAGCTCTTGGCCTGGAAATGGTATACTTTTACCCTTTTGTTCTTAACTATACTGGCTATGCTATTTGATTCCATGTTTCCATTCGGAGCAGGTATTTTCAGATTCTCTTGTGGTAATTGTTTGAGCATTGGGATGATTAGTAGCTCTTCCATGTGACTTTAACCAGTTTATTAATTGGCTATGGCAACAGTATTGACTCCATTCAGGGATTTCCTTATTGACTTGATTTGTCCTCTACTTTCGAGAAATCGTAGGGTGTTTCCTTTTCTCACTTACTAGTATTCACTTTTTGAGAAATGTTGACTGCAATACAACCATAGGAAGACGCAGGATTTATATAATTAACTCGTATAGGGGATGAAACACTTAAACTACTCAAGGCTTTGAACGTCAACTTGTCATTGTTGCCAAAAAATGAGGGGATGTGATTTTTGGTCAACCTATTTATATTGGGTGTTTAACATAACATTATTAAACATACGATCTTCTGGCCCGCCTCACCTATATAAATTTGTTCACAAGCATCTCATGGTATTGTTACATCTCATTGTATCAAGCATACTATCACCCGATCCTCTTGTATGTATACAAGTTTAACTTACTGTGTATTTTAAATGGAACAGGGATTTCGATATGTGGCATCTGGTCCCATGGTAAGGTCGTCATACAAAGCTGGTGAATACTACATCAAATCTATGATAGAATCAGACCGGGCTAAATCTTCGCATGTTTCTGCCTCGTGATGAGTGGTTTGTTTCCTACATATGAAATCTTCGTGTCTTCCATGAAATTCCGGTCTGTGTTCTTCTCCCTCAGGCTCAGTCTGTGAATTGTACAAGTGATGATTATAGAGGGCCCAAGCTTACCCAGTCTTGTTACGATATCAATTCCCGTTGTATTCTCAATTCATTGTAATTGTCAGTTGTGAATCAGCTTATTAATACTTAATAACAAGAATAATTGCTTATTCTTCAATAGAAAATCATGAATTGTGCTTCGTTTTTTGTTTCGGATTCTAGTTTTGGCACTTAACACGCGAAATGTCGGATGCAGATTGCAAGCAACGGCCGTACGATGATGTATCTTATAGAACTTAACACAATGTGATGATGAAGGAATGGACAGTGTAGTTAATATATTCTTTGCTTATAAGTCCCACCGGTTTGTTGGTACCAGTACTTAGTACTGGTCCTATTCTGCTACTAAATTCTGTTTTGTCTGGGGCCTTTGATGCCCGAAGTTTTCAATTTGTAGGTCACAAGCTCACATGCATCTCCTCTGGGGACCATATTGAATATTGACGGGTGGTGGAGTACGGGGCATCTTTCGGCCTTGTTTCTTAACTTTTGTCCCTACGAAAACCATCAATATTAGTATGATGCATTTCACGCCAGAGTATTATTGTAGTGGGACTCCAATATTTTTTCCTTTTTGTTTTCGGACAAAGGCTTTCTTCATTGATAACACAATAGATTACATGAGAGAAAGTCCAAATACAAGAAACACGCAAACAAAAAGATGGACCGCCATAGTAACCCACCGCCCAAACCATAGTTTTGAGGCTTGAACAGGAAAAACACCAAAGTAAACCCTAGCAGCTTCCTACCTCCGCTGTCAACCCGCTTGCCAAATGAACAGCCCTTGCAACCATCGGAAAACAACAAAACTATAGTCCAAAAGCTGGATGAAAATAGAGTAACAACAGGACCCCAAAACAGAGCCCCAAACTCCTCCACAACACACCACAGCAATAGCTGCCACAAATCGAAGGAAGCTAGCAGGACAAAACCCACAGCGCGGAAAATCGCGTTGAAAAAAAGTGGGAGCCAAGCCGGACTGTGAAGTCTGAGAAGGATGAAGCCGATCCGGATTGGGGAACGAGGGGGAAAAGAGGAGGAAAAGGTGGAAAAAAAAAATAAGGGGAAAAGGTGGAAAGAAGGAGAAAAGGTGGAAAGGGTGGAAGGAAGACGAAAGGAAACAGAAGGAAAAGGTGGAAGAAAGGAATAAAAGGGAGAAATTGGAAAAGGGACTGAAGGCAGAGACAGCAGATGCAGAGGGGTTTGAGTGGCAAACAGGCCACTGGACGGGGGTAAAAGGAAGATGAATGAGGATGAAATGCATCAGGAGAAGAAAAAAGAAGAAAAGGAAAAGACAAGAACAGAGCAGAGAAGGGTAAAAGAGAAGAAAATAGAAGAAGAAAAGGAAAAGTGGCAACCGACTCCAGCCGAAGCTGGAGACGGCGCCTGAGAAGGTGGACAAGCTGAAGACCCTCACCAAAGGGAGGGGGAAGAAAACTCTCACAGAGAAGAGAAGGTCCTGTTCTCCAATTTTTTTTTTTTTTGGTAAAAAAAAGAGTTTTGGGGGAGATTGGTTACTCTTACCACCAGTGTTAAGAGCTAGGGCATACTTACAACATTGAGACAGAAGGACTTACGCATGATACCTACATGCCAACTGGTACCAGTATAAATTTACGTAGAAATTTACAGATTGTGCACTAACGAGAACTGCTAGTAGCAAAAACTCGAACTTTGATGAAACAGCACACAAGGCAATACCTTAGGCCATCTCTAATCGAAGGGGCCAAAGGGTCGAAAATAGCACGAAAACCGTCTCCAACCGAGGACTAGGCTAAAGGGCTGTGGAATTTGAAAGGGCTAGAGGGCTAGAAGGCTAGAGGGCTGGCTGGCCAGAAAATATAGCATTCCTAGTCAGCTAACCGTTGTATTCAAAATTTTTTTTCATTTTTTGGGCTAATTTTTTTTTTTAAATTCTTAAAATTTCTAATTTTTTTTCCCTATAAAGACCTAAACCATTCATTAAATTTAAGTTCTAATTGTTTTTGATTTTTTGGGCCAATTATAGTTGTATTTTTTAAATTTAAGTTGTTGGATTTGAATTTAAGTTGTTGTAGTTTTTAAATTTAAATAATAAATTATGTTTGGCCCTATGATCCTTTGGCCCTAGGTTGGAGACGGTTTTTCGTGACAGGGCTAAAATGAGCCCTATGACCTTTTGGCCCTAGGTTGGAGAATGAGGCAAATATGATCCTGTACTGTTTATTAAAATATTAATATCTTGGAGAATCTTGGAGGGGCAGAGGGCTAAAACAAGCCATCTGGCTAGCCATCGGTTGGAGATGGCCTTAACAACTGAGCCAACCCTGTTGGCTTACCCCAAATTTTAAAGGAGGCAGATTCTCTGCCCTCCCACTTCCCGTGCCCTCCTGTTTTGTGTGGTCACGGTTAAGCCACGTCAACATTTTATATTGTTTTATTTATAGAGATAATAAGACAAAAAAGAATAATAATATAAAATGTTGACGTGGTTTAACCGTGACCACACAAACAAAAATGCACGAAAGGGCAAGAGAAGTGTGAGGGTAGAGAATTTGCCTCCAATTTTAAAATTGCTCTAGAAACCATATAATCATTGAGCGTGTTGGGTTCCTTTGCCATAGTAATATAAAATGTTGACGTGACTTAATCGTGATCACATAAACATAAGGACACAGAAGAGTACGAAAAGTTGGAGGGCAGAGAATATGCCTCCAATTGTAAACTTGCTCTAGAAACCATATAATCACTGAGCGTGTTGGGTTCCTTTGCCTGCAGTACTTTTGTTGTGTCCGCTCGTATTTACAAGTTTAACCTAGTACCTCTGCAGCTCTCTCCTCTCACTGTCACCCAATTCCTTTCATTCAGATTTCAGTCTCCAATTTATGACCGTTAAATTTAAAATCTTTAATTCCCACCTTGGCTCCCTAGCAGTCGCTACCGCTAAAGCGCTCTGAAAAGCGAAAATCTCTGCTTTCACAAACCAAATCCCCATCAAAATCACAAATGGGTTGTTGTCTCGGCACCGCCAAGACCCCAAAACCTCCCCCTCACCACCACCCAAATGGCCCCAACAACCGCCACGTCCACGCCAGATCTTCCCTCGCGGATCCTGACCCGAACCGTATCCCGAAAACCCAACTCAGAGCCGCAGCACTGCCACTACCGGTTGTTGAAATCGAAGAAGAGTCGGTGAAAGAGGTTCTCTCCGAAACCCCCATTTCAAAACCCCAAATGCCCAAAATAACCCCAGAGAAGGACACTCGTTCGCCTCCGAAACTCCAGTCTGAGCAGCCGCCAAAAGAGCTCGCCGTCACCGTCGCCGTATCCGCCAAGCCTTCTCAGGCTTCGGAGCCCTGTGGGGTCAGCGTCAGCGAAAGCTATTCGTACTCGACGGCGACCACAGCCACCACCATTACGGAAGCCAGAGACGACGAGGCAACGAGTAAGCGGAAGAAGGATGTAGGTCCCAGAGTGAAAGGCGCTTCTTCAACCGCGGCGCGTAGTAAGCGCCCTTACTCCGGCGACCTCGCCGCCGGGAAGGAAAGAGCAGCCAGACCTCTGGCAAGGGCATCGGACATTTCGATTGCGAAGAGAAATCGCACCGAAACGAGTTCGTTTCGAGGGTGGGAGTCAGGTCAGCTGCGGACTATGCAGCAGCGCAGCGTTGGCCCCACCGGAGTGAGGCGGGATAGGGTGTCGTCCAGGTCGAGTTCACCGGCTACCCGGACGGCCGGTGGAGTGGGTCGAGGGGGCAGGGGAAGAAGCCCGTCGGCGTCGAAGTTGACTGGACCAGCCGGTGGTAGTTCTTCACAGCTGGGAGTGGGAGTTGAGAAACAGAGCAAAACTAGAAAGGAGGATGAACCAAACAGCGCCGTCGTGGAGCAGGGGAATGAGGAGGAACCAAACGGCGGCGTTTCACAGCAGGGGAATGAGCCCTCCATCGACAACCCTCTGGTTTCGTTAGAGTGCTTCATCTTCGTCTAAAGTTGATTCTTTACTGGTTGCATTTTGTCAAAAGTGCTTTTCTTGTTTCTGAAAGTACTGTGGAATTAAGCACTTTCCTTGCAAATGTTGGCAAAACATGTGTTGCTTTCTTAAACAATGGCAAATTGGGTTTTGCTTTCCGAAACAATGTAAATTCTCTGGAAAATGGTATAAAGATCGAGTCTTTTATCTAAATGTTGTTCAAGTTGCTCTAGCATCTTAATTTTGTGTGAATTAGTTATGAGCACCCTTCATTTGGAGAGGATCTTGTGTACGACAGATGCCGCATTCGGTCTCTCTGTCAATCGGATGAGACCATGGGTAGGAACGGAAGAAAAGGAAATACGAAAGTCTCTCTTTCTATGTGTGGCCGGGCAGCACATGCTCCGGCGGACCTACCTTAGAATTTACAAACTACAAACAATGACAATGTTGCTGTTCTTTTTTCCCATTGTTGTTGTAATTTACTTATTTGGCTTGTTTTTTTCGTGTGGTTGTTTTTCAAATGTTGAGATTTGCAAAATTGTGCGGGGATGGGTTTGTCCTGGAATATTGGTATCTTCGCTTGGAATGGGATGGGTTGGGAAACCTTTGAATGGATACAAGCTTCCAGCATCCCACTATTTCGAGGAAATTTCCTGTCCTTCCTCGGTTTTTCTTCATTACTTGACCACATTAAGTGAAATTTCCCATCGTTAGAGTGGTACATTCTACATTGCTCCATCTCTCTCGGAGTGGAATGTTCTACTCCGAGCATAAACGTTACCACTTTTCACACTATGTACCGCACTTGGTGCATTCACACAATGAAGGAAAATGGGTCATCGCTTTCAGGAGTAGTGTTGTTTTGAGTTTTGAGTAGGAACTCCTACTGAAAACTCTTTGTGTTCGAATCATGTGATCAAAAGCGTTAATACTACGATTACTCTGTAAACATCATCTCTACAAAAAAATGAATTAAAACTAAGGTCGTTTGGTCAAGTTATCGTAGCAAATACATAGACGATTCGTAATGTTTTTACCAATTCCGTTCATCTGTTTTTATACAATTCGATGACTAAAAGACCTTAGTTTTAATTGACTATTTGCAGATGCGATTGTTATAGAGTGATTTATAAAATGAAAGATTTTGATCATAAACACGAAGTTCTATAAATCGGGAAAGAAATTTTTTGATGGGAACTCCTACTCATCCTTTTGAGTAGCCAAATACTATTCCTTACTTATTAGATGATTATTTGATATTTAGATGTAAAAACCAAGAAAATCCATTTGAGATGACAGCCAAAGCTTTATACATATGATTGTTGTAGTGCTGATGAGTTTGGTTCCTGGCTTCCTCCTACGTTCAAAACACTAACGTGGTAGTCAACCAACCCAAATTCAATCATATGTCCGGAACTAAAAGAAGTAACGAAAACTAGGTTTGGTTGCCGGTATCCATGTCTTGCTTCGGCTTGCAATTTAGCTGAAGACGGAACTGAAGCGTGGTTTGTGTTGATGGAGAGGCCAAGCGATGCGCTCTGGCTGGCACGGTGCAGGAGCAGGATGTGCAATGAAGGTAGGCATATCTTCTCCAGGCATCATCACAGACACTTCTCTGGCATAATTTCTCATCTGCACAAATTTAAAACAAAACATATTATCAACCGAGCAAATATGTTTTAGGTCAGAGTTCGATTCCCTCCAATGTAACTAAAATAAACCTTTGAGACATTAAATGAAGAAGTCAGAAGGAAGGAATCCAAATGAATCAGTAAAATCAAAGAGGGTCCTGATTAAGGAAGATACTTTTCTGGCGTGGTTGGTGGCTTTTAACTTTAAAGATTCAAAAGCAGCATGCTGTTCATAATTTAATGAAAATTATTATAAAACAAGCATTTTTAATTTTCGATATGCCCTTTTCAAGTAGGTTAAGGAAAAGTAAATTTATAAAAAACATTCCTTTAATTATATACGTTCCAAAATACTAACCCTCTCCACAAATCAAGGCTTCCTAAACATAAAAAATATCCAAACTTCCCTAAACTTTCTAAAACGCTCAATGTCACGCGGACACGTGGTAAACGGGAAGCGATTAAGATATAGCTTAAGTCAAGATTATAATTGCAGAATTCAGATTAACAAAAGGGTTAAACTTGCCTGTTGTTTTCGAGATCACAGAAGGCATAAACATACGTCATTGTAGCATGTGATTAAGTTTGCCATTCCCATGCTTAATTCGGGGTGAAGGGTAGTAGCTTAAGGTAAAAAACAAGTTCTTGTTGCTAATTGATGGATCCTAGTATGTATCTGCCAATTTACCTAACCAGCTAGCTATTGCTACGATTTCGAGTATTTAAATTCAAGGGATGTGAATTAGGGCTAAAACTTAAGTGCAACATGGTGCATACTTTATGTGCCTATTTCTCTTTGATTGTCATGTGAGGAGAGAGATATAAGTGCAACATTGTACTCTATCTTTCTTCTCATGTGATGGATCAGCGTCAAAGAGACAATCCCGAAGGATTAAGCCGAGTGGACAAAGCATTACAAACCTTAATTATGAAAAATGGATTAAAATGATCAATTTTTTTAGTGATTTAATTAAAAATAAAATCACAAGATTTTGGATATTAATCATTAATTAAGTAGAGCATAAAACCATCCCAGGTGACCCAATGTTTGGAGATGAATTTTAGACACGTATTTCACACTGCATGTCCTCAGTTCGATTCCTAGGAGAGTGTGAATCACACAATGGTGGCCATGAGGAGGCTGAAATGCCTCAGTGAGTCTTCCCGGCACCCAAAAGAGTGGACTGCCATGACAAAATCACCAGTCCCTTTCTAGAAAAAAGGAGAAGTAGAGCATAATAATGCAGACCCTATGAAATCTTAAATGTAATGCAGCCCACTATTGAAATTGGAAGCTCCAAATAACACCCTGTCATCTTTGCTGGTTGTTTTTAAATCACTAAACTAAACCACCAACTCCTCAATTAGGTTAAGCGCCTAAATGCTAATAATGCACACAAATGAACAAAAGGAAATTTCCACGATCCCTTTTGTCTCGTGCACTCTTTCGTTTCATTTCGAACTCTTGGACTGAACAAATTAAAAGAGAATTACGAGAGAATGATTTCGTAAGAAGAAAACTTAAATGTGAAATCACTATCCAAAGAAAAAACAGTGGGTTTTTCCAATTTTGGCACAATCTCGTCAAATTTCACACCTATAACTATAAGCGCACCCCATAAAGAAGTAAGTGAAAAAAGAAAGCCAGACAAACTTTTGATCAAACTACTCTAATTCACAAGAAGAGTGATTTGTAGTTTGGCTGTAAAGGAGCCGGGAACACGTTCCCGTTCAACTGTGCTAACCCACGTCTGCGGTAAAAACAACTAAAGGGGAAGAAAAGAAGATAAAAAAGCTTACTTTGTGAGAGTTGTGGCGATCAAGCTTGGAATCATTGTTGGTAATCTGTGCCTGAAGATCCAAATGAGTAGTAGCAGCAGTCCGAGCTGAAGTGGTCAGCTGTGATGATCTGGGCCTGAAAAATCTCTCAAAAATAGCCATGACGAGAAACATTGAGATGAGGATAGCAGTTGCTACAAAACCTAAAGAAACTGCATTCACTGAGTTGTTGAAGTTCCTCCATTGCTCCTCTTCTATCTCTGTATTTACTGGAGCTAGAGCGATGCCTTGCCACCTATCTTCACCGCCCATTAGATTCAGACCGAAACCTCGGAGAAAAACCATTGAAAAAATAGGGAAACTCGGTTGCGCATTTCTTTCATGACATACTGATATGTAAAAAAAAAAAAGCAGACAGGAAAGAGAGAGAAACAGTGAAATGGTTGGAGGATAAAATGCCTATGGAGTCGTTTGGTTTTATGGGATAGTGGATTTTTTTTTTTTTTTTCCTACAGAATTATTAAATATGAGCACTTGTTTTGGGCCAAAGTTTGTGATCTTGTATCTTTGTATATTTTATTAGCTATTCAAACCTAACAATTTCTATCGAGTCATCCGATAAACCAAACGTTTTTTTAAATGTTTTTTTTTCTAAACGAGCGATATTTTATTCTAAACTATTCTAAGTTATAGGAAGTCACAAATACATTTCATAGAACTTCAATACATAATTTCAAGCTGCAACAACAATTGAAATTTGTAACAAGAGTCCTCCATAGCTTCAGCTAAAGTTTTCAAAAACTCAAGTTTACAACAATCAAAGATATACTCAAGAAAGTCTACCGGCATTTCAGATAAATTGTTACATGCCCTCCAAAAAAAGAGAAAAATACACCAGCACTTCAGAGGCCTCAGACACCTCACCGAAACTCGTTACTGAATCTGTTCCTTTTCTTAAAGAGAAACTGCATCGGCCTTATCCAGCAAGAGAAGGCTCCTTTAAGAATCAACAGAGCAATATGGTCCACAGATCTCAAGACTTTTCATTTGTTTGCTCACAAGGTTTAGGGAAACAAGTTCAGGCTTTGATATATTGCTCTCGATGTAAAGCTGCCTGCCTCCTCTAAGAAGCATTACTAATACTTCACCATTCTTTCTAAAAACATAACGCCCGAGGAAAAAGTTTTTCTGGACCCTGTGGACCGAGACTAATCAATTTGCTTCCCGACTCCTTCACGCCATACTTCTTCATCACCCATATTTCAAGATAAAAATCTTTAGAATCGGTATTCATCACAAATAGAGCTATAGATTTTCTATCTCCCGAAACAGACAACAACAATCCCAATGTGTAACTCCATACACTCGTTGGCATCGATATCTTGCAAAATAACTCATTGCCGACGTCAAAAGTCAATATGAAAGGATCATCGCTTGCCCTACTTACTGCAGGCCAACGAAGAACTCCATTAAAAAAGACCTGTTTTCACTCCATATGTTGCACACTGAGGAGCAACCGAACCAAGACTCTTCCACGAGGCAGTGGCTAGTGAAAAAACTTCAGCCATGGTTGGACCCATAAGTTTATTGTTAGGGGTAACAACTCCAACGACCTTATAGTCAGCTGTCATAGCATCATAACCGAATCCAATAGCAGCGTCAAACCTGCTGTTATACATGGGAAAGGTAATACCAGGGCTGGGAAGGATCACTGACTTAAGAATAAATGGGTTCCATAATATGAAGCTTTTACCAGAACGCACAATATCATCCGCCAAGCATACCAGCCCATTACAAATGCCGACAATGTGCAAATATTCACTGCCAATTTCCTCCTTGAGAGTAATTGGAAATTCTATCTCCGAGTACTCGTTGAAAGCCTGGTTATCATACTGCACAGAAAATACCTCTTCTCGTATTTTGGACACAGACTGTTGTGTGGCGATGGGTTCTAACAGAAGTTATAGAACGATCAGAAACACTGTGGTGTAGGAGGAGGTGAATGTCATTCTGTTTGTTGAAACGGATTGCTCGCCTTAAGGTGGGACTGAATAAAGCTTTGATTTACGATCACGGACCTCCATGGCTTGCACACCGAGGTGCATTGGATCAAAGATTTAATGGGTAGTCTAAATAGGATATCATGGGTTATTTCCCGAGGAAAGGAGTCCAAAATTGCTTCAAATTTCTGTTTCCTTGCTTGACAAGGATCGACAGTGAGAGATAGACTTCAGTTCTGTAGATCAGCAGATGGTGGTGAGGTAAAAGAAAGGTGTGAGCGGAAATACAAGGCTTATACTAAATTACTTAAAGAACAATCCAATTAACTACTCAAGCACTACAAAGCTATTACTAAAAAACTAAAAATGCAATACAAAAACACTGATCGTACAGCCATGGAACTCAGAAGTTCTTCTAAAATGATTAGATGCAATACTGCTAATTACTAAAACAAAGTAAACGGAATCATTTTAAAGTTCGAAGTTTAATGCATTGAGTCATTTTCAAG
Source organism: Pyrus x bretschneideri (assembly GCF_019419815.1). Taxonomy (NCBI): domain Eukaryota; kingdom Viridiplantae; phylum Streptophyta; class Magnoliopsida; order Rosales; family Rosaceae; genus Pyrus; species Pyrus x bretschneideri. Next base: position 5,377,223 of record NW_025999424.1, on the reverse strand, counting down.
TCCCTGCATTCCTAATGAATTTAGCCCAAGTTCCATGAAACTTTAAGGTCCTTCATCCAAAGTAACACACCATAAGTGTGTGTTTGGAGTCTTTGGACGAAGTACTTTAAAGTTTGATGGAACTTTACTGATAGGGATTTTACCACACATGCAAACGGGTTAAAAATTCCTGTATTGCTTGCAAGAATGACAAGGTTGTTGTAGTATAAACTGTTCTCGCAAGGTCGTTCTCCACATGGATTATTAAATAATTCGAAACAAACCAAAATCCAATTAATTATTGTAAAACAGAAAGTTGAGATGATTGATTTTATAACCTACTTAAATTAAAACGAATTTAATTAATAAAAATAAACTAATCTGCAATATTAACGATGAAGGGGAAAGAAAACAGTTTTGGACAAATCAAATTAGGAAAGCACTAGGGTTCCACCATCACCTAGCAATCCTATATATTTTTACCAATTACTTATGATTTACACATGCCACTTTGAATGTTAGGTTTTCCTAATTTATATTCTACTTGGAACCTCCAACATAGAACTTATATCTAACATGCAACCTGTCCGGACGTTCAGATCAAATCTTAACACGAGAGACTCATTATGCTTTATGAAAACCCTTTGAAAAACCATGCAACCCTTAGGACGTGGTGTTCATCTTAAGTGAAATTACAATTATTAATCACAAGAAGCCAGCGCCAATTTCAGAGAACCTTCCGACCAAAATTGCATCAAATTACTTTTCTAAATATCCTAATGGTGATCAGGCATTAAGACAATTAGATAGTTTTAATCACAGTGATTAGTAATTCAAAGTGCACATGCAATCGATCATAAGCAATTAAAAAAAAATTACAATATTCATGCTAAGGCTTAAGGCTTCGCCCTAGCAAAAGGAATTAGTTATGCATATTTGTAATTGAACGGCAAAGCAAGCGTATGGAAGACTAAGAACGGCAAAGTAATATATTTGCTAAGCCATCGCACAAACCCTAAGACATAGGTCGCTTATTTCAACTAGGAAACTAAATAATAATAAAATATCTTAGAAAATAAAGCCTTAATTAAACTAGGAAAAACTGCACTGAAACTGTCCAGCTACGTTCTAGCCTCAAATCTCCTCCAAATCCGGCCCATAATAGCTTATTTTGAAGATTAGGATGTTTTGAACACATCTCCAGAAGGCCACGAACCCATCCGAGGTCATCTTGGGCTCCAACAACGCTATTCAAGCCCACAACGTCACTGTTCCAGCACCGTGCATCATTCCTTTAATTTATTGCCAGAAAATAACCGCTTAGTAGAAAAATCTGATATTTTGATACGGTCAAGCTAAGTGACTCACAATCGTCCTCCAACTGGAATCACTCCAAAATTCGTCCATTTGGCCATGTTTTGCTCCAGAAGAAGTTGAAAGTTCTATATTGGAAATACAATTCAAAGTATCAAAATTCTTTCAAAATATTAACCAACATATACTAAGAATAGGGTAAAATATATAATATGAAATTGACTCATCATTTACTTCACAAATAATAGGATTTAAGGGAGGGGAGTTGCAAAGTGAATGGTTTTTGCTAAAACGATGGGATTGAACTATGGAACTTGAAATGATCACATGATCGCATGCTATTTATAGTTTTTTACCTTTAGTGTGCGTACTTTGGAATCTTCTTTCCAACCTTTAGCTTCTTCTTGCCTGGTGCCTTCTCTGCGATTCTTGGAGGAGCATTAAAACACATGTCTGTTTTGTAGACGTAAGAGATGAGCAACATAAGAACATCCGTCTTGTATCTTTGTGCTTTTTCTAACCCATCAATTTCTTTTGAGTCACCCAAATAAAATACAAAAAAGGATACATTTCTTTATTTCTTTTGAAAAATTTCTATCCGACCGGCCGTAGACGGCTTTAGAGAGAACTGTGTAGGACCTCAGGTTGGGAAGGAATAAAGAGCCATAAGGAGTCTTGTTTTTCTGTGTGGTTGCATAGTTATTTGGTCCGATGAAGTAATCTACATTTTGTGATTTTTCTTAACACGTTTTCAGTCCCTAAAAGTTTTACGAACTACAAAGTTTGCCCTAAGGCGAGACGAATTTTAAATTGTACTGTATTTGGTCCTTGTATGGTTTGCAAACCGGTTTAGTCCGAGGACCTCATGTGCAAAAGGCCTTTTTCTAATGCTACGTACCATTCACACATTTTAAACATATTTATATGCGTGGATTGCTTCACTTATTTGTTATTTCATTATTTTCTTTATTTATGAGACATATTAGAAACCTAAAAGAAAGGCGATCATCATATCACATAATATAGTGAGAAATTTAAAATTTACAGAAGTTAAGGGAGAGTATTTGTGATAGAATTGAAACATTGTTTGTATGCAATGAGACAAAACCCCAAATGAAGGAAAAATAGATCCTAACATTCAGAACAATATATTTAAGAAAAAAGAATGAATTTTTGCTCATCATTGTCGATCCTTATGTAGAAATTGCAATCGAACATCTTTGTTGTCGATCTTTTAAGTAGAAATTGCAAAAGATAATGAATTTTAGTTCTTAAAAAAAAAAGAAGAAAAAGAAAAAAAGAAATCATACTAATATAAACAAAATCAAAATTGAAACGTTAACCAGAAAAACACTGAAATGTCAATCAATATATAAGAAAAGTAGGTAAGGTCGTGAAAACCTTTTATATGTTGCTCCTATCATTTCCCTCCATACTCTTACATAAAAAACATACTAATTTATTTGACAAAGAAAAAAGAACATAAGGGAAAAATTACTGTAACAGTTAAGTAACATATGAAAGTGATATTAATCATAAAAATCATGTCCTCAAATGTGTATTCATCAATTTAATCAAACTACGGTGAACAGCACATAATTAAGTCTTTTTTTTTTCCTTCATGTTTTTTATGTGCAACAACACGGTGCATAATGAATATACTTTGACTGAAGGGTTAGAATATATTTGCATGTATATGTTGCATAATATACATGTAATAATTTCAAGTACTTCATCTAATAGCTAATAATGACAATTGACATGTCAAAGAGGTGAAAGAGTTCAAGAGATTAAGACATTTGAAATTCACCGATGGAGCTGGAATCGTCTTTGAAATTAGAAAGCTAGAGAATTTGTCCTCTCTGAAGAAATTAAGAAGTTCGTCTCTGAAAGTTGCATCACCCTCCCTGAAGGTCCTATGGATAACTATGAACGTTTTCAAAGCTACCTGCCAATGACAAACACAAAAATAATACAACAAAGTTTAACAGGAATCAAACATATGTATATGAAACGGTAAGCATAGTAATCCATAAGATAATGATGAGTCATATATAGCCAACAAGAAAAGTATCATATAAGTGTTGCATCGTCCCATGTAAATTGGGATTTTGTAACTGAACAATGCAGCGGCGGTGATAAAAATTTATGGAGTTTGAAAACTGAACGGGAACTGCTATGCATCCAAAAACTAAACGCGCCGAATGCCGTGATTCTTTCTTCAATGTAATTATTTCTTTTCTCTTCCTTTTTTTTTTTTTTTTTTTTTTGTCAAACGATAAATTTGTGAGATTAGAGAGCCGATGGAGTTTGAACTCACATTGTGGTGTAAGGGCAACACACATCTCCATCACTATGGTAGAGGGCCACTTTCAATTCTTTTTTTTTTGAACATAGTGTATTTTTTTACCGAACATGGTGTTTTTATTGTAGTGGTTTTCCTCTTTAACTAAAATTCTTCTTTTATTTTTTTTAGGGTTCCAATAATTTGGATTTTTAATTCTGTTTTTATTTTAGTTTTTGTCACAAAAGTGTACCTGCTATTTTGTTTCTATTATTTTTAGTCTGTTGTAAAATTTTTTTGTTTTAGGGGCATTGTTGTCCAATTATTTTTAGTGAAGGTTGGGACACCAAAGTTGGCTTCTCACATTCTAGTAGTAAAGACAATTTGAAGAAATTATCGTTTTTATCCTTCACACGTAGGAATGTATATACATTGCATAAGCACAAGAACTCTACAAAGAAATTGCCGACATTAGATAGAATTAAACTTTATTTCTGAGCCAAACTAATGATTTCGACATGTAATTTCAGAAGAATTTAACCCGCCATATGCACTTTTGCCAAATACAATAATGTTGCTAATCAGCATATGCAGTACTGTAAACCCTTTTAATGGTGCATAAGTTGAGAATACTTAGGAGCACCTTGTTGCTAGTGCACCTAGGGGTCTTGAATTGGCTCAATGTCGATCCATTTCCTAAGAAATGTTCCAAAATTTTCTTGAACGTTCCCTTCTCCACAATTCGAAGCTCTAGAGGTCCGATCGAATTGTTTCGCCTTGAGACAACGTAACCATGATCCACAAAAGATGCATCCATTTCTCTGCAACATTCACCAAGGAGCCTCTCTTCAACTTCCCCCTTGATCTCCCAGTATATTATGTAGTGGCCTGGTTGGGTCAGCACATCAGCATGGCTTGTGAAGTCAATCAGTTCTGCTTTGGAGCTGCTCAACAGTTGAGACCCTCTCTCCACCACTATTTGAAGGTCCTTTTCAGTGTTTTTGTCTATGTTTACTGTCAAAATAAGCTTTCTCCTGCATATAAAGTTCAATTTTGGAGTCCCATTGTGGAAACCTGCCACTTCCACCACATCTCCTAGCCTGTACCTATAAAGTCCTGAAATATAGAGAGAGAAAATATATAAACAAAAGCAATTAACTGAATTCAGATTCAGATTCAAGTACATAAAAACGAGAACAACTAACTGAATTAACGCACATTTGTAAATTCTAGTACTTTTTGTAGGTATAGACTATATAACCAAGAACAAGATTTGCTTTTATGTCCATCTACTTTTTTTTAACTTCGGTACAAACTCAATTACGATCATTACATCATGCAGACCTACTAGGGTTCTAGAAAGTTTTTGACCATGATATTATGGTCTCAATTTTGTCCACGTATCCGCTCTAAGTTTAGAAAGTACCCAATTAGTTTCCCAAAAAAAAGAAAAAGAAAGAAAGTACCCAATTTTTCCAAATTGCAACTTGTGGGCAAGTGTCAAGGGAAAGGGACCAGATATTTCCAAGATTGCTGCTGATCTGCAAATAATCGACAGTTCACATCTGTGTGTTCCTCCATCAAGGTTTGGTTTGTTGTGGGATAGCATATAGCAATGATCGATGCTTAAACATGTCCAGTTCAAAGTTCTAAACTATTAAGGATGGTAAAAAAGATTCATCAACAAACCTAAAAAGCACCCACTTCGACTTAAGTTTTAGCATGCAAAATTTGACTATGGGGAATAATTTTCACACACCCATGCAAAAAATAAATAGGTGTGAGTAAGAAATAAAAAGGGTGTGTGCAATAGTGACTACTTACCAGTGATAGTAGTGAGGACAATCTCATACTCTTGTCCAACCTTGACTTGTGACAATGGGACTGGTTTATCTTCTATGAAATCATCCATGACCAAATTGTAATCTTGCTTCTGTCTATGAAGTGGTATGAACTCAAAGTAGGAAAAAGTTGGCACCACTGCAAATGTCACATCCTCTGGAGGCAAACAAGGATCCACATTCACCCCAATCCAACTCTCAGTTGATCCATATTCTGCACTTACTAGCGGCACTTCCGCTGCATATCGCAGGAGTTTTTTCACATACGGCTGCATTGATCCTGTCATTATAGAGTACACATACTTGGCATTAGGCCAAAGCTTTGGAATTAGACCAAACCAATCCAAAACCTCCAACTCCCTGCAGCAAGCTTCTATTTTCGAAGCTAGAATTGGGTTTGGCGAGATGATACCCAAGACAGCTTTTCTCACTTGCGGGAGATTGATTCGTTTACTGAGAGTGCCATCTCGAATGTCAATGTACAACTCCTTCCAGAGCTCTTCGAAAGCTATAAAGGACTGCACTATGCTGTAGGCAAAGGCAGAGGTAATGAACTCTACTTGCTCAGAGAAGAAGAGGCCGAGGAGGAGGTGACAATAAGTCGATTGCTTGCTGTCACCACTCGAAATGACCTCTTCGGGGCTGCAAGTGAATGACTTGGTTTTTTCTTGTTTGATTTTGAATTCCGGGCTGGCATAGTAGTGAGTTGTGGCTGTTCCTGCTGTTAATCCTCCCTTGGTTTTGAATTGTCTACTGCTGTATATGAATTCAAGGATCCTTCCTCCTTCCCTCGTCGGATAAACCCTACGATCAAGATGAATAAAGTAAAATTAAAGAGCCACGGTTATATAAGTTTTAATGATAACTAACTAGTACTGTTGAAATATAGTTGTAAATATAAAGGTTTATAACTTCATATAAACATGAAAATCTGTAATAGTAGGTAGCTAAATATATAATAGTCTAATGAATTGAGATAGTACTGGACTGAAATTTAAGAGAAAGTTTAAACCTTGATCTATAAGCTGCAGCCAGCCTAAAAATTTGAAGAGTGGTCTGTGAACTGTGGCGCGTAAATGGTACGTACTTCTGTCTTCCTTCAGTGGTTCCAGAACTAGAAAATAAATGTAACCAAAGAAGACCATTAGACCCTTCAACAAAGTGAGAACATATACAGGTAATGGTTTTATTCGTCAAATCCAATACAAAAAAAAAAGTTCCGTTTTATTCGAGCGATATTCTAACTTGATACAAACTACGTGGATAAATATTCGAAGTATATATATTTATTTTAATATAGTGGGAAACTGGGAATAATTTGAAGCATATCTCAAGTTTTATGAATATAAGAAGCTAACCTTAAGGAGAGAGTAGTCATAGGCTGTTTTGTGAGAATGGGGCCTGAGTCCCCATTTGCAATTCTTTGAATGTAAGGTTCTAAATCTGCATGTGAAGCAAGAGGCACCAAGGAAGTGTAGAGTGATTCCAACACACATGCATCTACCTCTTTGATTTCGATGTCCCCCAACCATTTCTTGAGATATTCCACTTCGAAGTTCAGCTCAAGTATCTGCCGGAGCGTCTGCGTTTGAACCAAGCCGGCGTTCTCCGTCACGTCCTCAAACCACCTAACCATATCATCTTCTCCACATACAGATGGTTCCATTGGAGAGGTTTTGTGGCTGCAGGGTATTCAGAGGAGGAAATAATATTGCAGGTATAAAAAAAAAATAAAAAAAAAAATAAAAAAGGAACAATGTCGTTACAACTTCGATTTTTTTTTTTTTGGGGGGGGGGGGTGATGGGGTGCACTTAATTGGTAGCAAGTACTGTATGAATGGATTATAGCAACTTATCTATGGAGTCTTTGTCGTTTATTCAAAAACTCAACCAATCTTCTAATGTTGGTTGCACAACTCTCACTTTCCACTCCTCAATCGATCTTAGAGTTGTAGGATAGTTTTGTAAACCACAAGACATACATAGTATCATCCTTTTCTTGGTGGTGGTGGGGGGGGCGAGAGAGAGAGAGATAGATTCTTGTACGAAATGATATGGTGACAAGAGTTGCCAGGGGACCAAGGGCAATCAGCAATATAGACAGCTTGGGCCACGGCACCATGCTCTAGCTATTTTCCCTCCAATTATTAGAAGGATTTTATTACACTGGGGCAAAGAGATGGGGGGACACTGAATCAATTATCTCGCACCGAGGACATATTCTGTGTGTGTCTCACTCATAATGAGTAAATCTAACATAATGATATATATCGGTGAATATATAGGTGATATCGAAGATTTTCTCAGATATGGCATGAGGCTAAAAGATGAACACCCGACCTACCTACCATGACAACATTGATCAAATCTATAAGGGAAAAGGATCTTTTTTCTGAGGATCTTAAGGGTCCTGTGATCGTGACCGTTCATCGTACATCATGCGATCAGTTTTTGTTAGGTACTATTTATATTTAATTTAAAATTTTAAATTTTGAAATAATTTCTGACTCTACGATGAACGGTCACAATCGCGGGATCCCTAGGATCCCTAGGAAAAGAATCCGACGAGGATCATTTTCCAATAAGTCCCTCAAATCTACTATAATCAAGTGGATTTAGATCCTCTTTTGAGCCCAAGGAGAGGATCCTCTTGATTAAGACACGTAGACCGTTGAATTTTTATCCAAATGCTACAAACAGGGAGGTCCCTTTAAAGTTATAATAATTATAGCCGTTGGATAAAAATCCAATGGCCTACGTGTCTTGGTGAGGTGGATCCTCTTCTTGGGTTCAGGAGAGAATCCAAATCCTAATCAAGTAGTTTAATGTCACTCAAACAAGTATATATTATCAAATCTAGGGTTTAGAGTTCCCTTCTAGACAAGCTAGTAGCCAACCCACATCTACTAGGCTAGAAGACTAAGACAAAACAATTTAACTTCATGAACGGAAAGATAATCATGCATTTTTTTTCAGTTATTTCTTCGCTTAATTTTTCATTGATTTATTCAATTCGATCCTAAAATTAAAGTGTAAAAATCACTTTCCAACAAAAAAAAAAAAGAAAAGGCATTTGCTTGGAGTAAGTATTGTTTGATATCACAATTCGAACCACTTTCCATAGAGCAAAAGGCTTTGTCCATCCAAAAACTAGAAAATAAAATTAAAAAAATGGCATCCAAGTTTTTTTTTCTTTATATTCCGCGATTGTCCTTTCATTTGTTCATCCAAAAACTAGAAAATAAAATAAAATAAATGATAAGGGGAAATAACAAATTGGAAATACGAAAATCACTTCCTGCAGTGGTGCAGATTATGGTGAAGTGTCCCACATTCCTTGGTAGATAATCCATAAATGATCCCCTGCCTTCAAGGTTTTAAAAAAACGCTAGACACTAATCGAGCGCTGATAGGAGCCTAGCGCCTTGGCAGCTAGACGGACGTCTAGGTGGCCTAGATGGATTTTTGTAAATTTATTATATATCTTGTAAATAAATGCCTAATTACACTTAAAAAAAAACTACACTTGTATGGATAATAAACAAATAAAAAAATAAAAAAATGCAAAAATAGAAGTAGAAGAATACACAAAGTACATCCATCCAACAAGTTCAATATTTAAAAAACAGTAAGCATATAATCATAATGAGGAGTATTCTTAGATGAAAGACTAAATTCTTCTTGTTCTTGATCATTGCATTAGATTGGACATAGACTAAATTATTTAACCTTGTTGTATCTAGTTTATTTCTTTTCTTTGTATGTATCCCCTCAAAAGCGCTCCAATTCATTTCACAATTGGATGAACTTGTAGTCAATCCATCATTTGCAAATTAGGTACATTATTTCCATAATTATACCACAATGAAACTAAAAAAGAAAAAAGCACACAATTAATAAAAAAACAAAAACAAAAAACAAAACCGCCTAGGACCGCTTAGCTCTAGACCGATTTTTCAAAACGATTTGTCCTCAATTGCAGCGGGCCTTCACTATCTAAGCGCCTAAATGCTGTCTAAACCAATTTTTAGAACACTAACTGCCTCCTAAATGTGTTTATGCTTAAGGCGGTTTATATCTTCGTCAACATGCCCAATTTTTGTAGCTTCATTTTCTCCATGTCACATCACTAGTTCTGGTTACGTGCACAATTAAAAGTTGGTCCAAATGATAATGTCTAGAAACCACGATTCTTTTTCTGATCATGTGGGGGTTTTCAATTTTGTGCTTTGATTTCATGAGATTTGAATCACGTCATCTGTAAGATAATTCTCACAAATTATAAATTTCTCTATCTATTGCTCTCACCCAACTGTGCACCCGATTCCACTTGATATGGAATCAATGATTAGTTAAAAAGGTGCTAACGAACTTTGAGCATTTGATAAAATCTCTTGGTGTAGTACTCAGCCTAAAGTTTCTTTGTGATTTAACATGTAATGTTTACTTTGTTGCCTTTCACTTTATCTCTTCGTTCATGATTAGGCTCAAAGTACAATGCTATAATCTGCTTCCCCCAACCCTATTACAGTTCTTATCATGTTATAATTACAGGAGGTGGGTCTGCCCTTTCATTTTCATACATTTTTCATACCCTCCTGTTATGTGTGATCATAGTTAAACCATGTCAACATTTTATATTAATTTTTTTTATAAAAATAATAAAACAAAAAGTAATAAGAATATAAAATGTTGATGTGACTTAACCGTGACCACACAAACATAAAGGTATGAAAAGAGTATGGAAATGAGAAGGCAAACAATTCACCTCCATAATTACAAATCCTAAGTGACAGTGATGTAGAGCCTAGAATTATGAGCTTGGAATTAAGTAAAGAATTAAAGTGATTTGTTCTATACGAAGCGAGGTTGAGTCTAGTCCTACGCCCACAGGACCACCCTATCGATCATAGCGGGTAACAAATGATGCGACAAGTCCCCACCAAGCCACCAAAAACAAAAACCTTCCCGAAAGACCCAAAAGAAAAATCTATGTCCGTATCCGAGGTAGAGCAACCTTCATCGGAAAAAATTATTGTATGCGCATGTTATATGTCCTCTCATACTCATTGTATGCGTGTGGATCAACAATTAGATACACAAAACAAATGTGATTGTTGTATGGCTGATATTTTCTTATCCGAGGTATGAACAACCTTTGATCGGGAAAAATTATTGTATTTGCCTGTTATCTGTCCTCTCATATACTATATGTGTGCGGGTCAACAATTAGATGCACAAAATAAATGTGATTGTTGTATAGCTGATATTTTCTTATCCGCGGTATGAACAACCTTTGATCAGAACGAAAATATGAAGAATCAGAACGAAAAGCTGAAGCATATAAGTTCACCTTATTACAGATGACATTAATCAACAGAAAATGGACTGCAAGTTCAGCTCCATTATATGTTGTATGCGAATCCCTCTGCATTATAAAACCCGAAAGTTCTAGCACTGCAAAGTTCAGCGGGTGGTTTATACTTCACATTCGATGCAAGAAAAGAGCAGAAATATCAAAGCTGAAAAAGGATTCAAGCCAGATGACCAAAATTATAAGAAAATCAAGACAAAATGCAACATTCAAACAGCGAAGGGTACATGCACAAAGTAGAGGTTTAGAAAGAGAAGCATCTTTGCAAATTAATGATGAAAGTAATGGCTGACACGAGTAGGGCATACCAGATTTTGGCCTATCCCAGTACCGAAGCATCAGTCTAGATCCTTCACAGATTGATAACCCTATTCCTCGGGGTAGGGGCCTTCACCTCACAGTGGTCACACCTGCAGGATCAATAAGTCTCATAACTTCAGTACAGCTGCAACTTGCAGTACAAACTAGCCTTCTCTTTCACTATTTCAAAATCGATGGTGACTTTGTTCTTAACCATTGTTCATACATTCTTTGAGTTTTCCGTTATCCATTGTTTATTATACTTTATACAAGTAAAAATGATTACTACCCTAAAGACTACTACACTAACTCGAATGGGAACCTTCATATTTGTGCATTTATGTAAGCTTGAAGATTATTAGCACTAGCAGTAAAAGCGATTAACCATAAAACACCCTGAAAATGAAATGACATGGAGGCGGAATGAGCACCGCGACAAGAAATTAACCGGGAAATATAATTCTTAGAATAGGTAAAACTTAGGAACCAATGTATTGAATATTACTCAGTTGAGTTGCTTGTTTCTAGAGTTTATACTATCCCCGTCTGGTTGAACCTTCGCTCTGCAATTTTATTATTTAGAAATCTTGAAGAGCCGGAGTTTCTAACATGTCTTGATGGGGATCGCCTACAGTTCCGTTTTTCCTTTCTGGGGTGGGTGGTAGACCCCGTGAGGAAGATGAGCACAGCTTGTTTCGTTATTCACTCTTTCAAAACATATGCAGGTTAATCAGAGGGTATGATTTTGACCTCTCATTCCTCCATTATAAAGCTACCTAAGGATCGACAGTTTTTATCAACTAACTTTTTGGTTTAATGGTACTTCTCTTCCAACTGGGAAAGTGGTTTTAAGGATCTAAACCGTTTATATTTTAATTAATCATTCATAGATCATCATTGTAAAAAAGAAAAAAAAAATTAAGACATTTATTTGTAGTGAAAAAAATGGACGAATACGGTTATGCGAAGAAATAGTAAAATGACTATCATTTGATCCAACAGTTACAGGGTTTTCGGAATTGGGAGATTTTTTGTCAACATGATTTTGAAGGAAAACCTAAAAATAGACGATTATATCGTTAATATAAATTACAAAGTGAACTCTATAAAATAAATACAAAAATATGTCTCCCGATCCTACCCTTTATCCATCCAATGGATGTGAGTAACATTTGATGTTCAAGATGTCAAAATTAGCTATTTTTGTGCCCTGATTTTCTTTTTGCAGGTCCACTTTGTGTTTTGCATTTAGACTGCAATTGCTCCTACTAATGATGTGCAGTTTACAAGGTTCACTAATGGCTGCAGTTACATTGGTTATTTCGTTTAGTGAGGGAGGAGGCAGAAATACAAAATGAATAAGATATGCATCGTTCAAAATCATACTTGTCAGCCTAGCATTGCCTTAGCGGATAAGAATTTCAATACAATCGTAAAAACTTGACATGTTAGACTGCTCTGTGGTTTGATCTGGAAGTCTTCCTTTGAGTTGGTGACCCGATGAAGACTCAGACTCGGTTTCTTCATTTCAGATACTTTACTTCATTGGATTTGGGTTGTACGTATGCGAAACGCTTCTCAGTATCTGGGTTATTCAGGTTTGACGATTAACAAACTTGCATTCTTCTCTTGCCCTTAACTCTGCGTTTCTTCCCCCTCTTAGGAGAAAGGAGAAACTTTTTCTTTGTGTGTTGTATTTGCAGTGAGTATACATGTATTTCCGAAGCAGAGGAAACATGTACACAATCTTTAGTCGAAGAGAATTTGCCTTACAACCAAAGGTATGTTAACACCAACCTAAGGGTATGATTTTAAACGTTTGCTTTCCTCCAGACTAAAGCTACCTAAGGATTGACGATTTTTACCAACTCGCCCTTGTACTGGTGGTACTTCTCTTCCAAATGTTGAAGGCGGTCCCAAGTCCAATTCCTGCCTCCCTCTTGACCAAAATCTATTCTTTCTATCAATTCCACAATATTCTACTTGAAAAACGTTTTTAAGAAATACGATATTGTAGAAATACGAATAAAATGCGTTTTTTAGAAATACAATATTTTATGTCCACCTTGTATTTTTTTAGGTGAGAGTTCATGTACGATCACTTGCTCAGTTGCCCTTGAAATGAAACATAGGAAAAAAAGCCACACACCTGGGTACTGACACAGAGATCACCAATGCATCCAACATATGCCATGTAGGCCAAGGGAACCGATCAGATTCTTCTGCTCTGTCATCCCCTTGGGCCAAAAGACGTTAGGAAAAAACTCTTTCAAGGGTCTGAAACATTTTATGTCAAAGTTTCTTCAATAAATTGGATGATGCATTATACAAGGATTGCAGAATGAACACCAATTCTACATCTTTTGATGGTAAGCGATATATGATGCCATCTTTGAATTAGCTAAACAAAGTTTCTTAAAACTATAGATTTGCTAAGACTTAACTGTCAAAGAGAGTTCGGAACTTCACTCGCCTTTTGACGCTACCCTTTCGGTCATACCCAATACCGATCTTACTATGCATCAACTTCATAGCTAAATCTGCATTGCCTGCTTTCCTCAAGGCATTGATTAGAACTGTTCGGATTCGTCCTGGTATTTCCCTACCTCTGTCCACAATTCCATCGGCCAATTTGCAGGCTTCCTTTAAACGGCAAGCTTTGCACAGCACATTGATCATATCTTCAAAAGCTGTCTCAGGAATCACACCCATTGGCGCTAGCTCATCCAAAATCTTGCAGGCTCGGGCTACCTTGCCTGAGAGACAAAGCCCAATAGAGAGGGCCCTGAAGGAAGCAACATTCGGTGTGATGCCCTTATCAATCATCATGTCCCAGAGCTTCAATGCCTCTTCATTTCTGTGCTCCTTAAAAAGTCCGCTGATGAGTATTGTGTATGTATAAACCGTCTGATCACAACCTTCCTCTTCCATTTTCTTAAAGAGTGCTAATGCTTCATCAGCTTTTCCACATTTAGCCAGGGCATCGATAAGGGCATTATAGCAGTATGAATCCTGTGGACATCCCTTCACTACCATCTTTTCAAAGAGCCTTTCAGCCTCATCAAGCCTCCCTGCTTTTCCAAGACCATCGATTAGACTAGAATAAAACATAGCGTTAACTGCCATCCCCCTGCCTTCACAAAAAGCAAAGTACTCCATTGCCTCCTCCACTCTCCCACTCTTACATAATCCATTGACGATAACCCCGTAAGTGACCTCATCTGGTTCAAGCCTGTCATTTTTCATCCTCTCGAAAAGCTTCATTGCCTCCTCAATGCTCCCACATTTCACATATGAATCGATCAATGCTGTATAGTTTGCCACATTGGCTTTACATCCCTTCCGAATCATATCTTCAAATACAGCATATCCTTCCATACATTTCCCACCTTTGCAAAGCCCGTTGATCACTAAACTATACGCATGAGGTGGAATTTCAAGTCCTTTCTCTCCCATTTCTTGGTAAAGACCCAAACACGAATCAACATCTCCTTCTGAATAGCACCCCTGTATTAAAGTCATATAAGTAATCTTATCAGGTTCCACATTCCTCCCCTCCATAGCTCTGAACTTCTCCATTGCTTTCTGGGTTTTCCCTACCTTACAATACCCTTTAATCATTGTATTATAAGTCACAATGTCCGGTGCAATTTTCCCGCCTTCCATAACCTCAAAAACCCGCTCAGCGGATTCAATAAACATCGAATTCACCAAACCATTCAGTAAAAAGTTATAAGTGTACAAACTAGGCTCAATCCCATTCTCCTTCATTCGACGCCAAACCCACAACAGCTCATTAACCATTCCAAGACATCCAAAGCTTTTAATCAAAGAATTTGCCGCTGAAGAAGTCATCAAAAAGTTCATTTCTTTAAGCTTAACAAGTACACATCGAATACGGTCCAAATCACGACACACAGATAAAAGTTCAATCAAAGATACATAGCAGTCAAGCTTATGATGATACTTCTTCTGGCTACCAGCCCAAGCAAAGAACCGCAAGGCGGTTTTGGGCTTCCCACGAAGCTCAGAAGATTTCAACACATACGAAACAAAATTAGGAGACAATTTGATCAAGAATGTGCGACAGTAAGAGTCTAAATTGGCCTCCATTGTAGGAGACCCATCTAAAAGATTCACAATTTGAGCGACCCACGGAGATGGGTCAAAATTTTGTGTGTTCGATACTACATCAGAGACGTCATTGAAAGGTTCTACCCATTCGGGAGGAGGGAGAGAGTTGGTGAAAACCCACCTGGAATTTGAGCTGAAACTTGACGTACAGTGAGAATTTGAAGCTTTCGACGAAAACCCTCCATGGATGTACGGACGGGGAGGTCTTGGAGGAAGAATACGGGCTGATGAGAGTGAGAGGGGAGCTCTCAGTAGGGTTCTTCTCATCAGGGTTTTGGCTGTTCTGTTCGTCTGTGTGCTCAGTTCAGTCAAGCTGAAAGCCTGAAACGGTGAAATGGTTTATGCAGATTTTGTTTTTTTGGGTCGTATTTTTTATTGGGCTTTTTGGTTAATTTTTTATTTTCAAACTTCTACTATTCATAAAGCCCAATTGGCAACATTGCTGGGTTTTGTTTCTTGTCGTTTTTAACATTCCAAATGGATCCTCAAGAACAAAACTAATTGAACAAAAAAAAAAAAAAAAATTATCAAGTAAATGTTGTCTACATCTCAATCAAGACTATAATTTGCTAAACTATCTGCCACAAAACTCTTGTCTCTATAAACATGCCGAAGATCGCATTGCCAAGATCTTTAAAGCAACGGTTGGTTTGATATATTTGGGGTGGAATTAAATCCTCATTGGTTTTAGGAGTGAAATTTATAATTCCATGATTGTCTAGGAAAGAATATACACAACAAGTCCTAATTCTGGTAGGAAAAGATATCCTTTGTTAATCTCCTCATATCCTCCTCTATATAAATGCGAACTTTCAATCCCACATCACATTCTTCCTGCCGCTCATTAGACGATCTATCGATACTATTCTCTCTCTAACTCTATTGTGTAGTTTAGTTCCCTTTATAGTTCATCATACCGTTGCGTATGAGGTCGAGAATTTAATCTTTAATTGTTTGATTACGCAGGTACCAGGACTACTGAGAGATGTCGAGGAACAAGAGAATAATGCACTGGACTACGGAGAAGCTGCAGGCCAATAGAATGATGCAATCCACTGCCAAGATGCCGAGGAGAACAAAGAGAACGATCAGTCAATGCACTGCTACGGAGATGCCTAGTACCAAGAGGATGAGGCAGTACAAGAGCACAACGCAGTTTATGGACCTCCCCTGCGACGTCCTCCTCTCGAGACGCCCCACAAAATTACTCGTTTCTTGCCGTCGTGTTGTAAGACCTTGTGTAGCCTAGTCGTCTGCCCGTGTCTCGCTAACATGTATTCACAATATATTGCTACTACCGATGAAAAACTTGAGCCTCATCCTCGGATCATGGTTCTTACCAGGTCTAAGTTAATCACCTTACCGGTGAATTTTGGTAGTAGAGCCAAGAATGAACTTGCGTTGACATTCCGACCATCATTGGAGCTCGCCAATACAATCTCAAGTTTTCTTCTGACGGCTTGCTTTGCCTGAAGAACGAGCCAACATCATTAGAAGGAGGTGGTCAAGCCTTCCTAGTAAATCCTTTAAGAGAAGTTCTAAGGCTCCCACCAAGTAAATTCGACGAAGCTCCAAACTGCACGTACGACTGGTATGGTCTGGGATGCCAGTTCTTGTTCCCACAAGATTGTACGGGTATCTAGACCCAAATTTATGTTTTGGGCTCATCGTCAATCGTCATGGCGATAATTATCAATACGCTCAGCTCCTCCTCTTTTTTTGAAGTGCGAGAGGAGACAAATATCATTATGCACAGCCCCTCCTTTTTTGAAAGGTGCGAATTGCGTTCCTGCGTATGGAAACATACATCATGAAAGTGAGATTAACCTGTAAGTTGAGATGCACATTATTTTAAAAATTGAAAATCATGTAACCCAAGAAAATCTAAATGCAAAGAAGCAAGAATCGCCGACAGAGGTAAGTCATGCTACACTGAGGTTGAGGAAGACAAGCCATGTTACCAAAGCTGTCCACAACAACATTCTCTACCCGCTTCATGTGAGAGTAATGAAAACTCATATTCTTGATGCGAACCAGACAAGTAAACCATTTTGTACGAAGAGGCAAGGAGAAAAAATGTTTTCCAAGCGGATACAAGTAATAACATTAGAAGAATCACTTTTCAACCAAATACATACCAACCACGCTGATAAGAAAAATCAGTATAAAAAATAACTCCTATTAATTCTGCCAAGAAAAATTGTGATGACTAGTACCTCAAGAAAACTACCAAAAAAGACCATGTCCATCCCTAAAAACTCCCCACAAGCAATAATACCAAGATTCCTTTTAGCTAAGGCATTAGTATTAAGCTTAAGCCAATTAAGGATATCAGAGTGGAGATCAAAGCACATGACGAATAACGTGAACCTTAAGAGGGATGAGTTGAATACCTAAAGAATAAATAATACAATCTTCCAAACCCTTTTTTTTATTATTTTATTTTTATTTTTATTTATTTATCAGAAGATTTAATTGACATTCAGAGATGATGTAGAGAAACTGGGCCATCCTCGAAACTAAACTTATTGAATCCTTTCAAATAGTATTAACGATAAAAAATCCCACAAAAATGAAGATGAAAATGGAAAATAGAAAAACTAGTTCTGAGACAAATAACAATCCACATTTGTTGAATATTTTCTTAACTACTGGGTTAAATTTCTATGACAACACCCGTGTCTCTTATATTTACAAAAGAGATTGAAGAAAAATGTGATTCTATTTAACAATGTAATAGGGCATTTTTATGTTTGTATCCAATGAACAGTCTTTATAAGCAGTACTTTTTCTAGTGGCGACCAAGGCTCCAATTCCTTCATGATTCCAAAGCACCATTTAACAGTGGAAGCAACAACTCAAACAACTCATGTTCAATACTCCGATGCAGAACCTACCATATTGACATCAGAACGATCAAATTAACAAATACTGAGACCACCGAACTCACATATAGCATATTGCGAGATGACAAAAAGTAAAAACTCAACTAAAGCGAGACTGTAAAACACAGATAATTCATATTGAATTTTGTAATTGTTACAAACACAAATTTATTGAAAATGTCCACCAGGCTACTTCACCTCTACAATGCTGGACTATCCAACACCTCCGACAACTTCACCACTCCCTAAAGAAATCCACAACAACCTCGAGTTAATCAAAGCAAGGTATGCATGTAAGAATATAAGTATGAGTATGAGAATGTATGTTATAGCCAACTATTTGGATTCAAATTGGTGCAAAGAAGTTTATTAGAAAAAGGTTTTGAATTGTTCAAGACATAGGATTGAAACATGGTTTCCATCCTCATTTTTGCAATCATAGGTTTGATCCTGTAGAATCTGACCCATTTTATCATTGAGGGAAATTGTTGGACAAGAATTTCTTGTCAATGTTCCACTTGTATTCTACTAAAAGAGTGGATTGAACGATATATATAGTAGGCCTCTGCTCACACAAATCACATGCTTGATTTTGGACTAAGATCTATTATTAGTGCAAGCATTAAGGTTTTGTAAGAGAATGAGAAATTTTGGTATAGAAGATTGGTGGCTTCATCATCTACTGACGTCTCTGCGAGGAAAAATGCACTATTTGATGCCTTCTATAACTTTTTCTTGATTGCTTCTACATGTCAGTTTGGTTCTTTGTGTATCGAGTTGTAATTTTCATACTTGTATGATATGTGATTCATAAGCTTAACCTGTTGACTTATATTTTTTTAGGGTTTTTTTATTTTTTTTATTTTTTATTTTTTATTTTTATTTTATATCACAAATAGTTATTGAAATTGACTTACACCATCAAAATGATCCTTGAAATTGAACATCGATTAATGTAGTTTCTGAAAATATATGTCGCAAATCAATATGGTCCTTCCATCACAATTTGTTAAAAATTCTGTTAAGTGATGATGTGGCACATAAATGGACCCCACAAGATTTACGAGTTTTTATTACAAATGGTCGTCCTTGAAATTGACTCATACCTTCAAGATGGTCCCTGAAATTGAAAATCTATTAATGTAGTCTCTGAAAATAAGTGTTACAAATCAATATAGTCAATCCGCTACAATTTTGTAATTTTTTTATTATGTGTTGATGTGGGTTTAATAATTTAATAATTAATTAAAAAAGTTGTCTAACTACTTTTTAGCACAATAGAATTTTGGGAGTCTTAATTAAACACTCATAGTACTATTCACTTTTAACGTTAAATACATTTTTACTATGAAAAATCACTCCTGGTACTATTCACTTACAACAATATTTTGTCCTTTTGATTAAAACTAAAGTTTTTGAGAACTTTTTGTTAATTTTCCTTAGATTTTTATTTTTATTTTATATTTTTTATTTATAGTAGGGCCTACTCTGAAGAAAGATTCCTTCCATAAATTCTTAAAGGCACAAGGCTTAACCAAGGCCGAAGAGGGGTTTTGGAAATAATTTTCAACCAATAATAGAATAGCCTCGGTTAGAATGTTATTATCTCAAGCGAACCTTATTGTTCTCTGCGTCATCAAACCACCACGGGAGCGCCCAAAAAGCTCTCCAAAATTAAGGTTGTGAGAATGTTGATCGCCTAAATGTTAACGACGATGTCACAGAACTCATCCCCAATCCAAGCCGTCACCAAAGATGATCATGATCCAGGTCCAATTCGGTGAAGCATGTTGAAGTGTGTAAAGATGGATTTATTGAGATTTTTTTTCCTTCTAGAGAGTAGACAACGACGGCTACCATAGATGGAGGGTAGAGGAAGACTTGTGTGATCTATTTATATGTCACATCATCATATAATAAATTTTTTGACAAAATTATGATGGAAAAACTATATTGATTTGAGACACTTACTTGTGGGACTATATTGGTCAATTTTTAATTTCAAGAACCATTTTGATGGTGTGGGTCAATTTTAAGAACCATTTTGATGTCGCGGGTCAATTTCAATGATCATTTGTGATTAAAAAACAAAATGACGCATGGGCCCATTTATGTGCCATATCTGCAATTAACTGATGTGAAAACGTAACAATGGATTTAGTGTCCTACTAATACTGGCCTTTATCGTATTTTATCCATAGATTGACTAAGTTCATAAAAAAAGATAACGAAGACAAAATGAATAAAGGAAAATTATTACAAATAAGTCATTTGAATGATGAACATATATATGCGTTCACTTATATAAAAATTTTAACAAAAATGTGATTGAAGGACAACATTAATTTGCGGCACTTATTTTCAAGGACTATATTGATTGATTTTCAATTTTAGGGACCATCTTGATGATGAAAGTTAATTTCAAACACTATTTATGATAAAAACCCAATCTTTTTGTAAGTTTAGACTGTTTAGTCATAAAAGGCAACCAAAAGAAAAGACATATCCAACATGAACCCAAACCAGATGAGGTAGATAAAACAGAACATTGCCAAAAGGCAACAACAGAAGATTCAAAGATTCTGGTTGCCAGACCAGATGTTTACAAATCCATGAGACTGAGAAAACGTGGAAAAGTTATAGGGACTTCCTCCTTCAATTAGTCCATGGAATCATCAATCATGGATCAAACGACACATGCCGAATTATATATCGGCAGGCTTGTATTCCTTCAACATGATTAAGACTGTCCTTTATACTAGTCTCAACCTTCGTATTTGCAGGCGGCCTCCAAATATTCGGATTCACACTCAGTCAGTCTTGTGATATCTATTCTTTTATTCTATTAAGGGAAGAGAGAGCTTGTCAACATTTTGCTCCTTTTTCTTTCAATTTTTCCCTCATTTTTGAATACACAATGTTGACATGAGGAGAGCAAAATAGTAATTTTGTATCTTTTGAACTTTTCTCCCTTTTTTGCCTATTTTGTCCTCACTTTTGATACACAATATTTACATAAGGAGGGTAAAATAGTACATTTATATCGAAATATTTACATAAGATAAAAAATATGCACTTATTAAGAGAAATTATCCCACCATCATTTTTTCATACACGTAAGTGAAATCATGATATTTTTTGGATAGTTTGAATGAACTGAAGCGGTTGCGCTTGAGAAGAACGTGGAAGGAGGTGTACGGTTGTTCACACACATAAAATGTGTCCTCTTTGCTAGTATATAGTTATATAAACTGCGGTCATAAATCATGGACCATTTCCATATTCAGATAAGTACTAATCGGATTAGTTGTGTTTGTTATGGCCCACCAAGTACGTACCTATCTTTAGGTATACTTAATAAGCTATCATATTTTTTGTATAACAAACAGTATTTCTACACTAAAGGGACGAGTATGGGCTTAGCCTCATAATAGGTTAGCAACAATGTGGTTCAAATTCGTCTTTAGCAAGAATTGAACCTAAGACCTCTCACTTACAAGTGAAGATGAATATCACTAGATCGTAGTACTAAATAACAATTAGCTATCATGTTCATACATAAAAAAAGATAATAAAATTAATAATGAAATAGTTATCAAACAAAGTTTAAATTTATATATTGTATTTGAATAGTTACGGGGTGAGATTTTCAAGCCAAATACGTGGACAATATAAATTGGATGACACGGAGCACATGTGACCATTGATCTTCACACATGAAACCTGAATTTGATATATATCATGAAGAAAGTTGAAGGTCCACCATAAAATTAATTGACAAAATGGAGAGTAGCCCAACTTTTTGTAAGTCCTTACAAAATTTTTCATTTCACCAATGTGAGACTTTTTTACCTTCATATCCTCACAGTTTCTTTGTGTCTACTCTGATTCATTACGTTACACCTTGTGCTCGCGCAGAATAATCTGTTACCACGTTGAAAAGTCCATATGTCTGCCAGATACCCTTTGGCCCTCGGCATCAATAAATTTCTGTTACATGCGTATTACGTTAAGTAGGTTAACTAATTAGGAAGTATTTAGAACTGTAGTAGTGTGCTTGACCAGTAAGCACGAAGAACCAGTGCAGATTTTCATTAATAATCATGATTAGAGTATACTGACTAACTTATTCTCAGTTGAATAAACACCACACACACATACACAAAACTGACATATGCCAGCGAGAGAAGATAATGACATGACCGGTCGAATCTCTAAATTAATGTGGGACAACGCTTCCTACATGTAACGGTCATGAACTTAAAAACTTGGAAGGAAAGAAAAGAAAAAAAAAGAAAAAAGAAAAAGAGAACTAGAATTTAGAACTAAACATTTTTTTTTTCTTCTCTAACAATTGATATTATCTACATTAAGAGGAAGGAGGTTAGACTTAGCCTCACAATGGGCTAGCAATAATGTAGTTCAAATTCGCATTTGGTGAGAATTGAATCTAAGATTTTTCACTTACAAGTGAAGATGAATACTAGCAGATTGTAGTACTAAGTGGCACTAAACTTGTTTTAATTGAGAAAAATTTCCGTGTTTTAAACCGACTCTTGTTACAATACGTCTAATAATTTAGTAATACTCTATCTTATATTCTTAAAATTTAACCCCGTCGCTAGATCGTAGATTAATTAGTTATACTAATTCAAATGGTGTGATAGAAAGTTTAGGATACTTACCTTGTAAAGATGGATTAAAAATTAATAATACAATAGTCACGACGAGAAGAAAAACTAAATCTAACAGAGTTATATATAATGCATCCGATGAGTGGGGCTATTGTGGACAGAAGCCAATACGGGAATGGCCACCGTGAAAACCATGCACCAATGGGTTGACTTCAACTGACACTAATGTCTGCGGCAATTGTATCGAAACTTCGTCCGGGAATAAATGTGGACATGGATCAATTAGTAGGCACATGCTTGTAGCTCTCTATAAATACCATAGAAATTATATGCTTGATCTGCAAGACATAACAAAAGCAAAAAAACAAGTGTGTGAGTACCTAAGTACCTGAGAGTGTGTGAGCATCTGAAAACACAATATTGCATGGATTCTCAAGAAATTTTGGTTAAGAATCTTGTAATGAAAGCCAAACAAGAATTGTTTTCACCGGATGTTGATCTTGTTTCTCTTGTTCCTCCATCTCCTTATGACATTGCGTGGCTGTCGATGATTCCGAATCCTCATCGAGGATCAGATGAACCCTTGTTCAAGGGATGCTTGGATTGGGTTCTCCAACACCAAACCACAAGTGGCTTTTGGGGAGATGATGACCATGTTCCAACCCTAGAATCCCTCACTTCAACTCTTGCTTGCATTGTTGCACTTGCCACATGGGATGTTGGCCATGATGCCATTCGGAAAGGTACGTAAAAAGAAAATAGTTGATCAAATTTTGCAAACCCCGGAAAAATTTAATATCAAAAGGATAATGCAGAGAAACCAAAATTTTAAACCAAATTTGCAAAACAAATGATGTGTCACCAATAGGAAATAAACATGTTAATTAACACTTAATTAATAATCCAATCATTAACAACCACATGATTTGGTTTAAAAATTTGGTTTTCCTAGCATTACCCATATCAAAAATACCTGTTTATGCAGTTGGAATAATTGGTTGTTGCAATTTTTTCTTATGTTTATTGCTTAGGGCTGGCATTCATCCATGCAAGTACAGAGAAGCTACTGCAAGAGCAAAACAATTCTTTTCCTGAGTGGTTTGTGATTGTTTTCCCAGCAATGGTGGAACTTGCAGAGAACAAAGGACTGCATGTTCATTTTTCTCATGGTTCAACAGCGCCGGTAGAACAAGTCTTCCAAAAGAGATCAAAAATATTCCAAATGCATAGGTATATATAGTTTTTGGTTTTTATATTTTATTTAGAAATAAAGAGAAAATACAAGAAATGAAGAAAGTTGAGATTCCACCATAAAACCTTTTATAAGCCCTTGCAAGATTTCTCATTTCACCAATATGAAACTCTTTTATCTTTACATTCTCACGGAAAGAAGTTAGTGATGGATAAGGATAGAGGATTGATGGCGGGTAAAATATGGAAGAAATACACATTAAATAATACACAACATGAAAACTAAAAACTAAAAACAATTTTATCATGGATTTTCTTTTTTAGTTTGGTTTTCCCTTTCTATTGCATTACATGTGCATTTCTCCTCCTCCCTCCTCCCGCTCTATTGCACTTTCTTTCCATCTCCAGTAAGAAAAAACTAAAAAACTGAAGATGAAATATTTATCAAACCAAATCCTAAAATATTTAATCTAGTTTTTGTTGGGGCAGGTTGGTGCAAAGTAGTGATCAGCGACAGTATTGTTCACTAGAACTCATGCAATACCTGGAAGCTTTGCCTGAAGCATATGATATTAACCTCAATGAGACTCTACTGCTATGCCAAAGCGAGGAAGATGGGCTGTTAATCCAGTCCCCATCAGCTATTGCATATGCTTTTATGAAGACAGGGCGTAAGGAATTTTTGTCCAAATTGAATTCTATTGTCCGAAGATGTGGGTTCTCAGGTACGTTTTTTTTTTTTTTTTTTTTTTGGTCAAGAGTTCTCAGGTACCTTTGACATGCATGCGCAATTCAACTCTATCCATTGCCAAAATTGAATTCACGTGGCCAACAATCCCAATAATGTTTGTTTTTGTTTTGTTTTTTTCCTTCCTATGACGTCTATGCTGCGTAATCTGCTGCCACCTGTACAAATATCATACATGATAATTATATATACTATCCTATCCTTATACACTTTGTGGATATGAATATCTCTTTTGTTTGTTTTTAAAATGAAAATGAGAGAAGGGGATGTGAGAGTGGGAGGAAAGGTTTGTGTTTTTTGTTTTTATTTTTTAATATTAGATATGTTAAAATCATATGTAAGTGTGGCTTCACTAGAAAACAATAAAATTTAATTTTGTGAACTTACATTATTGTTCCTTTTTTTTTTTGGGATAGAAGATTAAATAGTCATCATCATCTTTGATTGACAAAAGAAATTATATTAATAGGTAATTTAGATGAACCTTTTGAAACACTTAAAATTTATCTTCTCCAACAAAGATTTAAAAAAAACAATGTAGCATTAAAAAGGGTAAAATAGTAATTTAACTTGTACATGAGACCTACGCTTTTGGTGGTTATTATCATTAGTTTGCTTCGTAGTGGTGCGGTGGCTCTTCTCCGCTTTTCTGTATTCTGCCCTCTGTTCCGTACTGGCCACATGGACGGTCAAGGACAAAAGAAATTTCTGGAAGGAGATATGATTCTGGATTTTGAGGGAGGAGAGAAACATCGACGCCGTGGTCACGTCGACAATTGTGAAAATGGACGGGCAACTGTTAAAATGCAAATACCTATATAACCACACGATCTATTTCAACGGTCAATATAAATTGGTTTGTAGAATCCGAACACGAAGTCCGGAGAAAATCAGAGTCTGCACTGAGGTGGTTGGTGAAGGAAGGGGAAGATCGAGGTGGAGGCAAGAGAGAGGTTTTGTTAATGTTTTTCTTGATTCAATCAATTTTTATTAATTTTATTAATATATTTATTTTAAAAGACTTTTTTGTTTTTAAGTAATTAATCATGAGGGAGGGTAAATTTGTCTTTAAGAAAATATTTTCAGGTAATGTCAACCTTAAAGGAGTTATGTGAAAGTTCCAGATAGTGTTAGTATAATGTTTCAGACGTAAGAAATTTTTGTGAAAACACGATAATTAAACTTGAAAGGGTGTTTTTGGTATACAGTTGACCAAAACAATTGTTACTAAATTACAAAAGAACCACGCAAGTGGTTTATAGTTTAGTTGATTAAGAGCATTCGTTATTGCTTTCAAAGTATCCTATTTGATTCCCCACCCCCCTCCCGGCGCCCAAACACCACCCCCGGGGGGTGTATTTTATATGTAATGTAAATTATCCTTTGTAAAACAAAATGACAAATTAACCACATCAACTCAGAGTAAGGCAATTCTGGTATATGTGTACAGTTCCTGCGATCTACCCCATGGATGAAGACATTCTAAGGGTTTGTCTTGTTAATCGGATTGAGAGGCTGGGACTGGCAGAGCATTTCATGGCGGAGATATCAAGTATGCTGGGACAACTTTACAGGTGATGACCTAATATTCATCATTAAGCAATATATGCACTATTGATCTGGTTGGTTAAATTTTTATTTGAAAAATTGATCTGGTTGGTTAAATTTTTATTTAAAAAAAAAAAACAGAAGTTACATCAGCTGCAAAGAGCCAAAGAACAAGGAAAAGCATGCCATGCCACTGCAACTATATAAAGATTCAATCGCGTTTCGACTACTCAGACTACACGGTTATACAGTATCTCCTTGTAAGGATCAATTAATACTTAAATTCTCATATGTACATGCTTTCAAATGCATCTTTTTGTGATGACTTTGATATCTGGTTGTTGATAGCCTTGTTACGATGTTGTAGTCAGTTTATTTATTGATTTACATACCAAAATTTGTTAATACTTGTAGGGAAGTTCTGCTGGTTCCTTCATGATGAAGATATAATGGTGTACATAGAAGAGCACCATGAAATTTTTCTGTGACCTTTACAGGAGAAAGTCAGCTTGAGGATGTTAAAAAATTCTGTAAAAGAATACTAGAAAAGGATACATTAAAAGATTCTAAGAATTTGCACGACCAGGTATATATTCAACCATTATAATTAATTATTTAATCGTCCCCTAATTAATTTTGTTGCATATCTCCCTTGAGTAGATTAAGCATGAAATTAGTATTCCATGGCTTGCTCGGTTGGATCATCTGGAGCACAGGAAGTTCATTGAGATGAAAGAGCCTGTTGGTCCATGGATAGGAAAAGGCTTATCCTGCAGGTAATTAAATTAGTAGTAATTAATCGAACAGATCAAGGCAGTTAAATCTCTGATTAAGCAGTTTAATTTAGTAATACCTCGCAGATTATCATGTCAAACCAATGCCATGCTACTACAACTTGCCATGGAGAATTACACACTACGGCAGTCCAAGTTCAGAAATGAATTAAGGGAATTAGAAAGGTTCGTACTCATTCTCTACACCTTCACTTACTTCCATTTTTTTAAATTTTAACCGGAATTAATTAACCATGAAAACCTTTTTCTTTTTCTTTTTCTGTTTTGGGTGAAAAATTAATCATGCAGGTGGTCAAAGGACATCGGTCTTGTTGACATGGGGTTTGCTCGACAGAAAACCGCATACTGTTATTTTGCCGTTGCTTCAACAACATCACATTTTTCCCTGTCATATGTACGGCTGGCAGTTGTGAAAGCGGCAGTCCTTGTTACAGTTGCTGATGATTTTTTTGACAAGGAAGGTTCGATGAATGAATTGGAAGCTCTTGCCAATGCAGTCGCGAGGTACAATATATTAACACATGATTTTTGTGTGCGCCCGTTATATAAAATTTGTCATGCACTATATAAATTGTTATGTGTTGGATCTCACATACATGTTCTAAGATGGAAGTTATATATAATCCGCGCATAGAAATTTAAAGTAACGCATGTTATTGTTTTTAGCTAGTTAAATGTGTACATCATACAGATGGCAGGAAAAAGAACTGGATGGACATGGAAAAGCTATATTCAAGGCTCTAAAAGATTTTGTTGAAGACATTTCTTGGCAATTCTTCAAACAAAATGGATATGATATAAAGAGTTATCTTCAGGATCTAGTAAGATTTTTGGTAAAATAATTTAGTTGACATAAATGTAAAAAAATAATAAAATGTGTTACTTATTCTTCTTTTGTACTCTTTGCCGAATGAATTTAGTGGCATCAAACATTTGTAAGCTGGTTAAAGGAAGCAGAATGGAGTAGAAATGGGCATCCCTTGTCAATTGTTGAGTACCTCCAAGTAGCCAAAAGCTCTATTGCTTCACAGACTATTCTTCTTACAGCTGCTCTTCTGCTTAATACGCCTCCAAAATCAGAGACCCTCAAATCCCCTCAAAGTCATCCACTTACAGATTCACTTATGCTTTTAACACGGCTATTGAACGAAATTCAAAGCTATCAGGTATATGAGGAGAAATTTTTAATGTAACCGTCATACTGTCATATGATATTATTAATACATCTTTTATGGTGAACACTAGAATTATTATATTAGGGACCTAGGTTATATCACTAATAAAACATGGTTTGACAAAAATAAATAAATGCACATAAATAGATTAAAGATAACTTCACATGGCGGTGGGATAATCTCTCGGACGAGAAATTCATAATGACCACATTCTTGATTAGCACCATGTTAATTTAATATAATCTTAATCAATGGGGAAAATTGAAATTAATGATTTCATTGCAGAAGGAGCAAGAGGAGGGGAAGCCAAACCTTGTTCTACTACACATGAAGGGAAATCCCAAATTGGGGGCTGAAGAATCAATTGGGATTATACAGAAGATATTGGATGAAAAGAAGAAGGAGTTTCTAAAACAGGCTCTGGGGATTAAGGGCATCAAGGGTGATGATATGCCAGAGGCATGCAAAGAACTCCACCTCTCCTGCCTCAAAGCCTTTAAGATGTTTTTCAATTCTACAAATGTATATGACTCCCCAACAGAATTGCTTGCTGACATCAACAAAGCAATTTATGATCCCTTGAAAATGGATGCACAAGGAATATTAAAGAAGGATAAAACTAAAAGTTTGGCTAACTATGGAAAATACCAGACTACTTGTGTAGTGAAAGTCCAGGGGAACTCAAGGAAAGAATTTGTGGCCAAACCTTACTTTGGATATGAGGTCTTGGCACTTCAGCTGAGAAAACCAACTATTTTTTCGACATTCCGGAATTCCAAGGTTTGCATCTATTCCGGCTACTGGGGTTAACACTCCTTTAGCTTCATGCACTCGTCGTATAAGTGCAGAAATAAATTATAAATTATTCTGTTTGTAAAGTGATGAATAAAAAGATGACTGCGAAAGTGGCTAGTTAGTCACGTACTTGTTCAGAATAAATCTCATATTCTTCACCTTAATGTGCTTATAAATAAATTGGGTTGCTTCCCAACCTTTATATTACCAATTAATTTTAATGTAGAGCTTATTATATCTGGCAATATACATGTTTGTGTTTGTGTTGATGTATAATACTTTTTAAGGAAAACTAATGAAAATGACTTAAAAACTTCGAGTTTTAACGATAAGGACAAAATAAAAGGTAATATGAATAGTATCAAGATTGACTTTTTAGTGTAAAAATATGATTTTTTGTTAAAATAAATATTACTGGAAGTTTTTCGTTAAAGTTTTCTAATTTTTATAAGTTGAATTGTACCTCTTATATATAAAAATAATTTCTTTATGAGTGGAATTGTACCTCTTGCAGCCCCAGTTAGATAGTACGAAACCCAACTAAAAAAAATAATGAACAGAGGAGTTTTGTCTGTTGAGAAATTGAGAAGGCAAGGTGAACGAAAGCGGACATGTTAGAATTGCATTGCCTTGTCCACCTTTAGAAGCACAAGAAATTCTTTCAACATGGACTCCACGCTGACTTTTCTCACTCATTTGGTGGGTATCCAAAAATATCAAATGACCAGTACCACTTCAGTGCCTAATAATTAAACAATAAAATTAAAAGGTTTTTTTATTCAAAATGGTCTCTGAGATTTGCATAACACATCACTTTGATCACTGAGATTGAAAATCAATAGAAATTGTCCTTGAGATTGTCCATCATCTATTATTTTGGTCATTCTGCTAAAAACTTTGTTAAGTATCCTGAAACTTTTGGCCAGAAGTTTGGGCAATTTTCAAAGCTTTGTAATTCAATCGTTTCTTAACCAAATTCGACCCATAATATATCAAAATGAAGATAGGAAAGTGTAAAACAAGATTATATACATTTGGAAGCCTAATGGTTACCAGAGATGGCTGTAAAATAGCCTGAAAGGTGTCCGTGGAAAAACTGAAAAACTCGCTAAAACCGGGTAAAGTTCAAACGTTCATAACTTATTCAATACTCAACAAAATCGAGTGATTCAAAAATGAAAAGCATACTTCTCGACAAGAAGAAGAGAATGGTACTTTATAGAAGGCTAACTCGTTGTGGTTGGCCGGACAATGGTTTGAAAATGGCTGTCTTGATAGTCCAGTTAGCCAGTTTCGAGCCGTTTCTAGGATAAACCACGATGCGTTAGCCTTCAAGAAAGTTACCATTTTCTTATTCTCGATGAGAAGTATGGTTTTTGTTTTTGAATCACTCAATTTCGTTGAGTATTGAAGAAGTTATGAACGTTTAAAATTTACCCAATTTCTGGTGAGTTTTCCCGCCGACCAGTCAGTTTTCAGGCTATTTTCCGACCATCTCCGGCAACCATTGGGCTTCAAAATAGGTATAATCTTGTTCTACACTTTCCTATCTTCATTTGATATATTATGGATCGAATTTGGTTAAGAAACGATTGAGTTATGAAGTTTTGAAAATTGCCTAAACTTCTGACCAAGAGCTCGGGGACACTTAACAGAGTTTTTAACGGAAATACCAAAATAATGGATGGTGGACAATCTCAGGGACCATTTCTATTGATTTTCAATCTCATGGACCAAAGTGATGTGCTATGCAAATCTCAAGGATTATTTTGACTTAAAAGCCAAATTAAAATGCACAAGAATAATATTTTAAGAAATAAAGTTATTTAAGTTGGTGTCTCAAATTTGAGGGTCACTAATATCAGTGGCATCCAACTAAAAAGACACAAAAAATGCTAAGAGTGCTTGCGTTATGACTGCAGTCACCAATTGCAAGTAGTGTGCAAACATTAGTGTCATCTAGCAATACTTCTCGTAGTATCATTCTCCTAACCAAAGCGCGCGCAACTACTTCCGCCAAGGTTTGCAAGCCGCCACGCACAATTATTCTTCCAATGTTTGTGCGTCAAATAGTTGATCATCAAATGGAAAGTACATACATTGCCAAACTAAGCGTAGGCACATTCAAGAAGTCATCACCCATATCTTACTTTCTTCTCATGGACACGGCAAGCGACCTTACATGGATCCAATGCCAAGGATGCAATGATCCAGGACACCGTTGCTTTGTTTAATAATTCACAATCCTCTTCTTATCAGAGAATTGCTTGTGGAGTTGTGGTAGCCACCCACTTTGCCGTTGTGAAATATGCTAGGGAAACTTTTGCTCATACCATGAAGAGTATGGTAGTGGTGGTAGTTCTGAAGCTGAGCTTCCATTAGAAACCTTTCACTTTTGATTCAAACTCAAGGTTCCAAAAAGAGAAGATTCCAAACATTGTTTTCGGGTGTGGTACGCAGACAGGACGGAACAAAACGAGATAGGACGAGACAGGACGGAACGGGACGGAACAGAGGTTCCGTGTTATGTTTGGTAAGTGTAGGACAGAACGGGATGGTTGTTCCATTCTGCGTTCTGTACATGCTAGACGGAATAGAACCAAAAGATTAAATGACTAACTTACCCATGAACAGTTTGTTGTTTGGTACAATGTTTATGCGTGGGAAGGGACAGGACAAGGGTTTTTTTTTTTTTTTTTTTTTTTTTTTGAACTTGTTCATATTTTGAACAGATATATGCTTATCTATGATATATTTTGATATATTTTTTACACTAGCACATGGCTGAAGATATGTTATGCCATGAATTCTATCTGTTATAACAATACAATGCTTAGCTTTAATATGGTTGAAGCTTATGGGATCAATGATGTGAAGAGGCAACATTCAAACAATATGATAGTATAAGTGTAAAATTATGAGTCTCTATTTTCCGGAAGTACGCTTTCCATACATGTCTACATCTCAGTAGTCTTCAAACAATAAAAAATAATTACAACAATCATTTCAGCAAAATGTCATCAAACTATCATTAAACAATGAATTGGTAAAGTACCAGAATAAGAATGGAAACATATCTATCAAAGGTTATTCGCATTAACTTATGCCATTATCCATTATGAATGTTATAAAACAAAAACTAAATCCAACAACTGTTAATTATACATCAGTAAGATCTAAACCAATAATTATGTTGCAATTTTAGCTAACAAATGTTCCACTTAATCAGCAAACATTTGAAATTAAACTCCATGGTGTGATCCTTTTTTGTATGATCCTGCTGCATTTCTATGTCAAACCCTAAACTCGAAAAAGTGAGCCAAAAAGCTTTTACCCAGCTGAGATCAAGCAAAAATAAAAAGAACCCAGGTTCTCAAATCCCACAAGGACTCAGCCACATTTTCGCCTCCTTCCCCTGATCATTATCACAAGCCCACAATCCCACCTTATTCTCAATCCTAACTGCACCCAGCATAGAACCCACAAGACCAAATCTTTCATGCACTCCAATTTTGATTACAATCCTCCCAAAACCTCACTCACTGAACAACAATACCAACAAGGCAGCCGTATACAAGTACGTACAGAAGGTAAAAGCAATGCAATTCACCACCTTGTAATCATCATGCTCCCTGTAAAATTATAAGGGGGAATTCCTATACAAGAATCAGCATGCTAACTTGTAGGCATGAAAGTTATCAAATTCAGTTATCTGCACAAATATATAGATAACAGATATATTAACATATATCACAAGCTTCACTGTTATCCAAATTATATGTACACCAAGCAATCCCTCATTGGTATATATATAATACAAAGTGAATTCCAATTCCATGTCGTCATTTTTACTCCAGCCATTCTTTGGCCAAATTCTCCAATTCCAATTCCAATTCCATGTATATATTGTTAAACTTATTCCAGCAATCAGATTCAGTTACATAAACCAGAACCAAGATCAAAACACAGAACACTAATCCTTATAAAGTGAAACATACTAACCTGGAGAATTTCCATTGGAAGCAGCCATGGATGTTCACTGTTAATCCAAACGCAGCAACTCTTCTTCTCTCTGTCAGGATGCTTTTACTCTAACCAAGAATAGGACTTAGTTCCAACAAGAGCCCGCACCTGTGAGAGGAGAGAATGCCATATATATACACATATCCTTCTCATATTAGCATGTGGATTCCCTATTAAAATCCTTATGGGAAACAACTTATGTTTTCCTATATCAGTTTCCTACTGCAATAAAATCCTTTATTGCAATAAAATCCTTATTGGATTTGAATAGCTAATGCCCGATCATCTTATCTCATGTTTATACTTTTACATTCTCCCACTTGAACATGAGACAAAAATCAAACATAGCTTTTACCAATCATAAGAAGTGATCACATAGCCTTATCCAAGATTCCACCATCATGACCAATGTCTCGTTACATCTCAAAATACAGGAACCAAGATTCTCATACTACAACCAAAATGCAGTATTAAATCTAAGCTCACATGTACTCAATTTGTAAATATGACTCATGATTCAAAACAACATAAACAGTCCAGATTATGCTCCCACTTTTCAAAAGATCACAGCACATAACAATCTTCATTGAAAAGCAACATTTTAAAGACTGAAATACAAAATTCATTAACAATAAACTTTAAAACAAACAAACTGTTTTTCCAAAGTATCAAATGAATCTAAACTTCTAACATGGTCTATCTCCAATACTACAATACTTTCAAAACATAAAGCATTCAGTCTCAGGACAAAGACACTTATTAAAACACAAACTCAAACTAGCAAACTAGCTATAACTTAACCTCAGTTTGTCAGAGCTGCACTCATTCATCTATTCTTCATAGCTGCAACTCCAAAGCCTCAAAACATGCTTGATTACTCCCACTGATCAAAACTTTCTAGCACTCCCATCAAAGAAACATGCTTTTTAAATTCTCCAACAGGCAGTGCCTTAGTCAACGGATCAGCAAGCATCATTGTAGTGCTTATGTGCTGTACTTCGATAGTTCCTTTCTTGACTTCCTCTCTGACCTTAAGAAATTTGACATCCATCAAGCGTGAAGCTGAAGTTCGCCTATTATTCTTGGCAAAGAATACAGCCGAGTTGTTATCACAGAACATCTTAATAGGCTTCTGGATCGTATTTACAACCTTTAAATCTGTTAAGAAATTCTTCAACCATGCTGCTTGCTTCATGCCTTCAAAGCAAGCTACAAACTCAGCCTCCATAGTAGATGTAGCTATAACAGTTTGTTTTGCACTTTTCCATGAAAATGCCCCTCCATTAAGCATGAAGATATAACCCCCAGTTGACTTCCTATCATCCACATCTCCAGCCAAATCCGAGTCTGTATATCCCATAAGTTCCAAAGAATTGGTTCTACCATACACCAACATATGATTCTTGGTTCTCTGCAAGTATCGCAGAACTTTCTTGGCTGCTACCCAATGTGCTTCACCTGCATTTGCTTGAAATCTGCCTAGCAAGCCAACGATAAAGGCAATATCAGGCCTTGTACATATAGTTGCATACATGAGACTTCCCACTAAAGAAGCATAAGGTTTAGCTTGCATTCTTTTTGCTTCCAAATCAGTTTTTGGACATTGATTCTTCGAGAACTTATCGCCTTTATTGACCGGAACTTGACCACTATTGCAACTTTCCATATGAAATCTCACCAAGATTCTGTCAATATATGCCTTTTGAGATAAGCCAAGAAGCCTCTTTTGCCTATCTTGAACAATCTCTATTCCTAATACATAATGTGCTTCACCAAGGTCCTTCATCTCAAAGTTGTCACTGAGCATTCTTTTAGTACGAGGACATGAGCTTGCAAGAAGGATGTCATCAACATAAAGTACCAAGAAAATGAATTTGGATCCTGAGAACTTGATATATATGCAATCATCCAATTTATTTTCTACAAAACCTTGTGCAGAGACAATTTGATCAAATTTCAAGTACCATTGCCTTGATGCTTGTTTTAAGCCGTATATTGACTTGTTGAGCTTGCATACCATACTTTCCTTCCCCCTTTCAACAAATCCAACAGGTTGCTTCATATAAATGTCTTCTTGTAGATCTCCATTAAGAAAGGTTGTTTTTACATCCATTTGATGTAACTCAAGATCAAAATAAGCAGCCAAGGACATTATAACTCGCATAGAATCTTTAGAGGAAACTGGAGAGAAAGTGTCATTATAATCGATTCCCTCTCTCTGAGTAAACCCCTTAGCAACCAACCCTGCTTTATATCTCTCAATTCTTCCATTAACATCCCGTTTAGTTTTATATACCCACTTGCAACCTATTGGCCGAATTTCAGAGTTTGAATTTACCAGTGTCCATACTTGATTTTTGAACATTGATTCTAACTCATCCTTCATAGCATTGTTCCATAGAACTGATTGAGGACTTTCAATTGCTTGTGTATACGTAAGAGGGTCATCACTGTCACCTATGTCGAACTCACTCTCTTGCAGATACACATAGTCACTTGTTTCAGTGGATTTTCGAGCTCTTGTTGATTTTCTGATTTCAACATGAGATGGAACTAATGCTAGTGATTCTTCAAAGGAAGTCAATATTTCAGGTTGTGCTAATTGATCGACTGCTGCAGTGTTGTCAACTTGAACCCCTAATTCTTCACTCATATCCTCTGTAGCAGGCGTCAATGGATTAGAAAACAATGGAACTTGAGTGTAGTCCATTGCCACATGGTCATCACCATCTTGATGTATCTCTTGAAATACAAAAGTTTCCCTTGACAAATGTGAGACATCTTGATCCTCCAAAAAAACTGCACTATTTGTTTCCTGGATCCGAGTGTGACTTTGAGGGATATAGAACCTGTATCCTTTTGATTTCTCAGGATAACCAATGAAGTAACATGACTGAGTCCTTGGATCCAGCTTTCTTTCATTAGGATTATAGAACCTAGCTTCTGCTTTACAACCCCAAACATGGAAATAAGTAAAACTGGGAACTCTCCCATGCCATAACTCATAAGGTGTGGTAGACACTGTCGTGCTTGGAACTTGATTCAATATATGATTAGCTGTTTTCAAAGCTTCTCCCCACAGAAATCCTGGCAATTTTGATCTTGACATCATACTTCTCACCATACCAATGAGGGTCCTGTTTCTTCTTTCAGAGACACCATTCTGTTGAGGCGTTCCAGGTGTGGTGTACTGTGCCACAATCCCATTCTTCTCAAGATAGAGCGCAAATTGACCCTTTTGTTGCCCGGATTCAGTGTACCTGCCAAAGTATTCACCTCCCCTATCTGATCTAACAATTTTTATGACCTTCCCTAACTGTTTTTCTACTTCTGTTCTATATTTGACAAAACAACTAAGGGCTTCTGATTTCTCTGTAATAAGAAAAGTATAACCGAGCCTAGAAAAATCATCAATGAAGTTGATAAAATACCTATGACCACAAATTGTTTTGACTGGGAAAGGACCACAAATGTCAGTGTGTATGATCTCTAATAGCCCTTGACTTCTCTTAGCATCCATTTTTCTGAAATTAGTCATTTTGCCTTTTAAACAGTCAACACACTCATTTCCAGAAGTAAAATCTAATTTTGGAATCAATTCTACCTTTGAAAGTTTCATTATTCTTTCTTTAGAAATGTGCCCTAGCCTCTTATGCCAGAGAATATAAGAAGTGTAAGTTCCTAGTGTCCTTTTGAAAGCAACATTCAAAATTGAGTGATTATTTGACTCTATTGAACATTCTAAACTCCACAGATTGTCTAATAGAAGGGCGGTACCTAAAACAGAATTTAGACAGTTCTTTTTAAAGACCTTCAAACACTCATCATCAGCAAGGAAAGCAAGACCGTCTTTGACAATTTTAGAGGCAGAAATAAAGTTTCTTCTCATCTTTGGCACATAGAGCACATCTTTTAATTTTAAAACAAAACCAGAAGTTAACTTTAAATTCACAATCCCTATTGAATGAACTGCAACCCTAGTCCCTTCCCCTACATAAACATTGTACAAAGTATCACCAATTTCCTTTTGTTTTTGAAAACCATTTAAAGAGTTAGTTATATGTACTGAGCATCCAGTATCAAACCACCAAGAATCAACAGGTACTTCACAAAGGTTTGATTCAACACATACAAGTACTTGTTCCTTTTCTTTACTCTTCACATAATCTTTGAAAATTTCACAGTTGACTTTTAAATGGTACTTAGTTTTGCACCCAAAACATTTAAGCTTAGACACATCTTTAGGTTTAGCCTTAAACTTATTAGACTTTCTAGGGGAGTCAACAACTTTAGCAGAATTACTGAACTTATTAGAATTCTTAAATGGTTTAGAATTCTTACCGGAACCATAAGAGCCTCTGTTGTTGAACAGCTTCTTCTAATTTGCTATCTGCACAAAGTTGATATCCTCAATCTCTTTGCTTCTTTCTTGTTTTTGACGAGCTTCTTCTTGCACACATTGTGCAATCAATTGGTCAACATCCCAGTTTTTATCTTGAGTGTTATAAGAAATCTTCAATTGGCTATATCTGTTGGGGAGTGCTTGAAGGATCATGAATACTAGCTGCTTCTCACCAATATTTTATGTCCATTGTATTGAGTCTTTCTGCAGCATCGGTCATCTTCATTATATGATCCCTGATGGAGCTAGTACCCTCCATCTTGTAAGTAGTCAACAGAGACATATACTGACTTACTTCAGCTTTTATAGATTCTTGAAATTTCTTCTCTATGGCATTCAGATAGTCAGCAGCCACATCATGTTTCTTAATTCCTCCTCGAATAGTATCAGTCATGCCACTCTCTAGAATGGACAGTGCCACCTTATTGGCTCTTGTCCATCTCTCATAATCAACCTTTTCAGCTTTGGTGCTCTGATCATTAATAATAGGTTTGGGGTTGTCAATTGCTATATCAAACTCATTCAGAGTCAATAACAAACTAATTTCCCTTCTCCACTTCTTGTAATTTCCCCCACCTGTGAGGATTGGGATGTTGGCCAAATTGAGGGTCTTCATTGATATTGCAGACACTGAAGAATAAAATGAAATCACAATACGAACTTTTAGGTTCCTGATTTCTATTCTCAGTCAATTGCACATCATGTCATCATAATCAATTATCCATATACATAACTATAACAACAAAAGCTGATAAGTATATATAGAATAAAAGATTCCCTTATGAATGCTCAGGACTAAACTTATGCAGTCTGGGACAATCATTCCATTACTGAAGAATTTGTCGTATACACAACTCAGTGCATTGGTTTAGTTCTGAAGAAGACCTAAGCCTTAAAACGGCTTTCTTCCACAGATGATCATACAATCAACAGTTTCAAATAATAAGAAAATATCAACATATGTTATTCAAATCATGGTATACCCACAGAATCAAAAAACAACTGAACTTGACTTTCAATTTTAATTTCAGTTTTGATAACCTGACCTGAAGAACAAGCATCAATATCCCGCAGCGGAAGCATTTATCACAGATATATTTGAACTTAAGATCAGGTTTAACCATCATGAAACACTCAGAATAGTAAAATTGATTTCCAGAAAGGAAGAGGAAGAACGAAGAGTCGTAACTCTGGTTCATAAAACCCCAAACCCGATAAGTTTCGAAGAGTCGTAACTGAGGGGCATCAAGCAATCATATTTTATTTAAACGCACCGTTTTCCTTATGCTCAGTTTTAGGTCTGAAACCAATTTCGAAACCTGAAGAATGGGGTTTTTTTTTTATTGATCGAATTTATGAACATGAACCCCAGGCTCTGATACCACATGTTAAACTTATTCCAGCAATCAGATTCAGTTACATAAACCACAACCAAGATCAAAACACAGAACACTAATCCTTATAAAGTGAAACATACTAACCTGGAGAATTTCCATTGGAAGCAGCCATGGATGTTCACTGTTAATCCAAACGCAGCAACTCTTCTTCTCTCTGTCAGGATGCTTTTACTCTAACCAAAAATAGGACTTAGTTCCAACAAGAGCCCGCACCTGTGAGAGGAGAGAATGCCATATATATATATATACACATATCCTTCTCATATTAGCATGTGGATTCCCTATTAAAATCCTTATGGGAAACAACTTATGTTTTCCTATATCAGTTTCCTACTGCAATAAAATCCTTTATTGACAAGAACTGATATTCATCTTCATATAAGACTTTCTTATCCTTATTGGATTTGAATAGCTAATGCCCGATCATCTTATCTCATGTTTATACTTCTACATATATCATACAAAGTAAATAAACAGTATCTTTGATAAGCCACAGGCTTTCAACCACAGAAAGACCAGTTTATACCACTCATTTTTCTTACATTTTTCTACCTCCTTTCTCCTTATTTTCTTCCATTTTTCATTTTCTCTACCCCTCCTAACAGACCCAAAAAAATCCATAACCATGGCTGCTACTCTCTCTTCCCTCACATTGGGCTCTCCTTGATATTCTGCCATGCTCGCCGCCTCCTCTCTCCAATGTTTTAAACTCACAAACAAATTGAACAAAATTGAACTGGAGCCCATGTGTATCATAGTAAATTCATATCATCTAAGCACCATCAAATATCAATAAGAAATTAAGAAATCTCAAATTAGAACTACAGCAGCATCCGAATGTCATCAGTGGGGTCTAACATTTGTTTGCTCCATTCTTCACTTCTAATTCATAAATCTCAAATTGACATGTTAAATCTATGCACTCCCACTCTCAGTTGCACAAATCTTAACAAAACCCAGTAATTAACAAATCAAATCTGATAATTAACAAAATCCATTAATTAACATAACCCAATAATTAACAAATCAGCAACAAAAGATAAAAAAGAAAATCCTAATTAATTAAAACCCAGAAAACTTTCAATCAAAACGCAAAACAATGAAACAAAAATTGAGATTCATCAAGCTATCAATCGCATACCTGGGTCAATATGCAGCATGACAGTAGTGGCTTCGTGCTGCTGCGTGCTAGCTGGGTGCAGTCGACTGTTTTGAACTGTAAACAATGTGATTTTCTTAATCATATTTCTAATAAGTGAATTAGTATTAAGCATGTGATTAGTTACATGTTTTGTTGTTTTGTGCTGAGATGGCCAGCTGCCTTAGTTGTATGGCTGTATATGGCCAAATGGTTGCAGTGGAAAGAGAACAATTATTTGAATAAAAGAAATATTATTCTAAAAAATAAGAGCGCATCTCCCTTCTTCTCTATCACTCCCATACTCCATTGTTATACCTTGCTGCAACAGGTCAAGGTTGAATTAGGTCCTAACTCCTAACATTGGTATTGGCCATTGCCGGTCCTGTTTTCCCTTCCGTGCATGCCCAGACACACCACCACCACTTTTTTTACGACCATGGATGAGCGAATGGCTGCTCTTGAAACTTCTTTTGCTTCCTTGCAGTCTTCACTCTCAAATACTTTAGACACCAAGCTTGGGGTCTGCTTTGGCAGTTTCGCCGTGAACTCTCTTATGGTGGAAGGAATGGTGGTGAACCTTCTGATACTGAACGTCGCCCACCTCCGATCATGGAGAACATCCCAGATCCTCGCGAAGGGGAGCTCATTTGCACTCCACAACGCGAGATCTATGATGGTGCACACCAACAACGGCTCAACCTGCAACATCGTATCGAATTTCCCCAATTCACCAATGGCGATGATCCGACTGCCTGGATTTACAATGCCGAGCAATTTTTCACTTATTATAGCATTGCAGAGCATCAAAAAGTGGTTACAGTCTCTTTTCATTTGGAGCGCGAGGCGTTGCAATGGTTCCGGTGGATGGATTGTTTAGTCACTACACCTCTCTGGGATGATTTCACCACTGCATTTTGCAGTGAATTCAGACCTTCTGAATTCGAAAATTGCACTGAATCTCTCTTCAAGCTTTGTCAAACAGGTACTCTCAAGGATTATATTGCTGAGTTTCGTAGGCTTGCTAATACACCTTCTGATGTTGGTCCGGTTCTCTTTAAGAGTTGTTTCCTAGGGTCCCTAGGGGGTTTAAAGAAAGAATTGAGGTTTGATGTGAAATTGTTACGTTCGGCTACTGTTCATGAGGCTATTTCTATAGCTATTCAATTGGATACTAAGTATGCTGAACTTAAATCTGGTTACCAAAAACCTTTCCCTCAGTACAAACCCACACCACAGTCCCCTAATCCCCCCATTGTTGCCAATCCTAGGCTCCCCAACTTACCACTTAAGAAACTTTCCCCTGAAGAAATTCAAAGAAAGAGAGAGAGGGGTGACTATTGGTTCTGTGATGAAAAGTGGGTTTTTGGGCACAAGTGTAGCTAGAATCAATTGTTGATGATTAATTTCCTAGGAGAAGATAAGGAAGTATTTAAACCACTTGATGATGTATTGGCTGCGATCCAAAATATAGAACTTAGTGAATGTGCTTATTTTGGGACTCTATCCAAACAAACGCCTCAAACTATGAAAGTGGTAGGATGCATTGGCCGTCACACAATGAAAATCTTACTCGATTCTGGTAGTTCTCATAGTTTTGTGGATTCAAGAATGGTGAAACAAACGGGTTGGAAATTGAAGAGCGTAAAACCCTTTGAAGTTGTGGTGGCTAATAGAGGAAAAGTGAAGAGTTGGGGCTGTGATAAGGAGGCTCCCATATCTATAGGGGGTTATACATGTACTCATACCCATTTTTCTCTCCCACTTGGTGGCTGTGATGTTGTTTTAGGTGTGGATTGGTTATCTACCATTAACCTTATACTTTGGGACTGCCTGCTTTTAACTATGGAATTTACTGTGAATGACCAACACTATAAACTCCTCTATAGTAACTCTTAACCATTACCTGCTTTATAAGCAATATCTCTAACCAATGTGGAAAAAGAGTTTTTGAATTCGACTTTGGGGTTGGTGCTCTATTTAATGGAGGATTATAAAATGGAGGCTTCTGAGTTAACTCCATCTCATCTGCAAGACTTGCAACAATTGTTACAAGATTTTGACCCTTTATTTTGAATTCCCACTTCTTTACCACCTTCCTAAATGCATTACCACATTATTCCTTTCCTACTAGGCACTAAGCCACCCAACATCAGAGCTTACCATTATGGTCCTCTCCAGAAGTCTAAAATAGAAAAGGCAGCGATTGAGTTGCTACAAGGAGGTTTTATCCGTCCAAGTCGAAGCCTTTTTGCTTGCCCAATATTACTGGTGTTGAAGAAGGAAGGAGCTTGGAGGCTTTGCATTGACTATAGAGAATTAAACTCTGTTATCATAAAAAACAAATACCCTATCCCATTGATAGATGACTTGCTTGATGAATTGTATGGGGCTTAGTTCTTTACCAAGCTTGATTTGCGATCGGGTTACCACCAAATTCGAATATGTGAAGAAGATATCGAGAAGACTACCTTCCGTACTGATGACGGACACTATGAGTTCCTAGTGATGCTCTTTGGGCTCACAAATGCACCTGCAACATTTCAAAATTTAATGAATGATGTATTCAGGCCCTACTGAAGAAAATTTGTGCTTGTGTTCTTTGACGATATTCTCATTTGTAGCAAGTCATGGGAGGATCACATTTCACATTTAAGAACAACATTTCAGGTACCCACAGATCATAAGCTTTTGTGAATAAGCAAAAATGCTCTTTTGGCCAGTCCAAAGTTGAATATTTGGGGCATTTGGTTTCTAGAGAGGGGGTAGCCGTTGATCCCTCTAAACTTCAAGCAATATTTGATTGACCTATACCTGTAAATGTAAAAGGATTGAGAGGGTTCATAGGCCTAACTGGCTACTATAGAAAATTCATTCCAGGCTATGGCAAAAACTGCCAACCCCTTTATGAGTTGACAAAAAAAATGGGTTTCATTGGAATTCTAGTGCTCATGGGACTTTTCTCACACTCAGGCAAGTTATGGTCTCTCTTCAAGTACTTGCATTGCCTGATTTTTCAGTACCCTTTGTGACGCATCTGGGAATGGCATAGGGGCAGTGCTACAACAAACGGGAAAACCTATTGCTTTTTCTAGTCAAGCACTAGGTCCTAAGAACCAAGCACTCTCAACTTATGAGAGAGAACTGATAGCAATAGTGCATGTTGTCAAGCAATGGCAACATTATTTGCAAGGGAGTCATGTTGTCATTAAAACAGACCACCATAGTTTGAGATATTTCCTCAGTAATAGAGCACATACTCCTTTCCAACAAAAGTGGGTATCTAAGTTGCTTGGATTCGATTATGAGATCCAATATAAGAGTGGTTCTGAAAATGTGGTTGTAGGGTAGTTGTTTCCTCTCACACTCAAGAAGATACCAATCTTGGGAGGTTGTTACTTGTCAGGCTATTTCATATCCTTATATGGGGTGGCTTGATGATTTAAGACGGTTCAATGAGAATGATGAATGGATCATCCAAAAAGTGCAAGATTTAGCTAAGGACACAACAACTACCTCTCACTACCATGTTGATAATGGGCTGCTTAAGTATAAATCTAGAATAGTGCTCAATCCCACTTCAAATTGGAGAGATAAGGTTCTCACTAAGCATCATTCCACACCCACTTCAGGGCACGAGGGGGTTCTTAAGACATATCAGAGGGTTAAATGTCGGTTTTACTGGCCAGGCATGAAAAATGATGTGAAGAAATTTGTTTCTGAGTGCACAGTTTGCCAACAACATAAATATGAAACCACTACCTATGCCTCAAGGTATTTGGGGAGACATTAGCATGGATTTCATTGGGGGTCTCCCTCTGTGCTCTGGTAAATATGTGATCATGGTGATTGTAGACAGGTTATCGAAGTATGCTCACTTTGTGGCCCTAGCACACCC
This sequence comes from Pyrus x bretschneideri, assembly GCF_019419815.1. Taxonomy (NCBI): domain Eukaryota; kingdom Viridiplantae; phylum Streptophyta; class Magnoliopsida; order Rosales; family Rosaceae; genus Pyrus; species Pyrus x bretschneideri. Next base: position 5,333,369 of record NW_025999424.1, on the reverse strand, counting down.
CTACACTGCTTCCATTGTGGTTCATGCATTTGTGAACCATGTTTTCAAACTACATGGCCTGCCTGCATCCATAGTTAATGATAAAGACCCAAATTTTTTGAGCTCTTTTTGGAAGGAGTTCTTTAAACTCCAAGGTCCAACCCTTTGCCTAAGCTCAGGTTACCACCCCTAAACCGATGGCCAAATGAAGGTTCTCAATAGGTACTTATTTGAGATGTTTTACCAGTGCACAACCTAAGAAGTGGTTATATTGGCTACTGTGGGTTGAGTGGAGCTACAACACTTCCTATTATACTTTTGCACAATTTACTCCATTTGAACTGGTTTATGGATACCCCCTCCTCACATGGCAGCTTATGAGAGTGACACAGCAAAAGTGGAAACGGTGGAGCAAAGTTTCATAGCACATGATAGACTTCTATCTCTACTTAAAACAAACTTGGAAAAAGCTAGGAACAGAATGGAGGTGCAATTCGACAGGCACATAATTGAAAGAGAGTTTGTTGAGAGACAATTAGTTTATCTCAAGCTTATACCTTATCAGTTGCACTCCTTAGCTTCTCACTCTTATCACAAACTCCAGCCTCGATTCTATGGTCCTTTTGAAGTTTTAGAGAATATAGGCTTAGTAGCTTACAAGTTAAAACTTCCAGAGGTCTGCAAGTTACATCCAGTTTTCCATGTTAGTTGTCTTAAGCAACATTTGGGTCCTAACATTATGCTTACCACTACATTGCCTTATGTCCATGATGATGGTCTGAAATAGCAACTGCCTATGGCAGTCTTGCAAATAAGGATGTACAAAAAAGGAAATGCAGCTGGAGTTCAACTTTTTATGCAGTGGGAAGGAGGTACCCGTGAAGATGCAACCTAGGAAGATTTCAATGCATTCACTGCTAGCTATCCGGAGTTCCAATTTTGATGCCAACCTTGTGGACAAGGTTTCTTTTGAAGGGGAGGGAAATGTTATGAACCGTAAACAATGTGATTTTCTTAATCACATTTTTAATAAGTGAATTAGTATTAAGCATGGGATTAGTTACATTTGGTTATGTTTTGTTGTTTTGTGCTGAGATGGCCAGTTGCCTTAGTTGTATGGCTTTATATGGCCGAATGGTTGTGGAAAGAGAACGGTTATTTGAATTAAAGAAATATTATTCTAAAAAATAGGAGCGCAATTCCCTTTTTCTCCATCACTCCCATACTCCATTGTTATATGTTGTTGCAATAGGTCAAGGTTGAATTAGGTCCTAACATCAATGGCTACGGGAGGGGATGAGGAGGAAGCCCACGGGAAGAGAAAGGCAGCAGCATAATAAATGTAGCGTTTGTTTTAAGATTTGGATTGTGTAAATATCGAAAAAGATAAGGGATATTTTTTTCTTAAAATGTTATAAATTTGTGTTCCACGGAGGTGGAACAAGTCGTTCCAGGGGGGAGGTGGAACGAAAAATCTGGCAAAACGCGTCCCATGGAACAGAGCGTTCCACTGCGTTCCGTCCTATTCCACGTACCAAACGGTACCTTACAGACAGGCATGGATCATGTAGAATTATTAGAGAGATGGGCCAAAGACCCACTACCAACAACACCGATATTGTCCCCAACTTGGTAATTACCACATGCACAATCCGTCAGGTGTGAGGTTTTATCACAAAAGACCTCAATGTTAGTTAGAGTGGGGTTATAATATTTAAACTATTACCTTTCTTTTTCTACGGCCAATGAGGGATTCAACATGCCCCCTTACGTGGACCCAATTTGTAGGTTACACGTGAGACCCAATTATGGAAATCTTCATTGATATGCTGTAACTAACGCCAATCTTCTTGAAAACTCAGCAAATCATAATCCATCAGAACTAACACCTCTTTTCGAATACCTAGCTGGAACTAGCACCAATCGTTTTAGGAGCCCAACTAGAACAAACACTGCTTTTCGAAAGCTTGACTAACAAATCATAATCATCAGAAGTAACGCCTCTTTTCGAAAGCCCAATTAGAACTAATACTAATATTTTAAAAGCCCAATTGGAACTAACGTTTTTTTTTTTTTTTTGAAAGCCCAACAAATAAATCTTTTGATATGTTGGAACTAAAGCTTCTTTTTGAAAGTCCATTTGGAACAAATGCTATTTTTTTCGAAAACTCAATTGAAACTAAATCCTCTTTTCATAAGTTCCAACAAAATTGGGACAGAAAGACCAACAACGAAATTACCGTTTGGAACTAACGTCTTTTTGCTCATACCAGCAACAAAATTACCGTTTCATATATGATTTTAACAGAACGACATTGCGTTTTGGCCCCCAAGATTGTGTTAAAAGTCCATGAACTGTGCTAATCATTAGCAATTAATATTAGAAATGAATAAAATTTCCAAAGAAAATTTCAACCTCCCTTGATTTGAACATGCATGTGTCTGTTTGCTTGAACTTTTTCAAGTCGATTTGTTATTTGAAAACCATTGAGATGTTGTGGCTCGAACTGATGATGTACAGCTGCAACTGCATCAAGGCCGGTCTAGAGATTTTTGAGGCCCGGTACGATGCTAAAAAATGTGTCTTCACTTTATATAAGAAACATATTTGTTTTCACACGTAAGATATCGATAAAATTATACTTAAAAAAACATTTCAAACTTAATAATTTAGAAACATAGAAAAACTAATTTATTTTGTATCGTAAGAAGAAAACAAAAATACTCTGGGTTTACAAGTAGATAGTTAAATCCATCTTAATTAGCTAACATTTTCTGCTGTGAAATATTCAAACCATCTTGGCCATTAATTAGGTTATAATCTGCATCAAATCTCTTTTAATATAAATATAAACCAGCTCATGGTCTAAATAAGTTTCAAACAAGTTTGCTCTACAATAAGGCTCCCTTTGGATGAAAGGATTTGGATTTGTTAACGAGGCTGAATTTGATAGATAAACTATAAAACATTAGATTGTGTTATGTAGTGCATTTCAAGACCCCAAATTCTCCTTATTAATGCACACTTATGAGTATGAATATTAGTTGCTTCCTAATTTGGGAAGGATCGATGGTCCGATGGATATACCAGCTGTTGGATGTCATCCATGCAATAATTATCCTATCCTATCCAATCCAACCGTACACAACCGTACACAAGAAGAAAGAACTCAAAAACTCATTCTCCTATTCGGAGCTCACGCCAAATACTTGAGCAAGGATTTTCGGGAGGAGGGAGAGTTGGTGAAAACCCACCTGGAATTTGAGCTGGAACTTGATGTACAGTGAGAATTTGAAGCTTTTGACGAAGACCTCCATGTTGGAGGCAGAATATGGGCTGCTGAGAGGGAAAGGGGAGCTCTCAGCAGGGTTCTTCTCAGGTTTTTGGGTGTTCTGTTCGACTGTGTGCTCAGTCGGTGAAGCTGAAAGCCTGAAACGGTGAAATGGTTTATGAAGATTTTGTCTTTTTTTTTTTTTTTTTTTTGGGTCAGATTTTTTTTTGGGCTTTTTGCTTGTCCTTTTATTTGAAGCCCAATTACCATATTAATGTGTATGAATTGGCAACATTGTTTGGTTTGTGGTCATATAAGTCCAAATAAAACTAATTAATAATAAATCTACACCGGGATATTTCAAGTTGATTCTCACGAACATAGCTAACTGAACAAGACAGGGGATTATAAAGTAAAAATTGTCTAAATCCAATTCAAAACTATAGTTTGTTAAGAGTTTTCTGTGTAGACATGCCGAAGATTACGTTGCCAAGATATTGAAAGCAACTGTTGGTTTGATATACTTTGGGGTGAAATTAAATCCTCATGGGTTTAATTAGTAGTGAAACTTATAATTCTATGATTCTCTAGGAAAGAAAAAATACAAGTCCTATTCCTGGTAGGAAAAGATATCCTTTGTTAATCTCATCATATCCTCCTCCATCTCCATGTAAAAGCAACCTTTCAATACCACATCACATTCTTCCTGCCGCGCATTAGACAATCATACGATTCTCTCTCTCTCTCTCTCTCTCTATTGTGTGTTTAGTTCCCTACATATTTCATCATACGTGTGAGGTCGAGAATTTAATCTTTAATTGTTTTATTACGCAGGTACTAGGACTACTGAGATGTCAAGGACCAAGAGAATGATGCACTGGTCTACGGAGATGCCGCAGACCAAAAGAATGAAGCAATACACTACCAAGATGCCGAGAAGAACCAAGAGAATGATCAGTCAACGCACTACTACGGAGATGCCTAGTACGGTATTACCAAGAGGATGAGGCAGTAAAAGGGCACAACGCAGTTGATGGACCTCCCCATCGACATCCTCCTTATCATTCTCTCGAGACTGCCCACAAAGTTACTCATTTTCCTGCCGTCGTGTTTGTAAGACCTTATGTAGCCTATTCGTCTGCCGTTTTCATGCTGACATGTATTCACAATATATTGCTACTATTGATGAAAAACTAGAGCGCAGCATCCTCGGGTCATGATTCTTACTAGGTCTAAGTTAATCACCTTACCGGGGAAATTTGGTATTAGAGCCAAGAATGAACTTGCATTTTGTTGGTGTTTGGTGGCTGTGATTAGAGCCAATTTGGAGTCCCACATCGGCTAGAGGAAGAGCCAGTGGTTTATAAGGAATGGTTCTACACACGCATTGCCGATGTCTTTTAGGAAAACTCCCTACCCGTTTCTCACAGGTGGCTGAAGTGGAGGAATGTTGGCAATGCTGACTCTTGTGTGGGTGACCCGTTGGTGTGCTTTTGCACAGCAATTAATATCAGAGCCTAGGTAACGCTTGGGATTGGTGATGCTTATGATATTTGAAGTTGAAGAGCTAATTTGGAATTTGGTGCATGTGGTCAAGGTGGAGCTCTATTTGCATTTGGATCGTGAGATGTAAATATGATGATGGCTCGAATCTCGCCAAGGTGGAGATTGTTGGCATTTGGTGGCTGCGATTAGAGCCAATTTGGAGTCCCACATTGCCTAGAGGAAGAGCCATCTAGTGGTTTATAAGGAATGGTACCACACACACAAATTGCAGACGCTTTTCCCCCCATACCCGTTTCTCCCAAGTGGCTATAAAGTGGCCGAAATATTTGCAATACTCACTCATGTGTATGGAACCCATTGGTATGTTTCAGCACAAAACATTTGGCATTCCGGCCTTCATTGGAGCTGGCCAACACAATCTTAAGTTTTGCTGCTTACGACTTGCTTAGCTTGAAGAACGACCTAACATCATTAGAAGGAGGTGGTCATGCCTTCCTAGTAAATCCAAAAGAAGGAGTTCTAATGCTCCCATCAAGTAAATTCGACGCAGTTTGAGCCAATATCATTAGAAGGAGGTGGTCAAGCCTTACTAGTAAATCCTTGAAGAGGAGAAGTTCTAAAGCTCCCATCAAGTAAATTCGATGAAGCTTCAAACTGCATGTACGACCAGTATGGTATGGATATGATGCCGGTTCTTGCTTCCACAAGATTTTACGTGTATCTGGACCAAAGTTAGACAGCCTGGTGACCCAAATCTATGTATTGGGCTCATCGTCATAGAGACAAATATCAATATGCTCACCTCCTCCCCTTTGTTTAAGTGCGAGTTGTGTAGGCGTGTCTATGTATAGAAACATGCACTGGCTGGTTTAAGTTAAAGTCTTCCAAGCCATCAAAATCAAAGAACAAAGCTGCAGAAATTGAAGACCTTAGACAAAAACTTTTCGCTTAAGTGACACAGTTACAGTTATAGGTAGTTCAGTTACAATTATAGTTAAAATCTGAAGGCGAAGAAGATGAAACTTCCTCTGAGTCATCAGATGCTTCATCACAACAAACAATCAAAGCGCTAGGTGGGCTGACTACCAAGATGCACGAGACTCATTTGTATAAAGTTATGTGAAACAATAAGTCAAGTCATGCGAACGCAGTCAGTCATCATATGAAGAATTCAGTCATCATTTCACACCAATCAAGACACCATGTGAAGCATTCATACATTATTTGCATAGTAAGTAAGGAATCACTCAGTCAGTAGGAATCACTCAGCACGTTCTACAGTAGAAGCAACAATTATTCCAACAAAGTTAACTATTCAACAGTAAAAGTAAGTCATTTTCCATCCCGTGTCTCAACAGTAAAGAATTCAATCATTCAAGTCTCCTTTTCCAAAGTCTATAACAAGAGGACTACGAAGAAAAAGAAAGCAAGTTAATTTCCACATCTTTTCCTCAGTTCAAATTTTCTTTGAGTTCTCATTGTACTAAAGAAATCAAACACTATAAACACTTTTAAATTGTTAGAAGAAGGATGCCTGTGTGCACAATTTTCAATCCATTCAGGAAATTGTACCACATTCAACATTTGCAAGTCTTTTGATTACAAAAGAAGTAATTTCAAAATTCTATTTGAAATCTATTTTCAGTAATTATATCACATTATTAATTTAAAATCATTATTTTCATCATAATATATGATACTGTTTTACTAAGCAATCTTAGTCATTCCAGAATTGAGCTATTTACAAAATAGACAAAGAGCCAAATTTCTGTACATTCATGTTGTCCATATATTTTGAGTCAATCTTATCTCATTAGAAATCTAGTTAACAGATCCATCGCCAGATCTATATCTATACATACATACATACATACATACATACATATATATACATATATATATGTTCAACTCAGATTTTGTCTTTAGACTTTTACTTACCATGAATTCATTACCTTCTGTTGATTTCTTAGATAAACCCTCGGGTGCACCGTGACAATTTCTTCAAAGAAATTAACGGTAGTAAACGGATTTCCTTGTACTAATTTATTACACTCTTTTTGAAACCGTATTTTGTCCAAGAAAGAAGGAAAGTCGGGTTTTGGGAAGAAGAGATATGTGAAATACAAAATAATAATAATGTTGCAAGAGTCTGTAAGAGGAGGAAGATCCATATAAATTATAATGTATAAAATGTTGTAAGATCAACAGATTTGTTTTTTTAAAGAAGCCCCTATGGGGAAGTTGAAAAATAAAAGGGAAAATATACAAGAAAACGAGAGAAGGAATAGAACCTAACTCCTCTAAAACAAAGCCTACAATATATAAACTTGCAAACATTGGAACACCAAAAAACAAAAACTTAGGAAAACGATAAAATCACATCTCATAAAAGTGAGACTAACTTGTAAGCCAAGATGCGCATTGATTTGAAATTAGAAACCATTCAAGGCAAGAAAATCTAAATGCAAAGAAGAAAGAATCGTCAGGAGGTGAGTCAGGCCACATTAAGGTTGATGAAGACAAGCCCATGTTAAGCTATCCACAATGACATTCCCTACCTGCTACACGTGAGAGTAATAAAAAAGTCATATTCTGGATGTGAGTCAAGCAAGTAAACCATTGTGTAGGAAAAGGCCAAGGAGGGACAAAATTTGGCAAGCGAATACAAGCAAGAACACTTGAAGAATCACTTTTCAACCAAACACATGCCAACCTTGCTGATAAGAAAAATCTACACCAAGAATAACTGCTATTAATTCTGCAAAAAAAATAAAATAAAATAATTGCGATGACTTATACCTCGAGAAAACTACTCAAAAACAACCATGTCTATCCCTAAAAACTCCCTGACAAGCAATAAGACCAAGATTCCTCTTAGCCAAGTCATTACTGTTAAGCTTAAGCCAAGAATACCAGGGTGGAGACCAAAGCACATGACGAATAATGTGAGCCTTACAAGGGATGAGTAGAAAAAATGATACAAATATCTAAACCTAAAGAATAAACTTATCAACACTAGTGATCTCAGTTTTTTTTGTCAGCAGATTTAATTGACATTCAGAGGCGATATAAAGAAACTGATCGATCTTTGAAATTAAATTTATTGCATGCTTTCTAAATAGTAATCCCACAAAAATGAAGATGAAAATGGTAAATAGAAAACTAGTTTTGACACAGATAATAGTCCAGATGTTGAATATTTTCTTAAATATTGGGTTAAACTTCTATGACAACACAGTTGTGTCTCTTATATATACAAAGAGACTGAAGAAAAAATGTGATTCTATTTACCAATATAAGAGGACATTTTTATATTTGTACCCTATAAACAATCTTTATATGTAGTTTCCTCGAAAACAAAATATGATAGGAGAAATTTCGTTGCGTACTGGTTTACCCAAGGACACCATTTGTTGCACAAAGTATTTCATAACGAAGCCTCTTTGCCTCAACTTAGCGCGATGTTGTTGTGTCGTAACCTTAAGGTGACATTCGTCCCTTAAAGTTTGATGCAACGAATGCCTTTGTCGCAAGACATCTTTTATCTTTACCCAAAAATTTGTGCGACAAACGCTTTGCGCGACAAATTCATTTTCCTTGGGAAAATACTCTTCCGTAGTAGTGTATTCCTTCATGATTCCAAAGCACAATTAACAATGGCTGCAACAAACACAACAAACTCATATTCAATACTCTGATGTTGAACTTACCATATTGACCTCACAACGATCAAAGTAACATATAGTGAGACTCTGAGACCACCGAACTCATATATAGCATATTGCAAGATGATAAAAACTCTACCAAAGTGAGACTGCAAAACACAGACAACTCATATTGAGTTTTCTAATTGTTACAAACACAATCTTACCCAGAACGTCCACCAGTCTACCCCACCTCTACAATGCCAGACTAGCCAACACCTCTGACAACTTCACCACTCCCTAAAGAAATCCACAACAACCTCGCATTAATCAAAGCAAGGCATGTTAGAATATGAGTACGAGAATGTATGTTATAGTCGATTATTTGGATTCAAATTGGTGCATAGAAGTCTAATAGAAAAAGGTTTTGAATTGTTCAAGACATTATAGGATTGAAATGCACGCTTGATCTTGGACTAAGACCTATGATTAGTGCAAGCATTAAATTTTGTAAGAGAGGAGAAAGGTTGCTATAGATGATTGGTGGTTCATCATCTTCAGTCCGTGCAAGTTAAAATGCACTATTTTGATGTCTTCTATTACTTCTTCTAGATTGCTTCTACAATTCAGTTTGATTCTTGTGTGTATCGAATTGTAGTTTTGATATGTGTATGATTTGTGGTTCATAAGCTTAATAATCTGTTTGACTTATATTCTTGATAAGCTTAGTCATACAAGAAACCAGACAATAAAAGACATATCCACCATTAACCCAAACCAGATGCGGTAGGAAAAACATTGCCAAAAGGAAACAACAAAAGATTCTAAGATTTTGGTTGGATCTACTATAGTATGACCGCCAGACCAGATATTTTACAAATCTTGAGACAATAAAAAAAAAAAAAGAAAGGAAACTTCTTGTGTAAATAAGAATATATGCTCAGTTTTTTTTATTGGTTACTTAATCAGCTCCTAAATTTGTTGCATATCTCCCTTGAGTAGATTAAGCATGAAAATAGTATTACATGAGCTTGCTCGGTGGGATCATCTGTAGGCTGGAGCACAGGAGGTTTACTGAGAGGAAATAGACTGTTGGTCCATGGACAGCAAAACCCTTATCCAATAAGATAGGTAATCAGCCAAACTATTGCATTTCACTTCAGACTCTATCTCATTTTCTTAGTATAAAGTAGCACAAAATATAATTTGCAATGAAAATAAATGACAAGTAAGGGAAATGGGGGGTTCTAATGACGTGTAAAATAGTGCGTATATTGTAAACACAGAAAAGTATATGTTGGGAATTCTCCTTCAATTAGTCCACATGATATCATGCTCATGACAGACCGAAAAACATATTGGGAGACTTTGGAAGCAAACAAAAGACAAATTGAATCAGACTTGTAGGCAATAATTGGGGCTTTTCCTTCAACATGATTAAGAATATGAGGACTTGCTTATTTGGTCGGTTCGTACGTACCATTAGTAGGTTTACAATTAACCAATGACATGCATGACATCAAGATTAGACATAGTAATGTTGCTTTCTTCCCTTATACTAGTCTCAGTCCTCGCATTTGCAGGCCGCCTCCAAGTAGTCAGATTCACACACACAGTCTAGTTCAATATATATTTATAACAACTGTGGTCATAAATCATGCACCATTTCCATACCAGATAAGTACTAATCAGATTAGCCGTGTTTGTTTTGAGGAAACTTCTGTGCATTGGGTCGATTTCGACTATTATGGCCACCAAGTACGTACCTACATATTTACATATACTTTAATTGGCTATCCTACAAGTAAATACAATTAGTTTGAAAAGATTATACGTAAGATTAATGTTACATTTACCATATTTTTTATACTACATTTGTATTACCTCTGTAACAAAAGTAGGGCTCACCTATATACGTGGGTCTCATTTTTATTAAAAAAATAGTACCAATCTGATATAAAAAATGTGATAAAAGAATAATATCAAATGTTAGCCTTCATGCAAAATCGTATGTTGTGAATATGGGGTCAGTATACCAGCCAGCTACCATGCCAGGTTGTTTCTTGTTGACACAGGATAACGCGTTACCAAGTTGAAAAGTCGATATATGTCGGCCCAGATACCCTTAGCCCTCGGGCATCAGTTTTTATTTTATTTTTGTGAAAAAAAAAATACAAAACGGCTCTAATTTCATATTTAGTTAGGTTAATTAATCAGGAGGTACTTACAACTGTGGCAGTATGCTTGACCAACAAGCACGAAAAAACAGCGTAGATTTTTATTAGGATTTTCATTACAGACAATATTGCATTACAAATAGTTCTTGAAATTGATCCATCATATCAAGATGATCTTTGAAATTATAAATTCATTAATGTAATCCCTGAAAATAGGTGTCACAAATCAATGTGGCCATTCTATCACTGTCAACAATTTTATTATATGCTGATATGACACATATTTGGGTCCCACAAGTATAATAAACTATTGCCATGTTTTTATCACAAATAGTCTTTGAAATTGACCCACTTCATCAAGGTTGTCCTTGAATTTGAAAATTGATCAATGTAGTCTTCGAAAATGGGTGTCACAAATCAATATGGTCATTCCGTCACAATTTGTCAAAAACTCTATTATGTGCTAATGTAGTACATAACCGAGTCCCACAAATCTAATTAAATATTGCTAGGTGGATTGAAAATTTGATGTTTTTGTTTATTACCTTTTATTTTAAGTTTTAATTATTTCAAATTATTTCAAATTATTTCAAATTATTTCTTTATTTTGAATCATCTATCGACGTGGCAATATTTTATTAAACTTGTGCGACCCAAATAATGTGTCACATCACATAACATAATTTTTTACAAAATTGTGACGGAATGACCATATTGATTTATGACACATATTTTCAAAAACTACATTGGTCGATTTTCAATTTCAACTACCATCTTGATAAGGTGGGTCAATTTCAATGACGATTTGTTTGTGATAAAATTAGATTTGTAGGACCAAGTTATGTGCCACATGAGTGCATAACAAAAAATTTCACAGAATTATGACAGAATGACCCATATTGATTTACGATACCCATTTTCAAGGACTATTGATCGATTTTGAATTTCAATGACCATCTCGATTTGAATTTCAATCGATTTTCAACTCATAGAAGCATTTCAGTCTTCCTTGACCACTATCATGCAATTTACCAGCACTAAGACTCATCACCAACTATTGGACCATCCTGCGGTAGTTATATATATCACTAGATTTTATTTTTTTTTTAAAGCAAATGATGTTATCTAGACTAAAAATGAGGGAGATAGTTAAAGTCTCATAATAAGAGATCAATAGCGAGAATAGACTTAAGATTTTTCATTTACAAATGAAGAAAAATATTATTAAATCTAAATTAAGTGCGTGTGAATCTGATATTTGGATGCGGCCGGCAAATGCGAAGTTTGAGAGTAGTGCAAAGGAGAGTCTTAATCATGTTGAAGGAAAAGTCACAAAATGTGACTAGCGACAGGTCTGATTCATTTTATCTTTTGCTTGCTTCCAAAGTCTCCTATTTTTCGGCGTGTCTCGTGATCCACGATTCCATGTGGGCTACTTGAAGGAGGAAGTCCAACAAACAACTCCAGCCCATCCAAATCAGCAGGGCTATTCGGTGGGTCCAGCCCCCTAATCGGGCCATTCTCACCCGCCTGTACACAGTACACCCAAATCGATATGACGTCAGACTGACGCGTAAGGGTGACTTCAGCATGACGTTAGTCACGTAAGATGTCGTCTTCACAACCACTTTCCCCTTTCTGCAAAATCCCAAAAAACCAATACTTTATAAATAAAAAACCAAATAATTACAATCACAAAACCCAATTCATTTTCATAATTTCTGCAACAAAAAAACAAAAAAAACAAAATCGAGAGATAAAAAATGCAAGAAACAACGGAAATATCATACATCGTGTGAATCGTGGGCAGGGGATTGGCCTCCTCCGTAGCTTTCCCAAAACCAGCTGAACATTGCTTCTTCTATCGGCTCCCAGAATAAGAAAAACAACCGAATTTAAAAACCCTGCAACCAAATTGATTTTTTTCTTTGATCAGATTCCAGATCACAGGTGATCTCTGTGCTGAAGGTTGGACTGGTAAAGAGCAAGGACTGAGAAAGAGGGAGGAGAGGCATGGATGGAGCCAATGAAGCTCACTGGGGGAGATGCTTCCACTTAAGTAATTCATTTGTTCAGTAGGAGACTACAATTATATAATATACACGGATTATCTTTAAAGAAAATATATGTATTTAAAATTCAACGTACATTCATTCTACTTATACTCCATATCAAATATTATATGAGCAATATTGCTCTTGTTCTATCATTCAAATAAAAAAAACTTTATCTCGCCTACATGTACTTATATTTTTCTCATCACTTTACCACTTTTCACTACTTTGAAAATTTTTGTAACATTGAAATTGTAATACATCATCATTTGAAACCATCCTTAATATCATATTACGTATAACTATACTATAATAAGATTTTCTTAGTTGTTTTTTATTGCCCTCACTAGAATAAATTTCAAGCCCAGTCTGGGAGAGGTTTCGTAAGATGGACTGAGAAAAAAGATAACGCCAAAAAATTTGTGGCTGGGTCTGGGTTCTTTCTTTATTAATTTTCTAATGTAAATCTAAGCTATCTATGAATAAAACTCTGTTGATGAATCAAAACTTCATGAAATTACTATTCTAATTCTCTCATCAAAACTCAACAAAATTAAAAGACATGGCAATTTAGTAATTACATATCACTCAAATTTTTAGTTTTTTACACAAACCTCATCGTTAGGTAAAAGTAACATATCCTATTTAAAAAATGGAGTTTTATATATAGAGACAAAAACATTTATTATATTTCAATGGACTCCACTAGTTTTTAAACATGTCAATGAGAGACAAAAATATAAAAACAACTAAAGCTCAACTCAATAACATGGAAACAATGTTTTAAAATACCAGTCATATCCATAAGGTTTTAGGGTTGTGAATACAACTCAACCCTCACAATTCCAACAAAATCAATATGTGTCATAATCTCAACCCATCCTCGATTATTTCTGCATAATCAATTTTGAAATTATATGCAGAATCAGTTTGTACCATTTATTACTAGAATCAGTTCAATCCATTCTTAACTATTTTTGTGGAATCAATTCAACTCCTTCTCTTGTGATAAAAACTCTTTTTATTAATAATCATGATACATGTGTATCTGGCCCTCCCTCGGGTAATAATACTGTATGGATATTGTACAATGTAACCTGACTAAATTATTGTCAGTTGAATAAACACCACACGCACGCACAAATTGACATATGACAGCCAGGAGAAGATAATGACATGATTGGTCGAATCTCTAAATCTAATGTGGAACAAATTGATACCATTTCGACACTTAGTATTACGATTTAGTAGTATTCTTCTTTACTTGATAGCGAAAGGCAAATCTGAATTATATTATTGTTAGTCTGTTGTGAGGCTAAACCCTTTTTTTTCCTTAGTGTACATAATATCATTTGTTCAAAAAAAAAAAATGATACCATTTCTACATGTAACCGTCATGAATTTAAGAACTAGAAATGAAAGGGAAAAGAGGAAAAAAAAAAAAAAAGAAAGAAAAGAAAGAGAGAGAGAACCAGAATTTTGAACTGAAATTGCTTTAATTGAGTGGTGCTATTATGCCTATTGTGATTCGTGAACTATGTTCCAAATGGGTTGACTGTGACTCTAATGACTGCGGCAATTTTATCCAAATTTTGTCTGAGAGCATGCGGAGTATGATTTATTAAGAGAAATTATTAATAGTTCATTGTGAGATTAAGTTGTTTTTTTTAGTGTAGATAATATTATTGGTTAAAAAAGAAGAAGAAATAAATAAATTGATACCCTTTCTACATGTCATGATTTTAAGAACTTGAAAGAAAATGAAAAAAAAAGGAGAGAACGAATTTAGAACAGAACTTGTTTTAATTGAGAAAATTTTTCGTGTTTTAAATTAACTCATGTTATAATATGTCTAATAATTTAGTAATACTCTATCTTAGGTTCATCAAAATTCAACGTCGTCGCTAGTTCGTGGATTAATTAGTTATACTAATTCAAATTGTGTTATCGAAAGTTTAGGACACTTACCGTTTTTTAATTGGGTTTTAACAATGATGGATTAGAAGTCAATAATATAATAACCTGTTTGGTGGGTTATATGAGATTAGGCTATAGTGATAGAACTGGATTGGCAGAGAGATGTAAAATAGGATTTGTAATCAATATATAAGAATATGTTAGATAACTCATTTTATTGAAAATTTATAACTCATTATGTCCAATCATGTTCTCTCACATTTTGAAGCAACAAACAAAGGATTGCATCAAGTTCATTTTAATTGATATCTAAATCTAAGAGAGTGATTATGTATCCATTGAGTGGTGCTATTAAGAGATGGCCCATTGAGACTCGTGAACTATGTTCCAAGTGAGTTGACATTGACTATAATGACTGCGGCAATTGTATCGAACCATCGTCCGAGAACAGTGGGAGGGGAAATTAGTTTCCGTATGCTTGTAGCTCTCTATAAATACCGTACAAATTATATGCTTGATCTGCAAGACATAACAAAAGCAAAAAACAAGTGTGTGCACCTAAGTACTGTTAGTGTGTGAGTATCTAAAAACACAATATCGCATGGATTCTCAAGAAATTTTGGTTAAGAATCTGGTAATGAAAGTTAAACAAGAATTGTTTTCGCCGGATGTTGATCTTGTTTCTCTTGGTCCTCCTTCTCCTTACGACATTGCGTGGCTGTCGATGATTCCGAATCCTCACCGAGGATCGGATGAACCCTTGTTCAAAGGATGCTTGGACTGGGTGCTTCAACACCAAACCACACGAGGCTTTTGGGGAGATGATGACCATGTTCCAACCATAGAGTCACTCACTTCAACTCTTGCTTGCATTGTTGCACTTGCCATATGGGATGTTGGCCATGATGCCATTCAGAAAGGTACGTAAAAAAAAAAGTAAATGATCAAATTTCGCAAACCCTGGAAAAATTTACTGTCGGAAATACCCGTTTATGCATTTGAAATAATTGGTTGTTGCAATTTTTCTTATGTTTATTGTTTAGGGCTAGCATTCATCCATGCAACCACAGAGAAGCTACTGCAAGAGCAAAATAATTCTTTTCTTGAGTGGTTTGTCATTGTTTTCCCAGCAATGGTGGAACTTGCAGAGAGCAAAGGACTGCATGTTCATTTTTCTCATGGTTCAACAGCGCTGGTAGAACAAGTCTTCCAAAAGAGACAACAAATATTCCAAATGCATAGGTATATATAATTTTTAGTTTTTATAATTTATTTAGAAATAATGAGAAAATATAAGAAAGAAATTAGGGATGAATAAGGATAGAGATTGATGGCCGGTAGAACATGGAAGAAATACACATTAAATGATACACAACATACAAACTAAAAACTGAAAACAATTTTATCGTAGATTTTCTTTTTAATTTTTGTTTTCACTTTCTATTGCATTACATGTGCATTTCTCCCTCCTCCCGCAGTACTCAAGCTTATTGAATCTAGTTTTTGTCGAAATATTTATCAAATCGACCGTAGTTAAATATTTAATCTAGATTTTGTTGGGGCAGGTTGGTGCAAAGTGGTGATCAGCAACAGTACTATTCACTAGAACTCATGCAATACCTGGAAGCTTTGCCTGAATCATATGATATTAACCTCAATGAGACTCTACTATTATGCCAAAGTGAGGAAGATGGGCTGTTAATCCAATCCCCATCAGCCATTGCATATGCTTTTATGAGGACAGGACGCAAGGAGTTTTTGTCCAAATTGAATTCTATTGTCCAAAAATGCGGGTTCTCGGGTACGTAGGACATACATGCATGCATTTCAACTCCATCCATTGCCCAAAATTTCCCAATAATGTTTATGTTTTGTTTTCTTTCTTCCTATGATGTGACTGCTGGTCTACGATGCGTAGTCTGCCGTCACCTGTACAAATTTCATAAGACTTAACTATATATACACACGTGCGAGATATGTCTGAGTATACTATATTATTCTTTCAACTGTTAAACTGTTACGGAAAATATAAAAATAAAGATCTAACATTTAAAAATTAAAATTATCGTACGCTTGGTAGCATTGTAGAATTTTTCATATACACTGTACCAAAAAAAAAAATCATTAAATGACAAGATAACCGAGCAAGTGGATTGTAACTTAGTTGGTTAAGAGACATTTGTCCTTGCACCCAAAGTCTAGTGTTCGAATACCCCTCTCCGTATTTACAAATAAAGTAGATTATTTTAGCATCTATAAAAAAATGACTAATTAACCACATGAAATCAAAGAGTGAGACAACTCTGTTATACGTGTACAGTTCCTGCGATATACCCCATGGATGAAAACCTTCTAAGGGTTTGTCTTGTTAATCGGACTGAGAGGCTGGGACTGGCAGAGCATTTCATGGCAGAGATAACAAGTATGCTGGGACAAGTTTACAGGTGACGACCTAATATTCATCATTAAGCAATATACGCACACGATTAATCTGGTTAATTACTTAATTTTTTTTTTTTTAAAAAAACAGAAGTTACATCAGTTGCGAAGAGCCAAAGAGCAAGGAAAAGCATGCCATGCCACTACAACTATATAAAGATTCACTCGCGTTTCGTCTTCTCAGACTTCACGGTTATATAGTATCTCCTCGTAAGGATCAATTAATGCTTAATTGCTGATTTGTACATGCTTTCAGATTATAATATTTGTGATGACTTGAAACCTGGTTGTTTCTAGTCTCGTTATGATGTTGTAACTCTGTTGTGACACTCTAGGCATACGTTGTATAATTTTATATATATCATATTGTTTATCAATAAAAAAAAAATCAGTTTATTTATTAATTTACATACCAAAATTTGTTAATATTTGCA
This sequence comes from Pyrus x bretschneideri, assembly GCF_019419815.1. Classification (NCBI taxonomy): domain Eukaryota; kingdom Viridiplantae; phylum Streptophyta; class Magnoliopsida; order Rosales; family Rosaceae; genus Pyrus; species Pyrus x bretschneideri. The sequence goes on along the minus strand of NW_025999424.1, from coordinate 5,315,947 downwards.
GGGAAGTTCTGCTGGTTCCTTCATGATGAAGATATGATGGTGTACATAGAAGAGCACCATGAAACTTTTCTGAGTGCCATGTATAATGTATACAGGGCGACTGATGTGACCTTTACAGGAGAAAGTGAGCTTGACGATGTTAAGGAATTCTCTAAAAGAATACTAGAAAAGGAAACAATAAAAGATTCTAAGTATCTGGTCGGGCCTTCTAGTATGAATGGCTTGCAAGACCAGGTATACATATATTCAGAATAAATATAATAAAAATTGCAATAAGAAAATATATTCAATCATTATAATTAGTTATTTAATGATCATCTCCTAATTAATTTTGTTGCGTATCTCCCTTGAGTAGATTACGCATGAAATCAGTATTCCATGGCTTGCTCGGTTGGATCATCTGGAGCACAGGAAGTTCATTGAGACGAAAGAGCCTGTTGGTCCATGGATAGGAAAAGGCTTATCCTGCAGGTAATTAAATTAATACTAATTAATTGAATAGATTAAGGCAGTCAAATCTGGGATTAAGCAGTTTATTTATTAATACCTTGCAGATTATCATGTCAAAGCAATGCCATGCTGCTACAACTTGCTATGGAGAACTATACACTACGGCAGTCCATATTCAGAAATGAATTAAAGGAGTTAGAAAGGTTCGTACTCACTCTCTACACTTTCACTAAAGAATTTCCATTTTTAAAAATTGTAATACTGGAATTACTTAACCATGAAAACCTTTTTCTTTTTCTGTTGTGGGTGAAAAATTAATCATGCAGGTGGTCAAAGGACACTGGTCTTGTTGACATGGGGTTTGCTCGACAGAAAACCGAGTACTGTTATTTTGCAGTTGCTTCAACAGCATCACATTCTTCACTGTCATATGTACGGCTCGTAGTTGTGAAAGCCGCAGTCCTTGTTACAGTTGCTGATGATTTTTTTGACAAAGAAGGTTCGATGAATGAATTGGAAGCTCTTGCCAATGCCGTCGAGAGGTATAATATATTAACGTATGATTATTGTGTGCATGGGTTATGTGTTGAATCTCACATGCATGTTCTAAGACGGAAATATATAATCCACTCGTAGAAATTTAAAGTAACTCTTGTTATTATTTTAACTAATTAAATGTGTACATCGTACAGATGGCAAGAAAAAGGACTAGAAGGACATGGAAAAGCTATATTCAAGGCTCTAAAAGATTTTATTGATGACATTTCTTGGCAATTCTTCCAACAAAATGGATATGACATAAAGAGTTATCTTCAGGATCTAGTAAGATTTTTGGTAAAATAATTTAGTTGAAATAATTGTAAAAAAAAAAAAAAAAAAAAAAGTAAGTGTTACTTATTCTTCTTTTTACTCTTTGCCAAATGAATTTAGTGGCATCAAACATTTGTAAGCTGGTTAAAGGAAGCAGAATGGAGCAGAAATGGGCATCCCTTGTCAATTGTTGAGTACCTCCAAGTAGCCACAAGCTCCATTGCTTCACAGACTATTGTTCTTACAGCTGCTCTTCTGCTTGACACACCTCCAGGATTAGAGATCCTAAAGTCCCCTCAAAGTCATCCACTTACAAATTCACTTATGCTTTTGACGCGGTTTTTGAACGAAATTCAAAGCTATCAGGTATAGGAAGAGATATTTTTTACTGTAACTATCACACTGCCATACAATATTATTAATGTACTTATTATAATAGTAGTAAACGACTAGATTGTTATATTAGGGAGCCAGAGTATATCTTTAATAAAACATGCTTTGAAAAAACAAATACGCGTAAATAGATTAATGAAAACTTCACAATAGTGGTGGGATAATTAGACTGAAATATCTCTCGGACGAGAAATTCATAATGACCACGTTCTTGATTAGTTGTCACCATGTTAATTAGTATAATCTTAACTAATGGGGAAAACTGAATTTAATAATTTCATTGCAGAAGGAGCAAGAGGAGGGGAAGCCAAACCTTGTTCTGCTACACATGAAGGGAAATCCCAATTCGGGGCCTGAAGAGTCAATTGGGATTATACAGAAGGTATTGGATGAAAAGAAGAAAGAGTTTCTAGAACAGGCTCTGGTGAATAATGGCATCAATGCGGATGATATGCCAAGGGCATGCAAAAAACTCCATCTCTCCTGCCTCAAAGCCTTTCATATGTTTTTCAATTCTACAAATGCATATGACTCCCCAACAGAATTGCTTGCGGACATCAACAAAGCGATTTATGATCCTTTGAGAATGGATGCACAAGGAATATTAAAGAAGGATAAACCCAAAAGCTTGGCTAGCTATGGAACTACTTGTGTTGTGAAAGTCCAAGGGAACTTAAGGAAAGAATTTGTGGCCAAACCTTACTTTGGATATGAGGTCTTGTCACTTAAGCTGAGAAAACCAACTACTTTACGAGATTTCGGAATTCCAAGGTTTGCATCTATTCCGGCTACTGGGGTTAACACTCTTCCTTTAGCTTCATGCACTCGTCATGTTAGTGCAGAAATAAATTATAAATTATTTACTTTGTAAAGCAGATGAATAAAAAGATAGTCACCTTAATTAAGTGAATCTTATATTGATGAGAGGATAGACTTTAAATGAGCTTATAAATAAGTTGGATTACTCCCAGTCTCCATGTTACCAATTAGTTTTATGGTAGAGCTTATTATATTTGGCAAATGTTGCATATACATGGTTTTGTTGATGTATAATGATGTTTATGAGTGGAATTGTACCTCTTATATAAAAAATTAAAAAAAAATGTCTTTAGAGTGGAGTTCCATAGAGTATTGTACATATTATTTTGCTTGCTTCCCCTTTTTGCTAGCAAACTATTATTGGTATTCTAAAAATTTAGTGGTGCACTCTTCTTAAAATTATCTTTCATTTTAAATGTAGAAAGTTAATTTAGAGTGCACAATTAGCTTATTGGAATACCTATAACAATTCCCTAGAAGTAAATCAATTAGGAAGATAACTTGTAACATATTTTTAAATCTTGTTTTACATACCAACCAGATTTCATCTTAAATGAAGGCTCTCTAGGTAGATATATAATAAAGCAACTTAAAGCCTGATTTTGTTATTAATAAAGCACCTTAAGGTGCCTTCGCCCACTCAATATATTTAACAAGTAATCTAATCAGGGTTTAAGTTTCACAAGCAAAAGATTGCTCAACATATAATTTCTTCGAATTTCCATATGGCTAACACAATCACATGTCTCTTTCTGTACATCCCATTATCAACTCTATCACTAACTAGAGTGACCATGGCAAAACAAGGGTTAAGCATTAAGCTAATCCACCACGATTCCCCGGAATCACCCTTCTACCAACCCAACCTCACTCGATCAGAAAGAACTCGAAAACTCATTCTCCTAACCAAAGCGCGCGCCAACTACTTCCGCCAGGGTTTGCAAGCCGCCAAGCACAATTATTCTTCCAATGCTGTGCGTCAAATAGTTGGTCATCAAATGGAAACTACATACATTGCCAAACTAAGCATTGACACATTCAAGAAGTCATCACCTATATCTTACTATCGGATATAGATGACATGTACAATTGTGCCACATCAATATGTGCCACGTGATTAGAAGCTTACAGGATAAGCTAAGCGGATGTAAACAGAATGTATAAAAGGGATTTTCCCTCTCTTGTTGTAATGTACTGTTGCATTTTCTGAGAAATACAAGTTGTCTTCTTTTTAATCATCTGCATTTCTTCTTTCTGCAATATTGATCTTATTGTTAATATGGTATCTTAGAGCCACTCTGCTTGCGTGATGGGTTCAGGTGAATATTTTTTCCGCTGTGGTGTTCTTCGAGGTTTGGTGGTCTCTCTCCTCGTCTTCAGTCTTTTGGTAAATTGTAAATTTTGGGAATTTTTTTTTCGGATCTTGTTTCTTTCTTCAAGATTATAGTAGTAGCTTGTCTGAATTCAAGGCCGATGCCTAGACAACTTGATTGATTAGATCATTTCAGATTGTATGCTATTGAAGCATTCTTGAAGGCTGATGCCAATTTACATGATTTCTGTGATGAATTAAGGTCGATAGCCAGTTGTTCATGCAGTATTGTTAGTTGAATGTTCTTCTTTGTGATGAATTACGGTCGATAACCAGTTGTTCATTCAGTATTGTTAGTATTACTAATTTTAATATTTCAAAACGATTCGAGACATGTTGAACAAAAGTCAACTCTTGGTCAAAGGTGGGGTCAACAACCCTACGTAATTTGATCGGAAACATCCGCCCATCGGATTTTTGATTCGTAACTTCCTAAGGTCCTCATTATGCTCATAGAAAGACATACTAAAATTGCATCGCAATCTGACGGTCAGATCTTCGCCATTCATAATTTCAAGTGACTGTCAACAATTGGTTTTACAAACTTAGAAATTCAATTCGGGAATATTCGTATGTCGGATGCCCAATTTGTAAGTTGCTATGGTCCTCAAATATTATGTACTATAATGTATTAAAGTTTGGTGACGATCCAACAGTCGGATAGTTGAATCATAAAACGATCAAGTGGCGTAATATTCAATACTAGGTTCAAACTATCGAACCACATCAAACAGATATCAAATATATGAAATCATGACATCGAATTTAACTTAAAAAGGCAACGTCGGCCCACTGGCCATGTGAAATCCCATCCCGGATTTCACTATTTAAAATTACGTATTTTTGTATTATTAATTAAAACGAGTTTATATTTGTGGCGCTTAATTTTTTTTAGTAAAATGATGAAAACAACCTTAATGAACTAAATGGAATTTTCACGGATGTTTGATCCTTCCATAATTTTCCAGATTTTTTTACATATAGCATGTGTCGATACAAACGCGTGGCCGCAAACGGTTTGTAATTTGAAGTTATAACAAATGAGTTATTAATGAACGAAGTTAGGGGCAAAGTGGTAATTTAATTATTAATCTGGAAGGCTCCATATTTATTGGAGAGTTGATATGATGCCACGTTTGTGGCTGAGATGAAAAGGAAAGGAGAAAAAAATGAGGGAGGGAGCTACCCAATCAAAGGAGAGATAAGGGAAGGAAAGGAGAGAGGTGAGTGGCACGCAAAAACCAGACCTTGTCCCCTGGACCCGTTAGGACATCTTCAACCGAAGGGTCTAGAAGACCAGAGGGCCGAAAATAGCCCGAAAACTGTCTCCAACCAAAGGCTAGCCTGAAGGTTTCGTGGAATCTAATACGGCCCCACGAAATATGAAAGGGCCAAAGGGCTGGCCAGAAAAAACATTAATCATGTCGGTTATAACCGATAGGAAATTCAAATGCAACAGCTAGCTGTTGCATTTGAATTTTTTTTTTTTTTTTACAGTTTTATTATTATTTTTTCCTTACAAAATTTTTCCTATAACTTCTATTTTTCATTTTTTTTTTAATTACTTTTTTTTTCCTATAACTTTTATTTTACAAAATTTGTTTTATAATTTTTTTAAATTCTATTTTTTCCCATAACTTCTATTTCACAAAAATTGTTTCATATTTTTTTTTAAATTATATTTTTTTTTTCCTATAACTTCTATTTCACAAAATTTGTTTCATTTTTTTTAATTATATTTTTTTCCTATAACTTCTATTTCACAAAATTTGTTTCATATATTTTTTTTAAAAGTATATTTTTTTCCTATAACTTCCTAAGCCATTATACATTAAATTATATAACATGAAACAACATTAAATAACATTAACCAACATACAAATTATACAACATAAAAAAAAACATTTAACAACATGAAACTTAAACAACATTTTTAAAAACATTTAACAACATAAAACTTAAACACCTACTCCATGCTTTTTTTGGCCCAAAGATGTGCAACAAGATCTTGTTGTAAGTACTTATTTGTGGCATGAGAACATATCATTCTATAGCGCCTCATGTACTCATTTATAAAGATACTACCAGTTCTTGGATTGAAAGGCAAATTAGGCCCATTGTATATCTTTGCACGAGCCATTCTTAACCCATTTGGATCTTCTTGGTAGTGATCGGACTCTCCATCAATATACCAATCTTGCTCATCCTCCACTATCATATTGTGTAATATGATGCAAGACATCATGATGGAGTCCAAATTTTCTCGACCCCACCCTCTTGTCGGCTCTCTGATGATTTTCCATTGTGCTTGTAGAATACCGAAAGCTCTCTCAACATCTTTCCGGTATGCCTCTTGGTGTAAGGTAAACAACTTTTGTGCATCATTTCTAGGGTTTGGAATTGTTTGGACAAGTGTCTCCCACTTTGGGTAGATGCTATCTGCCAAGTAATACTCCATATTGTACGGCTGTTGATGTAATAGTCAAGTTGAGGTGCTTTACTTTCCGTCAAGTTATTGAAGAGGGGTGGCCCAAGAGCTATAATGTCATTTTGGGATCCAAGGGCTCCAAAGAAAACATGTCAGATCCATGTGTCACATGAGCCAACCGCCTCTAACACAACAGTTGGCTTTCTCGACCTTCTGCTAAAGCCTCATTGCCATCCGGTGGGATAGTTCTTCCAATCCCAATGCATGCAATCTAATGACCGTATCATGCCCGGAAACCCACAGTCTTCAGCTTTGCGAATGAGCTGATTCAGATCTTCTTGATTTGGCTTGCAGAGGTACTCGTCTTTGTAAACCTGAACAATTGTGTCACATAATTGTTCAAGAGTATGAAGGCATGTAGACTCAAACAAACAATAGGTTTCATCCATCGAATCAGCTGGGGAGCCATAGGACATCATTTAGAGTGCAACAGTAACCTTTTGATGTGGTGAGAAACCAGGATGGCCTGCTCTGTCCCCCTTCTGTCGAAAGTATGGATTGACTAGCTGGGCATCATGAAGCAAACGCTCGAAGACATAACGCCTCATCCGGAAGTGACGTCTGTAATCCTCTTCTGTGTACACCGAGTTGGGGTTGAAGTAGTTGTTCATCAGATTGGCATGCGCCATCGCTCTATTTCGTGGTTTGTAAGAGCGACCAGCAACATAGCCACCCCATTAAGGTTGTTCCTCAGTTGGTTGACATACCATGGCCCCTGCCATGACTGCTGCTTTATTTTGTTTGTTGCACCTTACTTGAACTTCTTCATCAGACTCCTCATCTTTTCGTCTCATTTGTGCCCATTTTGCTTCCAATTTGGAATTGGATGAGGACCTCTAGTTAGAATTTGAAGAGGATCCAAAGTTAGAATTCATTGCAAACTTGAATTGAAAAAGATTGAATTGAAAGAGATTGAATTGAAATAGATTGAATTCAAAGTTGTGTAAATTATAGCCCAATATCCACCCTATTTATAGCAAAAAAAAAAAAATTCAAATCCAACGGCTAGCTGAAGCACATTATAGCACAAACAAACACCCAAAATGCCAAAAAAGGTGTGGTAGGGGCGTCCATAAGCCACCCCATCAAGGTCAATAGAGCCAAAGCCAATCTAAGGGAGGAAACAAAGCCCAGAAGCGCCCTAACCTCTCTCCCAAGCCCCTAAACTTCAAGAATAAGGGGCAAAACACTTGAACCCATGGATGCAAATATGTGTTATCATTGTGGTTCAAATCACTATTAGTCCTATGTTTACCAAGCTCCACAGAAGGTTGTACTTGAATATCATTCTCGTTGTAAGAAGTTTAAATCAAACTTTGTGCAAATTGACAAACTGGAGAGTACCAAAATGAAGGTTTCTGGTTTTCAGAAGGATACCACCCCTATGGAAGATTAGAATCTTGGACATAAACTATTTTTCTAGTTGAAATTTAGACATTGGGGCCAAATTCCACTAGTGGCTGAACCCCCTTGTGTTTTTGGTTAATTTTGGACAATTTTTCTTTATGTTTGGATTATTTGCTGGTGATTTGTTTTTTGGATATTAAGTTTTTAATTAATTTCCATCCTTGAATACTTAAAATTATTTTGAATGGATATTTGTTTTTTAGAACTTTTATGCAAGTGACCGATTCAAATTAATTTATCATTCTAGGTATGACTAGTGGGAAGTTAGTTGTCTAACAGATAGTGCAACCAGGCTGACAACCCTCTCTGACCCATCCAACCTGATCGAAGGATACGTTAAGGTACATATATTGTTGTCCAATGGTACAATTTTGATCATTGATGAGGCATTTTATTCTTCGCGTTCCGGAATAACGTTGTTGAGTTTCAAAGACATTAGAGATAATAATTACCACACTGAAACCTATGTAGAAAACGGAGTTGAATTGCTATGCATAACTTCCTACGAATATGGTCAGAAGCGTATTCTAAAAAAGATTGAGCGTATCCCGAGTAGTCTGTATACTGCGACCATACGCCTTATTGAAAGCTACTATGTGGCCGGTCCTACCACTGGGACCACGCACGAAATTACATTTTGGCATGATCATTTGGGACATCCTAGACAAATAGCGATGCGACGTATCTTCAAATCATCACACGGGTATCCACTAACCCTAAAAATATTTGTATCACTTTTTTAAGAAAAAATATTGAAAAACAAAATAAAATTGGGCAGTGGAACTTGAAAGAAGAGGAAGATTTGAAGTGGGAGAAGTGGGGTTAAAAAAACGAACTTCCCAATTTTTAATTTTTAAATAGGGTGTCTGGTTGTGAAGTTTGTATAAAAAAAAACAACAAAATTTGTGTTGCATATAATTATGATGTTGCCCATATTTTTATTTCTATTTAGTTTTGATGTGAGGATTAGACTAATAATATTTTAAAGTTTTGATTGGCAAACAGAGTTTTATTAATAAGTAACTAGTCATGTGGGCACACATGATACGTGTGTAATTCAAATTTTTTATAAAATATTTATATCATTTCTTAAAAATAATTATAAAAAAAAAATTTGGGCATGGAACTTTGAAGAAGCGGTTAAGGGGGTGATTTTAAAGTGGGAGACGCGGGTTTAAAGATAAAAACCTCCTCCATTTTTTTTATTTGTTAAATAAAAAATTACACATAAGTATATTTTTAATACTTAATTTTATATTGGGACCACACTTTTTAAATATTTCAAAAAGAGACAAAAATTAATACATATGGAAGATGTCATCGTTTGATATATATTTTTTTTCCGAACTCTAAATTACGAAAATACCCTTCATCTTTGGTGTCTTTTCACACTTTTCTCTCGCTTTCTTCTCTCTTTCTCTCCCTTCAATTTCATATCGTAAATAAACAGCAAAAAATGAATCGAGTTCCGAATTTATTGCAGGGAGAGCCATAAAAGTTGAGAAAATTAAATTAAGGGAAAGAAAATCATGCATACGTATCATTTGTTTGGGTATTTAATCCCCAAAAAAATGTATTATAATAATTGAACAAGATTTATCGTGAAAGGAAGCTCCACAAAGTTCAGTCACAATACTCCACACGACTTCAAAGCAACTAGGGTTGCTTTGCTTAATTTGTTTTGCATTTTTGTTGTGTCGGAATTTAATTCCCCAAAAAAAAAAAAAAACAATGTTACGAAGATAGTTGGTGATAGGCCTCCTAGTGGGTATGCCCAATTTTTTTATTATAAAAATTAACGAAAAGTCTAAAAAAAAAATTGTAGTTTTAATGAAAAATGACAAATAAAGATGTAGTGAATAATGCTAGAAAAAAAGATAAAAATATAGTTTTTCGTTAAAAATGAACATTACCAAAAATGTTTCGTTAAAACTCCCAAATATTTGACGGTTTTGAAGCTTTGCCAAAAAGCTTCTACTTGTTAAAGCTTTTGCTGCCCCTAATTCCAAAACACAAGAAGTTGACTTTTTCAATTAAGCAAAAATAAACAATTGGGTTATCAAAATTCAAAATAACAAATGAGTGAAAAATACACACTGGGTAAAGAAGAGAGTGCGATGAGCAGTGAGAGCAACATATAGTTGATATAACTATGTATGTATGAGAAAACAATTTCAAAGAGACTTAAATTAGATATAATTAAATTATTTTGTAAAGGGCATTGATTATCAAATAAAATTGTCACCTCTTCCACCCATCTCTCTCTCATCACTTTTTTCTTTTCTTTCTTTTTTTTTTTTTTTTTTTCTGTTTTTTCTTTTGGAAGTTCTTTTGGCCTTTGATATCTCTCCAGCTTTGTTTCTTGATAGTTGATACCCTTAGAAAGAGTAACCAAAATGAGTATATGAGATTTTTGTTTTTTTTTTTTAACTAGTAAAAAATATAGAAGAGACCACATAAATAGATTTTACTAGGGTCAAGTTATTTGAAACTAATTTTGCAAAAATGGTCAATGATTGATTGAACTGATTTTGCAATAATGGTCCAGGACGGGTTGAATGATTTTTCAATAATGGTTAAGGATAAGTTGAACTGATTATGCAAAAAAATGATCGATGACGGGTTGAACTGATTCTACAAAAATGGTCGAGGACGAGTTGAACTGTATCTCTCCAGCTTTGTTTCTTGATAGTTGATACCCTTAGAAAGAGTAACCAAAATGAGTACATGAGACATTTTTTTTAACTAGTAAAAAAATGTGGAAGAGACCACATAAATAGATTTTGCTAGGGTCAAGTTATTTCAAACTGATTCTGAAAAAATGGTTGAGGACGGGTTGAATAATTATGCAAAAATTGTCGAAGATGAGTTGAACTGATTCTGCAAAAATTGTCGAAAATGGGTTGAACTGATTCTGCAAAAAATGGTCAATGACGGGTTGAACTGATTCTGCAAAAATGGTTAAGGATGAGTTGAACTAATTTTGCAAATGGTCGAAGACAGGTTAAACTGATTCTGCAAATATGGCCAATGACTTATTGAATTGGTTCTGCAAAAATTGTAGAATACAAGTTGAACTGATCCTGCAAAAAATGATTGATAATGGATTAAACTAATTCTGCAAAAATGGTTGAGGATGTGTTGAACTGATTTTAGTAATAAATGATACAAACTGATTATGCATAAATAATCGAGGATGAGTTGAGATTATGACACGCACTGATTTTGTTAGAATTGTGATGGTTGAGTTCTATTAACAACTCTAAAGCCTTAGGGGTATGATTAGTATTTTAAAGCATTGTTTTTATGTTATTGGGCTGGACTTTAGTTGTTTTTATGTTTTTGTCTCTCCTTGACATGTTTGAAGTTCATTGAAGTATAATAAAAGTTTTTATCTCTACATGTAAAGTTTCCTTTTATCCGGCTGTGAGGTTCGTATAAAAAACTAAAAAAATCTGAGTGTTATGTAATTACTAAATTACTATCTTTTAATTTTGTTGAGTTTTGATGCGTGAATTAGAATAGTAATTTTCTAAAATTTTGATTGATAACCAGAAATTTATTAATAAGTAGCTTAGAAAATTAATAAAGGTTAAAGAACCCGGACCCATCCACAAATTTTTTGGCGTTATCTTTTTTCTCATCCATCTTGCGAAACGTCTCCCTCTCCTCCCTCTTTTACTCCGTCCTTGCTCTTTACCAGTCCAACCTTCATCACAGAACCTGTGATCTGGAAACGGATCGAAGAAAAAATTCGATTTGGTTGCAGGGTTTTTTAAGAAGTTGTTTTTCTTATTCTGGGAGCCGATAGAAGAAGCAATGTTCAAGCTGGTTCTGGGAAAGTTACACAGGAGACCAATCCCTTGCCCACCATTCACACGATATATGATATTTCCGTTGTTTCTTGGATTTTTTATTTCTCGATTTTGTTTTTTTTTTTTGCAGAAATTATGAAAATAAATTGGGTTTTGTGATTGTAATTATTTGGGTTTTTTATTTATTTATAAAGTATTGGTTTTTTGGGATTTTGCAGAAAGGGGAAAGTGGTTGTGTAGACGACATCTTCCGTGACTAACGTCATGCTGAAGTCACCCTTCATATCGCTTTAGGTGTACAGGCGCCCATCGCCCATCGCCCACCGCCCATCGCCCATCGAATAGCCCTGCTGATTTGGATGGGCTGGAGTTGTTTTGTTGATGGGATCACGTGGAGTTGTTTTGTTGCCCACGTGGAATCATGGATCACGACACACGCCGAAAAATATATAGGAGACTTTGGACGCAAGCAAAAGACATAATGAATAGCTGGTCACATTTTGTGACTTATCCTTCAACATGATTAAGACTCTCCTTTGCACTACTCTCACACCTCGCATTTGCCGGCCGCCTCCAAATATTAGATTCACACGCACTTAATTTAGGTTCAATTGTATTTCTCTTCACTTGTAGTTAAAAAAGTGAATTTGAATCATATTATTGCTAACTCATTATGAGGTTAAACCCACCATTTTTCCCCTTATTATAGATAATATCGTTTATTAAAATAAATAAAAAAGGATTCATAATGTATTTGAAGAATGCACAATCTCACCTCTCCTCCTAAGATTTCGAAAGAATTGAATCAAAATTTTACGTAAAATTTTTACAAATCAATTAAATTCCATTAAAATCCATGAATTTATAAATTCTTTTAAATCTCTCAAAATTTCAATTGAATACACTCCCTATTGCATTTGAAATGAAATTGAAAAGATTATACGTAAGAGTAATGCTACACTTATATTTGTCCCACATCTTGACCCACCAACACATGTATGTTCTATCCATATTAAACAGATTTCTAATATAGTATTGTTTGGGCCCAAAATGTTATTTTGGGCTGAGCTTAGAGTCATTTCGGCCTAGTAGCATTTATCTAGAATTTTTTTATGGGCCGTCTAGTCAAGGATGGTCAAATCTTATTACGAAGAGGTTTGGTTTGAATAAAGGTGAGTTAGTCGAATCCTAGTGTAACAAAGAGTTTAAGTCTAAAGGTGCTAAGAATTTGGGGATGAATCTGGTTTGTTAAAGAGCTTAGTTCAAAGTCCTATAGGAATTAGGATTGGTTGAAACCTTATTGGATTGGGTTGAGGGGTTCTAATCTTAGTCCATTTCTAGCTTGGCCATGAGGAGATTCGTTGCTATAAATAGAGAAGGAAGTGCATCATTCAAGCCCCCTCCAATTCAACACACAAATGGCCATGCACAAAGCTTCTCAACATTATCTTCAGTTTGGATAAACAACACTGTGAAGGCAACTAGCAACATTTTCAGTTTGGATAAATAGCACTGGAGCCGTAGAATCAGCCGATCGAGGAGCACATTCAGTTTGGATAGACAACATTGCTTCGAGGCCGACTGGTTATTTATCTAAGTGTTTGCCCAATCCTTGTTGGTAGAGGTCATCTCATTAGGCTTCTTGGCGAAGTGAGGTGTTACAAGTCATTAGGATCGACACATTGAAAGCCGAGTTTTGTTTATGATTGAATATTCACAAGTATCTTTTTGAGTTCGGCATTCTGACAGTCGAACCACATTTACAATCAAGACGTACATCTCTTCTAAGTACTTGTGTCCATATAGTTTGGTACCAGTTCGGCGTGCTTATATTCTCACGAATATAATCACTGTGACTGAACCTGGCGTCGACGACTTATGAACTTCGCAAAATCAGCAGCCTTGTGTTCAAGCTCTAGAATCCAAAGGTTGAGACGTGTTCCTTCCTCAGCTGTAGTCGCAAGATCAAGAAGTCAATAGTGCGCCCAACGAGACATCAACACATTCTACTCCCTAGTCGAGTTTGGCCGACGAGTTGGCACGCCCTGTACATAATCGAATGACGTAGTTAACTTATTAGTTACTTGGCCTATGCGCTATGTAGGCTTGGTAGTTTTTAGGGTCAATATTTTGGCATGCCCAGTGGGACCTAGTGCTAAAGCTACGAAGTTCATAACCATTTAGAAACGGTTAGTAAAAAAGAAAACAGTCATAGGAAAGTCGACGATTAATTTTCCAATCCAAAACCTAGGACAAGATGGCTTGTCACAGGCACAAAATCCTTTTGCTGCCGTGACACTTGAAGCCACAAGTGTGACACGCCGAGAAAAGGAAACTAATCTCGGCAGTCAGGTTAATGATGTAGAAATCCCCACCAAAACAACAAAAAGCATTTTTGTTGAAAGAGTAGTGGAGGCTTGTGACAAGGACGATGGTGAGGCATCTGATCCACCAACTAGATCGTTTCTTTGACGACGACTTAAAGAGCAATCTCGGCAATGTGAGCAGATGTTCAGCCGATAAGTAAAAAGTATACTTGAAGAAATGCGCGATAATAACGATGTACACAATATATTGCTCGAAGTTTTGGTTAGTAAAGTTCATGACATTGGATCCGCTGATTAATCCATGCAAAGCCTTCTAAGGAATAATCCTCTGCTAACGATACAGGCCGAGAAAAGGTCTGCTTGGCTCAAAATGATCGACTTGGAAAAAAAGAGGTGGATCAAGCAGTAGATCAGACGAATTTGACCAAGAAGCAGAAATGACGTCTGTTGATATACTCGAGGTCCAGAGAATGATTGATTCAGCCTTGAACAAGGAGTTGAAGTTTCCAAAATTTATTCACCCATATCTAGCCATTGTAGAAAGATTCAGGTATCCCAAGGGATTCAAAATTTCAGACTTCAGCTTTTTAGCTGGAGAGTCATCCCTGTCGTCATTAGAACACGTGGTTTAATTAACTGCTCAATGTGAGGACGTCAACAGTGATTTTCATAAGCTACGACTATTCAATTTCTCATTAAGTGGCTCAGCATTCGCATGGTATATCAACCTCTCACCCAACTCCATCCAAAGCTAGGAAGAGCTAGTCGAGAAATTTCATGGGCAATTTTATCGACCAGGGATGGATGTGTCAGTATCTTCTTTAGCCAAGATGGCTCAAGCCTCTGACGAATCACCAATGGAATATCTTACAAGGTTTAAGTCGGCCAAAAACTAGTGCCGAGTACCTCTCCCTTAAGTCAAGTTCGTTAGGCTTGCCTTAAACGACTTGGATGTGGAGTATAAAAGAAATTCTTGGGGGCAAACTTCCGAGATATGTATGAACTTGCTCAACATGTCAAGCAATATGATTATTTGCTCCAAGAAAAGAAGATTTCGAAGTCCCCATCCCGAGAAACGATCTACAAAAACCTTACAGTCAGTTATGCATCGACCTAAATGGAAGAGTCCCAGTATGCTAACATAGATGTGGTTAAGTTAGTAATTGACAAAGCCTACATATGCAAAGAATTGGCTCATGTTAACTCCAAAGATGTCAAAACTTGCTCGGCCCCTGAGGAAGCTGCTGTCAAAACATCAAAAGTCTACATTTTCGACATCACTAAGGCCGATGCCATCTTCGACTAGTTGTTACTTGCAAAAATCGTCAAGCTTCAACCAAGGTACAATATTCCCAAAACAAAAGATTTGAAAGGAAATATGTATTGCAAATACCACAATTCGAACAAGCATACGACAAACAACCGTGTCGTATTTTGGGACGTCACCCAAAGTTGGATTGATAATGGTAAACTTAAGTTTCTTGAGAAACAAATGAATATTGATGTCGATCCTTTCCCTATGACGACGGTAAATATAGTAGATGCTCATCTACCTAGGGATAAAGGAAAAGGGAAGGCTGAGTTCATCCCAATGCAATTCATCCTTAAGCGGAACTCTTGGCCACTATTGAAGATTGATTTATCTTCAAATGAGCCACCCAAATACTTTTCGAACCCGGCTTATGTCGAGTCAAGGTTAGACTCAAGCGCAGAAGAAACTGACGGGCTGATTATTGTATGTAGTTGGTGCAAATCAAACGTCATCTTAACTAGGCAGAAGGAAAAGCCACTGCAGGCTGAAATATTATAACAGGTGCCCATAGTTACGGTAACATCCAAAAAAGTGCTCGATGCAGGCCAACGCCAGAAAGTTTTTTATAGGCTCGGCCCTCAAGTACATGATAACAAGCTGTCTACAGCCAGACAATGCCTTGATTTCGATGCGCTATTTTACAATGAGGAGTATTATGCGTGCAACTCTGGCAGTTTAAGTTCACTAGCGACCCAGCACACCTTCAAGCCACCTGAGCCACGTGACCAGTGTTGGTACAACTATAACTCTCTGACCGGTATGTATACTGCATTGTCCAAATCACATAAACGTCGGCGCCAACAAATAAACAGTATAACTCACAGATGAGCAGCTCAGGGTACCTTGACTACCAAATGGCAGCTGAAAGAAACGATTGATAATAAAGATGACCGAAAACCTCCGGTAATCATGACCGAATTACTTAAAGGGAAGAAGGTAATAGGAAGCCACAAGCAAACTTTCCCTGCTACCTTCACAAAAATCGTTAATTAAAGTCAGAATGAATCTCCACCCACTCTTTCTCGATGAAGCTTTGGAGTATATGCAGGAATTTCACAAGAAGCATTCGGCAAATAACTTGTATGGCCTGCCAAAAGCATGCCAAGAGGATCTTAATCTAGCGCCAACTTGCCCCGATGCCGAATAGATCATTCTAAAAACCTCCAATATTTGCGGTATCATTTTGAAGTTTTCTTAACCGTTGCCCTCTTTTATCTTATTGTCAATGAGAAAGAATGCGTGGCGCGATTAGATGCTTACCTGGACATAAGAAATGCCCGCATCACATATTAGGATCGGACTCTCAAAGCTTCACAAGAGCAACACTAAGTCCTCACGCTGAGCGAGCCCGAGGTCGACAATCAGAACGAAACGGATCCGGTGGATGCACCGCAAGAACGTATTCTCGCAATGACCGAAAAAGATCAGGCGGATAATGCCCATGAGCAAGATACTTCACCCGAAAATCCAGAAGACAAAGATCATGACCTAATGGGCCTTTCGGTTCTCGACAACATGGAAATCAGCATAGTCCATGTCTTACCTGCCGAATTCCAGCCAACCATATCCCAGCCAAATTTCCTGGACGACGACGTGGTTATCGAGGAGGTTACGTAAGTCGATTTTATGGCCACCGAAGAGATTGGGCAAATAAGCAGGGAAAATAAACTTAAAGCAGCTCTTGTTGAATTGTTTCCTTGTTCCTCACCAGTTAATCTTCATCATTTAAAGTCGTTGTATGTTATGACTCATATTAAATGATACCCGATTTCTAAATTTTTTGTCGATTGTGGAACAACGGTCAACATCATGCCCATTTCTATCATGAAGGCATTACGCCGCTCCAATGATGAACTCATTCCATCAAGGGTAACCATGAATAGTTTCGATGGTGACAAATCTCAAACTAAGGGAGTGCTTCCTTTAGAGGTGATGATTGCATGTTGAAATCACACGACCGAATTCTTTATAGTGGATTAAAAAATCGAGTATAATGCATTGCTTGGTCAGGATTAGATCCATCAAATTGGCTGTATCTCCTCGTCACTGCATCACGTTCTTATCTTCTGGGATGGCAAATCAACTGTGGTTTAAATAGTCGAGAATCAATCGTTTGAGGCGAATATGATTCAAGCTCGTTATTATGATGATTATGTTAGCTACATTACCCTGTAAGGTTTCAACGAAGAAGGACAGTCGACTCATATTTCAGTTCAGAAAGCCATCGAAGTTGGTGCCGAGACTGTTCAACAAGATTCGGTGAGACACAGGTTGGCTAACTTAATTGATAGTCCCGATGTCTAATACTAGACAGGATAAATGCCAAGCCATGGTTTCATCTACCATGAAGCACCTACTAGCCCATTGGTCTGCTATTTCCAAGCAACTAAATTTTGGCGTGAACTTAATAGAGTTCATTGCCGAATGAACAACAGTCCAATGTTGTCCTTTGATAAAGTTCAAGCTACCCCAGCCGAGCTCGAAGACAGTCAGCCCTCAGTCAAAGATCTGTTAGAAGAAGTAAATGTTGGAACGGTTACCCTAACCTATGAAAACTGAGCTTTGTAAATTACTCAAAGAATTTAAAGATTGTTTTGCTTGGAGTTACCATGAGATGCCTAGTTTAGATCGAACACTTATCGAGCACGAATTACGCATCAAGGCTGGTTGTAAACCTTTCCGCCAACCCCTTCGAGGATTCTCAACCGAAGTACAACTCGACATAAAAGATGAACTCGTTCGACTTTTAAAGGTTGGGTTTATTCGGACGACTCGATATGTCAAATGGTTGGAAAATATCGTCCCAGTTTTAAAAAATAGTGGTGCTCTACGTATTTGCATCTATTTTCATAATTTAAATTTGGCAACCTTTAAAGACGAATATACAATGCAAATTTCAGATTTGTTAATCGACGCAGCGGCAAAGCACGAGATGTTATCCTTCATGGATGGCTATGCTGGTTATAATTATATTTCCATTACTGAGGCCAATGTTCACAAAACTGCTTTTCGTTGCCCGGGGGCACTCGGGACTTACGAATAGGTCATCACACCGTTCAACCTTAAAAACGTCAGTGCCACATACCAACGTGCTATGAATACTATTTTCCATGACTTAATTGGCACCATCGTTGAGGTATATATCGATGATGTTGTGGTCAAATAGAAGTGCCACCGAACATATTTGGATGGTCTTCGACAAGCTTTCCTTCGTATGCGCCGACATAACCTTAAAATGAACCTTGTCAAGTGCATCTTTGGTGTATCGACAGGCAACTTCTTAGGTTTCCTCGTACATCACTGCGGCATCGAGGTGGATGCAAATAAAGCTCGAACAATCATTGATGCTCCACCCCGAACAGCTAAGAAGCAATTATAATCATTACTCGGTAAAATCAATTTCCTCCGCCGTTTCATTTCTAATTTAGCAGGGAAGATGAAAGCTTTCTCCATGCTCTTGAAACTTAAGGATTTTGACAAATTCAAATGACGTAAGGAACACCAAGATGTTTTTACGCAAATCAAGGTCTCCCTCATTACCTCACATGTCCTTGTGCCACCTCAGCGCAGCAAACCCCCCAAGCTGTATATCTCGACGGCCGAATAATCCATTGGCTGTCTTCTTGCACAAGACAACGAAACAGGGTGGGAGCAAGCCATTTTTTACCTTAGCCAAAATCTTAACCCCATTGAGATAAATTATCCACCAGTTGAGAAACTCTATTTAGCTTTGTTATTTGCTGTGTCTAAGCATAGGCATTACATGCTCCCTTCTGTTACGTAAGTTATAGCCTAGACATATGTTATTTGCTACATGCTCACTCAGCCGATAGTAAAAGGCCGAATTGGGATATAGACAATGGCGTTGTCCAAATTCAGTCTGCAATACGTACCCTATAAATTCTTCAAAGGACAGGCACTGGCCTATTTGTTAGCTCAACACCCCTCTTCATACTGTTTTGGGGGCAACGACGTCGAAATTGGCATTGTGGAAACACGTGATAATTATTGGACGATGTATTTTGATGGCTTTAGTACCTCGACCTCAGCTGGCGTTGGAATCGTCATCCAGTCCCTTGATCGCTACCAATGGTATTTTTCTTTCAGATTGGATTTCGACTATACAAATAATTAGGCTGAATATGAGGCCCTTATTATCGGCCTTAATGTCCTTCACGACTTGAGGGCAGCCGTTGTATTCGTACTTGGCGATTCAGAACTTGTGATTAACCAACTCAATGAGACTTTTCGTTGCATGAGTTGCACTCTGGCACCCTATCACATGGTTGTCAGCTATTTAGTCGAATCGTTTACAACCATTACATTCAAGTATATCTCATGAGCTCGAAATACTGACGCAAATGAACTGGCTCAAATAACCTCTGGGTACAACTCTTGGGAGGTGAACTAGGTTGGGTCATACCAATAGTGCGTGGTCCGCGCCCAGCCTTGGTTAATCAGTAAGCTTTCCAAAAAGACCACGTGATCCGTACACGAGTAATGTCCTTACCTTTATTGTTGGAATGAGAGGAACCTGCAGATATATGCGCGGTTGAGACATTACCAGACGACTGGAGAAGATAAATACGACCGCAAGACAAGGGTATATACCACGAATTAAGCAATGTATCAGAATGAGCTACGCCGAAAAAGTGAAGACGGCTTATTGTTATTATGCCTCGGCTCGAAAGAAGCCGCCCAAGCTATTACAGAAGTACACGAAGGAATATGCGGGGCTCATCAATCCAGACACAAAACAAGGTGGTTACTCCGTCGACACGGCTATTTCTGGTCGAGTATATTGAAAGATTATATCGAATACGCGCGAGGTTGTGTACAATGTCAAATCCATGGGCCCGTACAGAGAGTCTCGACCGAATTACTTCACTCGGTCACCAAACTGTGGCCATTTAGAAGATAGGCTATGAATGTGATCGATAAAATTACGCCATCTTCTGGGTCAGCAAAGCATGCATGGATACTCGTTGCGACGCACTACTTCACCAAATGGGTCGAAGCAAAGTTATACTCTGAGTTAACCTTTAAAGAGGTTTGTAATTTTGTGGATGAAAACATCGTGACAAGATTCGACGTGCTAGAAATGATTATAACTGAAAACGACGCAATTTTCACGACGGACAAGTTCAGAGAATACACGGCGAGTGTAAAAATTTGGCTCGTTCAGTCCACGTTGTATTACCCACAGGAAAATGGACATGCTGAAGTAAGTAATAAAGTTTTAATCTGTATCCTTGAGAAAATGATAAAAGAAAAACCTGGTATGTGGCATTTAAAGTTAAACGAGGCATTATGGGCATATCGAACTTCACTCTGATCAGTAACAGGGACAACCCCATATACGTTGACTTATAGACATGACATCATGCTACTAGTCGAGCTAAGCATAAACTTGTTACGAGTTATCGAACAAAGCAGTTTGTTCAATGCCAAATATAATCAGGCCATGAGGCAAGAGTTGGAGGACTTGGAGGAAGCTCGACTCGATGCCTATAATATACTAGTGGTGCAGAAAAAGATTGTTGAGGGAGCTTATAATCGACGAGTTAGTCAAAAGACGTTTGGTGAAGAGGAATTAGTATGGCAAACCGTGTTACCAATACGAATAAAAGACCCTGGATTTGGGAAATGGTCGTGAAATTGGGAATGACCATTCGTCGTCCACAAAATCCTTGGCAAATGGGGCATACCACCTCAGGGATCGAATTGGTTTGGTTCATAAATTGCCAATCAATGGAAAATTCTTAAAGAAATATTATCTGATCACTTGGGAAATGCAAGAATAAAAGATTTTATTGATTTTCAAAGGGTGTACAAGTAAAGTTACAAAAGTCAATCGGCATACAAGCCAGCATAAAAATCCTGGGGGGGTTGAAGGAAGGAAAGTTTCAAGAGTGGCTTTCAGTTCCAGCCACTTCACTTCACCCATCGTAACCTCGGCTTGTCATGTTCTTTTATCAAGCTTTAGTTATCACATCCCAGTCTCGACTCTGCCGTAGCATGAGATTGTCCGCTTTAGGCCCCGATCATGCCCTCACGATTTTATTTTTGGGAATTCACATGAGAACTTCCCAGTGGATCACCTATCCTAGGAATGCTCTCACCCAAACTCGCTTAACTTTGGAGTTCTGATAGAACCCGAAGCCAATAAGTTCCCAAAAGGCTTCGTGTTATAGGAGGTGGGCATGTACATATAAGGCACATCACCCCCTCTCCGTTGGTCGATGTGGGATGTTACAATCCACCCTACTTAGGAGACCGACGTCCTCGTCTGCACACTTGCACCACACAGCAAAGTGGCTCTACTACCATTCTATCACATCCCAGTCTCGACTCCGCCGTAACACGATATTGTCCGTTTTAGGCCTCGACCACGCCCTCACGGTTTTGTTTTTGTGTTTTGTAGGATTTGTCAAGCAAAAAAAAAAAAAAAAAAAAAAAAAAAAAAAGGCTACAAGTTGTAGCGGAAAGGGAGGAAAAAAGGCAAGGCAACAACGTTGGGGAAGGAGGAAATCTTGGCATTCTCTTCTTTCGGTTTTATCTTCTTAAACTAATGTCTTTCTTTTGGTTTAATTTAAGAATTATGTGTAACTAATTTTTAGAAGTGAGGGGTTGTTTTGAAGCCCCAAATATGATTGCAAGTTTGATATGACATTTCGTTTGAATTACTTTTATGAATGGATGAAAATTGGTTCACTACTTGTCTCAGTGATGAAGTCTTTATATGTTTTCTATGGATGCCTACTTAGTAAGCATATCTAGAATTCTAACACTATGAATATGTGTGTGCCTGCCCTTGTCGAATAAGGACCTACATATGTTCTAGAGTAGTACTTGTTAATTGCGATTTAACATGTGAACCAATTTCTGGGATAAGTAAGACAATGCTAGTATTTACGATGCCGTGTGATGACTTAAACTCTTTTCGTTCTTAATGATTTCTACTTGTTAAATCTATGAACACGCCATTCTAGATTGCATGCTAGGGACTAATTTAAGTTGCAAACGCCATTCTCTTAACATACTACATAGGAAAGAGTAATAGGTTGTTCTAACATTGAGCCAACTTGAGCATCTTCATCCGGAAATAGAAGGAATTTGAAAGAAACATAAGATGTTTGCATGATTATTTGGTGGTGGATAGTAATTTCCCTAGCCCGTTTTTCTTAACTTGTGAACTACAAACTATTTTTATTACTTAAAATATGTTTTTGTCCTTTTTTTGTTCGATTTAATTTAAATAGCAAATCAACTCCAAAAATCTCAAAAATTTGTGTGAGTGTAACTCTATGTGTCTAGTATCTTCATAGAAAATTTTGTAGACTTTAGATAAGTGTAAGTCGGTCTAATAATTATTTTTCGGTGACTGGTTAGTAGGGACAGTAACCCAGTTTTTGTGACATTTTAAGTAGTTAGATAAAACAATCTTCTGCGGGAAAAACCCTTATTTTTATATGCTACAATTGACAAATCTTAGTGTTAATAAAAAAAATCAATAGGACATTTGTGTGCTACTTTGTGGTGTGCTTTTAATCCTATCAAAGGTACCATCGTAGACATTAATCTTCATACGCGCCGTTCTAAGGAATGGTCTTCCAAATATAAGACGAAGTGTAGTAAGCATAGGGTCATGTTCCATCTCAAGAACAAAAAAGTCAGCGGGAAAAATTGGCTCATTCACTTGCACAAGCACATCCTCCAATAGGCCTTTGGGATATCTATTTGAACGATCTGCCAACTGGATTACTACCTTTGTTTCCTTCAAGTCTCCAAGGTTCAATGATTCACACATTGAATATGGCATCTGATTGATGGATGCCCCCAAATCACACAATGCTCTCCCAAACTCTTTCTCTCCAATTACACATGGAATGGTAAAGCTACCGGCATCCTTCAACTTCGGTGGCAGCTTCCTTTGCAAAACAGCTAATACTTCCTCGCTTAATGCCATAGTTTCTTGATCATTGGATCTCCTCTTGTTCGTACAAAGCTCTTTAATGAACTTTGCATACTTAGGCACTTGTTTTATGGCATCTAAAAAAGGTAAGTTCACTTGGACTTTCTGGAAAGTATCCAAGATTTCCTTATCAGTTTGCTCTTTCTTAGACTTCATAAACCTACGAGGAAAAGGAACAGGGATACATGAGTAAAATTAATTTTGAACTTCTTTACTTACTTTATCAGAATCTTTTTTGTTCTATTCTGTACCTTTAGGAAACTTTTCAGTTTCTGTTGAAGGCTCATCTTGCTCAAGATTTTTGGTTTGTAGCTCCCTTTGCTCATTTATATCTTTTCTTGTCCTCTTTTGTATCATCGGCTACTCAAAAACTTCTTTTCCACTCCTTAAAGTCACAACATTCATTTGCTCTGCATTTAGATTCACCACAGTTTGGCTAGGCAACCTTCCTCATTGGTGTTGTTGCCTCATTAAACTTGTTAACTGACTCATTTGGTGCTCAAGGTTTTCAATTGCTTTGTCTATTTTTTGTTGATAAGATAGAGTAGAGTTAGCTAAGGAAGCAATTAAATCCTCAAAAGACTTACTAGAAGCTTGTTGTTATTGAGGCTGAAATTGTGCATGATGTCTTGATTGAAAGAAGCCAGGTGGATGGTTATAGTTGTTGGCAACAAATTGTTGTCCATTGTCTTGATTATTACACTTAAGTGTGGATGACTGCGCCACCCCGCGTTATAGTCGTTGGAGTATGGATCATACTTTTACCTTTGTTGCCCTTGAATCCCTCCTAACTCATTAGCCTGCTCAAGACCACCTTGATCCATCAACGAAGGGCACATGTCTGTGGCATGTCCCATCATTGAACATACACCGCACACCTATTTTGGAGACACCATAACCTGTTGCACAAGATTAGTCAAGTTTTGTAATTCAATACTAGAATTAGCACTTACCTCGTTAATTTTCTTAAAAGGTAGCTCATTTCTCCCTCCAAATTGTCGTGTGTTGCTAGCAATGTTCTTTAACAATGCCTTAGCATTAGTTGCTGTCTTGTCCATTAATGCTCATCCACTTGCTGCATCAAACATTACACGATCAGTACCACGCAATCCTTCATAAAAGTACTGTATTAGAAGATGCTCTGAAATTTGATGATTAGGACAAGATGTAACCAAATGCGTGAACTGCTCATAGTAATCTCCAAAAGGTTATCCATGTTGTTGTCGGATTGCACATATGTCTTTCCTTATACTTGCAGCTTTTGTGGCTGGAAAATATTGCTCCAAGAATGCTTGCTTCACCTGGTTCCATGTGTTCATTGATCCCAGAGGTAAATTGTAAAGCCACTCTTTTGTCTTAGCTTCTAATGTAAATGGGAATGCCCTCAACTTGACCTGCTCCTCATCCATATTTGTTGGTCTCATTCTCGAGCATACCACATGAAATTCCATGAGATGTTTGTTGGCATCCTCTGTTGAGAAGCCATAGAACTTAGGCAAGTAGTGAATCATGCCGGACTTAAGCTCAAATCCTCCTTCTGTATTTGGATATGTGATGCACAATGGTTGTTGATCCATATTTGGTGTTGCCAACTCCCTCAAAGTGTGGTTATCAGCCATGCCTTCTTGTGGGTCTTCCTCTTCTTCTGAACTCAAATGTGGTAGAGAAGATGGTGATAAAGAACTGATGCATGCTTCTGCTTGATTTTTCTTTGAAGTTGTCGAAGTGTTCGTTCAAGCTCAGGATCATAGGAAACTAGATCAATGTTCTTGGACCTTCGAGTATGCATATAGTTTGATAAGATTAAAAGCACACCACAAAGTAGCACACAAATGTCCTATTGATTTTCCTTATTAACATTAAGTTTTGTCAATTGTGGCATATGAAAGTAAAGGTCTTTCCTGCGTAAGATTGTTTTATCTAACTACTTAAAATGTCACAAAAATTGGGCTATTGTCCCTACTGACCAGCCATCGAAAAATAATTATTAGACCGACTTACACTTACCTAAAGTCCACGAAATTTTATATGAAGACACTAGACACACAGAGATACACATGTGGAGCTAAAAATAATCAAGAGATAACGCGTGGATTTTTTGGTGGAAAAGACAAAATTACCCCTGAAGAGCACTAGAATTCCCGTGCGCAAGTAGTGGACAATCATACCACAATCAAGTCAAAAGTGCCCAAAATAGGTATTTATTCAAAACCTATTTCATCCATCTTCTCCACATGGTAACCCCCAAAACATTCCTTTTAAATTATGTTAATTAGCTAATTAATAGATTTATTACCTAACTAATCTATTAATGGCTAATTAAACTACCAATTAACTACAAAATACACTAAAAAACACCACAAAGGGTCCGGCCACCTTCTCCCCCCATGCCTTATATATACTACCCCATTTTCTCTAAAAGCCTAGGTCTACACTTTTGCTAAATACTCAAAATTCTCCAAACACTTTTTCTCTCTAAATTCTAACTTTGGCATCAAAGGTTCTTCAACCAAAGCCCCCTCATTCATCGTGGGTGCGTGAGGTTCTTGGCCATGGCCTAAGGTGTTATTTGTTGTATTGGTGCAATTTTGTCCAAGAACAAGGGGGAAGAAATTTGCATTGATCTATCACCATGGCTCATAACTGTGCCAATCTTGTACCATGGCTCCCAGCCATGCCGATCTTGCCATGTGGCTTGTGCCAACCAAACCTCAAAAAGGCACATAACGAAACACCTAATGATGGCATAATAATTCTGGGAGCAGCTCACTGCGCTTACACATTTACGCGGGGTCCACAAGCAGTTCAAAGTCTCAAGCAGATCGCCTAACATGACCTCGCAGGCTAAAGATTATTTCGATTATCCTAGCAGTCCAGCTTTCCTCAGCTGCACTCATGACAACAACTTCTATGCTAAACCAATTCCCTGACACCCATATGGGTCTGCTCTCCAGTGCGAGAGGATAAACTAATTGCTTGCCGATGCGAGAGGGTAAACTAATTCCCCGACACCCATATAGGTATACTATCTAGTGCGAAAGGATAAACTAATTGCTTTCCTGTGCGAGAGGGTAAAACCAATTCCCCAACACCCATATGGGTCTGCTCTCCACCCATATGGGTTTGCTCTCCAGTGCGATAGGGTAAACCAATTCCCTGACACCCATATGGGTTTGGTTTCCAGTGCGAGAGGATAAACTAATTGCTCTCCAGTGCAGAGGGTAAACCAATTCCCCGACACCCATATGGGTCTGCTCTCTAGTGCGAGATGATTAACTAATTGCTCTCTAGTGCGAGAGGGTAAACTAAATCCTTGACACCCATCTGAGTAAGCTCTCTAGTACGAGAATGCCACATAGCTCAAAAGATCGAATGCCTGAAGATCAACTAGGCAGTAAATGGTCAGGGGGCAACAACCACTTTTACACTTAACAGTTCGCTCATCCGACACTTCATCTTCAGTAGCTCTGATCTTGGTAGCTCCATACTTGACTACTCCATCTACGATAGTTGAGAAATCAAACTTAAACAGTTTCCTCATTTTGGCAAGCATCCCAAACGTGGCAGCCTAAACTGTTGCACATGCCACTCCACTTCCTCTGTCCATACCGAGCCAATCCTTGGCTTTAATCAAGCCGAGCAGCACAAGCAATGGCCTCTACCACACCACCCTGAAGGCTGCCCCATGGCAGCACCTCCCAAGAAGAAGACAAGGAGAATTAAGTTTTTCTTACATTGGTGCTGCGTGAAGAAGACAAAGAAATCAACGAAAGACGGTTCTTTGCATGGGCAAGCAAAGAAGAGTGCTAAGGAGGAGGAACAAATATCCTCTAGCTTTCTCTCTTTCTTGTAGGGATAAATAATTGCCCTCCGAAGTTGATTTAATCCCCTACTTAAGGTAGGCTTAAATATGCTTTGAAGATGATTTATTTCCCTTTCCTAGAAGAATCTAATTCTAATTCCAAGTCCAAGAGAAAATCTGCATCAAAGTTGGAGATCTCTACACCTGCTGTCTTTCCTGTGAGCAGCCTAACAGGTGTGGGGGCATTTGTGGAGCTAAAATAATCAAGAGACAACACGTGGATTTTTGGGCAGAAAATGACAAAATTACCCTTGATATCCACCACCAAATAATCATGCAAACATGTTATGTTCCATTCAAATTCCTTTTATTTCTGGATGAAGATGCTCAAGTTGGCTCAATGTTAGAACTTAACATATTACTCTTTCTTATGTAGTATGTTAAGAGAATGACGTTTTCAACTTAACTTAGTTCCTAGCATGCAATCTAGAATGGCGTGTTCATAGATTTAACAAGTAAAAATCATTAAGAACGAAAAGAGTTTGAGTCAACACAAGGCATCATAAGTACCAGCATTGTCTTACTTATCCTAGAAATTGGTTCACATGTTAATCGCAATTAACAAGTACTACTCTAGAACATATGTAGGTCCTTATTCAACAAGGGCAGACACACACATATTCATAACATTAGAATCCTAGATATGCTTACTAAGTATGCATCCGTAGAAAACACATAAGGAATTCATTAATGAAACAAGTAGTGAATCAATTTTCATCCATTCATAAAAGTAATTCAAACGAAATGTCATAACAAACTTGGAACCATAATCTGGGCTTTAAAACAACCCCTAACTACTAAAAATTGAATTACACATAATTCTCAAATTAAACCAAAAGATAGACATGAGTTTAAGAAGATAGAACCAAAAGAATCGAATGAGGTATCTTCCTCCTTCCTTCCTTCCCAATGGTGTTGCTACCTTGCCTTCTTCCTTTTCTCTAAAAAATTTCGTTCCCTTTGCATCTTTTAATTTTTTTATATTTTTTGTTGTCGTATTATTCTCATATTCCTCCTTCTTGCCGCTGCAACCTGCAACCTTTTTCCCTTTTTAACTTCCTGCCCCATTTTCTTCTCCTTAACTCACCCACTAATAGCCATTTAGTGATGATAATAAATGAGAGGAAATGGTCAAACAATTGTAACTCTTTAGGTAGCCTTTATGCCAATTACTCTCTCTTAATCCTCATCTTTAATTCCATTTCCTTTGATATTTGAATAGGTGTCAGCTGGCTTGTTCTTGGCTACATCAGCTTTGGCTGCTAGATTTATTGGGTTTATTACTTTCATTGCAGTTACAAACTGCTCAATCTCTTGTGAACCTTTTAGTGTTTAAATAGCCATAACTTCTTCTAGAAAAATGATATTAACAATTAGCAAAATGCTCCAGAAAATAGATATCTGTAGCTTTCCAAGAATATAAGGCTCATTCTCTAATTCATTCTGAGTTGTTCGCAACTTGCTTCCAAAGTCAGCTGATCTGCACAGGTAGTTTTGACGAACTTGTTACTTAAAATCCCACTTGTGCTATTTTTCTTTTCTTTGCTTAACAAATCCTACAAAACACAAAAACAAAGTAAATAACTCAAAAATATAAGGAACTAACTAAGAAAAGACAAGTGAATTTGATGTAAAATATATATAAATATGAGCTTATCAAGTCATTTTGGCCTAGTAGCATTTATCTTGAATTTTGTTATGGGCCGTCCAGTGAAGGACGGCCGAATCCTATTACGAAGAGGTTTGGTTTGAATAAGGGTAAGTTAGTCGAATCCTAGTGCAACAAGGAGTTTTCAGGCTAAGGGTGCTGAGGATTTAGAAGTTACAATTTGGATCAGATTTAGGCTTTTTTTTCTACGTTATAATTTGGATCAGATTTAGGCTTTTTTTTCTTTGTCGTTCTTTAATACAGTGATACCTCGAGTTTTTGTTTCAATTTCCATTAAGGTTATAATGATTTGGTTTGCTGGGGAATGTTTATTCTTTCTTAACTCAAAGAAAATTAATGAGAAACCATGTAGTCCTTTTATTTGGTTTGTCATGGATGTGTTCTTTGTCTTCTGTGAACATCTTATTGTTTCTGGTTATGTTTTTATTTGCTCGAGCTTGCTTGATTTGGCTGCTTATAGAACATCTGAGGATGGAGCACTTAGTTTTTTAAACAGTCTGATTTGCTGTGGATGTATGATTTTTTTTTTCTTTCTTCTTTGAAGTTGGAGAGCTGATACTTATCTCGAATTCCCGTTTGGGGATTTTTGTTGTATGATTCTTCTTGGTTGGTCTTTTATCTTGTTTCTTTCATTTTATTGGTTCGGTTTCAAATTGTGACATTTTTTTTTCTCAAAAACCAAACCGAAACCGTTTGAAACCGCAACGAACCGAACCAAACGATTTGGTTTCATTTTGGTTTTGACTTCAAAACCGCACCGCAAAAAATTTCGGTTTCGATTGCGATTTCACTCGAAACCGCACCGAACCCCTACTCGTCATCATCCTGTTCCTCTCCGAATTGGTTTTGCAGATCTGAAATTATTATTGGTTTTTTTATCGATTTTGTTTTTTTGGGTTCCAAGTCTCTGAAATTTTTTAATTTTTATCACAAAAATTGGGTGCGATTGGGTGTGTTTTTTAATTGATTGCTACCCATTTGTTTTCAATTTTTCTACTATTTTTCTTGACAATTTGATGATCCTTAGAGATGGGAAATCCGTCCATCTCTCACTAGACGAATGAACAGGTTTGTAATCGTTTCCCTTTTGGGTTTTTGTCTTGAGAATCATTTGAAAGGGTTATGATTTTTTGGTTTCTGGGTTTTTGAACTGGCGGCATATCATGGGTCTTTTGATCTTAAAGTTGTTGTCTTTGTTTGGTTTTTGGTGGCTATGTATATTTGCAGGGTCTGGATTTGTTTCTCAGGACCTCTATCAGCATGGGATTTTTAGTGCTTCCATTAAGTTGCCTACGGATTACACTTCTGGAGTTGTTGCGTTTTATGCGAGTTCATTCTGTTTTTCTATCTGATTAAGGTTTTTAATTTGTTTCCCTCTTTGTTTGTTGTATGATTATATCTAAGGTTGTATGATTTTATTGTCAACAAAATAATATGACCCAGATTTTTACTTCTCAATTTTACAATTTAGTAAAGATTCAATCTTTATGGTTAGCTGATTAATCTGAATTTTTGTTTGTTTTAAACTTGGTGGCGTGGAACCCATAAATGTTATGGATCTATCAATATCCCAAGTAAAAACTTGTTTTCTCAGACTTGGTGGTGTGAACAGTACTATTTTTATTACCCTTCTTCTTAATCTGGCACTACCTCAAACGCTTTACTAAGTCAGTCCAACTGAGTCTAGTCTAAACTAGTTCAGCTTAGTCCTTGAAGTTAGTCCAATCCAAAATAATTCGATGCAACAAACGCACCCTGATTGTCTAGGAAAGAAAAAAAAAATGCAATTCTTATTCCTGGTAGGAAAAGATATCCTTTGTTAATCTCATCATAACCTCCTCCATATAAAAGCAACCTTTCAATCCCACATCACATTCTTCCCGCCGCGCATTTGACGATCATACGATTCTCTCTCTCTCTCTCTCTCTCTCTATATTGTGTAGTTTAGTTCCCATACGTGTGAGTTCGAGAATTCAATCTTTAATTGTTTTATTACGCTGGTATTAGGACTACTGTGATATCAAGGACCAAGAGAATGATGCACTGGACTACGGAGATGCCGCAGACCAAGAGAACGAACTACAAGAAAATAGTTCATTTACCGTATCAATTTTATCACGGATATTATGTGCTTGTTATACAAAGTGACCATTTACCAAGAACTTGGTCTGAATGTTGTAGATAACAGTGTTTTACAACATACAAATAATGACCCGTTATAATAAAATAATTTATTACCACGGTCTTAATTAGCATGTTATGAAAATATTAAACCACCACGGGTATTAACCGTGGTCAATATTATTAGTAATCACATAGCATTTTTTTATCTACCACAGACATTAAATGTGGTGCAATTACTCACACTATTTTAAAAAAAAAATCAGAAGGAAAGACTAGACAATTTTCGAAAATTTCCCAAAATTTGAAATGTTTCAAATTTCACGCTACTGGAAAATAAACGCGAGGAGTTAGTAAAAAAGTTAAAACTAAGCCGTTCTGCCCACTGTCACTCCTCTCCCTCTCCCTCGCTGCAAATAGATAGACCGCCAGCCTCCTTCCGATGGAAATCGAAACCGTTGTCGAAATCAAAGCCCTCAAAAAGGTTTTTTTTCTTCCCTCTTTGATTGTCATTTTAATTCATGTTGCTGATGCATAAATCCATCAGTTTTCCCTGTAATTCTCTTTCGGAACCCTCAGCAGAGGAAACGCTCTTACTTTCATCTCTGTCCGATCTTTAGGTATTATCGCAATTCCTCTCTCAATTGGTGCTATAGTATTTCTTAAAATTATTAGATTTAGGGTTGCGTAATTGCGATAATACCTAAAGATCGGAGGGGTAAAAAATTTGATGTTACAGTTGGAATTTCTAAAGTTGGGATAATGGTTTGGTTGATGTGTTTCTTTGGTGTGATAAGTCTCGGTTCTGGTATTGAATTTTGTTATAGTTATGTGTTTACTATTGTCGGAGAATTAAAGATATTTACTTTACTGGATTTTGAACAAGAGTTGGTATGTAGTGTATCTGATGCTAAATGAAGTTTCAATGGTTACATTCCTTGATTTATTGGTCCTTATAATTCAGATGCTGCTAGAGATTGGTTAGCAATTACAACCATGCTAAATTAGTTGAAGAGTGGGATTATTTTTCATGTCACAAAACTCTTCTACATTTTCACTGCTATTTTTCATGTCACAAAATTCTTTTAGTAAGAAAGTCAATCTATGGCAAGTGGTTTGAAATAAAAAAGGAACCTTGAATTCTTGCAATCAATTATTTTCGACAGGCACCATGTACTCACTTGGATCATGATTGCTTGCCTTTTGTGTAAATGACTTTGTGGATTTGAACTTTTCTGTATATGATGTTCTTGAGACATGAGTTTTTGATTTCTAAGCTTTATATTTACCCTTGTTTATCTCATAGGTGGTTGGTGGTTCAAATTCACAAGGGTTTACAATTCAAATATCAACTATTACATTTATGAAGTGTGCATTGGCTTGCTAGAGATGTTTGTCCTCTTGAATAAATGAGTGCAGAGGAGACGAATATGATTGGACGACCAAGTTTGGAACTAGGATTTAAGTTTTGTTTGAGTGTGAAACTAGGTCTATACATGTTTTTGGTACATTCTAGCATAACTCAATGGTTTGGTATTTCTTACTATAACTACTCATTTTGTCGTTAGCTTTAGTGTAATATTTGAATATGTGAACTTTTATGAAATAAATGTGCAGTTTTCTATATAAATATCTTTATATATATGTACTTATTTATTTATTGACTAATTTATTATTTTTTTTTTTATTTTTGAGAAAATTTTTGTAACGGGCATTGGCCGTAATCAATTTGTAATTCACAATGGCCATAGCACGTGGTATTAGATCTTGATCTACGACGGGCACAAGCTGTGATTATATTACATTTGACAACGAACAAGACTTGTGGTAGAAAATAAGATTTTTTATCACATTCAGATTACTAACAGGCACAATGTTCGTGGTAGATTGCAATCTATCATGGACATTGACCGTGATAGATGAGCTTTTTTTCTTCTAGTACTAAGATGCCGAGAAGAACAAAGAGAATGATCAGTCAACGCACTACTACGGAGATGCCTAGTACCAAAAGGATGAGGCAGTACAAGGGCACAACGCAGTTGATGGACCTCCCCATCGACATCCTCCTCATCATCCTATCGATATCCTCCTCACCATCCCTTCAACATGAATGTCATGGATGATTTTTTGGAGATCTTCAAGTTGAGAGACAACGGATTTGGAATTTACCATTTTGTAGTCCAACAATTTGCCCACGACAAATTTCTTTAAACCAACATCCCCTGTTTTATATTTTTTCTCAAGTGATTCCCAAAGTTCATTGGTTGTTTTGCATACCACATAAACATCATACAACGAATCATCTAATGCATTGAGAATATAGTTTCTGTAGAGGAAATCATTACGATTCCAGGCATAATTACTTGTTAGGACACCAATGAATTACTTGTTAGGATTCCTGACATAACATTGTAACCAGATTTTATCTTGTAAATGTTAGAAGAAACTTCTTATGCATTCCATTTTATTTTACCTTTGATGCAACTTTGCATTTCAAGTTCGAACCTTCATTTCATGCCTAAAAATAAAAAAAACAAAAACAAAAATTGTAATTAATATTTTACTTAAGTAAGTGGTAATTTATCACAATGATGAAAAAAAGTTTAAGTGCTTTTGAATTAGATAGA